>NC_138768.1:30258135-31559515 GCF_965119305.1 Pelophylax lessonae
AGCGAGCCATTTGAGCAGCTGAAAATTGTGGATCGTAAGTAGAAAATAAAAATGTTAGAAATTTCTAATCTCTAATCACATTTTACAGAGCCCCCTTTACATCGGAGTCTCCAGACTTACTACACTGTAAGAGGGAAGTGTGAAGACTCTGATATAAGGAGAGTTTGGGAACCATTATTTGAGGGGGGAAGCTGGGGACTCTGGTGTAAAAGGGAACTCTGTGTTCCCCAAAGCTCCCCCATACATCTGAGCTTACAGAGACCCTCTTACACTTCCCTTCCTCAGTCCACCACAGTCAAGGGCACAACAAGTCCCACTGCAGAAGGCTACCTGCTTGGACTTGTAATCCTCTCTGTAGGGGAATGAGGAAATACTGCCTGCTATGCTAAGACTTGTAGTGCCCTCTGTTAGGGACTAAGGATTCCTCAGTCCTCAACATTCTAGGGCACTATAAGTCTCAGCATAGTGGGCTGTCATACCTCAGTCCCTCACAGCTCGGGTCAAAAACAACACAGTTAAACATCTAAAGGACAACTCCAAACAAAACTACCAATAATGGACAGAGTCCATATGCTCTATAATGTCAAAGACCCGCTACCACTCACCTTCCACCTCTGGTGCTGTCATTGTGTAGGGCAAAGGGCTCCATCTACACCATGTTTGGCTTTCATGTCAGATAGGCAGGACTTGCTCAGCTCCACTCTCTTCCTTGGCAATTGACTCTGGCGTCATTGTGGATCTTTCCTCCTCTAGAAAACCCCCAGGGGCCCTCTCCTTGTCCCCCAGCCACCCAGGGCCTTCTTCTCCTCCTCCTCCACCAACCATTTTCAGACTCTTCCAACTTCCCTGGGGCTACTCAACCACTTTGCATAGTGGACACAACAAATCTATGACCAGCCTGCAAAATATCAAGTCTGGGCCTGGTTACCTGTATGTTCCGGGTCCAGGGCGGAGCTCTCCTCCCAGAGCAACAACTGATGATAGCAGAGTGAGTTGACCGGCCAGTCACTTCCTACTGGTGCAGGTACACACCTACCGATTCCTCCACATCTTAGGATAACATGATCAGACGGCCAATCCCCAGGCAGAGAAGGAGGAGTAAGTGTCAGCGGACAACAGACACCTGGCAGACGCAGTGAAGGGACTGCAGCACACTGCTGCAACTTTTTGATCCGAGGATTGAAAGCAATCTTTTACTTGGGAGATTTCCCTGACTGCGCCCTTCGAAATGTTGGTGCTCCGCCACTGGCCGCAAGGCCCCTGTAGGTGCGAGGCCTTAGGCGCCCGCTTAATTTGCATGGTGCCCTCCTGTTTTAAAACATGGTCAATGCATCTCATTGGTGTAAGTGCACTTCTATGTTCTGAATTGTAGGGGCATTGAGTATGGTGCTAGCATGATGAGAGGTTACTGCCTATTTGTGTCCATAAATAATATATAATGTTTTTCTTTTATTTTAGAAACCAGTGATCAGGATGTTGCGGCTCAGCCTTCTCAGGCCCCCTGTAAGTAATGTGGATGTGCTGGTGTGTTGTGTATTAGGTCGAACTTGGAGGAATGATTGTTTGTTTTGTTTTCTTTTGTGGTTGATGTAACTTCAGCAAGAGAGGAGCCTCAGGCAGGGCCGAGTCGCCTGGATCCGGGCCAGGAACAAACTGTTGGCCAAGAAGAGGCCAATTTGTCCGACTCGGATGAGGACCTGGGCTCTCCTCAAAGGGGAAGTAAGTATTCTACATGTGTTTGTGTGTTCAATGTGTCCTGGTAAATATATGGGCTGTAATATATATATTTTGACATTGGGGTTTTGTAGCAGCTGACATTGAGGATGTTTGTTGTGGAGGACTGGGGAAGAGGGGCCACTGCTTACCCAGTCCACTGTAACTACTACCTTCAATGTTTCCAGACTACTTTCTGTGTGCCTTTATCAAATAGCTTTTGTTCAAGGATTGTATTTGTGTCTTTGTGTTTCTAGGAGATACAACGCCATCCCCCCATGAAGGGACACCATCCCCCCATGTAGGGTCTCCCCCATCCTCCCCCACTCCAGGCTCCCCTGAACTAGTCTGTAAGTACCTAAAATTAGATTCTCACATGAATTGTGTGTGCTAGGATGATGTGTATCTAGGATAATCTAAGTTGGAGTCAAAGCAAGTGTAGTTTTGCTATATGTGACAGGAAGGTTGGTCATGAAACACTCTTGCTTAACCTTCATGTTTGAAAGGTGGTTTTGGGGAGCTTTACAGGACATGTTATCTTTTGTAAGTTATCTCAAGCCACCCTATTCTAAATTGGTGTTAGTTTCTCTACATTGGAAATGGTGTGCTTTGTACTTGTAAATTTTTAGGGGACATTGTAATTTAATCATGTCCTGATTTAGTCAACACTGAAAATGTGTGTTTGTCAATCTTTCATAAATACTCTTCCTCGGTAATGTACCACATTCCAGTTCACAATTTGTGTTCTTTTTGTGCAGTTTCTCCAGAGCCAGCCACGCCATCCACTTCAGGGGCCCCAAAAAAACCTGATGATGGTAAGTTGTGTGCTTTTCCAGTAATGTGTCTACTTAGTAAGTGGAGAAATGCTAACTGTGTATGTCCCCGCTCAGGCTTCAAGTTGTTCTAAAGGCAGCGGGTTCTTTATGTGAATGCATTCTATGCATTAGTATTCCAAGTGATAGGTGTGCATATTCCCCCTAAGACTTACTGGGACCATTTTTTACGGTCCAAATTTTTGCACTAATACTTGTCTGGAACAGACTCCCCCTCCTCCTTAACTGAGGTGACAGCATGCCAATATTGCCTCCTGATGCTGTCACTCCTAATCATTGAGACCATTGGAAGGGAGGGGGGCAAGGCTGGCTCACAGCCTAGTGCCTGAACAGGCACAGGGTGCTTGGCTTCATCTCATGTGCCTCCATAGCAAGCTGCCTGCTGTGGGGTCAAACAACAGGAGGGAGGTGCCTAGAGGTGTGTACAGGGGCCATGTAAAAAGGAGGATTGTTATTTCTCTTGTCCCCAAAAACCTAGAGAGTGTAAGTCTAACCTGATTAGTTTTCCGCAGCCCTCCCAAAATGATATGTTTCCAACACTTAGAACAGGCAGGGCTGAGGCACCAAAAACATCAGAAAAACACAATCAGCACAAAAGCAGGGAGTACGTATCCTTAACGCTACAAGCTTCACCCAGAAGAATGACGCTTGCACTGTACAAATCTGCATCACCACCATATCAATGTCTAAATAAAACTTTCAGGGAAATGTGGAGGGGTAATGAGTGGGTGTTAGAGCGTTTTCATGACTGCGTAACCTACAGTTAGCGTGAGTCCATTTGTTGATAAACTTTTTCTTCTCTCTTAACACAGCTGGGATGGCGGAAAGGAGATCAGGGGAGCAGACACATCTGCTCCGTCCAGAACTGGCCCTCAAAATTCCTAAGGGTGAGTCTCTACTATGTGTCAGGTTCAATCTATAGACAGTAAGAGTGAGAGAGAACGCTCCACAGATTCCAATGGTGATAGAGATAAATGTGTGCACATGTATCGTGTTGACCAATTGAACCCAAAACACCTTACATTCTTCAAAATGATTGCTTGTGTTTACATGCAGAAAAGCATTTTACTTAGCTTTGGTGGAACTGCTACTAACATTCCAAGCCATCTTATGTAACCTTTTGAACAATTTGCTGTGAAAGTTTGAGTTTAAGGTTTACAACAGCAATTTAGCATATTTGCTTCAGAGTGTTGATAAAAGCCAACCAATAGACTCCTAAGCATATTTGTTGAGGCACATTAATTACAATCCTTGTTTGGATCATTTTGCCTAAAACTAATTGTCATGTTTTTTTCTACCCAGGGCACACCCACCTCACCTACGAGGTCCTCCTGGATTATATGAGGTGGTGCGGAGACCGAATTCTATATTTGGAACACCTTTGTGGCGTGGATCCAGACCCTAAGGAGCCATTCGTTAGGAATGTCACACCTTTAAAAAGATCCTAGTATTTTTTTTTTGTGGTTTGTTTACTTATGTTGCACGTTGCAACACAAAGAAATGTCACATTTGTAATTGTTGCCCATTATAAACAAAAATCTAACAAAAAAATCAAAAACAGTTTTAAAAAAAACCCTTTTTTTGGGACCCAAAAAAAAAAAAAAAAAAAAAAAGCCTTGTTTTTGGCAACCAAAAAAAATATAAAAAATTCTAAAAAACCCTTTTTTTGGGGACCCAAAAAAACAAAAAAAACAAAAAAAGCCTTGTTTTTGGCAACCAAAAAAAATATAAAAATTTATAAAAAAACCCTTTTTTTGGGGACCCAAAAAAACCAAAAAAAAAAAAAAAAAAGCCTTGTTTTTGGCAACCAAAAAAAATATAAAAAATTATAAAAAACCCTTTTTTTGGGGACCCAAAAAAAAAAAAAAAACAAAAAAAGCCTTGTTTTTGGCAACCAAAAAAAATATAAAAATTTATAAAAAACCCTTTTTTTGGGGACCCAAAAAAAAAAAAAAAACAAAAAAAGCCTTGTTTTTGGCAACCAAAAAAAATATAAAAATTTATAAAAAACCCTTTTTTTGGGAACCAAAAAAACCAAAAAAAAAAAAAAAAAAGCCTTGTTTTTGGCAACCAAAAAAAAAATGTTTACAAAAAAGCCTTGTTGTTTTTATGGCAACGGACAAAACCAAAAATGTTTACAAAAAAGCCTTGTTGTTTTTATGGCAACGGACAAAACCACAAATGTTTACAAAAAAGCCTTGTTGTTTTTATGGCAACCGACAAAACCAAAAATGTTTACAAATAAGCCTTGTTGTTTTTATGGCAACGGACAAAACCACAAATGTTTACAAAAAAGCCTTGTTGTTTTTGGTAACAAACTAAACCAAAAATGTTTACAAAAAAGCCTTGTTGTTTTTATGGCAACGGACAAAACCAAAAATGTTTACAAAAAAGCCTTGTTGTTTTTATGGCAACGGACAAAACCACAAATGTTTACAAAAAAGCCTTGTTGTTTTTATGGCAACCGACAAAACCAAAAATGTTTACAAATAAGCCTTGTTGTTTTTATGGCAACGGACAAAACCACAAATGTTTACAAAAAAGCCTTGTTGTTTTTATGGCAACCGACAAAACCAAAAATGTTTACAAAAAAGCCTTGTTGTTTTTATGGCAACGGACAAAACCAAAAATGTTTACAAAAAAGCCTTGTTGTTTTTATGGCAACGGACAAAACCACAAATGTTTACAAAAAAGCCTTGTTGTTTTTGGTAACAAACTAAACCAAAAATGTTTACAAAAAAGCCTTGTTGTTTTTATGGCAACGGACAAAACCACAAATGTTTACAAAAAAGCCTTGTTGTTTTTGGTAACAAACTAAACCAAAAATGTTTACAAAAAAGCCTTGTTGTTTTTATGGCAACGGACAAAACCAAAAATGTTTACAAAAAAGCCTTGTTGTTTTTATGGCAACCGACAAAACCAAAAATGTTTACAAATAAGCCTTGTTGTTTTTATGGCAACGGACAAAACCACAAATGTTTACAAAAAAGCCTTGTTGTTTTTGGTAACAAACTAAACCAAAAATGTTTACAAAAAAGCCTTGTTGTTTTTATGGCAACGGACAAAACCAAAAATGTTTACAAAAAAGCCTTGTTGTTTTTATGGCAACGGACAAAACCACAAATGTTTACAAAAAAGCCTTGTTGTTTTTATGGCAACCGACAAAACCAAAAATGTTTACAAATAAGCCTTGTTGTTTTTATGGCAACGGACAAAACCACAAATGTTTACAAAAAAGCCTTGTTGTTTTTATGGCAACCGACAAAACCAAAAATGTTTACAAAAAAGCCTTGTTGTTTTTATGGCAACGGACAAAACCAAAAATGTTTACAAAAAAGCCTTGTTGTTTTTATGGCAACGGACAAAACCACAAATGTTTACAAAAAAGCCTTGTTGTTTTTGGTAACAAACTAAACCAAAAATGTTTACAAAAAAGCCTTGTTGTTTTTATGGCAACGGACAAAACCACAAATGTTTACAAAAAAGCCTTGTTGTTTTTGGTAACAAACTAAACCAAAAATGTTTACAAAAAAGCCTTGTTGTTTTTATGGCAACGGACAAAACCAAAAATGTTTACAAAAAAGCCTTGTTGTTTTTATGGCAACGGACAAAACCACAAATGTTTACAAAAAAGCCTTGTTGTTTTTATGGCAACCGACAAAACCAAAAATGTTTACAAATAAGCCTTGTTGTTTTTATGGCAACGGACAAAACCACAAATGTTTACAAAAAAGCCTTGTTGTTTTTATGGCAACCGACAAAACCAAAAATGTTTACAAAAAAGCCTTGTTGTTTTTATGGCAACGGACAAAACCAAAAATGTTTACAAAAAAGCCTTGTTGTTTTTATGGCAACGGACAAAACCACAAATGTTTACAAAAAAGCCTTGTTGTTTTTGGTAACAAACTAAACCAAAAATGTTTACAAAAAAGCCTTGTTGTTTTTATGGCAACGGACAAAACCACAAATGTTTACAAAAAAGCCTTGTTGTTTTTATGGCAACCGACAAAACCAAAAATGTTTACAAAAAAGCCTTGTTGTTTTTATGGCAACCGACAAAACCAAAAATGTTTACAAAAAAGAATTGTTTTTGTGAAAACCTTCCAAAAAATGATGTCAAAACATAAAAAATGTTTAAAATGTTTATCTAAATTAAATTTAAGTATGTTGCTCTTTGCAACACAAATGTTACATTGGCAATTTAGTTCATTCTATTATATATTGTAATATATTTTTTGTACGCTACAGTTGGTAGACACCCACATGTGTTATTAAAACATTTATTTTATTACCCAAGTTTTCTTTTTGGTGTACACATCGAATGTCTTTTGTGTTGTATTTGTTTACTTGAGTGGTGTGGTCTGTAATTGTTAGTATGTTGGCTTTGGTTTATGTTAGCCTTGAGACTTGTTTTGAAGCTACATTTGAAGGGAGACCTTTTCTTGGGTCGTTATGTGAACATTGAGTTATCTAAATTTACATGAAATCATATGTTTGGAGATCGAGAAGCACGTGTGTATAAATGCCTACATTAACCAGGGCCATTACTTGGCCACCAACACTCCTAAAAAACCAAAGAGCAAACACAAACTAATCATTTTGCATAAAATTTTATTTCATCCCCAAAAAAAGCACTATAAGAAATCATATTGTGCCACCCTCAAATTTAAAAAAAAAATGGCCCCACAAATTGGCCAATGTAACAATCATTAACAAAACCCAAAAAAAAAAAAAAAAAGAAATTAAGTTGGTGGTGGTGGTGGTGACTGAAGCAGTGTGGTGAGCAATGGAAAGGTTCCTGCCATCAAATGGTGGGCCAATAGTCCCATCTGCTCTGGGGTTAGCCTTAGAGTTCTGGTAAAGTGGCCCATTAGAATCAGATCTTGTGTCTGAGGCTGCTGCTGATGCAGGGTGTTGAACCCTGGAAATGTCCCAGACTGAAGATCTTGTGCCAATAGTCCCATCTGCTCTGTGCTCAGCCTAAGAATTTGGGTAACGTGTGCCATTACCATGAGATGGGATCGTTGCTGCTCCAAGGCTATTTGATGCTGCTGGTGGTGCAAGGGTTGTGAAGATGTGTGGGGAGTGGTGGTTGATTGGTTGTTGTGGTCCACGGTGCGGGGGCAAACGACATGTCGCATTGGTGACAAAAAAGAAGAACGGCCTGGGGAGGAGTGAAGTGATAAAGGTGTGGAGGGAATGTAGTCAGGTGGAAGGGGTACTGTGGAACCAGTGCGCATTGAGGTTGTGCAGGAGGATTGCTCATTGAGGGGTGTGGGAGTCCGAACGGAGTGTGAAGTGCTAGGAGTGGCTACAGGAGGAATTGTCCCATCCCCAGCTGCCTGACAAGTGGCCAACACTGGCATTACCCTCCCACTACCACAACCTGCAGTGGCAGGTGAGTGAGATGTTTGGGAGGGCTCTGCCAATGGGGCATCTTCAGATCCAAACAGGCATTGGCGTGTGGCCAGCACCTGAGTGTCAACACTTTGCCGATCCCGTTGATGCTGGTCTGCTAAACTTACCAAGCTGTTACGCATATCCTGTTGAACCTGTAACATATCCTGGTGAACCTGTACCATTGTTGCTACAGATTCCTGTATGAGCCCGAGCAGACGTACTGCCTCAGTAGATTGCTGAGTACGCCTCCTTAACTCATTTTGGACCTGATACTCATCAAGCAGCCTCTCGGCTACATCCAGCATAGATGGACGAAGTTGGGTAGGTGACAATCCCTCTGCATCTAAGGCTACCTGAAAGCAGAAGAAATAGACCAAATCATTATCAAACATCATGACTAAATATTTCAGATTAGTTTGACAACTTAACACCCCAAGCAGAACGTTGAAAAGTTTGATGTGCTTCTAATGAGTACTTGTTCATTGTAAGATTATCCAAGCTAGCAACACTTCTGATAATGGGTACATATTATATTGGTAGGACTAATATGACAAAGGCAAAAAAGATTCAACATGAAGGTGTTCCCAATTAACCCTGGTGTGGTAGGTTGTTTATGCTTTTGGTAAATCTGTTACTACACCAATGACTTTATACATCTACGTATGTTGTCTAAAATCTTGCCATCAATCGGCTAGAGGACAACCCAACCAAACGATACCCATGAATTTGGACCTGGAAAATCAAAGACGGGCCGGACTTTAAAGATCCTGGATGTTTTTGGAACATTAGTGGCACACCAAATTATAACATAATTCCCTGATGTTCAAGATAGAACTCTTGTTGTGCTGGTGCATCGTCAGAATGTCCTAGCACTAATTTAACACACACAATGTAAGCCACATCTAGTCCAAAATCAATGCTACCATTGAAATGTTACATGTGCACCTTGTTCCCTTATATCACATACCACAGCACTGGATGCAGAATCGTCGCCAGCTCCTGATCCAACTCCAGCTGCAACGTCAAGAGGGGCCTGATGTTCTTTTAAAAAAAAAAAAAAAAAACATGTTTAGTACATAACCTTAGTCAGTAATGATTATGGCCAGATTGCCCTCCTAGCTTCATGAATGAAGCATTGAGGCCAAACATTCAAAAGTGCTTTCCTGGGCTCATAGGACACTTGCTAAACCCTCCCAAAGGTTAAGAAGGCTTGGTCTGCCTACTAATGACGGCACCCATTAATGCTGTCAACTGTGTTTTGCAGGGTAAACATCTAAAAGGCAACACTCTTTCCTAAGAAAAAACATGTGTGTTAATGGGGTTAATAAGATTCAAAAAAACATTATTTGACTAGACATACCAACACCTTCCTCCAGGCCTAGCTGCACTGGGTGTGTTCCCTGCTGCGGATCTTCTGTAAAGGACATAGCAATATGAGCTATCTTGGCCAAAAAAAAACATCTACATTGTTTGGCACAGTATGATATTGGACCTACCAGGAGGAGGGTCAGCACTGATGTCAACACCTGTGAGTCCGTCTGGTTCGCCAAGCTGCATGGGCTGTGGAGGGGCTGAGATCCGTGCTACAGATGAACAAATTGCAGGTTGGGGAAAACAAAAAAAGGACAATTGGAAGGGCAAGTATCACATTCTCTTAATGTCACACATAGGATAGTAGTTAATCTTTTCCAAACAACTCACACAATTGACATCCAAGATAATATCCTACCTCGGTGCAAAGCATCCGAATCTAAGTCCTCTCTGGGAAAGATGGTATCGGGTCCTATGATGTTCAAGAAAGGTAATTGATAATCCCAGAGAGAACTTCGTGCACGTTCATCCAGCCGACCTTGACGGTCATAAAGACCCTCCGCAGCCCATGCAATTAGCTTCTTCCGAACGGACCCACAGATGTCGTTGACCTTCTTCCGCACACTGTCACGGTGGCGAGGTGCTTCACCCAGTGCATTTACAGCATCCCGGATTTCATCCCACAATCTGTTCTTCTCTGTTACTGAGTAAGACGCGGCCCTGGTCCCATGTATCGCCTGATATCTGGCCATATAGGCGTGGACCAGGGCACAGCACTGATTGTGGGTGAAACGGGGAAGCCGGGTTAATGTGGACAAGCTGACTCTGGTGGACGGACCCGCTCCAGGACTACTGTCAGAAGAGCCAGCTTGTCCACTTGGTGTGTTAACACCTCCCCCGGCTTCCTCCTCCGGGATGGGGATGGTGGACTCCCTCATGGATACAGCTGGAGCCTCCCTCACACCAGAGCCAGACGATCTGCCCACCCTGCCCCCCCTGCCCCCCCTGGCCCCCCTGGCCCCCCTGGCCCCCCTGGCCCCCCTGGCCCCCCTGGCCCTTCTCATCCTTCCAGTGGGTGGGGCCATGGGAGCACGAGGTGGGCAGAGAATCTGGCTGTCCAGCAGCAGCAAAGAGCCCCAAACTCCTAAATCTGAAATGACAAAAGAGAAAACAGAAAAAACAGGATTTGCAGATTGCTCTTCATATACAGTATAATTAGTGAACAGTTACAGAACACACTTACCTAATGGCACAAACAGACTTGGTCGTGGTGGTGGTGGTAGTAGTGGGCAAAGAGCAGAAGAGGCTGCAAAGAAAAGGAAAAAAAAAAAAACACATAAGAAAACGCATATGGGTACAAATCACACGAGGCCCTCCAAACACTTACCTAATGGCACAAACACGGTGGTGGTGGTGGTGGTGGCAAAAAAAGCAGAAGAGGTTGCAAAGAAATGTACAAAAAAAACACATAAGAAAACGCATAGGGGTACAAATCACACGAGGCCCTCCAAACACTTACCTAATGGCACAAACACAGTGGTGGTGGTGGTGGTGGTGGTGGCAAAGAGCAGAAGAGGCTGCAAAGAAATGTAAAAAAAAAAACACATAAGAAAACTCATAGGGGTACAAATCACACGAGGCCCTCCAAACACTTACCTAATGGCACAAACACAGTGGTGGTGGTGGTGGTGGTGGTGGTGGTGGTGGTGGTGGTGGCAAAGAGCAGAAGAGGCTGCAAAGAAATGTAAAAAAAAAACACATAAGAAAACTCATAGGGGTACAAATCACACGAGGCCCTCCAAACACTTACCTAATGGCACAAACACAGTGGTGGTGGTGGTGGTGGTGGCAAAGAGCAGAAGAGGCTGCAAAGAAATGTAAAAAAAAAACACATAAGAAAACTCATAGGGGTACAAATCACACGAGGCCCTCCAAACACTTACCTAATGGCACAAACACAGTGGTGGTGGTGGTGGTGGTGGTGGTGGTGGTGGCAAAGAGCAGAAGAGGCTGCAAAGAAATGTAAAAAAAAAAACACATAAGAAAACTCATAGGGGTACAAATCACACGAGGCCCTCCAAACACTTACCTAATGGCACAAACACAGTGGTGGTGGTGGTGGCAAAGAGCAGAAGAGGCTGCAAAGAAATGTAAAAAAAAAACACATAAGAAAACTCATAGGGGTACAAATCACACGAGGCCCTCCAAACACTTACCTAATGGCACAAACACAGTGGTGGTGGTGGTGGTGGTGGTGGTGGTGGTGGTGGTGGTGGTGGCAAAGAGCAGAAGAGGCTGCAAAGAAATGTAAAAAAAAAACACATAAGAAAACTCATAGGGGTACAAATCACACGAGGCCCTCCAAACACTTACCTAATGGCACAAACACAGTGGTGGTGGTGGTGGTGGTGGTGGTGGTGGTGGTGGTGGCAAAGAGCAGAAGAGGCTGCAAAGAAATGTAAAAAAAAAAACACATAAGAAAACTCATAGGGGTACAAATCACACGAGGCCCTCCAAACACTTACCTAATGGCACAAACACAGTGGTGGTGGTGGTGGTGGTGGTGGTGGTGGTGGCAAAGAGCAGAAGAGGCTGCAAAGAAATGTAAAAAAAAAACACATAAGAAAACTCATAGGGGTACAAATCACACGAGGCCCTCCAAACACTTACCTAATGGCACAAACACAGTGGTGGTGGTGGTGGCAAAGAGCAGAAGAGGCTGCAAAGAAATGTAAAAAAAAAACACATAAGAAAACTCATAGGGGTACAAATCACACGAGGCCCTCCAAACACTTACCTAATGGCACAAACACAGTGGTGGTGGTGGTGGTGGTGGTGTTAAAGAGCAGAAGAGGCTGCAAAGAAATGTAAAAAAAAAACACATAAGAAAACGCATAGGGGTACAAATCACACGAGGCCCTCCAAACACTTACCTAATGTCACAAACACAGTGGTGGTGGTGGTGGTGGTGGTGTAATCCTTTATAGGCAAAAGGAGGCTGCAAACATTAAACATACATGAGAAATCGCATGACCTACATACGTGCACATAATAAATTACAGTTATCAGGAAAGCAAAAATGGTGTCTTTGGAAGCTGGGAAGGTAAGGGGGCAGGTTTAGATGCCAAATCTAGACTGCACACCTTTAACAAACATGAGAAAACACATGTCCAAACCACATGCACATGGGGCCAACTGCCAATGATTAAAAGACACTTGAGGGGTTCCCAAGCTATTGTGGGTTGGAGGGGATTCACCATAGACAACTTAAGCACACCCAAGATAAGTACAAATTGTCTCCTTCCTTTTTTTTGGGAGAGAGAGATACAATTGTCTTACCTCCAGATAATGTAGGTTGTGGGTCACAGGGTCTTGCTAGCACATAAGAAACATCGATCTATAACATCCAGCAGCCATATTGGCCATGTGCTCCTTTTATAGCTGGCTCACAGGTGTGATAATTAGCGGCCGTTTCTATATATATCTGCGCATTCGCGAATTTGCGCGTTCAAAATGGAGGACGATATCCCAGACGCATTAGATGGTGCAATGCTGGCATTTATTGGTGCCTTGTTTGAGGAGGCCCTGGCACAGGAGGCAGCAGAAGGTGGGGAAGCTGCAGCAGCAGCAGCAGCAGCACCTTCAGCAGCAGCACCTCCAGTCCGTGTGCCCTTACCTCGCCAGCCACGCATTTTTGCTCCAAGGATCTATTTGGACAAGCTGCGGGATTCTGATGTCAGGAGGAAGTTCCGGCTCGAGCGAGGAACTATTCTACACCTCTACCAGCTCATAGCAGAGAAAATTGACCCGGACACACAGCGCGGCCATGCGGTGCCCGGCATGGCCAGATTGCTGGCCACTTTGTATATTTTAGGGCGTGGCAGCTTCCAAGCCACTTCGGGAAGTATCATGGGCATTAGCCAGCCCACAGTTTCAAGGGTGTTCATGTTGGTCATTAATGCCATAGTGGATATAGTGCCCAATTTTATCCACTGGCCACAGAATGAAAATGAGTGGAATGAAGTCAAGTTGGGTTTCTACCGGCGGGCACACATGCCGCAAATCCTAGGGGCAATCGATGGCACCCACATAGCCATTAGGCCCCCAAGGAGCCACGAAAGTGAATACCGGAACCGCAAGCAGTACCACTCTGTGAACGTCCAATTAGTGTGTGACGCCAAACAGCGCATCATGAGTGTCAACACTGGTCACCCAGGGTCGTGCCATGATTCCAGTATGTTAAGAACAAGTACTCTGTACGAGGTGTTTGAAAGTGGACAAATGCCCGAAGGGTGGCTTATTGGTAAAGTATTTTGTCTTAACAACATAAACTGTAAGATTACATAGACATAGGAATAAGCTACATCGGTGTACACCCTGATTTAAGCAAAGCCTACCTAAAATGGATGTGTTATTAGTTGTCAGGCTGTTCACACACAACCAGATCAGCAGCTTAGCAGCTCACAAAAGAAAGATTTGCAAAGTTGTCTTTGAGTCCAATGAAGGTGGTTAACCAATGTGTAAATGGTGTCCTCTAGCCACCCAAAGAAAACCTACAAATGATTCCAATGGTATTGCCATATCCCCAAAGTACTTTGCATAAGTGAGTCAATATTGGTTTCCTCACTCTAGTTGCAGATATATTCCAGAAGTAAGACCTAGGCTAATGTAATAGGAACAGAATAGGGGCCAAGTTGTAACTTGCAAGAGAAACCCACCACTTTGTGTGTCCTTTTTCCCATTTGTATTAGTGATTTAGGCAGTTAGACAGAGTTGAGATGTTTCATATGATTTTTTGCAAACAGACGAGCAGGTTGTTTAGTAAAATGCCTAATTGTCTCCCATTTTGAGGAGTCATCTAAAGTCACATGATATGAATAACTAATGTATATTTTTCTTATTTTTCAGGGGATGCTGGTTACCCGCAGCTGACGTGGCTGATGGCTCCAATCAGGTACCCCCAGGGCCCAGCAGAGAGGAATTACAACAGGGCCTTGCGGAGAAGCCGGAGTATCATTGAGTTGACCATAGGTCTTCTCAAGTCCCGGTTTCTCTGCTTGGCCCGGCCTGGGGGTGAACTCCTGTACTCTCCTACAAAGGCTTCCAAGATCATCCTGGCGTGCTGCGTGTTGCACAACATGTGCGTTGCCCGGGATGATTCTTGGGAGCTGACGGAGGAGAGGGAGCCAGAGGTCCGTCAGCCGGCGGCCCCCAGGCGGCGGAGCACCGCTGCCGGTATGGCCACCCGGAATACCCTGGTTGCTAGCCACTTTACATGTAAGTACTGTAACCGGTCAAGATAGGGCATGTGTATTAATTAGCTAGTTAGCAGAGGTGCCACTCACAGGGAGACAGAGGGTGATTATCATCTGCCAATGACACTTGCCATTGTAGATAAAGTGTAGTCAACATTGGTAAAATTGTGTTACTTGAGCAAAAACATGCACCTCTAACCATAAACATGTTGGTATTGTGAATAGTGTAAAGGGCTGAGAAGAGCTGGCAGGTGTTTATTTGTGTCTATGCCACCTGTGTAGTTATTGATAACATGAACGGCTGCTTGGTATCTTATGGTGTTGTAATTTTCCAGAACATCAACATCTTGGAATCATGGCACGTACCATGGGAAGCCTGTGGTGATGGGCTGTCTGGCGTCACAGGTGTGTATTCAAATGTTTACATTAATGATTTCTGGTTTGTGTAAGTTGGCATAAAATGTGTTATTTCACTCGTGATGTCGAAATTAAATGAAGTTCAGAATGAAGCAAACAGGCATTAAGATGTGATTTTCATAATGAAATGTCTTATCCTTTGTTTTATTTTTCCAGGAGTGGTACTGCTTGCGGGTGTAGGTGGTAGAAACCCACCTTGATGGACTCCACTCATTTTCTTTTGTGGTCAGTGGATATTTGGTAAGGCACATGGCCAATGACCAACATGAACACCCTGGAACTTCGAAAGTGGCTTGGAAGCTGCCCAGCAACCTTGCCATGCCTGTCCCCTATGAGCTGGTAGAGGTGCAGAATGGATTCTGAACTCTGCCGGAAGTTGTGGAAGACATCAGAATCCCGTAGCCATGGAGCAAAGATCGTGGTCTGGCGCTGTAAAGGCACACGGACTGGAGAGTGACAATATTCTTTTGCTGCATCCCTCCTTCTGCTGTCATTCTCAAATAAATAAATACATTAGAATTGAACATGTGTTTTTTTGTTTTGTGTGGGTGCCTACAGACAAAAGGGCCATCCACACTGTAAGATTTAGAGAAGACTTTATCCTTCCGATTGACATTTTCTATGTAGTGCAAGGGCCTGCCTGATTGCATCCAAATTGAAAGTGTTGAGGTTTGAGCTTCTATTATATGGTTTGGTTAAGTCTACAGGAAAAAGTCTAGACAAATTGTTAGTGTATGGCCCATTAAGCTGCCAAGGCCGGAGTTTTGCACTTTGCATGCTGCTTGTACTGGTGATGTGAGGGGTTGTAATGTAGAGTAGGGATGTGACAGTGTTGTGTTGAGGTGTGAGGCAAATGTAGTGTTGGACTATGAGGGCCTGTGTTGTTGAAATATGGAGAGAGTCCAATATCAGACACCTATGTTTATTGGTCAAGAAATTGTAAGAACCATGGTAAATATGTAAAGAATTGCATCTCGATAAAACTAGGACCACACTCATAAAATCAAAATTGTGTTGTTTCCATTGATGTGCTTGAAATTTGGGTAGGACACCCCCCTCCCCCCCCCAAATTCAAGATAGTTTAAAAAAACTGTTTAAAAAAATGAGAGTGAAAAGAGATCCCAAGTGTAGTGATGTGATTTGAACCCATGACGTTGTGAACTGCAGTGAAGTTGCAAAGCACTTAGCTATTGTGCAGAATAAAGCTGTATGGTGGAAAAAATGGAGTGTGTTAAGGCTAAAAAGCACATATAGCTAAAGAACTAAACATTGTATGGAATGTGGGAAGAAGACCATGGTAAAATTGTGAGGTTTCATCTTGCCCTGAAGTAGGGTAGGGGTTTGGTCACTTGCCTTTGGTACTTTCCTTCATAAGATCGATTCGACACACAGACAAGATCAAAAAAACACTTAAAATGGTGTAAGCTTGCAAGCGCTTCTGAGTGTAACATTATTTAGCAATATATATGATGTAATCCGTTCCATTTTAGCAATATAAACAAAAAAAGAAAATAAAAAAAGTAGGTGGAGATGGTAAGCCTCGAACCTACAGCAGAGGGAGATGAATTACAGACATGTGATGTGTGCACTAATCCACTAGCCCACATCGCTATGTGAAACTGCTATAAGCAGGAAGACATAAGTTTGCGAATTGGCGAAGCCGCGATCGTAAGTGAATCCCGCTGACGGCGGAATTCATTATTGCTGTTTTACTCGCCAATTCGCCGCAGCGCCAGTTAATTGATTTGAACGCGGCGAAACTGAAACACGTCATAGATGTTTGAAGCTGCAGTTTCTTTAAATCCGGCCCAAAGTGTCAATATTTTGTGTGGCCACAATTATTTTCCAGCACTGCCTTAACCCCCTTGGGCATGGAGTTAAACAGAGCTTCACAGGTTGCCACTGGAGTCCTCTTCCACTCCTCCATGACAGCATCACAGAGCTGGTGGATGTTAGAGACTTTGTGTTCCTCCAAGGATGCCCCACAAATGCTCAATAGGGTTTAGGTCTGGAGACATGCTCAATCCATCACCTTTACCCTCAACTTCTTTAGCAAGGCAGTGGTCTTCTTGGAGGTGTTTGGGGTCGTTATCATGTTGGAATACTGGCCTGCGGCCCACTCTCTGAAGGCATTCATGGTTCCCTCAATGAGCTGTAGCTCCCCAGTGCCGGCAGCACTCATGCAGCCCCAAACCATGACACTCCCACCACCATGCTTGACTGTAGGCAAGACAAACTTGTCTTTGTACTCCTCACCCAGTTCCCACCACATGTGCTTGACACATCTGAATTAAATAAGTTTATCTTTATCTTGGTCTCCTCAGACCACAGGACATGGTTCCAGTAATCCATATCCTTAGTCTGCTTGTCTTCAGCAAAGTGTTTGCGGGCTTTTTTGTGCATCGTCTTTCTGGGACGACAGCCATGCAGAGCAATTTGATGCAGTGTGCAGCGTATGGTCTGAGCACTGACAGGCTCATCCCCCACCCCTTCAACCTCTGCAGCAATGCTGGCAGCACTCATATGTCTATTTACCAAAGATAACCTCTGGATATGACGCTGAGCACGTGGACTCAACTCCTTTGGTCGACCATGGCAAGGCCTGTTCTGAGTGAAACCTGTCCTGCTAAACCACTGTATGGTCTTGGCCACCGTGCTGCAGCCCAGTTTCAGGGTCTTGGCAATATTCTTATAGCCTAGGCCATCTTTATGTAGAGCAACAATTTTGTTTTCAGATCCGCAGAGAGTTCTTTGCCACGAGGTGCCATCTTGAACGTCCAGTGACCAGTATGAGAGTGAGAGTGATAAAACCAAATTTAGCACAGCTGCTCCCCATTCATACCTGAGACCTTGTAACACTAACGAGTCATATGACACCGGGGAGGGAAAATGGCTAATTGGGCCCAATTTGGACATTTGTACTTAGGGGTGTACTCACTTTTGTTGGCAGCGGTTTAGACATTAATGGCTGTGTTGAGATATTTTGAGGAGACAGCAAATTTACACTGTTATACAAGCTGTACACTCACTACTTTACATTGTAGCAAAGTGTCATTTCTTCAGTGTTGTCACATGAAAAGATATAATAAAATAATTACAAAAATGTGAGGGGTGTACTCACTTTTGTCAGATACTGTAAAGCAATTTTGTTATATTTTTAATATATATATATATATATATATATATATATATATATATTTTTTTTTTTAAATTAACCACTTGCTGACCAGTTATACTGCGGCAGGTTGGCTCTGTTACGTGAAACAACGTACCTGTCGGGCACCCGCGATCGCTCCCCATGGAGACAGAACGGCGGTCTGCCTATGTAAACAAGGTAGACCGCTGTTCTGTCAGTGATGAACACAGGGATCCTGTGTTCCTCTTATTTGGGAACACAAGTCTCTGTGTTCATCCGGTGAATAAACCCCCACACAGTTAGAAAGCACCAGTGGCGTAGCGTGGGGGGTGCAGGGGGGGCCGGCCGCACCGGGCGCAATATTTAGGGGGGCGCAATCCCACGCCCGTGTGTCACTCCTGCCTGTTCTCTTAATTTTATAACAGTGTCCCCAGACAGCCATGTTCCGCTGCGCCCTGTTATTGGGCGAATAGGGTCACGTGCAGCAGGGGGGGGGGCGGGGCTGGCTTGTCTGTGATCAGATGTCAGATGCGCACGGGAGTCCCGCCTCGGCACCTCCAGCATCTTCTCCTTCTCCTCTCCTCGCCTCCGGGTGGCACATCATGTGGCGCGCATGGGAGTCCCGCCTCCGGACTGTGAACATCCACCACACAATCTTCTCCTCCTCCTCTGCTGGATCTCAGGTACGTCCTTTTACAGTCTAGCAGTGTGTCAGAGGCAGCCGCAGCAGCCAGAAAGATAGACAGAGTGAGTTAGGGTCAGAGTTAAGGTGAGTTAGGACAGAGCAGTTAGGGTCACGCTGTGTAGTGATCAGTATAGGAATACTGTAGGTAGGACAGTGTAGTGTAGTTGTCAGTGTACTGGACAATGTAGTGGATAGTGTAGTATAGTGTATTGGGTAGTGTAGTGGGTAGTATAATGTAGTGGTCAGTGTAGTGTAGTGTAGTGGACAGGGTAGTGTAGTGGGTAGTGTAGTGTAGTGGGTAGTGTAGTGTAGAGGACAGTATAGTGTAGTGGGTAGTGTAGTGGACAGGGTAGTGTAGTGTAGTGGACAGTATAGTGTAGTGGGTAGTGTAGTGTAGTGGGTAGTGTAGTGGACAGTATAGCGTAGTGGGTAGTGTAGTGGGTAGTGTAGTGTAGTGCAGTGGGTAGTGTAGTGTAGTGGGTAGTGTAGTGTAGTGCAGTGGGTAGTGTAGTGTAGTGGGTAGTGTAGTGTAGAGGACAGTATAGTGTAGTGGGTAGGGTAGTGTAGTGTAGTGGGTAGTGTAGTGGGTAGTGTAGTGTAGTGGACAGTATAGTGTAGTGGGTAGTGTAGTGGGTAGTGTAGTGTAGAGGACAGTATAGTGTAGTGGGTAGTGTAGTGGACAGGGTAGTGTAGTGGGTAGTGTAGTGTAGTGGACAGTATAGCGTAGTGTGTAGTGTAGTGTAGTGGGTAGTGTAGTGTAGTGTAGTGCAGTGGGTAGTGTAGTGTAGTGTAGTGTAGTGTAGTGCAGTGGACAGTGTAGTGCAGTGGGTAGTGTAGTGTAGTGTAGAGGACAGTATAGTGTAGTGGGTAGGGTAGTGTAGTGTAGTGGGTAGTGTAGTGTAGTGGACAGTATAGTGTAGTGGGTAGTGTAGTGTAGTGGGTAGTGTAGTGTAGAGGACAGTATAGTGTAGTGGGTAGTGTAGTGGACAGGGTAGTGTAGTGTAGTGGGTAGTGTAGTGTAGTGGACAGTGTAGCGTAGTGGGTAGTGTAGTGTAGTGTAGTGCAGTGGGTAGTGTAGTGTAGTGGGTAGTGTAGTGTAGTGTAGTGGACAGTGTAGTGCAGTGGGTAGTGTAGTGTAGTGGGTAGTGTAGTGTAGAGGACAGTATAGTGTAGTGGGTAGGGTAGTGTAGTGGGTAGTGTAGTGTAGTGGACAGTATAGTGTAGTGGGTAGTGTAGTGTAGTGGGTAGTGTAGTGTAGTGTAGTGGGTAGTGTAGTGTAGAGGACAGTATAGTGTAGTGGGTAGTGTAGTGGACAGGGTAGTGTAGTGGGTAGTGTAGTGTAGTGGACAGTATAGTGTAGTGGGTAGTGTAGTGTAGTGGACAGGGTAGTGTAGTGGGTAGTGTAGTGTAGTGGACAGTGTAGTGTAGTGGGTAGTGTAGTGTAGTGGACAGTATAGTGCAGTGGGTAGTGTAGTGGACAGTGTAGTGTAGTAGACAGTGTAGTGAAGTGTAGTGGGTAGTGTAGTGTAGTGGACAGTGTAGTGTAGTGTAGTGGACAGGGTAGTGTAGTGTAGTGGGTAGTGTAGTGTAGTGGACAGTGTAGTGTAGTGGGTAGTGTAGTGTAGTGGACAGTATAGTGCAGTGGGTAGTGTAGTGGACAGTGTAGTGTAGTGGACAGTGTAGTGTAGTGTAGTGGGTAGTGTAGAGAAGTGGACAGTATAGTGTAGTGGGTAGTGTAGTGTAGTGGACAGTATAGTGCAGTGGGTAGTGTAGTGGACAGTGTAGTGTAGTGGACAGTATAGTGTAGTGTAGTGGACAGTATAGTGTAGTGGGTAGTGTAGTGGACAGTATAGTGTAGTGGGTAGTGTAGTGGACAGTGTAGTGTAGAGGGGAAAGGGGAGTGTAGTGGTCAGTTTAGTGTAGTGGACAGTATAGTGTAGTGATCAGTGTAGTGTAGTGGACAGTGTTATGTAGTGGTCAGTGTAGTGTAGTGGGCAGTGTAGTGTAGTGGACAGTGTAGTGGTCAGTGTAGTGACCACTACACTACACTGACCACTACACTGACCATTGCACTACACTGACCATTGCACTACACTGAGCATTACACTACACTGACCATTACACTACACTGACCACTGCACTACACTGACCACTACACTACACTGACCAGCCTGGACAGTGTAGTGTAGTGGACAGGTAGGTCAGTTTAGTGGTCAGTTTAGGTATCAGGTAGGTTCCTGTTGTGGTCAGTTTAGGAATCAGGTAGGTCAGTGCAGTGGTCAGTGTAGTGGACAGTGTAGAGGTCAGTCCAGTTGCCAGTATAGGAATCCGGTAGGTTAGTGAAGTGGACAGGTAGGTCAGTGTAGGAATCAGGTAGGTTAGTGTAGTGGTCAGTGTAGGAATCAGGCTGGTCAGTACTATTGTAGGAAGAGACTCAGGGAGTACTAAAAGTCTGCAGGTTAGGGGGCGCAAATTGCTTGCCTTGCCCCGGGCGCTGACAACCCACGCTACGCCACTGGAAAGCACCTCCTATGCACACATTTAACCCTTTGATCGTCCCTGGTGTTAACCCCTTCCATGCCAGTGTCATTAGTACAGTAACAGTGCATATTTTTAGCACTGATTACTGTAGTAATGTCACTGGTCCCCCCTCCAAAGTGTCAAAAATGTCAGTTAGGATTCCGATCTGTCCACTGCAATGTCGCAGTCCCGCTAAAAATCTCGGTTTGCCGCCATTACTAGTAAAAAATAAATAAATAAATAAAATTACATAAATCTATCCCCTAGTCTGTAGAGGCGATAACATTTGCCCAAACCAATCAATATTGGGATTTTTTTATCAAAAACATGTAGCAGAATACAAATTGGCCTAAATTGATGAAAAAATTAGATTTTTTTATTTTTAGTTTTATAACAGAATGTAAAAAAATTATATATATATTTTTTTTTTTTCAGAATTGTCGCTCTTTTTTTTGTTTATAGCATAAAAAATAAAAAACATAGAGGTGATCAAATACCCAGTGGCGGCTGGTGCTCAAAAATTTTGGGGGGGGGGGGGGGGGCGCACACAGAAAAATGTAATAGGCATTGCTTTGCGGCAAAAAATAGCGTGACTTTGAGGTCACACAAGTGTGAAAGGGGCCTTCAGTAATCAAGGTACAGTGTGCCCCCATCAATGCAGAGTGACCAGTGAGCAGTGCCCCCATCAATGTAGAGTGACCACAGTGTGCCCCCTTCAATGTAGAGTGACCACAGCATGCCCCCATCAATGTAGAGTGACCACAGCGTGCCCCCTTCAATGTAGAGTGACCACAACGTGCCCCCATCAATGTAAAGTGACCACAGCATGCCTCCTTCAATGTAGAGTGACCAACAGCATGCCCCCTTCAATGTAGAGTGACCACAGCATGCCCCCATCAATGTAGAGTGACCACAGTGTGCCCCCTTCAATGTAGAGTGACCACAACGTGCCCCCATCAATGTAAAGTGACCGCAGCATGCCTCCTTCAATGTAGAGTGACCACGGTGTGCCCCCTTCAATGTAGAGTGACCACAGCATGCCCCCTTCAATGTAGAGTGACCACAGCATGCCCCCTTCAATGTAGAGTGACCAGGGTGTGCCCCCTTCAATGTAGAGTGACCACGGTGTGCCCCCATCAATGTAGAGTGACCAACAGCATGCCCCCATCAATGTAGAGTGACCACAGTGCGCCCATCAATGTAGAGTGACCACAGCATGCCCCCTTCAATGTAGAGTGACCACGGTGTGCCCCCTTCAATGTAGAGTGACCAACAGCATGCCCTCTTCAATGTAGAGTGACCAAGGTGTGCCCAATTCAATGTAGAGTGACCAGGGCGTACCCCCATAAATGTAGAGTGACCACGGTGTGCCCCTTTCAATGTAGAGTGACCAACAGCATGCCCCCATCAATGTAGAGTGACCAACAGCATGCCCCCATCAATGTAGAGTGACCACGGTGTACCCCCTTCAATGTAGAGTGACCACAGCATGCCCCCTTCAATGTAGAGTGACCACGGTGTGCCCCCTTCAATGTAGAGTGACCAACAGCATGCCCCCATCAATGTAGAGTGACCACAGTGTGCCCCCTTCAATGTAGAGTGACCACGGTGTGCCCCCTTCAATGTAGAGTGACCACGGTGTGCCCCCTTCAATGTAGAGTGACCAACAGCATGCCCCCTTCAATGTAGAGTGACCACGGTGTGCCCCCTTCAATGTAGAGTGACCAACAGCATGCCCTCTTCAATGTAGAGTGACCACAGCATGCCCCCTTCAATGTAGATGGACCACTGTGTGCCCTCTTCAATGTAGAGTGACCACAGCATGCTCCCTTCAATGTAGAGTGACCAGGGTGTGCCCCCTTCAATGTAGAGTGACCACGGTGTGCCCCCATCAATTTAGAGTGACCAACAGCATGCCCCCATCAATGTAGAGTGACCACGGTGTGCCCCCATCAATGTAGAGTGACCACAGCATGCCCCCTTCAATGTAGAGTGACCACGGTGTGCCCCCTTCAATGTAGAGTGACCAACAGCATGCCCTCTTCAATGTAGAGTGACCAGGGCGTGCCCCCATAAATGTAGAGTGACCACGGTGTGCCCCTTTCAATGTAGAGTGACCAACAGCATGCCCCCATCAATGTAGAGTGACCAACACCATGCCCCCATCAATGTAGAGTGACCACGGTGTGCCCCCTTCAATGTAGAGTGACCACGGTGTGCCCCCATCAATGTAGAGTGACCACGGTGTGCCCCCATCAATGTAGAGTGACCACGGTGTGCCCCCTTCAATGTAGAGTGACCAACAGCATGCCCCCATCAATGTAGAGTGACCACAGCGTGCGTCCTTCAATGTAGAGTGACCAACAGCATGCCCCCATCAATGTAGAGTGACCACGGTGTGCCCCCTTCAATGTAGAGTGACCAGGGTGTGCCCCCATCAATGTAGAGTGACCACAGTGTGCCCCAATCAATGTAGAGTGACCAGGGTGTGCCCCCATCAATGTAAAGTGACCAGGGTGTGCCCCCCACCACCGCCGGACTCGAGTCTGCAGTCCCGCACAGTGACAGGAGAGAGAGGAGGGAGGCACTGAGTCTGAGGCAGCGGCTGCTTGAATCACTTACCTCCTCACGATGACCGGACAGACTCTGCTGCTCTCTGCTGCTGATGGCGGGACTAGGGATACTCGGGACCAGCGGCGGCTCTCGGCTTCAGTTCCTGGCGGCTTCTTCTGCTCCCACAGCGGGCGGCTTCTTCTGAGGTGACCGGCGGCGCGTCTTCTTCCGCTCCCGCCTCCTCCTCAGCCAATGGCAATGGATTTGCCTTGCGGCCAATCAGGAAGCGCGTACTGGACACGCTTCCTGATTGGCCAGGAGGAGGATCGGTGTAACAATAGCAAATTTTCATTCGCTATTGTCACACAATGGGTGGAGTCGGGACGCACTGCTCTGCGCCCCGGCTCCACCCTTTGCATCGCCCTATTAGAGCCTCTGGCTCTAATCAGGTGATGGAAAAAAAAAATCCCATTGAACTCCATGGTCCGGCGCCCCAGCATGTAGATTAGGGGGCCAGACGCATGGATGGGGGGGGGCCCCTGCGCCCTCAACACACCAGCCGCCACTGCAAATACCACCAAATAAAATCTCTATTTGTGGGAAAAAAGGACATCAATTTTATTTGGGAACAGCGCAATTTCCATTAAAGTAACGCAGTGTTGTATTGCAAAAAATGGCCTGGTCATTAAGGGGGCAAATCCTTCCGGTCTTTAGGTGGTTATCCATTTTTTTTTTTTTTTTTTACATCCTGTCATCAGAGTAGCTTAGTGTAACCATAGTGACACTGTACTACTCTGGGGAGAGCGTGACCAGGCTTTTTTTTTTTACACTATTATTGCTTATAAAGTAATCATTATCACATACAGTATATAGCTGTCTTGAACAGGTTTCCTATTCATGAACAGCTTGCTTATGGTGATGATCTGTGATTGGCCACAACTCATCACATGGTACAGGGTGCCAGGTACCATGTGATTGCTGTGGCCCAATCAGAGATCAAAACAGTAAGCAGGCTGTTCATGAATGGAAAGCCATTCATGGCATTTTTTTACATTGCTATTACAGTATGTGATTGTTATGACCAATCATAGCGATCACCTGATACCCCATTACCGGTAGTAATCCGTGGTGTCCGGTGGACACATTGGTCACAGGAGGGGCATGCTGCACGCTCCTAACCCAGAGCAGGCTGGATGATGTACATGTGTGTGATCCTGCCTGCCCAAGCTGCCCACTGCAGTATATATTACAGTGAAGGAATATTGCTATTCCCTGAAGGTGATAGCAGGTGTAATAAAGTGCAAATGCTAAATAAATAATCAAATTAGCTTAATAAATGAGTGTACAACCAAGGTAATAACAAATAAATATGTGCAACACTATAAATAGCCGAAGTGATAACAAATAAATAAGTGCAACACTATAAATATATAAATATAATTGCAAAAGGTAATCAAAAATCTGTGCAGTGATAGTCCAAACAAAGTGTTCATGTGCAAAAATGTCCTATTTGAATGACTCCAATATTCAAATTGCTGGTGAGAGCGGCAACTTCTAACATAAGGGGTGCAAACTCACCGGAATTGGTGGGTCCTGACTGCCATACGGCAACAAGACCTTCCAAGCTTGTGGCTTCACAAAGCCTCAGGTAACTGCTGGCTCACTATGATCCTCAACTCCTCTATTGGGAACCGATCCTCAGAGTCCAATGCAGGGGAGAATAAAAAATGCTCCAATGGTGCAGTACCGTTAAAAAGGTAATTTTTTTGCCAAAGTTTAAAATCGAGTAAAAATAAGTACAGAAAAAACAAACAGCACGTCCACTCTAGGTGTCTGCCTGGGAATGGGGAACGGCGACTCCACAAAACCCCACAAATAAATGGTCTCAGAATGCAGGACAGAATGAGGTAGTGCTCACCTTTCTTTCTCGGGACAAGGTTTTTTCTGGATGTCTCAGACAACCAAAAAGTGGATTCATCAGATAAAATGACTTTACCCCAGTCCTCAGTAGTCCAATCCCTGTACCTTTTGCAGAATATCAGTCTGTCCCTGATGTTTTTCCTGGAGTGACTGCTTTGCTGCCCTTCTTGACACCAGGTCATTCTCAAAAAGTCTTCACCTCAGTTTGTGTGCAGACCAGGCCCGGATTGGCTAATCGGGAGCACCCGGAGAATTCCCGCTGGGCTGGTCGGTTTTTTGGCCGCAAGGGCTGTTGGCATGGCCAGGGGCGTCACAAGGGGGGTGCGGGGGTGGGGGGGTGGGGGTTAACCACATCAGGGTGTCCATGGGGGGAGGATGGCACCACTCTGCCTGAGGCGGGAGCCCAAGCTCCCAATCCGTTTCTCTTTATCTATGCGGGCAGGCCGGCATTGCATTGCCGCTGCTCCGCATAGTGTGATGACGTGAAGGAGAACTGGAGAAGGACTTCTCTCCTCACTTGCTCCTCCTCCCATCCTGAGCCTCCCCTCTCTGCCCTTTGTACTCCCTGGCCTGACATCACATTCACGTGGGTGGAGGCGGAGCCAGTCACGGTGACGGCAACGCTAGGGTGAGGTGAGTAGGTGAAGTGAAGTGAAAATAGTGCAATTAAACTTAAGGTGCCCAGACAGATATAAGGTGCTTCTTTTTTTTTGTGCTGCCTGTTAAATAGTCCGTAACTTCAGTATGTTTATTTATCAGATGCAGTGCCTGTCTCAGCAATCAGTTTATTCACCCTTAGAGTCAGTGTGAATTTGCTATCCCTTCTCCTCTATGTGCAAGGGCCACTCCCCAGACTGATTCGGGCCAGCAAGGACCCCCTGCTTTTTGAGTACAGATGTCCTTCTAGTGGGTCTCTCTGCATTTTTCCCAGCTCCTCTTTTGGGTATGTTCCTTTATGTCTGGATGGAATTTTTTTTATTTCTCTCCCCAGTGCATGAAAGATGAAACAGGGGAGAGACCCACTAGAAGGAAATCTGTACTGTACTCAAAACGCAGGGGGTCCTTGCTGGCCTGAATCTGTCTGGGGAGTGGCCCTTGCACACAGAGGAGGAGGAATAACAAATTAACACTGACACTAAGGGTGAATAAACTGATTGCTGAGACAAGCACTGCATCTGATAAATTTAAATTAGATTTTTTTTATTCATTTCAATGTTTGGATATTAATGAATACTAATTCTTATAGAAAATAGATTTTGATACTGTCCTGTTATTTACTGTTCTAATAAATCTTCACTGTAAAGCAAAACTTAGGCTACTGTATTTGCAAGGAATTGGAAATGAGGATATTTTTTGAACAATACAATGAATTACAAGGCTGTAGAGAACAGTGCGCCCTTGCAAACTTATATTCTGAGGTTTTAATTACATTATTTTAATATAGTCAGTCATGTACTAAAGTGGGCCGGCCTAAGGCATGAAATTCCAGGGCTGAAAATGAGTCCCACCCCTGCCCTGGTTCAGACACATTTACCCCCGCCTGCTGCCATTCCTGAGTAAGCTCTGCACTGGTGGTGCCTCGATCCTGCAGCTGAATCATCTGTAAGAGACAGTCCTGGCTCTTGCTGGACCTTCTTGGGCGACCTGAAGCCTCCTTCACAAATGCAGTGGAAATTTTTTTTTATGGGATTAAGTTCATTTTAATGTCAAAGAGGGGCTTTGCAATTCATTTCTTCTGGAGTATATCCAAATTGCCATCATGAAAGGCAGCAGACTTTTTAAAAATTATTATTTGTGTCATTCTCACAACTTTTGGGCACAACTGTATTTATTAATAAAGAAGACTGTAAAAAAAAAAAAATATATATATATATATATATATATATTAGGGATGCACTGAAATGAAATTCTTGGCCGAAGCCGAAGCCGAATAATAATAAAATGTTTGGCCGAAGGCCGAATACCGAACGCGGTGTTTTGCATTTTTTCCATTTATTTTGCCAATTTTTTGTCCTCTCTCTTGTCCTCTCGTGTCTCTCTCTCTCTCTCTCTCTCTCTTGTCCTCTCATGTCTCTCTCTCCCTAAATGTTACTGTAGGGAATGGGAATCAGTGCACACTGCAGCCTTGTACCATAGGGTTAATGTTAGTGACACTGTAGGGATTGGGAAGGATGCTGGGAATGGAAATCAGGAAGCATGCAGGCAGCCTTGTAAATTTTAATTGCAGATACAGGGCACTGGGCAGGTCAGGGTTAATGTGGTAACATCAATTACTCAGTGACAGTCAGTCAGTGTCAGTGTGGACTCTATCAGATTATACAGTGACAGACAGTCTCTCAGTGATGGTAGTAGGAGGCTGGAGGTGGACTAGTAGGAGCCTGGAAAGGAGCACAGCCGCATACATACATTACTCACTCGTGCACTGCAGCCCGCCCCACACATTCAGTGAGTCTTACTCTCCTCCCTAGTTTTTTCAATGGCACATTCAGGAAGCCAATCACGCCGTGAGTAGCGGCACAGCAGAACCAATCAGGTGTGCAGGCACGCGTGATTGGTTCGCTGTGCAGCTAATCACGGCGTGATTGGCTTCCTGAATGTGCCATTGAAAAAACTAGGGAGGAGAGTAAGACTCACTGAATGTGTGGGGCGGGCTGCAGTGCACGAGTGAGTAATGTATGTATGCTCACCGCTGAAGTGTCCCGGCTTCCCCTGCCTAACACGGAAGTCTGTGAGTCCTCCTCCGAGTCCCTTCCCCCTGTAAATATCGCCTACGGCCACAGAACGATAGTCAATATCATATCGACTATCGTTCAGCCCTATTATTCGGCACAAAATTATTTGGCCTTTTGACTTATTCGGCCGAACACCGAAAGTGCTATTTTTTCTTCTTTCGGCCGAATAATGTTCGGCCACCGATTATTCGGTGCATCCCTAATATATATAGCAAGGCAAGTTGTACACTTGCAGAGCACTTGAAGTAGTTGAAGAATTTCTAGTTGGCACTTTTCCAATTGGTAGCAAATTTGCGTGCCAAGTCTCTAGCAAGAGCAAGGTTGCAGTGGTGAGTCTACAGCAAGAGCTCTGCAAGTCTACAGCATGAACATTAATTTAGCGACAGTGACCCCTGTGGTGGGATGACTATTGCACAACATAACTGAAACAGAACTTGCAGCAGACTTGCTGAATGTTTGCACAGAAAGATGATTTGGAGTCGGACTTGCTGCAACTGTGCAATTGTGCAACAAACTTGTAAAGTCTGGCAAGTGTAGCATTAGCTTAGCAAGTCATTTTCAAACTTGCAGCACAATTGCTTGCTGTCTGGGTATAAGCATTCATACATTTGTTGCCTTTTTTTTTTGATGACAGAACATTGTATAGGAGTTTTTCTGACATATCATTTAGCTTAGTAGATGCACAATTTACTACACAGAAAGCCACTCACATTCTTTTATTTAACCACTTTAGAACCGCTCACAGTAATACTACTGCGGCAGAGTGGTTCGTTATCGTCCAGCGACGTAGTATTAACGTCATTGGACACTCCCCCTTCTGGGCGGCGCTTGCGCGCCGCCGGAGGCTCGCTCCCGCTGTTTTCATTCACAGCGGGAGTCGGGCCAGGGGAGGAGCAGCGGGGATCGCCGCTGCTCTTACCCGATCGTCGGGGATCGAGTCTGGAGATCCGCCCGCTGTGTGTAAACACAGCAGGCGGATCTCCATAGTGACAGGGAGTGACAGATCGGACTGTTCAGCATAGCTGGACATCCGATCTGTCCATGACTCACTCAGTCACCTCCCCCCCTACACGTCAGTAAGCACCAGGCATACATTAACCCCTCCCTCTCCAATAAAATTAACCCCTTCCCTGCCAGTGTCATTTTTACAGTAACAGTGCATATATATAGCACTGATTACTGCAGTAATGTCACTGGTACCCCCAAAAGTGTCAAAAATGTCATTCAAGGGTCCGATCTGTCCGCCGCAATGTCGCAGTCCCGCAAAAAAAATCGCAGATCACCGCCATTACGCGTTAAAAAAAAAAACACCAAAAATGACAGAAATCTTTCCCTTTGTTAGTAAACGCAATAACTTTTACGCAAACCAATCAAAATACGCTTATTGCGATTTTTTTTACCAAACATATGTAGCATAAAACAAATTGGCCAAAATTTTTTTAAAAAATTGGTTTTTACATCTTTTTGGGGGGGAATTTCATATAAAAAAATGTGAAAAATATTGTTATTTTTTCAAAATAAACGCTCTTTTTTTGTTTATAGCGCAAAAAGTAAAAATCGCACAGGTGATCAAATACCACCAAAAGAAATCTCTGTTTGTGGGAAAAAAAGGACGTAAATTTCGTTTGGGTCCGGCGTCGCACGACCGCGCAATTGTCAGTTGAAGTCGCACAGCGCCGAATCGCAAAAAGTGGCCTGGATGGAAGACAGCAAAATCCTCCGGTGGTAAAGTGGTTAATGTATTTAATTCATTTTTTTAATGAATTAATCCTAAGTGAAGTGTTGATCTGCATTATGTACCGCACCTTATAGGATTGTATAATTGAATGTTCAACATTAATAGCAAACTAGGGCTGCAATGTACACAATAAACATCACTGTTCAATTGTATCAATACTTTGCATTATGCTCGTTATAAAACAATAAATAATATTGCTTTTACTATTATTTTATTTATTCATTTCTATCCTAATACTATTTATCTAAACTAAATGGATGAATGAATAGTTAAAGTGAAGGAGAGATAGTAAGACTTGTATGATGACAGTTTGTATTGGAAAGCAGATGGTAATCGGTAAATTCAGCGTCTGTTTCCTGGGGGAATCTGGCAGAAACTTTCATCCAATAAAATATCAGGTTTGTTGTTCTTTGGTGACTCTTTGTTCTTTTGTTCTATTCTGAATGGAGCGTTCCCAGCACTGTAATCATGTGTGGGTCTTGTGGTGTCTCTAGTGAGCGCTCAGCTCAGGTGTCAGTAGTCCCGGGAGAACGGCACACAGAAGGTTTAGAAGGACTCTAAAAATGAAGAATGAAGTCACCGGCTTTACTATTCTCTACAATCTGCTGCAATGTGTGAGATATTGTCATCATATGGTAACCGGCCTCCAGAATATCACCTATCACGGGAATCCAACACTACACACAAATATTAAAAGATTTTACTGCTTAAGACACAAGAAATACAAAAGTCTAAACGTGTCTCTAAACTTTCATCCAATAGAATAAACTCCGGCTGATGTCTGGAGAAAATGTCTAATAATGTTTTACTAAAAGATTGCTTTCCGGTATCAGCAATGCCGAGAAATAAAAGTTATAAAGTTTAGTAGTTTCTTTTGCTAGATATTCAGCATATATTATATTTAACATTCAGATGCAAATATACAAAATAATTGAATTGTTATTAGCATGTCAAATATTAAGAACCTACATGTAATAATTAAAGATAAAATGTACTATTCAATAAAATATCAATAATAAAAATTATTACAATAAATACTATAAATAGCGGACTTATGATTTGTGAAGAAAGTAATATACAGGTGCATCTCATAAAATTAGAATATCGTCAATAAGTTAATTTATTTCAGTAATTTAAATTAAAAAGTGAAACTCATATATTACACACAGAGTGATATATTCCAAGCATTTCTTTCTTTAAATTTTAAAGAATATGGCTTACAGGCTCAGCTAGTGAAAACCCAACATTCTGTATCTCTAGAAAATTAGAAAATTACATAAGACCAATAAAAAAAGGATTTTTAATACAGAAATGTTGGCTTACTGAAAAGTATGCCCATGTACAGTATAGTATGCACTCAATACCTTATTAGGGCTCCTTTTGCATGAATTTCTGTATCAATGCGGTGTGGCATGGAGGCGATCAGCCTGTGGCACTGCTGAGGTGTTATGGAATCCCAGGTTTCTTTGATAGTAGCTTTCAGCTCCTCTGCATTGTTGTGTCTGGTGTCTCTCATCTTCCTCTTGACAATACCTCACATATTCTCTATGGGGTTTAGGTCAGGCCACTTTGCTGACCAATCAAGCACAGTGATACCATGATCAATAAACCAGGTATTTGTTTTGGCAGTGTGGGCAGGTGCCAAGTCCTGCTGGAAAATGAAATAAGCATCTCCATAAAATATATGAGTTTCACTTTTTAAATTAAATTACTGAAAGAAATTAATTTGTTGATGATATTCTATTTTTATGAGATGCACCTGTATATGCTCATGCAATGCAATGTATTTATAGGGAAAAATAATATATATGGGTAACTCTGCTGGCAGCTGGAAATGATGCAAGTTGGCATTAAATGACTACTAAAACTCTTAAAATCTGCCTCAGAAGATTCTGTAAAACAGGGTACCTATATAGGAATAGCTGCACCACCAGGTTGAGGATGTGTGCCAGAGAAGGAGTGTGTGTGAACTTTCAATGCCAAGCAGGTTGGTACTGTTGTCATACACAATCTTTCTTGGCACAATATGGAGTTCAACCTCTGGGCCTGCCCCTTTCAGAGCTTAGAATTTTTGCTCTGATGTGCATCCTGTCCCCTAGACATACCAGCTGCAACACTCCATGGCATCTTTTTGCCTAAACCCATTGTATTGTCCCTTGTACACTTGTGGGGGACTGTTTCAGAAGACAACTCTCCCGATGTAATCTGTTTGTTCTGTAGCCAACATGTAGTACCCTGTCCAGGCAGGCTTAAAAGCTGTGATTCCTTTTACTCTTCTCTCTGATTCCATCTTTCTCTTGTTTTACTAGCCTGTATAACTAGAGTTGAGCAAACACCTGGATGTCCGGGTTCGGCCGAACTTGAAAAAAAAGTCCAGGTTCATGAACCGGACTTAACCTGAACTTTGCCCCGATCCCGAACGCCATTGAAGTCAATGGAGACCCAAACTTTTGAGCACTAAAATGCCTCTAAAACAAACATGGAAAGGGCTAGAGGGCTGCAAATGGCAGCAAAACCATCTTAAGAGCATGGCAAGTGCTCTGCAAACAAATGTGGATAGGGAAAAAACTTAAAATAACATAAAAAACAGAAAAATAAAACATAATAATCTTGAATGATGTAGGAGGAGGACGAGGCCCATATGGAGTAGGAGATTGAGGTTGCGGTAGATATGGCGGTGTAGGTGGAAGCGGCGGTGGAGGAGGAGGAGGAGGCCCATATGGAGTAGGAGGATGAGGTGGCGGTGGATGTGGCGGTGTAGGTGGAAGCGGCGGTGGAGGAGGACGAGGTAGCCAACATTGGTTTTTATTTTTCATTTTATTTCTTTTTAAATCAGGGTACACCCCAAAAGAGTTAAAAAGATCAAATACAACAATGGCTGGGTAAGGCCGGCATACATGTCTATTCTGCCCAAGGTACGGACAAGTCCTGTGGGATCCATGCCTGGTTCATTTTAATGAACGTGAGCTTGTCCACATTGGCTCTGGACAGGCGGCTGCGCTTGTCTGTGATAACACCCCCCAGCCGTGCTAAATACACGTTCAGATAATACACTGGCTGCAGGGCAGGCCAGCACCTCCAAGGCATAAAGGGCAAGCTCAGGCCATGTGCCCAATTTGGAGACCCAGAAGTTGAAGGGGGCAGACCCGTCATTCAGTACGTCTAGCAATGTGCACACATACTGCTCCACCATGTTAGTGCTGGGTCGTGGTGCTGCTGGTGGTGCTCCTGTTGCAAGGAGAGGACGTGGTCGATCTGTGGCAGCTACACACACCAGTGAAACACCTTTCTCAGCTGCGAGTAGGCGACAGAACCTTACATTAGTATTTGGCAGGGCCTAATGCGCCTCTACAAATGTTGAGGCCAGAACAAGTACAGGCGATAGTAGATTGGGTTGCTGACAGTTCCTCCAGTTCCTTCACATTGTCTCCCACCCAGTCTACTGCTGAAAGGTCAGAGTTCGAACCTGCAGCCGATGTCCATCAATCTTTCACCTCACCCCCTTGCAAATCAGCCAAGCAGTCTGAGCCCCAAGTCATGCAGCAGTCTCTTCTTCTTTTTGATGACTCTGTTAGCATGGTTTCCCAGCGCCATCCACCTAGCCCTGCCCCAGAAGTGGAAGAGATTGAGTGCACCGATGCCCAACCACTTATGTCTCAAGATGAGTAAATGGGAGGACCATCGCAGCATGTCTCGGATGATGACGAAACACAGGTGCCAACTGCTGTGGAATTACGAATTGTGGAGACCGACAAGGGTTGCAGGGGTGAAGACTGCATGGAAAATGATATGGAGGATGATGAGGTCCTCGACCCCACATGGAATGAACGTCATGAAGGTGACTTGAGTAGTTTGGAGGAAGAGGTGGTGGTCGCACAGAGCCACCAGCACAGCAGAAGAGGGAGAAGGGTGCAAAAGCGGAGCGGCCGTGCCGTAGACACTACACCTGCTACTGCCCAACGCAGCAAGGGACCGAGCACACCAAAGCCAGCTCAAAGGAGTTCCCTAGTGTGGCAGTTCTTCAGACAATGTGATGATGACAGGACACGAGTGGTTTGCACGCTGTGTAATCAGAGCCTGAAGCGAGGCATAAACCTTCTCAACCTGAGCACAACCTGCACGAGCTGCAGTGGAGTAGACACCTCAAAGGCATAAACCTTCTCAATCTGAGCACAACCTGCACGAGCTGCAGTGGAGTAGACACCTCAAAAACCAAGAAAGGTCTCTGGCTCCTCCTGCTTCCTCTTCTGCTGCAGTCTCGGCCCCTTCATCCACCTCTGTAGTGAGACCGGCACCTGCCACCCCGCAAACAAGGAATCTGCCAGCAAGACCACCACCTGGGTCACCAACAACCATCTCCACAATGTCATGTGGAAGCGTTCAGCTTTCTATCTCCCAAACACTGGAGAAGAAGAGGAAGTACCCCCCTACCCACCCGCAATCCCTGGCCCTGAATGCCAGCATTTCAAAATTCCTGGCCTTTGAAATGCTGTCATTCCGTCTGGTGGAGACGCAGAGTTTTAAAAGCCTTATGGTGGTGGCTGTCCCACAGTACATCGTGCCCAGCCGACACTACTTTTCCAGGCAAGCCATCCCTTCCCTGCACAACCAAGTGGGTGACGAAATCAGGTGTGCACTGCGCAACGCTATCTGTGGGAAGGTCCACCTAACTATCGATACATGGACCAGTAAGCACGGTCAGGGACGTTATATCTCCCTAACAGCACACTGGGTAAATGCAGTGGTGGCTGGGCCAGAGGCGGATAGCAGTTTGGTGCATGTCCTTCCACCATCGAGGATTGCAGGGTGCTTCAGTTTGCCTTCTGTTGCTAACTCCTCCTATTCCGCTTCCTCATCCTCTTCCGCCTCCTCATTCGGTCAGCGTAACACCTTCACCACCAACTTCAGCACAGCCAGGGGTAAACGACAGCGGGCAGTTTTAAAACTTGCCTGTTTGGGTGAAAAACCACACACCGCGCAGGAGTTGTGGAGGGGCATTGAACAGCAGACCGATGAGTGGTTGGTGCCAGTGAGCCTCAAGCCCGGCCTGGTGGTGTGCGATAATGGGCGAAATCTCATAGCAGCTCTGGGCCTAGCCGGTTTGACACACATCCCTTGCCTGGCGCATGTGCTGAATTTGGGGGTGCAGAGGTTCCTTAGAAATTACTCCGATAGGTAAAAGCTGCTGCAGAAAGTGCGTGCCGTCTGTGCGCACTTTGGCGTTCTCACCCTGCTGCTGCTCGCCTGTTAGCGCTGCAGCGTAACTTCAGCCTTCCCGCTCACCGCCTCATATGTGACGTGCCCACAAGGTGGAACTCCACCTTGCACATGCTGGCCAGACTGTGCGAGCAGCAGCAGGCCATAGTGGAGTTTCAGCTGCAGCACGCACGCATGAGTCGCTCTGCGGAACAGCAGCACTTCACCACCAGTAACGGATTAAGCAGACACATATGCACTGAGCTTGTATTAAATGTGCAGCACCGCATGCCTAACAGACTGATAAAAGTTTTTTTTTTTTCTCCTTTCTCCTCCTCACTGGGCTCAGGTCAGGGCATAAAGATCGTTCACTGCACCCCCACACAATACAATCAATGTAGATCGCTGTCTGATTATTGAAGATTGTTCCTATGCTTTCCCTCAAAGCAATCTCCAGCTTGACCCTACAGTAATCTCCTATCTCTCCCTCAGCAGAAGTATCAGGAACCTCTCCCTAGTATAGTTTGAGCAGAGTGACGCGCGGCGCTGTGTGACTCCAGCTTATATAGACTCTGGGTCACATGCTGCACTGGCCAATCACAGCCATGCCATTAGTAGGCATGGCTGTGATGGCTTCTAGGGCACACTAGTTAAACACTTGCTGATTGGCTGTCTTGCACTTGTTGAAACTGCGCCATTAAAACCGCGCCAAAACGGGGGCGTGACCAGAAGTACACCAGGCCGGACGTTTTGCAGAGAAGCTCCTCTGCTTGGTAAAACAAATCCATATCCATCTGGATCTAAATTTGTTCCTGACTGACCACCCGCACACCACCGTGTAAAGGAAGGCGCCAGGCACCTAACCATACCTGTGGCTTGGGTCGGAGAGCTGCCAATACCAGCCGATCGGGGTGAGGCCTACCCCGCTCCCTCACACCACCGCCCTCCGTGGTCCGGAGGCCGCCGTCACAGGACACATCTTCCGGGAGTCCCTGCGGCTATCCCATCCGGGCAACATCAGCGGAGGAAGGCCCCGACATCTCCGGAGGTACCATCCGTAAAGCCGCACGCTCTCGGCACTGTGGGCAAGGCATTCCCCGTCGCCCCACGCCATCCAGATCCCCTCAGCTCCGAGGCCACCAACGCAGCCCTGACATCCGGGACCGGGTGAGTGTGCCCCACGTCTCTCCCCAGGACTGTCCAGCTATCCAATTCCCCCCAGTATATCGGGCGGGGAGGAAGGGGACCCGGCTATAAGTTGTGCGGCCTACTCCGCTGTCTGAAGCTCCGGGCGCCATCTTGGTTCCTGGCGCTCCGAGATCCACGGCTGCGGGGATTCTCATAAGCCATCACTGTCTTTCAGCCTCACGGACACCAGGTCTGGTCCCTGTTTAATGGAACACTGTCTCCTGTGCCCTCCAGCTGCATAGACTTAAGTCATACATTCAGAATTACACGTTTAGAGCCCTGACCCTGGGCTCAGGAACAATAGACTGCACTGTGTCCACCCTTACGGTGCTGCATGCGATACCTGCCTCCTGGTCCACACTGCAGGCCTAGTCCTGCTCTATCCATTCTAATGTGCTAATTCACTCTCCATTCTCACGGCCGCAGCATAGCATCCCAGCACTAAGAAGCTCTATCATATCTGCCTTCCTTACTTAAATCTCACAATATCAGCAGGTAAACGTAAGGGGGCATCGAGGCCGGGCAAGATGCCGGACTTTTTCCCCCACTAACATTGACCCTCTAGCCAAGCTAAAAATGGCAAGCCAGCGGACAACGCAAGGCGCTCTCCCTCCATACCTCCACTAGGGGGTCCCCAACAAGGGGATGCCTCCCATAACTCATCACCCCCTTAGTCCTCATCCAGCCCAGTCAAAAGTAGACCAAGGAGGAATGATGATCTTGATTTCAGTTTGGAGGCCAGCCCTATACCTCATTCATTAGACGCTACAAGAGAACTTCAAGACTCTCTGTCTGACTTCCCCACCAAGGGTCAACCGGTGATGGATACCTTACTTAAGGACATGATGATATCTCTGAGGTCCACCATTCATGCTGATATTATGTCTCTGGCAGTTCAATTCAAATCGGATATAACTGCTGTCTCTGATAGAGTCACCCACATAGAGAGCAAGATGGGGGAAATAACTACCACTTTTAACAATATGGTGGACGCCCATAACGACAGAGACACCGAAATTCTCCAAATGCAGCGAAAACTGGCTGACTTAGAAGATAGAAGCAGGAGAAACAATGTCAAAATTAGAGGTATCCCAGAATCCATCAAACCTCAGGATCTCAAAGCTTACTTCACTGACGTTCTCAAAGAGGTGCTACCTGACTCTCCCCTAGAGGACTTTGTCATAGACCACATCCATAGGTTGCCAAAACCCCAACATATCCCCTCCCACCTGCCCCGCGACACTATTGTCCGCATCCACTTTTATCATATCAAAGAGCGTTTTATGCTTGCTGCACGACGACGGGACTCCCAGTCTCCCACGCTGCAAGATCTGTCATTCTTTGCTGACCTTTCTGCTTTTACTTTACAACAAAGACGTCAGCTGGCTACCATAACTAAACCTTTAAATAACCATGATGTCACATACCGCTGGCTATATCCTGCAAAACTACTGATTACCAAAAATGGTGCCACTCATGTAGTAACCTCTGTAAAGGAAGGTATCCGTCTATTGCGTGACTGGGGCATACTGGAACGTGCTCAGGAGCAACCCAGCGGGTCTCAACAGCCTGTACCTACTACTCGTTCCTCAGACTCGGATGAAGACTGACTACACAGAGCTCACCTTACACCTTCTCATTATTGCTGCACTAGGCCGAGGAGCATGGCCGCATTGTGCTTTATTTTCACCCCCCTGTGCCTTAAGCGATAATCATATCGCACAGATTCGCTCACGAATCGCATTTTTTTGTTTTCACTGTTCATCTTGACTGTTTTATTTTTGTTTGTTTTTTTGTTGTTTCTTCAGTGCTCTTTTGTTCTCTCGGCAGCTTAATCAGCATATATTACAGATATCCCCACTGATACACCAGCCTCTGCGAACTTTCAGCGAAGACAAGTGCCTCCGGATCATCTTCCCTAGGAGTGCTTTCTCACCAGAACTTTCCGCACCGCAAGCATCAACAAGTAAGGTTTTACTAACTGACACAACACCCTTACCCTGCTTTTTTTCATACAACGTCACTGAACCTTCCTAATTTCCACCGAGATGCCTTTCACTATTTCCTCCCTTAATGTGAAGGGTCTAAATAGTCCATACAAGAGGCAGCTGGCATGGAAAGAAGCACTCAAGCTGAAATGTGATGTCATGTGTTTCCAAGAAACTCATTTTGCAAGCCAGAAACCACCTGTGTTTCAACACCGTAATTTTCCCCATGTGTTTTCGGCCAATGGCCCATCCAAAAAATGTGGAGTAACCATTGCTATCAAGAATACTGTGCAGTTCACACTCGTGGAGTCACACCTGGACGCCTATGGTCGCTATGTCATATTGATTTGTGACATCAACAATACTAGGCTTACCCTTGTTTCGGTGTACCTACCTAATACCAAGCAACATTCCTACCTAAATAAGATTTGGAAGAAGGTCACCACAGTGAAGCAGGGTCACGTCATCGTTTGTGGCGACTTCAATGCCACCCCAGCCAGGGACTTAGACTTCACTTCTGGTTCTACTAGGAACAATCGCAAAGTGAACTTGTCACACTTTCTCTCATCATCGGAACTTTATGATGTATGGCATTGTCAGCATTCAACAGAACGTGACTATACCTTTTTTTCAAATGTGCACCATTCCTATTCTCGTATTGATGCTTTTTTAGTTGATAGATCACTTGGTCTGACCACGCTCCCATTTCCATCAGTGTGGGGGAGGCGGGCTCCGAGACGTGGGCAAATAGGTGGCGTAACAACGTTTATGTAATGTCTCAACCTGAGAATATAACCAAAATCACTACGAATCTTACTGAATATTTTGCCATCAATGCCCCCTCGGTAGCTGATCCCTTCACACTGTGGAACGCCCACAAGGTTTATATAAGAGGTATGCTGATCCAAATGTGCACCAGGCACAAGAAACAGTTGTCTAAAAAGGTAGATGACGCCATTGCAACTATCCAGGATCTAGAGAGGGTTAATAAGAAAAACACATCCCCGGCAACTCGAGAACGACTTTTTGAGGCCACTACTAGTCACGCAATATGACAGCGCTTTTCGTACTTTGAAGGCGAGCTCCTACCGATATGACAGGGAAGGCAGGGAAATTACTGGCCTCCCGTGTTAAGCATAAATCCTCCACCCAAAGAATCCCCTTTCTATACCATTCTAGCTCTGGTAAAAAAGTTTATAACCCAAAAGAAATTGCTGACGCGTTCAGCGATTATTATGAATCCTTATATTACTTGGAGAAGGACCCTTCTATGCCCCAGCCGTCTGACTCGGGTATAAGTGAGTTTTTATCATCAATCTCCTTGCCATCCCTCTCCCAGTCTGCTCTATCACAATTATACTTACCCTTTACGACTGATGAAATAAAACAAACTATCGCGAAACTGCCCCATAGTAAGTCTCCTGGCCCGGACGGGTACTCTCCCGAGTACTATCAACTGTTTTCCACCACGCTTTCTCCTTTTTTACAACAAGTATTCGAATCAGCTAAAGCTAGAGCCACTTTCCCTCCGGAGATGCTAACAGCGACAATTATTACCTTGCCCAAGCCTGGAAAGGATCCCACCTCTCCCCCAAATTTCCGCCCAATCTCGTTACTAAACGTTGATGTGAAATTGTACGCGAAATTGTTAGCAAACCGTTTAGCTAAATTCCTACCGACCCTGATTCATTGTGATCAGGTAGGCTTCGTTCTTGGTAGACAGGCCACAGATGCTACCAGGCGGATGATAAATCTCATCCACACGATGGAGCGATCGCGGAAGCCTTCTCTGCTCCTCACTTTGGACGCAGAGAAGGCTTTCGACAGAGTCCACTGGGGTTACTTGAGACAGGTACTACACAAATTTGGATTTATGGGCCCTATTTTGAAAGAGATCATGGCCTTATATTCTTCTCCATCGGCCTTCGTGTACACTGAGGGAATGTTTTCAAAAAATTTTAAAATATCCAACGGTACCAGACAGGGCTGTCCGTTGTCCCCTCTAATCTTTGCCCTTGTTATGGAACCACTAGCAGAAAAAATTAGATCGGACGCAAGTATTGGAGGCATTGAATCCCATTTCACTCAGCATAAAATTTCATTATTTGCGTATGACGTCATCCTAACTCTTTCAGACCCTAAACAATCCTTGCCATCTGCCCACCAGACCCTGCTTAAATTTGGAGAAGTTTCCTACTACAAGGTTAACTCTACTAAATCTAACATCCTAGGCGCAAATCTTGACACCAGGTCCACGAAATTCCTACAAACTAAGCTTCCCTATCCCTGGACCACAGGCCCATTAACATATCTAGGTATCAAACTTACGTACCCTCTTGCAGAGTTGTACAAAGCTAACTACGCCCCATTGACAAATTCTGTTGCACAGGACCTTTCCAGGTTAAGTGGTTTTTACCTTTCCTGGTCAGGACGTTTGGCAGCATATAAGATGCTTATCCTACCCAAGATTCTTTATGTATTTTGGACTCTCCCGATCCCAGCACCCCCTTCCTTTTTCTCCACCATACAAAAACAACTATCCCAATTCGTCTGGGGCGGCAAGAGGTCACGTACGGCCCTGCGGCTCCAGATGAAACATAAATTAGCTGGCGGCTGTGGCATGCAGGTCATAAGAGACTACCACGTGGCGGCACTCCTGGATCAGGCTAGGGATTGGTTCCAAAATGCTCAGGTGAAACCATGGTGCCAACTAGAATCGGAGTGGATGGGTAATGTCTCCTTTGCCTCTTTACTCCTTGCTCCGATTACTCCAGCCTTACTTAAAAAAATACAACACCCAACTATACAAGCTACTTTACAAGGATGGTTGTATCTTCTTAATTCCTCATCTGACTCCTCCTGTTCTATTAAAGTACCGACCCCGTTGTCGTCGCTCAAGTGGGTTATTCCTGACATATCCTTGACAGTGTGGGAAAGGAAAGGAATCACAACACTAGAACAACTTTATGATAAACACAAAATGACCCCCTTTGCGGCTCTTCAAACAAAATATAACCTCCTACCCACAGATATCTTTAGGTACAATCAAGTCTCTGCATATTGCAACACACTACACAGAACTCAAGTCTCCATACCAGAAGCCCTCTGGAAATTCTGGAATGTACCTATAGTTAAAACTAAAGGTATTGCCTTAATCTACGATATGCTGAATTCTAAACGTTTGTTCACTAAATCGATTGCGCATACAAAATGGGAAGCTGACCTGGGTAAATCATTTACAGATCGTCAATGGTCCACAGCAATATCCACAACTTATAAATTCTCCCTGTGTTCCAACTATTGGGAATTGTCCCATAAATTTTTTACCAGGTGGCACTATACCCCTTATATCATATCTAAATTCTCTACAGGCCAATCTAATCAATGTTGGCGGGAATGCGGCCAGGTGGGCACGTTGATCCACATGCTGTGGTCCTGCCATCACCTGAGGGGCTTTTGGGGAGGGGTATTCGACTTGATTGAAACGATTACAGGCACCTCTCTCAATCCTACAGTGGACTTAGCTATACTAGGATTTGGGGTTACCTCTTACCCAAAACACTTCAGATCTATCGCTATGCATATTCTCTTTGCAGCTAGGGCTCTCATCATGCGCAAATGGAAGACTAAGGACCCCCCTTCCATGACTGAAGTCATATCCCATTTAAAAGTGATTGATGCGTACAAAAGGATTTTGGCGTTCAAGGAAGGCCATGTCCACTTGTACAATGTAAACTTATCTCCGTGGCACCGCGCATTTGCTGATGGACTGTGTTAGAAGATAATACTGAAAGTGACTCTCTTTACCCTCGTGAACCTTTACGCTCCGAACTCTCACCAGTTACGGTTCTTGAGACGCCTGCTCAAGCAAGTCTGCTCGATCAAGAGAGGCCGTTTGCTGGTATGTGGGGACTTTAACATTGTTGCAGACCCCGGGCTGGACACCTGCTCGTCCCCCCGGAGCCGGCAACAATCGTTGGGGGGGCTCCTCCACTCTGAGAAACTGTATGATGTATGGCGGTGTCAGCAAGCCTCTGAGCGGGACTATTCTTATTTGTCCCCTAGACATGGATCTTACTCCCGTATAGACATGTTTGTAGTTGATGTGGATCTTCTTTCGAAGGCGTCCTCCTCGGTGATCCAGGACATAATGTGGTCGGACCACGCCACGGTTGAACTGGTCGTCGAGGAGACCGCTCGGGTGGCACCATCTCGTGTATGGAGATGTGACACCAGAATGCTGCAGGACTCGGGCTGCTCTGCCCGGATCTCGAGCAGTATCCAGGAATTCTTTACACTCAACGAACCGTCGGTCTCTGACCCCTGGGTGCTGTGGGGTGCACACAAGGCCTTCGTCAGGGGGGTGTGCATCCAGCAGCAGGCTAGGAGGCGGAGGGCACGGAACCAACACATGACTACCCTGTTAAATGAGATTCATGTCTTGGAAGAGAGCAACAAGCAGAACCCTACCACTATTTTGTCCACGAGATTGACACAACTCAGATTAGAACTCCGTATCCTCCTGTTAGAGGCATTCGATAAACATCTAAACTATCTGAAACAAAAGTCTTACTCCCAGGGGAACAAGGCCGGTAAATTTTTAGCAGATAGAGTTAAACGAAAGCAAGCAAAATCTAGAATCCCGTACCTTATAGACCCTGCCACTAAAAATAAATAACGCATCCCCAGGCCATTGATGACGCGTTCGCGTAGTTTTATGGTTCCTTGTACAATCTGAAGGATGACCCATCAGAACATCAACCCTCAATAGCAGATATAGAGCAATTTCTCGATGCCATTAAGCTTCCATCGCTATCCCCATCCCAACTAGCCACTTTAAATATGCCTATCTCATTAGCTGAGATCACTGATAGTATCAAAACTTTGCCGAAAGGCAAATCCCCCGGACCAGACGGCCTCCCTAACGAATTTTACCAGCTATTCACCCCACACATAGGTCCCGCACTAGCAGCTGTATTTAATAAGGCCATGACAGACGCCAGCCTACCTTCGGACATACTGAGCGCACATGTAGTGACTCTGCCGAAACCTGGCAAAGAACCTACCACCCCGGCGAACTTTCGCCCGATTTCACTACTAAATTCGGACTCCAAGATATACGCGAGGATACTGTCTAAACGTCTTCAGCACCTTCTTCCTCACTTGATAGCCAAAGATCAGATGGGCTTTACCCCCGGTCGACAGACGTCCGATGCCACTAGACGCATGATAAATATTCTCCACCTAGCGCAGAGGAGTAAGACCCCAACAGTTCTCCTAACTCTTGATGCCGAAAAGGCGTTTGATAGGGTTCATTGGGGCTACATGCACGCCACCCTGCAGAAATTTGGCTTCTCAGGCCCTATCCTTTCCGCTATTCTGGCCCTCTATTCCACTCCGTCTGCTCAGGTATACACATCAGGCATACTGTCTAAAAATTTCCCCATTACTAATGGCACGAGGCAGGGTTGCCCCCTGTCTCCCACTATTTTCAATTTGCTAATAGAACCCCTGGCGGAGACCATACGCTCTCATTCTCAGATCACAGGATTTGCCTTCCCCACCTTCCATCATAAAATTACCCTATTTGCGGATGATATTATTCTCATGCTCTCAAACCCATCCAAATCTCTTCCCGCTGCATATGAGGTTTTACAACACTTCCACCGTATCTCCTACTACAAGCTTAATGCATCCAAGTCGACGGTTCTGAACCTGGGAGTAGACTCCCACACTCAAACCCTGCTAGAACCATTAATTCCTATCCTATTCCTATACCACTATACACAAGTTCAGATGTTTTGCCTGCCTCAAAAGAACCCCAAAAAATGCCAAAAAAAAACGCTAGTGTCAAAAAAAAATGCCCAGGTGTGTTTTTGCTGGCATTTTTTGGGGGTTTTTGGAGGCAGGCAAAAATCTATTTTTTTTTTTTCAATAATTGGCTTTTTTATCAAAAATGACAATTTTTAAGAACTTTTTTTGTGTGATTTTGTGTCTGGGGGTCTAAAAGGTGTACCTGTGAAGTTTCTGTAGAAACTTCACAGGTACACCTCTGAAGACTGTAGCATGTCCAGAACCATAAAAAAAAAAGGATTGTTTGTATTAGAGAACTTTCAGCACAGGAATATGGGCTTCTCTGCTGTAACACCTTGCCGGTTTCAAAGCAGGCATTTTTTTGGGTTCTTTGCAGTCAGGAAAAACATCTGAACTTGTGTATAGTGGTACTGTGCAAAAGTTCAGATGTTTTGCCTGCCTCCAAAACCCCCCAAAAAAATGCCAGCAAAAACACACCTGGGCATTTTTTTTTTGACGCTAGCGTTTTTTTGGCATTTTCTTGGGTTCTTTTGAGGCAGGCAAAACATCTGAACTTGTGTATAGTGGTATATATACACACATACATATATTTATATACACACCTAGACATATATAGGTGTGATAGTAGCAGAAATATATTACTGTAAATGATTTCATTAGCGCAAGCATATATTTCTGCTACTATCACACTTATATATGTCTAGGGGTATATATTCAGACATATATGTCTATATATACCCCCTATACACATGTTCAGATGTCATGTCTGACATCAAACATGTCCTCAAAAAAGCACTGGCAGTGGCAGCCCCTGCAGCATAAAAAATGCTTGGCTGGTGAGAAGCCATATTGGTGTGCCGAAGCAATTCAGAGAAATGATCATTTCTCTATAGCGGTCACCCTGCTATGGAAGGGTTTTGTCACCCTTCTATAGCAGTCACTGCCAGTTAACCCTACACTACACTACGGTCCCCTGACACTTCACACTTTCCCTACAGAAACTGAATTTTTGAAGCTAACTAAAGTGTAAAGGAGCACTCTAACTACACTAGATATCCCTTTCCTCACACTAATAAATGCTAAATGACATTTTTAAAGTAAAATTAACAGAACTGCTTCCACTCTCTTCCATGTCCAGTATAACAATGCTAGGAATATGGCGGGGGCGATCTTATATACTGGGGGGAGTATTCACTAATGATTGGTCTAGGGACCCCCTAGTCACTCCAATCACATTCCTAACATTCTCCTGCCCCCTCAATTGGCTTTTGCTAATGGTTCTGGTCCAATCACAGGCTTTTAAAGCCCATTTCCTGAAGCATTGCATTTTGGGCGGTTCTGGTTGCCGAATTCCGAACTTTTTGGGCAAAAAGTTCTAAATCCGGCCGAACCACAAACACCCAATTTTCGGGCCGAACCGATGGTGGACCCGAACCGTTCGATCATCCCTACTAGACATATATAGGTGTGATAGTAGCAGAAATATATTACTGTAAATGATTTCATTAGCGCAAGCATATATTTCTGCTACTATCACACCTATATATGTCTAGGTGTGTATATAAATATATGGATGTGTGTATATACACCACTATACACAAGTTCAGATGTTTTGCCTGCCTCCAAAAACCCCCAAAAATGCCAGCAAAAACACACCTGGGCATTTTTTTTTTGACGCTAGCGTTTTTTTTGGCATTTTTTGGGGTTCTTTTGAGGCAGGCAAAACATCTGAACTTGTGTATAGTGGTATATATACACACATCCATATATTTATATATACACACCTAGACATATATAGGTGTGATAGCAGCAGAAATATATTACTGTAAATGATTTCATTAGCGCAAGCATATATTTCTGCTACTATCACACCTATATATGTCTAGGTGTGTATATAAATATATGGATGTGTGTATATACACCACTATACACAAGTTCAGATGTTTTGCCTGCATCAAAAGAACCCCAAAAAATGCCCAAAAAAACGCTAGCGTCAAAAAAAAAAAAAAATGCCCAGGTGTGTTTTTGCTGGCATTTTTTGGGGGTTTTGGAGGCAGGCAAAACATCAGAACTTTTGCACAGTACCACTATACACAAGTTCAGATGTTTTTCCTGACTGCAAAGAACCCAAAAAAATGCCTGCTATTAAACCGGCAAGGTGTTACAGCAGCGAAGCCAACCCCCTGTCAGAAAGTTTTCTAATACAAACGATCTTTTTCTTTTTATGGTTCTTGACGTGCTGCAGAGCTGAAACTTCACATGTACACTTTTTAGACCCCCCAGATCTGAAATCTAAAGTAAAAATCAAAAAATCTATTTTTTTTTTTTTTTAATTTTTTCAATAATTGGCTTTTTTATCAAAAATGACAATTTTTAAGAACTTTTTTTGTGTGATTTTGTGTCTGGGGGGTCTAAAAGGTGTACCTGTGAAGTTTCAGCTCTGTAGCATGTCCAGAACCAGAAAAAAAGATCATATAGGTGTTAAAGTTAAAGGAGGGTCCCACATCCCTGTTCTACTGAAAAATTATCTTTTTTTTTTCATGGTTCTGGACATGCTACAGAGCTGAAACTTCACATGCACACCTTTTAGACCCCCCAGATACTAAATCCAAAATCAAAAAATCTCTCTCTTTTTTTTTATTTTTATTTTTTCAATAATTGGCTTTTTTATCAAAAATGACAATTTTTAAGAACTTTTTTTGTGTGATTAATAGTTAATGGGGCATGACCCAGAACCCTAGGCACTTTTTAGGGGCATTTATTGGGTTTTGGGGCTTCAAAATGGTGTTTTTTGATTACCGAAGTTCGGGTCCCATTGATTTCAATGGGGTTCTGAAATCCGGGCCGAACTTTCGGGAAGTTCGGATGTTCTGGCCAAACCGAACTTTTCAAAAGTTCGATCATCCTTAATACCGGCGGACCCCTCGAAAATCTTGACGATAAACGTGGCCAGACTCCTCACCAAACTCGACGCGGAAGCTACACGCATGAAACCCCTGGGCTTAACATGGCACGGTAGGGTGACCGCGTACAAAATGTTTCTGTTACCGCAAATCTTGTATCTATTCAGGGCCCTCCCCATACATTACCCAGCCACGAGCTTGGCCAAATTTTCTACCCAAATGAAAAGATTTATATGGGAGGGGAAAAGGGCTCGATGCACACCATCTACTCTCACTTCCAGGAGAATTTTTGGAGGTGCTGCGGTACCTGATATTCAGGGATACTATTGGGCCACTATGTTAGCACGAGTCCGCAAGTGGATTCACACGACGGATGTTCCCCTCTGGGTAGACTTAGAAACAAACATAGCTCCCACAGAGACCCTTAGGGACTTGCTCCTAGGAGACTCCTGGGTCTCGTGGAATCTCACTACTCTGTCCCCCACAATGCAGGCCTCGCTTAGAGCTTGGCGAAAAATTTCAGGGCCCGATAAGGACCGAAACCTCGCTCCTGACGAAACGATCTCATCCTCTATTTCACATGCGCACCTTCCTGATCTACCCCTAAACATCACCACGCATGGGACTATCACTACATTACAACACTTGTATGACCGCAACGTTTTACTGACCCCTACTCAGATACAGACCAAACATCATGTTCCAAGCTTGAGTCTCTTCCACGTCTACCGCGTACACCACTTTATGCACCAACATCCCCTACCTGTTATTAGAGTAGATGGTAGGATATGGGATATGCTCATGGCTACCCCTACAGATCCCCCAAAGCTGTCCAACTACTACCATGCACTTTTGGACACCAATACATTTTTTAAAACTTTAACCATGTTTAAATGGGACAGGGATCTCCGGGTGAGCTTCTCGGTAACCCAGTGGAGGCGGGCAATGTCGGAGGTCAACCAGCATACCCATTGCGCCAACCACTGGGAGATGACCCTCAAGCTGACCCACAGATGGCACTACACTCCATACAGGTTAGCGGGCTTCTCCACCGCAAACTCTCAATTGTGTTGGAGGGATTGCTCTAGCGTAGGAACATTGCTACATATAATGTGGTCCTGTCCATCTCTTACTAGTCTGTGGAAACAAGTGTTTAGCTTTATTGCCAAATATACAGGATGTATTATTAAACCCAATCCGGCCCTAGCCATACTCCACTTAGGGATAGAAAATCTCCCCCTAATCTATAGGCCGTGGAACTCACATGTCCTACTAGCCACTAGGACGCTCATACTGAGGAAGTGGAAATCCACTGATGTACCAAATATGTCAGAAGTGATCTCACTGCTGCGTATGAATTACCAGTTTGAAAAATCCCTGGCGACTAATAACTCGCAGTTGCAGAAGTTTAACAAGCTTTGGGACTTTTGGTCCACAAATTGATAAACTGATTGTTTGATATAGCCTTGTCTTTTGAAGTTTAACGTATCTCACTGTTCATGCCTGCTAAACGTGATTGCCATGTAACTGTTGTATCGAATTGATACGTGTTTCCTTTCTTTGTTTGTTATGCAATTTACCTCAATAAAAATTATTTTCAAAAAAAAAAAAAATTGTATGATTTATATGGCATACAGAATATTTAGCACTAATCCTTGCAGAATAGAGTTGTTTTACAGAAATTCCTTGTCTTGGTTCAGAGTCGTTAAAATAAAATGGATATTAGAGGACTAAGCTTAACCACTCACAAAGAAACGACCTGTACAAACAACTAAAAGTATATAGATATGTCAGTATATTGAGAACAATGAGAGATATATGGTACTGAACTGTATAAAAAGAGAGGAGAGGAGCCAGCTCATCGTATCGTCATTGTGATACACATGGTGCGGAGGTCAGTGTCACAATAGACTTAATGCTAACTACAGAAGAATCCAATGATCGGAGTTATGGTTCTATCATTTACCTACGTCTTCCAGTTCTGTGTGATCCTGCAATGTATGACACTCTGGAGATCAGAAATGCATAGTCCAACCTGTACCCTTCATTTTACTGATGCATTTGATGAATTCCAATATTTTCAGGATGGAGATTTGATCATTGGAGGAGTGTTCACTGTGAGGTCAGATGCAGGGAAAGATCTAATATCACCTGAAGAAAAGACATACAGGTATGTAACTTACTTACTAAGGAGAGAAAAAAAAAAGTGATCAGGATGACAAATAGGACTTTGCAAAATGTTGGAAAGAAATCCATGTGATGGGAATATTATAAGAATGTATAGAATGGATCTAAAATGTCTCCTCTATTCCATGCAAACCAAGCTGTCCAGAAAGTGACAGGAGGTGGGTGACGGTGACAGGGGATGGGTAACTGTCACAGGGGGTGGGTGACATGGGGTGGGTGATGGTAACAGGGGGTGGGTAACGGTCACAGGGGGTGGATGATGGTGACAGGGGGTGGGTGATGGTCACAGGGGGTGGGTGACGGTGACAAAACTTGTGACAAACTATAACAGTCTCGGGGAGTTGGAGAAGTTGCTTCAAAAATATTTTCTGAAAAGTGGGGGGATTCCTCCATCTGCTCTGTTTGCTGTGTTTGTGTGGATGAAGCGAACTCTTACTATTTGTTGTTGTAAAATCAATCACTATAAATCTGTTCATAGATTATTTTTTTTTTCATCCAGCCCGGTAGATGGACAAATACCCCCCAGGAATACTGCCACACATTGTATTCTGGCAGCAGGACTCTCCATTGTCAGACTACACTGATTTTTGTTCCCCCACAGACTGGGGGGAGGGGCAAGACCTGTACATTTTTCCTGAACTGCAGCAGTGAAAAATCAGGTCTGCTGTCCTGTCAGACAGAGTGGTGTGGCAGAGCTGTACAAATATCAGAACTGCATGGATAGAAATACAAATCCTTTGGCAGATAAAAGAGCTCCCATGTATGCTTTTCAATTGTGTATTTTATTATTTGCTTGGAGTTCAACTTTAACACTTTCTCTGACATAGCAGGTTTTTTTTACCAGTTTTCGAACACATGTTAAAATTATTTTAGCTCCCCATACAATACACAATATGTTTCTGAAAGCAGAGAACCAGTAGAAAAAAAAATGATGGTAATTGTTAATCTTTATGTTGCACCATATTTGTAAAAAACTCCCATTACCCGCGCTTCTAGGTAAATAAGGACAGCAGCTAGCACAATACACTGGTTAGGTAAAAAACAATATAAAACAAAATGCAGCGCTCCAACAAGATTCAGTAAATAACAAATGAAAAAAAAGTTCTGAAAGATAAAATTCATGCCAGATTCTTCCACCACAGTGTATGATTCATATAAGGTGCCAAACATAAAAAATATATATTTTTTGCTATAAAAAAAAAAAAAAAAATTAGGGCAACTTTTTCAATTGCAATACTTCTGTTATGACATTGTCCATGTGCTGGGACTATTTGTGCACAGCTAGTAAGTGTTTTGTGGCTGCAAATATGACCTAGAGGTTTTTAAAGTTCGCCTCCCATTAAAGTCAATGGGGCCCGCCGCAAACTCGCGGTTCGCTGACTTTTTAGAAAATTTGCGGCTTCCGTTCGCGAACCGCCCCGGCCGATGTTCGTCCATCACTAATGACGAGTTGCCAGAGCGCTTCTCTGCCTCTGTGGAGAGGGAGTCAGCGCCATCCTGCCAGCCACCCCTGCCCAGCTGACGGAAGGATTCCGTAAATCTCATCGGGCGGTGCTGCACTTTCTTCCTGCGGGGCATGATGCCAGCACTCCAGGGAAGGTAACCACTCTGTTGAGTAGAGTTAAATCTGCCTGGTATCATTGATGGTGATATCTGCAGCCGTGGCCTGCAGCTTTCACATGTATTTGCAAATGTGTGCAACTAAACCCCTGTTTTTAACGCATACTGTTAGACAGGTTAATATGGTTGGTGGCTGGCTGATTGGTAAGTAGTGACTGGAAATTCATTGGCTTTTTTTGTGATGTAAACATTCCCGGATGCAGAGACCAGGTTGGACAGGACAGGAGGGACAATAATAACGGGTGTCACACCTAAATCTACGATTCCTTCAGGCACAACATCTTTGGGGGTGTCTTTGGGTAGGGGTACTCGGGAGGACATACGGAAAATGCCTCTCATGCAGCCAGCTCAGTGCATCTAGATTGGGAAATTGGGCTACAGCACCTCCTGGATACAGAAGGGCTCTGATGATTTCTTCCTGGAATTTTAGGAAGGATCCACTTCGTCCTGACTCTTTTTATAGCACATAAGCGTTCAGCAGAACCAATTGAAATAAATAAACAGACACTTTTTTGTACCAGCGTCTGGCCTTACGGGCAATTAAGTAAGGCACCATCATATGGTCGTTGAAGTCCACCCCTCCAATGTTAAGGTTGTAGTCGTGAGCACAAAGGGGCTTCTCAACAACACCAGTCACCGTTGAAATTTGTATTTTTGTGTCTGGGTGAATGGAGGACAGAATGAAAACATTCTGGTTGTCCCTCCACTTCACTGCAAGCAATCTGTTAGACATCAAGCAGGCTCTCTCCCCCTCTAAGACGGGTATCTACAATCCTTTGGGGGAAGCGCCGACGATTAGATTGCATGGTGCCACATGCGCCAATTTGAAATTGAAGCAGGTGACTAAAAAGTGGCACGCTTGTGTGGAAGTTGTCCACGTATAAATGGTACCACTTTCCAAATAAGGGTGACACCAAGTCCCAAACAACCTTGCAGCTGCTCCCTATGTAGTCTGGGCAGTTGGGGGGCTCCACAGTGCTATTTTTGCACTCATAAACACGGAAACTACATGTATAGCCTGTGGCCCTGTCACAGAGCTTATACATCTTGACCCCGTATCTGGCACGCTTGCTGGGGAGAAACTGCTTGAAAGCAAGGCGGCCAGAAAACTTAATCAGGGACTCATAAACACAGACAACTTGTTGGGGCGTAAACAAGGCTGCAAATCTTTGATTGAAATGGTTTACGAGGGGCCGAATTTTGTGGAGCCGGTCATATTCAGGGTCACCCCGAGGACGACAGAGTTCATTGTCACTGAAGTGCATGAACCGCAAGATTTGCTCTTATCTCGTCCTGGCCATGGCAGCAGAGAACACGGCATATGGTGAATTGGGTCAGTGGACCAATATGACTGCAACTCACACTTTTTAGTAATGCCCATGTTGAGGGATAGGACCAGAAAGATCTTAAACTCGAAAACAGTGATACGTTTCTATCTGAATTCTTTGGCAAGGGTCAAATTTGGATTTGGGCAATGAATAGATTAGCATATAAATTGCTTTGGTCCAAAATAGATCTGTACAGATATTCTTTGAAAAACAGCTTGTATAAATTAAGGGAAGTAAAATTGGCTGTTTCCACCAGAATTCTGGGTTGGCCAGTGAATGGGGGAATTACAGTCGCTGCAGAATCTGTGGGCTGCCAATCAGGATTTGCCAGCGCATCAGAAAGGACATTATGGGCTCTACAGGCCTGTCTTCGAATTCTCGATGGCTGCGGGACACTACTTGTGCTAGCCACCACACCAACTTGAACTGCATTTATGGGACTCGCCATGTCACCAAGTGATACTGCTGTGCTGGTTTGACTATGACCAGGATGTACTAGGCCACTGGTGTTGCCAGTTCATCAGAAGGTTGAGCGGCACTAGTACTGGCTCTCTGCTCCATACAAAAACCCTGCAATTGTTGCACCTCAGCAACAGAAAAATGGGGTCAGGTACGCCTGACCTTAGCATGGACCTCTCCGTCATCAGAGCTATCTGTCAGGGCGCTGCTGCTCTCTACAGGTTCGTACACTGAGCCTGATTCTGGCAGTGAGGCTTCCCCATCGCTCTCATCTGTCAGGGTCAGTATCCTGCAGGCCTCTTCACTAGTGTACCTCCGTTTGAACATTTTGGCCAATAAATGTAAAGATAGCTAGTGTGACTCACAGGTAAAAAAGCACCTGGTTGTCGGGGACTGTTTGAATCGCTACAAATAAAAAAAAAACCTGCTATTGCTAGCAGAGATCAGGCCTGACTCTGCTAACGCTGCGGTTTCGTGTGTTGTGTTTTCAAAGTGACAGTAATCAACGATTACTGCACTTGCTTGGGTGGGGTGGGCTGGGCGGAAAGGGCTAAATGCTGGTGCTGGCAGGTGTCATGGCCAATCCTGCTTAAGCTGCATTATGGGAACCCTAAACTAGGGGGGACGCTAGTATAGTTCTTATCAGTTTAAAGATATTGATCCGTTCATACTCTATACTAGTAATGGAGGTGTTAAGTGTATGTGTGTGTGTCACTGGCAATCAAAGGGTTAAATAAAAAATTCTAAATATGCAGTGGGGACATGATGCTGTCCTAACTAGCAATAACGCTAACTGATGTCACCTGTGACACTAATATATATAGTGATCAGAAAAAAGATCTGTACACTATAAAAATGACACTGTGACAGGGCCATGAAGGGGTTAACTGAGGGTGATCAGGGGCTTAAATATTTATTGGGGGGGTGGCGGGTAACCCAAAACTATTTGGTACAGAAACTAACGGTCGCTAACACTAAATGGAGTCACAAGTCAAACTATTACAGTAATCAGCAAATAAACAATATACTGTATATTGTGTGCATTGTGACAGGGAGTGAAAGGGTTAACTGGGGGGGGGGTTATCAGGGGGGTTAAATGTGCATGTGAGGTGGTGTTAGTGTAGTGCATGGTGTACTCGTGGTTAGAAGCTCTCTCCTCTCAAGCTGGAACCGAAAAGGGCTCCACTAGGGAAGAGAGCAGCATTTCCTGTGCCTGTGTTTACAAAATGATCGGCTGTGTACCGAATCAGACCATCGTGAGGACGGAGGGCGCACCCCCGAGCCATGCTTGCGACCGACGTAGCCCTTAATCGGTTTGCGCAGGAGGGGCTTCCTGCCGTAATATATCTGTGGCGGGCGGTCTGGAAGAAGTTAATGTGAGATCTGGAGTCAAAAAGACCTCAGATCTCACATCTACACTTAAGGGCAAAAAAAAAAAAAAAAAAAAATTTTTAAGCATGGAGATAAATGGGCCCTTTAAGACCATTGGGAGGAAGCGATGTGTAATGTCTTTCTGGTCCTCCAAGGCCATAGAGTTAAGTCAGGGAAAAATGTTAGTTTAGTTGGTTCATCCAAAACATTGGGAGCAAGCTTACCTCACTTGACTTCCTGCCTGGGACATGGCTTGACTGGATCATTTTCCCCGCTACCGATGGCTCCGGTAAGTGGGTAAAATGACCGGGAAGTGATCCCATGGTGAATCCGCCGCTGGGACCACTTTTATGTGAACGAAAACAATATAAAAAGTGCAGCGCTAAATTAATGGGAAAACAATATATATGTGTGATCATATATAATAAAGTAAAGTTCAACAAAATCATCAGTCCCAAGTGGAAATAGTGAAGGAAATTTGTCCAAAGGGAAATCGGTGATCACAGTGCAAGCCAGATCCCAACACAAACAGGGAATAATGTATGCGCTCACCAGAAATAGCGTATAGAATATGGGTCAAACCGGCTCATAAGATGTGTGGTGGGTCGTCCAAACTGATGCTGTATCCCCGGATGCTCCAGTACAAACGTGTAGCGGATATAAACAAAGGGAAGCTCCAATTCAACCGATGTTAGGGAATGAACCAAAAAGGAGCAAACAAAGTATAATACCACTAACATTTATTGATCAAAAAAAAAAAGCAAGTACACTTACAGACATCCAAGGAATATACATAGGTCATGAAAACATAAGCTAGGCTGTCAGCAGCGTGGTCTTGATACGTTTCGACAAAAATGCCTTTTTCAAAAGATATTGTCAGCCCAGAGGGTACAAATGCCCTGTATTTATATTATAAAATTAAATGAAGATCATATCCCACCTGTTAGGAGCTGCCCAGTAACGCTGTGCCGGGCCAAAATGGTGGCGGCGTGCGATTCAAGTCTTGCTTTCGCCTGTACTGGACGGCACGACGTCACTTCCGGGATAAAGGGGAAGTGACAAAGGAGCCGCACAACTCGCGGATGTCTGCCGCAATACAGATAGACTCAGGAGGCATCATTGAAGCTGAAAGGGCCATCTTGACAGCGGGCCATTGATCTCAAAATGAACACAAAGGATATATCACACGCTATATGAAGCTCATACATGACTGCAGAGGCATTCACACGGCGGGAGTAATAAAATAACCACATCAGATGCTGTACTAGATACATTAAAAACATAGCATGCTAAGCATATAATGATGTAATAACAATAGGTCCATTATGAAAATGATCACAATGTTAAATTGAGAACATTTATGAACCGAACATATAAAAAATAAAAAAAGTTTAAAAAAGAACACTGAAATGCGTTCAAACATAATTATTAAAATCTATATATAAAAAATGTACAGATAATAAAAACAATAATGAAAAAGAGGAAAATGGGTAATGACATCAATTATTATAAGAAATATATAGTAAAACCTAAAATAAATGATTAAATAAACAGAGGGACAAAAATAAACCTATGTCCATCTTAATTCAGGACATATTGATGAAGGCATTAATGTTCCACTCTATATTGAGTCCGTAAGGATAATAAGATTGTAATGTATATATCCAATAGGTTTCACAACTTGAAACCCCACGTATTTTAGAGCCACCTCTCCAGGGGGCTGTAAAGTGATCTATTATCTGGAATAATGTCCCCTTAGGATTCTTTTGATGGTAACGCAAATAATGCTTGGACACATTATGGAAATCTTTACCCTTTCAAATATTAGTGATATGTTTGTTGACTCTAACATTAAAAGGTCTGGTGGTCCGGCCTACATATTGTTTATGACAGGGGCATGTCAGCAAGTAAACTACATGAGTAGTAATACAAGTGGAGAAAATTTTGATCTGATATACGCAATTCGTGACTGTAGATTGGAAGGACAAAAACTTCCTTCTACTGTCACAATTAAGCTTGCATACCCTACATCTCCGACAGGGGTAAAAACCAACTAAATCGGGAAAAAACTTTGGTTTATTTGGTTCATCCAAAACATTGGGAGCCAGCTTACCCCTAAGTAAAGGAGCCCCCCTAAAGGTGACAATTCAGGGAGAACAGGACCCAAAATACGATAATTTTTGAGCACATCCCAATGTTTGTAAAATATATTTTTGATTTGCTTGTGTTGGGTAGAAAATTCTGTAAAAAGGGACCATTTTGTAAATCCGGAATTATCCTTCTTAATAGTAGGACCAGTTAGCAGTTGGGTTCTATCTATATGAAATACCTCAGCAATAGTAGACTCAAGAAAGTCAGATCTGTAACCTTTGGCCAAGAATCTGTTTTTTAGGACCTGTGTTTATCTAAAAAACTCATGATCGCGGGTACAATTTCTCCTCAGCCTAATGAATTGGCTTTTAGGCACACCATTAAGCTGAGCCTTATGGTGGCAGCTATCCATAGGCAAATAGGAGTTGCGATCAGTGTCCTTAAAAAATGTGCTCGTAACAAATTGATTGTTAACCATTGAAATATTAAGGTCCAGAAAATGAATATTGCTATTGCTATACTTATATGATAAATGAATACCTCTCTCATTTGCATTAAAAAAGGCCATAAAGGAATCCAGAGATAGATTGTCACCCTTCCATAGGAGGAGGATGTCGTCTATGTAACGCACCCACAAGGCCAATTCTGTGTAACTCAATATAGAGTGGGACATCAATGCCTTCATCAATATGTCCTGAATTAAGATGGACATAGGTTTATTTTTGCCCCCTCTGTCTATTGAGTCATTTATGTTAGGTTTTGCTATTTCTTCCTTATAATAATTGATGTCATTATCCATTTTCCTCTTTTTTTTACTGTTTTTATTATCTGTAAATTTTTTATGTATAGATTTTAATAATTATGTTAGAACTCATTTCAGTGTTCTTTTTTAAACTTTTCTTATTTTTTATATGTTAGGTTCATAAATGTTCTTAATTTAACATTGTGATAATTTTCATAATGGACCTATTGTTATTACATCTTTATATGCTAAGTATGCTATGTTTTTAAAGCGGAGTTCCACCCTAAAATTATACTTACCTCCATCTTCTTGCTCCGGGTCACCTGAAAAACAAATGGACAATCACAATTTTTTTTTTTTTACTTACCTGGTTTAGAAGAAAATATACTCACCTTACTTCCTCTTCCTCCCCTCGGCGGCCACGGCGATTCGTCACCTCCTGGCTTGCAATGATTCCTGGGAGCTGAACGTCATTGCTCCCAGGAATCTATGCGCCTGCACCGGTCCCGATGTCAGTTCCGGTGCAGGCGCCGTCATACCTTGCTAAACCGCTTCTGGGCATGCCAAGAAGCTGTGCAGGGATGACGCTGCGGCACCGGAAGTGACAGCGGGGCTGGTGCAGTGCATCGTGGGACCGAAGAAGACAGAAGAGGACACAGAAGAGGATCGTGCTGGCTTCAAGCTGCCCACACCTGAGATGGCAGCGCTGGACAATACATTTTCAAGGTAAGTATTTCTTCTAAAAGGTAAGTGCAACCCGGGACAGAGCAGAGGCTAGCCATTGTGGAATGCACTAGCCCTGACTGTCCTGGGGGTATTTTTATTAAAAAAAACTTTCCCAGGGTGGAACTCCGCTTTAATGTGTCTAGTACAGCATCTGATGTGGTTATTTTATTACTCCCGCCGTGTGAATGCCTCTATAGTCATGTATGAGCTTCATATAGTGTGTAGTATGTCCTTTGTGTTCATTTTGAGATCAATGTCCCACTGTCAAGATGGCCCTTTCAGATTCAATGACGCCTCCTGCGTCTATCTGTATTGCGGCTCCTTTGTGACTTCCAGTTTATCCCGGAACTGATGTTGCACCATCCAGTACAGGAGAAAGCGAGGCTTGAATCGCACGCCGTCACCATTTTGGCCCGGCGTAGGTTTACTGGGCAGCTCCTAACAGGTGGGATACAATCTTCATTTAATTCTATAATATAAATACTACAGGGCGTTTGTACCCTCTGGGCTGACAATATCATTTGAAATTGTGTTGAAACGCGTCAAGACCACACCACTGACAGCCTAGCTTATGTGTTCATGACCTATGCATATTCCTTGGATGTCTGTAAGTGTACTTGCTTTATTTTGATCAATAACTTTTAGTGGTATTACACTATGCTTGCTCCTTTTTGGTTCATTCCCTAACATCGGTTGAACTGGAGCTTTCCTTTGTTTATATCCGCTACACGTTTGTACTGGAGCATCTGGGGATACAGCATCGGTTTGGACAAACCAACACACATCTTATGAGCCGGCTTGACCCATTTACTATACAGTATTCTGGGTCCATTCTTTCTGGTGAGCGCATTCATTTTTCCCTGTTTGTGTTGGGATCTGGCTTGCACTGTGATCACCTATTTCACTTTGGACAACTTTCCTTCACTATTTCCACTTGGGATTGATGATTGTGTTGAATTTTACTTTATTATATATGATCACACATAAATATTTTTTTCCCATTAATTTAGCACTGTACTTTTTTATATTGTTTACGTTTTGGGCAACATTTTTTCGTCAGTTGTGTGTGCAAGCTGGCTTTTTCACGGTTAGCTCAAATTATTTTTATTTTTCACTGGCTTATATGAATGAGGACCGCACATTCAGCTATCTGCTGCCATAACACCGTATTTAACATCAAAGTACTGACTTAAAACTGCGACAGTCTGTCCGGAAGTGGTTAATGCACAAAAACACATTATAATACCCAATTGTTTAGTAAAATATAAAATATAAAAGATGATGGTCAACCGAGTGAATAGATACCAAACATGTACTGCTTTAAAATTGCACATGCCGTGCTTCGGCGTCAAATTAAGTACATTTTAATATCCATAGGCGATGCTTTTAAAGCTTCTAGTGCTAAAATTACTGCCCTCGATCTGCTGTTTGTAGTGATACCTTACATGCATGATGCAATCACTGTTTAAATACTGACATGGGACCGATGCATGCATTCCCCTTTGCATGCGAGCATGGAGGAGAATAGGAGCATTTTAATTTTTTTAAGTATTTTTTGTTTGTTTTTTTTAACACTTTTATTGTCATCACATGGCAAGTAAATATAGGCAATGTAAGGTACTCTTCTCTGAAAAATCTGGGGTCTATTAGACCCCAGATCTCTCCTCTGCCCTTAAAGCATCTGATCACACCAAGATTGATGAGTTCAGATGATTTCCCAATCAAGATTGGTGTGATCAGATGCTTTCCCAATCTAAAAATAAGTGATGAAATTATTATTACTTCCGGTTTCTAAGACCATAGAGAGTTTGGTTCTGTAATTAGCGGCTGCATATTTATAGTTATCAAAAAGACTATGAACAATATGAACAGAGAACATAAATTGACATGGAAAACAGCGATGTAATATGTGTATGGACAGAGTACGTAACATAACTCGGGTTGAAAAGATTAATATTAGTGATGAGCCGAACACCCCCCTTTTCTCGAACAGGGGAAATGTTCTAGTGAACATGCAAACTCCATTAAAGTCTATGGGACACAAACATGAAAAATCAAAGGTCCTAATTTTAAAGGCATAAATGCAAGTTATTGGCCCAGAAAGGTGTATGGGGACCTGGGTACTGCACTGGGGGACATGAATCAATGCACATTTTTTTAAAACAATCATTTTTACAGGAGCAGTGATTTCAATAATGATTAATTACTTGTGCCCCACCCACCGTACATTTACTGCAGCACTCTGACGCTGCTGGGCAAAGCAACGTAGCCCTACATCGCTCGCTCAGAAGACTGTAGGGGGCGAGCGCGTGCCGCTGGCAGTGCGATCCCATCCCCGCTCGTTACCTGGGGAGCTAGCGTGTCTGATGGCCGCCGGGTACTCGTGATCTCCTGCAGCTGTGAGAGAAGGACAGACGGCTGACGTAGACACAGCCGTCTGTCATTCTCACTGAAGTAATCACAGAGGCTATGTGATCCTGCTATAAAGGGTTGCATGTCTCTGTGATTATTTCACAAGCCACGCCCCCTGAAAGTTAGAATCACGCCCCTAGGGACACATTTAACCGCTTGATCACCAGTACAGTTAACCCCTTCCCCGTCAGTGTCATTTTTACAGTAACAGTGCATATTTTTAGCGCTGATTACTGTAGTAATGTCACTGATACCCCCAAAAGTGTCTAAAATGTCAGTTAGGGGTCCGATCTGTCCCCCGCAATGTCGCAGTTCCGCAAAAAAAAAATCACAGATCACCGCCATTACTAGTAAAAGAAAAAAAAAAGACAAATCTTTACAGTAAACGTTACCGTTAGTAAACGTAATACCTTTTGCGCAAACCAGTCTAAATATGCTTATTGTGATTTTTCTTTACCAAAAATATGTAGCAGAAAACAAATTGGCCTAAAATGTTAAAAATGTTTGATTTTTACTTTTTTTTTTTTTACTTGTTGCTCTTTTTTTGTTTATAGTGTAAAAATCAAACAGGTGATCAAATACCACCAAAAGAAAGCTCTCTTTGTGTTGAAAAAAACAACATTAATTTCCTTTTGGTACAGCATCACACGACTGTGTAATTGTCCATTAAATTCACGCAGTGCCCAATTGAAAAATAGGACCTGGTTATTGAGCAGCCAAATCCTCTGGTGCTATAGTGGTTAAAGTGAAACAATAAAAATGAAAAATTCCTTTAAATATCATGCCTGGGGGCCCCCTTAATGTGCCTGTAAAGTAATGCTTCTCTATGATATATGTAGCCTGCTGCAGCAATACTGACATTTCTAAAGGAAGAAAAACGGAAAATTGTATCATACTTACCGTAATTTTCCTTTCCTGGTGCCTATCCATGGCAGCATACTAGTGATAGAGCTCCGCCTCGACTCCACCTTCAGGATCAGTGAATAGCATAAATTAAAAGGTATAGCCCCCCCCCATCATTCTCCGTAAATAGGAAAAACCGAGGGAGGGATCGTATGCTGCCATGGATAGGCACCAGGAAAGGAAAATTACGGTAAGTATGATACAATTTTCCGTTTTCCTGGTGCCTCCATGGCAGCATACTAGTGATAAATAACTAGCTTACACGGGTGGGATAATGCTTAATCAAAAAATAAAGTTTAATTAGACAAAGACATTGCTGCTTGAACAACTCGTCTTCCAAATTCAACTGTCGTTAGAGCCCCTGGATCAACTCTATAGTGTCTGAGAAACGTGTGCTGTGACGACCAAGACGCCGCCCTGCATATTGTCTCCAATGAGACGTTTGCTCTCGTTGCCCATGAAGTTGACACTGCTCTTGTTGAGTGTGCGTTCACTCTGGAAGGAACATCCATGTTTTGTGCAGTATAGGCTTTTTGAATGGTCTTGACTACCCAGGATGCCAAGGTCCTTTTTGAGGCTTCCTTTCCTCTGTTTTTACCCCAAGGAATCACGAAAAGCTTTTCCGAATTCCTGAAGGCTGCTGTCATTTCCAGATAGGCTTTTAGTATCTTGGGAACATCTAGTTCCTGACACGAATCTGAGAAGACTGGTAATGCCCATGGTTCACTTAAGTTGTCTGGCGTAGTCACTTTCGGAGTGAAACCTCGAAGAGGCCGTAGCTCCACCCTGTCAGGGAAAAACGATATATGCTCCTCCCCTATTCCCAGGGAGTGCAAGTCTGAAATTCTTTTGCCGGACGTGATCGCCACTAGAAAAACTGTCTTCAAAGTCAGGTTCCATAGCGAAATTTGTTCCACCGGCACAAAAGGGTGTTTGGACAGCATCTCCAGAATCAGAGGAAGGTCCCACTGAGGAAAGGGACTTCTACTTGGAGGACGAATCTTAAGAACTCCTCTGAGAAAGGTGATTACCAGCGGATTATCTGCCCATCTGATGCTGGTTGCCGCTGAAATCGCTGACACCTGAACTTTAAGTGTACTCAAGCCGAGACCCCTGTCTAGGCCAGACTGAAGGAAGGCCAATACGTTTGAAACAGAAGGCGTGATGGGATCAAATTCTTCTGTTTCCGCGTAGGACACAAACCTATTCCAGATCTTAGCATATACGGAATTGGTTGCTGGCTTTCTGGCTTTGAGGAGAGTATTGATGACTTGCTGGGAGCATCCTAAGGATTCAAACCGCCTCCTCTCAACAGCCATATTCGAAGGTTCAGAGTCTGTGGTCTTGGATGGAACCTCCCCCCCTGTGATAGTAGGTGAGGAAAGGGAGGAATCTTGATCGGGGAGCATACGCTCATGCGTAGGGCCAATGGAAACCAAGGCCTCTTCGGCCAATACGGAAGGATTGCCAGTATCTGTACTGGTTCCCTCGTCAATCTCAGTAAGAACCTGTGAATTAGGGGACGTGGTGGAAAGGCGTAGCCTGTCGTGAACCGCCATGGGCAGGACAGAGCATCCACTTCCTCCGCTTGCGGGTAAGGGAGACGTGAGAAGAAACTCGGGAGCTTGGAGTTCTCTGGAGTTGCGAATAGATCCACTTGTGGGAGATCCCATAGGCTGAGGATCTGCTGAAAAATGTGCGGATGTATTGCCCATTCGTTGGCGTCCTCGAAGTCTCTTGATAAATGATCCGCCACTGTGTTCAATCTGCCTGGTAGATAGGCTGCTCTGAGGGCCACCAGATTCCTTTCTGCCCAGATCATAATGGGCTCTACTTCCCTCAGGAGGGTCCTGCTGCGGGTCCCTCCCTGCTTCTGGATGTATGAAACCGCTGCCCTGTTGTCTAGGCGTAGTAGGACCCTCTGCGCCCTCACCTGAGGAGCTAGTGAGGTTAGTGCCATGAATGCCGCCCTCAGCTCTAGAATGTTGGAAACCAAGTCTTTCACCGGAAAGGACCATCTCCCCTGAATCTGTATTGTTTCGCAATGCGCTCCCCATCCCTGGCTGCTCGCATCCGATGTGATCATGGTCCAGGAATGAGAACCCAGATGGTGAGGTTTGGCGAGATTCTCCGGATCTGTCCACCAATGAAGGCCTCTGCGCATTATCGATGTTATCTGGATCGTTTGCGAGAGTTGACGTGTGCGCCACTGGGACAGGAATCCCGACTGAAAGAACCTCAGGTGCCAATGTGACCATGGCACTAGAGGGATGCAGGAAGACATTGAGCCGATCAGACTCATACATTGTGAAGCTGACATGTAGTCCCTTCCTATGGCATGAAGTGTCTTTTGAATTATTGCTGTTGCCTTCATTTGGGGTAGAGAGACCGTGCCTCTGGCCGTGTTGAATTCTGCCCCTAAGTATACCATCACCTGGGTTGGAGATAGTTGACTCTTCTGCCGATTTACTAACCACCCTAGATCCTTCAGGGTTTGTAGTAGAATGTCCCTGTGGAGAATCAATTTCCGTGGACAGTCGGCTAGGAGGAGGATATCGTCCAGGTAATGATATACTCTTAACCCTTTCTCCCTTAGGGGGGCAAGGGCCGATATCAAGACCTTTGTGAAGACTCTTGGGGATGTGCACAGGCCGAAAGGCAGAGCTTGAAATTGTAGGTGGACATGACCTACTGCGAACCTTAGATATTTTTGGAAGGCGGGAAGTATAGGAATGTGTAGGTAGGCATCTTGCAGATCCACAGATATCAACCAATCCATAGGCTGTACTGTTTGGATTATTGTCTGTAAGGACTCCATCTTGAATCTTTCCAGATGAATATAGCGGTTTAGACCTTTCAAATCTATAACCGGCCTCCAACCCCCTGTCTTCTTCTCCACCAGGAACAGGGTTGAATAGAAACCTGTGAAGCGTTCCCCATAGGGTACCGGTACCGCTGCTTGTTGAAGTTGAAGTGAAACTAGAAAGTCCTTTAAGGCCTGTGCCTTCTGTGGGGATGATGGTAGTGTCGTCTTTTTGTAAGTCGCCCGAGGTGGTTGCTGTTGGAATGTCCAGAAGTGACCGTAACGGATGGTAGAAAGGACCCAAGGGTCCTGGCATTTTGTCATCCAATTTGGTAAGAAGTGGCGAAGTCGGGCTCCCACTGTATCGGTCACTTCTTTTCTGGCGTCAAAAGGACTTTGTCTCCCCTTGTGGGGTAGTGAGATTTTTATTTTTTCTGGATGCCAGAAAGGAAGACTGGGTACCTTTCCAGGGCCTCTTATTGTCCCTGAATGGACGGGTCTGTCTGTAGCCTCTAGAATTTGACTGGCGGAACCTTGAGAGGAAACCCCTTGTTCTGCGTTCCTCCCTATCTTGTGGAAGAATACCAGTCTTTCCTCCAGTGACCCTGGAAATGGCCTTCTCCAATCTTTCACCAAATAGCGATTTACCATCAAAAGGTATTTTGCACCAGCTCTGCTTTGATGCCAAGTCAGCCGTCCAAGGCCTTAACCATAGTGCCCTCTTAGCCATCACTGAGTGGAGCATTGAACGAGAGGCGCACCTAATTGTGTCAATGGCGGCTTCTCCCACGAAGTCTGCCGCTAACTTCAATTCCTCAAGTGACTTGATAATATCCTCTTTAGGGACATCCTGTCGCAGAGCTGTCTCAACGTTGTCAGTCCAGGAATGAATGGCACTTGAGACTGAAGTCAGCGCAATAGCGGGCTTACAAGCTGCCCCTGCGGCCAGATAGCATCTTTTTAGGTCAAGATCAATGCGCCTATCCAATGGATCTTTAAATGAAGTTGAATCTTCCATTGGAAGGGTCATGTTCTTCGCTAGACGCACCACCGCTGCATCCACTACTGGCATGGAGGATAAGGCTTGTATTCCTTCTTCCGGCAACGGATAAAATTTATTCACTCTGTTGAAGGAGAATTTTTTATCTGTCTTACTCCATTCATTCTCAATCACTTCCCTTATTTCTCCCATTAAAGGGAAAGCGACTTGTTTCCTCTTAAGGAAAGGGAAATATGACTTTGACTTAGGCCGGGGTTCCGCTGGTTCATCCCAGGCGATGGCCTGCTTAACCGCCTGAATAAACGGCTGAACTAAAGCAAAGTTGAAACCTGAAGGCTCTTCTTCATCTGAAGATTTGTCCGAATGTTCCTCCGAGGAAGGATCTCTAGTGGCTGGAACTGCGCTAACAGTGATAGCGGAAGGACCTGCGATCACCGGATCCGATTCCTGTGGCTGAGAAGCCTGTGGTATAGGACGAGCTGGGATGGTGGACACCAACTCTGCAATTGAGTCCTTCATTGTTTGTTTAAGTAGATCAACTACTTGGCGGCTCTCCGTGTCACAACTGGCCGCATAATCCCTGAGACAGTCTTTACAGACCAGCTTTCTCGGGAGGGGTTCCGCGCCACAAGACCAGCACTTTTTTCTTGAAGAATAATGTGGTGAAGGAGAGCGATAACGGCTTCTGGATCTTGATCTCTCTGGGTATCTTGAGGAATGTGACCTGCGATCAGGACTGTGGTCATCCCGTCTTCCCGATGATTTTTGAGATCTCTTCGATGGTACTGGACTGTGACAAACCAAAAATAATGGATGTCAGTGGCGCACTCTTTTTTTTTTTTTTTTTTTATACTCACGAAAAGTTGGTCCCATACCTATTACGGTCAGGTGGATCTTGGTTTCGTGAGGAATGACTCATGGTAAGGGCAAGAGGATCAGCTGAAAAAGGAAAGATTATAGTAGAAAAACATGTATACATATATATATATACATATACACACATATACATATATACAGAGAAAGAGTAAGAACCAAAGCATAAAAACCACCTACCGAGAGAGAGCAAACGAAAATGGTCTGCAGGGCAAGGCTAGTTGAAACCGAAGACACCGCCTCTCTAAACTTCCTGGTTTAAGTACATCAGGCTCCACTCCACCTGAGCCGAAGCACCAATAGGAAGGCAGGGAAACCATTGACTGGATTTTTTTTTTTTTTTTTAAAACAACACTGCCCCTTTAAGACATAATTTGTAAATGTGCTGCCCTATACCTGAGCCAAAACCTAACTTCCTGTAACTTTTTTGAATTCTGCCTTCTTCAAAACAACACTACCCCTCTTTATTTCTTTATACTGCAGCTTTAAATAAATTATTCATTTATATACATATATTTTTTTTTTTTTTTTTTTTTTTTTTTTTGAGACCACGGCAAAATGGCCGCCGTTGTCTCTACCGCGCATGCGTCGTCCCGCAATTCTTACTGCGCATGCGCCGCAACCCGACATGTCGCCGCACAGAGACTCCCACCGAAAAGATGGCCGCTGTGGGAGTCAATGCGCATGCGCCGGCCGCCGCGTCATCACGGCGCGACCCGGCGCGAACAGGGGAACAGGACGCCGTAGCCATTAGAATGCTGCGTGGGGGAATCGCCCCCAATTGCCCTAACGCCAGACAAGGTAGCCATAACACACGCAATTAAGAATATAACTGGGAATAAACATCACAATCAGTGCCCACAAAACTATGCATAGTGATGGAAAGACAGAGAAGTGTAGAAGGGAAAGCTGATCTCTCTGCCACCATGAATCCCCACATTATACATGTATCCTTATCCACATACTCATGAATATTATATATATATACATATATATTTTATGAAAAGACGGCATATTTGTTCCACATTAGGAAACGCCGTTACTCACAGACCCCAGAAGATCCACAGAAGGGGTTCCCAGTCTTATTAGCGCGTTTAGCGGCCCAAGAACAGGGACTGCACACGGGAGAGGCTGAACCCGGTGGAAGCTGCCCGTTTTCACAGGCAGAGGTAGGGACATACTGCTGCAATCTTCACTGTTCAAGAGGTTTGAGGAAAAAAAGGAGAATGATGGGGGGGGGCTATACCTTTTAATTTATGCTATTCACTGATCCTGAAGGTGGAGTCGAGGCGGAGCTCTATCACTAGTATGCTGCCATGGAGGCACCAGGAAATGTCATTTAAACTTGCTCGTGGCTGTAATGTATTGTTGGCTTCCGGCAATACAGTTAAAAAATGAAAAAATGACATGCCCCCCCCCAAGTCCATACCAGGCCCCTCGGATCTTGTGTGGATTTTAAGGGGAACCCCACACCAAAAAAAAAAGTGTGGAGTTCCCCCTAAAATCCATACCAGATCCTTACCCAAGCACACAGCCTGGCTGGCCAGGATGGGGGTGGGGGCGGGCGAGCACCCCCCTCCTGAACCATACCAGGCCACATGCCCTCAACATGTGGGGTGGGTGCTTTGGGGCGGGGGGGCTCTGCCCCCCCACCCTAAAGCACCCACCTCCCATGTTGATGGGGACAGGGGTCTCTTCTCCACAACCCTGGGCTGTGGTTGTGGGGGTCTGTGGGGGGAGGCTTATTGGAATCTGGAAGCCCCCTTTAACAAGGGGACCCCCAAATCCCGTCCCCCACCCTAGGTGAATGGATATTGGGTACATTGTGTACCCCTACCCATTCACCAAAAAAGTGTACAAAAACAATATAGACAAAAGCCAGTTTTAGACAAGTCCTTTATTAAAAAATAAAAATAAAAAAATAGTGTCCCCCAATGATCAGTCGCCCACCCACCCACCCACCTGAAAAATAGATAGAAAAAAAAAGCTCCTGCTTCTTCGGACGCTTCCTGCGCTATGAGCTGTTTTGAGTTTGACGGCTCTTATATAGGGAGCTGACGTCACATGCCGCCCTACAATGCACTATTCAGGTGCAGTGAATAAATTACCGACATCATGTAATGTATTCACTGTACCTGAGCAGGAGTTTATTTCTATTAATTTTTTTTCTATTTTCCGGGTGGGCGACTGATCGGGGGACACTATTTATTTGTTTTTATCTTTTAATAAGGGACTTGTCCAAAACCAGCTTTTGTCTTTATTTTTTTTGTACACTTTGGTGAATGGGTAGGGGTATGATGTACCCGATATCCATTCACATAGGGGGGCGGGATCTGGGGGCCCCCTTGTTAAAGGGGGCTTCCAGATTCCGATATGCCTCCCCCCTGCAGACCCCAACAACCACAGCCCAGGGTTGTCGGGAAGAGAATTTCGGGAATGTATTATTAACTATAGAATTCCACTTATAAATCACCTGCTGGCCAAAGGATTTGAACCCACAACCTCACAATTGCAAGCCTGGTATTCTACCACCTATGCCACCATCAAGCAGGCATAAGCTGCACACACTCTCTCTAACCACCTAACTTCTATCTCACCCTACACACAGTGGATGAGATAGAAGTTAGGGAGAGTGTGTACACCCTAGGCAGGCTTGACGGTGGCGTAGGAGGTAGAATACCAGGCTTGCAATTGACATGGTCATGGGTTTGAATCCCTTTGCCAGCAGGTGATTTATTGGAATCAGAGGTCAGTGTCAATGCGGCAACTCAAAGTCCTGCAAAGAAGCCCGTTTATTCATTATTTGGCAAACAAGCAAACAGCCAATGTTCGAGTCGAACTTACGTTTGATTTGAACTCGAAGCTTATCCCTAATTAACATACAGTATATTACAGAGCGATTTATGCAATGGCCCAAAACCACCACATGGGTTAAAGTGTTATAATGGACGGCAGTCACCGGGATCCGTGCACCAGGAAGTGGTTGCGAAACATGCGGACCTCGGGAGCCCATTCAGTGTAGAGTCTGTTGAACCCAGAAGGAAGTTGGTCCGGGATATTCCCAGGTGGCCAAGTCACAATCACATAAAGGTCAGGGTTAAGTTGTTGAAACCTGACAACAAAATGTCTCCATCTCAATCTGATCTCCATTCGCTACACGATCTCTTTGGAAAATAAAGAAAGGTTGGGACTTTAAATGAGAGACGTGACATGACAAATATGAAAATACCACATTTATTGATACATGCAAAAATAAATAGACATGAGTAAACTGGGTGGTAAAAACTAATAGATAACCCCCAAAATGGAAACTGGGGGGGGGGGGGGAGAAAATCCCCACATTCCCATAACTTACTCAGTGATCTGGCAGTGAGGGGGCATGTAAAGCGCCTCCCACGGGAACTGAGGGCGCATGAAAAAACGCCACAAACAGAAGGGAGTGTGGATAAAGGTTGGATTGTTGCTGGTGGCCACATGGAGGCGTGTATCTGTGTGAGATGAATGAAATAAGTATAAAGTAAGTAAGCATGTATATAAATATTATATAAAACGCTTCATGCCACTTGCATACTGACACTGTGCATGAGAAAGTGAGAGCGTGAACTGATAGAAAGGGAAACTGGGAGGTAAGGTAAGTGCAGGCAGTGTATGAAGAAAGTAAGAAATGAGTGATCATTCAGACTGGGTGTGAATAAAAACTGAAAAACGAAGAAGGAGTCATAATCGACTAAAATAAGTGCCATAAAGAAAAGGAAGGGGAAGGGAAGGGAAGGGAGTAAGTGATAAAGAATACACCCAACTAACCACAGTGCCTGCCTGGGTTGTTACAGAGGTGAGGTGGGGAAACTGCATAGAGAAGACCGGCAGGAGATGAAAATGAAGACTTACCAAGAGAGTGGATGATGATGATCATGCCAAGATAAGAATTCTGGAATCTGGATGTGCCACAGCATGCCGCTGACCAGTGTTGGTCATCTTACTTTAAAAAAGTAATTAGTTACAGTTACAAATTACTTCTCCCAAAAAGTAATTGAGTTACTGACTCAGTTACCACATTGAAAAAGTAATTAGTTACTCAGAAAAGTAACTGTGACTTTTTTTTACTATTCTATAATGCAATTACATTCTATGATATCTTTAATAGTTGTGGCGGTGTGGCACACTGTGGGGGGTCTGAGTCCTGAGTCCTCCTGACTGTGAGTAACTGTATTTTGTTTTGTTTTTTGGTACCTGCTGCCTGGAGTGGCTGGGGGTGGTGGCGGTGTGGCACAGTGGTGGTGGTGGCGGTGTAGCACACTGGTGGCGGTGTGAAACACTGGTGGTGGCGGTGTAGCACACTGGTGGCGGTGTGAAACACTGGTGGTGGCGGTGTGGCACATGGTGGTGGTATGAAACACTGGTGGTGGCGGTGTGGCACACTGGTGGTGGTGGCGGTGTGGCACACTGGTTGTGGGGGTCCTCCTGACCTGACTTAATTTTTTTTTGGTATCTGCTGGCTGCTGCTGTCTCAGTCTGGACTGGCTGGCTGCTGGTGTTGGTGGCACACTGGTGGTGGGTGGGTGGGTGGCTGGTGGGGGTCCTGACTGTGTCTGTGACTGTGAGTGACTGAGTCTGTGAGTTTTTTTTTTTTTTTTGGTACCTGCTGTGCTGGTGGTGTGTGGCACACTGTTGTTGTCCAGGTCCCTCTGGGCCTCTGGCTCCGTCCTCCTCCAGGCCTGCCTGTCTGTGCCTCAGCCTCTCTCCTCTTCTGGTGTGTGCATTGGTGGAGTCAGTGGTGGACTTCTTGCTGCCCTGTTGTGGTGGACCGGTGGTGTTATATATATATTATATATATGGTTGTCACCAAAATGGGAATAGAGGGGAAATCGCCCAGTAGTTCTGGTGACCCTGGTGACAACCAGGTCAGATGTTAAAAAAAAATCACAGTAGTTAAAACCCTCACTTACTCCATCCAAGATGAAAATAATGGTTTGCATTGCCACTATTTTCCCTGTGCCACCACTAGAGGGCAACTTTGATAACACCTTGAAGATCTTCACCTTCACAATAGGAATGGGTCTGCTGACTTGCTCTGCTTTTGTAAAGGTCTCCCACTGTGAGAGTGAGCAATAAACAGCATATCAGGATATTATGCAAGTGCGGGATATTTTCTCACCTGCATCCAGCCCCCTATCTTTACAGCTCGTCAGCTTTCATCTCAGTTATTTCCTTTGGTTCCTTTATAACAGTGTTAAGTCATGTGCAGCTGGTGGCTGTCCCCCGACGAGACGATCGTGACTCACTTGCTCCTGAGTCTCCTCCTCTTCTCTCTCCACTTCCTGTACCACGGACAGCAGTCATAGAGGAGAGGGGAATACAATTACATCTACTGCCATCTAGCGGCGGTAGATGTAATTGCAGTAACGCAGCCGAAAGTAACGGCAGCGGCGTTAAAGGGAAAGCAAGAGTAATCTGATAGATTACTCGTTACCCTGAAAAGTAACTGCGTTAAGTAACGCCGTTTACTTAAACGCAGTTACTTCCAACACTGCCGCTGACCCTGATGCGCCCAGCGTCACGTCAGTGTGAGGTGCCAAACTGTCCAGCGGGCTGCCTCAAATGCACTGGGGTGGATATGCGGGTAGACGGCGTGTTGGCGCCAAAATGACGTCACACACCTGCGCAGGGCGTGGCGCAGATGTGCGGCGGCACCGCTTACCCTATCCCCCGTGCTCAGAGGAGATGTCAGAGGAGATGTCGATCGCTATGGCAACGTGCGGCGGCACACGCACCCATTCACACCACGCACCGCACGGCTTGGGTAGCGCAGGAAATCGCGTTCCTATAGCCTAGTAAAGTAGTGTAGATATCAATAGTATTATTGTAATGCGTTACGTTACTTCGTTACCCAAAAAAGTAATGTAGTTACTGTAATCCGTTACTTTGTAACTCGTTACCCCCAACGTCATGTTTCAGGTGGTTTGATTGCAGACAATTGCCTGCCATACAGCATATGGACCATGACCATGTTCTCTTTGTGTATGTCAAATATTAATGTTGTATTACCTTGTGTATTGGTTCTACATAACAAACTAGATACATTTCAATTTGAGTATTATGACTTATTTACAGACATGTCTGTGCAAACATTAGCATTACCTCAACATTGCTTCTACTGTTTTATATGCCCCCCAGGAAGCATTGCCTAAAAGTTTTTCCTCTGTATTTAAAGCAAACCTTCAGTCATTTTTTTCATCATTCAATCTATTAAATTATCTGCCCTTGTTGTTTAAACTTTGTATAGTAAATTATTTTTTTTTCTGCCAGTAAATACCTTATACAGCCCACTTCCTCTTTCTTGTCTGGTAATTAGCCTAGGCTAATGACATCATTCACATCTCTCTCTCTCACTGTCATGAGAGTTTGCTAGCAAGGGAGGAGGGATTAGTCATGGGAGAGCCAAGGAGAGCAGCATAGCTGGGGGGCGTATATGGGGGCTGAGATAACACGAGACTGCAGAGATCCATGTGTATTCATCAAGAGAGGAGAAATGTGCAGGGAAGCAGTGGTGTGAGTGTTTCTTTCTGCCTGTATGTGTGTGCCTGTGTGCATGTGTGTGTGTGTACATATGTGTGTGTGTGTATGTTTGTTTGCGTTTGTGTGCCTCTGTCTGTCTGTGTAAATCTAGGAAGTGAACAGGCAACAGCTTCAGCTGCCCACAGTTAAAATGGTTCCAGCCAGATTTAGTGGAGGGGGATTTCTGCAGCATATTTGGCAAGTACAGAATCACAGTATATATATATAAAATAATATGCAGTGGTTGGAGGGAAGCTTCAGAATGGCAAATATGTTTTTATTACAAATTATGTGAGCAGACTGCAGTTCCTCTTAAACCACTTCCCGACCGCCCCACGCAAATTTACTGCGGCAGAGCGACTCAGCTGTGCATAATCATGCAGATCTTCATGATTATGTGCACGCGGTTTTGGCAGCACTCGTGCACTGCCAGAGCCGCGCTCCAGCTGTCAATAGACACAGCAGGAGACAGACCGCGGGAGAAGCGGGCACAATCGCCACTGGCCTCCCGCAATCTTTGGCAAAACTGACAGGAGAGCTGCCTGGAATGTAAACAATGTAAGACGGCTCTCCTGTCAGAGAGGCAGGGAAATATCGTGTGATTCAGCCAAGCTGAATCACCAATCTCTCTGTGCCTCTGTTTATTCCATCCCCCCCCCCCCACCGTTAGTATGCACATCTAGGGAACACATTTAACTCCTTTATCACCCCCAGTGTTAACCCCTTCGCTGCCAGTGTCATTTATACAGTAACAGTGCATATTATTTAGCACTAATCACTGTATTAATGTCACTGGTCCCCAAAAAGTGTCACTTAGTGTCAGATATGTCCGCCGCAATGTTGCAGTCAGAATAAAAATCGCAGTTTAAAAAATCGCCATTACTAATAAAAAAAAGTCCATAAATCGATCCCGTAGTTTGTAAACGCTAAAACTTTTGCGCAAACCAATTATTATGCGCTTTTTAGGATTTTTTGTACCAAAAATATGTAGCAGAATACAAAATGGCCTGAACTGGTAAAAAAAAAAAAAATAGATTTTTTTTTAAAAAATTATTGGGAATGTTTTATAGCAAAAAGTAAAAAATATTTGTGTTTTTTCAAAATTGACGCTCTTTTTTTGTTTATAGCTCAAAAAAAAAAAAAAACAGAGGTAATCAAATACCACCAAAAAAAAAAGCTCCATTTGTGAGGAAAAAAGGACATCAATTGTATTCAGGTACAGCGTTGCATGACCGCATAATTGGTAGTTAAAGCAAGGCAGTGCCCAATCCCAAAAAATGGCCTGGTCAGTAAAGGGGTAAAACCTTTTGGGGCTGAGGGGGTTAATGTTAAGCTGATCACATGTATGAATATTTAAAAAAATATATTTTAAAGATATATAGAAATCGTTGACTTACTGTTTTGAAAAAAAAAAAAACTTTTTATAGCCCATCTGTCCGGTATTTCGTGAACCTCCTAGCTTTCCTTTCAGCAATTGATAATATAAACCAGGATCCAGACATCTTACCCAATATTACTCTCGGCTTCCATCTATATGACTCATGGCTGGAACCCAGGAAGGCTGTACAGAGTGTTCTGCAGATCTTATCTGGACCAAATGGGACAGTTCCTAATTATTCCTGTAAAGGACAAGGCAAGCTGGCTGGTGTTATTGGAGGTCATTTTTCATCCACTACATTTCCAATAGCTCAAATCCTTGGACTGTACAGATACACACAGGTGAGAGAAAACTACTTGTATATATATATATAATACTATTCTATGTCAACAGAGACAACGATATACATTTTACAAAAACATTCCAGTCTATGAAAGTTAAAGTGTATATCAATTCTAACAGTTAAAGTGTTTGTAAATGCAAAGTCGGTCAAACAAATGAAAACACACCTGGTGCCATCACTAAGGATGTTGTCCCACTTTCCATCATTAAAATCCAATGCAATTACATTTTTTTAAGGTCTTGTATCTATGGTCATGTGACTGTTTGCTCCCCTCTTCTCCTGCGGCTTGGAGGGCTGGGGCAGAGACTGCAGAGAAGACCTTTGGGAGCTGCTGCCAATCAGAGTGGTGAGGGCTGGGCTATGGGATAGGAGGAGCCACTGTTAATCTTACACTTTTACCCACCCACCCTTGTTAGTCTCCCATTTGCTACTTCATCAACAGCACTGTTTGATGGAGTGGACAGGGGTATGTGATTTACAGTGGCTCCTCCTATCATTACTAGTGATGGGCTGAACACCCCCTACATTTGGTTCACACCAGAATTCCTGAACAGAGAAAACTTTTGGACCCGAGCCATGAACTCTATTAACCACTTGCCTATTGGGCACTTAAACTCCCTTCCTGCCCAGGCCAATTCTCAGCTTTCAGCGCTTTCGCACTTTGAATGACAATTGCGCAGTCATGCAACACTGTATCCAAATTACATTTTTATCATTTCTTTTCAAAACGAATAGAGCTTTCTTTTGGTTGTATTTAATCACTACTTATGTTTTTATTTTTTGCTGAACAAACCGAAAAAAGACAGAAAATTTAGAAAAAAAAACAGTTTTTATAGTTTGTTATAACATTTTGCAAACAGGTCATTTTTCTCCTTCATTCATGTGCCACCGATGGGCCCTGATAGACACTAATAGGCTGCACTGATGGCCACTGATAAGGTAGCACTGATAAGGTGGCACTGATGGGCACTGATAAGTGGTACTGATGGGTGGCACTGATTGGTGGCACCAATGGGAACTGCTGGGTGGCACTTAAGGGCACTGATAGGTGGCACTGATGGCACTAATAGGTGGCACTGATGGGCACTCATAGGTTGCACTGATGGACAATGATAGGCACCGGTAGGTGACACTGATAGGCAGCATTAATGGTGGGGCACTGATTGGCACTGATAGGTGGCACTGATGGGCATTAATATGTGGCACTGGTGGGCACTGATAGGTGGCACTGATGGGCATTAATATGTGGCACTGGTGGGCACTGATAGGTGGCGCTGGTGGTCACTGGTAGGTGGCACTGGTGGGCACTGGTAGGTGGCACTGGTGGGCACAGATGCTCCTCTTCTCTCCATCACGTGATCTGCTGTCATTGGCTGACTCTGATCTGTGATCAGCCAAGTCTCATGGACTCGCTGATCACAGAGCGAGCCACGCGCAGGGAGCGCACAGGCAGCTCATGCACAGGAGGATGTACATGAACGCCCTCTCTGCAATTATGGTTCCCGCTGTAGCCGTCTTTCAGCTACAGCGCAGATGGGAAGAGGATAAAGTCTTGGAAACCTGAACATGAAAAATCAAAAGTTCCCATTTGAGAGGCTTATATGCAAGTTATTGGCAAGAAAAAGATTATGGGAGCCGGACACTGCCCTAGGGGACATGTATCAATGCAATTTTTTTTATATATATTTTTTTTTTTAAAGGAGCAGTGATTTTAATGATGCTTCAAGTGAAACAAAAAAAAATGAAACACGCCTTTAAATTTGGTGCCTGGGGGTCCCCTCGATCTGACTCTAACGGGGCCCATCTGTACCATGTTTAGGACCTGCTGCAGCAAAACTAACATTTATAAAGAAAAAAATTACATTTAAATTACATTTCCTGGCTGCAAAAAAAAAAACATTGCTGGCAATAGAAACTAGTGATAGGCCGAACACCCCCGTGTTCGGTTTGCACTAGGACATCTCGAACAGAGAAAATGTTCTAGCGAACATGCGAACTCTATTAAAGTCTATTGGACCGAACATTAAAAAATCAAAAGTCCTCATTTTAAAGGCTTATATGCAAGTTATTGCCATAAAAAGTGTATGAGGACCCGGGTAGTGCCCTGGGGGACATGTATAAATGCAAAATGTTTTTTTTTTTTAAACGATCGTTGTTGCAGGAGCAGTGATTTTAACAATGCTTAAAGTGAAACAATAAAAATGAAAAATTCCTTTAACCACTTCCCTACCGGCGTATTATCAAATGACGCCAGCAGGAAGTCTTTCTCGATCTGGGTGGCCGTCATATGACGGCCGCCCGGCCTCGCCGCTACAGCGCGCCCCCGGGGACGCGCACGTGGTGATCTGGGGTGAGGCCCGTCCCTCGGACTGAGCCCAACACTGATCAAGGTAAACAGCCAATGAAATTGGCTGTTTACCACGTGATCGGCTGTGTCAATCACAGCCGATCGCATGAGCGGCTCCAGCGCAAGCCGCTTGTTCCCTCCTCAATGCTTGCCCCCAGGGGGCGCGCAGCGCGACGATCAGGGACGAGGCTTGTCCCTCGGACAGAGCCCATCCCCGATCTAGGTAAAGAGCCAATGAAATTGGCTTTTTACCACGTGACCGGCTGTGTCCAATCACAGCCGGTCACAAATATCAACAGAGAACACATAACGAGCTGTCACCGTGTTCTCCTCCTCACACACTGATCCTGTGTGAAGAGGAGATTGCGGTAATAGCTAGTAACCAATTACAGTGCACCCCAAACACACTGATTGCCCCCCCCCCCCCAATAAAGAGTATCTGTCACTAGCCCATCAAAGTACCTGTCACTAGCCCATCAAAGTACCCGAGTACCTGTCACCAGCCCAACAGGTACTCTGATGACAGGTACTCGGGTACTCTGATGGGCTGGTGACAGGTATTCGGGTACTCCGATGACGGGTACTCGGGTACTCTGATGACAGGTACCCGAGTACTCTGATGACAGGTACTCGGGTACTTTGAGTACCTGTCACTGGAGTACCCGAGTACCCACCATCGGAGTACCCGAGTACCTGTCACCTACCCATCAGAGTACCCGAGTACCTGTCACCTACCCATCAGAGTACCCTAGTACCTGTCACCTACCCATCAGAGTACCCTAGTACCTTCCACCTGCTCATCAGAGTACCTGACGCCTGAAGTACCCGAGTACTTGATGCCTGCTCATCAGTACCCATCACTACTCATCAGTACCCATCAGTACCTATCACCTATCAGTATCAGTACTGATCATCCGTAACCCATCAGTACAGTATCAGTATCACCTATCAGTATCAGTACTACTCATCAGTACCCATCAGTACCTATCACCTGCCTGTCACCTGCCCATCAGAGTACCCGAGTACCCGTCACCTGCCTATCGGAGTACTCGAGTACCTGCCACCTGCTCATCAGTACCAGAGTACCTGTCACCTGCCTGTCACCTGCCCAGCAAAGAACCCGAGTACCTGTCACCCTTCATACAGCCACCATGTCCAAGTCCAAAAAGGTTTATATACGTCCTCCATTTAAACCTAAATACCGGTGTTATGGCAGCAGATAGCTGCCATAACCCTGGTATTTTTTTACTTTCAATAGATTTTTATTGAAATTGAAGTACAAAGAAAAACAAACATACAATTAACCAATTCAGATTATAACAGTAACAGTGAGTAGCCGTATCAAAGCATGAGGAAGGAAAATGCATGCACATGCAGCCCAGAAAACAAGGGCGTTACGCGCACAAATGGAGTAACATTACAAGAGAACAAATTGCATAGTATATTCAAAAGTCATATAGGAATGCAGTCGAAAAAACTATTCGTAAAAACCAAAGCAAACTAGTCTGTGTGCTCAACCTCAGCCAGGTACTGGGGAGAAGTACGGGCTTTGTACCCATGGTTGCCATTCAGCATGAAACTTAGGGCCTCGGGATTTAGAGTATGCATAGGCCTTTTCCAGCGAGCACTGCAGGTTCACCTGGCGAGTGACTTCCATATGTGAAGGTGCAGTGGGCTGTTTCCAGTACCGTGCTATGACCGTCTTGGCCGCTACCAATATGTGTACAGAGACCGTCCTCAGGGGGGGTGGAAATGAGTCTAAGCCTAACAGGAGTAGGGCCAGGGCAGGGTCAGGTTTCCTGAGGATACCAGTCGTGGTGGATAGGATCTCAAACACCTTTCTCCAAAAACTAGATAGGCCCTTGCAGGACCAAAAGACGTGTAGCAGCGACCCTATTTGATCACAATTGCGCCAGCATGTAGGGCTATGGGAGTCAAAGATCTTCGAGAGTCTATATGGGGTCAGATACCATCGGGTGAGGAGTTTTTGGGCTTGTTCCCAATGGTTCACACATTGGGTGAATTTATAAGAGCTACAAATGGCAATTTTCCACTGGGACTCGGAGAAAGATGTTTGTAGTTCCCTCTCCCACGCCAACATGTGGGATGATTTAGAAAAGGCTTGTTTGTCGCCAAGGGTGTGGTAGAACAGCGAGATACCTTTTACCGAGGGGGAGGAGGACGTGAGGAAGTTCCACACTGATAGGGGAAGCTTGATTTGCGGAGGGGGATGTTTGCGCATGAGACTTGCTATGCTGTTGTACGAGTACAACGTATGTGGAGATAGGCCAAATTCCGAGCGTAAGGCCTCAAACGATTTAAGGGAGTTGGACTGGAGAAGCTGGTGCACTGTGTTTATCCCCGCTGCTTGAAAGTTAGCGAGGTTTGTGTAAGGAAGTAGCGTACGAATCGTGGATATTGGGAGCTGGACGGATATGGTCTGGGACGTAGCAGGAAGCTGCTTAAGAAGGGATCTCCACGCCGCCAGTGTGGCTTGAGTGGGCAAGGGCAGAGATTGGATATCTAGCGGTTTCCACATGTCAGCGAGTAACAGGTCAGAGAGGGTAGACGTTTTGGAAAGGGTAGACTCAACAGAGACCCATGGGGTAGTAGGGTGGTCTGCAAACCAGTGGCGCAGAGATGCTAGGTGGGAGGCAGTGCAGTAATCAAGTAGATCAGGGAGCCCTAGGCCACCTACCGATTTGTGTTTGATCATGTGGGAACGTGCGCATCTAGCCCTCTTCTTTTGCCATATAAACGCATGCAACATTTTGGAAAAGGGAAGAATGATCTTTTTAGGGAAGGGGACAGGAAGAGTGCGGAACAGGTATAGGAGCTTAGGTAGGCAGACCATCTTAAATGCGGCTATGCGCCCCATCCAAGACAGTTCGACCGATTTGAGCTTGGCAATATCTGAAGTGAGCGATTTCATGAGGGTGGAAGCATTCACAGTTACCATGTTAGACGTGGGGAAGGTCAAATCAATACCCAAGTAATGCAGGGGATGAGTGGTCCACGTGTAAGGTAATGTGTCCTGTAAGTGAGAGCGTGCAGTAGGATGCACTCCCATGTTTAGTATCACTGGCTTGCTAAAGTTAACCTTGTAATAAGAAACGTTACTGAAGGATTGGAGGATGTTGTGTGCGGCAGGCAAGGACACAGTGGGGTTTGTGAGGCTTAAAATTACATCGTCCGCAAAAAGCGTGATGACATGGTGGGAATTGGGGAGTTTGAATCCTGACACTAAGGGGCTTTGTCTCAATTGCATCGCCAGCGGTTCAATTAGGAGATTAAAAACCAAGGGGGACAGCGGACAACCCTGACGAGTCCCGTTGGAGATAGAGAACGATTTAGAGAGCGTGCCAGCAGATAGTACTCTAGCGGAGGGGTTTGAATACAGAGCAAGGATGGCGGATAAGATAGGGCCCGAAAAACCAAATTTCTGTAGAACGGCATGCATGTACCCCCAATGAACGCGGTCGAACGCCTTCTCCGCATCTATAGACAGTAGAAGAGAAGGCGTTCGAGCGCGCTCCGCATGATGCATCAAGTTAATCACGCGTCTTGTAGCGTCCGGGGCCTGCCGACCTTGGACAAAACCCATCTGATCCGCACCTACCAAGGTGGGGAGGACTGTGGCCATGCGATTCGCTATGATTTTAGCATAGATTTTAATATCTGTGTTGAGTAGGGATATAGGCCTAAAGTTTGCCGGTGTATCGGGTGTTTTCCTTGGTTTGGGTAAAGTAGTAATGTTTGCCTGGAGCATTTCAGATGGCAGGGATCCCATGGTTATAGCTTGTGCGAAAAGGGATAGCATGTGAGGGGAAAGGATATCTTGCATAACCGCATAGTATTCATTAGTCAGTCCATCCGGCCCCGGAGATTTATTGGAGGGCATTGACCTAATAGTTTTGGACAATTCTGAGGGGGAGATGGGACCATTAAGAAATGACAAAGAGTCCGCAGATAAGGACGGGAGGTGAAGGTGATGGAGGAAGGCCTGTATGTCCGCATCCGTGGGTTGAGGTGTCGAGGTGTCAGTATTTAAATTATAAAGGGCACTATAATAGTCCGCAAAAGCATCTGCGATACTTTGGGGATGGGAATGTTTCTCGTTAGTGTGAGGGTGTATAATAGAATCAATTCTAGTTCGGGTTCGCCTGGCTTTAATGCGAGAAGAGAGGAATTCGCCAGCTTTATTGTGCGATGAATAATAGGTCATGCGTAATCGTGCCAGCAGTTTGTCATGTTGCTCGGTTAACAATCTGCGGAGGTCGGCGCAAAGGGAAGTCAACCGAGAGGCATGGTGCAGGGAGGGGGATTTCTTGTTCAGCTCGTCAAGGGAGTGAATCTCCTCAGTGAGGCGCTGAAGGGCAGCATTACGTTTCTTTTTCAGCCTAGAGCCTGCTTGAATTAACATACCCCGGATGAACGCTTTATGCGTGTTCCACAGGGTGGAGGGGGAAGTGTCAGAGGCATTGTTGTTAAGAAAGAAATCTCGCAGGTGCTGTCGTAGGTGTTTTAGGGAGGCTGGGTCTGAAAGAAGGGAATTATTGCACCTCCAAATAAAGGAGGTTGTAGAGGGCGGGCTTGTAGAAAGGGTCATATGGACCGCAGCGTGGTCTGACCACGTGATGGAGTATATGGAGGTATCTGTAAGGAAGGGTAGCGTAGCAGAATCCACAAGGAACATGTCTATTCTGGAGTATGTGTTATGGCTCGCGGAAAAGAAGGAATAGTCCCTCTCCTCCGCGTGCTGGTACCTCCAGACATCATGCAAGCCTTCTGAGTGTAACAACGAAGCCAGGGATGGGGGCTTGGATTTAAGCCTAGCTGAAGAGTCCAGGGCATGATCGGCAACCAGATTAAAGTCCCCACACATTATCAATTTACCTACTGTCAGCTTGGATACCTTGGAACACAATTTACGCAGGAAAGACACTTGTCGTACATTAGGAGCATACACATTGACAATAGTATATGGACATTGATTGATAGTGCAATTGATAATCAGGAAACGGCCTTCCCTGTCCTCCACCAATCTTTTTTTAGCTGTATAAGAAGCCTGGAACACATGCGGGTAGTCGGGGTGGGTACAACGGGGAGCGTGCCCGATCTGGAAATGAGTCTCCTGTATCGCCAAAACATCGACTGTAGCTGCGCCAGCCTCCCTCCACATCGAATGACGTTTTGCGGGGTGGTTCAACCCCTTAACATTCATGGAAAGGAATTTAACAGCCATCTAAGTTCCAGAAAGGGTCCATGCGGACGTAGATGGGCCGGGAGCAAAGGGGACAAGTGGCACTTGGAAGGGTGAGGAGAGTCTGGTACACCCAGTGGAGGATACGGGAGAAAAGGGCTATGAAAACAGTACCTGAGAAGTTTTCCAAACCTGGCTGTAGAGGTGACCAGTGCGAGTTTGTAAGGTGGATAATCACGGAAGTCCTTCTGTGAAGTTCCAAGGGCATGGTGGAAGCGAGCAACTTGGTGTGTATATTCGTCCGGGAACAGCTGAGGAAGGTGAAGACTGCATATGGGCAGAGAAAAGGCACATCATATGGTACGGCAATATTGGTAATACTGAAGACAACAACAAAACAAACAAAACAAAAAGTCAAGGAATAAAAAGGACATGGCCCCTCAAGACCAACGGGTAGCTGTAGCTACAAAAACTGTAGGGGGAAAAGAGCACGGTGGGGTGTGCACCCTAGAAGCCGGGAGGGCCGGGCACGCCCGGCTAGATCTTGCAGTGAGTGTCACTTGTGGCGGCTGCGAGATCTTGAGGATCTGGATGCAACTTGTCATTCAGGTTGTACACGGGGAGGTAATGGAGGTAGAGCTGTAGCGTTCGATGGACCTGCATCGTCGGGGACAATACCCCATTGGCGGAGCAGGCGCATTCCCTGTTCGATGGTGGTGACCTGAGAAGAGGAGCCCTGATGGGTTATGCACAGTTTCGCCGGATACTTCCACTTGTAAATTATCTTGTGGTTGCACAGGGCCTTTGTTACTGTGTTGAGGTTGCGGCGTTGTTGTAAGGTGTATTGAGAGTAGTCGGGTAGTACTTGGACCGCTGCTGCTCGTTCCGGTAGATGGTCCCTGCGCCAGAATGCGTCCAGGATCTTCTCCTTTGCCTGGAAGAAGTGGATACGGAGCAAGACGTCCCTAGGAACATCATTGGGGAGAAAAGAGGGCTTAGGGATTCTATGGATCCGGTCTATAGTCAAGTCAGAGTTTGTCAATGCAGGTACAACTTGTTGGAAAAGATCTCGCACAAAGTTAGGAAGCTGGTTAGGCATAACCGTTTCCGGGATGCCGCGTAGTTTCAGGTTATTGCGTCGGGACCTATCCTCCAGGTCCGCAAGTTTGGCCTGTATGCGGCTGATATCATTTTGTTGGGCAGTGTGCGAGTCCACTAGAGTGTTGTATGATACGGTAAACTCATCCATCTTACATTCAATTGTATTGACCCTCTCTCCTAGGCCATGCAACTCTTTCTGACAATATGCAATGGAGGAAGATACTGTAGCCTGCATGGACTTGTGCATCATGGACAGCATGTCTTTTAAGGCACTATCGGAGATAGGTTGTCCCGTTGTGGGGATAGAGGCAAAGGGGTCCGGTTCAGGGACAAATGACCATGCACTAAGCGTGGCAGAGTCCTGGTCACTCACCTCCATATTCGTGGGGCGAGATGTGCGGTGTCCCTCCTCCCACCGCAGCTTCGATTTCGCCGGGCTGTGGGTAGATGGAGTGGAGGGGGAGGAATCGGCAGAGCGCGCCAGCCTCATCTGCTTGCCAGCATCGTCCGTGTCTCGGCGCGCTGGTGACGTCACTGCTGCGCCGGGGCTTGTAGACACTAGAGGGCGGGTATCGTTCTTGCGATGCAAGGCTCCGGCGCCATTTTGTGTGTGACTCGAGGCCGCCGGATAGAAGAAGTCAGACAGCTTAAGAACCGCCGGCGGGTCTGTTTTTCGTCTCGCCATGTCCGTCGGTTGCAGGGAGCGTTCCCCCAAAGATCCGTGTGTTTGTGAGGTAAAAACACTCACTCCGATGGGCCGTAGATACGGATTGAGCCGAGCGTGCAGCGGAGCTCCTCTGCTAAGCGGCCATTCAGTCCGGCGGTCGCCACGCCCCCATCAACCCTGGTATTTTTTTAAACCGTGGACGGTTGGCTTTCCGATAAGGGTGGTCCCAGGAGCGGATTCGCCACGGGATCACCCTTCCGGGATGGCGGAAGAGGTGACCCCCTCCCGCCGCTTACCGGAAGCATGACATGTTGGGTATCTATTATATCTATTATTATAATATTATCTTTCACATTATGGGAAAAAATTGGGCTAACTTTACTGGTTTCTTATTTTTTTATTCAAAAAAGTTAATTTTTTCCAAAAAAATTTTGTTTGGAAGACCGCTGCGCAAATACGGTGTGATAAAAAATATTGCAATAATCTCTATTTTATTCTCTAGGGTCTCTGCTAAAAAAAAAAAAAAAAAATATATATATATATATATATATAATGTTTGGGGGTTCTAAGTAGTTTTCTAGCAAAAACAACTTATTTTAGCTTGTAAACACCAAATGTCAAAAATAGGCCTAGGCAAGTGGCTAGGATGCATGATGGTTCTCCTTGGATGTTGGGCCCCTCTATATGGCTAGGCTGTGAAAAGTCTCACACATGTGGTATTGCCATACTCAGGAGGAGTGGCAGAATGTATTTTGTGGTGTCATTTTTGCTGTGTACATGCTATGTGTTAGGAATATCCTATAAATTGACAACTTTTTGTAAAAAAAAAAAAAAAAACGTTTTTATTTTTTTCCCACATTTTCCAAAAACTTGTGGAAAAAAATGACATGTTCAAACGACCCATAATGCCTCATAGAATATACGTTGGAGTGTTTGCTTTCCAAAATGGGGTAATTTTGTGGACTTTTACATTGTATTGGTGCTCTAGGGCCTTCAAAAATGTGATAGGTAGTAAGAAAGTTATATGTGTATTTATGCTCCTAGAACGCCTGAAGGTGCTACTTGGATGTGGAGTCTCTTTTTGTGGCCAGGCTGTGTAAAAGTCTCACACATGTGGTATCACCATACTCAGAAGGAGTAGCAGAATGTATTTTGGGGGTGTCATTTTTGCTGTGTGCATGCGTGTGTTATGTGTATGTGTTAGAAATAGCTTATAAATTGACAACTTTGTGGGAAAAATAAGAAAAAAACATTTTTTTCTTTATTTTCCCAAGAATTGTGGGAAAAAATGATAACTTCAAAAAACTCACCATGCCTCTTACTAAATACCTTGGACTGTCTACTTTACAAAAAATGGGTAATTTGGGGGGTATTTGTACTGTCCTGACATTTCAGGGCCTCAAGAAAGGAGATAGGCCATCAGTACATCTGGTGTGATCAATTTTCAGTAATTGGTACCATAGCTTCTAGACTCAATAACTTTCACACAGACTAAATAATATACACTAATTTGGGTTAATTTTACCAGAGATATGTAGCAGTATAAATTTTGGCCCAAATGTATGAATAAAAATTCATTTTTTGCAAAATTTTATAATAGAAACTAAAAAAAAGTGTTTTTTTTTTCAAAATGTTTGCTCTTTTTTTGCTTATATCACGAAAAAAAAAAAAAAAACCCAGTTGTGATCAAATACCACCAACAGAAAGCTCTATTTGTGTGAAAAAAATGATAAGAATTTTGTTAGGTTACAGTGTAGCATGACTGAGCAATTGTCATTTAAAGTGTGAGAGTGCTGAAAGCTGAAAATTGGTCTGGGCAGGAAGGGGGTCTAACTGCTCTGTATGGAAGCGGTTAAATATTGTGCTTTGGGGATCCCCTTAATGTGCCTATAAAGTCGCGCATTTGTACGATGTATGTAGCCTGCTGCAGCAATACTGACATTTCTAAAGGAAAAAATGTAATTTAAACTTGCTTGCGTCTGTAATGTATTGTCGCCTCCCAGCAATACAGATAAAAAAAAATGAAAAAAAGGGCGTGGGAACAGCTCTTTTATAGGAAAGGGGTGGGGACACCCGGTTACATCACTCACACCGCCCCTTCGGACGTCACGTGCCATCGGGTGATGTGACCGGGTGTCCCCGCCCCTTTCCTATAAAAGAGCTGTCATGGCTCAGGCGGCTCATTAGCTGAGAGGCGTGTGAAGAGGCGGGAGCGTCTTTTTTTCTTTCAATTTTCGGGTGTCGCGGGCGCCGTGATTGATGATGGATTTACATCGGGGAAAACTATTTATTTTTTTTTTTTAATAAAGGACTTTTCAAAAACTGGCTTTTGTGTTTATTTTTTTGTATACATTTTTGGTGAATGGGTAGGGGTATAATGTACCCAATATCCATTCACATGGGGGTGGGATCTGGGGGCCCCCTTGTTAAAGGTGGGCTTCCAGATTCCAATAAGCCCCCCCGCAGACCCTGACAACCACAGCCTAGGGTTGTCTGGAAGAGGCCCTTGTCCCCATCAACATGGGGGCAAATTGCTTTGGGGGGCACCCCAAAGCACCCTCCCCATGTTGAGGGCAAGTGGCCTGGTATGGTTCAGTAGTGGGGGGCGCTCACTCATCCCCCCACCATCCTGGCCAGCCAGGCTGCTTGCTCGGATTTTAGGGGGGACCCCACAACTTTTTTTTTTTTCAATTTTGGCGTGGAGTTCCCCTTAAAATCTGTACAAGACCCAAAGGGCCTGGTATAGATTTTGGGGGGGACCCCATGCTGGTTTTTTTTATAATGTAATAGGGTTCCCCTTAACCACTTAAATATAGGGCACTTTCACCCCCTTCCTGCCTAGACCTTATTTCAGTGCACATGGGTGTCTATGGAAAATTTCAGTCAGCTTGACATGGCACTGCTCCCTACGTATCTTTAACATTGGCGTCTATGGGAAATCTCGGTCGGCTTGACATGGCACTGCTCCCTGTCTTAAACATTGGCGTCTATTGGAAATTTCGGTCAGCTTGGAATGGCACTGCTCACAATCTATAAGTGACAAGGACACAAAACTTGGGGAGTACTGAGAGGGGACCCAGGACTACAACATATCTGTAAAATTGTTGAATATCCGTGCTCTCAGAAATTAGCAGCCAGCATTAACCACGATGTGATACAGAAATTAAAAACAAAAATGCAGCGTTCATAAAATAACATATGGTGTAAATGAATATATAAATAAGAGTCCACTTCAAGCTGGCGTAATGGGTTGTATAGTCCACCAACAACACCCTTAATATGTGGCAACCCGTCTAAGTGATAACAGGGACAGTGAAGACCTCCACCACACACAAAGTAGAAAGCTGGCCTCTTACCATATGGGTATGACCACCGCTCTCACAATGGTCATACAACGCTTGTTGTTATAAAGCTGGATACTCAGACGACCCTGAAAACTTCCTATAGGTGCTCCCAATCCAAATGTCGAATACCAGAGTAGAAATAGTCAGGCACCATCACTCTCAAAAGTTAAAAAACAGGGGGAAGACCATGGTGAAGTACGTTTCCACAGGAGTATATTTATTAAAGGTAAAATGCACTCACCAGATACATCATCATAAAACAGCCTTGAATCAGTAAAACCGCTATAGCAGTGAAGCACTTCCAGCTTGTGACGTCGACCCGTGCTGAAGCTCCGCCTACATGTTTCGCAGGCAACTGCGTCATCGGGGGGGGGAACAACATATTTATACATTATAAAAGTGGGGTATGCCTGTTCACTACGCTGACTGTACTACAGTAAAATAACTCAACACACTATCCACTACTACCTGCAGGGGCGGACTGGGCCGGGGGGCCGGGAGGCAATTGCCCTCCTGGCCGCTCTGATGACTCCCAAAAAGGGCCGCTTGCTCCACACTGCAGACAGGCATCACACCCGCCGGCCGCCGCTACACTGTGTTGTACTTGCAGAGCTGCAGCGCAGCGAAGCGGTACGAGTATACACTACAGCCGTCAGTACAGTGCCACATCCCCACTCCACAGTCATTGGTTGCCCGGACCACGATCATCCCTGCAAACAATGACATTGCGTGTGCGCCCCGCCCCCTGCTGTTTACTCTCACGACTCCCGGCCGGTCCTGAGGTGAGACGTGACGTGATGTCCCCGCCCCCTGCTGCTTGTCATCTCTTCCTCACTCTCTCAGCCAGGCGCGAGGTACAATGTGATATGCATGCCCTGCCTCCTTCAGGACTCCCGACACAGCTCTCGGAGCCTCGGTATAGCTTGTTGCCTCTGCTGGCTCCCGCTCCCTGCCTGTCTCAAGCCAGGTATGTGGGGTGTTTACAGAGGCACGATGATCAGCACATTTACTCTTAAGGTGCACACTGATGGGCACATTTAATGTAAGGTTCACTCTGATGGGCACATTTAATGTAAGGTTCACTCTGATGGGCACAACAAAATGTGCCCAGCAGTGTGTCTCTTAACATAAAATATGCCCATTAGTGTGAACATTTACATAAAACAAAGGGCGCTCTAATGGAATTTTTTTTGTTAAGGGGCTCTCTGATGGGCAAATTTTATGTTAAGGGGCACTCTGATGGGCACATTTTGTTGTGCCCATCAGAGTGAACCTTACATTAAATGTGCCCACCAGAGTGAACCTTACATTAAATGTGCCCACCAGAGTGAACCTTACATTAAATGTGCCCATCAGAGTGAACCTTACATTAAATGTGCCCATCAGAGTGAACCTTACATTAAATGTGCCCATCAGTGTGCCTCTTAGGAGAAAATGTGCTCATCAGAGTGCCCCTTATTTTGTTAAGTTCACTCTTCATTAATGTTAAGGGGCACTCTGATGGCCACATTTATTGTGAGGTTCTCTCTGATGGGCATAACACAATGTGCTCATCAGAGTACTCCTAATATAAATGTACCCATCAGAGTGCCCCTTAATATAAATGTACCCATCAGAGTGCCCCTTAATATAAAATAAGGGGCATGCCAATGGACACATTTTATGGTAAAAGGGCATGATGATGGGAAAATTTGTTAAGGGGGCACACTGATGGGCACATATTATGTTAAGGGGGCACTCTGATGGGCACATCTGATGTGATGGGGGACACCTGATGTAAAGGGGCACTGTGATGGGGCACACCTGATTTGATGGGGACACCTGATTTAAAGGGGCACTCTGATGATGGCACCTAATGTAAGGGGGCACTCTGATGGGGACACATGATGTAAGGGGGCACACTGATGGGAGACACCAGATGTAAGGGGGCCTTCTGATGAAGAAACCTGATGCAAGTGGGCACTTTGACGGGAATACCTGATGTAAGGGGGCAATCTGATGGGGAAACCTTATATAAGAGGGTACTCTGACGGTGGCAACTGATTCATGGGGGTCACCAAATGTAATGAATTACCCCCGGTAGGGGCACCTGATGTAAGGAGGAACACAATTGGGGACATTTACAGAGTATTAGCAGAGTGTGTGGAGGAAACAGTAAGAAAAAGGCGGCTTGCGCCAAAAAATAAGGGAAAGAAGACATGTACAATCTTTCATTCATTGTGATTCGGACCTCGGGCGGAAAAAATTTTTAGCGACCGGACCTCCGTCAATTTTAATTCACTACCCCTGCACTACAGTGTGTGTGCTCCTGCACCCAGCCGAACACATTCACTTCCTTGTTAGGCGGGGCGATCTCTGCCTGACACTCTGCCTGACAGGAGCTTGCTATTCCCGGCCCGGTGTGATGTCATTTAGAAGCCGGGAGGCGGGAAGAAAGAGCAGAGGAGAGTGCTGCTGCTAAGACCTGCGAGGAGCCAGTGAAGCCCTGTGTAACAGTGCAAGTGAGTTTGAAGAGGCTGACACTGTACACTTTACCTAAGACACAGCGAACTGGCTGGGTAATTTACAATGCTGCTTGTAATATGCAGCATGGAGGGGGTTAATGTACTGCTACTGGCCACTGGTGCATTAGTGACCAGTGGCAGTTAATTAACCCCTTTGTGCTGCATTAGTTGCAGTGGCACCAGTGTCAGTGTTAATTAACCCCTGTATGATGCAGCATGAAATGGTTTATAAACACTGACACTGGTGCCACTAATGCAGCACAAAGGGTTTACATAATAACTGCTACTGGTTGCTAATGCATCAGTGGCCAGTGGTGTATTTTATTTTTGTGCTGCCCTAGGCAAGACTAAAATCGGGCACCCCCACCATCTACATTTGTCCCACTCGAGCCGCAGTATACTGTTCTTGTCTCGGGGTCTGATGAGGAAGCCACAGCTGTTCACAGACTAGTGAATGGCTGCGGCTTCCTCATCAGACCCTAAAAAAGGGGGGGCAGAGGATGGGGTCAGCAGGGCAGAGGATGTGGCGGCACTGGTGGCCACTGATCAGGAGCAATGATGAAGCTGCACTGATATGCGACACTGATGGGCACTAATAGGCAGCACTGAAGGGCACTGATTGGGGGCACTGAAAGGCTGCACTGATGAGGCTGAGCTAATGGGCACTGGTGAGGTTGCATTGATGGGCACTGATCAGGCTGCATTAATGAGCACTAATGAGGCTGCAGTGATGGGCACTGGTGATATTGCATTGATAGGCTCTGATGAGGCTGCACTGATGAGGGAATGGTGAGGCTGCATTGATGGGCACTGGTCAGGCTGCATTGGTGGACACTGGTGAGGTTGCATTGATGGGCCCTGATGAGGCTAAGCTGATGGGCACTGTTAAGGCTGCATTGATGGGCACTGGTGAGGCTGCATTGATGGGCACTGGTGAGGCTACATTGATGGGTACTGGTGAGGCTACATTGATGGGCACTAGTGAGGCCGCATTGATGGGCACAAATCAAGCTGCATCGATGGACACTGGTGCGGCTGCATTGATGGGCACTGATCCGGTTGCATTGATGGGCACTGATCAGACTGCATTGATGGGCACTGGTGATGCTGCATTAATGGGCACTGATCAGGTTGCATTGCTGGCCACTGGTGCAGCTGCATTTATGGGCACTGGTGAGGCTAAACTGATGGGCAATGATGAGGCTGCACTGATGGGCACTGGTGAGGCTAAGCTGATGGACACTGGTGAGGCTAAGCTGATAGGCACAGATCAGACTGCATTGATGGGCACTGATCAGGCTGCACTGATGGACACTGGTGACACTGCATTGATGGGCACTGATGAGGCTGAGCTGATGGGCACTGGTGAGACTGCATTGATGGGCACTGGTGAGGATGCATTGATGGGCACTGTTGAGGATGCATTGATGGGCACTGATCAGGATGCATTGATGGACACTGGTGAGGCTGCTTTGATGGGCACTGATCATGCTGAGCTGATGAGCACTAGTGAGGCTTCATTGATGGGCACTTATCAGGCTGCATTGGTGGACACTGGTGAGGCTGCATTGATGGGCACCGGTGAGGCTACATTGATGGGCACTGATGAGGTTGCACTGATGGGCACTGGTGAGCCTGCAATGATGCATTATTTTTGTTAAACCTCCTTGTTTGCCATTAACATTAAATTATGTTACCCCAATGTATCATATTTATCTTGCATCATAACACCAATATCTATTATAAAACCAGGTGGGCATGGATGGTGAGCTGATTCGGTGGTTCAGTGGGCCACTTGACTGGACTTGCCCCCCAGGCCTCAGGCTGCCAGCCCTCCCCTGACTACCTGCCTAACATCTATTATCATACACTATACACAGCTGCTGTGTAAGCAGCAGCCTTATATAGTGTGGGGCATGGACTTAGCCCCTGAGCCATGATTAGCGTAAGGCAGCCTGCCTTTGGCCAATCATGGTTCTGACAGGATACTGTGATGTGATTGGCCAAAGCATACAGGCCATGTGCATGCTTTGGCCAATCAATCATCAGTAATGTATTCACTGCATCAGCGCAGTGCATTATGGGGTGCTCATCAGTGGGCAATCTCATTTGTTTGTGTGTTCAGCGAACACACGAATAGCTGATGTTCAAGTCAAGCCCATCCCTAATACAAAAAAAAAACAGTGTGGGGGTCCCCCCAATCCATACCCAGACCTTCGGGTCTGGGCAGCATGTTTGAGAATGGATTTACATTGGGGGACAGACACTATTTTTTTAATTTTTTAATAAAGGATTTGTCAAAAACTTGTCTCTTGTTTTCATTACCTTTTGTACACTTATTTGGTGAATGGGTAGGGGTACTATGTAACGGATATTCATTCAAATGGGGGCAGGATCTGGGGGGCCCCCTTCCTAAAGGGGGGTTCCAGATTCCGACAAACCCCCCCACCTGCAGACACCCACAACTACTGGCCAAACAGTTCTGGGGATGAGGCTCTTGTCCCCATCAACATGGGGTGAAGGTGCTTTGGGGTGGGAGGGGCAGAGCCCCACTGCCCCAAAGCACCCACCCCCCATGAGGAGGGCACGTGGCATGGTATGGTTCAGGAGGGGGCGCTCTCACTCATCCACCTCTTTCCTGACCTGCCAGGCTGCATGCTCAGATAAGGGTCTTGTATATATTTTTGGGGGACCCCACACCATTTTTTTTTATTTTGGCATGGGACCCATCCACAATTCATACCAGACTTTATTTTCTCAAAAGCCAGATTAATTTGACTTGTATTAGCTTTTTTCTCTTTAGCAATGTTATTTTTGCTGTAGCGTGTTTTATGAATGCTACAGATGTGCTCACTTTACAGGCTCACTAAGGGGACCCTCAGGCACTATATTTAAAGGATTTTTTTTTTTTTTCATTTTTATGGTTTCATTTAAAGCATAATTAAAATGACTGTTCTTGAAATCTTTTTTAAAAAACATTTTTTTGGATTGATACATGTCCCCCAGGGCAATTCCCAGACCTCCATACCCCTTTTATGGCCAATTACTTACATATAAGCCTTCAAAATTGGCATTTTTGCTTTTTCCTGTTCGGCTCCCATAGACTTCAGTGGGGTTCACCATTCGAGTTAGAACTCATGTCTATTCTACAGATGTATTCCAAACTGGATTGTATTGTGAATGGTCACCACAATGTGCTCCACTTCAAACTTCCTACTAGAAGGTTTAACCCTTACAAGCATCTTAGCAAGCAAGCCTCCCTTGGGCAACAGATGGCACTTCACTGGTAGTTCTAAGAACTTAGTATGTATGTAGTTTCCCCTTCTCCTCAATCCAACACCATGTATACACTCCCCAATTCCATGAATGAGGTATAATGCACACAGAAAGAGGAAGGAACTTCTCATTGTGCAACTTCCATAAAATCCAAGTTTTTATTTAAAAGAAATATACCTACAAAAGGAAAATTAAAACAGGGATTCAGAGTATCTAACAGCGTCTGGTGCCCCTGTGGGCTGGGCGTGCTGAAGTCACCTCTACTACTACCTCCCAACTTTTGTTTCATCCTAGAAGACTTTGTCACTGGGGCAACTGGAAAGACTTTGTAAGACTTTGAACATTTTTGTTTTGATGCACATGTCTCTAATGGTAATTTCATTGGCAGCTGGATATGAATATAATCAGAAACTATAGTAACATCATAAATAATAGTTATTCCTCCTCTTTTCAGATCAGCTATGGAGCCACCGATTACTCATTAACTGACAGACATCTTTACCCACATGTTTTCAGGACCGTTCAGAATGATTATGTCCATTATTTAGCAATTGCCAAACTAGTGAAATATTTTGGCTGGACGTGGGTTGGAATACTTTTATCAGACAATGATGCTGGTGAGAACGAAGCACAAATTCTGAAGAGACATTTGGCTTCCCAGGAGATTTGTGTTGCTTTTGAAAAAAGAATAATTATGAATGATGTTACAATGGATCAGTGGGAAGACACACTTCGTACACTAAATTGTAAAGTTTTAATACTTTGTGGTTCCCTCACAAACAATGCTCGGGCATTCATTTTGCGATACACTAAGATCAATAGAAACAATATGCTTATCCTTCCCCTAAGCTGGACTTCAAGTGAATTCAGGTTATTAACTGTTTTCATACATTTTATAACAAGTTTGTCTATAGTGTTGTTTGATCCACCAATTCATAGAGGCGAAAGTCAGTTTGATGACAATCTATTGTCAAGACATTCACAAGCTGGGCTGCTGCTGGATAATGTGATCATTACATTTCATAATATAACAGCTACTCAAAATGGAAAAAACATTTATTTCCAAAATGTTCCTGTTTTTAGTGAGAATGCAGTTAAAGGCTTTGTTTCTATTGACAAAAGGCGGCTTTCCAAAGAATCTCTACGAGTGTATATTGCAGTACAAGCCATGGCTGAAGCTATGCATTTTTTCAACAAGCTTAATCATAGTTTTAATATTAACAGATTTAAGCAGGTAAAGGCAATTTGAATTTTATTTGTTGGATGAGCGCAGGCCAGTAGAGGAATTGGCAAAGAGAGTTGGTGTTTATTGAGCCATTGGTAAGATAGATGAGTCTGGTAGTAGCCCTATAGATGGGATAACCTGTGTAGAGGTAGGCCAATGAGGGGGAGGTCGCTATAGTCAAGGTGAGGGATAACAAGTGAATTAGTAGCTTGGTGATGACGTTGGTAAGAAGGGGTGTATTCTGGAGATCTTAAGGAGGTTGAGGCAGCAAAATGTGGACAGTGATTGGTTGTGGAGTCAAAAGGAGAGGTCAGAGTCCAGGATTACACCTAGCATGCTGACTTGATGGGATGGATTGATGATCGTGTTATTTGTCTCAAATGAAAAGTCAGGGGACGGGACATGGGGGAAGGGAATATACATTTTTGCAGATTTTGCCATTTGATATCTCAGGGCTGCAAAGGGAATTGGTTCTGAGACTTCTCTCTGCTAGACTTTGTGTCTGAACAGGGAAATTGTATAATTTTCATCATATGTCACTAAGTACAGGTCCCACTCTAGCCAATGTCTGAATAGCAGCTCCACTGAGGGACACCAACCAAACAAATCTTTTTAGTAGAATAGAGCCAGATCAGGAATATTCTGAAATTTTATGTATGGATGGCCCTATTATCATCACCAACCAGCTCAACAAACTTTGACTGAAAAATCAAAGGAGGTGGGTGGAAAATTGTAGGCTGAACAGTGACTGCATCCTAAAAGAAATTAACATCTCTTGTGATTAACGATGCGTTGCTTGTGCAAATTCCTAAGTGTATGCTTTAATGTGTAAAATGTTTGGGGCGTGGCTTGGTGCTGTATGGTAATGGGCACTTGATCTCCCCGCTCTCTCTCAACGGAGCTCAGCAAACTGTCTACAAGAGGTAATCTGCCGGACAAATATGGGGAAAACTTCAGGGAATCAGTCCCAATCCCGGTCCCGCTCACCAAGGGATCAGGGATCGCTCTGCAAACTGCAAAAAGAAAGGGAGCACAAGAAAGGGAAGCCCCAGCAGCATCACAGGCCCAGCCTCATGGCATGCGCTCTCCCAATAACAACCCAGCGGTCAAGGAGCGAACCCATACTACAGATTCAGGCTTCCCCAATAATCAACCAGTGAACATGGGGGCACTGAGATCTGTGGCATCTGACATAAAGGAGACCCTGGCAGTGGCGATAACGGACCTTAAACACAACCTCCAAACGATGCCCATGCGGATGAAAGACAAAGAGGAGACCTTGGCCTGCCATGATGCCAAAATAAATCAATCAATCACTTATAACGACCTCTGCTCACTCGGCACAACTAAGGGATATGCAGAGACACTTAGAAGATCTCGACAACTGGGGGCGCACGCACAATTTAAGAGTGAGGGGAATCCCTGAAACCATTGAACCCACTCAACTTCCACAGACCACAAGCGCCATATTTAATGATCTTCTTGGAAGAGCCCCACAGACACTAACATCAAATTTGAGAGGATCTACAGAGCATTAAGGCCCAAAGGAAGGTAAACAGACCCACCACGGGATGTCGTCTGTTGCCTTGTCAGCTTTAGAGGACATTTTAAGAAAGGAAAGAGAAAGAAGGGAAATATTTTTAAAAGGGACTGAAATTAAAATATTTCAAGACCTATCACCCATCACGTTACAGAAGAGAAGGGACCTCTGCCCCCTATTGGACCTTTTTCACTCCAGAGCCATTACTTACCGGTGGAAGTTTCCATTCTGCCTCTCAGCCCCTGCACAAGGTCGCACTGCTCTTCTAAGATCACCAGATGACCTGTGACCCTTTCGTGAGACCTTCAACCTACCCCTGATTGAACTACCAGATTGGGCCGCTCCTTGCAGTTCATCATCCATCCGCAGATCAACCTCTATGGATACCATCCCAGAGAGGGATGAGTTTCATATCAGGAGACGTAGATCTTTCTCACCCAGAGGTCATCCACCATCCGCTTACCATACGGGCAGAGGAAACAGCCCCACAACATCTCCTGTGCACGACAGGATAACCAGAGATGATTAAATACCAGGTTCAACTAGAACTCTATGTGCCTCTGCCTACCCATTCCTCACCCCCTCACCTTCTTGGCCCGGACGCACCCCATCCTAAACTTGGTCACCAGATATTCTCAATCACACATTGAAATCTATGTCAGGATCCTGTTCCCACGACGATCTTTTCAATCCTTCCCCCTGAGGTAATACTTGAAATGGGCGAAATACCAGTTCCAAGAATAATGCGTTGCCTGTGCCCTCTTTCCATGACAAATGCATACCTGTCACAAATTATTTCCATCTGCTGACTACAACTCCGAAGCCGACAAGATCACTCCTATACTTCAGGATACCTTCGGCTGCTGACATCACTTTAATACTGACTTTCTGAACCGATATATAGAGAACATGGCAAGTATATAGATACATTGCTAATGTCACATTCAACTCTCTCTCTCTGCCAGATACATCTTATTAATGGCATCCTCTACTGCACATACTATAAATATGGGATCACAGGATCTAGATCAATTACACATATACAGAGGTTACTTAACCACTTTACCACTGGAGGATTTTGCTGTCTTACGTCCAGGCCACTTTTTGCGATTCGGCACTGTGCGACTTTAACTGACAATTGCGCAGTCATGCAACGCCGTACCGAAACGAAATTTACGTCCTTTTTTTCCCACAAACAGAGATTTATTTTGGTGGTATATGATCACCTGTGTGATTTTCATTTTTTGCGATATTAATTAAAAAATGCGACAATTTTGAAAAAATAACAATATTTTTCTACTTTGACAGTTAAAAAATATCCAATATATTCAATGTTTGTCATATATTTAGGCCAAAATGTATTTAGCTACATGTCTTTGACAACAAAATTTTCAATGAGCGTATTTTTAACCGCTTAATGACCGGAAGGTTTTACCCCATTCCTGACCAGGCCATATTTTGTGATCCGGCACTGCGCTAATTTAACGGACAATTGCGCGGTCGTGCAATGCTGTACCCAAATTAAATTTATATCCTTTTTTTCCCACAAATAGAGCTTTCTTTTGGTGGTATTTGATCACCTGTGCAATTTTTACTTCTTGCGCTATAAACAAAATAAGAGCGACAATTTTGAAAAAATAACAATATTTTTCACATTTTTTTTATATGAAACTCCCCCCCCCCCCCAAATAAAATGTAAAAATCAAAATTTTTTATCATTTTAGGCCAATTTGTTTTCTGCTACATATTTTTGGTAAAAAAAAATCGCAATTAGCGTATTTTGATTGGTTTGCGCGAAAGTTATTGCGTTTACTAAGTAAGGGAAAGATTTATGTCATTTTTGGTGTTTTTTTTATAACGAGTAATGGCGGCGATCTGCGATTTTTTTTGCGGGACTGCGACATTGCGTCGGACAGATAGCACCCTTGACTGACATTTTTGACACTTTTGGGGGTACCAGTGTCATTACTACAGTAATCAGTGCTATACATATGACACTGGCAGGGAAAGAGTTAATTTTTATTGGAGAGGGAGCGGTTAATGTATGCCTGGTGCTTACTAACGTGTGTGGGGGGAGGGGATTGTGTGACACAGGGACAGATCGCAGGTTCAGCTATGCTGAATCCTGCAATCTGACCCTGCCTGTCACTTAGGAGATCCGCCCGCTTTGTTTACACAAGCGGGGGGATTTCTACACTAGATCCCAGACGATCCGGGAAGAACGGCCGTGATCACCGCCGCTCCCCCCCTGGCCCGACTCCTGCTGTAATAAAAGTGTATGTGGTGAGTCCTGCGCTGTCTGGGGAATGTGTAGATAACTAGACCTATCCCAGATGCTGCATGTATCAGTACTGTCAACCATACAGTGTAAAATTAAAGATAGAGGGTGGGGGATACTGCGCTTCTGGGAAATAAAGTGACTCGTCTTTCAATAAATACTGGATCAAATCCAAGTGTATACAATTGTGGATAAATATTAAGGTTATAATAGAGTGCTTCTATAAGGGATTTTAAAAGTCTTGAAATGATAAATAAATTAAGGTGCTATATTAAATGTATAAAAATCATCAGGTGTGAATAAATAGTCTGTGATCTATAGTAAAGTACTAATATTAAATATACAAAACCGCTCTGTACTTTAAACAAGCATAAATACATTCAGTGACAGGTAAAGGTGCTCAGTGCATACAAAAGTGCATAAATTCATTCAAAGTAATAGACGTAGTGTCCTGAGTGCTCCAAAAAAATTCAAGCAAATAGTCCAATGGTGTCTCCAAATATAGGGATCCTAAAGGTGTTAACCCTTCACCCAACACCGTGCTTAAAATAGTGGGGTGTTTCTTCACTCTTAAATACCCCTCTGGGTGTGCTAACTGCTCACCTCAAAATCTAATAGCATGAGCCTTATCAGCAATCCAGGGGGCTCCTCTCCACTCCTGCTTTGTTATCCAGTGGGTGCTGCTGTATAGACTCCCTAGGATGGATCAGCTTCCTATCCTTTTCCAAGTCCCCAGCGAATCTCAAATCAGAAAGGCTCAAAATAGTGCAATATTGTCGTGTATAAAAACTTTATTGCATATAAATTAAAAGAACTCACATTTAGCCAGTACAGTATTGCGCATTCGGTAAACAACTCAAAGGAAGATCGCGGTCCTCACTTCCGTGTGCGTCACTTCCGGTCTGCGTCCCTACGCGTTACGCCACCTCTGCATCACGTGGCTTCTTCAGGGGACTCCTGCTGTAACTGAATAGCGAGAGAGGGGAATGTCTGGTGACGTAGGTCTATGTCGCCAGACGATAACGAACCACTTAGCCTCAGTACAGTCAACGTGACTGGTCGGCAAGTGGTTAAAGCTTGTGAACTGCAGGTCTGGGTTGAGAGACGAGTATCAATTAGGGATGAGCTTTGACTCGAACATTGGCTGAGCACTCGTTCGTCGAATGATGAACAAATGAGCTTCTTTGCAGGAACTTCGAGTTCCTGCAAAGGAATTCGAATTCCAATAAATAAATCACTGGCTGGCAGGGGAAATTGAACTCACAGTGCTTATCATCGCAAGGCTGGTATTCTACCACCTATGTCACCAAGCCTGCTTAAGCTGATTACACTCTCCCTAACTTTTATCTCATCCACTGTGTATAGGGTGAGATAGGAGTTAGTTAGGCAAGGAAAGGGTATTTAACCTAACTGTACTTGACGGTTGCGTAGCTGGTAGAACACCAGACCTGCAATTGTGATGGTTGTGAGATGGAATCCCTTGGCCAGTGGGTGATTTATAAGTGTAATTTTAGAGTTAATAATACATTGCTAGCAGGAAGAGATATTTTTGCTTTTTAGTTTGTTGAGATCAGATAGTGTAGTGTATACCACAAAGTTATTTATATGTATATACATATATATATATAGGCACTTCAGTTTATAACAGTTTATGTATAGGCACTTCAGTTTATAACAGTTTATGTCAGTATTGCTGAAAAAAAAATGGCGTGGGGTCCCCCCCAGTCCATACCAGGCCCCTCAGATCTGGTATGGGTTTTAAGGGTCACCCCCGTGCCAAAATTGAAAAAAAAAAAAAAAAACGGCCTGGGGTTCCCCCTAAAATTCATACCAGACCCTTATCCGAGTGCCCCCCTCCTGAACCATACCAGGCCATATGCCCTCAACATGGGGGGGGTGCCCCCCACCCCTAAGCACCTTGCCCCCATGTTGATGGGGACAGGGGTCTCTTCGCCACAACCCTGGGCAGTGGTTGTAGGGGTCTGCGGTCGGGAGGCTTATTGGAATCTGGAAGCCCCCTTTAACAAGGGGACCCCCAGATCCTGCCCCCCCAATGTGAATGGATATCGGGTACATGGTACCCCTACCCATTCACCAAAAAAGTGTACAAAAAAATTATGACAAAAGCCAGTTTTGGAAAAGTCTTTTATTAAAAAATAAAAAAATACTGTCCCTCGATGATCAGTCGCCCGTCTGCCCGAAAAAATCACCCAGGCCTGCAGGTGATTAATATTAATTATGGATTTTAATTAAAACCTATTAATTGTCCCGCCCCTTCTGAAGTGATTTATTCACTGCACCTGAGCAGTGGATTATGGGGCGCTGGTGATGTCGGGGTGCTGGTGATGTCAGAGCCCTATAAAAGAGCTGTAAAACTCAGAATTGTTAGGCAGAGAGAGTCTTAGGTTACTCAGATGCCTCGGTGGAGTAGCTGTTAGAATAACAGGCTTGCAAGTGAAAGGCTGTGTGTTTGAATCCTTGGCCAGCAGGTGATTAATAGTGACTTACATTTAAACCTTAAAAATTAGGACTTTTTCTCTATATGCAATATAACCGTACCATGAATCTTCAAACACATATAAATCATGCAAAGTGACGTAGTGAATTAGTGTTCAAATCCTTATGCCTGGTATCCAAATTATAAGTGTCCAAACAAAGTATGCTCCTCTGTATGAAGATTAAATCTCCCCATTTCCCACTGATGAGGACACGCAAGATCCCTGTGTCGATACGCATGGGGGAGGGGCCATACATCGGAGTGGGAGTACGGTTGAGAGCATTTTCACAGCTCACTGAACGGATAAACCAGAAAAGTTGGAGACACCCGCCTGATCTTCTGGGCCACTATTTGGAAAATAGCCATTATAGTGTGGTGCGCTGCAAGCACCAATTAAATGGAAGCGCAATACGTTTATTTTTAATAAATTTTGTTTACAATACGTTACTTGCACCATGTATATCTTTCTTCCTATCCATGTGAGCCATCCGTGAAGGATAGGAGCACCCTGACAGCATTTAAGAAAAAGCAACCCTGCATCCATATCTATTGGATTGAGCGCAAGGCCATTACTGACCAAGCTTAAGTGCGAGGTCACAGGCATAAAGGTGAGGCACCCACCTGAAGGGGGTGGGGAGCACAGAGATTGGAGGTGAAACCAAGTTTACTCACGACCATATTTGAGCACTGGTGATTGGGATTTAATCTCCATACAGAGGAGCATACTTTGTTTGGACACTTATAATTTCGATACCAGGCATAAGGAATTGGACACTAATTCACTACGTCACTTTGCATGATTTATATGCGTTTGAATATTGATTGTACGGTTATATTGCATATAGAGAATTATTAATTGTGTTTAAATTGGATTTAATCAGTGCATAACTGTTGATATATACACATATATATACACAGAGTGATACAAATTTTTCACTACAAATTCATTATTTGTTTAAATTAATTTATTAATTTATTATTAATATAAGCTACACAGCACATATTTATATTATTTCATTCACAACACACTCACAACAAGGGAGTGATGAGTGCTAGCAGCATCCTAAAATTTACACCACCATAGATTGCTCGCGGTCCCATTTAAATGTATACACTATTAAAATCCTCTCCCTAAATGGAAAAGGACTCAATTTGCCTGAAAAATGATCCCATTTACTGCCCATGGCCAGCAAACGAGCCTTACTCGTACAGGGAACACACTTTCGCTCTAACAATGTTCCCAAATTATCAGCAGGCCAAAACCAAAGGGGTATCTATTCTGCTCTCCAAGAAAACTCAGTGGAAACCTATGGATTGCACCATAGACAAAGATGGAAGATTTGTCTTTCTAAAAGGTCAAATCAAAGGATATGTTTTGACTCTAGCCAACATCTATAGCCCCAATAAACATCAAGTGGGATTCTTTAACGAAATGACACAGCTTTTGGCTGACTTCCAACAAGAAACCACAATATTTGGTGGTGACTAGTGTTGAGCGAACACGGACTGTATTATTCGTGTTCGTACCAAACAGAACAGACCTCTAGGGTTCCAGATCGTTTCAGATATCAGTCAGTGTATTCATTGATCAGTTGTGGAACATTCTATAATATTCACAGACCTATTTGATTATAGATCACTTCAGATATCAGTCAGAGTGGTCAGTTGTGGAACATTCTATAATATTCACAGACAGTGGCGGCTGGTGCTCAAAATTTTTTGGGGGGGCGCAAAAAGAAAAATTTGCGGCAAAAAACGCTGTAAAAAATTGCATGACTTTGACGTCACAGAAGTGTTAAAGGGTCCTTCAGTAATCAAGGAACAATGCAGTGACCAGCTTGTCTGCCCCCATCATCAATGCAGAGACCAGCTTGTCTGCCTCCATCATCAATGCAGAGACCAGCATGTCTGCCCCTATCATCAATGCAGTGACCAGCTTGTCTGCCCCCATCATCAATGCAGTGACCAGCTTGTCTGCCCCCATCATCAATGCAGAGACCAGCGTGCATACGTGCCCCCTTCAAAGCAGTGTGTGCCCCCCCCGAGGCATCACTGACTTCACTTCGCTCACACACTGGTGCCGTCACCGCGTGCTGCTGCTGATGGGAGTCGGCCCGAGTACTGACTGAGACGCAGACGAGTCGAGAAAACGAGATGACCTCTTCTGTCTTCTTCCTCGATCATGCGCCGGCCCTCCTCTCTGGTCTGATGGCGCCGGCGGGCGGGAAGGTGATGACGTGACGCCGGGGTGGTGAGTGACTGACGCACGCACCGCCCCAACGTGTCACGTCACCCAGGATGTCCTCCTGTAGGATTGGTCCAGGCTGGAGTCTGGACCAATCACAGCGAGGACAGCACTAAAGTGGGGAGTGTCGGGGCGCATTGCTCTGCGCCCCGATGACCCCCAGAAGGCCGCCTATCGGCGCCTCTGCCTTCCGCACGTGGGGTGCAAACACCCCCCCCCCCCATAGCCACCAGTAGGTCCGGCGCCCCTAGTGGGCTGAAAATGGTAAGTTTTTTTTCTTTGGCCACAGATTGGGGGGGCGGCACCCCTGCGCCCCCTATAGACCGGTCGCCACTGTTCACAGACCTATTTGATTATAGATCACTTCAGATATCAGTCAGAGTGGTCAGTTGTTGAACATTCTACAATATTCACAGACCTATTTGATTATAGATCACTTAAGATATCTGTCAGAAAATTCATTGATCAGTTGTGGAACATTCTATAAGCATCACAGAACATCCATCTATAGGATTATAGATTACATCAGATATCAGTGAGTATATTATTAATCGGTCACTTGCGTACATCTATAACCACCACAGCTCTTCTATAGGGCTATCAATTTCATCATATTAGGTTAGTGATCACTATTGGTCAGTTGCCTATACCCTTTATTGATCTGAACCAACATCATGTCCGAAAGGCCGACAAGGAGAGGCAGACGCTCACAGGCCTCGAAAAGAGGGCAAGCAGCATCTGTGTCCATTGTGAAAAGTGGTGGACACAGTCGACATAGTGCCTCCTCTGCAGGCGGGGCACGCCCGTCCTTTATTTCCGGTGCTGCCCGTGCTATTCAGCCACAACATGTGGAAGAGTTACTAGAGTCGATCAATAAGCCATCCTCATCCTCCTCTTCCTCTAACACCCATGCTCCTAGTAGTTTGCCTTCCAAAGAAGCCCGTTGCACAGGCTTCTTCTCCACAGCTACTCCTTCAGTCATCCCACCATCATGCACGGAGGAGTCACCTGAACTATTCGATCATAGTGTCAGTGACATGCTCCTGGAGGATGCGCAGCAATTTGAAAGCTGTGATTTTGGTTCCCAGGTTGATGAAGGGAATTACGTGAGCCTAGAGAGAGGGGGTGACAATGATGGACAAGAAACCAGCAGTCATGTTGCCACATCTGAAGCATATTGCCAAGTTTGCTACAGTGACAAGGAGGGAGGGGTTGATGAGGTCACTGACTGTACTTGGGTGCCTGACAAAATAGAGGAGGTAGAGGAGGGGGAGGAGGAGGAGAGGGAGGATGAGGAGGATGCACAACTCCAAGGAGGCAGGATGTGCTCCAGGGGCCGCCATAGCATTTGCCAACCTATTGCATCACAGCACAGAGCTCCACAGGTGCAGGGTGCTCCAAAATCCCCGCAAACTCCAAAAAGTTCATTAGTGTGGGCTTTTTTTAGCATCTGTGCAGTAGACCGCAGTGTTGCTGTTTGCAACATCTGTCTAAAGCGGATCAAGCATGGCCTGAACACCAGCCGCTTGGGCACCACATGCTTGATAATGCATATGACGACCTGCCATGCAGTCCGTTGGCAACAGCACCTGAAAGAGGCACCAGATCAAAACAAGCATGCATCACCTTGCTCCATATCTGCGATCTCCAACCCTACTATACATCATGCCTTCTCAAATAACAGCATTGAGAGGGATGATGGTATAGAAATGAGTGGCACAGAGACTTGCACTCAATCTGCTAGCAGTACACCAACGCCTCCAAAAAGCTGGTGCTTGTTCTGCCACATCTGGCTACTCCACCACCTCCTCCTCCTCCTCCTCTTCCATGTCTTCTTCTGCTCAATTGTCATCTGAAGCAGCAGTGCTCCCTAAGAGTTCAAGGGTCTATGCAAGCAGTCAGGCTAAAAGATGTCATGCTGTGCTTCAGTTAGGATTGTTTAGGGGATAGGAGTCACACCGGTGCAGAGATTCTGTCAGCTTTGCAGGGGCAGGCTCAGAGATGGTTGACGCCACAACAACTTGCGCCAGGAATGGTTGTATGCGATAATGGCACCAAACTTCTCTCCGCCCTCCGACAGGGACAATTGGCACATGTACCATGCTTGGCATATGTTCTGAATCTGGTGGTGCAGCGTTTCTTGAATAGATATTCTTGCTTCCAAGATCTCCTGAGACAGGCCAGGAAAGTCTGTGCCCATTTCCGCTGTTCATTCAATGCCAGTGCTCGCTTATCTGATATTCAACGGGAATTCAACCTGCCCACCAACCGCCTCATTTGTGACATGCCCACCAGGTGGAACTCAACATTGGCAATGCTGCAATGGCTACACACGCAGCAGAGGGCCATCTATGAGCACCTGTTTGAGTATGGCACAAGGACAGGGTCAGAGAAGCTTGGGTTTTTTTTGCCATGCCAATGGCTTTTGATTAAAGATTCATGCATCGTCCTGTAAGCATTTGAGGAAGCCACAAGTATGGTGAGCATGCATGCATCAGTGACACTATCCTGCTAGTCTACCTGCTGCAGCACACGCTGCGTGAAATCATTGACATGACACTTGAGGCAGAACAGCGGGAGGAAGAGGAGGACTTCCTTCCCGCACAAGGCCCCCTTTGTGCAGATATCAATCCTGCAGGGCCACAAAACACACAGGAGGAAGAGGAGGAGGAGGAGGAGGAGGTTTTCAGCAGCATGGATGTAGAGGAAGAGGATAGCAAACAGCATACTTCAAGGGATGGTTTTGATTCCCCAGAAACCACAGGAATTGTACGTGGTTGGGGAGAGGTTGATCCTGCTGACAATTTCATCCTTAGTGACCCAGAGGACTCAGAAGCTCATGCCTCCTCCAACTTACATTGCATGTTGTTTTGATTTTGAGAGCTTTATATAGTGACTTGACTTCACCACTGATGTCAGTAATTTATTCACTGCACCTGAACAGTGGATGGTGGGGCGGCTTGTGACGTCAGGTCACTATATAAGAGCTGTCAAAATCAAAACAGCTCATTCCGCGGGAAGCGTACGGGGAAGCAGCCGCTTCTTTTTTTTTTTTTTCTATTTTTCGGGCGGCGGGCGACTGATCATTGGGGGACAGTATTTTTTATTTTTTAATAAAAGACTTTTCCAAAACTGGCTTTTGTCATAATTTTTTTGTACTCTTTTTTGGTGAATGGGTAGAGGTACCATGTTCCCAATATCCATTCACACGGGGGGGGGCTAAGATCTGGGGGTCCCCTCGTTAAAGGGGGCTTCCAGATTCTGATAAGCCAACAACCACAGCCCAGGGTCGTGGTGAAGATACCCCTGTCCACATCAAAATGGGGGCAAGGTGCTTTGGGGCGGGGGGGGCAGAGCCCCAAAGCACCCCCCATGTTGAGGGCATGTGGCATTGTATGATTCAGGAGGGGGGTATATATATATAACTTTGTGGTGTACACTGCACTGCATCTGATCTCAACAAACTGTAAAAAGCAAAAATCTCTCTCCCTGCTAGCAATGTATTATTAATTATAAAGTTGTTGGCCAAGGGATTCGATCTCATAACCATCACAAGTGCAGGCCTGGTATTCTACCAGCTACGCCACCATTCAAGTGCACTCAGGTTAAAATACACTTTCGCTGCCTAGCTAACTAACTCCTATCTCACCCTGCACACAGTGGATGAGATAAAAGTTAGGGAGAGCGTGGCCTGCTTAAGCAGTCTTAACGGTGGCAGAGATGGTAGAATACCAGGTTTGAAATGATAAAAGCTGTGAGTTTGGTTCCCCCTGCCAGCCAGTGATTTATTTATTGGAAGTAAGATAGTCCATGATAATGCGGGAACTCGAAGTTCACGCGAAGAAGCCCATTTGTTCGTCATTTGACGAACGAGCGAACAGCCAATGTTCGAGTCAAACTTATTTTCGACTCAAACTCTAAACTCATCCCTATCTGCTAGTAATGATTTTATTGTAATTTTAGCTAAATATATCTTTAGGCTTTTTTCGCATATAGGCATCTCGGATCGCAGGCAGAATTGCCGCAATTCTGCCCGCAATCCCAAACCATTGCAAGTCGCAGGACGCTCGAGTGATTCTCGTGACTTGGAATGGCACCCCAAATGTGGTGCGATTTCGCTGCGATTGTCGCCCAACAAATCGCAGGAAATTGCACAAACAGAATTGCAGGATGCCTGTCACCCAAAAAAGTACAAGAGCTTTTTATGGGCGACAGGTGTCCCGCTACTCTTTTTGCGTGATTTCACTGTGACTTGTCAGGCGACAATTTGGGCAATATCCCACTGCGTTTGGGGTGCCATTGCAAGTCACGGGAATCGCTCGGGTGTTCCACAACTTGCAATGGGTCGGGATCGCAGGCAGAATCTCAGCAATTCTGCCCGCAATCTGAGATGCCTATGTGTGAATAAAGCCTAAAGATATATTTAGCTAAAATTACAATAAAATCATTACTAGCAGACACAAATACAACATAACTCACATAATTTCTGCTAAATCTAAAAGAAAAAAAATGGAGTTAATAAATAACAACGAAGATGAGATTAAAAAAATATACAGGCTGGCCAGTTGGAGCTCTGGGATTGGAGAGACAGAGGGAGAGAAACAAAGTTAGAGATAAACTCAGGAGCAGAGATAACATTACAGCCAGGGCTGGGAGGGGGGCCCGCACAGGGAGGGGGGATTAGTGAGGGACAACTGTACCTTTCTCAGCAGATAAAAGCTGGCAGCAGGGAGAGAGTTCAGCTTTCAGCTGCTGGAGGAAGAGTTCTGTATTTGTTGTCTGTCACTAATCCCCCTCCCTGTGTGGACCCCCCTGTGTGCTCGGGCCCCCTACAAGAGGACCAGTGGTCCCCCCCTATAAGCAAGCATTCCTTGGGAATATCCAGAAGTATCAGCTGACAGTCTAGAAATCCTGACTGAAGAATCGACAATGTGGCACAGTAATAGTGTGCTTTGCTCACCTGCACCCACGATTTTGGATGCAGAGGTCTTATGGTGGATGAAGTAAGTGCTGACTCACCTTGACGAACCTGTTTCTGCACAGGATGAGCTTGGATGGAGGAATGCATCTGTCCAGCCACTGGATAAAGGTATGGGAGAAGAGGAAGCCATCTTCATTCTCCAACCACAGATCGCAGATTTAGTGGACTTTCCATCAGAAGACGATATGGATGATAAATCACCTGCCAAAGTGTTGGCACTGGGCCCGAGAGCCACCAGCCCATGCCCTGGACTTTCAGCAATTCCAGAGGCTGGAGATTTAATAGACTTTTCTGCAGAGGAGGAACATCCCAGTGAGCCTAGAGCAGAAGAGCGGGCATCCAGGCATAGTGCTGCTGACCTCTGCCTGCAACAGTTGGTGACCCAGGAAGACGGGTGCAAGGCCACTGACTTTTCAGTTTACTTTCCTGCAGAACAGCTGGCACCAGGGCCTAACATCACTGAGCGCTGCCTAACACCAACCGCAGCTTCAGCCACTCTGAGAGAAGAGGCAGCTGACCTTTCTGCTACACCACTGACAGGGACCTGGGATTTCCTGCCAGCAGCAACTGTGGAGTTACAAGAAACTTCTCCAGCTGAAGTGCTGACAACTGGACAGAGGGTCCAAGACCTCTGCCCCACACCTGTGGCTGTTCCGGAGGCCCAGGGTAAGAAGGTGGTGATCACTCCCCAGCAGAGGATGGGGATCCAGGGGGAGAATACAGAGGAGGTTGTTGTCCTACATCCCCAACAGTCAGTCAGAGTGGAGGAAACTGTCTTTCCTCCCCAGCCAGGATCTGTGCATCTGGGAGACAGTACCCGAGAAAGGTTGTCCCAACCGCCAGATGAGAGTAAGGAATATGGAGCAGCTGACTCCCCTTCCCAGCAGCAGTTGGTGTCCCAGAATGATGACACCAATCCAGCAGACGAGCTGGTAACAGGCAGAGTGCTGCTGGCCTCTGCACTCAACTAACAGAAGATGGATTTCCTGTGGTAGTGGATGGGACTTCGGTTTCCACTAACACAACCCCAGAAAAAGGTCTGGCATTTGGATAGATAGATGTCAGCCTTGTTGTTCAAGCACTGGCAGATTTTCATCGAAAAAAAGTGTATGAGACTATGGTCTCGACCTGGATACCCCAGGGATGCTGGGCAGTCGGCCCAGTTCCCCAACAGCATGATGGAGTGAACCCAGCCACCCTGTCTTCTCTCCAGTGGCTAAATGGACTCCAGGGAGAAGGACCAGTCCACACTTCTCCCCAACAGGGGTTATGTTCTACGAGAGAGGCAGAGGTTGGCTGGGTAAGTAATGCTCCATTTGGAACAATTTGTTTGGGGTACTGTGTGGGTACAGACATTGGGGGACTGGAACTACAGACTAACTTCAATCCACCCCGATTGGGGTCCCCTCCTGTGTTATTCTCCTTCTGAAAGGGGAGAGATGTGACGAGAGTCACTTTGGTTGGGGGGCCCATGGAACACAGCTTACCTTAGAGAGGTTGGGAAATATCTCTCTCAGCGCCCTAGGCCCCTCTTATGTCTAAGTCACCCTGTGTCTATTAGGGACACAGGGTGACCAAGAAGCCCAGTCTGGCCTGCCAAAACCAGACTTCCGCAGACTGATTGGCGATGAGAGCTTCATGCGCCCTACCAGGACAAACTTACAAACTATATGGAACTTTGTCAAGGAAGCTGCCATGATGGATTGACTCTTTGGGACTAAGGATGATCGAACTTTTCAAAACTTCGGTTCGGCCAGAACATCCGAACTTCCCGAAAGTTCGGCCCAGATTTCAGAACCCCATTGAAATCAATGGGACCCGAACTTCGGTAATAAAAAAAACACCATTTTGAAGCCCTAAAACCCAATAAATGTCCCTAAAAAGGGCCCAGGGTTCTGGGTCATACCCCAGGGACTATTAATCACACAAAAAAAAAGTTCTTAAAAATTGTCATTTTTGATAGAGAGCCAATTATTGAAAAAAAAAAAAATAATTAAAAAAAAAATGGTTTGGATTTAGTATCTGGGGGGTCTAAAAAGTGTACCTGTGAAGTTTCAGCTCTGTAGCATGTCCAGAACCAGAAAAAAAAAAAAAAGATTGTTTGTATTAGGTCACTTATAGAACAGGGATATGGCTTCTCTATTTTCACACCTTGCCGGTTTAGTAGCAAGCATTTTTTGGGCATTTTTTGGGGTCTTTTGAGGCAGGCAAAACATCTGAACTTGTGTATAGGGGTATATATACACACATGTGTAACAAGAGAAAACGTTTGTATAGGGCGCTACCTGTTTGAGCAGTTATATCAAATAAATGAGGGGGTGTAAAGTCCCTGCACAGGCAAAGTGTGCACGAAAATGCTGGTGATGGGTGAAGTGCTAAACAAGCACGTGTAAGGAGTGGGCTGACAACCACTCCTTAGAGGGTAAGGTGCTCAGTGCAAATATATATATATATATATATATATATATATATATATATATATATATATATATATATATATATATATAACCGCTCATAAACGCATAAATAAAAAGTGCACACAAAGTGTCATAAGGAATTTAATGCCTGATGGCAGTGCCAGTGAAAACATAAATAATATATTTAAACAAGTGATCAACAGTGTTAACAAAATGTCACTGACAAGTAAATAAAATCATATGAAACACACCAAGTGTATGGTATGTGTGACCGTGAATAAGTGATATTAGGCAGTGAAAGTGAATAAAATAATATAAAAGAAATGGTAAAAAAATGCCACTTGTGGGTGACACTCTCACCCTATTACCCTCTTCTGGGCAAACAAATGTAGATAAGTCACAGAGAGGGGTATTCCTCGATGGTACCAGGGGTCTCTTCAGATTCGAGTATGCCGCTGAAGGAGCTGCCTCCTTTCAAGGAGCGGATCTGTAGTACTCAAGTGGAAAAGAAAAGACCCCGATTGCGTAGTATGTAGCAGAAATTAATGTAACAAGTAGCAAAAAACTCACTATTTCGGACCGATCTCTTCAGCATAAGGACGCCGGGACGCTTCCGCTTCCGCGTTCCACGGCTCCAAACCACTAAACCGGAAGTGAAGTTTGGCGTAACTGCTCTTACACATACACATATATAGGTGTGATCGGAGCGTAACTATATTGGTGTTAATTATTTTATTAGCGCAAGTAGTGTTTTCTGCTCATTTCACACCTATATATGTGCAGGTGTATATATACATACATGGGTGTGTATATATACCCCCTATACACATGTTCAGATGTCATGCCTGACTCCAAACATGTCCTCAAAAAAATCCCTATAAACGCCTGCAGCCAAAAAGCAGGCTGACTGGCGAGAAGCCATATTAGTGCACCGAATGTGACTATCTTTTCTCTATAGCGGTCACCCTGATATGGAAGGGTTTTGTCACCCTGCCATAGCAGTCAGTGTCAGTTAACCCTACACTACACTACAGTCCCCTTACACTTAACACTTTCCCTACAGAAACTAAATTTTTGCATCTAACTAAAGTGTAAAAGAGCACCCTAACTACACTAGATATCCCTTTCCTCACACTAATAAATGCTAAATGACACTTTTTAAAATTAACAGAACTGCTTCCACGCTCTTCCATGTCCCTGTATTACAATGCTAGGAATTTGGCGGGGGCTATCTTATATACTGGGGGGCGTATTCACTAATGATTGGCCTAGGGACCCCCTAGTCACTCCAATCACATTCCTAGCATTCTCCTGCCCCCTCAATTGGCTTTTACTAATGGTTCTGGTCCAATCACAGGCTTTTAAAGCCCATTTCCTGGCCCATTGCATTTTGGTCGGTTCTGGTTGCCGAATTCCGAACTTTTTCAGCAAAAAGTTCTAAATTCGGCCGAACCTCGAACAGTCAATGTTCGGGTCGAACCGATGGTCGATCCGAACCGTTCGATCATCCCTATTTGGGACTTGTTACCCGACTAACTCAGGCACAGACCAATTGGAGGTCTGGTACCTGGTTAGTCTACCTTTGAGGGGGAAGATATGTGACAATACTCACCGTCACTGGGAGTGAAAGACAGATACTTAATGGTTTGGATTGTTTCAAATGGGGTCTGTATTTACACTTATGCTAATGTGTATTGTACTTCAATGTCAGATAGGCTCTCCCTATTGTTTGTGTTTTGAAATGGAATGTGTATTGTGTTAAGTCTGCCTGTCCCATTGTTAAATGTTAATGACCTCACATGGTTCTGTCCATATGGCTAGATAATTAGTTCAGGTTAATTCTGTTTCTGTATACAATGCCATCTGCATATGATAATGTAATCAGGCAACCCCCTGAGGGGGAGTTCCATGCTGTATATAAATTCTGTGTGACTGTTCAATAAAGTGCAATTCCAGTACAAGCTAAGATGGTGGCTAGCTTTGTATGGGGGAGGCTAGGATTTGATATCTATGTTCAGGACTGCATGGAACCACAAGTACAGTTGTGATGTGGACCACAAGTACAGTGTGGGTCGGCGGTTCCGTTACACCCCCCATTGAAATACTATAAGTTATTAGGATGGTTCAAACTCACTACTCACACGAAACAAATGTGGCTGCTCCAGGTGAGCTGGCAAGGCTGCAATCCTAGTAAGCAAGTCCATAGATAGTAGGGTGCATGCCCTGTCACTGCTGCAGGGATCAGATTGAAAGAAGAAAATGGATGGCCCCACTCTGTTGTGGAAATTTTATTATGACTAGCGTGGAAATTTTTCATGATGTGTTTTATTTAGCTTGTCGTTATGGCTCCTATTGTCGGTTTGTTTGCAATACGCTCATTAGAACGTGTACGGGTGAACCGGCATAGACATCTCTGCCAGCGGATACTCTATACGCTGGTCTGTTAGCCGGTAGAGATCTATGAGTTCAAGGATCAAGCAGCAAGGATATGACCACCAACAGGGGCCCCTGTATAATGTGCAGATTTGTTCACTCGGCGGGGACATGTTTGCACTGTGAAGTCAATATCGTTTTGATATTTATCTGCCTTTATGAAGGGATACACGCTCATATCTTTCTACTGTGCCTGATTACCATAGAGGAAACATCTAGGGGAACAGTAGTATAATCCTATTAGGCATTGTTCTCTGAGCCTTGCTGAGTGGGATTCATGCCAGTAGTAGTGGCGGGAGTGCATGCATGAGTTTGATCAGAGCAGCGTTCACGATGCAGATTCATTGTCAGTCACAACGCCCGCTGCACCACCAGACCGGAAAAAAATAAACAAAAAAAAGTGCTCTACCCACGAGGAAGGCTGGCCACCGAATGCCTGCTTCGCTGTTTGGCAGTTCCTAAATAAGTAAGGGGCGGGGCCACCTGGTGATTTCACCTGGTGGCCCGCCCCATTGTGATATCACCAACACAGCATGCACCAGTCAGTGATTTAACAAGGGAGCGGGGCCACCAGGTGACATCACATGGTGGCCCTGCGCCTTACCTATTTAAGAACTGTCAAATGGAGGAGCAGGCATTCAGCAGTCAGCCTTCCTAGCAGGTGGAGCATTTTTTTTTATTCTTCTTTCTGGTCCAACGGTGTGGCAGGCATTGTGATTGACGATGGATCTACATTGGGGGATACTTTTTGTTGATTTTTTAAAATAAAGGAGTTATGTTATGTGTTTTTTCTTATTGAGACTTTTTTTTTTGTGATGGTGATGCTCCTTCACATGGGGATGGCGGGATCTGGGAGCCCCCTTGTTCCATATTCTGATGAGCCTGCTGCTCACAGACCCCCACAAACACCACCCAGGGTTGTTAGGAAGAGGCCCTTGTCCCCATTAACATGGGGGCAAGGTGCTTTGGGTTGGGGTCATGTGGCCTAGTATGATTCAGGAGGAGAAGGTGCTCACTCCCCCCCCCCCTTTCCTGGCCTGCCAGGCCAAGCTGCATGCTTGGATAGGAGTCTGGTATGGATTTTGGGGGGACCCCACTCCTTTAATGTATTTTAAGTTTTTTAATTTTGGCGTTAGGTTCCCCTAAAACCCATACCAGACTCGAAGGGGACCCTAGGCACTATAGTTTAAGGAATTTTTCATTTTTAATGTGTCACTTTAGTCATCATTAAAATCACTGTAAAAACTATCTTTAAAAAAAAAGAAAAAAAAAATTGCATTGATACATCTTCCCCAGGTAGTACCAAGGGTCCCCATACCTTTTTAATGGCCAGAAAACTTGCATGCAAGCCTTCAAAAGGGGGACTTTTTATTTTTCTTGTTCAGGTCCCATAGAATTTAATAGGGTTCATGGTTGGGGCTGAACTTCTCCTCTTCGGGAGTTCTGGTGGGAACTGAATCGAGGGATGTTACGCCCATCAGTATTGTTGAGTAGGGATGATCGAACGGTTCGGGTCGACCATCGGTTCGACCCGAACATTGGGTGTTCGAAATTCGGCTGAATTCCAAACTTGTTGCGTTAAAAGTTCGGAATTCGGGTCACCAGAACCTCCCAAAATGCAATGGGACAGGAAGTGGGCTTTAAAAGCCTGTGATTGGCCCAGAAACGAGGGGGCAGGAGTCTGCTAGGAACGTGATTGGAGTGACTACGGGGACCAGAGGCCAATCAGGAGTGAATATGCCCCCCAGTATATAACATAGCCCCGCCTAACCTCTAGCACTGTAATACAGAGGCTTTGGAAGAGAATGGAAGCATTTGTGTTTCTCCTGCTGTGTTAAACAACGTTTGCTTCATAGCCGATTGCTTGTAAAGCTCCAGATAAGCAGAAGAGCAGTCAGCTTACAGAAAGATTGTCAGTGTAGTTAGAAATACAGTGATTGTGCTGTTTTAGTTAGAAAAAAAAAAAAATTAAAGGGACAGTGTCAGTTAGAAATTATCTTCTGCTGTATGGAGCTGTTCTTTTAGTGTGAGGAAAGGGATATGCAGTGTAGTTAGGGTACTATACACCACTATAGTTAGATTCAATAATCTAGTTTTTGTAGGGATAGTTTTAAGTGTCAGGGTTCCGTCTAGTGAGCACATTGCACTGCTGATATATCTACAGCAGGCATACGTGCTTGCTAGTCAGCTATTGTGCAAAATACATTTCAGCGATACACACATCTGCTGTATTTAGCGACAACTTTCGGTCGCATAGCAGTGTGCGTTTTGCAGGTGAATTTCACCGCGCAGAGTTGCCAAAGCCTCAGTGACAACTTAACAGCTGTCCTTGTTGTAAGCGTTAAGTCCACTGCAAAAGGCTTTGCTACTCTGCGTCACACACATGCTTTATTTAGTGACAACTTTGGGTCGCATAGCAGTGTGCGTCTTGCAGGTGATTTTCACATTGCACAGTTGATAAAGCCTCAGTGACAACTATACATAAATTAAAATTCATCACAAAAAAAAAAAAACAGATTATTTTTCTTAGAATTTCAGTAACGCAGGGATGGTGTTACCCTCCTTTCATAAAGTGCAAATAAATAAAGTGCATAAATAATCCAAAACATCCAACTAAGCAAGAACAGAGTCCTTCAAAAGTCTTTGTTTATGTAGTGCCAGAGCAATACACAGTGCCTTTAATTCAGGGTCATTGGTGTCAGTTATAGGAACTACCATACAATGTCACCACCACCAGCTCTGGCACTACATAAACAAAGACTTTTGAAGGACTCTGTTCTTGCTTAGTTGGATGTTTTGGATTATTTATGCAATTTATGCACTTTATTTATTTGCACTTTATGAAAGGAGGGTAACACCATCCCTGCGCTACTGAAATTCTAAGAAAAATAATCTGTTTTTTTTGTGATGAATTTTAATTTATGTATAGTTGTCACTGAGGCCTTATCAACTGTGCGATGTGAAAATCAGCTGCAAAACGCACACTGCTATGCGACCCAAAGCTGTCGCTAAATAAAGCAGATGTGTGCGACGCAGAGTAGCAAGCCTTTTGCAGTGGACTTAATGCTTACAACAAGAACAGCCGTTAAGTTGTCACTGAGGCTTTGGCAACTCTGCGCGGTGAAATTCACCTGCAAAATGCACACTGCTATGCGACCCAAAGTTGTCGCTAAATAAAGCAGAAGTGCATCTACATACATCTTTTGACTTCTTAAAAACATTTGGTAATAATAGCCCCATTGTGAAAATACACCCGTTAATTATATTCACATTTAAAGAGACAGCACCTTATTCAAAAAAAAACTCTAATCTTGTTCCCAGTGCACTGCATTATGTCCCTATCATACACATTGGCTGTGCAGTTGATTAGGAGCAAAAGAAAGGCGCGGTTAAGCAAAAAAGTCATTTTTGAAGGTTTGGCATGCTATAATTCTGGTTCTGGACATGCTACAGAGCTGAAACTTCACAGGTACACTTTTTAGACCCCCCCCCCCCCCCCCCAGACACTAAATCCAAAGAAATCTCTTTTTTTTTTTTTTCAATAATTGGCTCTCTATCAAAAACGACAATTTTTAAGAACTTTTTTTTGCCTGATTCATAGTCCCTGGGGCATAACCCAGAACCCTAAGCACTTTTTAGGGGCATTTATTAGGTTTTAGGGCTTCAAAATGGTGTTTTTTGATTCCCGAAGTTCGGGTCCCATTGATTTCAACGGGGTTCGGGAATCCGAACCGAACTTTTGGGAAATTCGGGTGTTCTGGTTGAACCGAACTTTTCAAAAGTTCGATCATCCCTATTGTTGAGTAGAGATGTCCCGAACTGTTCGCCGGCTGACAGTTCCTGGCGAACATCGCTTGTTTGCGTCCGCCTCTGCGGGCGAACATATGCGATGTTTGGTCCGCCCCCTATACTTCATCATTGAGGCAAACTTTGACCCTGTACCTCACAGTCAGCAGACACATTCCAGCCAATCAGCATACCCTCCCTCCCACACCCTCCCACCTCCTATAAAAAAGCAAGGGCAGCATCCATCTTAGATCATTCTGAAGCAGTGTGTTAGTGAGAGCAGGGAGAGTGTAGCTGCTGCTGCTGTTAATAGGGACAGTTGTTTGTCAGTGTTCTCGGTCTTGTTAGTCAGTGTTCTCGGTCCACTCCTGCTGTGTAAGGACAGCATCCTGACAGCACCCCAAAAAGCCCTTTTTAGGGCTGGTATTTGAGTAATTTTATATATATATATATATTCTCCCCAAAAAGGCCTTTTGAGGGCTGGTATTTGAGTAATTTATATATATATATATATATATATATATATATATATATTGTGTGCAGTTGCCTGCCCGCCATGTGTGAGAGGCCACAGACCCACAACAGACTGTACTGTGTGCACACCACACTCATTTCGGGTGGCACAGGCACAGTACCTTGCAGTTTAAAAAATATTTTTTTTTTCCTCTGTCATAATTGCAGTGAGTGTCAGGTCCACAGAGTGTACTGTGCCCACTGCAGTGCCCACCACTGATATATACGGTGGCACAGCAGCTTGCAAATTAAAAATATATATATATTTTTTTAATTGCAGTTGCCTGACCTGCCAGTGACTGTCAGGTCCACAGAGTGTACTGTGCCCACTGCAGTGCCACTGCCCACCACTGATATATACGGTGGCACAGCAGCTTGCAAATTAAAAATATATATATTTTTTTATAATTGCAGTTGCCTGGCCTGCCAGTGACTGTCAGGTCCACAGAGTGTACTGTACCCACTGCCCAACACTCCTATAGGGTGGCACAGCACCTTGCACTCATAGTACCACAAATCTAAAAAAAAATGACAGGCAGAGGCAGGCCACCCCGCAAGGGCCGTCATGGTCTTGGTGCTGTGATTTCCTTTGGCCCTAGAATAATGCCCAGTGTTCAGAAGCCACAGACCCTGAACTGAAAAAATTCTGAGGACATAGTTGACTGGCTAACACAGGACACCCAATCTTCTACAGCTTCCGCTCGGAACCTTAATGCACCATCCTCCTCCAGCTCAGCTTCGGGCACCTCTCAATTTACCACTCGCCCGCCGGCACCACCACCAACACTAGCACCACAGCCACTTCACTTGATCTGTCAGAGGAGTTATTTACACATCAGTTGGAAGAAATAAGTGATGCACAACCATTAGTGCCAGAGGATGTAGATAACGGGGATATGTCTCAGTCAGGCAGCATTATACACATGGACGTACATTGTGATGATGATGATGATGTTGTACCTGCTGCTGCTGCCTTTGCTGAGTTGTCAAGTGAAGCGGCTGATGATGACGATGTGTCCGTGGATGTCACCTGGGTGCCTGCTTGAAGAGCAGAAGAAGAGGGGGAAAGTTCAGATGGGGAGACAGAGAGGAGGAGGAGACGAGTTGGAAGCAGGGGGAGGTCATCGCAAGGAGCTAGTGGCACAGTCAGACAGCATGTATCGGCACCCGGGGTCAGCCAGACAGCACGCCAATCAACGCAAGCTGTTGCCACCACCAGAATGCCGTCATTGCAAAGCTCAGCAGTGTGGCATTTTTTTTGTGTGTCTGCCTCTGATAGCAGCGATGCCATTTGTAACCTGTGCCAAAAGAAACTGAGTCGTGGGAAGTCCAACACCCACCTAGGTACAACTGCTTTGCGAAGGCACATGATCTCACATCACAAACGCCTATGGGATCAACACATGAGTAAAAGCAGCACACAAACTCAAAGCCACCATCCTCCTCCTGGTCCAGCATCTTCAGCCACGTCAACCACTGCTATCCTCCTTGCCCCCTATCAACAACCCGCCCCTCCGCCTCTCACCTTCAGCAGTTCCTGCTCATCTGCCCACAGTCAGGTGTCTGTTAAGGAAATGTTTGAGCGTAAGAAGCCAATGTCACAGAGTCACCCCCTTGCCCGGCGTCTGACAGCTGGCTTGTCGGAACTCTTAGCCTGCCAGCTTTTACCATACAAGCTGGTGGAGTCTGAGGCCTTCAAAAAATTTGTCGCTATTGGGACACCGCAGTGGAAGGTACCCGGCCAAAAAATTTTTTTCACAAAAGGCAATCCCCAACCTGTACTCTATTGTGGAAAAGAAGTCATGTCATGTCTGGCACACAGTGTTGGGGCAAGGGTCCATCTGACCACTGATAGCTGGTCTGCAAAGCACGGTCAGGGCAGGTATATTACTTACACTGCGCATTGGGTAAACCTGCTGGCGGCTGCCAAGCATGGCATGCGTGGCTCTGCTGCAGAGGAGTTGGTGACACTGCCACGACTTGCAGGCAGGCCTGCTGCCACCTCCTCTACTCCTCCTACTCCATCCTCTTTGCTAATCTCCTCGGTTGAGTCTTGCTCCACACCAACTGCACCCCCCCAGCTCCCCAGGGGCTATTCCACATGCCGGATACGACAGTGTCACGCTGTCTTGGGGTTGACTTGCCTGAAAGCAGAGAGTCACACCGGACCAGCACTACTGTCCGCCCTGAACGCACAGGTGGATCAGTGGCTGACCCCGCACCAACTGGAGATCGGCAAAGTGGTGCGTGACAACGGAAGCAATTTGTTGGCGGCATTGAATTTGGGCAAGTTGACACATGTGCCGTGCATGGCACATGTGTTGAATCTGATTGTACCATGCTTTGTGCAGAAGTACCCAGGCTTACAGGACGTCCTCAAGCAGGCCAGGAAGGTATGTGGCCATTTCAGGCATTCCTACACGGCCATGTCGCATTTTTTAGATATTCAGCGGCGAAACAACATGCCAGTGAGGCGCTTGATTTGCGACAGCCCGACACGTTGGAATTCAACACTCCTAATGTTCGACCGCTTGCTCCAACAAGAAAAAGCCGTCAACGAGTATTTGTATGACCGGGGTGCTAGGACAGCCTCTGTGGAGCTGGGTATTTTTTTGCCACGTTACTGGACGCTCATGCGCAATGCCTGTAGGCTCATGTGTCCTTTTGAGGAGGTGACAAACCTAGTCAGTCGCACCGAAGGCACCATCAGCTACATCATCCCATATGTTTTCTTCCTGGAGCGTGCCCTGCGAAGAGTGCTGGATCAGGCCGTAGATGAGCGTGAAGAGGAAGAGTTGTGGTCACCATCACCACCAGAACCAGCCTTACCATCGCTTGCTGGACCAGCGGCAACGCTGGAAGAGGAGTCTGAGGAAGAGGAGTCAGAGGAGGAATGTGGCTTTGAGGAGGAGGAACACCAACCACAGCAGGCATCCCAGGGTGCTCGTTGTCACCTATCTGGTACCCGTGGTGTTGTACGTGGCTGGGGGAAAGAACACACCTTCAATGACATCAGTGAGGACGAGGAATTGGACATGAGTAGCTCGGCATCCAACCTTGTGCAAATGGGGTATTTCATGCTGTCGTGCCTGTTGAGGGACCCTCGTATAAAAAGGCTGAAGGAGAACGACCTGTACTGGGTGGCCACGCTACTAGACCCCCGGTATAAGCAGAAAGTGTCTGATATGTTACCGAATTACCGGCAGTCGTAAAAGATGCAGCAGTTACAAAACAAGTTAACAAGTATGCTTTACACAGCGTATAAGGGTGATGTCACAGCACAACGGGAATCCAACAGGGGAAGAGGTGAAAGTAATCCTCCTCCTACCACAACCACGCCGGCAAGGACAGGACGCTTTGCAGACGTCTTGTTGATGGAGGACATGCAGAGCTTTTTTAGTCCTACGCATCGCCACAGCCCTTCGGGGTCCACCCTCAGAGAATGACTCGACCGACAGGTAGCAGACTACCTTGCCCTAACTGCAGATATCGACACTCTGAGGAGCGATGAACCCCTTGACTACTGGGTGTGCAGGCTTGACCTGTGGCCTGAGCTATCCCAATTTTCCATTGAACTTCTGGCCTGCCCCACTTCAAGTGTCCTGTCAGAAAGGACCTTCAGCGCAGCAGGAGGTATTGTCACTGAGAAGAGAAGTCACCTAGGTCAAAAAAGTCTAGATTACCTCACCTTTATTAAGATGAATGAGGCATGGATCCCGAAGGGACTGACAGTGGGGGATGCATTTGACTAAAAAAGGCCTGATGAGATGCCTTGGGCTAAAAATGGTTCACACGCTGCTGTATTTAATCTCTGCATGCCAGATGACTTACGTGACTTCTCCGCCACCAACTACGGTTCAAGCCGCAATGTTTTAGTGCACTTTCTGCCTTGAAAACCTCAATTTTTCCGGCCGCTGCAACAATACCTCCTTTTTCAGGCATGTGTACATGCCTAATTTTTCTGGCCTCTGGTGCTACACTGTGGCGGCAAAAAAACAAAAAACAAAAAAAAGGCACATACATGTGTCAATTCCCCTTCGTGATCGTTACCTTGTTGTGGTGAAGGGGCTTGCGTATCACAATGAAGCGATCACTTCTAGGAGTATGTTGGCACACCCCAGATGATAAGGTCGTTGCTTCATTGTGAACAGACCAAAAGCGATCCGCGGGATAATTTTTCATAGAAAAAAACATTAATTTTCTTTAATTTAAAAAAAAGAGGACAGCCTCTGCGGAGCTGGGTATTTTTTGGCCGCATTACTGAATGCTCATGCACAATGGCTGTAGGCTCATGCGTCCTTTTGCGGAGGTGACAAACCTGGTCAGTCAAACCCAAGGCAACATCATCGACCTCATCCCATATGCGTTTTTTCTGGAGCATGCCCTGCGAAGAGTGCTGGATCATGCCGTAGTGTCACTAGAAGCAGCCTTGTCATTGTCGTTTGCTGGACCTATGGCAACGCAGAGAGAGGAGTCTGAAGAAGAGAAGTCAGAGGAGGAAGGTGGCTTTGAGGAGGTGGAAGACCAACCACAGCAGGCGTCCTCCTAGGCGGGCTTGTTGTCACCTTTCGGGGACCCTTGGTGTTGTACGTGGCTGGGTGGAGGAAGAGACCTTCAATGACGCCAGTGAGGACAAGGAACGGGACATGGCTAGCTTGGTATCCAACCTTGTGCAAATGGGGAGTTTGCGGTTGTGCAAATGGACTGACTGACTGACTGTTAAACGGGGAGTTTGGTCTGTCAGAGTTTGGTCAGTCACTGTGAAGTGGGTGTAACCCTTACACTACCTGATTGATACAACATCATACCTGATCGTATACACACACTGGATGTTTTAAAGCACGTTATTCCAAACAATTTAGGAATGTTAGGTGATTTATGCCCTTTATGGATTAAAACCCGACTCTGCGTCAACTACCTAATTTTCCGTGGGAATTTTGCCATGGATCCCCCTCCGGCATGCCACAGTCCAGGTGTTAGTCCCCTTGAAACAACTTGAAAACAACTTTTCCATCACTATTGTGGCCAGAAAGAGTCCCTGTGGGTTTTAAAATTTGCCTGCCTATTGAAGTCTATGGCGGTTCGCCCGGTTCGCCGGAGGCAAATTTTAGGTTCGCGACATCACTATTGTTGAGTAGACATACATTCTACAGTGCTGTGCTGCACTAGATACGTTTATCTTATGTACCTAATGCTTCTATTAAATGAGCATTGTCCCATACGAGTATACAGTGCACTGTTTTGTGTCAGATATATATGTTATTGTTGTATTTTATGGAAAATCAATAAACACTATTGAATTTAAAATAAGGCAAATAATATAAACAGAAATATTTTATTTAAAAAAAAAGTGCTGATAAAAGGAGATGGCGAAATAAGGAAAAGCAAGATACGCATAAAGAAATTAAACTTCACCTTTAACTTGTTTGAGGTTTTCTGTCTTCCAGTTGCATAAATATGTGAAACAAATAAAAAATCCATATAAGACGGCAGACAGAATGACCTTCTTTGATGAAAATGGTGAATTTCCTTTCTACTACAAAATAATAAATTTGATGAAGTCAACCCGCAGGTTTACAACAAGTGACACTGATGCTGGATTGTACACACCATGGGCTAAAGAAGAAGACCAACTTCATATTGACCCCAACAATATAACATGGGATGATCACAATAATACGGTGAGGAGGAACACATGTGGCACTTACTTTTTATGATATTGGCCACCCATTGGACAGGTTTCACAACAGATATTGAATCCGGAAGCTGCGTGGAGTGGAGTGTGAAGGAGCTGCGTGGCAGCAGGGACGCTAGAAAGCCGTGCAAGGGAAGGGTGACTGGGACCCAGTGACTGAGACAGTCTGGCTGATAGGCTGATCGGCTGATGGGGGGGGGGGGGGCGACTATACAGGGGAGTTGTGTGCTGGTAACATACTGGGAGCTGGGTGCTGGAAATATACTGAGCACTGTGTGCTGGTAACATACTGGGAGCTATGTGCTGGTAACATACTGGGAGCTGTGTGCTAGTAATATACCGAGAGCTGTGTACTGGTAACATACCGAGAGCTGTGTGCTGGTAACATACTGAGAGCTGTGTGCTGGTAGTCGCAGAGTACCTTGTGAATGGGAGCAACCTTAGTGACTGGGAGAAACCTTAGCGACTGGGAGTAGTCTTAGCGACTGGGAGTAACCTTAGTGACCAGGGATACATTGTGACACTGGGACTGGGAGTACCTTAGGGATTGGGAATACCTTAGCGACTCGGGAGTACCTAGCAACTGGTGAGCACACTAGCCACTGGGAGTAACCCTAGCAACCGGGAGTAACCCTAGTGACCGGGAGTAACCCTAGCGGCCGTGAGTACCTTGTGACATTGTGACTGGGATTACATTAGCAACTGGTGAGTACATTAGCGACTGGTGAGTACCTTAACGCCCAGGTGTACCCAAGGTTTTGACCAGGGGAGATTGAGGTAGTGAAGGTCACGAATAGCAGGCCGTTATCCTAATTATCCCCATAGAATAGAGGGTAATTGGGATGGGGATGCCACTCAGTGGACTTCTTGCTGCATGTATGCGTTCCTTGATGCACCATTCGAGGCCGAATACTGCTGTGCAAGGTGTGAGTGACTTGTATGTCTGGAAGCCCAGATCCTGGATCTAGAAAACAAGGTGGCAACACTGCGTAGCATCACCAACCTGGAAAGGAGCTTGGACCTTACCAAAAAGGTGCTGGCAGGGGCCAGCACAGAGGAGGGTGGAGACGTGGAGACACAGGGTAGGCAGTTGGGTGACAGTTAGAAGGAGGGAAAGAGGGAAGAGCGCTAGGGAGGACAGTCCTGAGTTGGTACACCCCAACAAATATGCCAAGTTGCACGATGATGGGGATATCAGCTCAGGGGTGGCAGTGCTGGAGCAAGCGGCCTCCCCGAGCTGCCAGGGGAGCGGCAGCTCCAGGAAGGAGGGGGGGGCCGAGATTCAGGAAAGGTTAGATAGGTTGTGGTACTAGGGGATTCAATTATCAAGAGGACAGAGAGGGTAATCTGTCAAAACGATCATGGAAGCCGAACGATATGTTGTTTACCGGGCGCTCGAGTTCGGCACATTGCGGATCGGGTGGACAGATTATTGGGCCGGGATGGGAAGGACCCAGCGGTCATGGTGCATGTAGGCACCAATGATCAAGTGAGAGGAAGGTGGAGGATCCTAAAAAATGATTTCAGGGACTTAGGGAATAGATTGAGGAATAGGACCTCCAAGGTGGTTTTCTCTGAAATACTGCCTGTACCTCGAGCCACACCAGAGAGGCAGAAGGAGCTTAGGGAAATGAACAAGTGGCTGAGGTACTGATGTAGGAAGGAGGTGTTTGGGTTCCTGAAGAACTGGGCCGACTTCTCAGTCGGCTACTGGCACTTTAGTAAGGATGGGCTACACCGTAATGGGGATGGTACAGCCCTATTGGGGTGAAAGATGGCCACAAAGCTGGAGAGGCTTTTAAACCAGGTGTTGGGGGGAGGGCCCTGAGGTAGAGTCAGTTACTTGGGAGCAAAGTACAGAAGATAGTATTTGAGTCAGCAGCGACAGTAGAATCATAGTGACAACCAATGGGGGATCTGTGCGGACCAATCTAAGACCGATCGACTTCTACAAAACTAAGAGGGGTATACGCAAATGCCAGGAGCCTAGCTAATTAAATGGATGAGTTGGAACTGTTAGCACATGAGGAGGACATAGACCTTGTGGGAATAACAGAAACTTGGTTCGACACCTCAAGGGTATTCTGTGTATCGGAAGGACAGGGTAGGAAAAAAAGGGGGAGGGGTATGTCTCTATGTCAAAAATAATGTAAGGGTAGTAGAGAGGAGTGACATAATGGAAGGGATGAGTACGGAGGTAGAATCCGTGTGGGTGGAACTCCATAGGGAAGAAGTAAAGGGGAAAGTAATAGTGGGGGTATGTTATAGACCACCCAACCAAAGGGAGGAGGTAGAGCTGAAATTTCTATCACTGTTGGGTACCATGGCAAAGCTGGGGTCAGTTATCATATTGGGGGACTTCAATTATCCCGACATTGACTGGGAACAAGGGTTTGCGCACACACTAAAGGCCTGTCTTTTCATGAATATCTTACAGAACAACTACATGTCTCAGTTGGTGGATTCTCCTACTAGAAAGAATACAGTGCTAGATCTTTTAATTACTAATGACACAGACCTAGTCTCAGTAGGAGTCCGGGACAACTTGGGTTCTAGCAATCACAGGGTGATCACATTTAGTGTAAATCACAATATAGCAAGGCAATAGGGGAACATACGAACACTAAACCTCAGAAGGGCAAACTTTCCTAAACTGTGCTCAATAATATAGAAAATAAACTGGGACAAAACCCTAGGAACACTAACCACGGAGGAAACATGGGAATGCTTTAGGAACATATTAGACAAAAGCATCTCACAGTGCATTCTTAAGGAAATAAGGCATACTCAGACTGGACTGGAGTGGTAAGTGGGGTCCCCCAAGGCTCAGTTTTGGGACCAATTTTGTTCAATTTATTCATGAATAGCATTGAGGATGGGAATCACTAATTCAATCTCAGTTTTTGCAGATGACACAAAATTAAGCAGGAAAATAACTTCACATCATGAAGCAGATATCCTACAAAATGACCTGAACAAAATAACAGAGTGGGCAACTACGTGGCAAATGAGGTTTACTGTAGAGAAGTGTAAGGTATTGCACTTGGGGACTAAAAACATAAATGCAAAATACACGTGGGGGGGGGACCTCTGGGGGGAATTAAGAGTGGAGAAATATCTGGGAGTCTTAGTAGAAGATAGACTAAGCAATAGCATGCAATGTCAAGCTGCAGCTGCCAAAGCTGGCAGAATATTGGCATGCATAAGGAAGGGGATATACTCCAGACATAAAACTATAATCCTACCACTTTATAAAACTTTGGTCCAGCCACATCTGAAGTACTCTGTCCAGTTCTGGTCATCCATCCTCAGAAAGGATGTGCTGGAACTGGAAAGAGTCCAAAGAAGGGCAATTAAGCTAGTTAGGGGATTGGAGGGCCTAAATTATGACGAGCGTTTACAAGCGATTGATTTTTCTCCCTAGAGAAGAGACACCTGAGAAGGGACATGATAGTGAATTACAAATACCTTAACGGCGATCTCAGCATAGAGAAAAAAATATTCAGTTGCAAGGAATGTAAGAGGACATGAGGCCATACAATGCGACAAGAGGAGAAGCAGGGTTTTTTACAGTAAGGTCAATAAGATTGTGGAACTCTCTTCCACAAATGGTGGTAACTGCGGGGAGTATGGCTACTTTTAAAAGACTCCTGGACATACATCTCCGAGATCAAAACATTCAGGGGTATGGGAAATGAATTTGTCCACACACACCTACACAGGTTGAGCTGGATGGACTGTTGTCTTTATTCAACCTCAACTACTATGTAACTATATATGTAACTATATGTAAATATTATAGTCACGCAATGACATTTCTGAGCATCACCCATGAACGTTATTGCTTCAAATATTATATTAGCCTTATCTGCACTTCACATATAAGTATAATAATACAAAAATTAAGCAAGAAAGTAAAATATTTTTAGGGATCATTTCTTACTCATACTCTACTATGGGGTACTATGGACTCTATAAGGAATTACTTATTTCCCTCAAGGTAAAATTATTTCAAGTGTATGTAACCCTTACCCTCTTATTCCTCCTGTTTGCTCTTTTAAATATATCATTGAAATAATTTAGGTATACCTGTTCCAAATGAAAAAGAAAAAACAGGCCAAGGCTGACACCATTCGGTTACAAAAATGTTTTTTTATTACACTTCAAAGGGCATATAAACTTCAATTTTCCAGTATGTTAGGCATCTTGTGTCATTGTATTCAGTTTTCTAAAAGTGATACTAAAGTCTGGTTTTTTTTTTTTTCTCCTTTAATTATTAATATTATACTGTATTTACCTGCTCTGTGCAGTTGGTTTTGCACAGAGTAGCCCAGATCCTCCTTGAGTCCCTCATCAGCGCTCCTGGCCCCTCCCTCCTGCCGTGTGCCCCCACAGCAAGCAAAAAGATTGTGTGTCAGCGCTAAATTGGTCAGTGTGTAGTAGCGTGCAATATGTGTAGATATACAGGCACAAAATAATAAGTGTAGATACATGCAGCACTCTAAATATTAAAATTATCTCATATATATATATACAGTGGGTACGGAAAGTATTCAGACCCCCTTAAATTTTTCACTCTTTGTTATATTGCAGCCATTTGCTAAAATCATTTAAGTTCATTCTTCTTCCTTATGAATGTAATGAATGTACACATAGCACCCCATACTGACAGAAAAACACAGAATTGTTGACATTGTTGCAGATTTATTAAAAAAGAAAAACTGAAATATCACATGGTCCTAAGTATTCAGACCCTTTGCTCAGTATTTAGTAGAAGCCCCCTTTTGATCTAATACAGCCAGGAGTCTTTTTGGGAAAGATGCAACAAGTCTTTCACACCTGGATTTGGGGATCCTCTGCCATTCCTCCTTGCAGATCCTCTCCAGTTCTGTCAGGTTGGATGGTAAACGTTGGTGGACAGCCATTTTTAGGTCTCTCCAGAGATGCTCAATTGGGTTTAAGTCAGGGCTCTGGCTGGGCCATTCAAAAACAGTCACGGAGTTGTTGTGAAGCCACTCCTTCGTTATTTTAGCTGTGTGCTTAGGGTCATTGTCTTGTTGGAAGGTAAACCTTCGGCCCAGTCTGAGGTCCAGAGCACTCTGGAGAAGGTTTTTGTCCAGGATATCCCTGTACTTGGCCGCATTCATCTTTCCCTCGATTGCAACCAGTGGTCCTGTCCCTGCAGCTGAAAAACACCCCCACAGCATGATGCTGCCACCACCATGCTTCACTGTTGGGACTGTATTGGACAGGTGATGAGCAGTGCCTGGTTTTCTCCACACATACCGCTTAGAATTAAGGCCAAAAAGTTCTATTTTGGTCTCATCAGACCAGAGAATCTTATTTCTCACCATCTTGGAGTCCTTCAGGTGTTTTTTAGCAAACTCCATGCGGGCTTTCATGTGTCTTACACTGAGGAGAGGCTTCCGTTGGGCCACTCTGCCATAAAGCCCAGACTGGTGGAGGGCTGCAGTGATGGTTGACTTTCTACAACTTTCTCCCATCTCCTGACTGCATCTCTGGAGCTCAGCCACAGTGATCTTTGGGTTCTTCTTTACCTCTCTCACCAAGGCTCTTCTCCCCCGATAGCTCAGTTTGGCCGGACGGCCAGCTCTAGGAAGGGTTCTGGTCGTCCCAAACGTCTTCCATTTGAGGATTATGGAGGCCACTGTGCTCTTAGGAACCTTAAGTGCAGCAGAAATATTTTTGTAACCTTGGCCAGATCTGTGCCTTGCCACAATTCTGTCTCTGAGCTCTTCAGGCAGTTCCTTTGACCTCATGATTCTCATTTGCTCTGACATGCATTGTGATCTGGAAGGTCTTATATAGACAGGTGTGTGGCTTTCCTAATCAAGTCCAATCAGTATAATCAAACACAGCTGGACTCAAATGAAGGTCTAGAACCATCTCAAGGATGATCAGAAGAAATGGAAAGCACCTGAGTTAAATATATGAGTGTCACAGCAAAGGGTCTGAATACTTAGGACCATGTGATATTTCAGTTTTTCTTTTTTAATAAATCTGCAACAATGTCAACAATTCTGTGTTTTTCTGTCAGTATGGGGTGCTATGTGTACATTCATGAGGAAGAAGAATGAACTTAAATGATTTTAGCAAATGGCTGCAATATAACAAAGAGTGAAAAATTTAAGGGGGTCTGAATACTTTCCGTACCCACTGTATATACAGTATATATAAAATAAACATTACATCTGTGTAAATAGTGTGCATGCGCGGGGACTCCGGTATGGACCACATAGCCGTGAGCTCCGCCTCGACCCGGCCGCATCGTTCTCCATTCCGCCAGCAAATAGACGGACGCCAAGCATCTAGTGTGTGGGAGGAGTGCCTGAAGAAACTTCAGGTACCAATATTGCCCTGTTCAGGGAACCGGGAGATCCGATCCAGCACTTTTTATTTTCGGGCCTAGAAATCAAAGATGGCGGCCGTGCCTCAGCCGCGCCGTCCATCCGACCCGCTCCCCAGATCCCCTCAGATCTCCCCTCTCTCCCCTCTTCACTCGCAGGCCCAGGGGACTCCAACCTTTAACATTATGGACTCTCAGGCTTCCCCAGTTTCCACGGAATCTCTCATCAGCCAGACGTTAGCTGAGCTGTTATTGTCCCCCATGGAGCCAGGCACAGCCATATACCAGGCCAGGGACCCTCCATCTGTCCATCCCACAGACATGCCTTGTGATACCAACTCCATAATGGTTACATTTTCTGAGATGCTTGACAGAGGCCTTTCTATCACAGCTGCCAGAATCACCACTAACATAAAAGCTGACTAAGGCTTCTTTCACACGGTCCGCCTCCGCAGGCGGATCCGTCTTGCTCAGCGGGGATCGATCCGCGATCCCCACTGAGCCGGGTGGATGACAGCTCCGTCTCCACTTGCAGAGCGGAGAGGGAGGTGTCTCAGCCCCTGCTGCCCTTTATGGGGGATCAGAGGAGAGCGGACCGCTTGTCCGCTCTCATCAGATCCGATCCGCTCCGATTACTGAACGGATGGAAAAATAGGGTTTCCATCTGTCCAGATTTCAGCACAGGATCGGATGCGGATGGCAGTGGGTGTCAGCGCGGAGGTGACCTCCGCTGACACCCGCTGCCCCATAGAGCTGCATGGAGGATCCGATCAGATCCGCCTAAAAAACTGACAGGCGGATCTGATCGGACCGCCCGTGTGAAAGATCCCTTAAAGAGGAGTTTCACCCTCAGAATGTACTTTTCACCATCTGCTTGCATTTTTTTACCTGGAAAAACAATTGGATAATTATAATTTTTTTTTTCATTCACTTACCTTGTTTTTAAAGAAAATATACTTACCTTCCTTCCTCTTCCCTCCCTCTGCGGACACGGTGTTCTGTGGAAAAAACATACCCGTGAACATTCCCTACCCTCGTCACTTCCGGTGCACCTACGTCATTGAACAGCTGAGCAGCTTAGCAGTGCGCATGCTCAGAGCTCCGGAGGGTAGGGGATTTTCACGGTAGTGTGTTGTAACTTTACACCGCATCAGCTGTTGCCGCGGTTACATTAAAAAATCTCGGCTGCATCATAAAATCATCTCCGCTCCTACCCCTGTCACTTCCCTGATCTCGGCTACTAAATGTAAAAGCAGCGGCGGGTGTATGAAAATATAAATCACGGAGCCGAGATCTCCGTGATTTATATTTTCATACACCCGCCGCTTTTACATTTAGTAGCCGAGACTACTAAAGTGACAGCCCTGCTAGTCACTTCCGGTGCAGGCGCGTTATTCCCTGCTGAACAGCTTCTGGGCATGCCCCTCACCCCCTACCCTCAAAATAGGCACCCATAACACGCAAGGTCTGAGCTCCCCTGTCAAGAGAAAGAAGGCCTTTCAATATTACCACTCACAAAAAGAGAAGGCTGAAGAGATTGAATCTGTTATTAACCACTTTAGCCCCGGAAGATTTGGCTGCTCAAAGACCAGGTCCTATTTTGCAATTCGGCACTGCGTGACTTTAATGGAAAATTGCGCAGTCGTGCAACACTGTACCCAAACAACATTTTTCACATTTTTTTATATGAAATTCTCAAAAAAAATGTAAAAATCAAAATGTTTTAACATTTTAGGCCAATTTGTTTTCTTCTACATATTTTTGGTAAAAAAAAAAATTGCAAGGGATGATCGAATGGTTCGGGTCCACCATCGGTTCGGCCCGAACATTGGGTGTTCGAGGTTCGGCCGAATTTAGAACTTTTTGCCAAAAAGGTCGGAATTCGGCAACCAGAACCGACCAAAATGCAATGGTTCAGGAAATGGGCTTTAAAAGCCCGTGATTGGACCAGAACCATTAGCAAAAGCCAATTGAGGGGGCAGGAGAATGCTAGGAATGTGATTGGAGTGACTAGGGGGTCCCTAGACCAATCATTAGTGAATACGCCCCCCAGTATATAAGATCGCCCCCGCCATATTCCTAGCATTGTTATACTGGACATGGAAGAGAGTGGAAGCAGTTCTGTTAATTTTACTTTAAAAGTGTCATTTAGCATTTATTAGTGTGAGGAAAGGGATATCTAGTGTAGTTAGAGTGCTCCTTTACACTTAAGTTAGCTTCAAAAATTTAGTTTCTGTAGGGAAAGTGTTAAGTGTCAGGGGACTGTAGTGTAGTGTAGGGTTAACTGGCAGTGATTGCTATGGCAGGGTGACAAAACCCTTCCATGTCAGGGTGACCGCTATAGAGAAATGATCATTTCTCTGAATAGCTTTGGGACAGGCATATGGCTTCTCACCAGCCAAGCATTTTTTTATGCTGCAGGGGCTGCCACTGCCAGTGCTTTTTTGAGGACATGTTTGATGTCAGACATGACATCTGAACATGTGTATAGGGGGTATATATAGACATATATGTCTGAATATATACCCCTAGACATATATAGGTGTGATAGTAGCAGAAATAAATGCTTGCGCTAATGAAATCATTTACAGTAATATACTTCTGCTACTATCACACCTATATATGGCTAGGTGTCTATATACATATAATTATGTGTGTAAATATACCACTATACACAAGTTCAGATGTTTTGCCTGCCTCAAAAGAACCCAAAAAAATGCCAAAAAAACGCTAGCGTCAAAAAAAATGCCCAGGTGTGTTTTTGCTGGCATTTTTTGGGGGGTTTTGGAGGCAGGCAAAACATCTGAACTTGTGCACAGTACCACTATACACAAGTTCAGATGTTTTTCCTAACTGCAAAGAACCCAAAAAAATGCCTGCTTTGAAACCGGCAAGGTGTTACAGCAGAGAAGCCAACCTCCTGTGCTGAAAGTTTTCTAATACAAGCGATCTCTTTTTTTTTTTTTTCAATAATTGGCTTTTTTATCAAAAATGACAATTTTTAAGAACTTTTTTTGTGTGATTTTGTGTCTGGGGGGTCTAAAAGGTGTACCTGTGAAGTTTCAGCTCTATAGCATGTCCAGAACCAGAAAAAAAAAGGATTGTATGTATTAGAAAACTTTCAGCTCAGGGGGTTAGCTTCTCTCCTCGGTTTTCACACCTTGCCGGTTTCAAAGCAGGCATTTTTTTGGGTTCTTTGCAGTCAGGAAAAACATCTGAACTTGTGTATAGTGGTACTGTGCACAAGTTCTGATGTTTTGCCTGCCTCCAAAAACTCCCAAAAAATGCCAGCAAAAACACACCTGGGCATTTTTTTTTTTGACGCTAGCGTTTTTTTTTGGGCATTTTTTGGGGTTCTTTTTTAGCCATATATAGGTGTGATAGTAGCAGAAATATATTACTGTAAATGATTTCATTAGCGCAAGCATATATTTCTGCTACTATCACACCTATATATGTCTAGGTGTGTATATAAATATATGTATGTGTGTATAAAAACCACTATACACAAGTTCTGATGTTTTGCCTGCCTCAAAAGAACCCCAAAAAATGCCAAAAAAAAAACGCTAGCGTCAAAAAAAAAATGCCCAGGTGTGTTTTTGCTGGCATTTTTTGGGGGGTTTTGGAGGCAGGCAAAACATCAGAACTTGTGCACAGTACCACTATACACAAGTTCAGATGTTTTTCCTGACTGCAAAGAACCCAAAAAAATGCCTGCTATTAAACCGGCAAGGTGTTACAGCAGCGAAGCCAACCTCCTGTGCTGAAAGTTTTCTAATACAAACAATCTTTTTTTTTATGGTTCTGGACATGCTACATAGCTGAAACTTCACATGTACACTTTTTAGACCCCCCCAGATACTAAATCCAAAGTAAAAATCAAAAAATCTATTTCTTTTTTTTAATTTTTCAATAATTGGCTTTTTTTTATCAAAAATGACAATTTTTAAGAACTTTTTTTTGTGTGATTTTGTGTCTGGGGGGTCTAAAAGGTGTACCTGTGAAGTTTCAGCTCTGTAACATGTCCAGAACCAGAAAAAAAGATCATATAGGTGTTAAAGGAGGGTCCCACATCCCTGTTCTACTGAAAAATTATCTTTTTTTTTTCATGGTTCTGGACATGCTACAGAGCTGAAACTTCACATGTACACCTTTTAGACCCCCCAGATACTAAATCCAAAGTCAAAATCGAAAAATCTCTCTTTTTTTTTCGTGTGATTAATAGTTAATGGGGCATGACCCAGAACCCTAGGCACTTTTTAGGGGCATGACCCAGAACCCTAGGCACTTTTTAGGGGCATTTATTGGGTTTTAGGGCTTAAAAATTGTGTTTTTTGATTACCGAAGTTCGGGTCCCATTGATTTCAATTGGCTTCTGAAATCCGGGCCGAACTTTCGGGAAGTTCGGATGTTCTGGCCGAACCGAACTTTTCAAAAGTTCGATCATCCTTAATAAGCATATTTTGATTGGTTTGCGCAAAAGTTATTGCGTTTACTAACTACGGGAAAGATTTATGTCATTTTTATTGTTTTTTTTTAACTAGTAATGGTGGCGATCTGCAACTTTTTTGTGGGACTGCGACATTGCGGCGGACAGATCGAACCCCTGACTGACATTTTTGACACTTTTGGGGTAACAGTGACATTAGTACAGTAATCAGTGCTATAAATATGCACTGTTACGGTAACAATGACACTGGCAGGGAAGGGGTTAACTTTACTGGTGATCAAGGGGTTGAGTGTGTCCCTAGGGGCGTGATTCTAACTGTGGTGGGGCGTGGCTTGTGATGTAATCACAGAGACATATACGATCCTACATAGCAGGATCACATAGCCTCTGTGATTACTTGAGTGAGAATGACAGACGGCTGTGTTTACATCAGCCGTCTGTCCTTCTCTCACTGCAGAGGGAGATCGCAAGTGGCCAGCGGCCACCGTAGCCACAGGGCACATGCACTGACTACCCAGCCGACGAGCGGGGGCGGAATCGCGCCTCTGGCAGTGCGGGCGATCGGGATCGCCCCCTAGCTCCTCCCAGGCTAGGGCCATACATGTACGGCACTTTGCCTGGGAGCACCAGACTGCCATCGTACAACTGCGGCGGGCGGTCGGCAAGTGGTTAAAAATGTAATGGGGGGCTCTGACCCGGGTCCCGACGGCTTCTAGATCCCTTATTATAAGGCTTTCTCCTCTACTCTATCGCCTTATTTAGCTTGCTTCTTTATGTGCTTCTTAAAATGTTACTCTTGGAATCAGCACTTTATTCAGCTTTCATACCTCTGATCCCCAAACCAGGGAAAGATGACAGTGAGGTGGGTAATTATCGCTCAATCTCTCTCATTAACAATGACCTAAAAATTCTCACCAAAATATTGGCCAACAGGCTCTCTTCATTCATTTCAAAATATATACACAAAGATCAAGTGGGATTCAGACAGGCAAGGCATAGACCAAATTAGACGAGCCATAGATGTTGTGTCGCTGTTGCACTCAGGATGGGCTGGAGGGCCCCAACAAGAAGGTCTCCTTTTGTTGATCGACTTACAAAAGGCGTTTGATTCTATTTCCCTGGAATCTCTTTTCTATTATTGAAAAATGGGGTTTTGGTCCAAACTTCACAAATATCCTTGGAGCGCTCTACTCCAAACCGAAAGTTAGGGTGCGGTTTCAGGGATGTTACTCTGACCCGCTCCCTATCTTGAGAGGCACACATCAGGGGTGTCCCCTGTGCCCCTTATGTTTGCAATAGCAATAGAAACTTTGGCTCAAGCAATCAGATCCCACCCAGATATTCACAGGGTCCAATGTGGCCCACATACGCATAAATGTGCTCTTTTTGCTGACGATTTGCTCCTCTTCGTTACCTCACCGCTAATATCTCGAACATTTATAAATTACTGCAATCTTTTTTTGAGCAGTCTCTGGGCTTCAAATTAACATGACTAAGTCCCACTCTTTATATATTATTATACCAGACCAGGTGCTGTCCGGCATCAAATCTCACTTTTCTTTTATCTGGAGTGAACGTGCCATCCCCTATTTGGGCATTTCCCTCACGAATAGAATAGACAGGTTGAATGACGCTAATTACCCACCTCTCTGCAAGTAACTAAGGCAAGATTTACGAAGCTGGTCCCAACTACCCCTATCCTTGCTAGGAAGGATCCATGCTTTAAAAATGACACTGTTTCCGAGGATTCTCTCTTTCTTCAGATCTATACCCATTCCCCTAGTTAGGGACCAAATTAAAAGCCTCCAATCTAAGATCATCTCTTTCATTTGGGGATCAAAAGGTCATAGAATAGGGAAGGTTTCGCTCCAGGAAAAAAGGGGGACTAGGTCTTCCTAATCTTATTTGGTATTACCAAGCTGCCTAATTGGCACAGCTTTCGGTCATCTACTCCCGAGTGGTGAAACCAGATTGGGTAACTATGGAACATCAGGCGGTACCGCTCCACACTATTGACTTCCTTATGTGGTGTCTCCCCAAATACAGACCTTCCATTTTAGCTCCAAATTTTGCACTCCCTAGCACTGTGGGACAGGCTTAAGGGTCGACCCAAACTTATTTCTTCTCTACGACCGCTATCACTCCTGCTCCAAAACCGCAACTTCACCCCGGGTTTAAATATCACTGACTTCAAATGGTGGCTAGACAAAGGCCTTTACAGGATAGGACACTTTTTCACTCCCACGGGGCCTCTTTCTATGGCCTGTTGTACAAGTAAACTCAAGATGTCCAAATTAGAACATTTCCGGTTCCACCAGATTACATATTTTTTACACTCCATTTGGAAAACCAAAACTGTTACCTCCTACTGCAAAGGCCTATGAAGTGTGGTGTGGATCAGCCATGGAGCAGAGTGGTGGGATCTCAGTAATATATGAGTCACTGTCGCAGTGTGGCCAGGCTATGCTTTGGCCTAGGAGAAGGACCTGTCCCAGGAATGGGAACCAAAGACGTGGTATTCTGCTATGATGCAGGCATACAAAGGTGTTTCGAACATCACATTAATAGAAGCCAGTTTGAAAGTTATAACAGGATGGTACCTTGTTCCTGAAAGGCTCCAACAATGCTTTCCCTCATCCTCACCACTTTGTTTCAGGGGCTTATCTCACAGAGACTCCTTTCTACACACTTGGTGGGAGTGTCCCGGAAAACCAGAGGCTTCTGGAACAAGGTTTTCCACCTGATCCGCAAATTTACTGGAGTGTCTGTGGCACAATCACCTCAAATAGCGCTTTTGAACTTTGTACCGGATAATGCTTCTAAGTTCCAAAAGCGATTGATTCACTTTATGTTGTTGGGTGCAAAGTTAACTATAGCTAAAGCTTGGAAGACCCCCACGGTTTTCTTCACCTTGCTGAAAAGAAAGATTTCCTGGATCATGACCCAGGAGAAATTGGCTAGTAGTCTCCTGAACTCTTCCCAGAAATTTGAAACTATTTGGGAACCTTGGGCAACTTACACACTCACCTCGCTGATTTTATAGTAATTTGACTCACTCTTCTGTTGGCTTTTGAGACCTTCAGGGGATGCATATCCTACTTTTGCCCCCCCCCCCTCTCCTTCCCCCCTTATCGCTTGGTGTTCCCTTTGTTTCTTTTCTCATCTCTTCTTCTACGATCTTCTCTCCTCTCCCAATGGTTAGTAACCAGTTTTGCTCAGGTAGCCTATCTGGAATTCCCGTTGATAAAGTTGTCTTTGTTGGAGATACAACTTTAAGCTTAGTCTATTGCAGTTCATAAATAGGACAGTAGGTGTCGCTAATGCTAAGTGATATGCTATGCATTTTGTATGATGTGTATTTCCTGTACAATGTATTGAACTTGTTGGTTATCTTTTCCTGTCTGTGGTTTTCTCACCATGAGAAGGTAATCTGTGGTTATGTTCCAATAAAGAAGCCAGTTCCTGTTTACTCCACAATGTCTGATCTGAATGGACTCCGCTGCACCCAGTGATCGCACTCTGCAACAGGTTATGGGCCCAGGATCCGGATAAAGTCTTATGACCAGGTGCGGCCCAGGCAGAACAAAGCCTTGAATGGGAGACAGTGTGACTGATGCGGAGATCGACATAAAGAAGGTTTCCAGTGACATCTCCTATAGACAAGTAAGACTGTTTATATATAAAGGAAGGAAAAATGTCTGGAAACTCAGAACTTAAACTCTCAGTGGCCAAGCTGAACAATGACAATTATCAGCTATGGAAGTTTAAAGTGGAAATGCTATTATCTAGAGATGACTTGTGGGAGGTTACCACTACAGAGAGGCCACAGGACAGTAATCAGGACTGGGACAAGAAAAACAGACAGGCACGGGCCACCATAAGCTTACTAGTGGAGGATGATCAGCTCATACATATACGCCATGAGGACACAGCTAAAGGCATGTGGGACATATTAAGAAGACTGCATGAAAGATCCAGTTTAAACAGCAAGCTGTTTCTACTGAGGAAACTTTACAAAATGAGACTTAGCAGAGAACAGGACATGTAGGCGCATATAAATGCAATGCTGGAAGTGATTGCACAACTCAGATCAATCGGGGAGAATATAACAGACAGCCACGCAGCAGCCATGTTGTTATGCAGTTTGCCCGGAAAATATACTGCACTGATCAATGCACTGGAGACACGACCTGAGACTGATCTGACGCTAGCATTTGTAAAAACCAGGCTCATAGATGAGTATCAGAGAAGAAAGGAATTAGTGCATGACTCCACAGAAATCGACACCAGAACCGCTCTTAAAGCTACAGACGCAAGGTTACACAGGAAAGAGACCAGAGTGTGTTTCAGATGTCACAAACAGGGACACATAAAGAAAGACTGTACTATATGGAAAGCAGAGCAAAGAAGACAGCGTCCATCTTATGCTAAACAAAAGGTCAAAGTCACAATCAATGATCCATGGGAAGGAAACTGGAATGCCACATTTAAAGCGACAGGCAACAATAAATGTCAAGGCTGGTGCATCGATTCGGGGGCAACCAGTCACATGACAAGTGATAGAAGTTTTTTCACAGAACTTGATCTGAACAACAAAGAAACTATTTATCTTGCAGATGGAAGCAAAATACATGCAGAAGGATATGGGCATGGAACCCTTGTATTCCCTGATGATGCGGGACACAATCTAGCCATACCAGTGAAAGATGTGCTTTATGTTCCTAATCTAGAAGGAGGACTCTTATCTGTGAAGCGTCTGACAGCCAGAGGACTCACTGTAACATTCCAAGGTGACAAGTGTTTAATCCTAAACGGCAACCAAACAGTAGCAAGTGCCAAGCTGGATGATCATCTGTATCACCTCGACACAGTGAAGGAAAAGGTGAGACTATGTACACACAAGCACAATGACTGTATACATATATGGCACAGACGTCTAGGTCACAGACACCCAGAATGCATACAGGAACTACAGAGGAGAAATCTGACAAGGGATCTAACAATATCCCCTTGTCCAGTTACTGTTAAGTGTGAATGTTGCATTAAATCCAAAGCTACAAGAGCAACACTTCCTAAAGTCAGTCAGAAGAGAGCTTCAAAACCACTTGACTTAGTTCACAGTGACGTGTGTGGTCCCCTAAACCCACCTACACCTGGAGGCAAAAGGTACATAGTGACTTTCATAGACGACTATTCAAGATACACAGTCATCTACCTAATACAACACAAGAGTGACGTTTTTGACAAATTACAAGACTATATAATAAAGACCAGTAACAAGTTTCAGAGGAAGCCTCTCATACTTCGGAGTGACAATGGAGGTGAATTCACAGGATATAAGATACAAGAGTACTTAAAACAGAATGGAATAGAACATCAAAAGACAGTACCATATACACCAGAACAAAATGGAGTAGCTGAAAGAAAGAACAGAACTCTGACTGAAATGATCAGATGTATGCTAACAGACTCTGGACTAACACAAAAATACTGGGGTGAAGCAGCTATGACAGCTACATATTTGCAGAACAGACTTCTTTCCAGAACAATAGAGAAAACTCCACATGAACTTTGGCACAATGAGAAGCCAAATGTAAAACACCTAAGAGTTTTTGGATGCAAAGCATTCATCTACATACCTGAAGAAAAACGCACCAAACTCCAAAACAGAGCATTTGAAGGTATCTTTGTTGGATACAGTGACAATGTCAAAGGTTACAGAATCCTTAATCCCAAAACAGACAAGGTTACCATTAGCAACAGCATAACTTTTGTTGAAGATTTCAGAGACAATGTAATGACAACAGTAGAAGCAAGAATAGAAGAGAAAACTGACATTGACCAACCTATCTCTGTAACTTCTGAACAAACAGTTGAACTGAGTGCAGACTCTACCAGTACTGAAGAGCAGACACAAGAAGGCTCAGACACAAAAATGAGACGTTCAACAAGAGAAAACAGAGGTAAACCACCTGTACGTCTCTCATACAAAGTCAAGTACTGCCAGTATCAACAAACCTGCAACCTGGGAAGAAATATCTCAGCTTTCAGAACAAGAAGCAAGTAAATGGATAAAGGCTGCTGATGAAGAGATAAAATCCATGCATGACACTAAACATGGGAACTTACAGAACTACCACCCGGAAGGAAAGCCATAGGCTGTAAATGGACTTTTAAAGCGAAATACAAAGAAGATGGGTTTAATAGACTAAGCCTTAGCTGTTGAGAAGGGGTGTTGGAGATACAACAACTTTAAGCTTAGTCTATTGCAGTTCATAAATAGGACAGTAGGTGTCGCTAATGCTAAGTGATATGCTATGCATTTTGTATGATGTGTATTTCCTGTACAATGTATTGAACTTGTTGGTTATCTTTTCCTGTCTGTGGTTTTCTCACCATGAGAAGGTAATCTGTGGTTATGTTCCAATAAAGAAGCCAGTTCCTGTTTACTCCACAATGTCTGATCTGAATGGACTCCGCTGCACCCAGTGATCGCACTCTGCAACAGTCTTCACGTTAACAATTCTATAGGGGTATTCTCCATAAATGCTACATTCAACTTCTAGATGTGTACAGGCGAACCTGCTTTTATGTCATGTTCTCCTCATTTACAAATCTGGCAAACTGTTCGGGCTGCTTTTGTTGATTTCAATATCCGTACAGCAAACTTTTCTAATGGGCTCCTCAGGCACCTGCTGATCACTTTACATGGGGGAGCTTCCCCTAGCTACCTGGGCAACAGTTTGTGATCCCATTGGGGTTGCCTAGGGGCTGGGAAGGTCTCCCCTTGTCTTCTGATTTTCTATATTGTAGCCTTAACACCTGTGTAGCAGGATTTCCAGGCATTGGGCCTGATGCGGGTCTGCCATGGTTACCGTTAACACCAACAGCACATTTAAACTGCTTACCCAAGTGTGAGATCTGAGATAATGAACAGTCCGGCATCTTTGGTTTGTTTTGTTTATTTTATATGGAGATGGGAGAAGGGAATGAGTGGGATACTCCTCTGGCTCAACTAGGTACAAATCGGGACACTTTGAAGAAAAATGCCTTTCAGCACTGTCTTGACGCCGGCTGAATGCCAACCCACGCTTGCTGGCACTTAAAATCACTGACTTTCTGTACTGTAATGAAAACTGACTTCTGACACTCTGGTTAGCTCAAAAGTCCTTGACACTGCTTCCTCCAGCCCTTCCTGACTGAGGTAGCCTCTTGTAGATACTGCTGCAACTCTCAACACTGTAACACTGTACACTTCAGGGCCCAACCGCTGGCACCCCCTTTTGCTCTTCAGGGTTAAACTCTGGAGCTAGTAGTAGTGAGTGTACAGCTTGTATAACAGTGTAAATTTGCTGTCAGAATAACTCAACACACGCCATTAATGTGTAAACTGCTGGCAACAAAAGTGAGCACACCCGCAAGTGAAAGTGTCCAATTTGGGCCCAATTAGCCATTTTCCCTCCCCGGTGTCATGTGACTCGTTAGTGTTACAAGGTCTCAGGTGTGAATGGGGAGCAGGTGTGTTAAATTTGGTGTTATCACTCTCACTCTCTCATACTGGTCACTGGAAGTTCAACATGGCACATCATGGCAAAGAACTCTCTGAGGATCTGAAAAAAAAATTGTTGCTCTACATAAAGATGGCCTAGGCCAGTGATGGCGAACCCTGGCACCCCAGATGTTTTGGAACTACATTTTCCATGATGCCCATGCACTCTGCAGTATAGTTGAGCATCATGGGAAATGTAGTTCCAAAACATCTGGGGTGCCGAGGTTCACCATCACTGGCCTAGGCTATAAGAAGATTGCCAAGACCCTGAAACTGAGCTGCAGCATGGTGGCCAAGACTATACAGCGGTTAAACAGGACAGGTTCCACTCAGAACAGGCCTCGCCATGGTCGACCAAATAAGTTGAGTGCACGTGCTCAGTGTCATTGTCAGAGGTTGTCTTTGGGTAATAGACGTATGAGTGCTGCCAGCATTGCTGCATAGGTTGAAGGGGTGGGGGGTCAGCCTGTCAGTGCTCAGACCATATGCTGCAACCCCATAGGAGAGAAAGATTTTAGTTGGTATAACCATTTAATTTCTAGTTTTGAGATTTCTCTCATACGGTAACATCCTCTCCAATGTGGTTGAAGTTTGGAGATACCTACAATTTTTTTTTTTTCCATAAAAAATTGTTTTTATTGAAATATAATGAGTACAAGGTACAGAGAGTAAAACAAAAGCATTTGGAACAACAAAAAAGTTTTTTTGTCAATCATAAAAACAGCAAGAAAACTAGTTTCGGCGTAAGCCACACTCCATAACATATATCGATGATCATCAAAGGCAGTTTCAGATGCTCGGCTCTAAGAGGCATAACCTGAACAAGAGCACTATCGCTAGTTATTAACACACTAGAAACAAAGAGACTTGTGCAATAAGGGTAAGTCAACATTGCTGAGTCACTAATGTTTAAGGTAATTCGTGAAAATAGGGAGGTTTAGCCAGGTTGAGGTACACTGTAAAGGAGCTCTCTGGGTAGCCTATTCACCGAGGCATAAATATTGAGGAGCATGAAACGGGGAAACAACCTAACAGGCGGTTTAAGGGAGTAGTATGTCACAAGTATGGCTCAGGAGGATGCTTAGAAGCGAAGATTCGCTTCCCAGTGGGAGAAAGAAAGAAGAGGAAGATAGAAGGAAAAGAAAGGGAGTAGTAGGAAAGAGAAGAAGAAGAGGGGAGGTAGGACAGGGGGGGGGAGGAAGAGGGAAAAAGACTGTTGACAGGAGCCTCCACTCTCTCGGAGGGTCCCCAAGGTGATGATCCTAAAAAGAAAGATCCACGGAATAAGGAGCCTCTAAGTAGAGGCCATGATCGAGGCATATGTTGCTGTGTGTTTGAATCTGGTCCAATCCTGCCAGGTGGCAACGAATTCTGAGTAGGTATCATGAGCGATACTGATCAATTCCTCCATCTGTTCTATATGATTCAGTCTATTAAACCATTCTTTGGTGGAGGGCATTGCATTGCGGGTGACCTCCAATGGCATGGCATACACAGTTTGGCTGCGGTTACCATGTGCATGGCCATCGATTTTCTGTATCTACGACAGTGGGAGGGAGCCCAGTGCAACAAGTATTGCGCTGGGGAGAACTCCATATCTCTCAAAGTGGCCTCCTTAATTAATTCGAAAAAGAAGTTTGGTTCCTCAGGCCAAAAAAGAGAAAGTGGGATTTTATAGGCAAGGTTAATTATTATTCATTTTATTAAGAAATGATTACATATAAAGGTAAAAAAACAACAAAAGGATAACATTGGTTGCATAGGTAATGGGTATTACACAATATACAATTTATGAACCATTTTACTTATTAAATGGTGATTCCTGGTTGTAGAACTAGGGTTCCGACGCGTTTCGGCATATATTGCCTTTGTCAAGGAAAAAACATCACCATTTTCTATAAAGTGAAAAAGTGAAAAATACAAAAAATTAGTGACTTGTTGTGAGAAATATATCAAAACAAACAAATAAACATCGTCTTTTCTTTTTGTGTACCTAGACTTCAGGAACATCCGTGCCCATGGGGAAATGGGGGGAAGAGAGGTTCAGGTCCTGTGCCCCCCAGGCTTGTTACTGGATCCTTGGGCCTATTGGTCTGAAGAAGGGGGAAGGTTGGTTTTATGCAGGCATGTGTTGTTTAGTGCCATATTTACGCTAATAAAATTGGGTTTTCAAAATTACCTCAAGTATACAAATAATGCCTCTTAGGGATGAGTGGGGTCCTGAGGTATGTAACAAACCCCAAGCTTCTATGTGTAGCCACAAATACTCCTGGTTTCCCTAGGAGAGTGGATAAAATTTCAGTATATAAGGTTGGCATGTACAGAAAAGAGGCCTGGAAATACGGTGGGTATAAAGCAACACTTACGTTTAGAGAAAAAGATAAAAGACACTGGTGTCCTCTGATTGGTCCCAAAGGTGTAAGCATATAATCCTATGTGAAAATAATAATTTGCAATAAGGGAAGGGAAAAAGGGGATTTCCTTAATAATGATGTAATAAATAGTCGGTATGATCAGTATGTTGGCTTACTGGAAGTTTTGAAGAAGAGGTCCTTGGATTTGTCAAATTCCGAGATCAGTAGGGGGAACTGACCCTCCTACCGAGGATGCAGGGTCACTGAATCTCTGTCTGGCAAAAGGAATACATCATTTTAATATAATTTAGGTAGTATTTGGGATTGGCCAGCAGGTGGCGCTGTGCCACAATTTAGCAACTTACTTTGTAGATGCTTGTCCTCTGCCACAGATGTATAAGACTCTGTCTGACAGGAGGAGAGAAAAAATATATATAAATAGTTTTAGTGTGTAAAAAATGTGTTAGAAATGGCCAACAGGTGGCGCTGTGGCGTAGCTTACTTGATATCCTGAGGGAGCAGTAGGAGGCTGAAGAGTCTAGGCAGGTGCAGACCGCTGGCTTCGGACGTTCACTCCTCGCTGGTTAGAGCGGAGTGAAGTCCTATGGATCCCCGGCCGTCTTTATATGTAAGTCGCGCATGCGCAGTGAAGCGCCGGGCGACGCCGATGTTGGGTCATTGACTGCGGCCGCACGTATAGTGTGCGTGCCACAGGCTGCGCGCGCAGCCTGTCAGTGAGATGACGCGGTGGATACATATTCAGATGCCGCCGACACGGGGGTTGGAGCCAAACTGTCCCAGCGCGTGCTGGGTGGATGCAAAGGCATCAGATCTTGCTATGACTCCCGGAATGTGCCCCCCCTGGAGGAAACCAGGGGGGGCTTGCCGTGCCGGGTACAAGGGGCTGGATGGGCAGTGAGGACCCGATCTTCCTCCCACAAACATGGGTCTAAGAATCACCGAAAGTCTAGGACACAATAACATTTAAACATGTCTGCATGTGTTTAAAAATCATTAAATTCTTTATTATAAGGTCAACGAAGCAATTTAGGCAAAAATAAAGGAGAGTCCTCCTGGATAGTAAGGAGCAATCATTTACTGAGCGGCAATGGGGGAAAGAATAGGTTCGGGGCAGTGTGGGGATGGATTTGACCCAAAAGAAAGGAATGGGTTATGATTCCCCGCAATGTGTGAGATGCGGGAAAAATAAATCAAAAATAAAGGATAAAAATAGAAGAATAATATAGAATAAAAAATGAAAATAAAATAAAAAACATGAAAAATAATAATATAATAATGAATAAAAAATATATATGGAACAATGAAGGTTTTTAGTCGGTTTTTCCTGATGAGAAGCCTTCCAGGAATGCCCGGTAGCTCTCATTCTCATTTAATCCTGGGAAGGAGGTGGCATGCAAACGTTGGATCCACCGCATTTCTCGTTGTAATAGGATTTTGTTCCAATCTCCCCCACGGGGGGGGGGATGTGGACTCTATCTAGTGCAAAAAAAGAGATTTTGGGCATTTTATTGCCATGTGTTTGGGTCATGTGTCTTCCAAGAGGGAGATGGAAATTACCCATAGACATGGTTTCAACATGCTTGTTGACTCGACGGCCAAACTCTTGCCGTGTTTTGCCTATATAAAAGGCTCCACACTGGCAGTTCATCATGTATACCACTCCTTTGGTACGACAATTAGCAAAGTGCCTTGGCTCAAAATGTCCCCGTTGGGGAGAATTTTTGAGACACTTCTGGGTATTACTTTGCACTGCATGCAGCTTCCACAAGGGAAGGTGCCTTTCTGTTTGCAGGGGTCTTTGTGGTAACACTCTTTAAATTCGCTGTGTACGAGCGAGTTATGAATAGAACCTGCTTTCCTATAGGTTACGAGAGGTTTGGGTGGCACCAAGGTCTTAAGTAGGTCATCTTCCCTGAGTATGGACCAGTTTTTTTCAAGTATTTTTCTCACTTGTTGGTGTTGATTCGAGAAGGTGAGAATTACTCTCGTCTCGTTTGTATTTTGTTGTTTACGTTGGGTTGAAGGTTTGTATAGTAGGTCTTGTCAATCCAACGTTCTGACACGGTTGAATGCCCGTTTGAGGCAAGATTTTGTATATCCTCTCTTCAGTAGGCGTGTAGTGAGAGCATCGGCGTCTTTTTGAAAGTCTTCATACTTGGAACTGTTCCGTTTGATACGTAAATATTGGCTGTGGGGGATGGATTGTTTGAGAGGAGTCGGATGGAAACTTTCCGCATGCAGTATGGTATTGCCGGCGGTTGTTTTCCTAAATAATTTCGTGTGGAGTTGGCCATCTGTGTCCTTCATTATAGTAGTGTCCAAGAAGGTAACCTCCTGGTTGCTGTGTGAGCTGGTGAAGTATAAATTGTAGGTGTTATTATTCATTTTGTTTAGACATTCTTCAATGAGGATTTCCGGACCGTCCCATACGATGAACAAATCGTCTATGTATCTCTGCCATAGCGAGATATACTTGCAAAGATGTGCGTTGTTTTTAGATGCCAAAAACTCCTGCTCCCACATACCTAAATACAAGTTTGCGTACGATGGGGCACAGCTTGTCCCCATCGCAACACCGCATATCTGTAAGTAATACGAGCCGTCAAAGGAAAAGTAATTACGGGTGAGTATATACTCAAGCATTTTAATTATGAAATCTTGAAACGGTATGTCATGCAGGCTTTCTTGGCGGAGAACATGTTGTACTACGGTAAGTCCTTTGTCATGAGGTATGTTATTATACAATGACTCAACGTCTATGGTTAAAAGATACGCGTTGGCTGGAACAACCATTCCTTCCAGGGTTTGCAGTAGGTGGATGGTGTCCTTTGTATAAGATGCCAAATTTTGGACATGTGGCTTCAGGTATGCGTCAATGACTTGACTGACTGCCTCAGTGATGTTACCGTTTCCTGACACGATCGGTCGGCCAGGGGGATCTTCCAAATTCTTGTGCACTTTTGGAAGTGCATACAAGGTGGATGTACGGGGATGAGCTATGCGAATGAATTCCCATAGTGTTTTTGAAATAACTCCCTCGTTGAGAGCTCTGTCTATTTTTAAATAAAATTCTTCATTATATCTGTTGATCAGGACAGGTGAGATTCTCTTGTAGCATGCTATGTTGTCTAATATTTTCTGGCACATTGCTTTATATTGTTGTTTGTCCATAATTACAACGTTACCGCCTTTATCGGATGGTTTGATAACAATATCGTCATTGGATTTAAGGTTTTTTAGAGCTCTCTGTTGTCCAAGGGTTAAGTTGCTGTGACGTTGATCGTCCCTCATTTTTTCGATGTCTTTGGTAGTCTGTTTGATGAAGAGTGCTATCGCAGGGTTTTGATTCAAAGACGGGAATTTGTGTGATTTCTTTTTGAAGGGTTCAGGTTGACTTGGTATTACTTCTCTAGTATCTTCGTCCTCTGAGGAGTTTTCTTCCCATGGATCGTCTAGGTCTTCTAAGCCTCCTTCCTCAAGGAGGAGGTTTAGATCCCTGATGGCTCTGTACTCAGCGGCTGACAGGGGAGCTTGTGATGTTGGTTGAGTAGTTTGTTTTTCGTAAAGACACTTAAATAATAGTTTTCGGGCAAAAAGGTTCAAATCTTTAATGGTTTCAAATTTGTCTATCTTTTGATTGGGGCAGAAGGATAGGCCTAGGGAAAGGACTTCCTTCTCTTCCTCCGTTAGAGTGTGTTGGGACAAATTAATGATAGACATCCCGAAGTTTTTTTCAGTGTTTAATTTTCTGGTGGTTGTTTCGGGGGTGCTTTGCCCTTGGCTAAAAAAGGTTTGCCCTTGGTTAAGGTTTCTTGCTCTCTTCTTCTTAGTCTCGTAAAGATGTCATGATTTCTAACCGCTGTACTGGTATCCTGAGTTTCTTCCTGACTTGTGGCGTCTGAGGTGCCCTCTTGTGGGTTGTCTGGGTTAGGGTCTTTACTCTTTTTTGTTTTATTAGGTTGGTCCCTGTGCTGATCTTTCTGAAAAGGTCCCCGTCTTCTGGCGCCTGACTCCTCTGTACCGGAAGCATTTGAAAAGGATGATGAGTCGGACGAATAGGGATAAGGGATTTTATTACCTGGGTTCTGTCTAGGTCGTGTCTTCCTGTTGTTATTCCATCTATATGCTCTGCCTTGTATGAAGGCGTTTTTGTCTCTCCAGTATTTTTTCTCTTTATTGCGTAATATATTGTTACTGTAATCTTCCAGATGTTGTTTTAATTTAGTTTCTTGGTCACTGTATAGGGGACCAGTTTTTAAGGGTGTGAGTCTAGTATATAGAATTTTGGTGTCATCTTCAAGTGTTTTAATCTGTCGTCTGTACTCTTCTTGGAGGAGACGCATGAGATTGGCTGAACATTCGTTAAGAATGTCTTCCCAGTCTCTTTTCAGTGTGGCGGAGATATTTTCTATTGATGGAAAAATTTGAACCCGTAGACCAATGGGGTTAATCCTTTCATCAATGTATCTCTGGAATGTTTTGACATGCCAGTAAAATGCAGACTTTTTTTCAAGAGTTCTCTTTAATGTTGCGAACAGTGCTAGGGTATCGGATTCTAATTGTTCGTTGGTTTGGAATTTAGTATGGATTCCTGTCATTAGGTCATCCCATTCTGTTCCGACCAAATCCCCCATTGTAGTGCTCATGATTGCTGTAAAGTAGTTTCCTCTATTTATAAAGAAATAGAAGAAGGGGTGCTCCTATGTTTCTGGGCTTCTATCCAAAAACAATGGAGCCACAAAGTATAATACTCCAATAAAAGGAGAAAATGTAAGGTAGATAGAGGTCAACTTATATCTCTAATAAGTGAGGAGTGGATGATTCACCATCCTGGTAAAGTCGGGGGTGGTTTTTTAGAGATATAAAAACTGAGATGGATTTGTTGCCATCATCCCTGTAATAATTGGAAAAAGAAGTTTGGTTCCTCAGGCCAAAAAAGAGAAAGTGGGATTTTATAGGCAAGGTTAATTATTATTCATTTTATTAAGAAATGATTACATATAAAGGTAAAAAAACAACAAAAGGATAACATTGGTTGCATAGGTAATGGGTATTACACAATATACAATTTATGAACCATTTTACTTATTAAATGGTGATTCCTGGTTGTAGAACTAGGGTTCCGACGCGTTTCGGCATATATTGCCTTTGTCAAGGAAAAAACATCACCATTTTCTATAAAGTGAAAAAGTGAAAAATACAAAAAATTAGTGACTTGTTGTGAGAAATATATCAAAACAAACAAATAAACATCGTCTTTTCTTTTTGTGTACCTAGACTTCAGGAACATCCGTGCCCATGGGGAAATGGGGGGAAGAGAGGTTCAGGTCCTGTGCCCCCCTGCAAACAGAAAGGCACCTTCCCTTGTGGAAGCTGCATGCAGTGCAAAGTAATACCCAGAAGTGTCTCAAAAATTCTCCCCAACGGGGACATTTTTGAGCCAAGGCACTTTGCTAATTGTCGTACCAAAGGAGTGGTATACATGATGAACTGCCAGTGTGGAGCCTTTTATATAAGCAAAACACGGCAAGAGTTTGGCCGTCGAGTCAACAAGCATGTTGAAACCATGTCTATGGGTAATTTCCATCTCCCTCTTGGAAGACACATGACCCAAACACATGGCAATAAAATGCCCAAAATCTCTTTTTTTGCACTAGATAGAGTCCACATCCCCCCCCGTGGGGGAGATTGGAACAAAATCCTATTACAACGAGAAATGCGGTGGATCCAACGTTTGCATGCCACCTCCTTCCCAGGATTAAATGAGAATGAGAGCTACCGGGCATTCCTGGAAGGCTTCTCATCAGGAAAAACCGACTAAAAACCTTCATTGTTCCATATATATTTTTTATTCATTATTATATTATTATTTTTCATGTTTTTTATTTTATTTTCATTTTTTATTCTATATTATTCTTCTATTTTTATCCTTTATTTTTGATTTATTTTTCCCGCATCTCACACATTGCGGGGAATCATAACCCATTCCTTTCTTTTGGGTCAAATCCATCCCCACACTGCCCCGAACCTATTCTTTCCCCCATTGCCGCTCAGTAAATGATTGCTCCTTACTATCCAGGAGGACTCTCCTTTATTTTTGCCTAAATTGCTTCGTTGACCTTATAATAAAGAATTTAATGATTTTTAAACACATGCAGACATGTTTAAATGTTATTGTGTCCTAGACTTTCGGTGATTCTTAGACCCATGTTTGTGGGAGGAAGATCGGGTCCTCACTGCCCATCCAGCCCCTTGTACCCGGCACGGCAAGCCCCCCCTGGTTTCCTCCAGGGGGGGCACATTCCGGGAGTCATAGCAAGATCTGATGCCTTTGCATCCACCCAGCACGCGCTGGGACAGTTTGGCTCCAACCCCCGTGTCGGCGGCATCTGATTATGTATCCACCGCGTCATCTCACTGACAGGCTGCGCGCGCAGCCTGTGGCACGCACACTATACGTGCGGCCGCAGTCAATGACCCAACATCGGCGTCGCCCGGCGCTTCACTGCGCATGCGCGACTTACATATAAAGACGGCCGGGGATCCATAGGACTTCACTCCGCTCTAACCAGCGAGGAGTGAACGTCCGAAGCCAGCGGTCTGCACCTGCCTAGACTCTTCAGCCTCCTACTGCTCCCTCAGGATATCAAGTAAGCTTCGCCACAGCGCCACCTGTTGGCCATTTCTAACACATTTTTTACACACTAAAACTATTTATATATATTTTTTCTCTCCTCCTGTCAGACAGAGTCTTATACATCTGTGGCAGAGGACAAGCATCTACAAAGTAAGTTGCTAAATTGTGGCACAGCGCCACCTGCTGGCCAATCCCAAATACTACCTAAATTATATTAAAATGATGTATTCCTTTTGCCAGACAGAGATTCAGTGACCCTGCATCCTCGGTAGGAGGGTCAGTTCCCCCTACTGATCTCGGAATTTGACAAATCCAAGGACCTCTTCTTCAAAACTTCCAGTAAGCCAACATACTGATCATACCGACTATTTATTACATCATTATTAAGGAAATCCCCTTTTTCCCTTCACTTATTGCAAATTATTATTTTCACATAGGATTATATGCTTACACCTTTGGGACCAATCAGAGGACACCAGTGTCTTTTATCTTTTTCTCTAAACGTAAGTGTTGCTTTATACCCACCGTATTTCCAGGCCTCTTTTCTGTACATGCCAACCTTATATACTGAAATTTTATCCACTCTCCTAGGGAAACCAGGAGTATTTGTGGCTACACATAGAAGCTTGGGGTTTGTTACATACCTCAGGACCCCACTCATCCCTAAGAGGCATTATTTGTATACTTGAGGTAATTTTGAAAACCCAATTTTATTAGCGTAAATATGGCACTAAACAACACATGCCTGCATAAAACCAACCTTCCCCCTTCTTCAGACCAATAGGCCCAAGGATCCAGTAACAAGCCTGGGGGGCACAGGACCTGAACCTCTCTTCCCCCCATTTCCCCATGGGCACGGATGTTCCTGAAGTCTAGGTACACAAAAAGAAAAGACGATGTTTATTTGTTTGTTTTGATATATTTCTCACAACAAGTCACTAATTTTTTGTATTTTTCACTTTTTCACTTTATAGAAAATGGTGATGTTTTTTCCTTGACAAAGGCAATATATGCCGAAACGCGTCGGAACCCTAGTTCTACAACCAGGAATCACCATTTAATAAGTAAAATGGTTCATAAATTGTATATTGTGTAATACCCATTACCTATGCAACCAATGTTATCCTTTTGTTGTTTTTTTACCTTTATATGTAATCATTTCTTAATAAAATGAATAATAATTAACCTTGCCTATAAAATCCCACTTTCTCTTTTTTGGCCTGAGGAACCAAACTTCTTTTTCCAATTATTACAGGGATGATGGCAACAAATCCATCTCAGTTTTTATATCTCTAAAAAACCACCCCCGTCCTTAATTAATTCATGGACTTTCATCCAAAAAGGCTGGAGTGCAGAGCATCACCACCAAATGTGGAGCATTGTACCCTGGTCTTTGTCGCATCTCCAGCAAGTACTCAGGACAGTCGGACAAAATTTGTGTATCCAATCAGGTGTCTGGTATCATCTTGCGAGGACCTTGTAGCCATTTTCCTGAATCGCGACACTTACCGAGGCACCCTGGATAGTGCGGCATATAGTGGACCACTCCTCTTCTGTGAGGGAAAGGTCCAGTTCCCTTGACCAGGCCTGCACGAAAGGAAGAGGATGAGAGGAGAGGGGGGGACTGCAAGAGATGGTACAGTGCAGAGATTACATGTCTCTGGGGTCCACCCCTTTCGCAAAGGGCCTCAATCCCTGTCGGGGGCCTCGTCCACTCAGACATGGCCCGCCGGTTGGTAAGAAAGTGGAGGATCTGGAAAAACGTCCACAATGGGATGGAGTGGGGTTGAAGAACCTGGTTAAGTTCCTCCCAAGACAGTGGGGAGCCTCTATGAAAAAAGTGTTTGGCCAGAACATTGTCATGCGGCCAAATGTCTTTTAGAAATGAGCTAGACATGCCCGGCTCGAAGGCTGGATTCAAGCAAATAGAAGTCATAGGGCCAGATGCTAGGTTAATTTTCCTAGATTTGCGCCAAGCACAATGTAGCTTCAACGGAGGACTGACCATAGGATGACTCCTCAAATCCTCACTAATCGCGGAGAATGGGAGCCAGGAGAGTAGATGTAGCGGAATCTCAGAAAAAGCATTTTCTAGGCCAACAACAGCCTTAAGTGTCGAATGTACATTCCAATCTACAAGTTTGCTTAATATGCAGGCCTTATAATAAGTGCGCAAGTCGGGTAGCCCCAAACCCCCACACTCTTTAGGAGCTGTGAGCTGGAGGTATCTGATCCGTGGTCTTTTGTCTCCCCAGACAAATTTCTGGGAACACGATTTAAAAGATGCAAAAAAGGAATTCGGGAGTTGGATCGGAATCGACATGGACATCTTTAGAAAAGATGCACGGCCGAACCATGATACTTGGAGCGAGCTCCAAGAGCGTAAGGTAGAATTGGTTGTATTCAGAAGGGGTTGGTAATTTAATCTGTAGAGATCCGAGAGACTGCGAGGAATAAAGATCCCAAGGTATGATATGGTACACGCCCATTTGAACGGAAAATTCACTTCACATCTGTCTACTTCCACCTGAGGAAGAGACACATTGAGGGCTAGGGATTTAGCATAATTGATTTGTAGATACGATAGAGATCTAAAGAGTTCCAGATCACGAAGTAAAAGTGGAAGAGAAAGGTGCGGCTGAGACAAGAAAAGCAGCATGTCATCCGCAAATGCCGCGACTTTGTGTGAAGACCCCGCTATTTGGATCCCCCCGAATATCAATGTTGGAACGAATCATGTTGAGGAAGGGTTCTAGCGATAAAATAAATAGAATTGGGGACAGGGGACATCCCTGTCTGGTACCGTTGGTGAGACTGAAGTGGTCCGACAGGTGGCCATTGACTCTGGTTGGTGTACAGGGCCCGTATGCAGGACATCATACGGGGTAATATGCCCAGTGACTCGAGGGTCGACAATAGATAGTCCCAGGCCACTCTGTCGAATGCCTTCTCGGCATCCAGAGAAAGAAAAAATCTGGGAATACCACGCGAAGTGAGCCAATGATGAATATTCAGGGCTCTCGTGGTGCTGTCCCTAGCTTCCCTGCCAGGGGATACCTATGAATTTTAAAGTACTGGATCTCTATTTATAGTTTTTATATACTTTTTAATCTATTTTTGGAAAAAAAATACTACACTATAAGCCTTTTTCTCTCCAGAAATGGTGATTCACTGTCCGGATGGAAACATGTGAGTTTTCTCTTTGATGTCCATGTACAACATTGGAAGAATATTCATATCCAGTGAATGCTGCATTCACCCCTGGGTTTTGCTGTTCTATATGTTAGACAGCAATTGGTTCTGGTGAGTTTGCACTCTATATGTTTGGTGGAGGTTCCCACACTGTTGATCATCTTTTTTTTTTCATTTCATATGAACTTTATTATCCGTCAATGTTTTAAAGGACAATTTCTTTTGGCACTCTGTATGCCAAGTAAACACCACGTCACTGCAGTTTTTGATTACATCATTGATTGTTATTATTCACTTTCTTATTTATTTTTATTTACACAAATGTAATGGCTATTTGATGTATATGGGATAATTTCAATACTTAGAGTGTTGCATTTATCTACACTCACAGCAAGCAGCTTGCTATGGGGGAACCCCAGCCGAGCCGCTTTTCAGTGTCTCCATTCAGACACAGAGCCACGGCTTGGCCACGCCCCCTCTCTCCTCATTGGTTCACTGACTTTGATTAACAGCAGTGGGAGACAATGACGTCAAAGTGGAGGGAGAGGTCCAGACAGCTGAGACACTTGTGCAACATTGCTGGATCAAGATGGGGCTCAGGTAAAGTTATAGAGGGGCTGAGGGGGGCTACTGCACACAAAGGTTTTTTTTATCCTAATGCATAGAATGCATTAAGATAAAATAACCTTCTGACTTTAGAACCACGTTATACAATAAATTTTTTGTGAATCCTTTGCAGTTTCTTACCCAGAGATCGCACCAGAAGCAGCACTTCCTGTAGCAGGCTGATAACGCTAAACAACTGCCTCAATATTAGCAGCAGCATTGTCAGCTCGCCATGAGTCCTCCTCCAGTGTGGGGCAGTGGTTTAGTGTTGTCAGCCTAAAATAGGAAGTGTTGTTCCTTGCAGGATCTCCAGACTGTACACAGAGAGGTATGTTGGCAGCCCTATTGAAAAATTTAATTTGAGAAATTTGGTTTAATCTCCAACATGAAACTCAATTTCTCAAAATCATATGCACTCAATGTTTCCCTCCCTCAAAAATCAGTGATCCACTGTCAAGCTCACTTCCCATTCAAATGGAACACAGACTCTTTCACATACTTAGGTATCTAAATCCCAACTCGTCTCCACGACCTCTTTGCTAAAAACGACTTGCCATTACTGAAGGCTCTAACCTCAAGAAGAATTGGAACAAATCAACCTTCCCCTGGTTCGGCAAGACAGCCATCCTCAAAATGAATGCCTTACCCCGTATACTATACTTGCTCCAAACTGTTCCAATCCATCTACCACTGGCATTTTTCAAATCCTTTAAAAGCATCTGCTCAGACTTCATCTGGGGTAAAAAAAAGACCTTAAATACACTTCACCCAGCTCACTCTCACAAAGTCACAGGGGGGAATAGGACTACCTGATCTGCAGACATATTTTAGAGCCTGTCACCTTTCCAGAATTGTAGACTGGAATACACATGAACGCTTCAAAGACTGGGTCTCATTAGAAGCCTTCTTCACCTCTTTAAACCTGGCCTCGATACCTTGGTTGAAAGACGGACACATTCCCCCCACTTTACTCAAATACCCGACAATCGGACCCACCATTACGTGCTTTCAAAAAACATGCAAATCTATTCACATATCAAACCAAGGACCAATGACCCCGGTTCAGTTTAATCCCGACTTCTCCCCGGGTATGCACTCCCAATTTTTAGCTGAACAATGGTCATAAGACTCAATGCGAGTATATCACTTCTTTGAAGGGGAGAACCCACTATCTTGTTCTTCTTTGGCACGTCTGATGGGCAAACCGCTAATCCCCCCGGACCTTCCTCCTAATAACACAATTCCTTCGTTCCTTGCAAAAAAAAAAAACAAATTACACTAAACTCCCTACTCCCTTTGACCTACTTTGTCAAAAAACAGGCCCACACACCAAACTAAGCTCAACTATTCATTCCTGTCGTTTCCTGGGATCATCCAGAATAAAGAGCAAGCCATGTACAGCTTGGGAAAAATAATTAACCATACCCATTTCCTCAAAAGACTGGGAGCGATCCTGCGCCCATATCCACAAAGGCTCCCTGAACGTTTCCACCCAAGAAAACGGATTTAAAGTACAATCTCGCTGGTATCGTACACCTGACCTCCTACATAAAATGTATCCTAATGCCTCAAATACCTGCTGGAGATGTCAATCAGATAAGGGGACAATGCTGCACATTTGGTGGGCTTGCCCACAAATTCAGCCCTTCTGGCAATCAGTTAATAGAATCACTTTCTCCATAACAGCTTTAGACCTAAACTTGGATCCGGCCTTATTTCTATTACATACTGTATATCACATATACCTTATAAACAATATCACAAATCGGTAGCTATACACATGATTAATGCAGCCAAACGCTGCCTGCCAAGACACTGGAACTTTCCTCTCCCCCCCAACAGTTTAGGAATGGCTGAGGAGTGTAAACAAGATCGCCGAGATGGAAGAGCTCATCCACATCTCACATGATACCCCACAACTCTTTATCTCAAGCTGGTCTTGCTGGATACACTTTACAAACTCTACTGAATATACCACTTTGATTAATTGTTCGGTCTAACCCTATGCTAGTCTCTTCATAGTTTTTGGCCATGCTGGCAGGATTGAGGCAGGACAGGAGAACCCTGATATCTTATCTCTATCTCCCCGCTCCCCCTTACTCCCTTAATCCTACCTCCCACCCCCATTCCTTTCCACCTAAACTATATTGGTACACAATTACCAACACAATACAGACACAGCTTAGCTATTCTCTTGAGACCAACTTTATACCTTCCCTTTACACCTCCCAATGTTAGTCTATGTGCTAGTCTATATGACACATTCTCAAGCTACTCTAATGATCCATACAAGACAAGATACAAGCTCCCAACCTTGTATACTCGGAGCTCAACTGAGTCCCTTCCAGTTGCACTCTCATAACTTCTCCCCCATGACCTCCCGAGTTAATTTTTAGTTGCCTATGCAAGATGAGTCACTATGTTTGATACCTAGCTCTGCACCCAGATCACCCAATAACCTTTAGCCTATCCTCGCCCTGTTAGTACAGACTGGGATCTTCATATACTGTTCATACCTGTATTGTGAACGCTTGTTGTTATTCAATAACTACATGTCATAAATTTGCTTTTGTTACTGATTGTAATTTTCTTACCTTGTTGTATTCTGTATTTTGTAATATTTGATCTCTTTATTAAAAAGTTTGAAACGAAAAATAGATTTGAGTTTTGCATGTACTTTAAAGTGAAATGGAAGCAATGGATAAGGAGATACAGTAACATTTTGCAACATACTAATATTGAATCTCCAATGTTATTTCACACAAGGAGACTTCATTTTTTCACTTCTTTTAGAGGCTGGAATCTAAATGTGTGGACTCCTGTTTGCCCGGATACAGAAAAAAGCCTGGATCTTCAATCCACTCTTCAATGCACTCTTGCTGCTATGACTGTGTCCCATGTTCAGAAGGGCATGTATCTAATAAGACAGGTATATCTTATTTATATACAGATTTATTTATTAATGGTTTTTAACTTTACACTGAAATTCAGAGATGTGCAAAAGCAGAGTATATCATACTGTAGTTGTGCAGGGAATAACATGAGGGAGTGTGTAATATACTTCTAGCCTACATGTTTTTGGACTATTGAGGGAAACCCTCATGTATACAGAGAGAGCAAACTAACTACAGACAGTTCATTGAGTTCTTATCAGGTTAAGATCCTACCACTGGGATTTAGAGCTTTCAGTAAAGTCCATACATTACATGTAAAATATCTTTTAAAGTTGAAATGTAGCTTCCCTGGATTTTTTTTTAAATACCCTATACTTGTTTTTTTGCTTCTGTCCTCAAGCCGGTCTAACATTTTCATCTCTTCTTATTCAGCAAAAGTGGTGCGTGAATACTTCACAGGGACTGAAATGTTCTCATAACACAGATTTGAACAGTGATTGGATGTGGGACCAAAGGGAGAATTTAGAGTACAGGATTACACCTAGCACCTTGGAATTCAGGGATGGTTTAATAATTGTGACATTGATCTTGACAGAGAAGTCAGGGAAATAGGCACGTTGGGGGGGGGGGGTGTTATATTATATTAATAACAAGATAATCTACATATTTACAGATGTGGTGACCTACCCAAAGATGTCTACCTAAACTAAAGAAAGGGGAGGTATATGCAGTTAACCCTTATGGGACCTATTGAGATTCTCCACTTGTAGGTGGACAACAGCGTAGCCCCAGAAAAATATATTTAGACTAGTGTTTCTCAACATTTTTCCAGACCCTTTTAACCACTTTACCTCTGCTCACATTGCTGCTACTGCAGCAATGTGGCTCGTTCCCGTCCAGCGACGTAGACCTACGTTGCTGGACTCCCCCCCTGTAGGCGCCGCTGCTCTTCCCCGATCGTCGGGGAATCGAGTGAAGAGATCCGCCCGCCTGTGTAAACAGAGCAGGCAGATCTCCTAAGTGACAGGGAGTGACAGATCGGAGTGTTCAGCATAGCTGAACATCTGATCTGTCCTTCTGTCACATAGTCACCTCCCCCCCACACGTCAGTAAGCACCAGGCATACATTAACCCCTCCATCTCCAATAAAATTAACCCCTTCCCTGCCAGTGTCATTTTTACAGAGTGTCAAAAATGTCAGTCAAGGGTCCAATCTGTCCGCCGCAATGTCGCAGTCCCGCAAAAAAAATCGCAGATCGCCGCCATTGCGCGTTAAAAAAAAAAACACCAAAAATGACAGAAATCTTTCCCGTAGTTAGTAAACGCAATAACTTTTGCGCAAACCAATCAAAATACGCTTATCGTGATTTTTTTTTACCAAACATAGGTAGCAGAAAACAAATTGGCCAAAAATTTTAAAAAAATTAGATTTTTACATTTTTTGGGGGGGGGAATTTCATATAAAAAAATGTTAAAAATATTGTTATTTTTTCAAAATAAACGCTCTTTTTTTGTTTATAGCGCAAAAAGTAAAAATCGCACAGGTGATCAAATACCACCAAAAAAAAGCTCTGTTTGTGGGAAAAAAAGGACGTAAATTTTTGTTTGGGTACGGCGTCGCACGACCGCGCAATTGTCAGTTAAAGTCGCACAGCGCCGAATAGCAAAAAGTGGCCTGGACGTAAGACAGCAAAATCCTCCGGTAGTAAAGTGGTTAAAGTATGCAAAATCCAAAGGTACCCTATCTAAAATTAAAAAAAAATGTACATGTTTATTATCAATAGCAAACCTGAATATTTTATGATGCACTCAATCACCTTGATTTATTAACTTCCCATCAAAAGCCCCTCATCACATAAAAGATCCCCCAGCATGTCAGAGTCCTCTAATCATATCAGATTCTCCCCATCACCAAATCTTCTTATCACAGAGCCCCTTTAAATCACAGAGCTCCCCATCACACAGTCCCCCATCATACAGCCCCTTGAAAACACAGTACCCCCAGTCACACAGCCACCTATTCACTTTAAAGCCCTCCAGCAGTGTGGTAGAAGGTGGGAGGTGGAACAGGTCTGGAAGAACCAGATTCCCATCCTTGCCTGAATGATAAGGTGGCCATGCATGCCACCTGCTCTGGATTAGTATCATGAGTTGCCATTTTTGCAGGCAGGCTGCCTGCCAACATCATAGCAACTAATGACACTATGCCTACTGCCCCAGAGCATTATTGGTTGCTATGGTACCATGAGCATAATTGGTTTCCCCACAAGTTCCCAGAGCTGAAAAACACCAGTGAATGTATGCACATTATCGCTATGCAATTACATGATCAGAATGGCAACAAAGCTGTCATGAATGAATTCATTCATAAAAGCTGTAATGTCTATGCTGTAATTGGTTCACAGCTATCACATGGTAACTGTGCCAATCACAGCACCCTGCACCATGAAATTAGCTATAGCCAATCACATATCACTAGTAAATCAGCTCTCATGAATAGTTAACTCATTCATGACAGATGAAAACTTTGTTGCAGCGCACAGTGCATTGTGGGTTCACTGACCAGACAAACATCCTGCAGGGCGCCTTGCAAATTCGGGTGTTCACCATAAGGGTGAACAGGCGATGTTTGCCCAACTCTAGTTGCTAATATGGAACGTAAACAGTTACCTAATACTCAACCTAAAGTGTCCCCCTACATAGGTTATCCCTTCATCACAAAATTTTTGATCCAGCACTTTCAAATTAAAAGGTGATTAAAAAACACTGGGGTATTTTATGTAATTACCGCATTCTTGGTCCAACGCTATGAGGACAACCGCAAGTGGTTTTCAGAAGAGCACCTAATTTATGGGATAAATTAGCCCCAAATGTGATTGACCCTCCAAATACAATCTCTTTGTTTAATGATCTGCAAGGCTTTTTCCCATGCAATAAATGTGTTGCCTGTAGTAGGAATGGTGTATGGAAGGTAAAAATCTCTAATTTCTCCAGATCCACAGGAAATAATTATACTATTAAACTATTTATAATTTGTACCACTAGATAAGTAGTATACCTTTTGGAATATCCCTGTCAAAATAATATTTATTGGTAGAACTATTATGCGACTAAGGGATCGCCTATGTATGCAATATTATAAGGGGCTTTAGGGAGCATAACCTGTCAGTCCATTTTAGGAAATGTCATCACAGAGATGCTAGCCTGCTAAAATTTGTAGGCATTGATGTAGGCAACCCATATTGGAGGGGCTGTAACCGGAGAACAGAAATGTCCTAATTAGAAACCCACTGGATTTATGAAATGGACACTTTTGTCCCTCTAGGATTGAATGTCGATCTGGATATCAATTTTTTTATTGATGCTACATAGCTGTTTCTTTGGCTGTTATGCACTAGCCTTCTAAATAGCTAGCTCAATCTAGACTTTTTTTTATTGATATTTGGATTTATTTTGGTAACCCATGAACCGTCCTTCCTTAAAAACAAATGAGTAAGATAAGTATGGTATGTCCATTTATGTTCTAAGCAACTATCAACTTTATTATTGACACAGCTTACTGTAATGTTCCGGTACCTTTGGTACCCTAAATTACTCTTTTTCACAAGTGTATGCGCCCCACCATTCTCTTTTGGAAAGGTGCGCATACACCTTTAAGACTGAAGCTGTCATCACTCAGCGCCGGACTAGATGGCTATTTAAATCGCCGGTTCTCACTCACATGTGTTCGTTCAAACACCCTTACCTGGATGCTAACTTGGCTTGAAGCTTTCGTGCTTGCAAGCATACCTCGCTGACGGAACCTCGCTGCGCTGATCCCTGCATCCCGCTTCCGGATCATCCGCTCCTCCTGAACCAACCTTCGGCTGTATTGCTGTTAGTGCTAAGTACCCCGCAGGGGAACCCTCTATAAACTTATACTAAGCTTACACTATCTAGCTCTGCATAGTAAAGACTATTTATCACATCTGCATATCTAGATTGCTAGCTCTTAAGACTACTGCTACTTATTCCTGCACTGGGTTGATCTCTCTTGTATGTCCACCTGCTACTCTGTCATCTGCTACCATACATGATTGCTAAACCTACCTACATCCATCTGCTACTGTCTTACCTTCAAGTGTCTGTCACCTACCACCTCCACTCAACCTGTTTCTTAAATCGTCATCACTGTGTTACTACATACATAAAGTCACTCTAGGAACCAGCTTGTTGAGTGTGTGTATTTACTAGCTGAATTAAGACCTTCCACACATGATGAGTCATTGAGGTTGGGAATGGTATCTCAGCATCTCTCTTACATGACTACTGAAGTGGAATATTTCTGCAGCTGAAAATCCACACCATACATGAAACGCAGGAGCGTTACACTTACCTCTGTTAAAATTGACATTTTGGTCACCGATCATTTTCATTTGTTTATTGGTGTAGTTTACATTTTTTTTAAATAGCGGAATGGGTACTTCCGGGTTACCTGTTCTGTTTTAAAGATGGCACAACTGCCATTTCCGGGTTATCCGTGTAGTGGATCTAGGTATTTAAGGAGGCCACACATTGACATCAGCAAGGAGACGTATCCATTGATAACATGCCTGGGCACGTAATGCGTCAGGAGTGGCTTATATCACGTCATTGTGTCCGCATGTTTGAAGTGGTGGCCGCCATTGTAAAGTTGGCCATTTCTGTTTTAATGTTGCAGAATCAAGTAGATTACAAGCATCAAGTAGTATACAAGAGCTTCTGGGCTCCTGTTTGGTGATCTTTTTACACACATGACGTTGATCTCTGAAGGGAGAAGATTACAGTATCCATATGAAATGATGAGAAGTGCCTGCTAAGGGATATTGTTTGGAGCTGGTTTATATCTCAATTCTGGAAGGAGATCACAGTGTTCACATGAGATGATGAGAAATGCCTGCTAAGGTATATTGATTGAAGCTGCTTTATATCTGAATTCTGGTGAGTGTATAGTTTGGTTGGAGGCTCACGTGCACTGGATCTCTTTCACAATTTTTGGTGGATTCTACTGGATGTCATACACTGATAGATGTTTTCACATTCTGGTGAGCATCTAGCACTCTAGGATTATCCACATTGGAAGGACTTTTTGTCACATATTGTGGTCACATGTTTGCACTATATTAGTTGCTTTTCGACTTTTATAATATTTTCTATATTTGATTAATATATTAAGCAGTGCAGTGCACTATATACAGTTTTTGTTATTTTAAACATTTTGTACAGTCACCTTGCATGCCAGCTGCTACTACTGCATGCAATCACTATATTTTGCACTTTCACAGTATCAGTGTGTTCATCTGTTCAAGTAGTAATATGTCTTATTTGGTTGTCCTCTTCTCACCCATTTAAGGAAATGGTCACTCACTTTTATTAGGACAGGATCATCATTCAGTGTAATGAAGGGTCAGTTATTGGGTTCTACTCTGTGTTGAGTTATATGGGTTTTTTGGCAGTCAATAGGTGAGCTTTGTCCTGTTTTTCATGGTGAGGACATTACCAGACAAGTTTTAATGATGCCAAATACATCACTTGCCATGCCTGGATTACAATGATCTCTGATTGTCTGAGTACTAAAGGGAAATACATGGTGGCTATGGAGATATTTTCCATATTGGCCTCAAGTGCTGTACTTCTAAGTTGTATATGTTTTCCAAAATGTTTTATTATCTTATTTAAACCTGAATTCAATATACAATCATGTTTACTTGATGGCAGAAGTAGACATGACTGGGTAACGTCTCTTAGAAATCGGTTTAGAAATGTTTTCACACAAGATTCCCATAGGTTTCACCCAAGTCTTGGTTAAGTGGCTGATGTTTGACCCTTGAAAGAAGCTTTAGCCATTTAATATTTTAAAAAAATTTAATTTTGAACTTTAACTTTTTAGTGTGTCACTTCAATGTCCAGATTAATGTGCCATTTAACACAGAAAACAGCAGTCTGTCTCTGCTATTGCCCATTACTGAGCCACAAATGTCATATCTAACTGCTCAGTTGCACTCATACATGGGTTACTATATTTTTGGCATCCATCCCAAACAAAATAGAAAAAACCTGGAAAAAAACACTTGGGGGGGAGGATTTTCCAGAAAAGCGGGGGAGAGGGGATGTTTTTGGATGCTTTGTATTTGAAGAAAATGTGAAGCAAAAGGTATATATAAAAAAATGACAAACTTTTATTGCATGATTAACACAAAAAAATAATAATAATGGTGATACAAAAAAACAGACAACCAGTCTTGCAGACTGGTATGAACCGTTAAATATAAAGGTACATATATTTAAAGACCTTCAATGTATCAATACTCATGGATGTACAGACAATGGATACCGCACACTGTTGGAAACAGATTAAAATGACGAAATGTTGGATCCCCAACAAACCCCAACGCGTTTCAACTTTAAATAAGTCTTCTTCAGGGGGTATGTATTGGTCCGCAATTCTTTTGACAAGCATATATGTGTCCACCCACACGTATAGCAAAAATGCTATTGGTAGTGTACTGTCAATTTTTTATTTATAATCCAAGGAAGCACGGGATCATATCAGGGTGGAGGCTCTCTTCTGGGAACCACAAGGACAGGGGCTGAAAATGAGACCGAGGCAAACCTAGATTCTATTGTTATATGTTATATTTCTTGGTCAAGAAAAATCAGGTCAGCAAGTCCCTCAATATAGATATGGACTCTTTTTCACCTGCCAACTGCCAACTGCATACCTCCCCACACCCCTCACCCAGATTTCAGAATGTTTGTTTATTGATCCAGTAATCAATGGGCTCAAATCAATGTTTTTCATTTGTTTGTAGCAATTTAAAAATATCAAAGAAGCAGGATGGAAATATTTTCTCTAAGAAACTAAATCCGAACAGCAATTGTGGTTTCTGTTCTCATAATCAGATGTTAAAAGCAACTGAAATTTTGAAGTATGTGATCTGCGCTCCGTTTATATATAAATATAATATTTATATTGTATTTTTTTATTTATTAAATTTGCTTTCTCATGCAGCTTTGATGGAACTTCAGTTGCTAGCTGTGATACAATACAAGACAATTGGTTTTCTCAGAAGCTCTGACCCCGATGCTCATTGTGTTTGTATTTTTCTTCCTGCAGACAGTGAAAACTGCATGAAATGTCCTGATGATGAATGGCCAAATGAGAAGAAGGATCGGTGTGTTCCAAAACTGGTGGAATTTCTCTCCTACACTGATGATCCCATTGTTGCAGCATTTTCATCTGTCTCCATCCTCTGTTGTCTTCTGACTGGTTTAATATTGGGGATATTTATACATTACCAGGACACCCCCATTGTTAAAGCTAATAACCGGAACCTGAGCTATCTTCTCCTGGTCTCCATCATGCTGAGCTTCCTCTGTGTCTTCTTGTTCCTCGGCCATCCAGTAGATGTGACCTGCATGCTGCGTGTCACCTCTTTTGGTATCATCTTCTCAGTTGCCGTCTCTTCTCTACTTGCCAAAAGTATCATGGTGTGTATTGCTTTTAAAGCCACCAAACCTGGGAGTCCCTGGAGGAAATGGATGGGAGCCAAACTGCCCAATTTTATCATTTGTGTCTTCTCACTGGTTCAAGTTATAATCTGTATCACTTGGTTGTCTGTTTCTCCACCCTTCCAGGATCGGGACACTCACTCTTATCAGGGGAAGATCATTATTCAGTGTAATGAGGGTTCAGTTATCGGCTTCTACTCTGTCCTGGGATATATGGGGCTTCTGGCAGCTGTGAGTTTCATTATCGCTTTTTTAGCCAGGATATTACCGGACAGTTTTAATGAGGCCAAATACATCACCTTCAGCATGCTGGTGTTCTGTAGTGTCTGGATTGCCATGATCCCGGCCTTTCTGAGCACCAGAGGCAAACACATGGTGGCTGTGGAGGTTTTTGCAATAATAACCTCAAGTATTGGACTTTTTGGCTGTATATTTTTCCCAAAATGTTACATAATTCTGTTCAGACCTGATCTAAATACAAAAATAGTTATCCACTAATATGTATAGAGCAACAATGGATAACCAATAAGTATAGCATTATCTCTATTATAGGTATTTTTCATATTTTGCTAGTGTATTTAAAATTAATACTGTTATATTTGAACATTTACGGTAATACTTACCTCTCCTTTGGAAGGTGAGTTTAATTTTTGCTCTGGACACTGTTGGTATCAGACACTTTGGGTTCGTTGGAAATCTTGTCCCCTGCTGGGTGTAGTGGTTCCTCCTAACAGCAGATACATGACTACAGAGCAATGTAGTCACTTAGTGAGGAGGAACCACAGTGACCAGAGGGGGACAAAGTATCCAAATCATCATAAACTATCAAATACCAGAACCACCCATCACTCTTCAAGAGAGGGGAGATTTCACTCACCACCTTCCAGAAAGATCTTTCATAAGCTGATAGTAATGTCATTATTTTAGTGTCAGGGTCACTTTATTTATATTGTATGTAGATTATTCTGTATAAAATAATAAACACATTTTGTTGGTGTATTCTAAACTCATTTTTAATAATATTTAAAGTTCATGAGAGCATGAAAATGTAAGTTTACATTTTAAGTGGTAAGTTGTCTTCATTTTAAAGGGTATTTTCTTGATAGGATCTAATAAAAGAATTATCTCCTTGTATAAATTTAATTTAAAATTGCTGCCACAAGGGACTATTTGGCTTCCTCATACAATGCTGCAGAGACAAAACTTGTACCCTAGACCTTGCCAGATCCTGACATGAAAAGTTCCAAAGCTAACAACAGGTTCCAGGTACTCAATGATCAATCAGATGATTTATTCTGAAAAAACATTAAACATTACAATTATGTTAGCTTAAAGTGGTTCTAAAGCCTGCAGGTTTTTTACCGTCATGCATCTATGCATGAAGGTAAAAAAAAACATCAGTTTTCAGCAGTCCCCTTTAATACTTACCTGAGCTCCTTTTCCATCCAGTGATGTGCATGAGAAAATTAGCCCTCCGTTGACTCTCCCTTCTCATTTGCTGAGACAGCAATAGAGGCCATTGGCTCCCACTGCTGTCATACATGGCCAGTGAGCTATATTCTCCTGGTCTCCATCATGCTGAGCTTCCTCTGTGTCTTCTTGTTCCTCATCTATCCAGTAGATGTGACCTGCATGCTGCGTGTCACCTCTTTTGGTGTCATCTTCTCGGTTGCTGTCTCTTCTCTACTTGCCAAAAGTATCACAGTGTGTATTGCTTTTAGAGGAGGCGGGCCTGAGCCACTGCTCCATATCTGAATGGACATTAAGACCAGTGGCTCGGGAGCACATCTGCTTGGACACCCCCACTGCAAGCTGCTTGCTCTGGGGGCACTCGGCAGGAGGGAGGGGCCAGGAGCAGAAAAGTATGACATGTTTGGGGTTTTTTGCCATTAATATCACTCTAATATATTTTCAAATGAATGTTCTTACTCATAAGTGCCCCATAAAAGGGTATATCTGCCATCTCTAATGATTTAACATACGAAAACCCATACTACAATAAGTGCCAAAGAATGTGCAAAATTATCAAATTCCCCAAATCGCATGCAAATTGTGAAAATCAAGTCTCCCACAATATTAAGTGCAATAAATCTCTTATCAGTGGCATGGATGAAGTTTGCTCCTTTGTGTCGTTCAAATGATCTCTTTGTGATCCCCCATCTGTAATCCACTAACCTCATAAGTGTAGCGCACCCCCTAAGGAGCCGCAAATAAACTTGGATAGGAATCTTCAGGGACAAAATTATTTACAGTCCATATGTACACTTCTCCTCTGCCTCCTGCACAAACTTGCTTGCAGATACAAAAATCACTCAAGCAACTCCAGCAACTCCAGCACAACACTTTTTTGAGGCACTATAACTCCCAGGACCAACTGGCACAGTGTTCAAAAAGGCTCAGTCAGATAGATAAAAATAAGCCCATTACAGGCAGGGACTGCGGGCCCCTTGTTTGTGTAGCAAAGTCCTAGTGCCCAGCTATCCTTCCCGTAGCTACTGATCCCAGCACCACCTCTTCAGGCATTCCCAGTTCTCCTGACTGAAGCTGCCCTTTTCACTAATCCTCCTGGCTAAGCTTTCACAGTGTTCCCAGACTGCTTCCACCCAGTCCTTTCAGGATACCTTTCAGTCCTCCCAACTGTCTCACTCACCAACCCACCTGGCTGTCTTCTTCCCTGGAGATTTTCCTGACAGTTTTCTCCTCCAGCTTTCCTCACACCTGCTCCCATGCCACTGGTCAGGACTCCTTTTGTGTCGTGAAGAGGGTCCCTTTTGCACCCAAGCTCTCAGACTTGAGGTCACCTCACCAGACTAGGGGGTTACCCTCAAGGGTCTCCAACAACCTCCTAACACTCTATCTCCATCTTCCTCCCGAACTCCACTGCCCAGCTGGGCTGACCCTGAGTATTTGAGGGGGGCCTAACCCATGCCAACCAATCTGTCAGGGATTGGTCAGGGCCCTCAGAATACTCCAGACAGCTCCTTCTCACCCCTCACCTCCACTCCTATTCTTCTGGGAGTTTCCAGAGCGTTCCAGAAGTAGAGAAATAGGGTAGGTCTCAGAGATACTGTCTTACTTAGCCTTCCTAAGTTCCTCACCCGACCCAGATCAAAACACAGGCTTGGCTGCCAGCCAAGCATGAACATTTTACCTACACTAACAAAAAAACCTAACAATGTCTACTCACACACTAGAAGGTGCTACAAAAGTCTGACCACTATATAAAATAAGTTGGTCGAATAGTGCTTGTTGTATATAACAAAAAAAAAAAAACAACCAGTTAACTTGGATCTACATGGACTAATGCAGTCAGTCATATATGAAGCAAAAAAAAAAAATCAGTTCAGTATAAAAGAGAGGCCCTATCAATACCAAATAATAATCAATATACCCAAAAAGAAATGCAAACTCCAAAATACCCCCTCCTGAATCAAGAGCAAGAAGAAAGGGAAGCAATGCAGTAAAAAATATTAATACTTGCCTTGCAGATGTGATGGCTACAAGTAATATCACCAAGATGGGATTAGAGAGAGGGTGTCTTTAATGGGTCACTAAGACCATTTCAGAGAGAACCAGATTTCTATGGATGAACTGAATAGTCGACCATCTCTGCTATCTGCACATCGGAGAGGATGGGAGCCCTTAAAAGGACTGAGGCACAGAGTCTAAGTACACACACCAGATCTTCACCAGGGCACCTCCCAAAAGGCAGGAAGGTCCCCTTTGATAGTAGTGAGAGCTAGAAATGGCCTTGCGGCTCACCCGGCAGTCGGTTCGCGGCAAATTTTGCTTGTTCACTACCCGCCAAACACATGGCGTTGTTCGCGGCGGCCATATTAGTTTACATTGGGGAGAACTTTAACCCATGACAAAGCCGTCAGGTGGAACAGGACAGCCAATTAAAACATTTCAGCACATGGACATGCCCCCTACCCTATAAATAGACCTGAGCTGTCGGCCATTTCACGTTCTGCTTTTTGCCAGTGTAGGGAGAGGTCTGCTGTATGCATCAGGGAGAGATTGCCAGACACAAATAGCTCTGTTAAGATCCACAAAAGTCCTTTTCAGGGCTGGTATTTCGGTATAGGTCTACTAGTATCTTTTCAGGTTAGGGACAGGTATCAAGTCTGTGCTTTAGGGGCAGTTAGAGATCGGCAGCAGTCACACAAATCGCTCTGTTAATGTCCACAAAAGTCCTTTTCAGGGCTGGTATTTCTGTATAGGTCCAGTCTCTTTTCAGGTTAGGGACAGGTATCAAGTCTGTGCTTTAGGGGCAGTTAGAGATCGGCAGCAGTCACACAAATCACTCTGTTAATGTTGACAAAAGTCATTTAAAAGGCTGCAGTTTTTGGTATAGGTCCAGTCTCTTTTCAGGTTAGGGACAGGTATCAAGTCTGTGCTTTAGGGGCAGTTAGAGATCGGCAGCAGTCACACAAATCGCTCTGTTAATGTCCACAAAAGTCCTTTTCAGGGCTGGTATTTCTGTATAGGTCTAGTCTCTTTTCAGGTTAGGGACAGGTATCAAGTCTGTGCTTTAGGGGCAGTTAGAGATCGGCAGCAGTCACACAAATCGCTCTGTTAATGTCCACAAAAGTCATTTAAAGGGATGCAATTTTTTTGTATTGCTGTGCAGTGCACTATATCGGGGGGGGGGGGGAGGGGGGGTAATCCACAGTATAATATACTTTGTAGAAAGCATATTATAGTGGATTAGTAGTATTATTGTGCACTGCGCAGCATTGTGACATATGTGGTGACTGAGCGTTGCTGCAGCAATACTACAAACAGTGACAAAATCACTTATAATGTATTATAACTGGTGTGATAGACAAATGCCCCCCCTCCCTTCCCAAATACCACATATTGAAGTGGGGTGTTATCTGAGTATACTTTTACAAGTGTATTTGTGTCCTGCAACAATATTGCCTCTTTTGCTGAATTAAGTCTGGTACACATAGTGCCAAACTCACTGGCAAATTTTTTGAACAACTGGTGTGATAGACCAGAGCCCTCTCCCCCCCCCCTAATACCACATTTTGAAGTGGGGTGTTATTTAACAGTATAATTTTCTAAGATTGTATTTTAGTCCTGCAAAAATTTGACCTCTTTTGCTGTGTTAACTGTGCTACACACAGTGACAACAGTTACTTGTAGAACTGGCGGACTGACGGACCGGCAGATAGGGAGGAGAGGCAGGTAGAACTTGCATTGCACAAGAGGTACAAAGCAGACTGCAAATGTATCAGGAGAGAGCCATGTACAGTCCCATCTGGCGCTCCCAGGACGCCGGCACATGGCTCTGCAGTGTGGGCTTTTTTTAATGTGTCCGTTGCTGACAACAGTGTTGCCATCTGCAGCCTTTGCAGTCAACGCATAAGTCGCGGTAAGCCCAACACTCACCTAGGGACAACCGCCTTAAGAAGGCACCTGAAATCCCATCACCGAGCCCAGTGGGAGCAACACCGTCAGAACCCACAAAGCCACACTCCATGCTCTCACCGTCCAGCCTCTTCTCCTTCTCCTGTCTCCTCTCATTTGTCCTCCACTCCACCTTCCATGATGCCGTCGTCACATTGTTCTGGAAAAAGGCAAGCTTCTGTGGCCCAAATGTTGGTGCTTAAAAAAAGGTGTCTGACAGGTGTCTGTCTACATCGGGATAACGGCCGATGTGGACGCTCTGAGGAGTGATGAACCCCTGGACTACTGGGTGGGCAGGCTTGACCTCTGGCCAGAGCTTGCACAATTTGCAATGGAACTGTTGGCTTGCCCCCCGTCCAGTGTCCTGTCTCAAAGGACGTTCAGCGCAGCAGGGGGGATCGTGACCGATAAGCGCACTCCCCTAGCTCATGACAGTGTAGACTACCTCACATTTATAAAAATGAAAGAGGCATGGATCTTTGAGGAATTCAACACATGTGACCACCAGTAGACCATGTTTCAATGAAATTCCTCATGCCAGCCCACAAATATCCGCCAGACCGCCATCCACCCACAACAATTCCTGGTCCTTGTCTTCGCTACATACAGCGGCATAAAAGGCATTTCATGTCCATTGAATGGCTAATTTTTGGGGCCTATACAGGCCGACACTTACTTCTGTATCCTGTGTGAATGCCTAATGTACCTCTAGCCATCAAATACACTACGTTCTTAGCTGTCAGTTAAACCCATGTGGGCTAATTTTTGGGGCCTATACAGGCCGACACTTACTTTTGTATACTGTGAATGCCTAATGTACCTCTAGCCATCAAATACTATGTTCTTTGCTGCCAGTTAAACCCATGTGGGCTAATTTTTGGGGCCTATACAGGCCGACACTTACTTCTGTATCCTGTGTGAATGCCTAATGTACCTCTAACCATCAAATACACTACATTCTTTGCTGTCAGTTAAACCCATGTGGGCTAATTTTTGGGGCCTATACAGGCCGCCACATACTTCTGTATACTGTGTGAATGCCTAATGTACCTCCAGCCATGAAATACTACGTTCTTTGCTGTCAGTTAAACCCATGTGAGCAAATTTTTGGGGCCTATACAGGCCGACACTTACTTATGTATCCTGTGAATGCCTAATGTACTTCCAGCCATCAAATACTACGTTCTTTGCTGTCAGTTAAACCCATGTGGCTAATTTTTGGGGCCTATACAGGCCGACACTTACTTCTGTATACTGTGAATGCCTAATGTACCTTCAGCCATAGAATACAATGTTCTTAGCTGTCAGGAAAACACGTGGGCTAATTTTTGGGGCCTGAAATGGCTGACACTTACTTCTTTATCCTGTGAATGCCTAATGTACTTCCAGCCATCAAATACTACGCTCCTTGCTGTCAGGTAAACCCATGTGGTCTAATTTTTGGGGCCTATACAGGCCGACACTTACTTCTGTATACTGTGAATGCCTAATGTACCTCTAGCCATCAAATACACTACGTTCTTAGCTGTCAGTTAAACCCATGTGGGCTAATTTTTGGGGCCTATACAGGCCGACACTTACTTCTAATCTATAATAGAGGGAAGCGCACGCAGACCTCGGGCAATAAAGCTTTATTTAAGGACAAATTACACAGTACAGTTAAAATGCACTCACACTTTATCTTCTTGGCATTCGCATATCGGCATTCCAACAAGAGCTTCTCGCTCCTCCCGTCCCTCCAGATGGTGACACTACTGTCTCCTATCTTGCGGCTACCGCCGCTATGACCCCGCTCTCCTCCACGGTAGCCGCAAGATAGGAGACCGTAGTGTCACCATCTGGAGGGACGGGAGGAGCGAGAAGCTCTTGTTGGAATGCCGATATGCGAATGCCAAGAAGATAAAGTGTGAGTGCATTTTAACTGTACTGTGTAATTTGTCCTTAAATAAAGCGTTATTGCCCGAGGTCTGCGTGCGCTTCCCTCTATTATAGATTGGAATTGCTTGTTATCCGCCCCCCCCCAGTGGAGTGCGAGAGGAGCTGCAGCGGCCAGGACATCACAGCTTGAAAGCATACATCCAATAGTAGGTGGACACATGGACAGCGCCATGGGCTGGTGAAGTACTTCTCTATATATATGTTGTGCATCAGCATGTGCAGGAGTTGTTCTTTTTGACGACACTTACTTCTGTATACTGTGAATGCCTAATGTACCTCTAGCCATCAAATACACTACGTTCTTAGCTGTCAGTTAAACCCATGTGGGCTAAATTTTGGGCCTATACAGGCCAACACTTACTTCTGTATCCTGTGAATGCCTAATGTACCTTCAGCCACAGAATACAACGTTCTTAGCTGTCAGTTAAACCCATATGGGCTAATTTTTGGGGCCAATACTGGCCGACACTTACTTCTGCATCCTGTGAATGCCTAATGTACCTTCAGCCACAGAATACTACGTTCTTAACTGTCAGGCAAACCCATGTGGGCTAATTTTTGGGGCCAATACTGGCCGACACTTTCTTCTGTATCCTCTGAATGGCTAATGTACCTTCAGGCACAGAATACTACGTTCTTAGCTGTCAGGCAAACCCATGTGGGCTAATTTTTGGGGCCAATACTGGCCGACACTTACTTCTGTATCCTGTCAATGCCTAATTTTTCAGACTGGAAATGAAAAACAATGGGTCTGTAAGGGTTCCGCTGTCAAGATGAAAATATATCGAGGACTCTTAAAGACTTTTATATTATATGTTCATATATCCATATTCAGTATGGCAGTCTAGAGTCCCCTCTTAATCCTTGAATATACTTTCAAAAATAATACGTTTTAGGATTTCAGTCTGAGTCTGTTTGTTATGTTGTCTTTATTATGAATATGTGTCAAGTATAACATGAAATGTTCTTCCAGAAATGATAAGATTCCCGGAAAGAGATGTTTATGAAAACAAGCCCCTTATTACCGTAAAATGTAAAAAGCCCCCAATCAATAATTTTTAATTGTCAGACTAACTTTTCACTCGACGTCATTATAATGTCAGGATGACCGTATGTGTAATTAGACTGTATTATGAAATCTTGTGCAATATTGTGAAACTTTGTATAATCTGTAACTTGGGCTTGTGCCCATTTATGTATTATAAAAATGCTGTAACAAATTTATTCTGTGTCACACATCCATTGAAGGATGGTGTGAACCGCTGTATGGCGTATATTCTGAGTAAACATATGGAGACGAATGCAAAACTGATTGGCGTAGATTATTTCATGGCTCAAGCTTAACATGAAATTAACATTTGGTGACCCCTAAGCGTGTTTTTCTGACCTCATCGAAACCGCCGGTTCTCACCGCACAGCAGGAGGGACAGCACAAAAGCTTCAGGTGAGAAAAATATTTTTATTTCTCATATTGAAAAAACTGTCTTTTTCTTATGTGTGGTGGTGTGCCGGTTGGGGAAAGTGCAGCTACGAAAGGTAACACGTATCCTTTGAATTTAATTGCATTCTGTCTGTGTATGGTTACTGAGATTATTAAATGGTACCAATAGGAAATACTGTGTATGAAAAATATTATTTTCTAAAAAAATATATATTTTTTTAATTCTCCTTATTACAAGAAATGACAATATATATATATATATATATATATATATATATATATATATATATGGGACGATTTCAGCAGAGATATTATTATTTTCTGGATTGTGTGTGTGTGGTGTTGAAAGACAAATGTGGAGGTATTAGGGCAGGTATTGCCTTAAACCCCAGTGTCTGTGTAATCTGCTGAGTGTTCTTTGGATTAGGGAGTAAGAGAAAGACTAGCCTATATTCACTCGTTTAGGAGACGTCCAAACGAGCAATAGAACAGATTAAAGACATGTCATAATAAGTACCGGTGTAATAAAGAAACGGATCTTGATCCCAGAATCTCCAAATATTGTCATTTCTAACGTGGTAACGAGAAATAATAAAATGGGAAATTTAAGTGATAAGAATGTTTTGCCCATTATGAATGACTTATGGCTTAAAAAACTAAAGCAAAACAATTAATAAAAATAGCAAAGAAAACAGGCTTAAATGTTGCTAAATTGCATTCAGGTGCACCCATCGTTAAGTTGATGGTGAGTGGTGATCCAGACGCCCTCAAACATCATGTGAAGTTTTGCAGAATTACAAAAAAAGCGTATGAAGAGGATCCCTCTAAATGGTGGCCACCAGAGGGCTATTCTGAGTATGCCTAAAAATTGATGCCTTGTTTAACTTGCTATTTAAAATGTCTGATTGTGGGGGAATTAAATGTCTAGCAGCATGGGAAGAAAAATATATAGGTGAAGCCCCTCCCTATAAAATGTGTTTAGAAAAAGCTACTTTAACATATAGATGAGGAAGAGTAATAGAAACAGTTTTATCAGGGAAAACGTAGTTCGCCGTAGTTGGCAGAACACTTTGAGGTTATTTTATATATATAGAATTATAGATAATGAGAATTTACATTTTGCTCATAAGTCCCTGTATGAAAGGGATCTCTGCTGCAAAATTTTGAAAATTGGCTACTTGCCAAGAGATGGTTCACCAATAAATATATTCGTTCCCGTTATAGCTATGGAATTTATTTTTGCACAGAAAGGGTTACCGCAATTAGTGTGACCATTGGACCCTGTTGGCACCTAGCCAAAAGTTTGAAATCAGATTAACTTTTTATCTGATTATAGTTTTGAATGGTATTTTAGGGGTGTCCTCATTTGAAGGAGGGGAACCTCTGGTCAGATTTTTGTAAAAATGACACTAAAAAAGAAAAAAAAAGTAGAAAGTTTTTTTTTAAAAAAAGTTTGGCACGGAGCCAAGAAAATGTTTTAGTTTTATAGTTTTATCTAATTTTAGCATACAAGTGGTATCTGATATGCCATCTTTACTGATGGCCATACCATCCGATGCTACTCACTTTTACAGTGAAGTAATGCGTGTTTTTTTTTTTTAGCGTCCTAGTGGACGAGGAGACAAAGCCAACTTAGTTTCTTGTTTTTCAGTCTGGGTAACTGACCTGGTGTAGAAATGCCCTTAAAAATGGGTGATGGAGGTTAGTATATAGCAAGGATAGGGAAAGTGTATGTCCCTTAGAAACCCCAAGAAATTAGGGCAATTGTAGAAAATCTCCCAAACATTGCCAAGAGTCTTAAAAGAAATGGTACAAAAGGGTGATGTGAATGGAGAAAACTCAGCAAGCTACATATATAGATATGTGGATTTTGATTGATTGTGCAGTACCGGGAAAGAGAAAAAAAATATGCGTATGTATGGAACACATTTGCAGTAAATAAATAAGTACGTATGAATCAGGGATATTGGGGATACAGGCACATGGCCAAAATACGTATGAAACAAAGATTGATACAATAAAATTCCAAAGAAATGGGTAACAAGTATGTTTGATAAAGGACAGAATATGCGAATGTTATTGGATGTTGTTTAGAAGGAAGGTGAGGAGATGTTGAACTATTGTAATAGATTCAAAGATGCTATATAGAAGCAAAGTGATTGGGTGACTGAAAGTGAAGATGACATGAAACAACCTAAAGTGATAAAAAATTTTGTAAGTGGATTGTTGTCTGAGATTAGAAAAGAAAATGGAGCTCCGCATAGTGGGCTGGAGAATTAAATCTGTCCCTGAGTTGGTTGACATAGCACAGATAGCTTGTGAAGTGTTATAAAAAAAAAGAGGAAAAAATAGAGAGAAAGGAAAAAACTAAAATAATGAATATGCAAGTCCCTGAGGTAAAGGAAAAGGTACACAAACCCAGGGGAATGCCAGTTTCTACAAGTACAGGTGACGGAACTCCCTTATCCCCCGTCAGGAATAGTGTACATTTCCAATTTTGGGGTCCCCAGGTCAAAAGGGAGAACTGGAGATCCAAAGAGGGGCAGTATAGGACCCCTACAGGAATTGTTAAAAGGACAAACAAAAAGCAATTATAAATTTACTTTAGAAGAGTTAACCCCTTCAGTTATGGAAGCATTTAAACAAATCAAGCAATCTTTGCTAACAGTGCCCAGTCTTGGTTTGTCAGACTATAGCAAAGATTTCTATTTATTTTGCACAGAAATAAATGGACATGCGAATGGGGTGTTAATGCAACACTTCTGTGCTAGACATCGCCCAGTGGGGTACTACAGTTACCCATTGGACAGCTTCCTGGATGTCTAAAATCAGTAGCAGCAGTTGCCCTACTGGTTGAAAAAACTGCAGACATTGTATTAGGCAACACTTTGTATTTGATGTGCCCCCATGATTTGGAGGCTATGTTAAATAGTGCCTATACTAAACACTTCACAGTACAAAGGATAGCACATTATCATTTGATTTTGTTATCAGCTTCTAATCTAAAAATTCAGCGCTGCCAGACTCTGAATCTAGCTATTTTTTTACTGGAAGCTGACAGTGAGGAAATTGATGATTCTGAATACCTACCATAATACATGATTGTGCTACCTCTATTGATGAAGTAACAAAACCCAGATCTGATCTTCAGGATGAATCCATTGCTGGTCTGCCTGTATGTGCAGACTTGTTGGTAGATGGCTCATCCCTCAGATGACCTGATGGGTTAACATTAGCTGCTTGTGCGGTAGTAAACGGTGAGAGCCGACTACTGCATACTGAAATTCTGCTAAATTCTAAGTCAGCGCAGGCTGCGAACTTACAGCTCTCTGTGTTGCATTGGAGATAGCAGAATGAGATACGGTAAATATCTACAGTGATTCTGCGTATGCTGTGGGTATATTGCACAGCTTTGCACAATTATGGCAGGAAAGGAGTTACGTGATAGCAACAGGAACACCCATTCAACACAAAGAGTTAATTGACAGACTGTTGTTTGCAGTCCAATCGCCTCTTAAAGTAACAGTAATTAAATGTAAAAGCACATACTGGGTTTAATGACAGTGTGTTGGTTGGAAATGTTTTGGCTGATAAATATGCTAAAAGAAGCTATTTACTCTTATCAGCCACATGTAGTCCCTATATTTTTGGTCACAAACCTTCAAGTGGACCATGGGGTTATCAAGGCCCTACAAGAAAGTTCACCCCACTGATCCACTTGGTCTACAAAAAAGAACTGTTTGCGGACCAGATGGCCTGTGGAGGTTGAATGCTATAAACTGGTTGCTCCACCAACTCTTTTTCCTTCATTGTTGACCTTGAGCGATGGGCATTGCCATGTCTCAACAGGAGGGATTGTGAACAAACAGTGGTGGGCACCAGGTTTTTACACATATGCTGCTAAACAAGTTAATGAATGTACTGTATGTCAAATGCATAACATAGGTAAACCAGTGCCTACTCCTAAGAAACACATTCCGCATACTGAGGAGCCGTTTCAAAATTGTGTAGATTGACTTCTCAGATATGCCCCCTTGTGGCCAATTCAAGTATATTTTAGTTTGCAAATATTGTTAAGTAATTAAGTGTCTTACTAGAGAATTGATTTTTAGGTTTGGTATGGGAGCTGTGATCTCTTCAGACAGAGGTACACACTTTGATAACAAACTAATAGCAGAAGTAGTAGATATCTTAGGTCTGAAACAACAGTTACACACCACGTATAGACCACAGGTTAGTGGGATGGTGGAACGCAGTAATCAAACCCTAAAAAGGTATCTGGCCAAGATGACTACTAATGGAAAGAGCACATGGGTAGAAGCATTGCCTATAGCCCTAGCAACTATCAGGACTACCCCAAAGGAGAAGATGTATTGTTTGGGCGCCCTCCTAAAAAAACATCCTACAGCTTCTGTAACATCAGAAACAGTGACTTTAAGACTTTAACACAAATGTGTTTTCTGATACTTTTTCCAAAGCAGGACAACCAGTGGACCTAAGTGAACAGGATATTCATGGACTAAAAACTGGAGAGTGGGTGTACATCAAGAATCACACCCCGAAGACTACTCTGTCCCCTAAGTGGAAGGGACCATTCCAGATTATTTTTATGTCTCCCACAGCTGTAAAGCTAAAAGACTACAAGTATTGGATGCATGGTTCCCATTGTAAGGAAGCAGTATGTTTGAACAAACATACAAGCCAGTGTACTGCTGGCAAGGACTTTTCTGTACCTTTACCTCCTAGGTCATCTCCATCATTGACTCGGGCTCGAGCCAGAAGACTACGAATACGGAAGAATGTCTCTTACAGTACCTAGAGCTGATATGCATCTCTGAGGAATTATCCTGAGTGGAGGAGCCTTGGTGTGGATCACGGTCATGATGTATGAATGGACTCACATGATAAAAAAGGTGAGACGCGTGATACCTTTTTCCTCAATGCTACTGTAATGACTAAAAAGTTACACATTACCCAGAGTCTGGATTTGATCAAAGGCTGAAGAGAGACTTACATGCTAAGCTGAGACAACCCTTCTATAATTCCTTTGTGGCTATGCAGTTGCAAGCTGCCAAGAAGTTGGAAATCACTAAGTGTTGGATATGCACACATTCACCTATCTCACACAAGACTTTGCCCTTACTAGGTATACCCAGTACCCTAGCTGAGATAGAAGACGGTGCTCACTTTAGCAATATCAGTACTAAGATGGTTGACAAGGCCATTTCACTGCTACTATTTACCAAGGCCCCAATGAGAATACCAGCAGTATGTATTAAGTTTACCCATATTTATCCGCCAGAACTACTTGAGAAAGGTTTCAAGAATACTGCAATTGGAGACTCTCCGTGAATGGATAATGTGGATGTCAGGTATTGGTTCGATGGTAAAGATGTAATGTGGAGCATAGACCGATATCAGGAATTGCATGATTTCACACACCGCCACCATTCACGCCAGAACAATTTGAAGTTATTAATGTGTTTGCAGGGATATTACTACAGAAAGGCATGTGCTGCCCCCCCAGGTTACTATTTCGTGTGTGGAAAGAAAGCTTACACTTGGATTCCATTAAATTCCATGGGAGTTTGCTACTTTGGGAGGGTTGTGCCTGCAACATGGTACATGAGTGACAATGAGTTTAAAGAGACACAATTGCATAAAATTCCTGCCCATTTCTTCAAAAGAGCCCTCACTGAACAGGATATTCCAGTACAGGCTACCCTCAGACAAGTGGCAGATGACACTGAAGAAGAGACTAATCCTGAAATACTAACACCTATTCCAACCCAGAATGAAGGCCCAGAAAGAAATTATGATTATATTAATATTGAGTCCCATGATAAAGAGATAAGACCAATATTTTCTATACCTTGGGTGAATAGATGTTGTATTAAAAAGGCTTTCAGTTTTTATTATAGATTTAGCTGATTTAATGGTTTAACATAACTGCTCTGTATAACAGAAATTTCATATTAATGGCCACTGAATTAAAAATGATTAAAAAGGAGGTTTTGCAACACCGACTGGTGTTGGATTACCTTACTGCTAGTCAGGGAGGAATGTGTACCGTAGTGGGAACCTCATGCTGCAATTACATAGGAAATGATACGAAAGCTGAAGATGCAATCATTTCACATGTATAAAGGGCACAGCAATTAAAGCTTTATTTTTGTAAAGAACATACCGAAACCGCTTGGATTGGAGGTAGCTGGGAAAGTTGACTCTCTTGGCTAAAACCTGTCAACTGGTTTACTGGTATTGGAGGGTGGTTCGCAGGTATATTGCATGGTATCCTGTATATTGTTGGAGTTATAGTATTGATCATACTGGTAGTTAAATGTGTACCAATGCTATGCAAATGTTGTATGAAAATGGCTACTGCTCGTACTAATACTGGTTCTTTTGAGCTCTCGAGGTCTCGCATAAAGACGGCCCATGAGATGGTTACCCGCATACCCGAAAACCAGCCTAAAGACACAGAAGAAGTTTAAAAGAAAAGACACAGATGAATTCTAAACTCAGGAGGGACCTGTCAAGATGAAAATATATCGAGGACTCTTAAAGACTTTTATATTATATGTTCATATATCCATATTCAGTATGGCAGTCTAGAGTCCCCTCTTAATCCTTGAATATACTTTCAAAAATAATACGTTTTAGGATTTCAGTCTGAGTCTGTTTGTTATGTTGTCTTTATTATGAATATGTGTCAAGTATAACATGAAATGTTCTTCCAGAAATGATAAGATTCCCGGAAAGAGATGTTTATGAAAACAAGCCCCTTATTACCGTAAAATGTAAAAAGCCCCCAATCAATCATTTTTAATTGTCAGACTAACTTTTCACTCGACGTCATTATAATGTCAGGATGACCGTATGTGTAATTAGACTGTACTATGAAATCTTGTGCAATATTGTGAAACTTTGTATAATCTGTAACTTGGGCTTGTGCCCATTTATGTATTATAAAAATGCTGTAACAAATTTATTCTGTGTCACACATCCATTGAAGGATGGTGTGAACCGCTGTATGGCGTATATTCTGAGTAAACATATGGAGACGAATGCAAAACTGATTGGCGTAGATTATTTCATGGCTCAAGCTTAACATGAAATTAACACCGCCAAATTGTGAAATGGATGCGGACCCATTTTACAGATGTGTGAATGGACTCTATATGTATTAGACATGTATTTACCGGCTGCTGTCAGTTCTGGCTGATTTATGAAAAAAAAATGATTTTTTGCTGTAAAAAAAAAATAAATTTAGGGGAACTTTTTCAATTGCAATACTTCTGTTATGACATTGTCCAGTTGCTGGGACTATTTGTGCACAGCTAGTATGTCTTTCGTGGCTGCAATTATGACCTAAAGGTTTTTAAAGTTCGCCTCCCATTAAAGTCAATGGGGCCCTCCGCGAACTTGCGGTTCGCAGACTTTTGAGAAACCGCCCTGGCCGATGTTTGTCCATCACTAGTGAGAGCCACATACTGGTCCAGACCCAGTCATTTTCCAAACCCACCATCACTGTTTTGTTATGGATTTTCCATATTTTAAAACATGTTTTTATTAATTTAAAAAATAATTTTCGTTTTTTAGATTCTTTACATTTTGTTTTACTTTTTCCTTGAAAGGCAGTTTTTGCCCTGATCAAGCACACCATGGCAGGGAAGGCTAGTCTAAAATGCTTTCATGTGACCATATCTTTGAATTAGTGGGTGCCAAGAATGTATCATCGGCTGGAGGTGACCATTATACCTTTGAGGTACTAGATTGCCCTGCTACACATGCCATGTAAGGAACAAGAAGTACATTAATAAAAATATAGTAGGTAGGGTGTTGACAATTGAAAAGTTAGCTATCAGTCAGTTGTTGCAGACAATGATCTGCCCACAATTCTATCTTGTACATCACCCTGGTACATGCTTTCCCAAAGAATCTGTGCTGATGCACATTGTCCAGGCATCTTCCTCTGTCGTCTTTTAAAATGTATCTTAGTCCCAAATCCACATTTCCTGCATAGGAGATAAAAGTATAAAGGAGTTTCTGAAAAAAAGAAAAACAAATGGTTACCTCAGCCCCAAATTCTAAGAGAGAAATGGACAGAGGGCGCACCAGCCTAGCGCATTATCTTTAAAACAATTTATTGTAATAAACATGTATACACATTATAATCACAAAACGATTATGAAACACGGGCAATAAGCAATGAGGGACCACCAGGGGTCTCCACTGGGCATCCTCAGCTGCCGCAGGCCGTGGAAGGAAGTAGACCTCCAAAAAACCCTCTTACGCGTTTTGGGGTGTTCCCCCTTCATCAGAGCTCACCCCGAAACGCGTAAGAGGTTTTTGGAGGTCTACATCCTTCCACGGCCTGCGGCAGCTGAAGATGCCCAGTGGAGACCCCTGGTGGTCCCTCATTGCTTATTGCCCGTGTTTCATAATCGTTTTGTGAGTATAATGTGTATACATGTTTATTACAATAAATTGTTTTAAAGATAATGCGCTAGGCTGGTGCGCCCTCTGTCCATTTCCCTTTTCCAGTATCTTCTTTGGGTTACCACGACCCATTTAGAGTGGCAGCACAGCCTGAATTTACTACAATTTGACCTGAATCGCATTTTCCGGATACCAGCCGCAAGGCCACCCCTTAAGCGCAGGAGTCATTTGCTCTTTATCCAAATTCTAAGAGGTGTGGGTGATGTCACAGTGCCTCACTGCTGCCCCCTGGGAAAGCTGGATGCCTGAAATCCATTGAGAATTTCCCCCCTGCAATGGGCTTCTTGTTTCCACTCCATAAATGACTATGTTTTAAGCTGACACAGACAGAGTTCTCTCTTTTATTACATGTATATATTGAACAGGGCTGGAGTTACAGTTGTGCTCATAATTCCACATACCTTTGGCAGAATTTGTAAGATACATATGATTTTTTAAGAAAACACATTCATTTTAGTTTTTTAGCCTAGGTTAACACTGAATTCTGGTTTTAAATTGTGCAAATTCAATGAGATTCCTTGTGAAGGTGCATGAAGGTGAATAACCTTCTGTGTGCAGCAGCCCCCCAATACAGTACTTACCTGTGCTCCTCTCGAACGGATTCAGAGCGGATGTCCCTGTTTTCTCAGCTCAAGAAAGTACTTGAAAAAAAAAATCATCCTACTTCTTGCACATACAATCTTTTGACAATTATCTTAACCACTTCCGGACTGCCCACCGCATATATACTGTGGCAGGGCGGCCTGGCTGTGAAAAATCACATATAGGTACGTGATTTTGTGCAGGGGTTCTCGGGGGCGCGGCGCTCCTGCTGTGATCAGACACAGCGAGAGCCAATTAGCGGGTCCGGCACCCACGATCGTGCAGGGGAATGACTGAACGGCTGTCTGACTATATAAACAAGGCAGACGGCTGTTCTGTCACAGAGGCAGAGAGAGATCTTGTGTTTCAGCTAAGCTTCAACACAGATCTCTCTTTTCCTCTAGCACATCCATCCCTACACAGTTATGGCGCTTTTCCTCTGCATGGTACCGCATGGTATGTGTTAGAATGGTTCGGTACGGTTTGGTACAGCGGCGCTTTTCCACTACATGGAACTGCTCGGTTAAACAGTACCACCTCGGTTGGGGTTCCAAGCGGGTCGTACCGATACCATATCCCACAACCCTTTGCATGCAGCATTGATTGTTTGTCACTACTAGCCACTGATTGGTCAGAGAATCGTTGTAATCCCACCCACTTACTGCTTTAGTGGAAAAGCAAACCGAGCCGAGTAGAGCCTATACAGTGCTGAAAGGTGCCGACTCGTAACACGGAGTGGAAAAGCAAACTGAGCCGAACTGGGCCAAGCAGGTACTTGCAGTGGAAAAGTGCCATTAGAATGCAGTTAGGAGCACACTTAACCCCTTTATCACCCCTAGTTTTAACCCCTTCCCTGCCATTGTCATTTACACAGTAACAGTGCATTTGTTTTTAGCACAGATCAATTTATTGGTTTCAATGATCCCCAAAACGTGTCACTTAGTGTCAGATTTGTCCACTGCAATGTTGCAGTCCCACTAAAAATCACTGATCGCCGCCATTACTAGTAACAACAATAAAAAATGAATAAAAAGTCCATAAAAGCTATTCCATAGTTTGTAGACGCTAAAACTTTTGTGCAAACCAATCAAAATGCACTTATTAGGATTTTTTTTTACTAAAAATATGTAGCAGAATACATATTGGCCTACATTGATGAAAAAATTTGATTTTTTAAATGTTTTTATTGGGAAAGTTTTATAGCAGAAAGTATAAAATATTGTTTTGTTTTGTTTTTTCAAAATTGTCGGTCTTTTTTTTGTTTATAGCACAAAAAAAAACAAAAAAAAAAAAAAACAGAGGTGTCCAAATACCACCAAAAGAAAGCTCTATTTGCGGGGAAAAAAGACATAAATTTTATTTGGGTACAGTGTCGCACAACCGCGCCAATTGTCAGTTAAAGCAACGCAGTGCTGTATCGTAAATGACCAGTGCTGCTCATTTAGGGTGTAAAATCTTCCGGAGCTGAAGTGGTTAAAGAAGACATCAACCCATTTGATTTAAGAGTACAAAATCTTTCCAACTTTAGATAATCTTCATTCCAACTTTTTTTTTTTCATTCGATAATTTTTATTAAAACTTTTTTACAACACAACAAAACTAAGAAAAACATAAAAAAAAAGAGCAAAACAAGCTCACGCCAAACATAACAGAGCCGTAACAGTATAATGTATGAAGTCAAAGGATATAGCGTATAAATTAAGCATGACAGCAGATCAGCATTAATATGTAGCAAACGCAGGATACCAGTGAAGTGGCCAAAAACATAAAAAATGAACAAAAAAAAAGAGAATTTTTTTCCCCAAGCTTCATTAGCATAAAAAAATGCTGAGACTAAAGGCACCTTAGCAACCCACAGAGCCAGTGGTGGTGTTATATTGATAAAAGACCTTGTCCCTTCAAGGACACCCCATAATAGTTATGTGTTAACCTATAACAGGATAAAAACTGGGCAACAGCAACCTAGGGGTGAACTCTGAAGGCAGTGGGAACCTTACGTATGCAACAAGGCACCTTGAGCCAGGTACAGGCAGCATTAGATATGATGGCTCTAACCTAAAAAAAACAAAAAAAAAAGACCCAAAGATGAACTACCCAATGGTGATTTCTGTATAGGCAATGACTTATAACGTCAACAAAACGTGTCTCAATGCTCAACCCCTAAACCCTCCCATCCAAGCATTAATATTAAAGCATCCCATGTCCAGATTCCCAGTACTAAGAATAGGTTGTTACTCCACCTGGGATCCTATTTGCCACCAATTGCAGAGGGGCTAACCTGGGAACATCAAGCCATGGTGACCAAATACGTTCAAATTTCGACACATTGCCCCTGTGTTTATAAGTAAGATATTCTCTTAACAGAATTGCGTTTACCTCACTCACCCATTTCGCATGTGTGGGAGCCACAGGTGATATCCATTTCCTTGCCAGCAATTTCCTGGCAAGGAATAAGACTCTGAGGACAGCAGTGTGCACACCAGGCTCATAGAGTTCTTCATCTAGCCATCCCAGGAGACAGAGCTTTGGGTCCATAGGAAGAGCAAGATTCCAAATTGTATTGACGGTCCGCAAAACAGCCGTCCAGTAACAATTCAATTTGGGACATTTCCAAAGCATATGCAATAGAGTTCCCGTGTGCACTTTGCATCGGGGGCACAGAGGAGAATCCCTCCTGTGCCAGCTATGCAGTTTTTGCGGAGTGCGATACGTGCGATGTAGGATAAACAATTGTGTGAGTTTTTGGGATGATGACAGTGATACCTTAAGGACATTATCAAGAATACCCACCCATTCCTCAGCAGAAATAGAACCTAAGCCCTCTCTTAATTGTCGACTTTACCAACCGCACAAGGAGAATCAGGTCACAGAGTCCCCAGGCGGGATCCCTAGCCTGAGCTGCGAGCGTGTGCCGTAACTGTAGGTACTGATAGAAAAGGGAATTGGGCAAACCATAGTCTGCTTTAAGCGTTTGAAAATCTTTAAGTAACTGGCCCCGATATAATTGATGTATAAAACGCACCCCATAACGGTCCCACTCAATAAAATGCTTCAGTTTGGCCAATTCGGGGCATTCAATGTTATTCATAATGCGGGAGTGCCTAGAGTATCTCCCATACCCAAAGTGTTGCTTCGCCCTATGCCAGATCTTATCCAGTAGCAACAACGTGGGACAGTGAGAGAAAATTTTTAATTCGCCTGCCTCCAAGGATTCTACAAGGTCATTAGTGGACATCCATGTAGTTCTGAATAGGATCAGAGACATCTTCTTTGAACCGGCCCATAACATGCTGCAACTGGGCAGCCAGATAGTAATAATAGGGATTCGGTACTGCCAGTCCACCTGAGTCCTTGGCCTCCTGAAGCGTTTCCAGCTTAATCCGTTGAGACTGTTTTTTCCCTGATTAGAGAGCAAAATAGAGTACCAAACTGTTTAAACACATGGATGGGTATCCAAATGGGGAAGTTATGCAAAGCATATAACAACTGTGGGCTCCAAATCATTTTAATTAAATTGCACCTCCCCACAACCGACAAGGGCAATTTAATCCAACTGACCAATTTTTCCTTAAATTTCTTCAGTAATGGGAGGATTTTAAGCTTAATATAGTTGCCCAAATTAGGATGAACTATTATGCCCAAATATCTAAACTGATTTACTATCAAAATCTGAGATGCTGTCTGAGGTAGTGGACAGTCCAGAGGATCTAAAGGTAACAGAACCGATTTGTCCCAGTTGATTTGGAAGCACGAGAAGGATCCAAACATGTGAATCAATGCCATTACACCTATTAGAGAATCAGTGGTGTCACCCAAAAAAAGTAGGGCATCGTCCACATATAGGGCAAGTTTCGGCTCCCCCTCACCCCTCCGGAACCCACGAATCGCGGGGTCCTTCCTAATAGCCACAGCAAGGGGCTTCACCACCAGGGCAAATAAAAGGGGGGACAATGGACACCCCTGCCTCATGCCTCTATACAGCGAGAATGGTGTAGAGAGCATATTATTAATCCGTACGCAGGCCGTAGGAGCCCCGTACAGCAACTTGATCCAGGAAATGAATGTAGCCCCCAGCCCAAATTTCTTGAGCACCATCCACAGATACTGCCACTCCACACTGTCAAATGCCTTGGCAGCATCAAGCGATAGGATCGCTCTGTGGCCATAGTTATCTGGGGGTATCTGCATGTTTAGAAACAATCTGCATAAATTTATAGCAGTGGACCGATTGGGTATAAACCCAGATTGATCCCAGTGTACTATTTTTGCTATTACCTTGGAAAGGCACATGGCTAGCACTTTGGCAAGTATGTTTAGGTCGTAGTGAGGAGTGAGATAGGGCGATAAGATTCAGGTTGGTCCGGATCCTTCCCAGGCTTCAGGAGAACCACCACCACCGCCTCGTACATTGAAGCAGGTAGAGAACCCGCCTCGTAGGAAGCCGTAATAGTGTGAAGTAGTTCAGACAACAGAACCCCACTAATTTTTTTATAGAATTCTATGGGGATCCCATCTGTTCCTGGTACTTTTGAATTGGGAAAGGAAGCTAACGCCTCCTGAAGTTCCTCCAAACGAATGGGAGAATTCAGGAGTTCTCTGTCCTTGGCAGACACCCAGTGAAGGTCTATCCCCTCCAGGAAATCCCGTAGCTCACCTGGATCATAAGACCCTTTAGAGGTGTAGACATCCTGGAAAAAGGTGCAAAACCCCTGTAGTATGGATGGTGTGTCTGTAACCACTTGGGCTGTGGGAAGGGACAATCCCTGTGTATAACCGTGGAGGGCTGCTGCGCCCATGATATTATAGATAGCATATGTCCAGTTTTTTCCCCTTCCTCAAAGTGAGCCTGGGCGTTAAAGAATCGTTTATTATCCGCTTGTTGCTGCTGAAGTGAGCGGTAGAAACGCTCTGCGTCCAGCCAGCGGTAGCGACTAGCATCCGAGGGCGAGAGCAAATAATCTTGTTCAGCCTGCAATACCGCTGCACTGGCATCCTGCGCCCATTGCCTACTTTTCAACTTTATGCTCGAAACCTCTTGTAAACACAGCCCTCGAATAAAAGCCTTCAAGGCATCCCATACAACCCCAGGTGGTGCGGAATGTCTGTTATCAGTTAAGAAGTTTTCAATTTGGGCATGCATAATGTTAGGCTTGGTAAATAGTGTGAGCCAGAAGGGATTTAACTTCCAGTGTACAGGGAGCTTAGTACCCGGTAACGACAACTGCACCTGTACTGGTGAGTGGTCAGATAAGCCTCTGGCCAGATAGGTAACCTCTGGCAAGAGAGAGGGGAGAGCAGATCAGAACCAAGTGCGAGGTCAATGCGAGATAGGGTAGCATGAGATGTGGAGTGACAGCAAAACCCGCCCTCTACTGGATGTTTACCCCGCCAGAGATCCACTAGACCCATCTCCCCCACAAACCTGGCAAATGGCGTGAGGGCCCTGGGGCCACGAGGACAACATTTCTTATGCACATCTAGAGAGACGTCTAACACATTATTAAAATCACCAAGTGCTAATATTGGTACCTGAGGATGTTGAATAAGAAACCGAGACAGACATTCCAGCACCTCAAATGTACATGGAGGTGGTATATAAAAATTTACAATTATGAATTTGCAAGTCTCCCATATTCCTAGCAGGAAAATAAATCTCCCCTGGGAATCTATCTAAATATCTACAGCTTGAAATTTAGTGGAAGCAATGACCAAAATAGAGACTCCCCTAGAGTATTGGGTGTGAACTGAATGAAATTGAACGGGGTACTCGAGGAGCGAAGTAACCCCGTTGTGTCCTTAGTCAAGTGTGTTTCCTGCAAGCAGGTAAAAGTAGGAGTATGGTGCAACAGGAAAGTCATGACAACGGTTCGTTTTCGGGCATACTGAAGGCCTCTCACATTCCAGGAGAGGAAAGATCCCTTAGAGGTAGCCATGGAAGACCGTATATAGGTATGGAACCATCTCTACCAGAGGCCCCCCACAAGGAGCAAAGACATCAGGTACAACACTAAATAGAGAGAACAGGATGGTGCTGGGATAAAAATGCAGAAGAACAATGTGCGGGGAGAGCAGAGAAACTTGGCAGTCCAAAATAAAGTACATAACTACGCACCTGGGGTTCCAGAAGGGGGAACCCTGTATAACCTAGTAAAAAAAAAAACACAAAAAGAACAAAAAAATAAACTTCGGGGGAGGTAAGCCCGGCGGGCATCCTCCACCCATGTCGAGCAGGGTATAGTGTAGATAATCTGAACTGGGGGTACAAAAGAGGGCCCGAACATGTACAGTCCCAGTCGTAGTGGGGACGTTGTAGGAATCCAAAAAGATGAAAAGAAAAACAAAAAATAACAGGTTACTTGCGAAGCAGACCCTCTATGGCCCCTTAGGAGGAGTAGTGGAGACTCTCACAGATACCATGGAACATCTTGGAAGCAAAGGGTTCACTCAGCAGCCGCACGCAGATGTCATTCTTTTCGATCCAGCCAGTTAATCGCCATTACAGGGTTTTCAAAAAAATGCGTTTTCCACCACCATCAAGAGTCGTTTGCCACCACCCGCAGTTTGGCCGGGTAAAGCATGGAATATGCCAGAGGAATAGCTCTCAGACGCTTCTTAACATCAGTGAATTTAGTTCTCTGTTTTTGTAGAGCAGCGGAGAAATCAGGATAGATAGATATCTTGGCACCTTGAATCTCCATTCTAGGCTGTTGTCTAGCGAGCCTCAGGATAATGTCCCTGTCCTTGTAATGTAGAAGCTTGAGGAGGAATGGACAATCGTGGCCCCCTGGTGGAGGAGCTCTGAATGGCACTCTGTGAGCTCGTTCTACAGAGAAAAATGGGGTAAGGTTATCCCTTCCAAATGTCTCCAGCAGCCATTTTTCTATGAACTCTACAGGTGCTCTGCCCTCCGCCTTCTCCGGAATGCCAACCAGGCGCAGGTTGCTGCGACGCAACCTGTTCTCCATGTCCTCCAGTCTGTGTGTGGCATCAGAGACCCTGGCAGAATTCATGCGTACATCTTGTATCATAGGCTGAAGTTCATCTTCCACGCACTCACCCGTTGCCCGCTCTCTTATCTTCTGCATATCATGACGGATATGCATGAGGCCTTCTTTCATACTTTTAACCTCGGCAGAAAGTTCAGTAAGAGATGTACCATAAGTGTGAACAGCGGTCAGAATGTCTTGCAGAGTAGGCTGCGCATGTGTAATGGCGGACGTGTCCCCTTCTCCCTCTTGCTGTGTGGTCTGTGTACTCACCGTGGCCTCTAATGGCACTGAGGCCATATCCTCTTGAAGTGTCAGATTAGCCGAGGGTGGCTTGTCCTTCCCCGCACACTGTGGCAGCGGGGCTCTGCAATATTGGCCCCGCTTCTCGCCGGAGACAGCATCTTCCTTTCTTCTGGTCATGGCGGTGTGGCTGCTGCAACGACCGGGAACCAACACAGGAGTAATGCAGAGCCGCGGGCGGAGTGAGCGAGCAATTTCTGCCGAGTTAGGAGTCTCCAGTCAGGATAATGATGACCAGGATGTCGCAGCCGATGCGAGGCACGTCCTGCTACATGAACGGTTCAGCCACGCCCCCTTCATTACAATAATGCTCCCATAAAACAAAGAGGCATTCCCAAGGAGACAACCCACATGACCGAACGCACAAGAAATGCACAACTGAACATACAACACTTGCACTATCACAGGGTGATTCAACATCGGTGGTAGGTAGTTTACGTGGTGTTGACCAACCTTTGGTTACATCTATGGGAGATGGTTCTTCAAACTTCCAACTTTACCTGTGGATAATTCTCACAATGATTCACTCACAGAAGTTTTTTTTAGCTCAGGTATGCACCCAAATATACTCAGATTTATCTAGGGGTATGAAGGGTTCGGAACCACCATTTGAGGAAGTTGAGTGTACAGAAAACAGATTTAATGTTGTGAATTTATCCAAGTATCAACTATCCAACAATGAAATGGCAGTCCTATCTAAAGGACTGAGCTTCCGCCACAATCAAAATATTAACAAATTTGAGACCATCAAAGACCTCCAATTATTCGCCTGGAAACTTATTTTGAAAACTATGTATCGCCAAAAAGATAAACATAAAAATAAAATTCCCCCCACTGATCCACTGGTTTTAGAGAGTTTTGAGGTTCTTATTTCATTGCCGGAAGACAATGATATATCAGATCTTATTTATTATCTCAATATCTCTCAGCTATTACAACAATCAACTCAACAGTAATAGTTCGGAAAGTCAAACTATGCGGAAAAAGAAATCTGACAAATTTCCTCCTTTGAGCTTGAACTCAAACATATTGGCATTTGCCAAGCTGACTTTTGAAGAGATTAGGAAATTAAAAATTACCAACACGAGGGAAATTTAACTAAGGAGGACAGAATAGCATTAACTAATGTGTCCAAAAATTCAAGTATATTGATCAAGCCCTCCGATAAGGGGGGCAATATCTTTGTTATGAGCAATGCATTGAACAATATGTGGCCATGTGCAACAATATTACCACAAACAGTGGTACTGCCCCATATCAAATTATTTGATAATACATTTTACACTATTCAACTCCTTCAGATTTTAGATGGGCTCCATGTTACTGAATCTGCATATCTGGTTGCCATCAATGTAGAAGCTGTACAGCTCTATTCCCTATGACAAGGGCTTAACATGTATCACACATATTTTGCCATAACGCAAATGTTAACAATGGAAATCTAATGAATTCATTTTGACTTTGGATTTCATTCTGTGTGACAATGTCTTTAAGTTCAATGGCTCCCATTTCCTCCAGGTACAAGGCATGCAACGGGGAGTTATTTTGCCTCATCATACGGAAACTTGTACCTGGGGGAGTGGGAGAGTGATGTCATAGCCCAAGAAGATTTGTCTATGTATACGAACCATGTGGGGCTTTGGTACCGATACATAAATAATATTCTGCTCATTTGGGATGGTTACTTTGCGTTAGTGCAACTTTTTATTCAAACCATCAACTAGAATCAACTCAATCTCAAGTTCATTATGAACTGTGACCCCTATTTGCATATACTTTTCCTATACTTTTCTGGATGTGCAAATTCAAATAAATAATGATGGATCTTTGTCAAGTAGTCTCTATAGAAAGACAACAGCTGGGAACTCCATACTCCACATAACCAGTTTCCATCCTCCACCATTGATCTCGTTGATACCATATAGCCAGTACTTTCAGGTGAGGCAACACTGTGTCGACCAGACAACGTTTAAACATGAAGCAGCTAAACTAAACCAGAGACTACTCTCACAAGGATACTCTTCCATGTGTTTAAAAAAAAGTGTACAAAAACACCCTCCAGAAAACTTTTTATTAAATACTGTATGGCCAAAATAAAAAAAATATTGACTAACTCTCTAAGAATCATTACACGATTCTCCGACCAGCCCTCTCAGTTTAGAAAAATCATCTCTAAATACTGGTACTTACTTGCTGTAGACCCGTTAGTGGGACCATTTATCCCAGAAAGACCTATTTTCAGTCAGGGATAGAAATGTCCAAAATTTATTTTAACCACTTCACGTCTGCCTGCAGTAATATTACTGCGGCAGAGTGGCTCGTTATCGTCTGACGACGTAGTACTACGTCATCAGACACTCACCTCGCTCCCACTGCATTCAGTCACAGCGGGAGTCGGGCCAGGGGAGGAGCAGCGGCGATCGGGGATCTAGTGTGGAGATCCGCCCGCTTGTGTAAACACAAGCGGGCGGATCTCCTAAGTGACAGGCAGGGTCAGATTGCAGGGTTCAGCATAGCTGAACCCTGGATCTGTCCTTGTGTCACATAGTCACCTCCCCCCACACATGTCAGTAAGCACCAGGCATACATTAACCCCTCCCTCTCCAATAAAATTAACCCCTTCCCTGCCAGTGTCATTTTTACAGTAACAGTGCATATATATAGCACTGATTACTGCAGTAATGTCACTGGTACCCCCAAAAGTGTCAAAAATGTCAGTCAGGGGTCCGATCTGTCTGCCGCAATGTCGCAGTCCCGCAAAAAAAATCGCAGATCGCCGCCATTACGCGTTAAAAAAAAAACACCAAAAATGACAGAAATCTTTCCCTTTGTTAGTAAACGCAATAACTTTTGCGCAAACCAATCAAAATACGCTTATTGTGAATTTTTTTACCAAACATAGGTAGCAGAAAAAAAAAAATTTGATTTTTACATTTTTTTGGGGGGGAATTTCATATAAAAAATTTTGAAAAATATTGTTGTTTTTTCAAAATTTACGCTCTTTTTTTGTTTATAGCGCAAAAAGTAAAAATCGCACAGGTGATCAAATACCACCAAAAGAAAGCTCTGTTTGTGGGAAAAAAAGGACATAAATTTTGTTTGGGTACGGCGTCGCACGACCGCGCAATTGTCAGTTAAAGTCGCACAGCGCCGAATCGCAAAAAGTGGCCCAGACGTAAGACAGCAAAATCCTCCGGTGGTAAAGTGGTTAAAGACTAAACAGACTCGACCCCTGCAAACGTCCTTTACCTGTGGTGGATGCAGCTACTGTAAATATGAATGAACTGTAAATACTTATGGATACAAACCAGCGAATCATTTTACCAAACAAGGAAAGATTTAAATTGCAAAACATATGGTGTAATCTCACATGTGTGAGTGAAATTGCTTCTATGTAGGAAAAACATGTTTTGAAAGAGAGCTTACAGACATATTTTGACCATGAGGCCTGTAATACAGAATTACCCCTTGGTTACAATGGTAAACATACCCGTGGGGGGAAGTTCCCCCATATTCAGTTTTTGATATGAGATCACATCCACCCTGGGATACGCGGAGGAGATTGGAACCAAGGCCTCCTCCAGCACGAACGAAGGCAGATTTCTAAATTAAATGCAACATCTTTTCCTGACCTCAATGAGGCAGTTAGCTTTAGACCTTTTCTGGATGGCTGTCACTTAGGCAGGATAGCATGCATTGCCTTGATTGGTTACTATTATCTTTTCTTTTTTCTTTCTTTCTTCTTACTTTATCCCCATGTTGAGGCTTTGGTATTTGCCACTGTCCCTGGCTTTGCCACATACTTTTTGATAAGGCTGGAAAACTTGTTTAGTAATCAATCTGTATGGTTTATTTTTCCAATTTTCATTGTTTCTTCACTTTTTTCCCCTATTTAAGTTTGTTATTATTTTTAATATCACCATATTTAATACTTTAATTCATATATACCACATCATTCTGCCTATAGGGCCATCTACATACATGAATATATTTATTTTTTGTTATGTTCATGCATGGTGGTTCCATGGATTCACTTGTAATCCCTTGTCTATCCGCTGGGGGTCCCGGCCGCCTTCTTGTGTCCCCACCTGGTGCACTCAGATCGTTTCCTGGGGGGCAGGAGCGGCCTTGCAACATCTGGGCTGATGTGGGGGGTATTGTCCGCAGGGCAAGCCTTGTGCCCTGTTGCTCCGGCCGGCTACTGAGTGTGGCGGCGCCCGCTATGGAGGAGCTTCATGGTGTCCATGCTTGTTGTGCAGTGCCTCACTCCCTTCTCCCTCCCCTTTCAGCTAATCAACTCCTCCCCCCTGGCCTTTAAATAGAGAGCTTTGATGGCTGGGCTGTCTTTTGCTCTCAATCATCCCAGGACTCACATGTATGAGCTTGCCTGCCATTGCCAGCCACAAGGTAAGCTGGTCAGAGTGGCTTATTCTTCCTCTTTTCGTTTTTTGTAAAGTTTGTTTGTAAAGTTAATTTTTCATCACTTAACTCGATGACCTTAGATTTTTTTGCCTTTTTATATTTTTGATCCTTTTAAATCAGTGAGGGTTCTTCCACCTCAGGGATATCCATCTATTTACAACAAGGTCAGCTTTTCATTTAAAGCCACATTAGTAGCGATGTCCCATCATGCCTCTGCCTCTGGGTGTCATGCTTATGGCTTTCAGAGTCTTGCAATGCTTCAAGGGACTTCTAGTTCTGCAACATCTGGAGGGCCACAGTTTGCATATCCCTGGTCTATAGAGTTGCTGTTTTTTGTGTGGCTTTTAAGTGACCCCAGTGGCTCATAGTTCGGTGGCTGGTCTCTGCTGCCCCCTGGTGGTAACTCAAGGACAATATAAATGTTTTTGATATGATTTTTAGGTATGACTATTCTTTCACAATGCTAAACCACATTGTAACAGGTAATACTTACCCTATGGTTAGACACAACAAGATGTGCAATATTTTTATGTATCTAATGGTATGCTTCTATTAAAGAATATAGTTCCCCATTTATGTAAACCCCTGGAGTAGAGAAATTTTGTAATGTACGGTGATCCACGGGAGCGATCCTAGGGGCGCGCGTGCCCCCATTTGCCAGCGGGGAAGCTGACTCATGGGGCCAGCGGGCGCGATTGCCTCTGGGCACACACGATCGCTCCGCGTGGAGAGAGAACGCCCGTCTGCTGTTGTAAACACAGCAGACCGTTGTTCCCTCTGGAATCAATACAGAGCACCTGTGTTACTTTCTTACTATTTTTGTATTACTACTTACTATTTAGCAACACAGGTCTCTGTGTTGATTCCACAATCCCATCCCCCTCACAGTAAGAAAACACACCCTAGACATACATTTAACCCTTTGATCGCCCCTGGGTTAACCCCTTCCCTGCCAGTGTCATTATTACAGTAACCATGCATATTTTTAGCACTGATTACTGTAGTAATGTCACTGGTCCCCCCAAAAGTGTCATTTAGGGGTCCAATCTGTCTGCCTCAATGTCGCAGTCTTGCTAAAAATCGCTGATCGCCGCCATTACTAGTAAAAAATAAAAATAAATAAATAAAAATGATGTAAATAAGAGATAAATCATAACCTTAGACCATTTAGTGTAAGAATCATTAACCACTACATTCTGAATTCTATATTTTAGCCAGTCTATCTATTTACAAACTGATCTTTCCAAGCCTGTAGACTGGGGGTCGGCAACACTTCGATCGCTTTATACCTGTTGACCGTGGACAGGTGACAGGTAGACCGCAAACAGGTTCCTGAGTAGAGATGTCGCAAACATAAAATTTTATGTTCGCGAACGGCGAACGCAAACTTCCGCAAATGTTTGCGAACGGGCGAACCGGGCGAACCGCCATAGACTTCAATAGGCAGGCGAATTTTAGAACCCACAGGGACTCTTTCTGGCCACAATAGTGATGGAAAAGTTGTTTCAAGGGGACTAACACCTGGACTGTGGCATGCCGGAGGGGGATCCATGGCAAAACTCCCATGGAAAATTACATAGTTGACGCAGAGTCGGGTTTTAATCCATAAAGGGCATAAATCACCTAACATTCCTAAATTGTTTGGAATAACGTGCTTTAAATCATCCAGTGTGTCAATACGTTCAGGTATGATGTTGTATTGATCAGGTAGTGTAAGGGTTACGCCCGCTTCACAGTGACAGACCAAACTCTGACAGACCAAACTCCCCGTTTAAGGCACCGCAAACAGTCCATTTGCAGTGGGCACAGTACAGTCTGTGGGCCTGACACTCACTGGCAGGCAACTGCAATTATATTACAGAGGTAAAATTAATTATATAAATATCACTACTTGTACTAAACTAATAGACAATGTTGTAATCCACTGCGCTTTAGGAAATACAGGTAACACAAACCTGACAGAATAACACAAATAACACAAATTGCTGCTACTAAATGAGTAAATATAATAAAAAATTAAATTAATCCAGAAAAAACAGGAATTGGCTTTTTCATTTGAATTTCAGTAGCGCAGGGATGGTGATAACCTCTTTCCAAATAAATAGGATGATAACATATACCAAAATATATGAATCAGATGTGATAAATATAAGCATAAAATCATAAATACATAAAAGCATGAAATCACATCAATAGGAGTCCATAAAGTCCATAGATATAAAGTGCATAGAGCAATGAAAGTGCAAACATGAAGGACCACAGGTGCAACGTATGGAGACCGCCCTTGCTTGCCACCACCACACAGTGCCGGGAGAAGTATCTGAAATTCAGACTCACCAGACGCCTATGCCTAACCACTCTCATGGACTAGCCAACAACAGCATATAGTAAAATCAGGTTTCCTCCAGATCTAAGATTTGTGCTGCAAAGACTCCTCTGGAAGATTTCCTGGTAAATTTATAGTGGAGTCTGAATTTCAGATACTTCTCCCGGCACTGTGTGGTGGTGGCAAGCAAGGGTGGTCCCCATAAGTCGCACCTGTGATCCTTCATGTTTGCACTTTCATTGCTCTATGCACTTTATACCTATGGAGTTTATGGACTCCTATTGATGTGATTTCATGCTTTTATGTATTTATGATTTTATGCTTATATTTATCACATCTGATTCATATATTTTGGTATATGTTATCATCCTATTTATTTGGTAAGAGGTTATCACCATCCCTGCGCTACTGAAATTCGAATGAAAAAGCCAGTTCCTGTTTTTTCTGGATGAATTGTATTTTTTATTATAGGAAAAATTAAATTAATTTTTTATCTGCAAGGTGCTGTGCCACCCTATATGAGTGGTGGGCAGTGGGCACAGTACAGTCTGTGGACCTGACATTCACTGGCAGGCAACTGCAATAATATTACAGAGGAAAAATTAAATTACTTTTTCCATCTGCAAGGTGCTGTGCCACCCTAAATGAGTGGTGGGCAGTGGGCACAGTACAGTCTGTGGACCTGACACTCATTGGCAGGCAACTGCAATTACATTACTGAGGAAAAATTAAATGCATTTTTTATCTGCAAGGTGCTGTGCCACCCTATATGAGTGGTGGGCACTAGCAGTGGGCACAGTTCAGTCAGTGGGCCTGACACACACTGGCAGGCAACTGCAATTATATTAAAGGGTAATAATTAAATGACTTTTTTATCTGCAAGGTACTGTGCCACCCGATATGAGTGGTGTGCACGCAGTACAGTCTGTATATATATAGAAAAAAATAAATAAAAGCAGACTGATATACCAGCCATAAAAAGGGCTTTTTGGGGTGCTGTTAGGATGCTGTCCTTACAGCAGGAGTGGACACAGAACACTGCCCTAGCTAATGATTTCCCTATTAATTCAGCAGCAGCACTGTCACTGCTCTAACTAACTCTGCAGCTTCAGAATGAATCTAAGATGGATGCTGTCCTTGCTTTTTTATAGGAGGTGGGAGGGTCTGGGAGGGAGGGTATGCTGATTGGCTGTAATAATGTGTCTGCTGACTGTGAGGTACAGGGTCAAAGTTTGCTCAATGATGATGTATAGGGGGCGGACCGAACATCGCATATGTTCGCCCACCGCGGCGAACAAGCGATGTTCGCCGGGAACTGTTCGCCGATGAATAGTTCGGGACATCTCTATTCCTGAGCAGCCGACCCCCACCTTCTAGCCGTTGGTCCTTCTCTCCCCACCCAACCTCAAGTCTCTACAATGTCCCACTGCCTCCTAGGCAATGCTATGGGAGGAAAGGGGGGGTGGAGGGGGACCAGAGGCCACTGCTATAGGGGAAAAGGGGACAGAGGACACTACTGTGTGTGTGTGGGGAGGGTGGGCAGAGGACACTGTTATGGACACGGCTACCCTCATAGCATTATCCTCTACGACCCTTCACATCAAACCTCTACACTCCCCCAATCCCTGCATTCTTAGCCTAACGCGCTCCTGATCCCATTCATTCTGAGCATAACACACTCCTAAACCCTGCATTCTAAACGTAAAGCACTCCTGAGCCCTGCATTCTGAACGCAATACATTCCTGAACCCTGCATTCAGAGAGTAACACACTCCTGATCCCGCATTCTGATTATAACGTACACCTGAACCCTGCATTCTGAGAGTAATGCTCTGGTGAACCCTGCATTCTGAGCATAACGCACTACTGATACCTGCATTCTGAACTTAATGAACTCCTTAAGCCTGCTTTTTGAGCGTAATGCACTCCTTAACTCTGCATTCTAGGTGCAACACACTCCTTAATCCTGCATTCTAAGTTACAACACACTCCTTAACCCTGCATTATGAGCATAATGCACTCCTGAACTCTGCATTCTGAGCACAACACACTCCTGATCCCTGCATTCTGAGCTTAATGCACTCCTTAACCCTGCATTCTGAGAATACCACCTCTACCACCCTTCACATCACCCCCACAACCCCCCCCAAAACCTTGCATTCTGATCCTACACGCACTTCTGATCTCTGAATTCTTAGCCTAACACACTCCTGATCCCTGCATTCTGAGCATAATGCACTACTGAACCCTGCATTCTGAGCATAACGCACTCCTGAACCCTGCATTCTGAGCGTAATGCACTCCTGAACCCTGTGTTCTTAGCGCAAAGCACTCCTGAACCCTGCATTCTGATCATAACACACTCCTGATTCCGCATTCTGAGTGTAACATACACCTGAACCTTGCATTCTGAGCATAATGCACTCCTTATCCCTGCATTCTGAGCATAATGCACTCCTTAACCTTGCATTCTAAGCACAACACACTCCTAACCCTGCATTCTGAGCATAAAGCACTCCTTAACCCTGCATTCTGAGTGTAACACACTCCTAACCCTGCATTCTGAGCGTAATGTACTCCTGAACTCTGCATTCTGAGAGAAACGCACTGCTATACCCTGCCTTCCGAGTGCAGCGCACTGCTGATCCCAGCATTCTGAGCGTAATGCACTCCTTAACCCTGCATTTGCCAATCCCCTGCACCGGCTAACCCTCGACTACTCTCCAATCAACTTGGACTCTATTCTCCTCTCTACTGGCCTACCAGTGACCTGTTAATGCCTGAACCTTGCATTCTGAGCATAATGCACTCCTTATCCCTGCATTCTGAGCATAATGCACTCCTTAACCTTGCATTCTAAGCACAACACACTCCTAACCCTGCATTCTGAGCATAAAGCACTCCTTAACCCTGCATTCTGAGTGTAACACACTCCTAACCCTGCATTCTGAGCGTAATGCACTCCTTAACCCTGCATTCTGAGCATAATGCAATCCTTAACCCTGCATTCTGAGTGCAGCGCACTGCTGATCCCAGCATTCTGAGCGTAATGCACTCCTTAACCCTGCATTTGCCAATCCCCTGCACCGGCTAACCCTCGACTACTCTCCAATCAACTTGGACTCTATTCTCCTCTCTACTGGCCTACCAGTGACCTGTTAATGCCTACTTCAGATTACCCTACCACATCTCTTCAACTTCTGCCCCCTGGCCCTCTCAGCAGGACCACTCACCCTATAACTCATACTCCATTATGGCCTTCAAAACTGTCTCCATAGATGCAAGGGGTTTAAATTCCTCTCAGAAAAGATCTGCACTACCTAAAGAAGCCCATAACAAAAAGGCCAACATTCTACTAGTGCAGGAAACCCACTTTGCAACCCCAAAACCCCCAACATTTACACTGAAAAGATACGACCAGATCTTCTAAGCCTTAGGCCCAAAGTTCTCATGGCTATCCAAGATTCCCTCCAATTCAAGCTACACCAAACTATTGCAGATCCTTAAGGTTGCTACCTAATTTTAGTATATGACATCGAATCACCTATACTTTGGTCAACATATATGATCCAAAAAGACAACAACTACGATTCTGCAAATGGCTGAGCAAGAAATTACACCAACAAGAAAGGAAAAGTTATCATTGGCAATGACTTTAATATAATTGGCAACAACAACAAACCGACACCATCAAGTTGCCCTGAATCCCTTTCTCCAGGCTAACGAACTTTCCAAGATATGGAGATGCCAACATAGATCAGAGAGAGATTTCCCTTATTTTTCTCCCTCCCAACTTTCATACTCCTACATTGACTTTTTGTTTGTTTATAAACTTACACTACAGGATGTGACAAAATTGACGATAGGAACTATGCTGTGGTCTGTCCATGCACTTGTCTCCATAAATATAGGAGACTGACGTCCAGGACTGCCTCGCCTATAGAGATTTAATGCTTCCCTCTTGGCATATCCCAGCAACCTCTAAAAACGTACTGCTGAACACCACTCCTTTTTCAAACCTAATGACCATCCACATACTGACCAGTTTGCGCTATGGTCCACGTATAAAGCCTACCTGTGTGGGATCCACATAAAACTACAGGTATATAGTAGAACTAAGAACCAGAGGTCTCAGCAAATTGAAGCGGTCTTATCCCAAATTGGCCAGTTAGAGAACCAAAATAAACAGGCCCCCTCTCATAAATTACCTAGTGAACTCCTTGATTGGAGGCAAAAACTCTGCTTGCTCCTACTCCAAAAATTTAGGAACAACTTTAAATTAGCTAGAGCCAACTACTACGCCTTGGGAAATAAAGCTGGAGCCCTCTTGACTTGACAGGTAAAGCTTAATGCTCTAAGTGCAAAATGCATCCCTTTATCATACTACCTCCAAACAATTCCTGACCAATCCACAGGATATAGCAGACACATTTAGTGATTACTATTCCTCCCTATACAACCTGACTAGTGACCCAGCTACACCTGAGCCAACAGACCCACTTATTCAAACATTTCTAACATAAATTGATCTCCCATCCATTACCCCTGCTCAGCTAGACCTACTCTCTCAACCCTTTACAGACCCGGAAACTATCCGAGCCATTAAAACCCTACTCCTCCATAAATCCCCAGGTGAAGATGGTTGCACTAATGAATTTTACAAATAATTTACTGACCTTATCTCACCCCACCTCACTACTTTCTTCAACTCTGCTGCCACCTCTGGTTCTTTACCCATTGATATGTTATGCTCGATTATTACCACTATGCCCAAACTGGAGATAGATCCTACCTCTATGATAAACTATAGACCAATATCACTCCCTAACATAGATGTGAAAATATTTACTAAAGTCATTGCATCTAGGTTGTTGAAGTGTCTTCCCTCCTTGGTGCATCCAGACCAAGTTGGCTTCATACTCGACAGACAGGCTCCAGATGCAACAATGAGGGTCAATAACTTAGGTCACCCAAGCGTGAACGCCTTCTCTGCTTCTGTCCCTGGATGCTGAGAAGTTGTTCGACAGAGTGCACTGGGGATTCCTGATTCTTACCAAATTTGGCATAACTGGCTGGTTTTAATCAGCGATATTCTCCTTTCACTACAACCCATCAGCCAGAGTACTAACCACCCGCCAGGGGTGTCCTTTATCTCCTCTTATTTTTGCACTCTTAATGGAACCTCTAGCAGCTAAAATTAGAAGGGATGGACGCATTCCAGGCATTAAAAGAAATGGCTTAGACCAAAGAATAAGCCTCTTCGCTGGTGACGTCATACTCCTGATTACCAACCCAATTCCTTCCATGCCAACAGTACAAGACATTCTTAACAAATTTAGTATGGCCTCCTTCTACAAACTCAACTCCTTTAAATCCCTGATCTTCCCACTAAATCTCAAAAATAGACAAGAATCTCTTCTGAAAGAGAGTCTTCCTTTTACCTAATCAAGTCAATTTATCCCATGTTTAAGGATAAAATTGGCTCCCTCACTACGCCACCTACATGATCTTAACTACCACACGTTCCAAGGGAACTCCCCAAACTACTAAGTGAGATGCGCATAATAGATCTTTCCACATTAGGAAAGATAGCCTCCTATAAGATGATTATCCTACCTAAACTCCTTTATCTATTCTGTACAGTAATGATTCCTATCCAACATTCCTTCTTCATGTCAATACGAAAACAGATCTTGAAATATGTCTGGGATGCAAAGCCTCCCAAATGCGCCCAATACATCCTAGTTAGCCAATGTGGAATGGGCCTCCACCACATCCACACCTACTATTATGCCTCAATTTTAGACCAGCTACATTACTGGTGGCATCCAACTTATGTTTCCTACTTAACAACTTACTAGATAGCCTCCTACTTACCTCTGCGGGCTCCCACCCCTGCAGTGAATGTTTCCATATCAACCATGACTTCACTACTAGCCTAAATTTCTCTGCCTATAGGCTCTTGAGATGTAAACCCGACCCTGGCTGCAAAATCCACAAAATGTAGTGCATGCACTACTTTAAAAAATGCACCGTGCCAAATTGCATGATACTGCAGTACCATGCGATCTTGTGTCCACAACGCACTATTTGCAATTTACATTTGAGGTTAACAATGTATTATCACCTGCAGTAGATCACAAAGGCAGTACGTCTTGAACATGGTTCAGGAAACACACATTTGGACATTTTAACTTAGGGGTGTACTCACTTTTGTTGCCAGCGGTTTAGACATTAATGGCTGTGTGTTGAGTTATTTTGAGGGGACAGCAAATTTACACTGTTATACAAGCTGTACACTCACTACATTGTAGCAAAGTGTCATTTCTTCAGTGTTGTCACATGAAAAGGTAAATAAAATATTTACATAAATGTGAGGGGTGTACTTACTTTTGTCAGATACTGTACATTTGTTGCCTTTATTTTCGATGACAGCACATTGTACAGGAGTTTTTCTTACATGTCATTTAGCTTAGTAGATACACAATTTACTACACAGAAAGCCATTCGCATTCTTTTATTTAATGTATTTTTTTATTAATTCATCTTAAGTAAAGTGTTGATCTGTACCGCACCTTATAGGATTGGATAATTGGATGTTCAACATTAATAGCAAACTAGGGCTGCAATGTACACATTAAACATCACTGTGCAATTGTATCAATACTTTGCATAATGCTAGTTATAAAACAATAAATAATATTGCTTTTACTATTATTTTATTTATTCATTTCTATCCTATTACTATTTATCTAAATTAAATGGGTGAATGAATAGTTAAAGTGAAGGAGAGATAGTAAGACTTGTATGATGACAGTTTGTATTGGAAAGCAGATGGTGATCAGTAAATTCAGCGTCTGTTTCCTGGGGGAATCCGGCAGAAACTTTCATCCAATAAAATATCAGGTTTGTTGTTCTTTGGTGACTGTTGTTATTTTGTTCTATTCTGAATGGAGCGTTCCCAGCACTGTAATCATGTGTGGGTCTTGTGGTGTCTCTAGTGAGCGCTCAGCTCAGGTGTCAGTAGTCCCGGGAGAACGGCACACAGAAGGTTTAGAATGACTCTAAAAATGAAGAATGAAGTCACCGGCTTTACTATTCTCTACAATCTGCTGCAATGTGTGAGATATTGTCATCATATGGTAACCGGCCTCCAGAATATCACCTATCAGGGGAATCCAACACTACACACAAATATTAAAAGATTTTACTGCTTAAGACACAAGAAATACAAAAGTCTAAACGTGTCTCTAAACTTTCATCCAATAGAATAAACTCCAGGTGATGTCTGGAGAAAATGTCTAATAATGTTTTACTAAAAGATTGCTTTCCAGTATCAGCAATGCTGAGAAATAAAAGTTATAAAGTTTAGTAGTTTCTTTTGCTAGATATTCAGTATATATTATATTTAACATTCAGATGCAAATATACAAAATAATTTAATTGTTATTAGCATGTCAAATATTAAGAACCTGCATATAATAATTAAAGATAAAATGTACTATTCAATAAAATATCAATAATAAGAATGATTACAATAAATACTATAAATAGGGGACTTATGATTTGTGAAGAAAACTCTTGTAATATACAGGTACATCTCATAAAATTAGAATATCTTCAAAAAGTTAATTTATTTCAGTAATGCAATTTAAAAAGTGAAACTCATATATTACACACAGAGTGATATATTCCAAGCATTTCTTTCTTTTAATTTTGATGATTATGGCTTACAGCTAGTGACACCCCAACATTCAGTATCTCTAGAAAATTAGAAAATTACATAAGACCAATAAAAAAAATAGATGTTTAATACAGAAATGTTGGCTTAGTGAAAAGTATGTCCATGTACAGTATAGTATGCAGTCATTACTTGGTTGGGGCTCCTTTTGCATGAATGACTGCATAAATGCTTGAAGGCGATCAGCCTGTGGCACTGGTGAGGTGTAATGGAAGCCCAGGTTTCTGTTATAAAGGCTATCAGCTCCTATGCATTGATGGGTTTGGTGTCTCTCATATTCCTCTTGATTGAAAATACCCCACAGATTCTCTATGGGGTTTCGGTGAGGCGAGTTTGCTGGCCAATCAAGCACAGTGATACCATGAAAATGAAACCAGGTATTGGTACTCTTGGCAGTGTGGGCAGGTGTCAAGTCCAGCTGGAAAATGAAATCAGCATCTCCAAAAAGTTGGTCAGCAGAAGGAATATATATATATATATATATATATATATATATATATATATATATATATATATATATATATATATATATATATATATATATATATATATATATATATATATATATATATATATATATATATATATACATATATATATATATATATATATATATATATATATATATATATATATATATATATAGTACAGACCAAAAGTTTGGACACACCTTCTCATTCAAAGAGTTTTCTTTATTTTCATGACTATGAAAATTGTAGAGTTACACTTCAAGAGGAGTCACCTGAAATGGTCTTCCAACAGTCTTGAAGGAGTTCCCAGAGATGCTTAGCACTTGTTGGCCCTTTTGCCTTCACTCTGCGGTCCAGCTCACCCCAAACCATCTTGATTGGGTTCAGGTCCGGTGACTGTGGAGGCCAAGTCATCTGGCGCAGCACTCCATCACTCTCCTTCTTGGTCACATAGCCCTTACACAGCCTGGAGGTGTGTTTGGGGTCATTGTCCTGTTGAAAAATAAATGATGGTCCAACTAAACGCAAACCGGATGGAATAGCATGCCGCTGCAAGATGCTGTGGTAGCCATGCTGGTTCAGTATGCCTTCAATTTTGAATAAATCCCCAACAGTGTCACCAGCAAAGCACCCCCACACCATCAAACCTCCTCCTCCATGCTTCACGGTGGGAACCGGGCATGTAGAGTCCATCCGTTCACCTTTTCTGTGTCGCACAAAGACACGGTGGTTGGAACCAAAGACCTCAAATTTAGACTCATCAGACCAAAGCACAGATTTCCACTGGTCTAATGTCCATTCTTTGTGTTCTTTAGCCCAAACAAGTCTCTTCTGCTTGTTGTCTTTCTTTAGCAGTGGTTTCCTAGCAGATATTCTACCATGAAGGCCTGATTCACACAGTCTCCTCTTAACAGTTGTTCTAGAGATGTGTCTGCTCCTAGAACTCCATGTGCCATTGACCTGGTCTCTAATCTGAGCTGCTGTTAACCTGCGATTTCTGAGGCTGGTGACTCGGATTAACTTATCCTCCGCAGCAGAGGTGACTCTTGGTCTTCCTTTCTTGGGGGGGGGGGCGCATGTGAGCCAGTTTTTTTGTAGCACTTGATGGTTTTTGTGACTCAACTTGGGGACACTTTCAAAGTTTTCCCAATTTTTTGGACTGACTGACCTTCATTTCTTAAAGTAATGATGGTCACTTGTTTTCTTGTACTTAGCTGCTTTTTTCTTGCCATAATACAAATTCTAACAGTCTATTCAGTAGGACTATCAGCTGTGTATCTACCTGACTTCTGCACAACACAACTGATGGTCCCAACCCCATTTATAAGGCAAGAAATCACACTTATTAAACCTGACAGGGCACACCTGTGAAATGAAAACCATTTCAGGTGACTTCCTCTTGAAGTGTGACTTGTACAATTTTCATAGTCATGAAAATAAAGAAAACTATTTGAATGAGAAGGTGTGTCCAAACTTTTGGTCTGTAATGGTATATATATATATATATATATATTTATATATTGGTTGAAGTCCCGATCAATGCTGAATTCAGACGTCACGGCCGGGTTACTCAACGGCTAAAGGCGCAAATTTAAAAAACTTCCAGTATTCAAAAATGCAAATTTCAGCATTTTGAATACATTGAAGTGCAGTGGAGGGGTTTGGTGTCTTTTAGACCCCCGATCCTTCAATAAAGAGTACATGTTACTGCCTATTACTGTCACAACTGATGTTTCGGATGTGATCAGATTTTATTTTATTTTTTTTAAAACTGTGCTAAAATTTAAAAATTAAATAAAATAAATAGGAAAAAAAAGTAAAAATTTTAAAAATTCCATACAAATTTTGAAATTGCAGGTACTTGTCATACAGGTGCAGAAAAATTAGGCCTTGGTTGTTGGTGTTACCTGAACACAGCAGCCCCTCGCAGTTACTCTTGCTGGGTGCAGGAACAGGCCCTACTGGTAAAAATTCCATACAAATTTGAAATCACATGAACTTGTCATACAGGTGCAGAAAAATTGGGCCTTGTTTGTTGGTGGTGCCTGAACACCGCAACCCCTCGCAGTTACTCTTGCTGGGCGCAAGAACAGGCCCTGCTGGTAAAAATTCCATACACATTTGAAATTGGCAAAGATCAAGTGTTTTATGTGTTCTTATCAGTGATCTAGTGGGGGGCGCTGTGCTGTCATCTGACCTGGCCAAGGTTGGGCGTCGGCTATGCAAACCTGCTGGAGTGATGGGGACCTGGAAGGTTAGGATCGGCAGGAACTGAAACTGAAAATGGGCCTTTGGTGTTGGTGGTGCCTGAACACCGTAACCCCCCACAGTTACTCTTGCTGGGCGCAGGAATGGGACCTGCTGGTAAGAATTGCATACAAATTTCAAATTGCATGTAATTTCATTGTCATACATGTGCACAAAATTGGGCCTTTGGTGTTGGTGGAGCCTGAACACTATAACCCCTTACAGTTACTCTTGCTGGGCGCAGGGCACAGAGTCAGGGCCTGCTGTTAAAAATGACATACAAAATTTAAATTGTATGCGACTATCATACAAGTGCAGACAATTTAGGCCTTGGGGGTTGGTGGTGACCTAAACCTAAAACATTGTTGGAAGCTAGCAGAATCAAGGTTGAGGAAAAGGATAGGCAGCATATGTAGTCTTCAAGGGATGGCAGACCACTAGCAAATTCAATCAGTTACATCAGCATCAGGGGCTTGATAGCTGCTGTTGATCCAGGACTGATTCATTTTGAAGTCAGCTGGTCAACAGAGTCTGTGGACAGACGCACTCTTTCGTCTATCATAAAACCTCCCACAGCACTCAACGTCCGTTAGGAAAGCATGCTGGACGCAGGAGAGACCAGTAGCTCCATTGCATATTGAGCAGGTTCTGGCCAGTGGTCCATCCTCAAGATCCAGTAACCCAGTGGATGCTCTCTTGGAAAGGTCTCCAAGTCTGTTCCTGCCCCTAGATAATCATGCACCATACGATGGAGATGCTGCCGATGGTTGCTTAAACCTAACAGCCCTGAGTGCTGAGGACTAAAGACATCGGTCACCTGGCCGCCTTCTCCACTTCTCCTCCTTTGGCTAAACGATGCCTCAGAAACACGTCCAGAGAATGTTAACCTCCCAGTGTCTGAAAAGGTGTTACACAAATTATTTTTCAAGGCCTCCTCAAGATGCTTCATCCTCTGCTCCCTCTGTGAAGGCAGAATGAGCTCTGCAACTTTAACCTTGTAATGTGGATCAAGAAGGGTTGACAACCAGTAATTATCCCTCTCCTTGATAGCACAAATCCTCGAGTCCTTTTACAGGTGTTGTGGAATTTTCCTCAGGTACAAAATACCTGTTACCTGTTAGTCAGTGATATCAAATCAGAAATATATATAGCTATATATATATATATATATATATATATATATATATATATAGTGAGATCAGATAAGACTCAAGATGGTTGAATCAAAATGACCTGATTTATTATTCCGTGTCTGAGTTTAAATATACCATATGACGTATAAAAAGTAGGTTGTTATTAAGATCTTTTTGTCCAATCAAGGTTAGCAATTTATTATGGTAAGCATAGGGTTAATAGTCTATATTGTCGTCTGTGATTTTCATCAGGGAATTTCCAAGGGATTTTTGTAGAATATATTAATGCCCTGTGGTCGAGATATCCAGACGGAGTTCCTCTTTATGAGAGATAGGGAATTTTGAAAGATGCAGAATATCTCAGCTTATCAGATATATTTTTAGCTTTTGAAAGCTCATGAAACATGTAAAGAAAATCAAGAGAGACAAGAGATTAATACTGTGCAGCCATTTTGTTTAAGCAGCCATCTTGCCACCTCACAGGCTTTGCAGAATCAGGGAGCCCATACAACATAAGTTTAAGGAGGCGTGAGCTTCTGAGTCCTCTGGGTCACTAATGATGACATTGTCAGGAGCAACCTCTCCCCAACCACGAACAACTCCTGGGGTTTCAGGGGAATCAAAACCATCCCCTGAAGACTGCTGTATACTATCCTCTACATCCATGCTGCCACAATCCTCCTCCTCTTCCTCTTTCTCCTGTGTGTTTTGTGTCCCAGCAGGCATGATATCTGCATAAAGGGGGCCTTGTGAGGAAATTAAGTCCTCTTCTTCCTCCCACTGTTCTTCCTCAAGTGCCTTGTCCCTGATTCCACAAAGCGTGTGCTCCAGCAGGTAGACTAAAAGGATAGTGTCACTAATGCATGCATCGTCCCAGCTCACCATCCTTGTGGCCTCCTCAAGTGGGGACAGGATGGTGCATGTATCCCTTATCAAAAGCCACTGGCGTGGCGAAAACATGCCAAGCTCCCCCGAGCCTGTCCTTGTGCCACACTCACACAGGTACTCATTGATGACCCTCTGCTGTGTGTGCAGCTGCTGCAGCATTGCCAATGTTGAGTTCCACCTGGTGGGCATGTCACAAATGAGGCGGTTGGTGGGCAGGTTGAATTCCCTTTGAATGTCAGATAAACGAGCACTGGACGGTGGAAATGGCCACAGACTTTTCTGGCCTGCCTCAGGAAATCCTGGAAGCCCGGGTATATGGTCAAGAAATGATGCACCACCTGATTCAGGACATGTGCCAAGCATGGAAAATGTGTATTGTCCCTGCCAGAGGGCAGAGAGAAGGTTGATGCCATTGTCGCATGCAACCATTCCTGGCTCAAGCTGTCATGGCGTCAACCATTTCTGAGCCTGCCCCTGCAGATCTAACAGAATCTCTGCCCAAATGTGACTCCTATCCCCTAGACAGACCAATTGAAGCACTGCATGGCATCTTTTAGCCTGACTGCTTGCATAGCCCCTTAAACGCTTAGTGAGCACTGCTGCTTCAGAGGACAATTGGAGGAAGAAGAGGAGGAGGAAGTGGTGGAGTAGCCAGATGTGGCAGAACAGCACCAGCTTTTTGGAGGCACGGTGGCAAAACAAGCTGCAGCACTGAACCCTGTCCTGCATCCTTCCCAGCTGAAAGCAGAGTTACCCAGTGTGCCGTGAAGGAAATGTAATGTCCTTGTCCATGACTGCTGGATCAAGAGTCAGCAGTGATATGAACCTTCCTGCTGACTGCTCTGTCCAATGAGGCCAAAACACTATCTTCCACATGATGATAGTGAGCCAGAATGGTTTTATGCAAAAAGAAATGTCTTTTTGGAACCTTCCACTGTGGTACAGCACATTCCAGAAATTTGCAAAAGGGAGCAGAGTCTACCAGATGAAAAGGCAGCAATTGTAATGCTAGCAATTTAGCCAGGCTAGCATTAAGATGCTGAGCATGTGGATAGCTGGGACAGTATTTCTTTCTACGGTTCAGCAACTAGGGTAGTGAAATTTGACTGCTTGTCAAATCAAGCTGTGGTGTACTACTAGCAGATTGGGTGCAAGTCTCTGTGGCACTCATTGGCGCTCATTGCTATACCATCATCCCTCTCAATGCAGGTTTTTGAGAAGACATGAGGTATAGTAGGGTTAGAGATCCCAGATGAGGAGCAAGGTGAAGTATGCTTGTTTTTATCTTGTAGGTCTTTCAGGTGCTGTTGCCAATGGACTGCATGGCAGGTCGTCATATGTCTTGTCAAGCATGTGGTGCCCAAGCGGCTGATGTTCTGGCCACGCTTGATCAGCTTCAGACAGATGTTGCAAACAGCAATGCTGTGGTCTACTGCACGTGATGAAAAAAACCCACACTAACCTTTGGAAGTCCGCGGGGAGTTTGCAGCACCCTGCAGCTGTGGAGCTCAGTGGTGTAATGCAATAGGTTGGCTTCTCCTTTGGCAGCCCCTGGAGCACATCCTGCCTAATTGGAGTTGTCCCTCCTCCTCCTCCTCCCCCTCACTTTATTCCTCTATCCTGTCAGAAATCCAAGTACAGTCAGCGACCTCATCATCCCCTCCCTCCTCATCACTGGAGCAAACTTGGCAGTATGCTGCAGCTGTGGGAACATGAATGCTAGTTTCTTGTCCGTCATTGTCACCCCCTCTCTCTAGGCTAACGTTATTCCTTTCATCAACCTGGGAACCAACATAACAGCATTCAAATTGCTGCTCATCCTCCAGCAGCATGATTGAATAGTTCAGGTGACTCCTACGTGCATGATGGTGGGGCGACAGAAGGAGTAACTGTGGAGAAGGAGCCTGTGGAATGGGCCAGTTTGGCAGCTGCGGTGGAAGGTAAACTAATATGAGCGTGGGTGTCAGAGGACAAGGAAGATGAGCACGGCTTATTTATCCACTCCACCAACTCTTCTACATGTTGTGGCTGAATAACACGGCCAGCACCAGAAAAAAGGGATGGACGTGCCCCGCCTGCAGAGGATGCATCTTGTCTGTGACCTCCACTGTGGACACAGAGGCTGCTTGCCCTCTTTTCGTGGCCTGTAAACATCTGCCTCTCCTTGTCGGCCTTTCGGACATGATGTGGATTTTGGGGGGGGGGTTTATTACTGGTTGATCAATATATAATATATATGTAATGCACTGCTGATATGTACTGAACTGACCGATAGATACTTAATGGCCTGATATATACTCAAGTCTCAATACTCAATCCTGCCCTGCGGCCCAGTCTCTGAAGGGAGAGATCATGCTCTGCTTCAGTATGTCACAGTACATGTTGGCATTCATGGTTCCCTCAATGAACTGTAACTCCCCAGTGTCGGCAGCACTCATGCAGCCCCAGACCATGACACTCCCACCAACATGCTTGACTGTAGGCAAGACACACTTGTCTTTGTACTCCTCACCTGGTTGCCACCACACACGCTTGACACCATCTGAACCAAATAAGTTTATCTTGGTCTCATCAGACCACAGGACATGGTTCCAGTAATCTACTGTATGTCCTTAGTCTGCTTGTCTTCAGTAAACTGTTTCCGGGCTTTCTTGTGCATCATCTTTAGGAGAGGCTTCCTTCTGGGACAACAGCCATGCATACCAAATTGATGCAATGTGCGGCGTATAGTCTGAGCACTGACAGGCTGACCCGCCACCCCTTCCACCTCTGCAGCAATGCTAGCAGCACTCATACATCTATTTTCCAAAGACAACCTCTAGATATGATGCTGAGCACGTGCACTCAACTTCTTTAGTCAAACATGGTGTGGCCTGTTCTGAGTGGAACCTGTCCTGTTAAACCGCTGTATGGTCTTGGCAACCGTGCTGCAGCTCAGTTTCAGGGTCTTTCCAATCTTCTTATAGCCTAGACCATGTAGAGCAACAATTCATTTTTTCAGATCCTCAGAACATTCTTTGCCATGAGGTGCCATGTTCTACTTCCAGTGACCAGTATGAGAGAGTGAGAGCGATAACACCAGATTTAACACACCTGCTCCCCATTCACACCTGAGACCTTGTAACACTAACGAGTCACATGACACCGGGGAGGGAAAATGGCTAATTGGGCCCGATTTGTCCATTTTCACTTAGGGGTGTGCTCACTTTTGTTGCAGCAGTTTAGACATTAATTGCTGTGTGTTGAGTTATTTTGAGGGAACAAAATGTGTGGGGTGTACTATATATATCAATGAATGGTATATGGTCTATTGTATATACTGCACTGCTGAAAATACTTAAAGAATATACTGATCTCTTAAATTGTAAAAAACACAAATCTCTCTCCCTGCCTAACTGACTGCTACTAGCAATGTCTTATTAATTAGACTACACTGCACTGTCTGATAAACTGCAAATCACTTTTCTCTCCCTGCCTTAACCACTTCCTATCTCACCCGTCACACACTACACGCGGCTGCTGTGTGAGCAGCCTTTATATAGTGTGGGGCGTGTACTTAGCCCCTGAGCCATGATTGGCTAAAGGCAGCCTGCCTTTGTCCAATCATGGCAGAGATTATTTGATTGGCCAAAGCATTGAGGTCAGGGTGCATGCTTTTTCCAATCGCATAATGCATTTGCACACGCGCGCGCAGTGCATTATGGATGCGGGTGTTCGAATTTCCCGCAAAGAAGCATATTTGTTTATCATTCGACGAACGAGCGAACAGCCTATGTTAGAGTCGAACTTACATTTGACTCGAACTCGAAGCTCATCCCTAAGTGCAACTGATCCCAACCTCCACCACCTCTGCCTCTTACTGATCCCACTCCCCCTCCCCCCACGACTCCACCAACACAGATCTCATCCCAATTCCCCCTATCACCTCTACAACAGATAGGAATGAGATCTGTGGTGGGGGAATCTGTAAGAGGCTGTCACTAATCCCACCCCCCTCACTATTACCAATGTCACTAATCCCACCCCCTCACCACCACCTCTGTCACTATTCCTACCCCCTCACCACCACCACTGTCACTATCACCCCCACCACTGCCTCTAATCCTACCCCCCTCACCACCACCCCTGTCACTAATCCCACCCCCTCACCACTACAGCTGTCACTAATCCCCCTCACCACCCCCACTGTCACTAATCCTACCCCCCTCACCACCACTGCTGCTTCTAATCCTACCCCATTCACCACCACCACTGTCACTAATCCCAATCCCTCATCACCACAGCTGTCACCAACCCCCCCCCCTCACTACCATCACTGTCACTAATCCTACCCCCCTCACCACCGCCACTGTCTCTAATCCTACCCCCCTCACCACCACCACTGTCACTAATCCCACCCCCTCACCACCACTGATGCCTCTGATTCCACCCCCTGAACCACCACCACCGATGTCACTAATCCTACCCCCCCCCTCACCACCACTGCTGTCACTAATACCATCCCCCTCACCACCACTGCTGTCACTAATCCCACCCCCCTCACCACCACCGCTGCCACTAATACCACCCCTCTCCCCACCATCTCTGCCACTAATCCTACCCAGCTCACCACCACCACTTCCACTAATTCTAACCCCCTCACCACAACTGCTGCCACTAATCCTACCCCCCTCACCACCAATGCTGCCACTAATCCCATCCCCCTCACCACCACTGCTGCCACTGATTCTACCCCCTCACCACCACTACTGCTGTCACTGATCCCATTCCCCCCACCACTTCCACTCATGCCATCCCTTTACCACTGCGACTCATTCCAACCCCATGCTCCAGGGGGCCCATGCCTCACCTCTGTACATCTAGATAGGAGGGGCAGTGGGGCGGCATATAGAGGAACCAATCCCTCCTCTTCTGCAGGAAGAAAATGTAGGGGATCAGTTCCTCTGTATGCTGCCCCCACCACCCCTTCTATTTAGGTGTATGGGGGTGACGCATGGGGCTGGGTCACCCCAGGGGTCAAGGGGGCCCTTCATGGTTTTTCTGCACTGGGACCCCGAAGGTTCTAGTTATTCCTCTGGAGAAATATGTACTCCAGACATTGGCTCTAAAGATTGTAATTCCAAGAGCCAGACCAAGTCCATATTATGACTTTCCTGCAGATCCTGCATTCCTGCCTAGACCAGTTACAGCAGAACCTCTTGTATGGTTATTCCAGGTCCCCACTACCATCAGCCAGTACATATCACATTTTCTCCTTACACCTGACCTGGAACAATAAAGTCTTAGTAGCTACTTTACCTTCTGAATGACAGGATAAAGGATGAAGAAAGGTGAAGGAAGTCCTAACTTCCTAACCTGGATGAACGTATTGCCTCTAGTACATAGGACCTCTGAGCATGCTTGAAAGCAAAGACCCACTCCATACCGCTCCTTCAAATAACCTCAGGTCTAAGGTACACAACCAGGTCCCTCCACTAGTTAGGAGGGACCTATTCAGTTGACATGCCCAGGCGTTGTGCATTTATTGTGATAGTGATCATTTCTTCTGGAAACCTCAATGTCTACTTCATTGGGTACAAGATGATTCTAATTCTGCATTCACCCTGGCCATGTTGGTTCCTGTTACTGTTCAAAACTGTAAAAAAGTATTACCAGTGCCAAGCTTACATCAATTCAGGTGCAGCAGATAAATGTCTGAGTCTACCACTAGCTCAAACCTGGGCTGGTGTTTGTCATTGTGTCTCCTTTGAAGATCCATTAAAAACCCTATCTTACCCTATTCTCTTTGACTCCAGCTGTCGGTCAGCTTACTTTTTTCCCTCCTGATTCTTGAAGTATTCAATCTCTGTCATTCTTGGACTCCCATGACTGAAGGCTCACTCTTTTTTCATCAACTGAAAAGAGGGCTAATTGATTTGTGTGACCCTTGCTTCTTTAGTCTGTTCCATTCCTTTCCTGAATCCACTCCTACCCTTCCCCCAGTCTGAATATTTCAGGGATGTTTTCTAAAAAAATAGGCAGACAACCTACATCCCCATAATACGTATGATCCGCCCAATTGATATGCTCCTGGGTTTCACACCCCCATGGATTCACACTCCTCCACAACATTTTTAGAGATCTACTCTACAAGTTTTTGGTTGTATACATGGATGATATTATGTTTTTATCTTCTGACATCTTGTCCCGTCATCATCATATTTATACTGTTCTCCAGCATTTTTGAGCCAACAAGCCAGATGCAAAGGGAGCTAATATGAGCCCTGAAACTGGCTATTACCACCCTTCAATAACTCAAGGAAGCTTTCTCTTCTGTTTCCACATGACCCCAAATAAAGTTTCTTCCTGAAGTGAATGCTTATTCCATAGGTGCTAGAGCAATGCTTCATCGGGTTGTGACTGGTGTAACGGAACCGTGACCCACACTGGGTTTGTGGGCTTCCGTCATTATACGGCTTGCTCCCAGGCTTTAAAATTATCAAATATTGCAGCCGCCCCCATACAAAGCTAACAGACACTTAGTTTGTTCTGGAACCTTCTCCTTTATTGAACACTCACACAGTTTATATACAGCGTGTACATCCACCTCCTGATCAGATTACTGCACACAGGTCAGGGGTTGTTTGATTACATTATCATATGCAGATGAAATTGTATACAGAAATAGAATTAACCTGAACTAATTATCTAGCCATCTGGACAGAAACAAAATGTGAGCTCATTAACAATTAACAATGGGACAGACAGGCTTAACTGAATCCACATCACACCTCAATACACTGACCGTCAGTGACAGATTGCCTGTCTCTGAAATTGAAGTACAATGCACATTATCATAAGTGTAAACACAGAACCCATTTGAAGCAGCCCAAACCATTTTCACAGTGTCCATCAAGTATCTGTCTTTCACTTCCAGTGACGGTTAGTCCCGTCACATATCCCCCCCCCCCCCCAAAGGTAGACTAACCAGGTACCAGATCTCCAATCCGTCTGTGCCTGAGTTAGTCGGGTAACAAGTCCCAAATAGTCAATCCATCATGGCAGCTTCCTTGACAAAGTTCCACATAGTTTGTAAGTTTGTCCCAGCAGGGCACATGGAGCTCTCATACCCGATCAGTCTGTGGAAGTCTGGTTTGGGCAGGCCAGACTGGGCTTCTTGGTCACCCTGTTTCCATAATAGACACAGGGTGACTTACACATAAAAGGGGCATAGGGGGCTAAGAGAGCGATTTTCCAACCTCTCTAAGGTAGATTGTGTTCCACGGGCCCCCCCCCCAACCAAAGTGACTCCCATCACATCTCTCCCCTTTTGGAAGGAGACTAACACAGGAGTGGACCCCAAACGGGTTGAATTTGAAGGTAGTCTGTAGTTCCAGTCCCCCAATGTCTGTACCCACACAGTACCCCAAACAAATTGTCCCGAACAAAGCATTACTCATCCAGCCAACCTCTACCTCTCTCGTAGAACATTCCATGCTGCAGGGGAGAAGCGTGCACTGGCCCCCCTGGAGTCCTTTCAGCCGCTGGAGGTGACTAGGTTCACTCCCTCGTGCTGTTGGGGACCTGGGCTGACTGCCCAGCATCCCTGGGATAAAGAGGTGAAGATCGCAGTCCCATCCACCACCACAGGAACTCCATCTTTTGTATGTTGAGGGCAGAGGCCAGCCGCACTCTGCTCTCTTGCCAGCTCTTCTTACATAGTTACATAGTTTGTGAGGTTGAAAAAAGACATCAGTCCATCTAGTTCAACCTATGATGTGTGTGTGTTTGCTGTTAACCGTACATTGAATACCCCTGTATGTTGTGGTCTTTAAGGTGCCCATCTAATAGTTTTTTGAAACTATCGATGCTCCCTGCTGATACGACTGCTTGTGGAAGAGAATTCCACATCCTTACTGCTCTGACAGTGAAGAACCCCTTACATATTTTAAGGTTAAACCGTTTTTCCTCTAATTTTAGTGAGTGGCCACGTGTCTTAATGTATTCCCTTTCTCTGAATAGTTTGTTCCTTATACTAGGGTCGCCAGTACAGTATTTGTACATTGATATCATATCCTCCCTCAATCGTCTCTTCTCCAGAGAGAATAAGTTCAGTGCTTGTAGTCTTTCCTCATAGCCGATGCCCTCCATTCCCCTAATTATTTTTGTCGTCCTTCTCTGGACTCTCTCCAGTTCCAGCACATCCTTCCTGAAGACCGGTGCCCAGAACTGGACAGCATACTCCAGATGTGGCCAGACCAGAGTCTTGTAGAGTGGCAGAATAATTTCTTTATTTCTGGAGTGAATCCCCTTTTTTATACATGCCAGTATTCTGTTGGCTTTGCTTGCAGCGGCTTGGCATTGTATGCCACTGCCAAGCCTGTTGTCCACCAGTCCCCAGGTCCTTTTCCATCCTAGACTCACCCAGAGGTTTCCCCCCCAGTGAGTAACTTGCTTTCGTGTTTCTGATGCCCAAGTTTATTACTTTACATTTTTCAACCTTAAGTCTTATCTGTCATGTAGTTGCCCACCCTATTATTTTGTTCAGGTCCGCTTGTAAGGTTTCCACATCCTGCATAGAAGATATTGGCATGCTTAGTTTAGTATCATCTGCAAATACTGAGATTGTACTAGATATCCCCTCCTCTAGATCATTTATGAATAAATTAAACAGGATTGGTCCCAGGACAGAACCTTGGGGGACCCCACTTTCCACACCCACCCAATCCGAGTACTCCCCATTTATCACTACCCTCTGGACTCTCCCCTGGAGCCAGTTCTCTATCCAGGTACTCACCCTATGGTACATACCTACATTCCTTAGTTTGTACAGTAAGCGTTTGTGGGGAACGGTGTCAAAGGCCTTTGCAAAGCCCAGATACACCACATCCACAGGCTTACCTTTATCTAGGTGGCAGCTCACTTCATCGTAGAAGGTTAATAGATTGGTTTGGCAAGAACTATTTTTCATGAATCCATGCTGATTACTACTAATAATACCATTTTCATTACTAAAGTCTTTGTATGTGGTCCCTTAACATCCCCTCCAAAATCTTGCAGACTACTGATGTTAGGCTGACCGGCCTATAGTTACCCGGGATATATCTCGGCCCTCTTTTAAATATTGGTACCACGTTGGCTTTTTTCCAATCAGCTGGCACCATACCCGTCTGTAGACTATCCTCTTCTGCTGGGTTGGTGTCATCATTCTGGGGCTCCGTCTGCTGCTGGGAAGGGAAGCTAGCTGCTCCATCTTCCTTACCCTCATCTGGCGGTTGGGACAACCTTTCTCTGGTACTGTCTCTCAGATGCACAGATCCTGGCTGGGGAGGGAAAACAGTTTCCTCTGCTCTGACTGACTGTTGGGGAGGGAGGACAACAACCTCCTCTCCCTTCTCACCCTGGGCCTCCGGAACTGCCACAGGTGTGGGGCAGAGGTCATTGACTCTCTGTCCGGCTGCCAGCGCTTCAGCTGGGTGTAGATGCTTCACTTTATCAGCTTGTCGTTGGGACAAGGGGCCGATTTCCCCAGCTTCCTGGAACTCTGTAGCTGTTGAGGGTGCTGGGCAGAGGTTGGTAGCACTCTGCCCTGTTGCCAGCACTTCTGTTGGGGACTCCACATAATCTGCTCCAGCTAACTATTGGGGAGGGAGACTGGCTTCCTCCGCTCCCAGACTGTTGATCTCTCACTGGGGAGGAAGGATGACCACCTTCTTCTCAGAACTGTATAGCTGCTGTTGGGGAGTGATCACCAACTTCTTACCCCAGGCCTCTGGAACTGCTGCAGGTGTGGGGCAGAGGTCTTGGACCCTATGTCCAGTTGTCAGCGCTTCAGCTTGAGAAGTTTCTTGTAACTTCATAGATGCTGCTGGCAGGAAATCCCATGTCCTGTCAGTGGTGTAGGAGAAAGGTCAGCTGCCTCTTCTCTTAGGAAGGCTGAAGCTGCTGTTGGTGTTGGGTAGGGATGAGCTTTGAGTTTGAGTCGAGGCTAAGTTCGACTGGAACATCGGTCATTTGATCGTTCGTCGAATGACGAACAAATGTGCTTCTTTACTGCAAATTTGAGATTTCCATAATGCACTGCACGCGCTGCTCGTGCAGCAAGTTATGTGATTGGCCAAAGCATGCACCCTGACGTCATGCTTTGGCCAATCAAATGATCTCTGCCATGATTGGACTAAAGGCAGGATGCCTTTAGCAAATTATGGCTCAGGGGCCAAGTACACACCCCACACTACATAAAGGCTGCTCGCACAGCCGCAGCGTGTAGTGTGATTGTGCGGGCGAGGAGACAGGGAGAGGAATGCGTTTAAGGCAGGGCAAGAGCAGCTTTTTTTGGAGTTTGTCAGACAGTGCAGAGAGACATTCCTAGCAGTTTAGGGAGGAACAGGAACGTGTTTGAGGCAGGGAGAGATTTGTTTCTTTGCAGTTTGTCAGACAGTGCAGTGAGACATTTCTAGCACTGTAGAGAGGGCCAGGAACGTGTTTGAGGCAGGGAGAGAATTGTTTCTTTGCAGTTTGTCAGACAGTGCAGTGCCAGTGATTCATTCCTAGCAGGATGGAAGAGAGATTTCTCATCTATAGGGCTATCAATTACATCAGTGAGAGTATTGTTAATCGGTCACTTGCGTACATCTATAAGCACCAAAGCTCATCTATAGGGCTATCGATTACATCACATCAGTGAGAGTATTGTTAATCAGTCACTTGCATACATCTATAAGCACCGCAGCTCATCTATAGGGCTATCAATTACATCATATCAGGTCATTGAGTATCTATTGGTCAGTTGCATATACCCTATATTGATCTGTATCAAAATCATGTCGGAATGGCCAACAAGGAGAGACCGATGCTCACAGGCCACGAAAAGAGGGCAAGTAGCCTCTGTGTCCATTGTGAAAAGTGGTGGTCATAGTCTACATAGTGCATCCTCTGCAGGCGGGGCACGCCCATCCTTTATTTCTGATGCTGCCCGTGCTATACAGCTACAACATGTGGAAGAGTTGGTGGAGTGGATCAATAAGCCGTCCTCATCCTCCTTGTCCTCTGACACCCATGCACACAGTAGTTTGCCTTTCACCGCAGCTGACAAAGTGGCCCACAGGCTCCTTCTCCACAGCTATTCCTTCTGTCGCCCTGTCATCTGAACTATTTGATCATAGTGTCAGTGACATGCTGCTGGAGAATGAGCAGCAATTTGAAAGCTGTGATGTTGGTTTGAAGGTTGATGAAGGGAATAACATGAGCCTAGAGAGAGGGGGTGACAATGATGGACAAGAAACCAGCAGTCATGTTGCGACAGCTGAACCATGTAGCCAAGTTTGCACCAGTAATGAGGAGGGAGGTGATGATGAGGTCACTGACTGTACTTGGGTGCCTGAAAAGATATAGGAGGAGGAGGAGGAGGAGGAAGGGAAGGATGAGGAGAACGCACAACTCCAATGAGGCAGGATGTGCTCCAGGGGCCGCCATAGCAGTAGCCAACCTATTGAGTCCCAACACAGAGCTCCACAGGTGTAGGGTGCTGCAAACTCCCTGCGAACTCACAAAAGTTAATTAGTGTGGGCTTTTTTGCAGCCCATGTGCAGTAGACCACGGTGTTGCTCTTTGCAACATCTGTCTAATGCAGATCAAGCGTGGCCAGAACACCAGCCGCTTGGGCACCACATGCTTGACAAGGCATATGACGACCTGCCATGTAGTCCGTTGGCAACAACACCTGAGAGAGAGGCACCAGATCAAAACAAACATACATCACCTTGCTCCTCATCTGTGACCTCTAACCCTACTATACATCATACCTTCTCAAATACCAGCATTGAGAGGGATGATGGTATAGCAATGAGTGCCACAGATACTTGCACCCAATCTGCTAGCAGTACACCACCGCTTGATTTGAGCAGCAGGCAAATTTCACTACCCCAGTTTTTGAACCGTAGAAAGAAATACTGTCCCAGCCATCCACATGCTCAGCATCTTAATGCTAGCTTGGCCAAACTGCTAGCATTACAGCTACTGCCTTTTCATCTGGTAGACTCTGCTCCCTTTCGCAAATTTGTGGAATGTGCTGCACCACAGTGGCGGGTCCCAAAAAGGCATTTCTTTTCACGTAAGGCCATTCCTGCTCTCTACCGTCATGTGGAAGGTAGTGTTTTGGCCTGTACAAAGCAGTCAGCAGGAAGGTGCACATTACTGCTGACTCTTGGTCCAGCAAGCATGGACAGGGACGTTACATTTCTTTCATGGTGCACTGGGTAAATCTGCTGGCAGCTGAGAAAGATGCAGGACAGGGTTCGGTGTTGCAGCTTGTTTTACCACCAAGCCTACAAAAAGCTGGTGCTGATTCTGCTACATCTGGCTACTCCACCACCTCCTCCTCCTCCATGTCCTCCTCCATGTACTCTTCTGCTCAATTGTCCTCTGAAGCAGCAGTGCTCCCTTAGCGTTCAAGGGGCTACGCAAGCAGTCAGGCTAAAAGATGCAATGCTGTGCTTCAGTTTGTTTGTCTAGTGATAGGAATCACACCGGTGCAGAGATTCTGTCAGCTCTGCAGTGGCAGGCTCAGAGATGGTTGACTCCATGACAGGTTGAGCCAGGAAAGGTTGTATGCGATAATGGCACCAACCTTCTCTCTGCCCTCCGACAGGGACACTTGACATATGTTCCATGCTTGGCAAATGTTATGAATCTTGTGGTGCAGCGTTTCTTGAGCAGATAATCGGGCTTCCAGGATCTCCTGAGGCAAGCCAGAAAAGTCTGTGGCCATTTCTGACATTCAACAGGAATTCAACCTGCCCACCAACCGCCTCATTTGTGACATGCCCACCAGGTGGAACTCAATGTTGGCAATGCTGCAGCAGCTGCACATGCAGCAGAGGGCCAACAATCAGTACCTGTGTGAGTATGGCACAAGGACAGGCTCAGGGGAGCTTGGCTTTTTTCTGCAACGCCAGTGGCTGTTGATAAAGAACGCATGCACCGTGTCACCATTTGAGGAGGCCACAAGGATGGTGAGCCGGGACTTCCTTTCCTCACAAGGCCCCCTTTATGCAGATATCATTCCTGCAGGGCGACAAAACATACAGGAGGAAGAGGAGGAGAATGAGGATTTCGGCAGCATGGATGTAGAATGCATACAGCAGTCTTCAAGGGATGGTTTTGATTCCCCAGAAACCCCAGGAGTTGTACTTGGTTGGGGAGAGGTTGCTCCTGCTGACAATGTCATGCTTAGTGACCCAGAGGACTCAGAAGCTCATGCCTCCTCCAACTTACGTTGCATGGGCACCCTGTTTCTGCAAAGCCTGTGAAAGGACCCGAGGATTCGTCCTATCAAGGAGAGGGATAATTACTGGTTGGCAACCCTTCTTGATCCACGTTACAAGGGTAAAGTTGCAGAGCTCATCCTGCAGAGGATGAAACATCTTGAGGCATTAAAAAAAAAAAATTGTGTACCACCTTTCCAGACACTGGGAGGTCTAAATTATCTGGACATGTTTCTAAGGCATCGTTCAGCCAAAGGAGGAGCGGTGGAGAAGGCGGCCAGCTGACCGATGCCTTTAAACAGTTCTTTTGTCCTCAGCAGCACCCAGGGCTGTTAGGTTTAAGCATCCATCGGCAGCATCTCCATCATATGGTGCATGATTATCTAGGGGCACGAGCAGACTTGGAGACCTTTCCAGCTGAGCATCCACTGGGTTACTGGGTCTTGAGGATGGACCACTGGCCAGAACTTGCTCAATATGCAATGGAGCTACTGGCCTGTCCTGCTTCCCGCATGCTTTCCGAATGGACGTTCAGTGCTGCTGGGGGTTTTGGACAGAAAAAAGAGTGAGTCTGTCCACAAACTCTGTTGACTACTGACTTTTATCAAAATGAACCAGTCCTGGATCAACAAGAGCTATCAAGCCCCTTATGCTGATGCAACTGATTGAATATGTTAGGGGTCTACCATCCCTTGAAGACTGCATATTCTGCCTATCCTGTTCCTCTACCTTGATCCTGCTAGCTTCCAACAATGTTTTTGGTTTAGGTCACTACCAACCCCCAAGGCCTAATTTTTCTGCACTTGTATGACAGGTGCATACAATTTAAATGTCGTATGTCATTTTTAACAGCAGACCCTGTCCCTGTGCCCTGCTAACTGTGAGGGGTTATGGTATTCAGGCACCAACAACACCAAAGGCACGATATTTTTGCACCTTTATGACAAGTAAATGCAATTTCAAATTTGTATGGGATTTTTACCAGCAGGTCCAATTCCTGCACCCAGCAAGAGTATCTGCAAGGGCTTGGTTATGGTGTTCAGGCACCACCAACAGCAAAGGCCCAGTTTTTGGTACCTGTATAGCACATGCAATTTCAAATATGTATGGAATTCTTACCAGCAGGTCCTGTTTCTGCACCCAGCAAGAGTAACTGCAAGGCCTTGGTTACGGTGTTCAGGCACCACCAACAGCAAAGGCCCAATTTTTGTCACCTGTATAGCTCATGCAAATTCAAATTTGGATGGAATTCTTACCAGCAGGTCCCATTCCTGCACCCAGCAAGAGTAACTGCGAGGGCTTGGTTACAGTTTTCAGGCACCACCAAAAGCAAAAGCCAAATTTTTGGCACCTGTATGACAAGTACATGCAATTTCAAATTTGTATGGAATTCTTACCAGCAGGTCCCATTCCTGCGCCCAGCAAGAGTAACTGCGAGGGGTTGCAGTGTTCAGGCACCACCAACAACCAAGGCCCAATTTCGATTTCAGTTCCAGCCTATACTAACCTTCCAGGTCCCCATCACTCCAGCCAGTTTGCATAGCCACCACCCAACCTTAGCCAGGTCAGATGACAGCACAGCGCCCCCACTAGATCACTGATAAGAACACATACAACACTTGATCTTTGCCAATTTTAAATTAGTATGGAATTTTTACCATCAGGGTCCGTTCCTGCGCACAGCAAGAGTAAATGCGAGGAGTTGCGGTGTTCAGGCTCCACCAACACCCAAGGCCCAATTTTTGTGCACCTCTATGACAAGTGACAAGTACATGCAAGTTCGAATTTGTATGGAATTCTTACCAGCAGGTCCCATTCCTGGCCCAGCAAGAGTAACTGCGAGGGGCTGCAGTGTTCAGGCACCACCAACAACCAAGGCCCAATTTCGGTTTCAGTTCCAGTCGATACTAACCTTCCAGGTCCCCATCACTCCAGCCAGTTTGCATAGCCACCACCCAACCTTAGCCAGGTCAGATGACAGCACAGCGCCCCCACTAGATCACTGATAAGAACACATACAACAGTTGATCTTTGCCAATTTTAAATTAGTATGGAATTCTTACCAGCAGGTCCCATTCCTGGCCCAGCAAGAGTAACTGCGAGGAGTTGCGGTGTTTAGGCTCCACCAACACCCAAGGCCCAATTTTTGTGCACCTCTATGACAAGTGACAAGTACATGCAAGTTCGAATTTGTATGGAATTCTTACCAGCAGGTCCCATCCCTGCGCCCAGCAAGAGTAACTGCGATGGGTTGCTGTATTCAGGCACCACAAACAACCAAGGCTCAATTTTTCTGCACCTGTATGACAAGTACATTTGATTTGAAATTTGTATATATATTTGTATATGACATTTTTTGCTTTAGAAATGTCAGTATTGCTGCAGCAGGCTACATACATCGTAGAGATGCACTACTTTACAGGCACATTCAGGGGACCCCCCAGGCACGATATTTGAAGGAATTTTTCATTTTTATAGTTTCACTTTAAGCCTCATAAAAATCAGTAAATCACTGCTCCTTTAAAAATGGTTGTTTTAAAAACTTTTTTTCATTGCTACATGTTCCCCAGGTCAGTACCCAAAACCCCCATACACTTTTTTGGGGCAATAACTTAATTTTAAGGCATTTAAGCCTTAAAAATTAGGCTGTTTGATTTTTGAGATTTGAGTCCCATAGACTCCAAAGGGGTTTGTTTATTCAAACAAACTTTTCCTCTCTTTGTGGTCTTCTGGTGCGAACTGAACCAGGGGGGTGTTCGGCTCATCACTAGTGTTGGCCAGTGCTCAGTGATGTTAGGACCTGATGCCAGCTGGTCTGCAGGAAAGTAAACTGAAAAGTCAGTGGCCTTGCACACATCTTCCTGGGTCACCAATTGTTGCAGGCAGTGGTCAGCAGCGCTATGCTTGTATGCCCGCTCTTCTGCTGTAGGCTCACTGGGATGTTATTCCTCAGCAGAAAAGTCTGTTAAATCCCAAGCCTCTGGAATTGCTGAAAGTCCAGGGCCCAGGATTGTGGCACTCTGGCCCAGTGCCAACACTTTGGCGGGTGATTTATCATCCATATCTTCCTCCGATGGAAAGTCAATTAAATCTGTATTCAGTGGTTGGGGAATGAAGATGGCTTCCCCTTCTCCCATACTTTTATCCAGCGGCTGAACAGACGCATTCCTCCATCCAAGCTCATCCTGTGCATAAACAAGTTTGTCAAGGTGTGTCAGCACTTGCTGCATCCGCCATAAGACTTCCGCATCCAAAACCGTGGGTGCAGGTGAGCAAAGCACACTATTACTGAGCCACATTGTCGATTCTTCAGTCAGAATTTCTGGACTGTCAGCTGGGGAGTCCAGGCCCGGCACTGAGCCTAGCAGCCGTGTGTAGGTGATCTCCAGCTCCCATTCCTGATTGGCTAGAAATTCCAAATCTTCCAGTGCCCAGAACACTTCCGAGATGTTCAGGATCTCTTCTCTCCTCAATTTCCTCTAACCGCCACTCCAAATCACTCCCAAAGTCGGGGTCCTTGGACAACCTCTCTAATAACAGCCTTGGGCCACGACAGCAAAAGCCTTCCGTTGGGCTGTCGTCCTGTATCCATGGGACACATTTGGGTTACATACGAGCGGAGGGCTCTGTAGCTCTCGTCCAACCGCATCTCCACCTGGACCAGCCTGCTTAACTCAGCTTTCCATTTCTTGTGTGGTTGTCTTCCCAAAAACACCATTTGTACTGCAACCAGTACCTTTTCTGGAAAGAAGGGAGGATTTTTCCCTGGTGTCGCTGCTCACGGGCTAGCGCTTCCTCCCAGAGTTCCAAGCAGATTAAATAATACCATCCTAGCAGGACCTTCTCTGACACTGGTCCCCTGTGCTGTATCTGCATCTCTCACAACCTCCTTCCGAACTCCTCCTCCATGGCCGCTGATATCTGTACCTCTCCTCTTCTGCTTATGAGGCCCTTGGATCCTGGCAGAGGTTTGGATGTCCCAGACTGCAGGAAACATCCTACCGCTTGCCACCAATGTATCAGAACCGTGACCCACACTGTGTTTTTGGGGTTCCATCAGTATACGGCTTCCTTCAGTCTTGAACATAGATATCAAATATATTAGCCGCCCCCATAAAAAGCTAGCCGACACTTAGCTTGTTCTGGAACCTTTCCTTTATTGAACAGTCACACCGTTTATATACAGCATGGATATCCCCCTCCTGATTAGATTACCACACACAGGTCAGGTGTTGCCTGATTACATTATCATATGCAGATTAAATTGTATACAGAAATAGAATTAACCTGAACTAATTATCTAGCCATCTGGACAGAAACAATATGTGAGTTCATTAACAATTAACAATGGGACAGACAGGCTTAACAGAATCCACATCACACCTCAATACACAGACAAAAGGCAGCGCCTGCCAGTGACAGAGTGTTCGTCTCTGACATTGAAGTACAATACACATTATCATAAGTGTAAACACAGAACCCATTTGAAGCAATCCAAACCATACCCTCAGTGTCCATTAAGTATCTGTCTTTCACTCCCAGTGACAGTGAGTCCTGTCACAGCTGGCAAAAAAATAAACTTGTTACTTGGCATAGAAATTTGCATCACCTTAAAGGAACTATTCTATCAGAACTATTCTATATATATATTATAACTTTTTTTAACAACTACACAAATTTGCAAATTCCTGCAAACAGGTTCCCGGTAAATCCTAGGCAATCCTCTGGGCCCTAATCTTCTTGAGATTTAAAATTACCATCACCTACAAAACTGACCCTGACAACCAATTTTACCAGCCAACTACCCCAGGTGGTCACAGATTGAAGTAACAGCAAGCATCTCCTTCTCTTTAGCAGCCCTTGCAGGCACATCAGGAATTTCTTCACTGTTGCAAGGGGTGACTGCAAAAACTTTTGAACAGCTATCTGGGCTTGCAGACAAAGACTCTTGCCCAACAACATTATCCCCAGTCATATTCCAAAGCCTGGGGCAAGAAAAAATCCCTTCCATCCCACACTTACTACAATCCCTCAAAACATACTGTGACCTTTCAAACCTTAAAATAAACTATTCGAAATCCCAAGCCCTTAACATAACTCTCACCAATAGCCTAGTCAAGAAATGTGAAAGAAACTTTCCTTTCAAATGGACCTCCGACTGCATTACATATCTAGGAATACAACTCCCCAAACGACTCTCAACACTATTTGAACTAAACTATGTTACCCTTATGAAAAAAATTAACCAGGACCTGTCCTCCTGGCAAAAAGCACATTTCTCATGGTTTGGGAGAGCTGCAATTTTTAAGATGAATATTCTTCCTAGATTTCTTTATCTTTTCCAAACCCTCCCAATACATATACCGATACAATTCTTTAAACAAATACGTTCCCAATGCAGAACCTTTATATGGGACCGCAAGCCTCCCAGAATCAATTTCACACAACTCACGAAACCTAAACTAAAAGGAGGCTTGGGGATCCCTGATTTACAGAAATATGCATATGCTTGCCATCTACAGCGTATTGTGGAATGGAGCACCCAGGGCAGAGAGAAAGATTGGGTGCCATTAGAAAACTTCTTCTCTCACTCTCCCTTGGCAACCCTTCCTTGGTGTCCTTTTGAATCTATACCCTCAGACACGCTTAAACACCCCCTGATAGGTCCTACCTTAAAATGTTTCCATAGCATCTACAGAACTCAAAACGTCACCTCCATCCCAGGCCCCCTCTCACCCATTTTACACAACCCTCAATTCCTGCCAGGTCATAAAAACTTGCGCTTCGCCCACAATTCTTTCAACGATCACACAAGGATTATACATTTTCTTAACCAAGGGAAGATTCGCCCATACGAGGAGTTGACTTCCCTCCCACACTTTTCAGGGATTCCATTCTGGAATTATGTCCAAATTAGAAACTTTGTGCTTCATAGCCTGAAAAACATCATTAAACCCAATAAATTAGCATCTTTTGAAGAATTATGTCTTGAATAGGGTTGAGCGAACACCTAGATGTCCGTGTTCGACGGGTTCGGCCGAACTTTAAAAAAAAGTCCGGGTCCGTGTCCCGGACTTTTACCGAACTTTTCCCGGACACCGAACCCCATTGAAGTCAATGGGGACCCGAACTTTAAGGCACTAAAATGGCTCTAAAACACCAAAGGAAAGGGCTAGAGTGCTGCAAATGGCAGCAAAACGTAATTAAGAGCATGGCAAGTGCTCTGCAAACAAATGTGGATAGGGAAATAACTTAAAACAACAAAAAAAAACAGAAAAATAAAACAATGTTCTTCTTCATCTCTGAAGGACGAGGCCCATATGGAGTAGGAGGGAGGTTGAGGTGGTGGTGGATGTGGCGGTGACTAGACATATGCCGGTTTTCGGTAATTCGATATATCGCGGTATTGCATAGCCACGGTATTGTTATTGTGGCATTTTTAAAATACCGAGTTTCTCTGTCAAGTCTGCCTGACTTGTGAATTGATACATTTCAGTGAGCTGGATGACTCATTCACTCACTCAGCTAACACCTTTCAGCATTAAGTCTCCTAACTATAAACAAAAATGATTACATTTGTATCTTTTCCTTCCCTCTGCCAGGGAGAAAGGAAGTTTAACCTCTTAAAGACTGGATCTTTTTCTGACACTTGCTGTTTGCAAGTTAAAATCAGTTTTTTTTTTGCTAGAAAAGTACTTAGAACCCCCAAACATTTTATATATTTTTTTAGCAGAGACCCTACAGAATAAAATGGCGATTGTTGTAATATTTTATGTCACACTGTATTTGCGCAGCAGTCTTTCAAACGCAATGATTAGACTTTAATGAATAAAAAAAAAAAAAAAAACGTAACAGTAAAGTTATCCCAATTTTTTTTTTTTTTGTTACACAGAGAATCGTGAGAGAATCGTGATCTTTATTCCAAGCTAAAAAATCGTGATTCTCATTTTGGCCAGAATCGTGCAGCTCTAATAAATATATATATACACACACACACGCCTAGCAGCCCACATTACATTATTATATAGCCATCAAGCAGTGTCTGGCCTACCTGGTGATGACTGGTCCTGGCGCTCTGATCCGATGGCCTGGTCTTTAAAGGGGCAAATCCTTGCGATCCAGAAGTGGTTAAACCTGCAGGAGGACCGGTGTTTTTATCTATTAATGACTTTACTATTGCTTTAGGCCTGGTTCACATGTATGCGGGTTGGTGGTTCACATGTATGCGGGTTGGCGGTTCACATGTATGCGGGTTGGCGGCCCACATTTGCACAGGCATAGCAGCCCATTGATTTGAACGGGCTGCTATGCCCTCATTTTCCGCAGAAAAAAGGTGCATGCAGCATTTTTTTTAAATTCAGTGGCCTTGAAATCCATCCTGCTTTTGCACCATGCGACTAACCTGCAGTTCCTGCTCTGGCAAGCTTTCTGCATTTTTTGTATACGTGGGCACGGCATTTAAAAATAAACAGTTTGCGTGTGCAGCAACGGCAGGTAAGTCGCATGGTGCAAAAGAAGGATGGATTTCATGGCCACTGCATTTTTTTAAATTCTGCATGCACCTTTTTTCAGCTGAAAACGCAGGCATAGCAGCTCAAGCCCATTCACATCAATGGGCTGCTATGCCTGTGCAAATGTGGGCCCCCAACCCGCATACATGTGAACCAGGCCTAAAGCAATAGTAAAGTCATTAATAGATAAAAACACCGGTCCTCCTGCAGGTTTAACCAATTAATGACTTTACTATTGCTTTAGGCCTGGTTCACATGTATGCGGGTTGGGGGCCCACATTTGCACAGGCATAGCAGCCCATTGATGTGAATGGGCTTGAGCTGCTATGCCTGCGTTTTCAGCTGAAAAAAGGTGCATGCAGAATTTAAAAAAATGCAGTGGCCATGAAATCCATCCTTCTTTTGCACCATGCGACTTACCTGCCGTTGCTGCACACGCAAACTGTTTATTTTTAAATGCCGTGCCCACGTATACAAAAAATGCAGAAAGCTTGCCAGAGCAGGAACTGCAGGTTAGTCGCATGGTGCAAAAGCAGGATGGATTTCAAGGCCACTGAATTTTAAAAAAATGCTGCATGCACCTTTTTTCTGCGGAAAATGAGGGCATAGCAGCCCATTCAAATCAATGGGCTGCTATGCCTGTGCAAATGTGAACCACCAACCCGCATACATGTGAACCAGGCCTAAAGCAATAGTAAAGTAATTTATAAACAACACCTCCTTCAGGTTTAACCACTTCTTGACCACAAGGATTTGCCCTCTTAATGACCAGGCCATCGGATCGGAGCCGAGCGCCAGAACCAGTTATCACCAGTTAGGCCAGACACTGCTTGATGACCTATTTTAGGCCTGGTTCACAGAGTCTGTACTGACTGACTATATAATAATGTGCATAAGTGAACCAAAGCCCCTAAATTCAGCAATGAAATTGAAGTGAGGTGGAAATTTAATAATTTAAATTTAATAATAGAATACCGTGATAATACCGTATACCGTGGCAAAACCTTAATCAATTAATCGCAGCATGAAAATCTGATACCGTCACAAGCCTAGCGGTGACATAGGCGTGCGCACAGGGTGTGCTGGGTGTGCCTGGGCACACCCTAATCACCTAGGGCACATAGCATTGCCAGTGAGGAGATGGGAAAGATCTCCCTGGGACCTGCTCTGCTCTATTTCTCCTTGCCTACAGGTACATGGCCCCGATACATTACTCTCCCTGCTGGCAAACACATGCATGTGTATTTCAACTTTGGGGTGCACACCTTAATGCAATAGGCTGCGCACACCTATGGGCGGTGTAGGTGGAAGCGGCGGTGGAGGAGGACCAGGGCCGGATTAACAGCATCATGGGCTTGGTGCTGAGGATTTTGAAGGGCCTTAAGGGCCGTGCCTTGCCATGCACCCAGAGGAGGAAGGGTGCAGCCATGCATGCCTAATTCAACATGGGATGCTGTCTCTGAAGCCCATAAACACATCCATGCATCGCCAACTGTCCCTCCTTGTCCGGCCTTCACGCTGTGTGGGGAGGTTCTGAGGGTGCTGCCTGGGGAAGCGAGCATAGAAGCCAGACTTCTGTGTTTACAAGTGACAGAAGAGCGGTAACAGTGAATATGGCCAACCCGGGGCCTATATAAAAGGTAGGGGCCTGGAGCTGCAGCTCCAATAGCCCCTACATTAATCTGGCCCTGAGGAGGAGGACGAGGTAGCCAACACTGCTTCTTTTCAAAAATTTTAAATGAGGGTACACCCCAAAAGAGTGAGAAAGAGCAAAAATGGAACAATGGGTGGGTAAGGTCGGTATCCATTGCTATTCTGCATAAGGTACGGAAAAGTCCCGTGGGATCCATGCCTGGTTCATTTTAATGAACGTGAGCTTGTCCACATTGTCTCTGGACAGGCGGCTGCGCTTGTCTGTTATAACGCCCCCAGCCGTGCTAAATACCCGTTCAGATAATACACTGGCTGCAGGGTACGCCAGCACCTCCAAGGCGTAAAGGGCAAGCTCAAGCCATGTGCCCAATTTGGAGACCCAGAAGTTGAAGGGGGCAGACCCGTCATTCACTACATGTAGGCGTGTGCACACATACTGCTCCACCATGTTGGTAAAATGCTGCCTCCTGCTAAGACGTTCCATCTGAGCTGCTGGTGCTGCTGTTTGTTGTGGCGTGCTGACAAAGCTTTTCCACATTTCGGCCATGCTAACCCTGCCTTCTGAGGTGCTGGCGGTGCCCTGGTTGCGTTGGCGACCTCCTCCTCCTCCTCCTCTGCCTTGTGCTTCCACTGTGGCCCCGCTGTCAGATGGGAATGCCAGCAGCATGGCGTCTACCAGCGTGCGCTTGTACTCGCGCATCTTGCGATCGCGCTCCAGTGAGTGAATTAAGGACGGTACGTTGTCCTTGTAACGGGGATCCAGCAGCGTGGCCACCCAGTAATCAGCACAAGTTAGAATGTGGGCAACTCGGCGGTCGTTGTGGAGACACTGCAGCATGTAATCGCTCATGTGTGCCAGGCTGCCCAGAGGCAACGAAAGGCTGTCCTCTGTGGGAGGTGTATCGTCCGTGTCCTCTGTATCCCCCCAGCCACGCACCAGTGATGGCCATGAGCTGGCCTGGGTGCCACCCTGCTGTGAACATGGTTCCATCTCCTCCTCCAGCTCCTCCTCCTCCTCATCCTCCTCATCCTCCAGAACTGTGCCCCTGCTGGACAATTGCGTCCCTGGCGTTTGCGTGTGCAGGAACCCACCCTCGGAGCCCCTTGCGAATGACTGCCCTGAAAGCCTTGGAAATGTTACCTCTTCATCCTCCTCCTCCTCCTCATCCTGTGCCACATCCTCTTCCATCATCGCCCGAATTGTTTTTTCAAGGAGGCATGGAAGTGGGATAGTTAAGCTGAGAACGGCGTCATTGCCACTGGCCATGTTGGTGGAGTACTCAAAACAGCGCAACAAGGCACACAGGTCTCGCATGGAGGCCCAGTTAAATTAAATAGCGGAATAGAAAATATGATCCAAAAAAAGTGTATGTATATCACACGTACACAACCACACTGGGCCCCAATTACTATTGTTTGTACCCCTAAAAGGCTAGATGAGGAGTAGGGGGAGTATGGAACAGGCAGCACCCTCAAACCTTCAGAAGTATGAGATGAACCCCAACAACTTGGAAAGGTGGATCTCTCTCACACGTACCGACACAGACTATCCCGCAATTCAATTGATCCTCAAAGGTTTTTATTGAATAGCGGAATAGGAAATATGATCAAAAAAAGTGTATGTATCTCGCACGTACACAACCACACTAGGCCCCAATTACTATTGTTTGTACCCCTAAAAGGCTAGATGAGGAGTAGGGGGGGTATGGAACAGGCAGCACCCTCAAACCTTCAGAAGTATGAGATGAACCCCAACAACTTGGAAAGGTGGATCTCTCTCACACGTACCGACACAGACTATCCCCCAATTTAACTGATCCCCAAAGGTTTTTGATTAAATAGCGGAATAGAAAATATGATCCAAAAAAAGTGTATGTATATCACACGTACACAACCACACTAGGCCCCAATTACTATTGTTTGTACCCCTAAAAGGCTAGATGAGGAGTAGGGGGGGTATGGAACAGGCAGCACCCTCAAACCTTCAGAAGTATGAGATGAACCCCAACAACTTGGAAAGGTGGATCTCTCTCACACGTACCGACACAGACTATCCCCCAATTTAACTGATCCCCAAAGGTTTTTGATTAAATAGCGGAATAGAAAATATGATCCCAAAAAAGTGTATGTATATCACACGTACACAACCACACTGGGCCCCAATTACTATTGTTTGTACCCCTAAAAGGCTAGATGAGGAGTAGGGGGAGTATGGAACAGGCAGCACCCTCAAACCTTCAGAAGTATGAGATGAACCCCAACAACTTGGAAAGGTGGATCTCTCTCACACGTACCAACACAGACTATCCCCCAATTTAACTGATCCCCAAAGGTTTTTGATTAAATAGCGGAATAGAAAATATGATCCAAAAAAAGTGTATGTATATCACACGTACACAACCACACTAGGCCCCAATTACTATTGTTTGTACCCCTAAAAGGCTAGATGAGGAGTAGGGGGAGTATGGAACAGGCAGCACCCTCAAACCTTCAGAAGTATGAGATGAACCCCAACAACTTGGAAAGGTGGATCTCTCTCACACGTACCGACACAGACTATCCCCCAATTTAACTGATCCCCAAAGGTTTTTGATTAAATAGCGGAATAGAAAATATGATCCAAAAAAAGTGTATGTATATCACACGTACACAACCACACTAGGCCCCAATTACTATTGTTTGTACCCCTAAAAGGCTAGATGAGGAGTAGGGGGGGTATGGAACAGGCAGCACCCTCAAACCTTCAGAAGTATGAGATGAACCCCAACAACTTGGAAAGGTGGATCTCTCTCACACGTACCAACACAGACTATCCCCCAATTTAACTGATCCCCAAAGGTTTTTGATTAAATAGCGGAATAGAAAATATGATCCCAAAAAAGTGTATGTATATCACACGTACACAACCACACTAGGCCCCAATTACTATTGTTTGTACCCCTAAAAGGCTAGGAGTAGGGGGAGTATGGAACAGGCAGCACCCTCAAACCTTCAGAAGTATGAGATGAACCCCAACAACTTGGAAAGGTGGATCTCTCTCACACGTACCAACACAGACTATCCCCCAATTTAACTGATCCCCAAAGGTTTTTGATTAAATAGCGGAATAGAAAATATGATCCAAAAAAAGTGTATGTATATCACACGTACACAACCACACTAGGCCCCAATTACTATTGTTTGTACCCCTAAAAGGCTAGGAGTAGGGGGAGTATGGAACAGGCAGCACCCTCAAACCTTCAGAAGTATGAGATGAACCCCAACAACTTGGAAAGGTGGATCTCTCTCACACGTACCAACACAGACTATCCCCCAATTTAACTGATCCCCAAAGGTTTTTGATTAAATAGCGGAATAGAAAATATGATCCCAAAAAAGTGTATGTATATCACACGTACACAACCACACTAGGCCCCAATTACTATTGTTTGTACCCCTAAAAGGCTAGGAGTAGGGGGAGTATGGAACAGGCAGCACCCTCAAACCTTCAGAAGTATGAGATGAACCCCAACAACTTGGAAAGGTGGATCTCTCTCACACGTACCAACACAGACTATCCCCCAATTTAACTGATCCCCAGAGGTTTTTGATTAAATAGCGGAATAGAAAATATGATCCCAAAAAAGTGTATGTATATCACACGTACACAACCACACTAGGCCCCAATTACTATTGTTTGTACCCCTAAAAGGCTAGGAGTAGGGGGAGTATGGAACAGGCAGCACCCTCAAACCTTCAGAAGTATGAGATGAACCTCAACAACTTGGAAAGGTGGATCTCTCTCACACGTACCAACACAGACTATCCCCCAATTTAACTGATCCCCAAAGGTTTTTGATTAAATAGCGGAATAGAAAATATGATCCCAAAAAAGTGTATGTATATCACACGTACACAACCACACTAGGCCCCAATTACTATTGTTTGTACCCCTAAAAGGCTAGGAGTAGGGGGAGTATGGAACAGGCAGCACCCTCAAACCTTCAGAAGTATGAGATGAACCCCAACAACTTGGAAAGGTGGATCTCTCTCACACGTACCAACACAGACTATCCCCCAATTTAACTGATCCCCAAAGGTTTTTGATTAAATAGCGGAATAGAAAATATGATCCCAAAAAAGTGTATGTATATCACACGTACACAACCACACTAGGCCCCAATTACTATTGTTTGTACCCCTAAAAGGCTAGATGAGGAGTAGGGGGAGTATGGAACAGGCAGCACCCTCAAACCTTCAGTATGAGATTGTGTTCACTGTACCCCACAAAGATTGAGTTCACTGCACCCCACAATGATTGTGTTCACTGCACCCCACAAAGATTGTGTTCACTGCACCTCACAAAGATTGTGTTCACTGTACCCCCCAAAGATTGTGTTCACTGCACCCCACAAAGATTCTGTTCACTGTACCCCACAAAGATTGTGTTCACTGCACCCCAAAAAGATTGTGTTCACTGCACCCCAAAAAGGATGTTGTTCACTGCACCCCAAAAAGGATGTTGTTCACTCCACCCCAAAAAGATTGTGTTCACTGCACCCCACAAAGATTGTGTTCACTGCACCCCAAAAATGATTTTGTTCACTGCACCCCAAAAAGGATTTTGTTCACTGCACCCCAAAAAGGATGTTGTTCACTCCACCCCAAAAAGATTGTGTTCACTGCACCCCAAAAAGATTGTGTTCACTGCACCCCACAAAGGATTTTGTTCACTGCACCCCAAAAAGATTGTGTTCACTGCACCCCAAAAAGGATGTTGTTCACTGCACCCCAAAAAGGATTTTGTTCACTGCACCCCAAAAAGATTGTGTTCACTGCACCCCACAAAGGATTTTGTTCACTGCACCCCACAAAGATTGTGTTCACTGCACACCAAAAAGGATTGTGTTCACTGCACCCCAAAAAGATTTTGTTCACTGCACCCCAAAAAGATTGTGTTCACTGCAGCCCAAAAAGATTGTGTTCACTGCAGCCCAAAAAGATTGTGTTCACTGCAGCCCAAAAAGATTGTGTTCACTGCAGCCCAAAAAGATTGTGTTCACTGCAGCTCACACACAGAAAAATGGATGTGGATCACTGACACCTGCCTATCTCCAATCCCACACCACACAGCAATATCGATTGTAGTTTGTAGAACACAGTTTCCCTAAAATTCAGCAGACTCTGTCCCTAACAGGATTGAGAAGAGATCGTAGATCAGGATTGAGTGCAGACCCCACCCCCCACACAGCAATATCGATTGTAGTTTGTAGAAGACACTGACCCTATATAATTCAGCAGACTCTATCCCTAAAATGCCTACAACTCGCCCTGCCTAAACACTCCGACCTGTCCCTCAATTCTATCCGGACACAAATGGTTTTTTCCTGCCTATCTTTCCCTAATCAGCAGCCAGCACGTTGATGTGTGCTCTGTCCCTGAATCTAAGCAGCATAATGACGCCGCTGCGGCTGCCTCGAACTTATAAAGACTTGGTCACATGCTTCAGACGGCCAATCACAGCTACTGAGACATTTGCAGGCATGGCTGGGATGGCTTAAGGCACACCAGTTAAACGATTGTTGATTGGCTGTTGAAAGCCCGCCATGAAAAGAGCGCCAAAGCATGCAAAACCCGGAAATAAAACGACCGAACACGGATTTTTACCCGAACATACAGTAAAGTGTCCGTGTCCGTGTTCGGGTACAAAAAATCCAATTATTCGGTACGAACACGAATAATACAGTCCGTGTTCGCTCAACACTAGTCTTGAACCAAACCATAAACCTCACCTGATATCGAAATTATACTCTATCCTCTGGGAAAACACAATCCCAGGAGACAGCCTTTTTTGTGAAGCATGGTCAACCGATCTACAAACCACTGTGTCAGATGCCCAGTGATCGAGGATCTTTTATGCTGTCCACAAGGGGTCCGTCAATGTCTCCACTCAGGAGAATAACTTTAAGCTTCTCTCATGATGGTATCGTACACCCTCTCTCCTTCACCATTGGAACAAGGACATTGATAGCAAATGTTGGCGATGTCATGAAAATGAAGGGAGTTTGCTTCACATCTGGCGGAACTGCCCCGTTATCCAATCCTTTTGGAAACAAGCACATAACATTATTCATGAAATAACGCTCAACTCACTACCATACTCTCCTCTCTCATACCTATTCCATCTACAACCTCACGCCAACAGAAAATATTGTAAATCCTTAAGTATGTTCCTAGTCAATGCAGCTAAGCTTTGTATACCAAGACACTGGGGCTCCCCTCAGGCCCCCTCCCTTAAAAACTGGATCATTCAAATTAACAAACTGGCGGAGATGGAAGAGCTCATTGCCATCTCCCATGACTCACCATTCAAATATGCCTCCACCTGGGATCCTTGGAACAAATTCCCAGACTCAAACACGTACATTTCAATTATGAAATGAAGACCTCTTTTCCATCTAAAATACAGCAACATGTAACCCTTCAATCTATTTACTCAAACTAGACAACAACTCCCTTACCGTCACTTATACATTTGCCTTCTTATATTGAGTCACTACTTCCATTATCCAGTCCCCCTCCTCCCCCCCCACCCTCAATTAATCCTTCTCACCCCTACACCTTCTCTATCCTTATCCTTCTCATTCCAGAGGAGGAGTTGGTGCTGGGAACCAACACCTCCCCTCTATCACCTCCAGTTAACCTTTGCACAATCCAATTACATCAATCAAGTACCTGAATGGATCTTTGAGTCTGCAACCTGAATCTGCTTTTCACTCAGCAACTTGATGAAAAAGGGATATTCCCTCACCCGCACCTATTCTCCTATCTTATGCATACTCATTCAAAAATATTCTAAATTCTGTTATATGGAACTTGTGTCTTAATACATTCCTGTTTTTCTTCACTTATACCTTGAACACTGAGAATGTTGATCGGATTGTTCAACTGTTTGTATGATTTATTACCACCTTCTATGTATCAATAAATCGTATTGGGGAAAAAAAGAAAAAATCCCATGCCCCAGTTGAGCACACATTTCAGGCATGGTACTTGATGACTTTTTATGAGTGAGTTTCTTTTCTGGCAACTTCCAACATGAAGAAACTCACTTGCTTCTCTATGGAGATCTCCCCTGCAGCTCATCCTTCTGATTGGCACTTGTAATGCACTTAATGTTCGAGTCAAATGTAAGTTTGTCCTGAACATCGGGTGTTCATGTGTTCGCTGAACACACGAACAAGTAGGGCATTCGGCAGGAAGTTCGCCTGCTGATAAGAGCCCCATAATGCACTGCACAATTGCAGTGCATTAAGTGCTTGTGATTGGCCAAAGCATGCACCTGACCTGTATGTTTCGGCCAATTACAGTAAAATGTCCTGTCAGAGCTATAATTGGCCAAAGGCAGGGTGCCTTTAGCCAATAATAGCTCAAGGGCTAAGTCCACGCCCCACACTATATAAGGCTGCTTACACGGCAGCCATGTGTAATGTGTTAGGAGTGAAGATTAGGCAGGGTAGTTAGTGGATTGTGCTTTGATGTTTAATGCAGTCAGTGCAGTGTAGTGTAAGGCTGATTTATTTTGTACAACACAGTGTAGTGCAGTCAGTGTAGTGTAGTGCTGTGCTGATTCATCTTGTGTAACACAGTGTACTGCAGTCAGTGTAGTGTAGGGCTAATTTATCTTGTGTAACACAGTGTAGTGGGGCCACTGAACTGTTGGTGTATACCCCACTGATCCCATTTTCATTTTTCATTGATATTGATATATATATATATATATATATATATATATATATATATATATATATATACATATTTTTTTTTTACAGCATCAGGTTCTGTTGCTGCAACATCAGTACTCCCCCTTCTGTGTGGCAGGTGCTAAGAACGTAGTACTTGGTGGCCCCAAAAAGTAGTCCACATGTGTTTACCTGACAGCTAAGAACATTGTATTCTGTGGCTGAAGGTACATTAGGCATTCACAGTATACAGAAGTATGTGTCGGCCATAAAAGGCCCCAAAAATTAGCCCACATGGGTTTACCTGACAGCTAAGGACGTAGTATTTGGTGGCTGGAGGTATATTAGGCATTCACAGGATACAGAAGTAAGTGTCGGCCAGTATAGGCCCCAAAAATTAGACCACATTGGTTTACCTGACAGCTAAGAACGTAGTATTTGGTGTCTAGAGGTACATTATGCATTCACAGGATACAGAAGTAAGTGTCAGCCAGTATGGGCCCAAAAAATAGACCACATCGGTTTACCTGACAGCTAAGAACGTAGTATTTGGTGTCTGGAGGTACATTATGCATTCACAGGCTACAGAAGTAAGTGTCGGCCATGAAAGGCCCCAAAAATTAGACCACATCGGTTTACCTGACAGCTAAGAACGTAGTATTTGGTGTCTGGAGGTACATTATGCATTCACAGGATACAGAAGTAAGTGTCAGCCAGTATAGGCCCCAAAAATTAGACCACATGGGTTTACCTGACAGCTAAGAATGTAGTATTTGGTGGCTGGAGGTACATTAGGCATTCCCAGGATACAGAAGTAAGTGTCGGCCAGTATAGGCCCCAAAAATTAGCCGACATGGGTAGAGTTGAGCGGACACCTGGATGTCCGTGTTCGGCGGGTTCGGCCGAACTTTAAAAAAAAGTCCGGGTCCGTGTCCCGGACTTTTGCCAAACTTTTCCTGGACACCGAACCCCATTGAAGTCAATGGGGACCCGAACTTTCAGGCACTAAAATGGCTCTAAAACACCAAAGGAAAGGGCTAGAGTGCTGCAAATGGCAGCAAAACGTATTTAAGAGCATGGCAAGTGCTCTGCAAACAAATGTGGATAGGGAAATAACTTAAAACAACAAAAAAAAACAGAAAAATAAAACAATGTTCTTCATCTCTGAAGGACGAGGCCCATATGGAGTAGGAGGGAGGTTGAGGTGGTGGTGGATGTGGCGGTGTCATAGGCGTGCGCACAGGGTGTGCCGGGTGTACCTGGGCACACCCTAATCACCTAGGGCACATTAGCATTATCGCTCTGTTTACCAGTGAGGAGATGGGAAAGATCTCCCTCGGACCTGCTCTGCTCTATTTCACTTTGCCAGCAGTGGGAGTAATGTATCGGGGCCATGTACATGTAGGCAAACACATGCATGTGTATTTAAACTTTGGGGTGCACACCCTAATGCAATAGGCTGCGCACACCTATGGGCGGTGTAGGTGGAAGCGGTGGTGGAGGAGGACCAGGGCCGGATTAAGAGCATCATGGGCTTGGTGCTGAGGATTTTGAAGGGCCGTGCCTTGGCATGCACCCAGAGGAGGAAGGGTGCAGCCATGCATGCCTAATTCAACATGGGATGCTGTCTCTGAAGCCCATAAACACATCCATGCATCGGCAACTGTCCCTCCTTGTCCGGCCTTCGTGCTGTGTGGGGAGGTTCTGAGGGAGCTGCCTGGGGAAGCGAGCATAGAAGCCAGACTTCTGTGTTTACAAGTGACAGAAGAGTGGTAACAGTGAATATGGCCAACCCGGGGCCTATATAAAGGTAGGGACCTGGAGCTGCAGCTCCAATAGCCCCTACGTTAATCTGGCCCTGAGGAGGACGAGGTAGCTTCTTTTCACAAATTTTAAATGAGGGTACACCCCAAAAGAGTGAGAAAGAGCAAAAATGGAACAATGGGTGGGTAAGGTTGGTATCCATCGCTATTCTGCACAAGGTACGGAAAAGTCCCGTGGGATCCATGCCTGGTTCATTTTAATGAACGTGAGCTTGTCCACATTGTCTCTGGACAGGCGGCTGCGCATGTCTGTTATAACGCCCCCAGCCGTGCTAAATACCCGTTCAGATAATACACTGGCTGCAGGGCACGCCAGCACCTCCAAGGCGTAAAGGGCAAGCTCAGGCCATGTGCCCAATTTGGAGACCCAGAAGTTGAAGGGGGCAGACCCGTCATTCACTACATGTAGGCGTGTGCACACATACTGCTCCACCATGTTGGTAAAATGCTGCCTCCTGCTAAGACGTTCCATATGAGCTGCTGGTGCTGCTGTTTGTTGTGGCGTGCTGACAAAGCTTTTCCACATTTCAGCCATGCTAACCCTGCCTTCTGAGGTACTGGCGGTGCCCTGGTTGCGTTGGCGACCTCTTCCTCCTCCTCCTCCTCCTCCTCTGCCTTGTGCTTCCACTGTGGCCCCGCTGTCAGGTGGGAATGCCAGCAGCATCGCGTCTACCAGCGTGCGCTTGTACTCGCGCATCTTGCGATCGCGCTCCAGTGAGTGAATTTAGGACGGTACGTTGTCCTTGTAACGGGGATCCAGCAGCGTGGCCACCCAGTAATCAGCACAAGTTAGAATGTGGGCAACTCGGCGGTCATTGTGGAGACACTGCAGCATGTAATCGCTCATGTGTGCCAGGCTGCCCAGAGGCAACGAAAGGCTGTCCTCTGTGGGAGATGTATCGTCCGTGTCCTCTGTATCCCCCCCAGCCACGCACCAGTGATGGCCATGAGCTAGGCTGGGTGCCACCCTGCTGTGAACATGGTTCCATCTCCTCCTCCAGCTCCTCCTCCTCATCCTCCTCCAGATCTGTGCCCCTGCTGGACAATTGTGTCCCTGGCGTTTGTGTGTGCAGGAACCCACCCTCGGAGCCCCTTGCGAATGACTGCCCTGAAAGCCTTGGAAATGTTACCTCTTCATCCTCCTCCTCCTCCTCCTCCTCATCCTGTGCCACATCCTCTTCCATCATCGCCCGAATTGTTTTTTCAAGGAGGCATAGAAGTGGGATAGTTAAGCTGAGAACGGCGTCATCGGCACTGGCCATGTTGGTGGAGTACTCAAAACAGTGCAACAAGGCACACAGGTCTCGCATGGAGGCCCAGTTATTGGTGGTGAAGTGGTGCTTTTCCGCAGAGCGACTCACGCGTGCGTGCTGCAGCTGAAACTCCACTATGGCCTGCTGCTGCTCGCACAGTCTTTGCAGCATGTGCAAGGTGGAGTTCCACCTTGTGGGCACGTCACATATGAGGCGGTGAGCGGGAAGGCCAAAGTTACGCTGCAGCGCTGACAGGCGAGCAGCAGCAGGGTGAGAACGCAGAAAGTGCGCACAGACGGCCCGCACTTTCTGCAGCAGCTCTGACATATCGGGGGAGTTTTTAAGGAACCTCTGCACCACCAAATTCAGCACATGTGCCAGGCAAGGGATGTGCATCAAACCGGCTAGGCCCAGAGCTGCTATGAGATTTCGCCCGTTATCGCACACCACCAGGCCGGGCTTGAGGCTCGCTGGCAGCAACCACTCATTTGTCTGCTGTTCTATGCTCCTCCACAACTCCTGCGCAGTGTGTGGTTTGTCCCCCAAACAGGCAAGTTGTAAAACTGCCTGCTGTCATTTACCCCTGGCCGTGCTGAAGTTGGTGGTGAAGGTGTTACGCTGTCCGGATGAGGAGGCGGTAGAGGATGAGGAAGTGGAGTAGGAGGAGTTAGGAACAGGAGGCAAACTGAAGCGCCCTGCAATCCTCGGTGGTGGAAGGACATGCGCCAAATTGCTATCCGCCTCAGGCCCATCCGCCACTGCATTTACCCAGTGTGCCGTTAGGGAGATATAACGCCCCTGACCGTGCTTACTGGTCCACGTATCGGTAGTTAGGTGGACCTTGCCAGAGATGGCGTTGCGCAGTGCACACCTGATTTTTTCCCCCACTTGGTTGTGCAGGGAAGGGATGGCTCACCTGGAAAAGTAGTGGCGGCTGGGCACGACGTACTGTGGGACAGCCACCGACATAAGGTTTTTAAAACTGTGCGTCTCCACCAGACGGAATGACAGCATTTCAAAGGCCAAGAATTTTGAAATGCTGGCATTCAGGTCCAGGGATCGCGGGTGGGTAGGGGGGTACTTCCTCTTCCTCTCAAGTGTTTGGGAGATGGAAAGCTGAACGCTTCCACGGGACATTGTGGAGATGGTTGGTGACCCAGGTGGTGGTGTTGCTGACAGATCCTCTGTTTGCGGGGTGGCAGGTGCCGTTATCACTACAGATGTGGCTGGAGCGGCCGAGACTGCAGCAGAAGAGGAAGCAGGATGAGCCAGAGACGTTTCTTGGTTTTGAAGGTGTCTACTCCACTGCAGCTCGTGCTTTGCACTTAGATGCCTGATCATGCAGGTTGTGCTCAGGTTGAGAAGGTTTATGCCTCGCTTCAGGCTCTGATTGCACAGGGTGCAAACCACTCGTGTCCTGTCATCAGCACATTTTCTAAAGAACTTCCACGCTAGAGAACTCCTTGGAGCTGACTTTGGTGCGCTCGTTCCCTTGCTGCGTTGGGCAGTAGCAGGCGTAGTGTCTAGGGCACGGCCGCTCCGCTTCTGCACCCTGCTCCCTCTTCTGCTGTGCTGGTGGCTCTGTGCGACCACCGCCTCTTCCTCCAAACTACTCAGGTCACCTGCATGACGTTCATTCCATGTGGGGTCGTCATCGTCCTCCACATCATCTTCCACCCAGTCTTCACCCCTGCCCTCCTTGTCGGCCTCCACAATGCTGAATGCCGCAGCAGTTGGCACCTGCGTATCGTCATCATCTGAGACATGCTGCGATGGTCCTTGCATGTACTCATCTTGAGAAATAAGTGGTTGGGCATCGCTGCACTCAATCTCTTCCACTTCTGGGGCAGGGCTAGGTGGATGGCCCTGGGAAACCCTGCTGACAGAGTCATCAAAAAGAAGAAGAGACTGCTGTATGGCTTGGGGCTCAGACTGCTTGCCTGATTTGCAAGGGGGTGAGGTGAAAGACGGTTGGACATCGGCTGCAGGTGCCAACTCTGACCTTTCTGCAGTAGACTGGGTGGGAGACAATGTGAAGGAACTGGAGGCACTGTCAGCAGCAAACCAATCTACTATCGCCTCTCTGTGTTCTGGCCTCATCACTTCTAGAGGCGTATGATGCCCTACCAAATACTGATGCAGGTTCTGTTGCCTACTCACACTTGAGGAAGGTGTTTCACTTGTGCGTGTAGCTGGCACAGATCGACCACGTCCTCTCCTTGCAACAGGAGCTCTACCAGCAGCACCACGACCCAGGCCACGGCCCCTATTTGACGGTCTCCTCATAATTCTGTAATTTAAGATCTTGCCCTAGAAAGGTGTTTATTGAATAGCGGAACAAAACAACAACAGTATCGCACGGGTGTATCTCACAGTCAAATATGCAAACTATGCCGCAATTTAATGTTTTTTACCCCAAAAGGGTGTATATTGAATAGCGGAATAGGATAAAAAATGGTGTATCTCACACGTACAAACACAGACTAGGCCCGATTAAATTTTTTTGTACCCTAAAGGGAGGATGAGGAAGAGGAGTAGGAGGAGTTGGGAACAGGAGGCAAACTGAAGCACCCTGCAATCCTTGGCGGGGGAAGGAGATGCGCCAAACTAATTTAAAAGGTGTATCTCACACGTACCGATACAGACTATGCTGTAATTTAATTTTTTACACTCCAAAAGGGTGTATATTGAATAGCGGAATAGGAAAAATTTTATAATACGGTGTATCGCACACGTACAAACACAGACTAGGCCCCGATTACAATTTTTTGTACCCTAAAGGCAGGATGAGGAAGAGGAGTAGGAGGAGTTGGGAACAGGAGGCAAACTGAAGCGCCCTGCAATCCTTGGCGGGGGAAGGAGATGCGCCAAACAAATTTAAAAGGTGTATCTCACACGTATCGATACAGACTATGCCGTAATTTAATTTTTTACACTCCAAAAGGGTGTATATTGAATAGCGGAATAGGAAAAATTTTATAATACGGTGTATCTCACACGTACAAACACAGACTAGGCCCCGCCGATTACAATTTTTTGTACCCTAAAGGCAGGATGAGGAAGAGGAGTAGGAGGAGTTGGGAACAGGAGGCAAACTGAAGTGCCCTGCAATCCTCGGCGGTAGAAGGAGATGCGCCAAACAAATTTAAAAAGGTATATCTCACATGTACCGATACAGACTATCCCGCAATTTAATTTTTTACACTCGAAGAGGGTGTATATTGAATAGCGGAATAGGACAAATTTTACAAAACGGTGTATCTCACACGTACAAACACAAACTAGGCCCCGATTACAATTTTTTCTACCCTAAAGGCAGGATTAGGAGTAGGAGGAGTTCGGAACAGGCAGGAGGCAGACTGAAGCACCCTCAAATCCTCGGCAGTATGAGATGCGCCCCAAAAATTGGAAAGGTGTATCTCACACGTACCGACACAGACTATCACGCAATTTAATTGTTTATACCCAAAGGTTTTGATTAAATAGTGGAATAGAAAATATGATAAAAAAAAAGTGTATGTATATCGCACGTACACAACCACACTAGGCCCCAATTACTATTGTTTGTACCCCTAAAGGCAGGATGAGGAGTAGGAGGAGTATGGAACAGGCAGCACCCTCAAATCTTCAGAAGTATGAGATGAACCCCAAAAACTTGGAAAGGTGGATCTCACACGTACCAACACAGACTATCCCACAATTTAACTGATCCCCAAAGGTTTGGATTAAATAGCGGAATAGAAAATATGATCAAAAAAAGTGTATGTATATCACACGTACACAACCACAATAGGCCCCAATTACTATTGTTTGTACCCCTAAAAGGCTGGATGAGGAGTAGGAGGAGTATGGAACAGGCAGCACCCTCAAATCTTCAGAAGTATGAGATGAACCCCAAAAACTTGGAAAGGTGGATCTCACATGTACCAACACAGACTATCCCGCAATTTAACTGATCCCCAAAGGTTTTGATTAAATAGCGGAATAGAAAATATGATCAAAAAAAGTGTATGTATATCACACGTACACAACCACACTAGGCCCCAATTACTATTGTTTGTACCCCTAAAGGCAGGATGAGGAGTAGGAGGAGTATGGAACAGGCAGCACCCTCAAATCTTCAGAAGTATGAGATGAACCCCAAAAACTTGCAAAGGTGGATCTCACACGTACCAACACAGACTATCCCACAATTTAACTGATCCCCAAAGGTTTTGATTAAATAGCGGAATAGAAAATATGATCAAAAAAAGTGTATGTATATCACACGTACACAACCACACTAGGCCCCAATTACTATTGTTTGTACCCCTAAAGGCAGGATGAGGAGTAGGAGGAGTATGGAACAGGCAGCACCCTCAAATCTTCAGAAGTATGAGATGAACCCCAAAAACTTGGAAAGGTGGATCTCACACGTACCAACACAGACTATCCCACAATTTAACTGATCACCAAAGGTTTTGATTAAATAGCGGAATAGAAAATATGATCAAAAAAAGTGTATGTATATCACACGTACACAACCACACTAGGCCCCAATTACTATTGTTTGTACCCCTAAAGGCAGGATGAGGAGTAGGAGGAGTATGGAACAGGCAGCACCCTCAAATCTCCAGAAGTATGAGATGAACCCCAAAAACTTGGAAAGGTGGATCTCACACGTACCAACACAGACTATCCCACAATTTAACTGATCCCCAAACGTTTTGATTAAATAGCGGAATAGAAAATATGATCAAAAAAAGTGTATTTATATCACACGTACACAACCACACTAGGCCCCAATTACTATTGTTTGTACCCCTAAAAGGCTGGATGAGGAGTAGGAGGAGTATGGAACAGGCAGCACCCTCAAATCTTCAGAAGTATGAGATGAACCCCAAAAACTTGGAAAGGTGGATCTCACACGTACCAACACAGACTATCCCACAATTTAACTGATCCCCAAACGTTTTGATTAAATAGCGGAATAGAAAATATGATCAAAAAAAGTGTATTTATATCACACGTACACAACCACACTAGGCCCCAATTACTATTGTTTGTACCCCTAAAAGGCTGGATGAGGAGTAGGAGGAGTATGGAACAGGCAGCACCCTCAAATCTTCAGAAGTATGAGATTAAACCCAAAAACTTGCAAAGTTGGATCTCACACGTACCAACACAGACTATCCCGCAATTTAATTGATCCCCAAAGGTTTTTATTGAATAGCGGAATAGGAAATATGATCAAAAAAAGTGTATGTATCTCACACGTACAGAAGCACACTAGGCCTCAATTACTATTGTTTGTACCCCTAAAGGCAGGATGAGGAGTAGGAGGAGTATGGAACAGGCAGCACCCTCAAATCTTCAGAAGTATGAGATGAACCCCAAAAACTTGCAAAGGTGGATCTCACACGTACCAACACAGACTATCCCACAATTGAACTGATCCCCAAAGGTTTTGATTAAATAGCGGAATAGAAAATATGATCAAAAAAAGTGTATGTATATCACACGTACACAACCACCCTAGGCCCCAATTACTATTGTTTGTACCCCTAAAGGCAGGATGAGGAGTAGGAGGAGTATGGAACAGGCAGCACCCTCAAATCTTCAGAAGTATGAGATGAACCCCAAAAACTTGCAAAGGTGGATCTCACACATACCAACACAGACTATCCCACAATTTAACTGATCCCCAAAGGTTTTGATTAAATAGCGGAATAGAAAATATGATCAAAAAAAGTGTATGTATCTCACACGTACAGAAGCACACTTTGCCCCAATTACTATTGTTTGTACCTCTAAAGGCAGGATGAGGAGTAGGAGGAGTATGGAACAGGCAGCACCCTCAAATCTTCAGAAGTATGAGATGAACCCCAAAAACTTGCAAAGGTGGATCTCACACGTACCAACACAGACTATCCCGCATTTAATTGATCCCCAAAGGTTTTTATTGAATAGCGGAATAGGAAATATGATCAAAAAAAGTGTATGTATCTCACACGTACAGAAGCACACTAGGCCCCAATTACTATTGTTTGTACCCCTAAAAGGCTGGATGAGGAGTAGGAGGAGTATGGAACAGGCAGCACCTTCAAATCTTCAGAAGTATGAGATGAACCCCAAAAACTTGTAAAGGTGGATCTCACACGTACCAACACAGACTATCCCGCAATTTCATTGATCCCCAAAGGTTTTTTATTGAATAGTGGAATAGGAAATATGATCAAAAAAAGTGTATGTATCTCACACGTACAGAAGCACACTAGGCCCCAATTACTATTGTTTGTACCCCTAAAGGCAGGATGAGGAGTAGGAGGAGTATGGAACAGGCAGCACCCTCAAATCTTCAGAAGTATGAGATGAACCCCAAAAACTTGCAAAGGTGGATCTCACACGTACCATCACAGACTATCCCACAATTTAACTGATCCCCAAAGGTTTTGATTAAATAGCGGAATAGAAAATATGATCAAAAAAAGTGTATGTATATCACACGTACACAACCACACTAGGCCCCAATTACTATTGTTTGTACCCCTAAAAGGCTGGATGAGGAGTAGGAGGAGTTTGGAACAGGCAGCACCCTCAAATCTTCAGAAGTATGAGATGAACCCCAAAAACTTGGAAAGGTGGATCTCACACGTACCAACACAGACTATCCCGCAATTTAACTGATCCCCAAAGGTTTTGATTAAATAGCGGAATAGAAAATATGATCAAAAAAAGTGTATGTATATCACACGTACACAACCACACTAGGCCCCATTTACTATTGTTTGTACCCCTAAAAGGCTGGATGAGCAGTAGGAGGAGTTTGGAACAGGCAGCACCCTCAAATCTTCAGAAGTATGAGATGAACCCCAAAAACCCCAAATATCATTCAGCTCTGCTGCAGGCCACAATTTAATTTTTTTAACCCAAGGCTGTATATTAAATAGTGGAATAGAAAAAAAGTGTATGATTTTTGAAACCACTCAATATTAGCACATGTGAACTGAACACAGCAGTGTATGATCAGTCACTCAGCACAGCACAGCTGAAGGAAAAATGCTGCACACAGTGCCTGATAGAAAAATACTTTTCTCCCTCCTCCTCAGTGGGCAAAAAAGATTGTGTTCACTGCACCCCAAAAAGATTGTGTTCACTGCACACCCAAAAAGATTTTGTTCACTGCACCCCAAAAAGATTGTGTTCACTGTACCCCAAAAAGATTGTGTTCACTGTACCCCAAAAAGATTGTGTTCACTGCACCCCAAAAAGATTGTGTTCACTGCAGCCCACACACAGCAAAATGGATGTGGACCACTGACACCTGCCTATCTCCTATCCCACACCACACAGCAATATCGATTGTAGTTTGTAGAACACACTGACCCTAAAAATCAGCAGACTCTGTCTCTAACAGGATTGATAAGATCGTAGATCGGGACTGCAAACCCCACCCCACACACAGCAATGTCGATTGTAGTTTGTAGAACACACTGTCCCTAAAAATCAGCAGACTCTGTCCCTAACAGGATTGATAAGATCGTAGATCGGGACTGCAAACCCCACCCCACACAGCAATATCGATTGTAGTTTGTAGAACACACTGTCCCTAAAAATCAGCAGACTCTGTCCCTAACAGGATTGATAAGATCGTAGATCGGGACTGCAAACCCCACCCCACACAGCAATGTCGATTGTAGTTTGTAGAACGCACTGTCCCTAAAAAATCAGCAGACTCTCTCCCTAAAATGCCTACAACTCGCCCTGCCTAACACACTCTGACCTGTCCCTCAATTCTATCCGGACACAAATGTTTTTTTTTTCCTGTCTGTCCCTAATCAGCAGCCAGCACGTTGATGTGTGCTCTCTCCCTGATCTAAACAGCAGAATGACGCCGCAGCGGCACTGCCTCGAACTTATAAAGACTTGGTCACATGCTTCAGATGGCCAATCACAGCTAATGATACATTTGTAGGCATGGCTGGGATGGCTTAGGCACACCAGTTAAACGCTTGTTGATTGGCTGTTGAAAGCCCGCCATGAAAAGCGCGCCAAAGCATGCAAAACCCGGAAATAAAACGACCGAACACGGATTTTTACCCGAATATACAGTAAAGTGTTCGTGTCCGTGTTCGGGTAACAAAAATCCAATTATTCGGTACGAACACGAATAATACAGTCCGTGTTCACTCAACCCTAGACATGGGTTTACCTGACAGCTAAGAACGCAGTATTTGGTGGCTGGAGGTATATTAGGCATTCATAGGATAATGAAGTAAGTGTCGGCCAGTATAGGCCCTAATAATTAGACCATATGGGTTTACCAGAAAGCTAAGAATGAAGTATTTGGTGGCTGGAGGTACATTAGGCATTCACAGGATAAAGAAGGAAGTGTCGGCCAGTATAGGCCCCAAAAATTAGCCAACATGGGTTTACCTGACAGCTAAGAACGTAGTATTTGGTGGCTGAAGGTTCACTAGGCATTCACAGGATACAGAAGTAAGTGTCGGCCATGAAAGGCCCCAAAAATTAGCCCACATGGGTTTACCTGACAGCTAAGAACGTAGTATTTGGTGGCTGGAGGTATATTAGGCATTCACAGGATACAGAAGTAAGTGTCGGCCAGTATAGGCCCCAAAAATTAGACCACATCGGTTTACCTGACAGCTAAGAACGTAGTATTTGGTGTCTAGAGGTACATTATGCATTCACAGGATACAGAAGTAAGTGTCGGCCGGTATAGGCCCCAAAAAGTAGACCACAAGGGTTTACCTGACAGCTAAGAATGTAGGATTTGGTGGCTGGAGGTACATTAGGCATTCACAGGATACAGAAGTAAGTGTCGGCCAGTATAGGCCCCAAAAATTAGCCCACATGGGTTTACCTAACAGCTAAGAACGCAGTATTTGGTGGCTGGAGGTATATTAGGCATTCACAGAATACAGAAGTAAGTGCCGGCCAGTATGGGCCCAAAAAATAGACCACATGGGTTTACCTGACAGCTAAGAACGTAGTTGGTGGCTGGAGGTACATTAGGCATTCACAGGCTACAGAAGTAAGTGTCGGCCAGTATAGGCCCCAAAAATTAGACCACATGGGTTTACCTGACAGCTAAGAATATAGTATTTAGTGGCTGGAGGTACATTAGACATTCACAGGATACAGAAGTAAGTGTCGGCCATGAAAGGCCCCAAAAAATTAGACCACATGGGTTTACCTGACAACTAAGAACGTAGTATTTGGTGTCTGGAGGTACATTATGCATTCACAGGATGCAGAAGTAAGTGTCGGCCAGTATAGGCCCAAAAAATTAGACCACATGGGTTTACCTGGCAGCTAAGAACGTAGTATTTGGTGGCTGGAGGTACATTAGGCATTCATAGGATACAGAAGCAAGTGTTGGCCAGTATAGGCCCCAAAAATTAGACCACATGGATTTACCTGACAGCTAAAAACATAGTATTTGGTGGCTGGAGATACATTAGTCATTCACAGGGTAAAGAAGTAAGTGTCGGCCAGTATAGGCCCCAATAATTAGACCATATGGGTTTACCAGACAGCTAAGAACGTAGTATTTGGTGGCTGGAGGTACATTAGGCATTCACAGGATAAAGAAGGAAGTGTCGGCCAGTATAGGCCCCAGTAATTAGACCACATGGGTTTACCTGACAGCTAAGAACGTAGTATTCGGTGGCTGAAGGTTCACTAGGCATTCACAGGATACAGAAGTAAGTGTCGGCCGGTATAGGCCCCAAAAAGTAGACCACATGGGTTTACCTGACAGCTAATAATGTAGAATTTGGTGGCTGGAGGTACATTAGGCATTCACAGGATACAGAAGTAAGTGTCGGCCAGTATAGGCCCCAAAAATTAGACCACATGGGTTTACCTGACAGCTAAGAATGTACTATTTGGTGGCTGGAGGTACATTAGGCATTCACAGGATAAAGAAGGAAGTGTCGGCCAGTATAGGCCCCAAAAATTAGACCACAAGGGTTTACCTGACAGCAAGGAGCGTAGTATTTTATGACTGGAAGTAAATTAGGCATTCACAGGATAAAGAAGTAAGTGTCGGCCAGTATAGACCCCAAAAAGTAGACCACATGGGTTTACCTGACAGCTAAAAATGTAGTATTTGGTGGCTGGAGGTACATTAGGCATTCACAGGATACAGAAGTAAGTGTCGGTCAGTATAGGCCCCAAAAATTAGCCCACATGAGTTTACCTGACAGCTAAGAACGCAGTATTTGGTGGCTGGAGGTATATTAGGCATTCACAGGATACAGAAGTAAGTGTCGGCCAGTATGGGCCCAAAAAAAAGACCACATGGGTTTACCTGACAGATAAGAATGTAGTATTTGGTGGCTGGAGGTACATTAGGCATTCACAGGATAAAGAAGGAAGTGTCGGCCAGTATAGGCCCCAAAAATTAGACCACAAGGGTTTACCTGACAGCAAGGATCGTAGTATTTTATGGCTGGAAGTAAATTTGGCATTCACACTATAAAGAAGTGAGTGTCGGCCAGTATAGACCCCAAAAAATAGGCCACATGGGTTTACCTTACAGCTAAGAACGTAGTATTTGGTGGCTGAAGGTACATTAGGCATTCACAGGATAAAGAAGTAAGTGTCTGCCAGTATAGACCCAGAAAATAGACCACATGGGTTTACCTGAAAGCTAAGAATGTAGTATTTGGTGGTTGGAGGTACATTAGGCATTCACATGATACAGAAGTAAGTGTTGGCCAGTATAGGCCCAAAAAATTAGACCACATGGGTTTACCTGACAGCAAAGAATGTAGTATTTGATGGCTGAAGGTACATTAGGCATTCACAGGATGAAGAAGGAAGTGTCGGCCAGTATAGGCTCCAAAAATTAGACCACATGGGTTTACCTGACAGCAAGGAGCATAGTATTTGATGGCTGGAAGTACATTAGGCATTCACAGGATAAAGAAGTAAGTGTCAGCCATTTCAGGCCCCAAAAATTAGCCCACATGTGTTTTCCTGACAGCTAAGAACATTGTATTCTATGGCTGAAGGTACATTAGGCATTCACAGGATACAGAATTAAGTGTCGGCCATGAAAGGCCCCAAAAATTAGCCCACATGGTTTTACCTGACAGCTAAGAATGTAGTATTTGGTGGCTGGAGGTACATTAGGCATTCATAGGATACAGAAGTAAGTGTCGGTCAGTATAGGCACCAAAAAGTAGCCCACATGGGTTTTCCTGACAGCTAAGAACGTAGTATTTGGTGGCTGGAGGTACATTAGGCATTCAGAGGATACAGAAGAAAGTTTCGGCCAGTATAGGCCCCAAAAATTAGACCACATGGGTTTACCTGACAGCTAAAAACGTAGTATTTGGTGGCTGGATGTACATTAGGCATTCACAGGATACAGAAGTAAGTGTCGGACAGTATAGGCCCCAAAAATTAGACCACATGGGTTTACCTGACAGCTAAGAATGTAGTATTTAGTGGCCGGAGGTACATTAGGCATTCACAGGATACAGAAGTAATTGTCGGCCAGTATAGGCCACAAAAATTAGACCACATGGGTTTACCTGACAGCTAATAATGTAGTATTTGGTGGCTGGAGGTACATTAGGCATTCACAGGATACAGAAGTAAGTGTCGGCCAGTATAGGCCCGAAAAATTAGCCCACATGGGTTTACCTGACAGCTAAGAACGCAGTATTTGGTGGCTGGAGGTATATTAGGCATTCACAGGATACAGAAGTAAGTGTCGGCCAGTATGGGCCCAAAAAATAGACCACATGGGTTTACCTGACAGCTAAGAATGTAGTATTTGGTGGCTGGAGGTACAATAGGCATTCACAGGATAAAGAAGGAAGTGTCGGCCAGTATAGGCCCCAAAAATTAGACCACAAGGGTTTACCTGACAGCAAGGAGCGTAGTATTTTATGGCTGGAAGTAAATTAGGCATTCACAGGATAAAGAAGTAAGTGTCGGCCAGTATAGACCCCAAAAAGTAGACCACATGGGTTTACCTGACAGCTAATAATGTAGTATTTGGAGTCTGGAGGTACATTAGGCATTCACAGGATACAGAAGTAAGTGTCGGCCAGTATAGGCCCCAAAAATTAGCCCACATGGGTTTACCTGACAGCTAAGAACGCAGTATTTGGTGGCTGGAGGTATATTAGGCATTCACAGGATACAGAAGTAAGTGTCGGCCAGTATGGGCCCAAAAAATAGACCACATGGGTTTACCTGACCGCAAGGAGCGTAGTATTTTTATGTCTGGAAGTATATTAGGCATTCACAGGATAAAGAAGTAAGTGTCGGCCAGTATAGACCCCAAAAAATAGACCACATGGGTTTACCTTACAGCTAAGAACGTAGTATTTGGTGGCTGAAGGTACATTAGGCATTCACAGGATACAGAAGTAAGTGTCGGCCAGTATAGGCCCCAAAAATTAGCCCACATGGGTTTACCTGACAGCTAAGAACGCAGTATTTGGTGGCTGGAGGTATATTAGGCATTCACAGGATACAGAAGTAAGTGTCGGCCAGTATGGGCCCAAAAAATAGACCACATGGGTTTACCTGACAGCAAGGAGCGTAGTATTTTATGTCTGGAAGTATATTAGGCATTCACAGGATAAAGAAGTAAGTGTCGGCCAGTATAGACCCCAAAAAATAGACCACATGGGTTTACCTTACAGCTAAGAACGTAGTATTTGGTGGCTGAAGGTACATTAGGCATTCACAGGATACAGAAGTAAGTGTCGGCCAGTATAGACCCCAAAAAATAGACCACATGGGTTTACCTGACAGCTAAGAATGTAGTATTTGGTGATTGGAGGTACATTAGGCATTCACAGGATGAAGAAGGAAGTGTCGGCCAGTATAGGCTCCAAAAATTAGACCACATGGGTTTACCTGACAGCAAGGAGCATAGTATTTGATGGCTGGAAGTACATTAGGCATTCACAGGATAAAGAAGTAAGTGTCAGCCATTTCAGGCCCCAAAAATTAGCCCACATGTGTTTTCCTGACAGCTAAGAACATTGAATTCTATGGCTGAAGGTACATTAGGCATTCACAGGATACAGAATTAAGTGTCGGACATGAAAGGCCCCAAAAATTAGCCCACATGGTTTTACCTGACAGCTAAGAATGTAGTATTTGGTGGCTGGAGGTACATTAGGCATTCATAGGATACAGAAGTAAGTGTCGGTCAGTATAGGCACCAAAAAGTAGCCCACATGGGTTTTCCTGACAGCTAAGAACGTAGTATTTGGTGGCTGGAGGTACATTAGGCATTCAGAGGATACAGAAGAAAGTTTCGGCCAGTATAGGCCCCAAAAATTAGACCACATGGGTTTACCTGACAGCTAAAAACGTAGTATTTGGTGGCTGGATGTACATTAGGCATTCACAGGATACAGAAGTAAGTGTCGGACAGTATAGGCCCCAAAAATTAGACCACATGGGTTTACCTGACAGCTAAGAATGTAGTATTTAGTGGCCGGAGGTACATTAGGCATTCACAGGATACAGAAGTAATTGTCGGCCAGTATAGGCCACAAAAATTAGACCACATGGGTTTACCTGACAGCTAATAATGTAGTATTTGGTGGCTGGAGGTACATTAGGCATTCACAGGATACAGAAGTAAGTGTCGGCCAGTATAGGCCCGAAAAATTAGCCCACATGGGTTTACCTGACAGCTAAGAACGCAGTATTTGGTGGCTGGAGGTATATTAGGCATTCACAGGATACAGAAGTAAGTGTCGGCCAGTATGGGCCCAAAAAATAGACCACATGGGTTTACCTGACAGCTAAGAATGTAGTATTTGGTGGCTGGAGGTACAATAGGCATTCACAGGATAAAGAAGGAAGTGTCGGCCAGTATAGGCCCCAAAAATTAGACCACAAGGGTTTACCTGACAGCAAGGAGCGTAGTATTTTATGGCTGGAAGTAAATTAGGCATTCACAGGATAAAGAAGTAAGTGTCGGCCAGTATAGACCCCAAAAAGTAGACCACATGGGTTTACCTGACAGCTAATAATGTAGTATTTGGAGTCTGGAGGTACATTAGGCATTCACAGGATACAGAAGTAAGTGTCGGCCAGTATAGGCCCCAAAAATTAGCCCACATGGGTTTACCTGACAGCTAAGAACGCAGTATTTGGTGGCTGGAGGTATATTAGGCATTCACAGGATACAGAAGTAAGTGTCGGCCAGTATGGGCCCAAAAAATAGACCACATGGGTTTACCTGACAGCAAGGAGCGTAGTATTTTTATGTCTGGAAGTATATTAGGCATTCACAGGATAAAGAAGTAAGTGTCGGCCAGTATAGACCCCAAAAAATAGACCACATGGGTTTACCTTACAGCTAAGAACGTAGTATTTGGTGGCTGAAGGTACATTAGGCATTCACAGGATACAGAAGTAAGTGTCGGCCAGTATAGGCCCCAAAAATTAGCCCACATGGGTTTACCTGACAGCTAAGAACGCAGTATTTGGTGGCTGGAGGTATATTAGGCATTCACAGGATACAGAAGTAAGTGTCGGCCAGTATAGACCCCAAAAAGTAGACCACATGGGTTTACCTGACAGCTAATAATGTAGTATTTGGAGTCAGGAGGTACATTAGGCATTCACAGGATAAAGAAGTAAGTGTCGGCCAGTATAGACCCCAAAAAATAGACCACATGGGTTTACCTTACAGCTAAGAACGTAGTATTTGGTGGCTGAAGGTACATTAGGCATTCACAGGATACAGAAGTAAGTGTCGGCCAGTATAGACCCCAAAAAATAGACCACATGGGTTTACCTGACAGCTAAGAATGTAGTATTTGGTGGTTGGAGGTACATTAGGCATTCACATGATACAGAAGTAAGTGTTGGCCAGTATAGGCCCCAAAAATTAGACCACATGGGTTTACCTGACAGCTAAGAACATAGTATTTGGTGGCTGGAGGTACATTAGTCATTCACAGGATAAAGAAGTAAGTGTCGGCCAGTATAGGCCCCAAAAATTAGACCACATGGGTTTACTAGCCAGCTAAGAACGTAGTATTTGGTGGCTGGAGGAACATTAGGCATTCACAGGTAACAGAAGTAAGTGTCGGCCAGTATAGGCCCCAAAAATTATCCCACATGGGTTTACCTGACAGCAAAGAATGTAGTATTTGATGGCTGAAGGTACATTAGGCATTCACAGGATGAAGAAGGAAGTGTCGGCCAGTATAGGCTCCAAAAATTAGACCACATGGGTTTACCTGACAGCAAGGAGCATAGTATTTGATGGCTGGAAGTACATTAGGCATTCACAGAATAAAGAAGTAAGTGTCAGCCATTTCAGGCCCCACAAATTAGCCCACATGTGTTTTCCTGACAGCTAAGAACATTGTATTCTATGGCTGAAGGTACATTAGGCATTCACAGGATACAGAATTAAGTGTCGGCCATTAAAGGCCCCAAAAATTAGCCCACATGGTTTTACCTGACAGCTAAGAATGTAGTATTTGGTGGCTGGAGGTACATTAGGCATTCATAGGATACAGAAGTAAGTGTCGGTCAGTATAGGCCCCAAAAATTAGACCACATGGGTTTACCTGGCAGCTAAGAACGTAGTATTTGGTGGCTGGAGGTACATTAGGCATTCAAAGGATACAGAAGTAAGTGTTGGCCAGTATAGGCCCCAAAAATTAGACCACATGGATTTACCTGACAGCTAAGAACATAGTATTTGGTGGCTGGAGGTACATTAGTCATTCACAGGGTAAAGAAGTAAGTGTCGGCCAGAATAGGCCCCAATAATTAGACCATATGGGTTTACCAGACAGCTAAGAACGTAGTATTTGGTGGCTGGAGGTACATTAGGCATTCACAGGATAAAGAAGGAAGTGTCGGCCAGTATAGGCCCCAAAAATTAGCCCACATGGGTTTACCTGACAGCTAAGAACGCAGTATTTGGTGGCTGGAGGTATATTAGGCATTCACAGGATACAGAAGTAAGTGTCGGCCAGTATGGGCCCAAAAAATAGACCACATGGGTTTACCTGACAGCAAGGAGCGTAGTATTTTATGTCTGGAAGTATATTAGGCATTCACAGGATAAAGAAGTAAGTGTCGGCCAGTATAGACCCCAAAAAATAGACCACATGGGTTTACCTTACAGCTAAGAACGTAGTATTTGGTGGCTGAAGGTACATTTGGCATTCACAGGATACAGAAGTAAGTGTCGGCCAGTATAGACCCCAAAAAATAGACCACATGGGTTTACCTGACAGCTAAGAATGTAGTATTTGGTGGTTGGAGGTACATTAGGCATTCACAGGATGAAGAAGGAAGTGTCGGCCAGTATAGGCTCCAAAAATTAGACCACATGGGTTTACCTGACAGCAAGGAGCATAGTATTTGATGGCTGGAAGTACATTAGGCATTCACAGGATAAAGAAGTAAGTGTCAGCCATTTCAGGCCCCAAAAATTAGCCCACATGTGTTTTCCTGACAGCTAAGAACATTGAATTCTATGGCTGAAGGTACATTAGGCATTCACAGGATACAGAATTAAGTGTCGGCCATGAAAGGCCCCAAAAATTAGCCCACATGGTTTTACCTGACAGCTAAGAATGTAGTATTTGGTGGCTGGAGGTACATTAGGCATTCATAGGATACAGAAGTAAGTGTCGGTCAGTATAGGCACCAAAAAGTAGCCCACATGGGTTTTCCTGACAGCTAAGAACGTAGTATTTGGTGGCTGGAGGTACATTAGGCATTCAGAGGATACAGAAGAAAGTTTCGGCCAGTATAGGCCCCAAAAATTAGACCACATGGGTTTACCTGACAGCTAAAAACGTAGTATTTGGTGGCTGGATGTACATTAGGCATTCACAGGATACAGAAGTAAGTGTCGGACAGTATAGGCCCCAAAAATTAGACCACATGGGTTTACCTGACAGCTAAGAATGTAGTATTTAGTGGCCGGAGGTACATTAGGCATTCACAGGATACAGAAGTAATTGTCGGCCAGTATAGGCCACAAAAATTAGACCACATGGGTTTACCTGACAGCTAATAATGTAGTATTTGGTGGCTGGAGGTACATTTGGCATTCACAGGATACAGAAGTAAGTGTCGGCCAGTATAGGCCCGAAAAATTAGCCCACATGGGTTTACCTGACAGCTAAGAACGCAGTATTTGGTGGCTGGAGGTATATTAGGCATTCACAGGATACAGAAGTAAGTATCGGCCAGTATGGGCCCAAAAAATAGACCACATGGGTTTACCTGACAGCTAAGAATGTAGTATTTGGTGGCTGGAGGTACAATAGGCATTCACAGGATAAAGAAGGAAGTGTCGGCCAGTATAGGCCCCAAAAATTAGACCACAAGGGTTTACCTGACAGCAAGGAGCGTAGTATTTTATGGCTGGAAGTAAATTAGGCATTCACAGGATAAAGAAGTAAGTGTCGGCCAGTATAGACCCCAAAAAGTAGACCACATGGGTTTACCTGACAGCTAATAATGTAGTATTTGGAGTCTGGAGGTACATTAGGCATTCACAGGATACAGAAGTAAGTGTCGGCCAGTATAGGCCCCAAAAATTAGCCCACATGGGTTTACCTGACAGCTAAGAACGCAGTATTTGGTGGCTGGAGGTATATTAGGCATTCACAGGATACAGAAGTAAGTGTCGGCCAGTATGGGCCCAAAAAATAGACCACATGGGTTTACCTGACAGCAAGGAGCGTAGTATTTTTATGTCTGGAAGTATATTAGGCATTCACAGGATAAAGAAGTAAGTGTCGGCCAGTATAGACCCCAAAAAATAGACCACATGGGTTTACCTTACAGCTAAGAACGTAGTATTTGGTGGCTGAAGGTACATTAGGCATTCACAGGATACAGAAGTAAGTGTCGGCCAGTATAGGCCCCAAAAATTAGCCCACATGGGTTTACCTGACAGCTAAGAACGCAGTATTTGGTGGCTGGAGGTATATTAGGCATTCACAGGATACAGAAGTAAGTGTCGGCCAGTATAGACCCCAAAAAGTAGACCACATGGGTTTACCTGACAGCTAATAATGTAGTATTTGGAGTCAGGAGGTACATTAGGCATTCACAGGATAAAGAAGTAAGTGTCGGCCAGTATAGACCCCAAAAAATAGACCACATGGGTTTACCTTACAGCTAAGAACGTAGTATTTGGTGGCTGAAGGTACATTAGGCATTCACAGGATACAGAAGTAAGTGTCGGCCAGTATAGACCCCAAAAAATAGACCACATGGGTTTACCTGACAGCTAAGAATGTAGTATTTGGTGGTTGGAGGTACATTAGGCATTCACATGATACAGAAGTAAGTGTTGGCCAGTATAGGCCCCAAAAATTAGACCACATGGGTTTACCTGACAGCTAAGAACATAGTATTTGGTGGCTGGAGGTACATTAGTCATTCACAGGATAAAGAAGTAAGTGTCGGCCAGTATAGGCCCCAAAAATTAGACCACATGGGTTTACTAGCCAGCTAAGAACGTAGTATTTGGTGGCTGGAGGAACATTAGGCATTCACAGGTAACAGAAGTAAGTGTCGGCCAGTATAGGCCCCAAAAATTATCCCACATGGGTTTACCTGACAGCAAAGAATGTAGTATTTGATGGCTGAAGGTACATTAGGCATTCACAGGATGAAGAAGGAAGTGTCGGCCAGTATAGGCTCCAAAAATTAGACCACATGGGTTTACCTGACAGCAAGGAGCATAGTATTTGATGGCTGGAAGTACATTAGGCATTCACAGAATAAAGAAGTAAGTGTCAGCCATTTCAGGCCCCACAAATTAGCCCACATGTGTTTTCCTGACAGCTAAGAACATTGTATTCTATGGCTGAAGGTACATTAGGCATTCACAGGATACAGAATTAAGTGTCGGCCATTAAAGGCCCCAAAAATTAGCCCACATGGTTTTACCTGACAGCTAAGAATGTAGTATTTGGTGGCTGGAGGTACATTAGGCATTCATAGGATACAGAAGTAAGTGTCGGTCAGTATAGGCCCCAAAAATTAGACCACATGGGTTTACCTGGCAGCTAAGAACGTAGTATTTGGTGGCTGGAGGTACATTAGGCATTCAAAGGATACAGAAGTAAGTGTTGGCCAGTATAGGCCCCAAAAATTAGACCACATGGATTTACCTGACAGCTAAGAACATAGTATTTGGTGGCTGGAGGTACATTAGTCATTCACAGGGTAAAGAAGTAAGTGTCGGCCAGAATAGGCCCCAATAATTAGACCATATGGGTTTACCAGACAGCTAAGAACGTAGTATTTGGTGGCTGGAGGTACATTAGGCATTCACAGGATAAAGAAGGAAGTGTCGGCCAGTATAGGCCCCAATAATTAGACCACATGGGTTTACCTGACAGCTAAGAACGTAGTATTCGGTGGCTGAAGGTTCACTAGGCATTCACAGGATACAGAAGTAAGTGTCGGCCGGTATAGGCCCCAAAAATTAGACCACATGGGTTTACCTGACAGCAAGGAGCGTAGTATTTTATGGCTGGAAGTAAATTAGGCATTCACAGGATAAAGAAGTAAGTGTCGGCCAGTATAGACCCCAAAAAATAGACCACATGGGTTTACCTTACAGCTAAGAACGTAGTATTTGGTGGCTGAAGGTACATTAGGCATTCAAAGGATACAGAAGTAGGTGTCGGCCAGTATAGACCCCAAAAAATAGACCACATGGGTTTACCTGACAGCTAAGAATGTAGTATTTGGTGGTTGGAGGTACATTAGGCATTCACATGATACAGAAGTAAGTGTTGGCCAGTATAGGCCCCAAAAATTAGACCACATGGGTTTACCTGACAGCTAAGAACATAGTATTTGGTGGCTGGAGGAACATTAGGCATTCACAGGTAACAGAAGTAAGTGTCGGCCAGTATAGGCCCCAAAAATTATCCCACATGGGTTTACCTGACAGCAAAGAATGTAGTATTTGATGGCTGAAGGTACATTAGGCATTCACAGGATGAAGAAGGACGTGTCGGCCAGTATAGGCTCCAAAAATTAGACCACATGGGTTTACCTGACAGCAAGGAGCATAGTATTTGATGGCTGGAAGTACATTAGGCATTCACAGGATAAAGAAGTAAGTGTCAGCCATTTCAGGCCCCACAAATTAGCCCACATGTGTTTTCCTGACAGCTAAGAACATTGTATTCTATGGCTGAAGGTACATTAGGCATTCACAGGATACAGAATTAAGTGTCGGCCATGAAAGGCCCCAAAAATTAGCCCACATGGTTTTACCTGACAGCTAAGAATGTAGTATTTGGTGGCTGGAGGTACATTAGGCATTCATAGGATACAGAAGTAAGTGTCGGTCAGTATAGGCCCCAAAAATTAGACCACATGGGTTTACCTGGCAGCTAAGAACGTAGTATTTGGTGGCTGGAGGTACATTAGGCATTCATAGGATAAAGAAGTAAGTGTTGGCCAGTATAGGCCCCAAAAATTAGACCACATGAATTTACCTGACAGCTAAGAACATAGTATTTGGTGGCTGGAGGTACATTAGTCATTCACAGGGTAAAGAAGTAAGTGTCGGCCAGAATAGGCCCCAATAATTAGACCATATGGGTTTACCAGACAGCTAAGAACGTAGTATTTGGTGGCAGGAGGTACATTAGGCATTCCCAGGATAAAGAAGGAAGTGTCGGCCAGTATAGGCCCCAAAAATTAGACCACATGGGTTTACCTGACAGCTAAGAACGTAGTATTCGGTGGCTGAAGGTTCACTAGGCATTCACAGGATACAGAAGTAAGTGTCGGCCGGTATAGGCCCCAAAAAGTAGACCACATGGGTTTACCTGACAGCAAGGAGCGTAGTATTTTATGGCTGGAAGTAAATTATGCATTCACAGGATAAAGAAGTAAGTGTCGGCCAGTATAGACCCCAAAAAATAGACCACATGGGTTTACCTTACAGCTAAGAATGTAGTATTTGGTGGCTGAAGGTACATTAGGCATTCAAAGGATACAGAAGTAGGTGTCGGCCAGTATAGACCCCAAAAAATAGACCACATGGGTTTACCTGACAGCTACGAATGTAGTATTTGGTGGTTGGAGGTACATTAGGCATTCACATGATACAGAAGTAAGTGTTGGCCAGTATAGGCCCCAAAAAATAGACCACATGGGTTTACCTTACAGCTAAGAACGTAGTATTTGGTGGCTGAAGGTACATTAGGCATTCAAAGGATACAGAAGTAGGTGTCGGCCAGTATAGACCCCAAAAATTAGACCACATGGGTTTACCTGACAGCTAAGAACATAGTATTTGGTGGCTGGAGGAATATATGTCATTCACAGGATAAAGAAGTAAGTGTCGGCCAGTATAAGCCCCAAAAATTAGACCACATGGGTTTACTAGCCAGCTAAGAACGTAGTATTTGGTGGCTGGAGGAACATTAGGCATTCACAGGTAACAGAAGTAAGTGTCGGCCAGTGTAGGCCCCAAAAATTATCCTACATGGGTTTACCTGACAGCAAAGAATGTAGTATTTGATAGCTGAAGGTACATTAGGCATTCACAGGATGAAGAAGGAAGTGTCGGCCAGTATAGGCTCCAAAAATTAGACCACATGGGTTTACCTGACAGCAAGGAGCATAGTATTTGATGGCTGGAAGTACATTAGGCATTCACAGGATAAAGAAGTAAGTGTCAGCCATTTCAGGCCCCACAAATTAGCCCACATGTGTTTTCCTGACAGCTAAGAACATTGTATTCTATGGCTGAAGGTACATTAGGCATTCACAGGATACAGAATTAAGTGTCGGCCATGAAAGGCCCCAAAAATTAGCCCACATGGTTTTACCTGACAGCTAAGAATGTAGTATTTGGTGGCTGGAGGTACATTAGGCATTCATAGGATACAGAAGTAAGTGTCGGTCAGTATAGGCCCCAAAAATTAGACCACATGGGTTTACCTGGCAGCTAAGAACGTAGTATTTGGAGGCTGGAGGTAAATTAGGCATTCATAGGATACAGAAGTAAGTGTTGGCCAGTATAGGCCCCAAAAATTAGACCACATGGATTTACCTGACAGCTAAGAAAATAGTATTTGGTGGCTGGAGGTACATTAGTCATTCACAGGGTAAAGAAGTAAGTGTCGGCCAGAATAGGCCCCAATAATTAGACCATATGGGTTTACCAGACAGCTAAGAACGTAGTATTTGGTGGCTGGAGGTACATTAGGCATTCACAGGATAAAGAAGGAAGTGTCGGCCAGTATAGGCCCCAATAATTAGACCACATGGGTTTACCTGACAGCTAAGAACGTAGTATTCGGTGGCTGAAGGTTCACTAGGCATTCACAGGATACAGAAGTAAGTGTCGGCCGGTATAGGCCCCAAAAAGTAGACCACATGGGTTTACCTTACAGCTAAGAACGTAGTATGTGGTGGCTGAAGGTACATTAGGCATTCAAAGGATACAGAAGTAGGTGTCGGCCAGTATAGACCCCAAAAAATAGACCACATGGGTTTACTAGCCAGCTAAGAACGTAGTATTTGGTGGCTGGAGGAACATTAGGCATTCACAGGTAACAGAAGTAAGTGTCGGCCAGTATAGGCCCCAAAAATTATCCCACATGGGTTTACCTGACAGCAAAGAATGTAGTATTTGATGGCTGAAGGTACATTAGGCATTCACAGGATGAAGAAGGAAGTGTCGGCCAGTATAGGCTCCAAAAATTAGACCACATGGGTTTACCTGACAGCAAGGAGCATAGTATTTGATGGCTGGAAGTACATTAGGCATTCACAGGATAAAGAAGTAAGTGTCAGCCATTTCAGGCCCCACAAATTAGCCCAAATGTGTTTTCCTGACAGCTAATAACATTGTATTTTATGGCTGAAGGTACATTAGGCATTCACAGGATACAGAATTAAGTGTCGGCCATGAAAGGCCCCAAAAATTAGCCCACATGGTTTTACCTGACAGCTAAGAATGTAGTATTTGGTGGCTGGAGGTACATTAGGCATTCATAGGATACAGAAGTAAGTGTCGGTCAGTATAGGCACCAAAAAGTAGCCCACATGGGTTTACCTGACAGCTAAGAACGTAGTATTTGGTGGCTGGATGTACATTAGGAATTTACAGGATACAGAAGAAAGTGTCGGCCAGTATAGGCCCCAAAAATTAGACCAAATGGGTTTACCTGACAGCTAAGAACGTATTATTTGGTGGCTGGAGGTATATTAGGCATTCATAGGATACAGAAGTAAGTGTCGGCTAGTATAGGCCCCAGAAATTAGACCACATGGGTTTACCTGACAGCTAAGAATGTAGTATTTGGTGTCTAGAGGTACATTATGCATTCACAGGATACAGAAGTAAGTGTCGGCCGGTATAGGCCCCAAAAAGTAGACCACAAGGGTTTACCTGACAGCTAAGAATGTAGTATTTGGTGGCTGGAGGTACATTAGGCATTCACAGGATACAGAAGTAAGTGTCGGCCAGTATAGGCCCCAAAAATTAGCCCACATGGGTTTACCTAACAGCTAAGAACGCAGTATTTGGTGGCTGGAGGTATATTAGGCATTCACAGCCTACAGAAGTAAGTGTCGGCCATGAAAGGCCCCATAAAATTAGACCACATCGGTTTACCTGACTGCTAAGAACGTAGTATTTGGTGTCTGGAGGTACATTAGGCATTCACAGGATACAGAATTAAGTGTCGGCCATGAAAGGCCCCAAAAATTAGCCCACATGGTTTTATCTGACAGCTAAGAATGTAGTATTTGGTGGCTGAAGGTACATTAGGCATTCATAGGATACAGAAGTAAGTGTCGGTCAGTATAGGCACCAAAAAGTAGCCCACATGGGTTTACCTGACAGCTAAGAACGTAGTATTTGGTGGCTGGAGGTACATTAGGCATTCATAGGATACAGAAGTAAGTGTCCGTCAGTATAGGCACCAAAAAGTAGCCCACATGGGTTTACCTGACAGCTAAGAACGTAGTATTTGGTGGCTGGAAGTACATTAGGCATTCAGAGGATACAGAAGTAAGTGTCGGCCAGTATAGGCCCCAAAAATTAGACCACATGGGTTTACCTGACAGCTAAGAATGTAGTATTTGGTGGCTGGAGGTACATTAGGCATTCCCAGGATACAGAAGTAAGTGTCGGCCAGTGTAGGCCCCAAAAATTAGCCCACATGGGTTTACCTTACAGCTAAGAACGTAGTATTTGGTGGCTGGAGGTACATTAGGCATTCACATGATACAGAAGTAAGTGTCGGCCAGTATAGGCCCCAATAATTAGACCACATGGGTTTACCTGACAGCTAAGAACGTAGTATTTGGTGGCTGGAGGTACATTAGGCATTCAGAGGATACAGAAGTAAGTGTCGGCCAGTATAGGCCCCAAAAATTAGACCACATGGGTTTACCTGACAGCTAAGAATGTAGTATTTGGTGGCTGGAGGTACATTAGGCATTCCAAGGATACAGAAGTAAGTGTCGGCCAGTGTAGGCCCCAAAAATTAGCCCACATGGGTTTACCTTACAGCTAAGAACGTAGTATTTGGTGGCTGGAGGTACATTAGGCATTCACATGATACAGAAGTAAGTGTCGGCCAGTATAGGCCCCAATAATTAGACCACATGGGTTTACCTGACAGCTAAGAACGTAGTATTTGGTGGCTGGAGGTACATTAGGCATTCACAGGATAAAGAAGTAAGTGTCGGCAAGTATAGGCCCCAAAAATTAGCCCACATGGGTTTACCTGACAGCTAAGAACTTAATATTCTGTGGCTGAAGGTTCACTAGGCATTCACAGGATACAGAAGTGTCGGCCTGTAGAGGCCCCAAAAATTAGCCCACATGGGTTTACCTGACAGCAAAGAACGTAGTATTTGGTGGCTGGAGGTACATTAGGCATTCACAGGATAAAGAAGTAAGTGTCGGCAAGTATAGGCCCCAAAAATTAGCCCACATGGGTTTACCTGACAGCTAAGAACTTAATATTCTGTTTCTGAAGGTTCACTAGGCATTCACAGGATACAGAAGTGTCGGCCTGTATAGGCCCCAAAAATTAGCCCATAACGGTTTATCTGACAGCAAAGAACGTAGTATTTGGTGGCTGGAGGTACATTAGGCATTCACAGGATAAAGAAGTAAGTGTCGGCCAGTATGGGCCCCAAAAATTAGACCACATGGGTTTACCTGACAGCTAAGAACGTAGTATTCTGTGGCTGAAGTTTCTTTAGGTATTCACAGGATACAGAAGTAAGTTTCAGCCAATATAAGCCTCAAAAATTACCCCACATGGGTTTACCTGACAGCAAAGAAAGTTGTATTCTGTGGCTAGAGGTACAATAGGCATTCACAGGATAAAGAAGTAAGTGTCGGCCAGTATAGGCTCCAATAATTAGACCACATGGGTTTACCTGACAGCTAAGAAAGTTATATTCTGTGGCTGGAGGTACATTAGGCATTCACAGAAAAAATAATTGTCGGCCCTAAAAGGCTGCAAAAATTTGCATTCAATGAACATGAAATGCCTTTTATGCCGCTGTATTTAGAAAAGACAAGGACCAGGAATTGTTGTGGGTGGATGGCGGTCTGGTGGATATTTGTGGTTTGGCATAAGGAATTTCAATGAAATATGGTCTACTGGTCACATGTGTTGAATTCCTCTGAGATCCATGCCTCATTCATTTTTATAAATGTGAGGTAGTCTACACTGTCATGAGCTGGGCGAGGGGGCTTGTCGGTCACGATCCCCCCTGCTGCGCTGAACGTCCTTTCGGACAGGACATTGGACGAGGGGCAAACCAACAGTTCCATTGCAAACTGTGAAAGCTCTTGCCAGAGGTCAAGCCTGCCCACCCAGTAGTCCAGGGGTTCATCACTCCTCAGAGCGTCCACATCGGCTGTTAACCCGATTTAGTCGGAAATCTGTCGGTCTAGGCGTTCCCTGATGCTGGATCCGGAGTACAGCTGTCGATGGTTCGGTTGAAAGAAGGATCTCATATCTGAAGTGACCAAGACATCTTCAAACCGCCCTCTTCTTGCAGGTGCTGTTGGATTGCTACCCGCAACTGTCAGCGCACGCAAAAGTAGAATGCAGCATTTCCCGCACCAAGGCCTGGAAGTGCTGCATTCTGACCGCCCTCTGTGATTGTAGTAACATTTCCGCCATTTTTTGTTTGTACCGGGGGTCTAAGTACGTTGCCACCCAGTACTGGTCCTTGGCCTTTATGATTTTTATACGGGGGTCCCCTTGAAAACACTGGACCATGAAGGCCCTCATTCGCACTAAACTGGAAGCAGTGTAGTGGCCTGCTTCCAGCTCATCATCCAGGATAATGTCGATCTCGTTCTCCTCCCCCATCCACGGATAACACCAGGGATCCCAGAAAGGTTTAAAGCATGCTCTTCTTGCTCCTCCTCATCCCCCCGGAACCATCCTCCTCTGACTCCTCTTCAGACTCCTGCTGTTGACTTGTCTCAGATGGAGTAGCACCCACTAGGAATTCATCCAACATTGCTACTTCCTCATCTTCCTGCTCCTGCTCCTTGATGGTTTGATCAATGATACGACGCAATGCACGCTCCAGAAAGAAGGCGTAAGGTACAATGTCACTGATGGCACCCTGGCCGTGACTGACCAGTTTGGTGATCTCATCGAATGGCCGCAGAAGCCTGCATGCGTCACCCATTAGCAGCCACTGACGAGGTGAAAAAAACCCAAGCTTCCCAGAACCTGTCCTGCCGCAGAGTTCGTACAGGTAGTCGTTAACTACATATTTCTGCTGGAGCAGCATATGCAACGTTGAGTTCCATCATGTCGGGCAGTCACAAATAAGACGCCTGACAGGCAGGTGTTGTCGCCGCTGAATGTCAGCAAGGCGAGCCATGGCTGTGTAAGATCTTCTGAAAAAGCCAGAGATTTTCCTGGCCTGCCGCAAGATGTCCTGGACCCAAGGGTATTTGGCAATGAATCACTGCATTACCAAGTTCAGGTCGTGTGCCATGCATGGCACATGTGGTATTTTGCCCTGTTTCAGTGAGCTCAGCAGATTGGCACCATTGTCGCACACCACTTTACCAACTGTCAAATTTAGCGGTGTCAGCCACTGATCTGCCTGTGAATGCAAAGCTGAAAGGAGTGCAGGACCAGTATGGCTCTTGGCTTCCAAGCACAACAGACGCAGCACAGCATGGCAACGTCTCACCTGGCATGTGGAATAGGTTCTGGGGATCTTGGGCGGCGCAGCAGAAAACACTGTAGCAGAGGAAAAGGAGGAGTCAGTTGAGGGGGAGAGGGAGGATGGAGGAGGAGGAGAAGAAGAGGTAGGCCTGCATGCAATCCGTGGCGGTACAACCAAATCTACGTGGGAACCATGGGTTACATGCTTGACAACCTTCAGAAGGTTCGCCCAGTGGGCAGTAAAAGTGATATACCTTCCCTGCCCGTGTTTGCTAGACCATGTGTCTGTGGTCAGATGTATCTTGGCACCAACACTGTGTGCCAGAGATATATTCACTTGCCGCTGACCATGGCCATACAGCTCTGGAATTCTTCTGCGAGAAATATTTCCTGCCTGGGACCTTAAATTGTGGTGTTCCAATGGCCACAAATTTATGAAAGGCCTCCGAGTCCACCAGTTGATATGGCAGTAGTTGGCAGGCTATCAGTTCCGACAAGCCAGCAGTCAAACGTTGGGCAAGAGGGTTATCCGGCGTCATCATTTTTTTTCGCTCCAACATTTGGGCCACAGAAGCCTGCCTTTTTCAGAACAATGTGACGACAGCATGATGGAAGGTGGAGTGGAGGACAATTGTGAGAAGAGAGGAGAAGGAGAAGAGGCTGGATGGTGAGAGCCTGGAGTGTGGCTTTGTGGGTTCTGACGGTGTTGCTCTCACTGGGCTCGGTGATGGGAGTTCAGATGCCTTCTTAAGGTGGTCATCCCTCTGTGAGTGTTGGGCTTACCGCAACTTATGCGTTGACTGCAAAGGCTGCAGATGGCAACACTGTTGTCAGCAACGGACACATTAACCACTTTAGGACCGGAGGATTTTCCTGCTTTACGTCCAGGCCACTTTTTGCGATTCAGCACTGTGCGACTTTAACTGACAATTGCGCGGTCATGCAACGCCATACCTAAACAAAATTTACGTCTTTTTTTCCCCACAAACAGAGCTTTCTTTTGGTGGTATTTGATCACCTCTGCACTTTTCATATTGTGAGGGATTAGCTCGGTGGTAGGCGTATGGGTGACCCCTTTGGGGGTGCGTTTTCACAGAGAGATAGCCGAGCAGAGGTTGAAAACAAGACTGATTTATTCATGCAATTTACTTCACACAATTGCAAGCGTCAAAACAGCCAAAATAAAATAAAAGACAAAATAAATCCTTGCCTCTGTGGGCGGCTACCTTCTCACGCTGGAACCTACCTAAGAAGTCTTCCCAACCTACTGTTGGGCCGACACTGCTGATCCTACAGCAGACACTCAAATGTCCATTTGTTTGCTTTTCACACAGCACAAACATTGTCCATTGAACATGTCCCTTTGTTTTCTTTCACACAGCACATGTTCATTTATAACAGGATCCTTTACTCTTCAGATTCTTCACATTGAACACAGTTCATTTAACAGGTCCCTTTACTCTTCACACTCTTCACATGGAACACTTTGTCTTCTCACCTTTGAGACGTCTTCACTCGTGGTTACCCTCCTTAGCTTCACATCGCTGTAGGGGGTCTTCTCCCATGCTCACCAGCTTGTCGGGAGGCACACATCCGACTGTCCCCCTCTCCCAGCCCACACGGCGACAGGAGGCAGCAGTCCTTCTCCCATGCCCACACGGCGTCGGGAGGTACACGTATGTCTGCCTTCCTCTCCCAGCCCACACGGCGACAGGAGGCAGCACTCAATAGATTTTCTCTGGACAAATTATAGAGGCCTTGATCTCCTCATTCTGAACAGCTGAATGGTTTTCAACTTCCTGCTGGCTCTTTTTGCAGCCAACACCCTATAGTATCAGTGAACTTTTCAAAGCAGGTGGGAATGTGTCTCCTCTCAGTGACTACATTCCCAGATTTACCTGACTTCCTGTCACATACCCCCCCCTCTTGTTTCAACCCTAGGGTTGGGACACATATTTCCAGGCACGCATGTGTCAGGCACTGCTGACTCACTGATAAGCCTCCTATTATCCTCAAGCTTCCGGATGAAACTGTTTCTGTCATCTTCACTGACAGATTTCTCATAAATGCCACACAGTTTGTCTCTCATCTCATATACACATTCTTCAACTGCATTTTTGGCATAATTTTGCTCCTTCTCGTTTCTGTCATCTTCATTGACAGTTTTCTCATAAATGTCAGACAGCTTGTCCCTCATAACCGTCTGTCCAATCCACCATGGAGGACCGTGATCCATAGGCAACTTAATTGGGCTAGTCTTAATGTCTTCAACATTCTTAAGACGCCTCTCTCTGCAATCCATAAATGTTTTCCACAAAACTTTGAGAACCTTTGCTTCACTAAGCTTTGTTCCAAGTAGGGACTCTTGACATCCCTCTGTGACTTGAGTTGCCTCTCCATACAGCTGTACACAATCATTGACTTTTTGTTGTAAAAGGGAATGATCTTCCTTCTTGAGCTTTGCTTGCTCTAAGATGCTGTGCAGAGGATTTTCCAATTGAGACAACAGGCTGTCACACATTTCTTCAAAGTGACCCCTGTTCCTTTTCCCAGAGATATCAATATCATTCAAACATTTCATATTCATAGGCAGATCTGAAGCATTTGCACTCATCAACTTCTTAAACTTTTCGCCCTCCTGAGCGAGTCGCAGTAAAGGCCTACTATTTGATTTGATATTCAGTTTATATTTCTTGCCAAACTCTTCACAGAAGTAGCCAACCAGAACATCATCAACTTTCCTTCCACCAACATAGGGGTTAAAGGCAACAACACAGTTGAACCCAGCGATCTGGGTGGTATCCATTATAGACCTCCTCTCTGCATCAGTGAAGAAGCATGGAACTGCAACACATTCTTTTACAGGTTTCTTCAATGCACTTTCTGCTGAACTATTTGACCGCTCAAGGTCACCTAGTTCCTTTTCTCTATCTGAATTCCACATGGAATGTATCTCAAGATCACGATCAAACTTCTGCCACCCGTCTTTCACCAGTTCCATTTTGGAAACACTCCCTGAAAGGCACTTATTCATTTGCTTCACGTTTTCACCAACAGCCTTAGTTTTCTCCACTAGGTGGCGTTTGCTTTTTTCTCCCAGATTTATATCACTTGCTTTAGTTTTCTCCGCTTTAGTTTTCTCCACTAGGTTTTCAGCCTGAACTGAGAAATCATCACATTTCTTACACAACTCTTTTGTTTGCTGAAGCTCTAATGATACATTTTCCAATGCTTGAAGTTTTTGAAGGAACGGTTTATTCCAAAGGGGTGATTCAAGCCACGTGTCATCACATTTCTGAGGCTCACTCAGGACAGACCCCAAAACACTGATCCTTTTAAAAACTGCATCAGGCACACTATCCCCTCTTTGGGACAGATCCTCTGTTGCCTGGAATTCCTCTTCCAGTTCCTGCAACGGAATCTTCATCTCTTCTACTTGCTGTTCTAAGGCTCGCTTAGACTTTTCTAGCTCCTGAACTCTTTTCACAACATCATCCTTGGAGCGGACCAAATCTTCCATTTCTGTACACAGCTGTTGGTTAACTCTTTCTAGTTCAGCCTTACACTCTAGAGCTTCCTCCAAAGAGCGAGCCAAGAACAGGGCTTTGCTCTCGTTATCACGCACCTCCGTTTCTTCACGTGCGCGTTCTTCTGCATATTTTGCAGACACAGTCTTCTCTTCACCAAGCATCTGATCAAACTTTTTCACATCTTCAACACACTGTAATGAACCAACGCTTTCTTCCATGCGTTTTTTCATATCCGCTATCTGAGCTTGCAATGTTGCGACTTGCTCTGATAGGTTTTTCTTTTCTTCCGCCTCCTCTTTTAATTGTTCCAGGAAGCCATTTTTCTCATCTTCCATTTGTTTGAGCTTTGTGCTAAAACTCAGCCTTTGACACCTCTCTTCCTGTAAGAGTTCCTGCGTGTCTTGCAGCTGCGATTCCAAGATAGAAAAATCTTCCGCAATTTCTCTAGATTTGCTGTCTGCTTGAGAAAGCTGATTTGTAACATTGTCCAACTCAACCTGCAGTCGGTTTGCCTTCTCTAACAGCTTAGCACACAATCGGTCACCTTCTGACACCTTGACTTGCGATTCCAGAAGCCGTGCCTCTACTTTTTCCCTCTTATGTTCACAATCTCCTTTTCCCTGCATAAGAGCCTTCACCTCATTGGCTAGTTTCTGGGAATGAGACTGTAATTCTGCCACACAGGCTTCTTTCTCCTTTAACTGCTGCTGGAAACGTTGGGCTTCACCTTTCCAACTTTCACAGTCTGCACGTAATTCATCTACCACATTGCTCAAAGTGGTGAGCTCATACACAGTACTCAGTAATTTAGCCTCTCTTTCACTTTTCTCGTTGTCGCTGAGAGACAATGTCGTTTTCAGAGCGACATTCTGTTCCTGCGACTCCTGCAGGTCTATTTTTGTAACTTCCAAACACTGAAGACTTTTTTCCAGCTGATTACGCAACTCCAACATTTCACACATACTTTGCTTCTGCAAAGTCTGAATTTCAATTTCCTTTTCCATGAGGATGGTATCTTTCTCCTTTATAGTGTCTTGACATTTTTGCAACTCGACCAAAAGAAGAGCAGTGGATTCTTCCCACTGTAACACATGAGACTTGAGTAGTTCATTCATTTCCTGCAAGTTTCTATGCTCCATTTTAAGCAATTCCAAGGCTTGTTCCTTTTCTTCCATTTTCCGTTGCAAGGCATCCAACTCAGCCCTGCACACATACTCAGTTTTCTCCAAACCGATGGCCTCCATTGGCTGCTGGCGTCTCTGTTTCCAGCCTGCCATGCTCTCTTGATGAGCCTTTTGTTGAGCTGCAAAGCTCCGCTGTTGAGCTGTATTTGATATAATCAGTTGTTTCAACATCTCCTCCATTTTGAGCTTACTTTTCATCTGAGCACACTGCGTCTCCATAGCAGTTTCATCAGTGTTGCTAGGGACAACAACCTTCCTCTTTAGTAGACTCTCTTTAGGCATGGATGGGGCTCGTTCAGACGGTAACATCCCCTCCATCCATAGAATCCGGTCTCTCATTTCATCTATCTTTGCATTTTTCAGGCGTTTTGAACGCCCCATCTTCAATAACTCCACAAACAAATTTTTCACAGTCCAGCAAAAAATTTTCAGACCACTGTCTCTTTAACACATGTAGTTTTTCTCTCTCTTGCAAGATCTCTTTTCCTGCACACACAGTTTGTGCAGTCACTTGCACCAGACACAACAAAGTTCATCAAATAATTTTGAGACCGCTGTCTCTTTAAAACACTTTTTTTTTTTCTGTCAGGATCTTCTCTCCTGCACACATAGATTGTGCAATCTCATGCACCAGATAAAGTTCATCAAACATTTGCACTTCCTTGCAGGGATCTCTGCTTATGCCCACTGCATACCTCCACCATATGTGAGGGATTAGCTCGGTGGTAGGCGTATGGGTGACCCCTTTGGGGGTGCGTTTTCACAGAGAGATAGCCGAGCAGAGGTTGAAAACAAGACTGATTTATTCATGCAATTTACTTCACACAATTGCAAGCGTCAAAACAGCCAAAATAAAATAAAAGACAAAATAGATCCTTGCCTCTGTGGGCGGCTACCTTCTCACGCTGGAACCTACCTAAGAAGTCTTCCCAACCTACTGTTGGGCCGACACTGCTGATCCTACAGCAGACACTCAAATGTCCATTTGTTTGCTTTTCACACAGCACAAACATTGTCCATTGAACATGTCCCTTTGTTTTCTTTCACACAGCACATGTTCATTTATAACAGGATCCTTTACTCTTCAGATTCTTCACATTGAACACAGTTCATTTAACAGGTCCCTTTACTCTTCACACTCTTCACATGGAACACTTTGTCTTCTCACCTTTGAGACGTCTTCACTCGTGGTTACCCTCCTTAGCTTCACATCGCTGTAGGGGGTCTTCTCCCATGCTCACCAGCTTGTCGGGAGGCACACATCCGACTGTCCCCCTCTCCCAGCCCACACGGCGACAGGAGGCAGCAGTCCTTCTCCCATGCCCACACGGCGTCGGGAGGTACACGTATGTCTGCCTTCCTCTCCCAGCCCACACGGCGACAGGAGGCAGCACTCAATAGATTTTCTCTGGACAAATTATAGAGGCCTTGATCTCCTCATTCTGAACAGCTGAATGGTTTTCAACTTCCTGCTGGCTCTTTTTGCAGCCAACACCCTATAGTATCAGTGAACTTTTCAAAGCAGGTGGGAATGTGTCTCCTCTCAGTGACTACATTCCCAGATTTACCTGACTTCCTGTCACAATATTAATAAAAAAAAGCGACAATTTTGAAAAAATAACAATATTTTTCTACTTTGACAGTTACAAAATAACCAATCAATTTTTGTCATATATTTAGGTCAAAATGTATTTAGCTACATCTTTGACAAAAAATTTTCAATGAGCGTATTTTTAACCGATTTAAGACCGGAAGATTTTACCCCATTCATGACCAGGCCATATTTTGCGATTCGGCACTGAGTTATTTTAACGGACAATTGCGCGGTCATGCCCAAATTAAATTTATGTCCATTTTTCCCCACAAATAGAGCTTTCTTTTGGTGGTATTTGATCACCTGTATGATTTTTACTTTTTGCACTATAAACAAAAAAAGAGCGACAATTTTGAAAAAAATAATATTTTTCACATTTTTTTATATGAAATTTCCCAAAACTTTGTTTTCTGCTACATATGTTTGGTAAAAAAAATCGTAATAAGCGTAATTTGATTGGTTTGCGCAAAAGTTATCGCAGCTACTAACTACGAGAAATTTATGTAATTTTTATTGCTTTTTTTTAACTAGTAATGGCGGCGATCTGGCGGCGTTCTGCGATTTTTTTTGCGGGACTGCGACATTGTGGCAGACATTTTTGACACTTTTGGGGGTACCAGTGACATTACTACAGTAATCAGTGCTATACATATGCACTGTTACTGTAAAAATGACACTGGCAGGGAAGGGGTTAACTTTTATTGGTGATCAAGGGGTTAATGTATGCCTGGTGCTTACTGACGTGTGTGGGGGGAGGGGACAGTGTGACACAGGCACAGATCGTAGGTTCAGCTATGCTGAATCCTCTAATCTGTCCCTGCCTGTCACTTAGATCTCCTCACTCGATCCCCGACGATCGGGGAAGAGCAGCGGTGATCACCACCTCTCCTCCCCTGGCCTGACTCCCTCTGTGTCTGAATATAGTTGGCGCGAGCCTCCGGCGGTGCGCGCGTGGCGCCCACAAGGGGAGGGGTCCAGCGACCTACGGCGCTGGACAATAACGAGCCACTTTGCCGCAGTACGCTCCATGTTAGCAGTCGGCAAGTGGTTAAAAAAACCCACACTGCGGACCCATGTGTCGGCATCCTGGGAGCGCCAGATGTGACTGTACATGGTTGATGGCTCGCTCCTGATACATTTGCAGTCTGCTTTGTACCTCTTGTGCAATGCAAGTTCCTCCTGTCTCTCCTCCCTATCTGGTGGTCCGTCTCTCCCTCGGAACTCCCCTCCTATTCCTGTCTTGTGGGCACCCATGTGACGTCCATGACACGTCATCATCCACGTCACCTTCCCAGCCACTAACATTCAAGATCTCAGAGTAGGCAGCAACAGCGGGGACAAACCTCCTTGGGCTGATCTGGGTATTGTCATCAGACTGCTGAATGGCGGCTCTTAATACCTCCTCTTCCTGATCCGATGCCAACAATGGCTGCGCATCACAAATGTCTTATGATGGATCAGAAAATAATTCCAGTGACTCAAGCGGAGGGTATGTGGTGGTGGTGGTGGTGTTTGTGGTGGTGTCGTTGGGGGTGCACACAGCAGAGTGTGAAGAGGGTGCAGATAGAGAGGATGAGGAGGGTGCAGAAGAGGAAGGCTGAGTGAGCCGCTCAACCAAGTCTGGTGCGTCCTTTGATGTAATCAAACGCACCTTCTGAAACTTCACACTTTTGCTCCGGCCTATTGCTCCTGCCCTACCCCTGCCCTACCCCTGCCACCCCTGCGTAAGTGTCTGCCTCTTCCTCTGCCTGTCATGTTTTTAAATTTCCCTGTGACAAAAGTCTCTAGAGAATCGCAGTATATCATGAAAAAGATATATAACACCCCGCTTCAATCTGTGGTATTGGGGGGCCACAGGTTTTTCACACCAGTTCTACAAAATAGTTGGCCAGTAACTGTTGTCATTGTGTGTAGCACAGTTAACACAGCAAAAGAGGCCAAATTTTTGCAGGACTAAAATACAATCTTAGAAAAGTATACTTTTAACTAACACCCCACTTCAATATGTGGTATTGGGGGGTCACAGTTTTATCACACCAGTTCTACAAATAATTGGCCAGTAACTGTTGTCACTGTGTGTAGCACAGTTAACAAAGCAAAAGAGGCCAATTTTTTGCAGGACTAAAATACACCTTTAGAAAAGTATACTGTTAAATAACACCCCACTTCAATATGCGATATTGGGGGGCCACAGTTTTATAACACCAGTTCTACAAATAATTGGCCAATAACTGTTGTCACTGTGTGTAGCACAGTTAACACAGCAAAAGACGCTACATTTTTGCAGGACTAAAATACACTCTTAGAAAAGTATACTGTTAAATAACACCCCACTTCAATATGTGTTATTGGGGGGCCACTGGTCTATCACACTAGTTGTTCAAAAAATTGGACAGTGAGTTTGGCACTGTGTGTAGCAGAGTTAACACAGCAAAAGAGGCAATATTGTTGCAGGACACAAATACACTTGTAAAAGTATACTCAGATAACACCCCGCTTCAATATGTGGTATTGGGGGGCCACTGGTCTATCACACCAGCTTTAATACATTAAAAGTGCTTTTGTCACTGTTTGTAGTATTGCTGCAGCAACACTCAGTCACCACACCAGTCACAATGCTGCACAGTGCACAATACAAATCCACTGTAATATGCTTTCTATATTACAAAGCATATTATACCGTGGATTACACCCCTATATAGTGCACTGCACACCTATACCAAATAAATAGCAGCCCTTAAATGACTTTTGTGGACATTAACAGAGCGATTTGTGTCACTGCCGATCTCTGTCCCTGGAGCACACTGATTACCTGTCCCTAAACTGAACAGAAACTGTACACCTATACCAAATAAATTGCAGCCCTTTAAATGACTTTTGTGGACATTAACAGAGCGATTTGTGTCACTGCCAATCTCTTTCTGTCCCTGGAGCACAGACTGGATACCTGTCCATAAACTGAAAAGAGACTGTAGTAGACCTATACCAAATAATATACCAGCCCTGAAAAAGACTTTTGTGGATCTTAACAGAGCTATTTGTGTCTTGCAATCTGTCCCTGATGCATACAGCAGACCTCTCCCTACGCTGACAAAAAGAAGAATGTGAAATGGCCGCCTGCTCTGGTCTATTTATAAGGTAGGGGGCATGTCCATGTGCTGAAATGTTTCAATTGGCTGTCCCGTTCCACCTGACGGCTGTGTCATGGGTCAAAGTTCTCCCCAATGTAAACTAATATGGCCGCCGTGAACAACGCCATGTGTTGTCGCAAAATTGGCGGGTAGCGAACAAGCAAAGTTCGCCGCGAACCAACCGCCGGGCGAACCGCAAGGCCATCCCTATTCATCAGCAGTGATTTTTATTTGTGGCACAGCAGCACTAATTTTATTTAGGGCATAACTGCTTTCCCCCCTTTTTTGTCGTAGGTGCTATTCCTTCTGTGTCAGCAGTGTTTTTTATTTAGATTTTTTTTTTGTGGCACAGGAGCATGAATAATATTTAGGGCATAATTGCTGTCCCGCCTTCTGCATCGCAGGTGCATTTCCTTCTGCATCAGCAGAGTTTTTTTTTTTTTCTGGCTCAGCAGCACTAATTTTATTTAGGGCATAATTGCTGTCACCCCTTTTGCGTTGTAGGTGCTATTCCTTCTGCATCAGCAGTGGTTTTCTTTTTTTTGTTTTATTATGTTTTTTTTTATTAAAAAAAACTATAATAAAACAGTTTATAGTGCACCACGTACAAAAGTATTGCACCCAAGCACCATATTCCCTTCCCACACTCTATAATAAAACGTTATAAAAATCCCCCCCCCCCTCCCCCAAAAAAAAAAAAAAAAAAAGAATAATAAAACAGTTTATAGTGTACCAAGCACAAAAGTATTGCACCGAAGCATTATATTTCTATCCCACATTCTATAATAAAAAGTTTAAAAAAAAAAAACTGAAATCCCCATCATGTCTGAAAGGCCAACAAGGAGAGGCAAATGCTCACAGGCCACTAAAATAGGGCAAGCAGCCTCTGTGTCCGAAGTGAAAATTGGTGGTCATTTTTTCAAGTGCTGGCCATGTTATTGAGCCACAACATGCAGAAGAGTTGGTGGAGTAGATAACTAAGTGTCCTCATCCTCCTGATCCTCTGTCACCCAGGCTCATACTAGTTGACCTTCCACTGCAGCTGTCATTCCACAGATTCCTTGTCCACAGCTATTCCTTCCGTAGCCTCACTATCATGGATGAGGAAGTCAACTGAATTATTCGATCATAGTGTCAGTTACATCATGCTGGAGGATGTGCAGCGATTTCAATGCTCTGATGTTGGTTCCCAGGTTCAAGAAGGGAACATTGTGAGCCTAGAGAGAGGGGGTGACAATGACGGACAAGAAACTAGCAGTCATGTCCCAAAGCTGCAGCATACTTCCAAGTTTGCTCCAGTGATGAGGAGGGAGGGGATGATGAGGTTGCTGACCAGTGAAGAGGAGGAGGAGGCGGCACAACTCCAATGAGGCAGTATGTCCTCCAGGGGCCGGCTAAAGGGCAGCCACCCTATTGCATCACACCATAGAGCTCCACAGGTGCAAGGCACTGCTAAATCCCCACTGACTTCCAAAAGCTCATTGGTGTGGGCTTTTTTACAATACGTGTGCAGCAGACCTCAGCGTTGCTGTTTGCAGTCTCTGTCTGAAGTGGATCACCTCGTGCTTGACAAGACATATGACAACCTGCCATGCAGTCCGTTGACAACCGCACCTGAAAGACCCACATCATATTAAAATGCAGACTTCTCCTTGCTCCTCATCTGAGATCTCTACCCCTACTATACCTCAAGTCTTCTCAAAAACCTGCACTGGGAGAGATGATGATATAGCAATGGGTGCCATAGGTACTTGCACCCAATCTGCTAGCAGTACACCACCTGTTTTTTTGTTTAATACATTTTTATTGAAGAAATTTGCCAAGGAAAAACAAGCAGTAAACTTGACAGGACAGACTACCATAACAGAACTAGTGAGTATAAGCATATACAAACAGTATCAATATAGCCAAAGGAGTGTAAGTATACCACACAGTATTATGAATCCGTATAACAAGGTAGCACTGATACACAATCTCGGGAGGCGGCCTGTCAGGCAATGAAAAATGATAACTAATGACCAGGGGCATAAGAGCCCACAAACAAGAAAAGAACAAACAAGAGACTAAAGAGGGGGAAGAAAGGAAGAGAAAGAGTAGCCAGAGAGAGATGAGAGGGGGGGGGTTGGAAATTTGAAGGAATGGAGGGATGGGGGGAAGGGAGAGGGATATCCCATGGTGCAACAGAAACACACAAAGTTATAACATCTTAGGACTGCACACACATAAGCTCAGCATATTTTTTAGAGTGAGTAAAAGCAAGCCAACAGGCCCAAATCTTATTTGCCTGGGAGGAACGGCCTCTGAAGTCGTAAGTCATATCCTCCAGATGGTACATGCGGTCAATGGATCGTAGCCATAGTGTGATAGGAGGGGAAACCGGCTGCTTCCAATATAAGGGGATGAGGGCTTTAGCAGCATTGAGGAGGTGGGGAGTAATTGACCATCTTGTGCTTGTGGGGTGGGATCTTTTGTGCCATGAAAGAGAACAGTCCATGGGTCTTCAGCAATAGAAAAGCCCTGGATTCTATAAGAGATAAAACAGAGGACCAATAGGTAAGGACAATCGGACATGACCACCATATGTGTGCATGCATGGCAGGCATGCCACAGCCCCTCCAACACAGAGGAGAATAGGATGGGAACATACGATGCAACTTAGCCAGGGAGAAGTGCCATCTTATTAAAAGTTTGTAGTTTATTTCCGCAGACTTAGCAGAAATAGCTGACGAATGACAGAGGGTAAGTATTGAGTTCGCCATGGGCTCCGTTAGAGGCAGTTGAAGGTCGGCCTCCCAGCGTTTCAGGAAGTGTGGATTTGATATGGCTCCATGGCGGTAAGTGCTTTATAGAGTATAGACAAAGCTCCCCTATGAGGTTTATCGGAGACAAAGAACTGTTCAATAGAGTTCAGGGAGTGCCGTGTTCGCAGAGGTTTCAGCAGGTTTTTGACAAACAGGTTCAGTTGGTTATATTGCCATAGGTCTCAGAATGAAGAAGCAGATTTATGAAAAAAGGTGGAGATAGGAAGGATTCCCTGGGATGATGAGACATGATGCATTTACTCAGGTCAGATCTAACCGCATTAAGAAGAGGAACATAATTCGCCGCGGAGGTATCACAAATGTTCACAGTGAGGTGAACCCCAAGGTATTTGAGAAAACGAGGTTGCCATGCAAATGGAAAGGGAGGTTGTAAGAGGTCAACAATAGGTTGGGGGACAGAAACATTTAAAATTTCGGATTTAGATAAATTAATTTTAAATTTGGAGATACCTCCGTAGCGGCGGAATTCAGAGAGTAGATTAGGGAGAGTGATGAGGGGCTGCTGAACATAAAATAAAATGTCATCGGCATAAGCCGCATATTTATGTTTGATAGGCCCTACAGTAATACCATGGATAGAGGGGTCAGCACGAATATGGGCCAGAAAGGGTTCTAGGGAGATAGCGAAGAGGATAGGGGACAATGGACAACCCTGTCGGGTAGAAATAGGTTATTGGAGGAACATGAACTTTAACAGCACTAGCTATGTAAAAAAATAACAATTTTATTGATTCACAGCTAAAAATATGTTAATGACATAGATGACTCGCCTCAACAGAGGCATTAATATGTGTAACCACCATAAAACAATAATAGTATACAAACACAAACACAAACAGACAGTATTGACTGCAGTATTTTTGGATACTTCACATCAAGGAGATCTCACAGATGATAATAGGTGCGTGTGCTGCCGTCCATCTAGATCGGTTGATGTGATAAAAGATATGCAGATAATTTATAGAGCCAGATTGCTCAACATGTTTCGCTTGAAAAAGCTTCTTCTGGAGCTAATAATTCAATGCTCTGAATATACTCAAAACATTATCATAGTAAGGGGCGCAAAGCCACAGTATAATGACAGAGAAGGTGGAGTCAGCAGCCAGGAGCACCTTGAAAGTAAAGAAAGAAATAAGGCGCAGATCGTATCCATGCACATTATCTACTTGTATGTGTTTATCAGGGTAAGACAGGTCCAACAATATAATTACTCGGTAGAGAATCATATGGGGCACAACTGCCCAGAAGGAGAATCAGCAAGCATACACAGCTGGAATTTCTGCCTATGGAGGTGGCTCATGTGAGCGCCTGACACATATGTCTCCACCTTCCCCAGATGGGGATATGCCGCACCTGTCGGGTGCCATTAAATAACGTGAAAGGGTCACTGAGGATATCATTCACACGTATTTGCGCGGTGGGGGATCGGTAAAGGGAACCTATCATGTTGAGGAGTCTGGGACCCACATCAAAGGCTTGGAGGGTGGACATGAGGAACTCCCTGTCCACCCTGTCAAACGCCTTTTCGGAATCTGTGGAAACCAGAAGAGTGGACTGGGATGACCCCCTAGTGTGGGACAAAAGGGAAATAGTTCTGGAAACATTATCTCTGGCTTCACGGCTAGGGATAAAACCCATCTGGCTATTGTCTATGCAGTCAGGTAGATGTGAGAGCAATCTGGCTGCGACCGCTTTAGCATAGATCTTGGTGTCTATGTTCAGGAGAGAAATGGGCCGATAGCTACTACAGAGGCAGTGACGTCAGCATGCAATGTTTCAGTGCGAAGGGCGCCGCCCTCGGGCCAGGTGGGGCAACAAAATGTCAGCATAAGTTTTCTAATAACGGACAGAGAACCCATCAGAGCCAGGGGCTTTGACCTGTAGGCATAGAGGACAATGCAGATTTAAGTTTGGGGATGGAGACATTTTGTTCCTAAGGAGGTGGCAGCTGCTTGCGGTATCTTGGGGAGGTTGGCCTGAGCCAGGTATTCCGAGATGAAGGAGCGTCTATGGGCGGGGTCAACTATGGCTTTGGTAATTTTATAAAGGGTTTGGTAGAAGGACTTAAATTCAGTTGCAATTGTAGTGGAGTTAAATGCTAGGGTGTCATTGGACCGTTTCATTTTGGGGATAAAATTAGCAGTTTTCTGCTGTCTGAGAGAACGGGCTAGTTGTCTGCTAGGTTTTTCACCCCATTCATATAGGCGTTGAGAGACACGACTAACAAGATATGATCAAGCCTAAAATAGGTGTGGTGGGTCTTTGAGAAATAAGAATAATCCCTGTCCGAGGGGTGTTGAGTACGCCATGCGTCAATCAATTGGGATTCATGTAAGCGTTTCCGGAGATAGGTTAAGCGTTTGTGGGCAATAGAGGACTTACCAGTAGACGTGTGTATCTTAGGTTCAAGGGTGACATTGAAATCCCCAGCGAACAGCGTGATACCTGAGGCGAAATTCCTGGAATTTCTTCAAAGTGTTGGCAAGGAACCCAACCTGGTCTTGATTCGGAGCATAAACATTGGCAAAGGAGCAAGATGAGCTACCCAGGGTGCCCCTTAAAAAAGAGAAATTGACCATGATCATCTGACATAGCATCTAGATTTAAGGGGGATCCCTTGCGGAACCCTATGGTGACACCTTTGGAGTTGCGTACATCAGAAAGCCCGTAGTACCAAGTGGGGTAATTAGGGGAGAACAATTTAGGGCGAGAAGTGTGCGTAATATGAATCTCCTAGAGGAAGACAATGTCACCCCGTGATTTATCAAGTTCACGGAACAGGCAGTGTCATTTAGCAGGGGAGTGGAGGCCCCTCACATTATATGATATGCAGGTTATAGTCGCCATAGGGCACGCAGAGAGCAAAATTCAGCATAAATAAAATAACAATCTGAGCACCAGGGGAAAGGGGTGGAGAGGGAAGGAAAAGAGGGGGGAGGGCAAGAGAAGAGAGGGAGAATAAATAGAAAAAGAACGGAAAAACATAGAAGAAGGAGAAGACACAACATAACCAGGTAGCGAGAAAAATCTCACCAACGCACAGGGGGATGGACCACCCCTGGGGGGCCCCCCAGATGGAAAAAGCTGACAGGAGAGACTCCAGACCAGGGGAAGACTGGGCCCCGCTCTCACAGGGGGGGAGGCAACCACCGTAGGAGGAGCCAAAGCCATCAAGAGAGGGATGGATGGGATGCTCCCCCGGGGATCCCCGAAAAATAAAAGGTGTAAAAACATAACATACAACAAAGCAGCCAGCATAGGATAATGGCTATTGCATTGAACAGATTAACAAAACTGAGCAGGACTAAACCAACACCAATTTAATTTAGAGTCCTGAGGTAGAAACCAGAGAGCCAGCAATGTGCACTGCAGGGAGGCAACATTGTAAGCAATGGGCCACTGAATTAAGCTATGCACAGAGGAAGTGCCTGTTGTAGAAATTAATAGGGTTTGGAACATAGAAATTCACTCTTGCTTGTGGATATTAATATGTGCCAAACACCATTAAACCCTTGTACTGAAAAGTACAATGACCAACTGTTTTGTATAAGGTTATCCAAGCTCTCGGCAGCAAGGAAAATGAACAGACACGCTTGCTGTAGTCAATTCAGTGCCATCTGGAGGGTTCCTCTGAGTGACTGTCCCATCCAGAGCAGAGCAGGTTTATTTACAGCAAGTGAACAAAAGGAAAGGGGGGTTACAGATAGTGGCTTAAAGACCACCAATCAGAGAACATGTATACATTCAAAAAGTACAATAGGAAAGAAAAGTCAGTGTCTATATAGAAACACAGCCATGTGCAGAGATGAGCAGAAATGGCTGCCATCTTATGGACTTGGCTGTGCTCATTCACAAACATGGACTCATTACCTGTTAGTGGATCTCATCAAATATAGTTCATATAAGCCATATTTGATAGTTATCATGCTACTATTCCAGTGAAGGGGACTTTATTATATCTGCATAAGACAATAGCAGCAGTATTTCAATCATATGGATCAAATATGACTGAAAGATGCCATCCATTAATCTTGGTAAAACTATAAGAATTCCACATCACAAACATCTCCGCAGTGAATGCCGGGGCCCTGGATGGCAGGTATATATTTGTGCGATTAAATTTCTCCTTGAGCTGCCATAAATCAGGCTAAAGGTATTGTGCCACCCCATCGAATGGAAGATTTTCACTAACAGGCCTTTCCTCAATGCCAGTTAAAGCAATATTTGCTGTGCATAGCGATTGCCGGTAAACTGACACTGGGAGACATTATGGCAATTAAACTAAAAATACATCCTAAAGAAATGTCCACAATAAAATTTCCACAACAGTGCCGCAGCTGTTGGAAGATCACACATTTTTATGTGAAGCAGCAGAAGCAGGAGAACGTGGCTTTTTAGCAAATTTCTGCCATGGAGCGTCCACAGAGGCCGATGGAGAGGCAACAATGTCACCCTGCCCAGGGCCGGCCTTAGGTGTTCAAGCGCCCTGTGCGAGCTGATCCTGTGGCGCCCCCACCAGCGCCCTGCACATTTTTTCTTGCACTTTTTTTGCACTTCATTTGACTTTTCTTTTTTATGATCACTTCAAACAACTGAGCCCCCTTACAACAGAAACCCCCCACAGAGGCCCCACTTACATCAGAGACCCCCCACACAGAGCACCCTTACACCAGAGACACCCCAGCCCCCACAAAGAGCCCCCTTTACATCAGAGACCCCCCACACAGAGTCCCCCTTACATCAAAGACCCCCACACAGAGCCCCCTTACATCAGAGACCCCCATACAGAGCCCCCTTTACATCAGAGACCCCCCCACACAGAGCTCCCCTTACATCAGAGACCCCCCCACAGAGCCCCCTTACATCAGAGTCCCCCCACACAAAGCCCCCCTTACATCAGAGACCCCAACACAGAGCCCCCTTACATCAGAGACCATCCCCACACAAAGCCCCCTTACTTTAGAGACCCCTCACACAAAGCCCCCCTTACATCAGAGACCCCAACACAGAGCCCCCTTACATCAGAGACCATCCCCACAGAGCCCCCCTTACATCAGAGCCCCCCCCATAGAGCCCCCCACAGAGCTTCCCTTACATCAGAGCCCCTCCACACAGAGCTCCCCTTACATCAGAGCCCCCCACATCAGAGCCCTCCTACACAGAGCCCCCCTTACATCAGAGACACCCCTTACATCAGAGACCCCCCACACAGAGCCCCCTTACATCAGAGACCCCCACACAGAGCCCCCTTACATCAGAGACCCCCCACACAGAGCCCCCTTACACCAGAGACCCCCCACACAGAGCCCCATTACATCAAAGACCCCCCACACAGCGCCCCCTTACATCAGAGACCCCCCACACAGAGCCCCCTTACATCAGAGACCCCCCACACAGAGCCCCCTTACATCAGAGACCATCCCCACAGAGCCCCCCTTACATCAGAGCCCCCCCATAGAGCCCCCCACAGAGCTCCCCTTACATCAGAGCCCCTGCACACAGAGCTCCCCTTACATCAGAGCCCCCCACATCAGAGCCCTCCCACACAGAGCCCCCCTTACATCAGAGACCCCCCCTTACATCAGAGACCCCCCACACAGAGCCCCCTTACATCAAAGACCCCCCACACAGTGCCCCCTTACATCAGAGACCCCCCACACCAAAGACCTCCCACACACAAAGCCCCCTTTACATCAGAGACCCCCACACAGAGCCCCCTTACATCAGAGACCCCCCACACAAAGCTCCCTTACATCAGAGACCCCTCACACAAAGCCCCCCTTACATAAGAGACCCCCACACAGAGCCCCTTACATCAGAGACCATCCCCACAAAGCCCCCCTTACATCAGAGACCACCCACACAAAGCCCCCCCTTACATCAGAGATCCCCCACACAGAGCCCCCCTTACATTAGAGACCCCCCCACACAAAGCCCCTCCTTACATCAGAGACCCCCACACAGAGTCCCCCCTTACATCAGAGACCCCCCCATACAAAGCCCCCCCCTTACATCAGATACCCCCACAGAGAGCCCCCCTTACATGAGACCCCCAACACAAAGCCCCCCCTTACATGAGAGACCCCCCACACAGAGCCCCCCCTTACATTTGATTCAGGAGAGAGCTTACTTACCTTAGTATGGAGGCTTACCATGAGAAGAAGGGGTGGGAGGAGGAGGAGAAGGGGCGGGAGGAGGAGGAGAAGGGGCGGGAGGAGGGGGAGCCGACGATCTCTCCTCTGGCGTCCCTGGAGAGGGGGGGATCTGTCAGTGGCGGTGGATCTGAGGCTGAGTTGTGTGTGATACACAGCTCAGCCCTGCAGCTAGAAGACACAGGCACAGCCACACAGCGGGAGGTAAGCGGCGGCCGTGGCCTGTGTTAACCCTCTCCATGCAGCGGTCGCCGCTTACCTCCCACTGTGCGGCCTGATCATGTACAAGCTGCAATGGCCGCACGGCGCCCCTTTTGCCCATGGCGCCCTGTGCGGCTGCACAGCTCACACACCCCAAAGGCCGGCCCTGATCCTGCCAACCAGGCACGTCCGGGGGGGTGATGTTAAGATCCAGACAAAACTTTTCAAGATCCTCCAGAAATCTGAGGGTGGCAGAGCGACCATCCCTGGAGGCAATCAGGCACGCAGGGAAACCCCAGCGGTAGGGAATGGAGTTAGCATGCAATTTCTCCATTAGGGGCTTCAGGGCCCAACTTCTTTTCAAAGTCTGTTCAGGGTACAAAGATCAGGGTACAAAGAGATGGTGACTCCATCAAAATCCAATGAGGCAGCTTCCCTTGCCCTGAGCATAATGAGCTCCTTCTCAGGGTAATGGTGGACCCTTCAGATAACATCACGCAGGGTATCCACTTGAAGATTACGAGGGCGAAGGGCGCTGTGCCACAATCTATTTTCATAGGGTTATCAATCATAAGTCCCAACAGTTTATTAAAAATGCCATGTACCGTAGGTAAGAGATCAGGGTCTTTGGTAGCCTCCGGCAGGCCGCAGATTCCGATATTATTGTGCCGGTTCCGGTTTTCTTGATCTTCTAGGCAATAAAGCGCCACTCTGTGGGCAATAGTAAGCTTCTTGGCGTGGCTCTGTAATCCTCTGATAGCAATGGCATGTGAGCCAAGCCTGTGTTCCGAGTCCTCTACGCAAGTGAGAACGTGGGAGAGGTCAGCACTCACTGAGAAGACTTCCTTTTTGATAGACTTTTCCAGGCTGTGTAGCATCGAGGCAAGCTCGGTCTTGGTGGGGAGACCGCTCACGAGTTCAGCTGCTGAAGACTGGCTAGGGGAACCATCTGTGCCCCGTCAGAGCAGCGCGATGAGGCAAAGACCTGTGGCGTGAAGGAGAGCTCCAATGAGGGGCAGAGCCTGCACTGACCAGAGCGCGGTCGAGGCCTCTGGCGTCCAAGGAGTCTTCGTTCTCTGTGGCTAGAAATCTCTTAATGGTCCCCGAGGATGGCGGCTTCTGAGGTAGGGAGCGCCCGGTATGTTTCCCCATCGTTTAAGAGAGAGCAGGTGGCAGATTAACATAGTTGGCGGCTGAAATAAGCAGGGATCCCGGAGGAGCTCAGAGAGAGAGCATCCTCACAGCAGCATGCGGAAACCACGCTCCCCCCAGTACACCACCTGTTGATTTGACCAGCAGGCAAATTTTGCTACCCCAGTTGCTGAACCATGAAAAAATAAATACTGTCCCAGCCATCCACATGCTCAGCGTCTAAATGCTAGCTTGGCCAAATTTCTAGCACTACAACTGCTTACTTTTCATCTGGTAGATTCTGCCCCCTTTCATGAATTTGCAGAATGTGCTGTACCCTAGTGGCAGGTTCCAAAAATACATTTATTTTCAGGTACAGCCATTCCAGCTCTCTACCATCATGTGGAAGGCAATTCTTTGGCCTCGTTGGACAGAACGGTAAGCAGGAAGGTTGACATTACTACTGACCCATGGTCCAGCAGGCATGGTCAGGGATATTACATTTCCTTCACGGCGCTCTGGGTAACTCTGCTGGCAGCCGTGAAGGATGCAGGACAGGTGTAACGGATCAACTGGGTACTTCAGTTTTTAGAATGCTCCTAGTGCTTCCCAAGGGCTCCAAGCACTCCACCAGACACCATAACCACCTCAGACCCCACGAACCGCTGCAGCTTGGTTGGAGTCTCCCCGTCTCCTACCCACTCTGGACCTACGACAAGGCTCCATGTTCCAGGGGGTGAACCTCTCTTTCCCCAGAGAGTGAAGCAGGAAAAAGCTCTTACAGAGCTTAATAATTATGCAAGGGAGTATGAAGACTAGTGTTGAGTGAACATGGACTGTATTATTCGGGTCCGTACCGGATAATTGGATTTTTGCTACCCGGACACGGACCCGAAAACTTTACTGTATGTTCGGGTTTAAAATCCGTGTCGGTAACTTTATTTCCTCTTTTGTATGTAATGGCGCGCTTTTAATGGTTGGCTTTCAACAGCCAATCAACAAGCGTTTAACTGGTGTGCCAAAGAAGCCATCACAGCCATGCCTACTAATGGCATGGCTGTGATTGGCCAGCTGAAGCATGGGACCCAGGTCTTTATAAGCTCGAGACACAGCGCGCAGTGCGTCAGTCTGCTGTAGTGTTGGGAGAGAGCACACATAACGGTGCTGGCTGCTGCTGATTAGGGGCAGACAGGGTAAAACAACATTGTGCTGAGCATTTTAGGGACAGGCTGGAGAGATTAGGCAGGGAGAGATTAGGAGACACAGGACAGAACAATCGTCCGTTAGCGATCTACTTTGATTTTGCTGTGTGGGGGGTGGTGCAGTGAACGATCTTTTTGCCCTCACTTGAGCCCACTGAGGAGGAGGGAGAAAAAAATATATTTTTATCAGTCTGTTGTGAGCAGCGTTCAGCTATATTTTACCACAGATTGCTGTTCTAATCTGCTATTTAAAAATTACAAAGTTAAAGGGGAATTTCTTTTTTTTTTCCCTTCATAGCCTGCTGCTGACCGTGACATAAAACATAAGACACTGCTGTGTTCACAAGTGCTATTGAAAATCACCAATTTGATATACTTTTTTTATATTCCACTATTCAATATACACCTTTTTGGGGTAAAAAAAATTAAATTGTGACATAGTCTGTATCAGTACGTGTGAGATAGACCTTTTTAAATACTTTTTTCTATTCCGCTATTCAATATACACCCTTTTGGGGTAAAAAAAATTAAATTACGGCATAGTCTGTATCGGTACGTGTGAGATACACCTTTCAAATTTTTTGGGCGCATCTTCCACCGCCGAGGATTGCAGGGCGCTTCAGTTTGCCTCCTGTTCTGAACTCCTCCTACTCCTCTTCCTCATCCTTCCTTTAGGGTACAAAAAATTGTAATCGGGGCCTAGTCTGTGTTTGTACGTGTGAGATACACCGTTTTATAAAAAAATTTCTATTCCGCTATTCAATATACACCCTTTTGGGGTAAAAAAAATTAAATTGCGGCATAGTCTGTATCGGTACGTGTGAGATACACCTTTCAAATTTTTTGGGCGCATCTTCCACCGCCGAGGATTGCAGGGCGCTTCAGTTTGCCTCCTGTTCCGAACTCCTCCTACTCCTCTTCCTCATCCTCATCCTGCCTTTAGGGTACAAAAAATTGTAATCGGGGCCTAGTCTGTGTTTGTACGTGTGAGATTCACCGTTTTATAAATTTTTTTCTATTCCGCTATTCAATATACACCCTTTTGGGCTAAAAAATGTAATTGCGGCATAGTCTGTATCGGTACGTGTGAGATACACCTTTTAAATTTTTTGGGTGCATCTTCCACCGCAGAGGATTGCTGGGCGCTTCAGTTTGCCTCCTCTTTCGAACTCCTCCTACTCCTCTTCCTCATCCTCATCCTGCCGTTAGGGTACAAAAAATTGTAATCGGGGCCTAGTCTGGGTTTGTACGTGTGAGATACACCGTTTTATATAATTTTTTTCTATTCCGCTATTCAATATACACCCTTTTGGGGTGAAAAAAATTAAATTGCGGCATACTTTGCATATTTGACTGTGAGATACACCTGTTTTATTTGTATACTGTTTTTCTATTCCGCTATTTAATAAACACCCTTTTGGGGTAAAAAAAATTAAATTGCGGCATAGTTTGCATATTTGACTGTGAGATACACCCGTGCGATACTGACGTGTGAGATACACCGTATTATAACATTTTTCCTATTCCGCTATTCAATATACACCCTTTTGGAGTGTAAGAAAATTAAATTACGGCATAGTCTGTATCGGTACGTGTGAGATACACCTTTTAAATTTGTTTGGCGCATCTCCTTCCACCGCCAAGGAATGCAGGGCGCTTCAGTTTGCCTCCTGTTCCCAACTCCTCCTACTCTTCTTCCTCATCCTCCCTTTAGGGTACAAAAAATTTTAATCAGGGCCTAGTCGGTGTTTGTACGTGTGAGATACACCATTTTTTTAACCTTTTTCCTATTCCGCTATTCAATATACACCCTTTTGGGGTAAAAAACTTTAAATTGCGGCATAGTTTGCATATTTGACTGTCAGATACACCCGTACGATACTGTTGTTGTTTTGTTCCGCTATTCAATAAACACCTTTCTAGGGCAAGATCATAAATAACAGAAATGTGAGGAGAACGTCAAATAGGGGCCGTGGCCTGGGTCGTGGTGCTGCTGGTAGAGCTCCTGTTGCAAGGAGAGGACGTGGTCGATCTGTGCCAGCTACACACACAAGTGAAACACCTTCCTCAAGTGTGAGTAGGTGACAGAACCTGCAGCAGTATTTGGTAGGGCATCATGCGCCTCTACAAGTGTTGAGGCAAGAACAAGTACAGGCGATAGTAGATTGGGTTGCTGACAGTGCCTCCAGTTCCTTCACATTGTCTCCCACCCAGTCTACTGCAGAAAGGTCAGAGTTGGCACCTGCAGCCGATGTCCAACCGTCTTTCACCTCACCCCCTTGCAAATCAGGCAAGCAGTCTGAGCCCCAAGTCATGCAGCAGCCTCTTCTTCTTTTTGATGACTCTGTCAGCAGGGTTTCCCAGGGCCATCCACCTAGCCCTGCCCCAGAAGGGGAAGAGATTGAGTGCAGCGATGCCCAACCACTTATTTCTCAAGATGAGTACATGGAAGGACCATCGCAGCACGTCTCCGATGATGACGAAACGCAGGTGCCAACTGCTGCGGCACTCAGAATTGTGGAGACCGACAAGGAGGGCAGGGGTGAAGACTGGGTGGAAGATGATGTGGAGGACGATGAGGTCCTCGACCCCACATGGAATGAAGGTCATGCAGGTGACCTGAGTAGTTTGGAGGAAGAGGCGGTGGTCGCACAGAGCCACCAGCACTGCAGAAGAGGGAGCAGGGCGCAGAAGCGGAGCGGCCGGGCCCTAGACAATACGCCTGCTACTGCCCAACGCAGCAAGGGATCGAGCGCACCAAAGCCAGTGCAAAGGAGTTCTCTAGCGTGGAAGTTCTTCAGACAATGCGCTGATGACAGGACACGAGTGGTTTGCACCCTGTGCAATCAGAGCCTGAAGCGAGGCATAAACCTTCTCAACCTGAGCACAACCTGCATGATCAGGCATCTAAGTGCAAAGCACGAGCTGCAGTGGAGTAGACACCTTCAAAACCAAGAAAGGTCTCTGGCTCCTCCTGCTTCCTCTTCTGCTGCAGTCTCGGCCTCTTCATCCACCTCTGTAGTGACACCTCAAACAGACGATCTGTCAGCAACACCACCACCTGGGTCACCAACCATCTCCACAATGTCCCGTGGAAGCGTTCAGCTTTCCATCTCCCAAACACTTCAGAGGAAGAGGAAGTACCCCCCTACCCACCTGCAATCCTTGGCCCTGAATGCCAGCATTTCAAAATTCTTGTCCTTTGAAATGCTGTCATTCCGTCTGGTGGAGACGCACAGTTTTAAAAGCCTTATGTCGGTGGCTGTCCCACAGTACGTCGTGCCCAGCCGCCACTACTTTTCCAGGCAAGCCATCCCTTCCCTGCACAACCAAGTGGGGGAAAAAATCAGGTGTGCACTGCGCAACGCCATCTGTGGCAAGGTCCACCTAACTACCGATACGTGGACCAGTAAGCACGGTCAGGGGCGTTATATCTCCCAAACGGCACACTGGGTAAATGCAGTGGCGGATGGGCCTGAGGCGGATAGCAATTTGGCGCATGTCCTTCCACCATCGAGGATTGCAGGGCGCTTCAGTTTGCCACCTGTTCCTAACTCCTCCTACTCCGCTTCCTCATCCTCCACCGCCCCCTCTCCGGTCAGCGTAACACCTTCACCACCAACTTCAGCACAGCCAGGGGTAAACGACAGCAGGCAGTTTTAAAACTTGCCTGTTTGGGGGACAAACCACACACCACGCAGGAGTTGTGGAGGAGCATGGAACAGCAGACAAATGAGTGGTTGCTGCCAGCGAGCCTCAAGCCCGGCCTGGTGGTGTGCGATAACGGGCGAAATCTCATAGCAGCTCTGGGCCTAGCCGGTTTGACGCACATCCCTTGCCTGCCGCATGTGCTGAATTTGGTGGTGCAGAGGTTCCTTAAAAATTACCCCGATATGTCAGAGCAGCTGCAGAAAGTGCGGGCCGTCTGTGCGCACTTTCGGCGTTCTCACCCTGCTGCTGCTCGCCTGTCAGCGCTGCAACGTAACTTCGGCCTTCCCGCTCACCGCCTCATATGTGACGTGCCCACAAGGTGGAACTCCACCTTCCACATGCCAGGAAAGACTATGCGAGCAGCAGCAGGCCATAGTGGAGATTCAGCTGCAGCACGCACGCGTGAGTTGCTCTGCGGAACAGCACCACTTCACCACCAATAACTGGGCCTCCATGCGAGACCTGTGTGCCTTGTTGCGCTGTTTTGAGTACTCCACCAACATGGCCAGTGCCGATGACGCCGTTGTCAGCTTAACTATCCCACTTCTATGCCTCCTTAAAAAAACGATTCGGGCGATGATGGAAGAGAATGTGGCACAGGAGGAGGAAGAGGGATCATTTCCAAGGCTTTCAGGGCAGTCATTCACAAGTGACTCTGAGTGTGGGTTCCTGCACCCACAAACGCCGGGGACACAATTGTCCAGCAGGGGCACAGTTCTGGAGGATGAGGAGATGGAGGAGGAGATGGAACCATGTTCACAGCATGGTGGCACCCAGGCCAGCTCATGGCCATCACTGGTGCGTGGCTGGGGGGATACAGAGGACACAGACGATACACCTCCCACAGAGGACAGCCTTTCGTTACCTCTGGGCAGCCTGGCACACATGAGCGATTACATGCTGCAGTGTCTCCACAACGACAGCCGAGTTGCCCACATTCTAACTTGTGCTGATTACTGGGTGGCCACGCTGCTGGATCCCCGTTACAAGGACAACGTACCATCCCTAATTCACTCACTGGAGCGTGATCGCAAGATGGGCGAGTACAAGCGCACGCTGGTAGACGCGATGCTGCTGGCATTCCCACCTGACAGCAGGGCCACAGTGGAAGCACAAGGCCAAGGCAGAGGAGGAGGAGGAAGAGGTCGCCAACGCAACCAGAGCACCGCCAGCACCTCAGAAGGCAGGGTTAGCATGGCCGAAATGTGGAAAAGCTTTGTCAGCATGCCACAAAAAACAGCAGCACCAGCAGCTCATATGGAATGTCTTAGCAGGAGGCAGCATTTCACCAACATGGTGGAGCAGTATATGTGCACACGCCTACATGTAGTGAAAGAGGGGTCTGCCCCCTTCAACTTCTGGGTCTCCAAATTGGGCACATGGCCTGAGCTTGCCCTTTACGCTTGGAGGTGCTGGCGTGCCCTGCAGCCAGTGTATTATCTGAATGTGTATTTAGCACGGCTGGGGGCGTTATCACAGACAAGCGCAGCCACCTGTCCAGAGACAATGTGGACAAGCTCACGTTCATTAAAATGAACCAGGCACGGATCCCACAGGACTTGTCCGTACCTTGTGCAGAATAGAGATGGATACCGGCCTTACCCAGCCATTGTTATATTTTTGATCTTTCTCACTCTTTTGGGATGTACTCTAATTTAAAATGACTGAAAAAAAGCAGTGTTGGCTACCTCGTCCCCCTCCACCGCCGCTTCCACCTACACCGCCACATCCACCGCCACCTCAACCTCTCTCCTACTCCATATGGGCCTCGTCCTTCACAGATGAAGAAAATTGTTTTATTTTTCTGTTTTTTTTTGTTGTTTTAAGTTATTTTCCTATCCACATTTGTTTGCAGAACACTTGCCATGCTCTTAACTACATTTTGCTGCCATTTGCAGCACTCTAGCCCTTTCCATTGGTTTTTTAGAGCCATTTTAGTGCCTGAAAGTTCGGGTCCCCATTGACTTCAATGGGGTTCGGTGTCCGGGTAAAGTTCGGAAAAAGTCCGGGTCACGGACCCGGACTTTTTTTTCAAGTTCGGCCGAACCCGCCGAACACGGACATCCAGGTCTCCACTCAACTCTAATGAAGACCATAGCAATCCCTTGTGCATATTCCTCGGATAAGAGACAGGACTCTTGATTGAGGGTGAAGTAGAACTCAAACTGTTTATTCAAACACATGCACAAAGAGATATACACTGTGGGACAATCCCCCCTCCTCCTTAGCAGCCAATCCACATACACATATACATCCCATAATAAGTTTATCTTAAGGCAGACAGAAACAATAGAACAATGGAATACAGGCATTTACCAATAACAAACCCCACCCCATCTCACTATCTAGCAAGGGTCTATGAGACACCCCTGCAATATTCTAGCAATCTGAAAAGTCAAACCATTCATCTTTATACATTTCCTGAGAGATATTGCTGACAAATATTACTGCCCCATCTGAAGCCATCCAAACCATTCTCTCAGCATCCCCCAAGTATCTGTCCCTCACTCCCAGTGACGGTGAACACCATCACAACAGGGTTCAGTGCTTGTTCCACCACCATGCCTCCAAAGCATTGGTGGTGATTCTGCCACATCTGTCTCCTCCACCCCCTCCTCTTTTTCTTCCTCTATGGCCTCTTCTTCTTAATTGTCCTGTGATCCAGCAGTGTTCCCTAAGCGTTCAAGGGGCTATGCAAGCAGTCAGGCTACAAGATGTCATGCAGTGCTTCAGTTGGTCTGTCTAGGGGACAGGAACCACTCCGGGCAGACATTCTATCAGCTCTGCAATGGCAGGCTCTGAGGTGGTTGATGCCACAGGAGCTTGAGCCAGTAATGGTTGTATGTGACAATGACACCAACCTTCTCTTCGCTCTCCGACAGGGACACTTGACACATGCTTGCCACATGTCCTGAATTTGGTGGTGCAGCATTTCTTAAACAGGTATGCGGGCTTACAAGATCTTCTGAGGCAGGCCAGAAAAGTTTGTGGCCATTTCCAGTGGTCCTACAATGCCAGTGCTCGGCTGGCTGACATTCAATGGGAATTAAACCTACCCACCAACAGCCTCATTTGTGACATGCCCACCTGGTGCAACTCAACATTGCAGTGGCTGCACACGCAGCAGATGGTCATCAATGAGTACCTGTATGAGTATGGCACAAGGAAAGGCTCAGGGGAGCTTGGCTTCTTTTTTCCATGCAGTGGCTGCTGATAAAGGATCCATGCACTGTCATGTCACCATTTGAGGAGGCAATAAGGATGATGAGCCGTGATGATGCATGCATCAGTGAGACTGTCCCTCTAGTCTTTCTGCTGGAGCACACACTTCGTGGAATCATGGAAAGGGCATTTGAGGCAGAACAGCCGGAGGAAGAGGAGAACTTCCTTTCCTCACAAGGCCCCCCTAATGCAGATATCATTCCTGCTGGGTCACAAAACACACAGGAGAAAGAGGAGGAGGTGGAGGATTGTGGCAGCATGGATGTAGAGGATACATACAACTCCTGGGGTTTCTGGGGAATGAAAATTATCCCTTGAGGCCTCTGATGATGTAATTTCCTATGACGACACGCGTACGGTGACTCCGATCAGCACGCTATGTATACCGCGGTTCTTTGATTTATGTTATGCTTTGAAATCTTTCGCAAGATTGTGAGTACATTACTTTTATATAAATAAATGTCTACTTGTACAGTCTACACTATTGTCCTCCTCTGTTCTTTGAGGTTTATTGGAGGTATATTGGAGATACTGAGAATAGGTCCTGTGACATATCCTTTCCTTGGTTGATCTGTCTGAGAATTTTACATGGCCTGTATATGATCACCATCTGGTAAGCAGTTAGTGTGCTCATCACAACTGGGTGTACATTCCATCTGACCTCACCATCGGTATCTGGGATCTTGCTCCTACTTTCCTTCCTCCATATACTGTATTGGACATTTTGGACTATAATTGGACGTTTTTATTCAGTTTTATCACAATTTTTGGCGCTGCTTTTATCTTCTTCATATCCCTTCACTGCTCACTCCACAAAATTCACATCATTTTGTGTCACTAAAAATGGCCGTAGAGGTCACCCAGGGTTGCAGTGCTCAGTGGGTCAGCTGCTCTACTGATGACACTGATGGAAGCTCCAGAGGGGCAAAGTTTCTCTTGTCTTCCATTCCTCTCTCCTGTACAGCAGCCGTGACACAGCACCCCCTACTGATAGGAGGCAACACTGTACCTGCCAACATGCTAATGCACCATATGGCATTTTTTACATAGTTTGGATCAATCTAACTATGCATATGTCGTACCAGTGGAATCCCTCTAGAATCTGGAAATCACTTTAGTAGAAAGCACTACTACAGTGATCTCAACTAGCTTGTGTGTCCTTTGCCAAGTACTTTCCCTGCTGCATTTTGAACACATGAGGTTGTGACATCAGTGCCACACCTCTCAATCTTATCCAATCAGAGAAAGCTTTGTAAATTAAATGCAAAGTATTCTCTGAGTAAGATCCATGCAGAGCTTCTGACCACCTGTATTAGAATGCAGCTAGGCAGCTGTTCAGCACAGGACCCAGAAGCTACTGGAGATCACAGTGGTAGACACTGCTACTACACAGCTCTCTACTAGCATTTGGGTCCTGTGCTTCTGCTTGTAGAATGGATCCCACAGGTATGATATATGCATTGGTGCATTGGTCCAAGCTGCCATACTTGAGGACACATTTCAATCAGTAATTGGGACTATTAATTTGCAGTTTTTCTCCTCTACAATGATACATATCAGTTATTTTTTTGATTACCCAAAGTTCAAGCCAGTGCCACTATTTTGTGCAAAAAGCCATTCTTTGTCCCAAATCAGCATGTAGAATGCCATAAGGCAGCAGGAGTGTTGGGGTGCTGAAAGTTAGGAAGAGAAGTGTTGGAGTGCTGGCAACAGTAGGAATTATAGTGGGAAGTTTCAAGGGAGACATGTCTCCCCTTCTCAATTCAAGGGGGGAATTCTGGTGGATCTACTCCCACCATTCCAGAGAGAGCCCAAGTGGAATGACTTTAGGAAAAAAAAAACATAAAGCCATTGCTATTTCATAAGTGTATATACAGAAGACATGGAGAAGAAGGTACAGGCGGTCCCTGGGTTACAAACAAGAAAGGGACTGTAGGTTTGTTCTTAAGTCAAATTTGTTTGCAAGTCGGAACAGGTAAATTTTTTAAGTGTAGCTCAAGCCAAAATAATAATTTTTACGTTTTTTGGATAGCATAAGGAAGGGTTACCACCCCCGTAATATTTGTTTTGCTGTCTGTGTCCCTGGTTAGAAGATTTCACCTCACTTTCTGTCCCTATGACAATTTGATTTTGAATATTTTGGGTTGTTGTGGAAACAAGGATTGGTGATAAAGCTTCAATGGAGACACCTTTTTCCCATGAGAACTCTTGCAGGAGTGAATTTCCCTTCCTAGGGGTAGATTTCCTCTTACTTCCTGTTGTCGCCCTCTGTTTGTAAGTAGAAGTTGTTTGTAAGTCGGATGTTTGTAACCCGGGGACCGCCTGTATTCCAACACTTGGACACGTTTGAAGGCAATAGCCAACAAAAAGGTAAGTAAACATGTGCTTATTTTACAGGCCGTGCTTAGTTTACAGAGTTACTTTAAGATTATAAAACAGTCATATAGAACATTTATGTGCGTTGTTATTGTAAGTGGAAGAATCATTATGATATTATCTGGTACTACCTGTGTATTTCAATTGTATGAATTATTTGGCATGCAGAATAGTTTTTAGTTTACTTTAAGTAAAGGAATATTGTGTCTTGGTTTAGAGGTTTTAAAATAAAATGAATAATAGAGGACTAAACTTAACCACTCACAAATAAACTACCTGCACAAACAACTAAAAGTAGATAGAAGATGATGTCGGTATTTTGAGAACAATGAGAGATGTATGGTACTGAACTGTATAAAAAGAGAGGAGAGGAGCCAGCTCATCATATTGTTGTTGTGATACACATGGTGCGGAGGTCTGTGTCACAATTAAAATTATAGACTCTAACTAAAGAAGAATCCAGTGATCGGAGCCATGGGTGTATCATTTACCTACATCTTCCAGTTCTGTGTGATCCTGCAATGTACGACACTCTTGAGATCAGGAATGCAGAGTCCGGCCTGTACCCTTAATCATATTCAGGTATTTGATGAATTCCAATATTTTCAGGATGGAGATGTGATCATTGGAGGAGTGTTCACTGTGAGGTCAAAAAAAGAAAATCTAGATTCACCGGAAGAAAAGACATACAGGTATGTAACTTACTTGCTAGGAAGAGAAAAAACAAAGTGATCAGGGTGACAACAAATAGAACTTTACACAATGATTGGAAGAAATACACGTGATGGACATATTATAAGACTGTACAGTATATAATGTATATAAAATATCTGCTCATTTACATGCAAACTGATCTATTACTTTTTTGTTTTGTTTTTTTTTTGCTGTAAAAGTGATCACTTTAATACTGTCAATGGATGATTTATGTTTTTCCCCCCAGCGAGGTAGATGGAGGAATCCTCCCCACTGAGACATTGTATTCTGAAAGTGGGACTCTCCACTGTCAGAATTCACAGATTTTTGATTTACAAGGCCTCTGCTTTCAGAAAATATATTCAGTTCTGGGGATTTTAGGTAGTTTTATAATAAAAAATGCAGATTTTAACATGTGTGTGAACAAATTTACAAAAAATCCTCTAGAGGAAGGGAAATGTTTTTGCAGAAAGTGTTAAATGCACTCACAGTTTAATTCCAATTGTTCCGTTTCCATTCTTTATAGCGCCATACATGCAATCTGTGCTGTTATTATTTATTTTTTGCAAACTCAAACGCAGGGCAGAGCCGAGGGTTCTTCTACCAAATTGTTTTTATAACCTTTATGTATGTTTAAAGGTTTTAAATCCGAACCCCAGGCAGTTATAAAAGACACAAATGAATGCATCTCCATATTCATTAGTACATCATTACACTGGTTTAACCCCTTCACGTTTAAGGCTTTTTCTGACATCTGTTGCTTACAAGTTTAAAATCTGTATTTTTTGCTAGAAAACTACTTAAAACCCTCAAACATTATATTTATTTTTTTTTTTTTTTAGCAGAGACCCTAGATAAATAATAAATAAAATGATAGATATAATAAAATGAGGATCATTGCAATATTTTATGTCACATGGTATTTGCGCAGAGGTCTTTCAAATGCAATTTCATGAACTAAAAAAGAAAAACAGTAAAGTTAGTCCAATTCTTTTGTATAATGTGAAAGATTATGTTAGACTGAGTAAATAGATATCTAACATGTCATGCTTTGAAGTTGCACACACCTGTGGATGGGGAACAAACTACAGTACTTAAAAAACTCGATGATTTTTTAATGATGACATTTTAAAAAATGTTAATGGTTACCAGTTTAGAGTTTCAGGTCCGGTTCACACTGATGCGATGCGGGAAGGCTGTGAACTCGCAGCCTGTTCCCGCATCGCACACGCACCCCCGGCAGTTCACACTGCCATATGCGATACGCTGGGGGTGTCAATGTAATCTTAACGACACCCCCAGTTCGATCGCATATCGCAGTGCGATCGTGCAGTTCGCACAGGATCGGATTGCACAAGTGTGAACCGCTGTGCGATCCGATCCTGATGCGGCAGCAAAAATGCCTCCTGTGCGTGTTTGCTGCGGGTGCGATGCGAATTTAGCCATACAAACTGTATGGCTAAACTCGCACCGCACAGCTGATCGCATGTAATGTCGGAGCAGTGCGCTCCGACATTACATGCGAACCCCGCACACGCAGAAGTGTGAACCGGGGCTCAGAGAAGGTATTGTGCTAGAATTATTGCTCTCACTCTACTCACTACTCTGATCGCGGCAATACCTCACATGTGTGGTTTGAAACGCCATATACATATGTGGGCGCGACTTCGATCATGGAAGGACGGGGCGCTAAAATCTTTTATTTTTTTTAGTTATTATTTATTTTATTTAATTTTATTTATTTTTACACTGTCCCTTTAAAAAATTTAAAAAAATGATCACATTTATTGCAATTTAAACATCCCTTGTGACAGTAAAAGGCAGTGACAGGTACTCTTTGTGGAGGGATCTGGGGTCTAAAAGACCCCAAACCCCTCCTCTGCACTTAAAAGCATTCAAAACCCCAAGTTTAGCTGTTTTTAATACTGCCAGCTGGTCACTCGGGTCGCTCGGGTCTCCCAGTGGGACGGGAGACCTGAGACGAGCAGTGGAAGGCGGCGGGAGGAGGAGGAGGGGGTGTCCCCTCCTGCTTATTGTAATAACAACCGAGTGACTACTGAGGCGCATCGATTGCTATTACAAAAAAAACGACCGTCGACTCTAAACAACAATCCCGGGGTGATCACTCTAGCTGCAGGCATCACCCCGGTACAACCTCTCGAAGCCGAGGCCTCATATTTGCGTTACACCTGCGTAAAGGGGTTAAGAGACGGCATTTTACTTGGTATCAGCAACAGACTGGGGGAGGGACAAAACCTGTAATTGTTTCTGAACTGCAGCAGAGAAAAATCAGGTCTCCAGTCCTGTCCTGTATATGGCAGAGCTGTGTAAATATCAGAACTGGATGGACAGAAATACAAATCTTTTGGCAGGTAAATCAGCTCCCGTGTATGCTTTTCATTTATGTATTTCATTATCTGCCTGGAGTTTGATTTTAATGTTTTGACACACATGGGAAAATTCACATTTTTAGACCTGAAAATTACTTTAAACTCCCCAAACATTATACAGTATATTTCTGAAAGCAGAGAACCTGTAGAAATAAATGATGATAATTGTAAATCTTTACGTTGCACCATATCTGTGGAATTGCGTATCAAAGCTGTTTTTTCAGAAAAAAAAAAAAAAAACCACTGACATTATTTTTTATTACTCACAAAACAATATACAGGTGTATCTCAGAAAATTAGAATATCATCAAAAAGGTAATTTATTTCAGTAATTAAATCCAAACTGAAATTAAATTTTATTTAGATTCATTACACACAGAGTGATATTTTTCAAGCATTTCTTTCTTTTAATTTTTATGATGATTATTGCTTACAGCGAGTGACACCCCAACATTCAGTATCTCAGAAATTTTGAATATTACATAAGACCAATAAAAAAAAAGGATTTTTAATACAGAAATGTTGGCTTAGTGAAAAGTCTGTCCATGTACAGTATAGGATGCACTCAATGGCCGGGGCTCCTTTTGCATGAATTACGTCATCAATGCAGCGTGGCATGGAGGTGATCAGCCTGTGGCACTGCTGAGGTGTTATGGAAGCCCAGGTTGCTTTGATAGCGGCCTTCAGCTCCTCTGCATTGTTGAGTCTGGTGTCTCATCTTCCTCTTGACAATACCCCAAAGATTTTCTATGGGGGTTTAGATCAGGCGAGTTTGCTGACCAATCAAGCACAGTGACACCATGATCATGTGACCAGGTATTGGTAGTTTTGGCAATGTGGGCAGCTTATTTTGAACTTGATAAAACACAGTGGACCAACACCAGCAGATGACATGGCTCCCCGAATTATCACTGACTGTGGAAACTTCACACTTGACCACATGCAACTTAGATTCTGTGCCTCTCCACTCTTCCTCCAGACTCCGGGACCTTCATTTCCAAATGAAATGCAACATTTTCCACAGTCAGTGATGATTTGGGGAGCCGTGTCATCTGCTGGTGTTGGTCCACTGTGTTTTATCAAGTCCAAAGTCAGTGCAGCCCTCTACCAGGAAATTCTAGAGCACTTCATGCTTCCCTCTGCTGACCAGCTTTATGGAGATGCTGATTTTATTTTCCAGCAGGACTTGGCACCGCCCACACTGCCAAAAGTACCAATACCTGGTCACATGATCATGGTATCACTGTGCTTGATTGGCCAGCAAACTCTATAGAGAATCTATAGATACAGTCAAGAGGAAGATGAGAAACACCAGACCCAACAATGCAGATGAGCTGAAGGCCGCTATCAAAGTACCCTGGGCTTCCATAACACCTCAGCAGTGCCACATGCTGATCGCCTCCATGCCACGCCGCATTGAAGCAGTAATTGATGCAAAAGGAGACCCAACCAAGTATTGAGTGCATACTATACTGTACATGGACAGACTTTTCACTAAGCCAACATTTCTGTATTAAAAATCTTTTTTGTTATTGGTCTTCTGTACTATTCTAATTTTCTGAGATACTGAATTTTGGGTTGTCACTAGCTGTAAGCCATAATCTTAAAAATTAAAAGAAAAAATGCTTAACCACTTGCCGACCAGCCACCGCATATATATGGCGGCAGGTCAGCAGGTCCCCGCGAATCGCCGGGCACTCGCGATCGCTCCCCATGGAGAGAGAACGGTGGTCTGCTGTTGTAAACACAGCAGACCGTTGTTCTCTCAGCAATCAACACAGAGCTCCTGTGTTCCTCTTGTATAGGAACACAGGTCTCTGTGTTGATTCCATGAGCCCATTCCCCCTAAAGTTATAAAACACCCCCTAGGCATACATTTAACCTTTTGATTGCCCCTGGGTTAACCCCTTCCCTGCCAGTGTCATTAGTACAGTAACAGCGCATATTTTCAGTACATATCCGTAACAGTACATATCCACCCAAAAGTGTCAAAAATATCAGTTAGGTTTCAGATCTGTCCATCGCAATGTCACAGTCCCGCTAACAATCACAGATCGCCACCATTACTAATAAAAATAAATAAATAAATAAAAAATTACATAAATCTTTCCCCTAGTTTGTAGACGCGATAACTTTTGCGCAAACCAATCAAAATACATGTATTGGGATTTTTTAAAAAAAAATATATAGCAGAATACAAATTGGTCTAAAATGATGAAAAAATTAGATTTTTTATTTATTTATTTTTTTTATTGGGAATGTTATATAGCAGAAAGTGAAAAATATTGTTTTTTTTTTTTCAGAGTTGTCGCTCTTTTTTTGTTTATAGAGCAAAAAATAAAAATTGCACAGGTGATCAAATACCCCCAAAAGAAAGCTCAATTTGTGGGGGAAAAAAAAGACATCCATTTTATTTGGGTACAGCGTCGCATGACCGGGCAATTTTCAGTTAAAGTAACACAGTGCCATATTGGAAAAACTGGCCTGGTCATTAAGGGGGAAAATCTTCCGGTCCAGATGTGGTTAAAATACATCACTCTATATAAAATATATGAGCTTCACTTTTTGAATTGAATTACTGAAATAAATTCACTTTTTGATGATAATTTAATTTTATGAGATACACCTGTGTATATATAAAAATTGCATGCACCCATGAAACAAACATCCTTAAGTGATGCTTTCAAAAGCCCTTCCAGCTCTTCATTTTAGAGTTAACCATAAATATTGTAATAGAACTATTTCTCTCCTCCAATATGTGTTACACAGGTGACAGTTACCATTCCTAGCTGCACATATTTTTACATAAGTGCTTAAGGGTATCAACTGTGACTCTTTATATATTTATTTTTACTTTACTTATGTCTTTCTTTCAGTTTTATTATTTTTAACTTCACTTTTAGGCTGAGTTTACACTTATGCAATGTGGGAAGCAGCGAAATTTCAGTGCAGGTTCCCGCATCACATGTCACTCGCAGGCGAACCTCTGCAGGTATCAATGTAAAGGTAATGACACCCACCAGATTGGTTCGCAGATCGCAGTGCAAAATGTGAAATGGTGCAGGAATCGGATCGCATGGGTGTGAACACCCATGCGATCCGATTCCAGTGCTGACAACCAAAAGGGTCCTGCACCCTTTTGGTCCAAATGTGATGCAAATTCAGCCATACAAACTGTATGGCTGAATTCGCATTACTTAGACATCGCATGTGATCTGCACAGCAATGTGGTGCGCATCACATGCAATGTCTGTCATTGCAATACTGTGAACCAGGGGTGGGCTAGGCCGGGAGGCAGGGTGGCAATGGCCCTCCAGGTCACCCTAACTTATATTTAAAATGGCCAGCACAGCGACAGCTGCCCGCTGACAATTTTTGTTTTCTTCTTGTGGTTTCTGTGGAGGTCAGGCCAGGGGAACGGCTGCCACAGTGGCCAACTAGCTGATGATGCTGCTGCATTCTGGGAGTTGTAGTCCGCGGCAATGCTCAAGCTCCCGGTGGGTGGAGATTTGAGAGTAGCGAGGCCAGCCAGGAAACTACAACTCCTGGATCTTGGAGGCAGGCAGTGGCAGGGTGAGCCAGGAAGTCAGGATGCATGTGACATGACTGGCTTAGACTGTTGGGCTGAGTGCTGGCAAGTTTACTTGACCCCAGGACAGCAGCATCATCCCCCCAGGACTGGAGGAGGCCGTGCAAGGACCCGCTGAGCTGAGCTTGCAGTTGCCATAGCTGAGGTAAGACCCTGACACCCCCAGATGACCCCCACATTCAATCTCTCTACCCCCATTCACCCCATTTACCCTGCCCCAGTACCCACCCAGTAACCTCAAAATAGCCTGTGGATCCTGCTAGCCATGATCTGTGGATCCTGCTAGCCATGGCCTGTGGATCCTGCTGGCCATAGCCTGTGGGTCCTGCTGGCCATGGCCTGTGGGTCCTGCTGGCCATGGCCTATGGGTCCTGCTGGCCTGTATGTCCTGCTGGGAGCTGGCCATGGCCTGTGGCCCACAGGCTAGGGCCAACTCCAAGCAGAACCTACAGGCCAATGGCCAGCAGGGCACAAAGACCATGGCCAGCTCCCAGCAGAAACTACAGGCCACCGGCCAGCAGGACCCATAGTGACGGGCACCAGTGAGGCTGCATTGATGGACACTGGTGAGGCTACATTGATGGGCACTGGTGAGACTGAATTGATGGGCACTGGTGAGGCTGCATTGATGGGCATTGATGAGGATGAGCTGATGGGCACTGGTGAGGCTGCATTGATGAGCACTGATCAGGCTGCATTGATGGACACTGGTGAGGCTGCATTGATTGACATTGGTGAGGCTGCATTGATGGCCACTGCTGAGACTGAATTGATGGGTGAGCTGGTGGGCACTGGTGAGGCTGCATTGGATGGGCACTGGTGAAGCTGCATTGGATAGGCACTGAAAGGCTGCATTGGATGGGCACTGATCAGGATGCATTGATGGGCACTGATCAGGCTGCATTGATGGGCACTGATTAGGTTGCATTGATGGGCACTAAACAGCATGGATTGATGGGCACTGGTCAGGCTGCATTAATGGACACTAAACAGGCTACATTGATGGCTGGGCACTGATGAGGCTGCATTTATGGGCACTGATGAGGCTGCACTGATGGGCATTGATGAGACTGAGCTGATGAGCATTGATGAGCTTGTATTGATGAGCACTGGTGAGGCTGCATTGATAGGCACTGGTGAGGATACATTGATGGACACTAGTGAGGCTGCATTGATAGTGAGAGATGTGGCTCGAGGTACAGGTAGGGCACAATTGGGGACATTAGCGGTAGGGTGTTCAGAGCTCCTAAACCAAAGGTGGGTATGGGGAAAAATCACAAGAGCACCCTAAAAACAACATCAAACGAGGATATATGCAACCGGTCAAAATTATGAGGTTTGTATACCAATGCCAGAAGCCTGGCCAACAAGATGGGAGAGCTGGAGCTACTGATCTTTGAGGAGGACTTAGATTTTGTGGGGATAATAGAGACTTGGTTTGACAGCTCTCATGATTGGATGGCTACCATTCAGGGGTATTCCCTTTATCGCAGGGATAGAGAAGGTAAAAAAGGGGGAGGGGTCTGTCTGTATATTAAGAACAGTGTACAGGTAAATATGAGGGATGCTATTAATAATGGAGCTATGGACGAGGCAGAATCCCTATGGGTAGAACTTAAAAGGGAAGGCACTATAGGGAAGGTAATATTGGGCGTATGCTATAGGCCCCCCAACCTGAGGGAGGAGGGGGAGGCGGACCTCATTTTACAGATAGGATTGGCAGCAAGGATGGGAAATGTCATTATAATGGGGGACTTATAATGCAGTTCCTAAATGTTTTGCAGGACAATTTTATGGGTCAGATGGTGAATGTACTGACAAGAAACAATGCGGTACTTGACCTACTGATTACCAACAATACAGACCTGATCACGGATATAGAAATATGGGGCAACTTAGGAAACAGTGACCATAGGTCAAATTGTTTCAGTATTTATCATAGTAATAGGAAACACAAGGGTAATATAAGGACACTGAATTTCAAAAGAGCCAATTTCCCAAAACTGCACACTCTGCTAGAAAATATCAAATGGGGTAGAACCCTGGAAACAAAGAACACGGAGAAAAAATGGGAGTGCTTCAAGAGCATAATAAACAAAGAGATTGGCCAGTGTACTCCAAAGGGAAATACATTTAAAAGAGCAAAACTAAACCCTGGGTGGCTAAACTCCAACATAAAAATGCATATTAATACTAAAGAAAAGGCCTTCAAAAAATACAAGACTGAGGGGTCATTGGCAGCATTCAAGCATTACAAAGAGTGTAATAAGAAATGTAAAGACGAAATCAAGGCGGCTAAAATAGAATACGAGAGACATATAGCGGAAGAGAGTAAAAAGAACCCCAAGAAATTCTTTAAGTATATAAACAGTAAGAAAGCGAGACCTGAACACATTGGCCCCATAAAAGACGACAAAGGAAATATGGCCACAGAGGACAGAGAAAAGGCGGAAGTGTTAAATAATTTCTTCTCTTCAGTCTTCACAAAAGAATCGGGGGGCTACACTAACCTAGCTTGTAAGGCTAAATGAAATAATACACCTCAGGAAGTACCGCCATGGCTAACAGAAGATAGACTTAGAACTAAACTAGAGAAACTTAACATAAATAAATCACTGGGACCGGATGACTTGCACCCGAGGGTTCTTAAAGAGCTCAGCCAGGTGATTGCCAGACCATTATTCTTGATCTTTAAGGATAGTCTACAGACGGGTATGGTGCCAGCTGATTGGAAAATAAACAATGTGGTACCAATATTTAAAAAAGGGCCAAGATATATCCCAGTTAACTATAGGCCGGTCAGCCTAACATCAGTAGTCTGCAAGATTTTTGAGGGGATGTTAAGGGACTACATACAAGACTTTAGTAATGAAAATGGTATTATTAGTAGTAATCAGCATGGATTCATGAAAAATCGTTCTTGCCAAACCAATCTATTAACCTTCTACGATGAAGTGAGCTGCCACCTAGATAAAGGTAAGCCTGTGGATGTGGTGTATCTGGACTTTGCAAAGTCCTTTGACACCGTTCCCCACAAACGCTTACTGTACAAACTAAGGAAGGTAGGTATGGACCATAGGGTGAGTACCTGGATAGAGAACTGGCTCCAGGGGAGAGTACAGAGGGTGGTGATTAATGGGGAGTACTCGGATTGGGCGGGTGTGGAAAGTGGGGTCCCCCAAGGTTCTGTCCTGGGCCAATCCTGTTTAATTTATTCATAAATGATCTAGAGGAGGGGATATTGAGTACAATCTCAGTATTTGCGGATGATACTAAACTAAGCATGCCAATATCTTCTATACAGGATGTGGAAACCTTACAAGCGGATCTGAACAAAATAATGAGGTGGGCAACTACATGGCAGATGAGGTTTAATTTTGAAAAATGTAAAGTAATGCACTTGGGCGTCAGAAATACGAAAGCAAGCTACTCACTGGGGGGGGAAACCTCTGGGTGAGTCTAGGATGGAAAAGGACCTGGGGGTACTGGTAGACAACAGGCTTGGCAGTGGCATGCAATGCCAAGCTGCTGCAAGCAAAGCCAACAGAATATTGGGATGTATAAGAAAGGGAATTCACTCCAGAAATAAAGAGATTGTTCCCCCACTCTACAAGACTCTGGTCCGGCCACATCTGGAGTATGCTGTCCAGTTCTGGGCACCGGTCCTCAGGAAGGATGTGCTGGAACTGGAGAGAGTCCAAAGAAGGGCAACAAAAATAATTAGGGGAATGGAGGGCATCCGCTATGAGGAAAGACTACAAGCACTGAACTTATTCTCTCTGGAGAAGAGACGATTGAGGGGGGATATGATATCAATGTACAAATACTGTACTGGCGACCCTAGCATAAGGAACAAACTTTTCAGAGAAAGGGAATACAATAAGACACGTGGCCACTCACTAAAACCTGAGGAAAAACGGTTTAACTTTAAAATACGTAAGGGGTTCTTCACTGTCAGAGCAGTAAGGATGTGGAATTCTCTTCCACAAGCAGTCGTATCAGCAGGGAGCATTTATAGTTTCAAAAAACTATTAGATGGGCACCTTAAAGACCACAACATACAGGGGTATACAATGTACGGTTAATAGCAATCACACACACACATCATAGGTTGAACTGGATGGACTGGTGTCTTTTTTCGACCTCACAAACTATGTAACTTTGTCTTGCATTAAATTGTAGAAGGTAGATATACCCTTGCTAGGTTTTACAGATGATCTCAAGAGGCTCGCTATTTTAAGGTGCCTTAATTTCTCTTTTTAAGGGCTAATAAAGTCCCTGATCAGCTCAAGCACCTGCCATTAGTGGCTGTTATTTGACAGTTACAAACTCAGAAGAGCTCAGAGCAGAGTTCTTCCAGGTTCGCTGTATGGAGGAGGGATCAGGTATGTGATCTCTCCTCTGTTCACACTGTTAGCCATTCTGAAGATTGTTATTGTGGTCCTAAAACTTAGATAGAAAATCCACCAGGGTTTTTTTTAGCAGCAAGAAACCATAAGTCAATCACCAAGCAATGTATTTTTTTAAAAAGTTGAAAAATGTATTGTTACAAATATCTTAAAAACTAACATAGGCTAAAATATGAACTCTGGTTGGAGATAAACCCACTGGGATATACTAATAGTATGATAACCTTAACCACTTCTGGACCAGAAGGATTTGCCCCTGTAATGGAGCTGCGACCCACACTGTGTTCGTGGGCTTCCATCAGGATACCGCTTCCTCCAGTCTGAACATAGATATCAGATATTCTAGCCGCCCCCATACAAAACTAACTGACAATTTAGCTTGTATAGGTTCTGGAACCAACAACTTTATTGAACAGTCTCAAACACAATATATACAGTACAGGGAAACATCCCCCTCCTGATAAAATTACCACACCAGGTCAGGTGCCTGATTACATTATCATATGCAGATGAAATTGTGTATAGAAATATAATTAACATATCTAAAGAACAACCAACACAAACAGTATTCTACTTTTCCACCAGTAACTAATAGATGACAGTGATTCAACCAACCTGAGCCAATTAACTAGCAGATTGCCAACCTTGAGCTCCTGAAGTACAATACACATTATCATAAGTGTAAATGCAGAACCCACAGTAGATAAAGGGTGAGTAAATCAGCATATTCAACAATGTGTGTAAGACAGGTGGTTGAGCTGATTATATTAGCATCTGCTACGAGTCTGACTGCGTGAAGCAGTCTCTTATTAGCAATAGACAGCTAGGCCTTAAAGCGGAGTTCCACCCTGGATTTTTTTTTTTTTTAATACCCCCGGGACAGTCAGGGCTAGTGCATTGCACAATGGCTAGCCTCTGATCTGTCCCGGGTTGCACTTACCTGTTAGGACAAATACTTACCTTGCAAACGTCTTGTCCAGCGCTGCCATCTCAGATGTGGGCAGCTTGAAGCCAGCGAGATCCCCTTCGGCGTCTTCTTCCGCCTTCTTTGGTCCCACGATGCTCTGCGCCGGCCCCGACGTCACTTCCGGGTCGCGCGCGTCATCCCTCTACAGCTTCTGGGCATGCCCAGAAGCTGTTTAGAAGGGGATGACGCGCGCGTCCCGGAACTGACGTCGGGGCCGGTGCAGGCGCAATGATTCCTGGGAGCTATGACGTTCAGCTCCCAGGAATCATTGCAGAGCCAGGAAGTGACGACGGGCCGCGGCCGAGGAAGGAGGAAGAAGGAAGTAAGGTAAGTATTTTTTCTTCGCTACGAGGTAAGTAAAAGAAAAAAAAATATGCGATTATCCATTTCTTTTTCAGGTGACCCGGAGCGAGAAGATGGAGGTAAGTATAAAAATAGGGTGGAACTCCACTTTAACATGAATCCTAGGTCTAGAGTCCCAGAGTCTTCATATGTTCCTTGAGATATATTGTTGACAAATTTTACTGTCCCATTTGAGTAATCCAAACCATATTCTCAGTGTCCATTAAGTCCATCATGTTCTTGGTCACCCTGTGTCCCTATTAGACACAGGGTGACTTACACATAAGAGGGACCTAGGGGGCTGAGAGAGGAATTTCCCAAGCTCTCTAAGGTAAGCTGTGTTCCACGGGCCCCTCAACCAAAGTGACTCCTGTCACAGCCCCCTTAATGACCAGGGCATTTTTTGCAAATTAGTTATTTAACAGACAATTTTGAGGTCACGCGACACCCAAATAAAATTGATGTCCTTTTTTTCCCACAAATAGCGCTTTCTTTTGGTGGTATTTGATCACCTGTGCAATATTTATTTTTTGCGCTACAACCAAAAAAGGAGCAACAATTCTAAAAAACAAACAAACAAACAAACAAAAAAAATAATATCTTTCACATTCTGCTATATAACATCCCCCCCCCCCTCAAAAAAAAAAAAAAAAAAGGAAATGTGACAGGAGTCACTTTGGGCATGGGGGTTGTGGACCTCAAATTCCTTTAAAGAGGTTGGGAGGCACCATGTCCAGCCTTGTGTGGCTTTCTTATGTTTAAGTCACCCTGCATCTTTTATGGATGTAGGGTGAACGGGAGGGTGGTGTACACTGAGAATATGGTTTGGACTACTTCAAATGGGACAGTAATATGCATTACCAATATTTCTCAGGAAATATGGAGATCTATCTTATTCCTATACACTGTAAGGCACAGGAAGTGCAACTCCTAATTTGGGCGTCCAGGAACTATGAGAGACACCATGTCTGCTAATCAATGTGTATTAGCTGCAGAGAGAGGGGGGGATTGTTTCCAGCAGCCCCTCCTAAAGAATGTCTACTGATTAAGTGCTTTTGTCTAAAATAGGACAGTATGTTAATTGGGTTTGGAGACTTTTGATAAGTATGTTAACGAGCTCACCTGGCTGTCTACTAAGGGATGTAATTACACAGTCATTGTTCATGTGGTATTCTCAAAGTGTATATACATGCTGTGTTTCTTTCAATAAAAGAGAAGAAGAGAGTTATTCTCACTTGACCGCAATACAGAGCCTTGTCTCGTACTTGGGGGGGGATTATTTGTATGGGCTTCATGTATGGCGGATTGGAGTGGTCGATAGTAGGGATGATCGAACGGTTCGGGTCGACCATCGGTTCGACCTGAACATTGGCTGTTCGAGGTTCGGTCGAATTTTTAACTTTTTGCTGAAAAAGTTCAGAATTCGGCAACCAGAACCGACCAAAATGCAATGGGTCAGGAAGTGGGCTTTAAAAGCCCGTGATTGGACCAGAACCATTAGTAAAAGCCAATTGAGGGGGCAGGAGAATGCTAGGAATGTGATTGGAGTGACTAGGGGGTCCAGAGGCCAATCATTAGTGAATACGCCCCCCAGTATATAAGATAGCTCTGGCAAATTCCTAGCATTGTAATACAGGTACATGGAAGAGAGTGGAAGCAGTTCTGTTAAATTTGCTTCAAAAGTGTCATTTAGCATTTATTAGTGTCAGGAAAGGGATATCTAGTGTAGTTAGAGTGCTCTTTTACACTTTAGTTAGATGCAAAAAATGAGTTTCTGTTGGGAAAGTGTTAAGTGCCAGGGTGACCGTAATGTAGTGTAGGGTGAACTGACTCTGACTGCTATGGCAGGGTGACCAAACCCTTCCATATCAGGGTGACCGCAATAGAGAAAAGATTGTTTCTCTTATGTCACATTCAGAGCACTGATATGGCTTCTCGCCGGTCAGCCTGCTTTTTGGCTGCAGGTGTGTATAGGGATTTTTTGAGGACATGTTTGGAGTCAGGCATGACATCTGAACATGTGTATAGGGGGTATATATACACACTCATGTATGTATATATACACCTGCACATATATAGGTGTGAAAGGAGCAGAACACTATACTTGCGCTAATTAAATAATTAACACCAATATGGTTACGCTCCTATAACACCTATATATGTGTAAGTGTAAAATACATATAAGTGTGTGTGTGTACATATATACCCCTATACAGAAGTTCAGATGTTTTGCCTGCCTCCAAAGAACCCAAAAAAATGGCCAAAAAAACGCTAGCGCCCAAAAAAAAAGAAAATATGCCCAGGTGTGTTGTTGCCGGCATTTTTTTGGGGTCTTTGGAGGCAGGCAAAACATCTGAACTTGTGTATAGTGGTATATATACACACATACTTGTATGTATTTTTACACTTACACATATATAGGTGTTATAGGAGCAGAGCCATATTAGTGTTAATTATTTAATTAGCGCAAGCATATATTTCTGCTACTATCACACCTATATATGTCTAGGTGTATATATACATATAAGTATGTGTGTATATATACCCATGTACACAAGTTCAAATGTTTTGCCTGCCTCCAAAGAACCCAAAAAAATGCCCAAAAAAACGCTAGCGCCAAAAAAAAAACGCCCAGGTGTGTTGTTGCAGGCATTTTTTGGGGGTTTTTGGAGGCAGGCAAAACATCTGAACTTGTGTTTAGTGGTATATATACACACATACTTGTATGTATTTTTACACTTACACATATATAGGTGTTATAGGACCAGAGCCATATTAGTGTTAATTATTTAATTAGCGCAAGCATATATTTCTGCTACTATCACACCTATATATGTCTAGGTGTATATATACATATAAGTATGTGTGTGTATATACCGGTATACACAAGTTCAGATGTTTTGCCTGCCTCCAAAGAACCCAAAAAAATGCCCAAAAAAACGCTAGCGCCAAAAAAAAAAAAACGCCCAGGTGTGTTGTTGCAGGCATTTTTTGGGGGTTTTTGGAGGCAGGCAAAACATCTGAACTTGTGTTTAGTGGTATATATACACACACACTTATATGTATTTTACACTTACACATATATAGGTGTGAAAATAGCGAAGCCATATCCCTGTTCTATAAGTGACATAATACAAACGATCTTTTTTTTATGGTTCTGGACATGCTACAGAGCTGAAACTTCACAGGTACACTTTTTAGACCCCCCCCCCCCCCCAGATACTAAATCCAAAGACATTTTTTTTTTTCAATAATTGGCTCTCTATCAAAAATGACAATTTTTAAGAACTTTTTTTTGTGTGATTAATAGTCCCTGGGGCATGACCCAGAACCCTATGCACTTTTTAGGGGCATTTATTGGGTTTTAGGGCTTCAAAATTGTGTTTTTTGATTACCGAAGTTCGGGTCCCATTGATTTCAATGGGGTTCTGAAATCCGGGCCCAACTTTCGGGAAGTTTGGATGTTCTGGCCGAACCGAACTTTTGAAAAGTTTGATCATCCCTAGTCGATAGCTGTCCTGGTGTTCGGGAGTGGATTGTCCTAGACGACTGTAACCCCTTTCGTACTCGGGGTGTTGTTACAGGAAAGATCTAAATTTTTCATCTTTTTAGGCCAAAATGTATTTTATTTTTGGTAAACAAAATCACAATAAGCGTATTTTGATTGGTTTGCACAAAAGTTATCGCATCTACAAACTAGGGGAAAGACTTATGTCAGTTTTATTTATTTACTAGTAATAGCGGCGATCTGCGATTTTTAGCGGATCTAACTGTATGGGGGAGGAACTTGTGAAATGAACACAGAGACCTGTGTTCCTATATAGGAGGATCACAGGCTCTCTGTGATCATTTCAGAGAGAACAACGGTCTGAGCGATCGTGGGTGCCCGGTGGCAATCGTGGCCTCCGGCCCCGTGTATCGGCTTCCCTGATGTCTAGTTAGGGCAGGCACGTGCTCACCGCTAGCACGGCTCCCACGAACCGACATACCCATACTTTGATTCGCGCAGCCGAGCCAGCCTGCCACAGTATATATGCAAATAGAAGCAGGTATGAGCTTTTAATATACAAATATTACACAAAATTGATCCTGCCGACAAATTTCCCAATGCGTTTTTGATCATTGGGGATATTGTTGGTAGGATCAACACTTGCCATGTGGCCTGGTATGGTTCAGGAGGGGAGGTGAATGCTCATCCCCCCTTCCCTATCCAGCCAGTCTGCATGCTTGGATTAAGGGTCTGGTGTAGATTTTAAGATGGACTTCATTATTTTCTTTTTTGGTGTGGAGCCCCCTTAAAATCTGTACCAGAACCAAAGGCTATGTATTTCCTTGGGGACCTCATGCATATTTTTTAAATAAAGTACACTCTTAAAATCAATACAAGACTCAAAAGATTTTTTAAGCATTTAAAAAAAATCACTGCTCCTGCCCAAATTAATTCTTGGCATTTTTCTTTTTTTTACATTGATGCATATTCCTCAGGGTAATGTCTATCCCCTTTTTGACACCCTCTTGCCTGTAAACGCAGAAAATGGTAATTTTTAATGAAGTTCAATAAACTCCTGCTGAACCAAACCCAGGGCAGATTGGCTCATCACTACCTGCCAGGCCTGTGCAGAATATACCAAAACAGTCCACAAGTAGGTGTTCTGGATCTACAAAGGCCCCATGATTGGTTTAAACACCTAGTAGTGAGACCTTAATGTATAGACTTGTAAAAACTTAGCATTACCTCAACATTGTTTCTGCTGTTTTATATAGTCCCCAGGAAGCAGTGCCTAAAATTCTTTCCTTATGAATTTAATGTTAAACTGATCACATGTATGAATATTTTAAACATATTTTACATATACAGTATATAGAAATTATTAACTTACTGTTTTGAAAACAAAAACTTTTTGTAGCCCATCTCTCCGGTATTTCATGAATCTGCTAGCTTTCCTTTCTGCAATTGATAATATTAACCAGGATCCAGACATCTTACCCAATATCACTCTCGGCTTCCATCTATATGACTCATGGCTGGAACCCAGGAAGGCTGTACAGAGCTTACTGCAGATCTTATCTGGACCAAATGGGACAGTTCCTAATTATTCCTGTAAAGGACAAGGCAAGCTGGCTGGTGTTATTGGAGATCGCTATTCATCCACTACAATCCCAATGGCCCAAATTCTCTCACTGTACAGATACACACAGGTGAGTGAAAACTGCTTGTATATTTGTAATACAATTCTCAGCCAATGGAAACAACAGTATACATTTAGAATTATGCCAGTCTGTGAGAGTTAACCACATGAGCTCCAGAAGATTTAACACCCTTCATAACCAGGCCATTTTTTGCTATTCAGCACTGTCTGCCTTTAACTGACAATTGGGTGGTCATACAATACTGTGTGCAAATTAAATTTATATAATTTTTTTTACACAAATAAAGTTTCCTTTTGGTTGTATTTTATCCCTACTTTATATTTTGCATCTAAACAAAAAAGACCAACATTTAAAAAAAAAAACAATATTCTTTACTGTAACAGATCAACTGGCACCCCGACTAGGTACCCCCATTGACGGATGCTCCTAGTGCTTCCCAAGGGCTCCAAGCACTCTACCAGACACCATAACCACCGCAGACCCCACGAACCGCCGCAGCTTGGTTGGGGTCTCGCCATCTCCTACCCACCCTGGACTTATTACAAGGCTCCAGGTTCCAGTGGGTGAACCTCTCTTTCCCCAGAGAGTGGAACAGGAATAAGCTCTTACAAGAGCTTAGTGATTATTCAAGGGAGTAGGAAGAGCATAGAAATCCCTTGTAGCAGATCCAATAAGAGACAGGACTCCAGATTGAGGGTGAAGTAGAACTCTTTATTGAACAGTCACACAGAATGTATATACAGCATGGACCTCCCCCTCCTGATCATATTACCACACACAGGTCAGGGGTTGCCTGATTACATTTTCATATGCAGATGAAATTGTATACAGGAATAGAATTAACCTGAAGTAATTATCTAGCCTTCTGGACAGAACAATGTGAGGTCATTAACATTTAACAAAGGAACAGGCAGACTTAACACAATACACATTATCTCAATACACAAACAATAGGGCAAGCCTGTCTCTGACATTGAAGAACATGGAACAGAAGCCAATGTGATTAGCTCTTTCAATGAACATGTTCAGAATCAAACAGCTGACAAATATTACTGGCCCACTTGAAGCAATTCAAACTATTAGGTATCTGTCTTTCACTCCCAGTGACTGTGAATATTGTCACATATCTTCCCCCACCAACTGGTCTTTGTCTGAGTTTGTCGGGTAACAAGTCCCAAACAGTCAATCCATCATAGCAGCTTCCTTGACAAAGTTTCACATAGTTTGTAAGTTTGTCCTGGCAAGGCGCATGGAGCTCTCATAGCCGATCAGTCTGTGGAAGTTTGGTTTGGGCAGGCCAGACTGGGCTTCTTGGTCACCCTGTGTCCCTAATAGACACAGGGTGACTTAAGCATAAGAGGAGCCTAGGGGGCTGAGAGAGGAATTTTCCAACCTCTCTAAAGTAGGCTGTGTTCCACAGGCCCTCCCAATGTCTGCACCCACCCAGTACCCCAAACAAATTGTCTGGAAAACAGCATTATTCACCCAGCCAACCTCTGCCTCTCTCGTAGCACATACCCACCGCTGGGGATAAGCGTGGACTGGCCCTTCTCCCAGTAGTCCTTTTCAGCCACTGGAGAGAAGACAGGGTGGTGGGGCTCACTTCGTCAGACTGTTGGGGATCTGGGCTGACTGTCCAGCATCCCTGGGGTATACAAGTGAAGACTATAGTCCCATCCACTACCACAGGAACTCCATCTTTTGTATGTCTAGAACAGAGGCCAGCCACGCTCTGCTCTGTTTCCAGATCTTCTGCTGGGTTGGGGTTGGTGAATACTACCCCAAGGACCTGGTTGGGGGTCTGCTGTAGAGAGGAGGGATCACCTACCTCCTCCTCCTGGTATTCCTGTGGGGTGGGTTGGTAATCTGAACTGGCCATCCAGCATCCCTGAAGGTCTGGTGCAGAGACCGCGGTCCCATCTGCACCATTGGGGTTAGGGCTGCTGTTTTCCTGTGGGGAGAAAGCGTTGTCTCCTCTCCCTGGAAGGTACACTGCTGCTGGGGAGGAAAGAGGACACCTTCAGCTCCCTATAACACATACTGACACTGGGAAGGAAGGATGACACCTTCGGCTCCCTGTTACTCTGTCTTCCGCTGGGGAGTAGAACCGACTGTCTCTATTCCAAGTAACTCCTGCTGTAGCTAGGTATCTGGGCGGGCTGCCCAGCCTCCCTGTAGGGCCGGTAGAGAGACCTCGGTCCCATCTCCACCTGCCATCGGTGGGTCTTGCTTGTACCAGTCTATAATGTCTCTCCAACTGAAGGGTTGTAGGTCTGGATCTGCCACCCAGCACTCTGGATCTGTATGCAGGGTAATTTGGGGCAGAATGGAGCAGAGCAGGCGTTGGTAGTCCTGCTCCAGTTCCCACTCCATTCTGACCAGATGAATCAGGTCTGACCCCATTGTGTCCACTCTGGGAAGATCTAGTAGGGCTTCCCTGGTGTTGTGGATTTCCCAGAGCCGACACTCTGCTGGACATCCAAAGTCATTGCTCTCCTCAAAGGCCTCCCACAGTAAGCCTGTGCCATTATAGTCCTCAGTCCAGCCCGACATATTGTCATCAGCCATCCAGTGGTTGCACCGGGTGGCGTACCACTTTAGTGCCCAGTAAGCTTCATCCAGCCACAACTCCTTCCAAATCAGGTCCCACAGCTCCGTCACCCACTCATCCAGGGGTTGCTCTCCTAGGAAAGGTAACAACAAGGCAACGTATACCTGGAACTGCTGTTCTTCACTGGGAAGGCTCTCTCTCTGCCTCCACTGCACAACCTCTAAGGCCTCATACCACAGTTCTTTTCGAGGGGCATCCTCTGATATAGGCCCGAACCTGTTGGGCCAAGTGTTGCTGCAACCTCCACAGAAACGCCTTCTCATATGGGGATGCTGCACGGGTGTTAGCTCACTCCATAATGTTACCGGTGTCTCCAAGAGCTGCTTCTCCTCACACTAGGATGCCATCCCATTGCTTGCCACCAATGTAACAGATCTACCGACATCTACCCCGACTTGTAACCTCCGTTAATGGATGCTCCTAGTGCTTCCCGAGGGCTCCAAGCACTCCACCAGACACCATAACCACCTCAGACCCCACGACCTGCCGAAGCTTGGTTGGGGTCTCCCCGTCTCCTACCCACCCTGGACCTATGGACCTATGACAAGGCTCCAGGTTCCAGTGGGTGAACATCTCTTTCCCCAGAGAGTGAAGCAGGAACAGGAACAAGCTCTTACAAGAGCTTAGTGAATATTCAAGGGGGTATTAAGAGCATAGCAATCCCTTGTAGCAGATTCCCCCAATAAGAGACAGGACTCTAGATTGAGGGTAAAGTAGAACTCAAACTGTTTATTGAAACACATGCACAAAGAGATATACACTGTGGGACAATCCCCCCTCACCCTTAGCAGCCAATCCACATACACATATACATCCCATAATAAGTTTATCTTAGGGCAGACAGAAACAACAGAACAATGGAATACAGGCACTTACCAATAACAAACCCTACCCCATCTCACTTTCTAGCAAGGGTCTATGAGACACTCCTGCAATATTCTAGCAATCTGAAAAGTCACACCATTCATCTTCATACATTTCCTGAGAGATATTGCTGACAGATATTACTGTCCCATCTGAAGCCATTCAAACCATTCTCTCAGCGTCCCCCAAGTATCTATCCCTCACTCCCAGTGACGGTGAATACTGTCATTCAGTGCTTCAGTTGGTCTGTCTAGGGGATAGGAGTCACACCGAGGCAGAGATTCTGAGCAGGCTCAGAGATGGTTGACACCACGACAGCTTGAGCCAGGAATAGTTGTATGCGACAATGGCACCAACCTTCTCTCCACCCTCTGACAGGTACACTTGACACATGTCCTGAAATTAGTGGTGCAGCATTTCTTGAACAAATACCCGGGCTTCCAAGATCTCCTGAGGCTGGCCAGAAAAGTCTGTGGCCATTTCCGGTGTTCATACAATGCCAGTTCTCGGCTATCTGAAAATCAACGGGAAAACAACCTGCCCACAAACCACCTCAATTGTGACATGCCCACCGGGTGGAACTCAACGTTGGCAATGCTGCAGCAGCGGCACACGCAGCAGAGGGAAATCAATTTTTTATCTGTGTGAGTATGACACAAGGACAGGCTCAGGGGAGCTTGGGTTTTTTTTGTCATGCCAGTGGCTTTTGATAAAGGATGCATGCACCTTCTTGTTACCATTTGAGGAGGCCACAAGGATGGTGAGCTGGGACGATGGATGCATCAGTGACACTATCCCTTTAGTCTACCTGCTGGAGCACACGCTTCTTGGAATCATGGACAGGGCACTTGAGGCAGAACAGCATGAGGAAGAGGAGGACTTCTTTTCCTCACAAGGTCCCCTTTATGCAGATATCATTCCTGTGGTGACATAAAACACACAGAAGGGAGAGGAGGAGGATTGTGGCAGCATGGATGTAGGGGATAGCACACAGCAGTCTTCAAGAGATGGTTTTCATTCCCCAGAAACCCCAGGAGTTTTACATGGCTGGGGAGAGGTTGCTCCTGACAATATCATCCTTAGTGACCCAGAGGACTCAGAAGCTCATGCCTCCTCAAACTTACATTGCATGGGCTCCCTGATTCTGCAAATCCTGCGAAAGTACCAGAGGATTTGTGCTATCAAGGAGAGGGATAATTACTGGTTGGCAATCTTGATCCACGTTACAAGGGTAAAGTTGAAGAGCTCATCCTGCCTTCACAGAGGGAGCAGAGGCTAAAACATCTTGAGGACACCTTGAAGAAAAATTTGTCTAACACCTTTCCAGACACTGGGAGGTTAACATTCTCTGGATGTGTTTCTGAGGCATCGTTCAGCCAAAGGAGGAGCAGTGGAGAAGGCGGCCGGCTGACCAATGCCTTTAAACAGTTCTTTAGTCCTCAGCACTCAGGGCTGTTAGGTCTAAGCAACCATCAGCAGCATCTCTATCATATGGTGCATGATTATCTAGGGGCAAGAGCAGACTTGGATACCTTTCCAACTGAGCATCCACTGGGTTACTGGGTCTTGAGTATGGACCACTGGCCAGAACTTGCTCAATAGGCAATGGAGCTACTGGCCTGTCCTGCTTCCAGTGTGCTTTCCGAACAGACATTCAGTGCTGCTGGAGGTTTTGTGATGGACAAAAGAGTGTGTCTATCCACAGATTCTGTTGACCAGCTGACTTTTATCAAAATGAATCAGTCCTGGATCAACAGCAGCTATCAAGCCCCTGATGCTGATGTAACTGATTTAATTTGCTAGGGGTCTGCAATCATTTGAATACTGCATATGCTGCCTATCCTATTCCTCAACCTTGATTCTGCAAGCTTCCAAAAATGTTTTTGGCTTAGGTCACCACCAACACCCAAGGCCTATTTTTTCTGCACTGTTATGACAGGTGCATACAATTTAAATTTTGTATGTAATTTTTAACAGCAGGCCCTGCCCCTGTGCCCTGCGCTTAGCAAGAGTAACTGTGAGGGTTAACGGTGTTAAGGCACCATCAACACCAAAGGCCCAATTTTTTGCACCTTAATGACAAGTACATGCGCTTTCAAATTTGTATGGAATTTGTACCAGCAGGGCCCATTGCTGCACCCAGCAAGAGTAACTGCAAGGGGTTACGTTGTTCAGGCACCACCAACACCAAAGGCCCAATTTCTCTGCACCTGTATGACAAGTTCATGCGATTTCAATTTCGTATCTAATTTTTTAATGGCAGGGACTGACTCTGCTCCCAGCAAGAGTAACTGTGAGGTGGTTACGGTGTTCAGGCACCACCAACACCAAAGGCCCAATTTCAGTTTCAGCTCCTGCCGATACTAACCTTCCAGATCCCCATCACTCCAGCAGGTTTGCATAGCCAACACCCAACCTTGGCCAGGTCAGATGACAGCACAGCGCCCCCACTAGATCACTGATAAGAACAGATACTGCAATTGATCTTAGCCAATTTCAAATTTGTATGGGATTTTTACCAGCAGGGCCTGTTCATGCACCCAGCAAGAGTAACTGTGAGGGGTTGCATTTTTCAGGCACCACCAACTGCCAAGGCCCAATTTTTCTGCACCTCCATGACAAGTTCATGCGATTTCAAATTTGTGTTGAATTTTTACCAGCAGGACCTGTTCCTGCGCCCAGCAAGAGTAACTACGAGGAGTTGCGGTGTTCAGGCACCATCAACAACCAAGGCCCAATTTTTCTGCACCTGTATGAAAAGTTCATGCGATTTCAAATTCGTATGGAATTTTTACCAGTAGGGCCCGTTCCTGCGCCCAGCAAGAGTAACTGTGAGGGGTTGCGGTGTTCAGGCACCTCCAACAACCAAGGCCCAATGTTTCTGCACCTGTATGTCAAGTTCATGCAATTTCAAATTCGAATGGAATTTTTAGCAGCAGGGCCTGTTCTTGCCTCCAGTAAGAGTAACTGCGAGGGGTTGCGGTGTTCAGGCACCACCAACAACCAAGGTCCAATTTTTCTGCACCTGTATGACAAGTACATGTGATTTGAAACTTGTATGTATATTTGTATATGACATTTTTTTCTTTTAGAAATATCAGTATTGCAGCATCAGGCTACATACATCGTAGAGATGCACTACTTTACAGGCACATTAAGGGGACCCCCCAGGCACGATATTTAAAGGAATTTTTTATTTTTATAGTTTCACTTTAAGCCTCATTAAAATCAGTAAATAAGTGCTCCTTTAAAAACGTTTTTTTTTTTTTTTTAAAGATTTTTTCATTGCTACATGTTCCCCAGGTCAGTACCCGGACCCCCATACACTTTTTTGAGGCAATAACTTGCATTTAAGCCTTCAAAATAAGATTGTTTGATTTTCGAGGTTCGAGTCCCATAGACTTCAATGAAGTTTGTTTGTTTGAACAAACATTTCCCCTGTTCACGGTGTTCGACTCATTACTACTGCAGAGGAGAATATTATAAAGCACCAAAAAAGGGACAAAGAGTTTTTTTTTTTTTGTCTGTGGTTGTGTGTCATAACTGTGGTTATCTACTTGCTGACCGCCCGCCGCAGACACAGTATACTGCGACAGGCTGGCTCAGCTGCACGAACTGCCATAACTTCTTGCGTCCCCATTAGGCAGCGGGGAACCCGATCCACAAGGGCTGGTGGCAACGATTGCCACCGGGCACCTGCAATCACTCCCTGTGGACAGAGAACGACGGTTTGCTGTTATAAACACAGCAGACAGTTGTTCTCCCTAGGAATGAACACAGAGCGCCTGTATTCCTCCTATTTAGGATCACAGGTCAATGTGTTGATTCCACAATTCCATCCCCCTCACAGTTAGTAAACACTTCCTAGGCTCACACTTAACTCTTTGATCGCCCCCGAGTTAACCCCTTCACTGCCTGTGTCATTATTACAGTAAAAGTGCATATTTTTAGCACTAATTACTGTAGTAATGTCACTGGTCCCCCCGAAATTGTCAAAAATGTCAGTTAGGGGTCTGATCTGTCTGCCGCAATGTCACAGTCCTGCTAAAAATCACAGATCACTGCCATTACTAGTAAAAAATAAATAGGGGGTGTGACCGGCCGGCGAGAGAGATGGGCGCTTAACGAGGGAGCTCCGGCAGCCTCTATCTCAAAGCAGCTCACAGCGACCTTCGGAGGGAGACATTTTCAACCGGATTCAGGTCCACAGCAGCCCGCTCACCTGCAGGATAATGTCCAAAAGGCGAATAAACCTCCCCAGTGCCTGACAGATTTCTTCCCTGCAGCTCTGCAGCGTGGTAAGCAAGATGGCGCCGGACTCAGCGCGGTGCACAGCACCCGGTGGCCTGGGGGGGAACATGACCCGTATAAGGGGAGTTTGAAGGCATGGGTGCCCTAGAAGAGTGTTCCCCTCCCTCTTCTCCCACTGCTTGTAGCCTCGCTAAGTCCAGACAGCGCAGGGAGGGTAAAGAGATCTCTCCTTCCCCACAGCACATGGCAGCCCAGGCTCTTCGGCTGCATAATCCACCCAGTCTCACAATAGACATGTTCCCTGCCTCTGATCAGGCTATCTCTGAAACCACCATGAAGAACATGTTACTATCATTAAGGAGCACCCTACATGCAGATTTTTCAGCCATGTTTTCACCATGTTTTTTCAGCCATGTTTTCACCATGTTTCTTCATGAGACAGTCCAGACACATGCAGATAAGATACAGCATATAGAGTCTAAAATGGTGGACCTCTACTCTGCCCACAATGATCTGGTTGATGCCTACACTGATCAAGAGAATGAATTGCAACACCTCTAAAACAAAATAGCCGACCTAGAGGACCGTTCTCGGCGAAATAATATTAAATTTAGGGGTATCCCTGAATCTATACCTCACAGTGACCTTACTAATAGGGATGATCGAACGGTTCGGGTCCACCATCGGTTCGGCCCGAACATTGGGTGTTCGAGGTTCGGCCGAATTTAGAACTTTTTGCCCAAAAAGTTCGGAATTCGGCAACCAGAACCGCCCAAAATGCAATGCTTCAGGAAATGGGCTTTAAAAGCCCGTGATTGGACCAGAACCATTAGCAAAAGCCAATTGAGGGGGCAGGAGAATGCTAGGAATGTGATTGGAGTGACTAGGGGGTCCCTAGACCAATCATTAGTGAATACGCCCCCCAGTATATAAGATCACCCCCGCCATATTCCCAGCATTGTTATACTGGACATGGAAGAGAGTGGAAGCAGTTCTGTTAATTTTACTTTAAAAGTGTCATTTAGCTATTCTTAGTGTGAGGAAAGGGATATCTAGTGTAGTTAGAGTGCTCCTTTACACTTAAGTTAGCTTCAAAAATTTAGTTTCTGTAGGGAAAGTGTTAAGTGTCAGGGGACCGTAGTGTAGTGTAGGGTTAACTGGCAGTGACTGCTATGGCAGGGTGACAAAACCCTTCCATAGCAGGGTGACCGCTATAGAGAAATGATCATTTCTCTGAGTTGCTTCGGGACAGGCATAAGGCTTCTCACCAGCAAGCATTTTTTATGCTGCAGGGGCTGCCACTGCCAGTGCTTTTTTGAGGACATGTTTGATGTCAGACATGACATCTGAATATGTGTATAGGGGGTATATATAGGCATATATGTCTGAATATATACCCCTAGACATATATAGGTGTGATAGTAGCAGAAATAAATGCTTGCGCTAATGAAATCATTTACAGTAATATATTTCTGCTACTATCACACCTATATATGTCTAGGGGTATATATTCAGACATATATGCCTATTGTGACAGGAAGTCAGCTAAATCTGGGAATGTAGTCACAGGAAGGAGATACATTTCCACCTGATTGAGAAGTCCATTAATTAATTTAGGGTGTTGGCTACAGAGCTAGCCAGCAGGAAGTTGAAAGGCCTTCACCTGTTCAGAATGAGGGAGTTAAGGCTCTATAATTTGTTCAGAGAAAGTCCTATTGTTTGCTGCCTCCAGAAGCTGCATCCTGAAGCCATGTGGGCTGGGAGCAGGAGGACAGTCAGCGTGTGCCTCCCGACAGGATGTGTGGGCCTGGGAGAAGACCCCCCGGAGTGATGTGTGCCCGGGACGGTAACCAAGGGTGAATACGTCTCAAAGGTGAGAAGACGAAGTGTTTCTGTGTGAAAGAAACAAAAGGACTGTGTTGCCCTGTGAAACTATTATAAAAGGACTATTGAGTGTCCACTGTAGGACAAGGAAGTCTGCCCGACGGTAGGTTGGAGACAGACACTTAGGCAGGTTCCAGTTGTTAGAAGGTAGCCGCCCACAGAGGCAAGGATTTATTTTCTGTTTTATTTTATTTTGGATGTTTTGCTGCATACAGCCTGGTGAAGAAAGTACCATTTAATAAACCACACTGTTTGTTTGCAAGCACTTGTCGGCTACCTCTCTGGGAAAACGCACCCCCCAAGGGGTCATCCACGCCTACCACCGAGCTAATCCCTTACACTATATATACCCCCTATACACATGTTCAGATGTTTTGCCTGCCTCAAAAGAACCCCAAAAAATGAGGGTCCCGACCCACATCCCTGTTCTACTGAAAAATTATCTTTTTTTTTTTTCATGGTTCTGGACATGCTACAGAGCTGAAACTTCACATGCACACCTTTTAGACCCCCCAGATACTAAATACAAAGTAAAAATCAAAAAAATCTCTTTTTTTTTTTTTTAATTTTTCAATAATTGGCTTTTTTTATCAAAAATGACAATTTTAAGAACTTTTTTTGTGTGATTAATAGTTAATGGGGCATGACCCAGAACCCTAGGCACTTTTTAGGGGCATTTATTGGGTTTTAGGGCTTAAAAATGGTGTTTTTTGATTACAGAAGTTCGGGTCCCATTGATTTCAATGGGGTTCTGAAATCCGGGTCGAACTTTCGTGAAGTTCGGGTGTTCTGGTCGAACCGAACTTTTCAAAAGTTCGATCATCCCTACTTACTAACTTTGTGCAACGTCTGATGAAAGCCCTTATCCCATCATTAAGCGACATTAAATTGTGCGTGGACAAAGCACACCGCATTCCTAAAACCAAATTCCTAACAGACACAGCACCCAGAGATACCCTGGCATGCATACATTGCTACCACGTCAAATAACGTGTTATGATGGCGGCTAAACAAAGTCCAGTAGTCCCTGATGAATTTATAGGCATCTCTCTCTATACAGACATCTCCCAACAGACAGCTCTGAATAGGAAGAAGCTAGCTCCGCCCACCAAAGTTTTACGTAACAACAAAGTTATCTACAAGTGGGGCTTCCACACGAAACTCCTGATTACATGGAATGGGAAGACCTATCCTGTATACAGCGTGGAAAAAGGAATTCAACTTTTTAAACAATGGCGCCTGATACCTGCTGATGAACGCTCACCCATCACTACTCCTCTGGAACATCTACAATCTGAGTGGTCCTGACCTAATGTTCTGCTCCTCATGATCTCGTCTCCGTGAACCTCCTCAACTATGCAGAGGCCTGCTGACAGCCCACCTACATGTTACCTGATTTGTTTTTTTTTTTGTCCATCTTTTTTATGGACTCAGGTTTTATTATTTTTCCTGATTATAGTTAAAACCTACCATGTTGTTTTTGCTCAGTATGTTGCTGGGCAACACTGTGCCCCCTTCTGGCCGCAGCGGCTCTAGTAGCCGCCCATTGCGCCTGATTTTTTTTCAGGCTTTTATTATATGTATGGTGTCTGTCCTGTCTGTCTATGTTGTTCCCTCCTTTTTTTGCAGCTCCTTACTTAGCCTCTCCACCTGCCTAGACACAAGACAATCCTCAAAGATGGAAACTTTGAAGAATTTGGATCTTCCACCGACTTACAGATCTAAACATCCTGCATGTGTTCCAAGCGCTTCTCATACCTTACTACTGGTCTTTACCTCCCGGAGGTCTTTCACTAGAAGGTACTGTTTACCAATTATCTTGCACTGCAGGCCGTAGACGCCCTAAGGATGTAGCGCTTCCTTCTCTCCCAATATGCCCCTGCAGATAGTATCCTTGAATGCTAAAGGCCTCAACAGCCCTTACAAAAGAGCAGCCTTGATAAGGGAAGCTAAATCTCACAGAGCAGATGTACAGTGGGTACGGAAAGTATTCAGACCCCCTTAAATTTTTCACTCTTTGTTATATTGCAGCCATTTGCTAAAATTATTTAGGTTCATTCTTCTTCCTCATGAATTTACACATAGCACCCCATACTGACAGAAAAACACAGAATTGTTGACATTGTTGCAGATTTATTAAAAAAGAAAAACTGAAATATCACATGGTCCTAAGTATTCAGACCCTTTGCTGTGACACTCATATATTTAACTCAGGTGCTTTCCATTTCTTCTGATCATCCTTGAGATGGTTCTACACCTTCATTTGAGTCCAGCTGTGTTTGATTATACTGATTGGACTTGATTAGGAAAGCCACACACCTGTCTATATAAGACCTTCCAGATCACAATGCATGTCAGAGCAAATGAGAATCATGAGGTCAAAGGAACTGCCTGAAGAGCTCAGAGACAGAATTGTGGCAAGGCACAGATCTGGCCAAGGTTACAAAAAGATTTCTGCTGCACTTAAGGTTCCTAAGAGCACAGTGGCCTCCATAATCCTCAAATGGAAGATGTTTGGGGCGGATAATGAAAAGTGCAGCGCTAAAACAATAAGACAATAAAAACATCAATGGATAAATGAAGAGTCTATGAATGGCACACAGTAGTCTTGTAAAAAAGAGGAGAAAACAGTCCAATAAGAAATCCCAATGAAAGTGCTCAGTGCTGATCAGTAAACAGGACACAAGTGCTTGTTCAGTGCAATCCTTCACCAGAGGTGCTAGCCTCTCACCTGTAGGCTGTGAAAAGACAGCCTTAAAAGTACACTCCCAGCAATGTGAAAATCCTGACCAGGACAGCAATCACAGAGGGCATCTCTCCTTTTTGTTAAGGTGTTCACAACGATCCCCATGTAATAGAAAGGGGGCAGACCATAGTGCAATATGTTTCAAACACCACAATTTATTGATAAAACAAATGGACAGCCTCTTACTTCAAGGTAATGCAAAAACGAGCAGTACAGCAATCCAGCTGGTCTCCAGACAGAGCGGAACGCTCTGCTGACAGGGGCTACGAGTGACGTCATGATCTCCTCTCCCTTGCGCACGCGTATCGTCCGTGGGACGACCAGAACCCTTCCTAGAGCTGGCCTTCCGGCCAAACTGAGCTATCGGGGGAGAAGAGCCTTGGTGAGAGAGGTAAAGAAGAACCCAAAGATCACTGTGGCTGAGCTCCAGAGATGCAGTAAGGAGATGGGAGAAAGTTGTAGAAAGTCAACCATCACTGCAGCCCTCCACCAGTCGGGGCTTTATGGCAGAGTGGCCAGACGGAAGCCTCTCCTCAGTGTAAGACACATGAAAGCCCGCATGGAGTTTGCTAAAAAAACACCCGAAGGACTCCAAGATGGTGAGAAATAAGATTCTCTGGTCTGATGAGACCAAAATAGAACTTTTTGGCCTTAATTCTAAGCGGTATGTGTGGAGAAAACCAGGCACTTCTCATCACCTGTCCAGTACAGTCCCAACAGTGAAGCATGGTGGTGGCAGCATCATGCTGTGGGGTGTTTTTCAGCTGCAGGGACAGGACGACTGGTTGCAATCGAGGGAAAGATGAATGCGGCCAAGTACAGGGATATCCTGGACAAAAACCTTCTCCAGAGTGCTCTGGACCTCAGACTGGGCCGAAGGTTTACCTTCCAACAAGACAATGACCCTAAGCACACAGCTAAAATAACGAAGGAGTGGCTTCACAACAACTCCGTGACTGTTCTTGAATGGCCCAGCCAGAGCCCTGACTTAAACCCAATTGAGCATCTCTGGGGAGACCTAAAAATGGCTGTCCACCAACGTTTACCATCCAACCTGACAGAACTGGAGAGGATCTGCAAGGAGGAATGGCAGAGGATCCCCAAATCCAGGTGTGAAAGACTTGTTGCATCTTTCCCAAAAAGACTCCTGGCTGTATTAGATCAAAAGGGGGCTTCTACTAAATACTGAGCAAAGGGTCTGAATACTTAGGACCATGTGATATTTCAGTTTTTCTTTTTTAATAAATCTGCAACAATGTCAACAATTCTGTGTTTTTCTGTCAGTATGGGGTGCTATGTGTACATTCATGAGGAAGAAGAATGAACTTAAATGATTTTAGCAAATGGCTGCAATATAACAAAGAGTGAAAAATTTAAGGGGGTCTGAATACTTTCCGTACCCACTGTAATTTTTATTCAAGAATCTCATTTTGCGTCCCATAAATGCCTCAAGGTTTTCTTCCCACATTTCCCGCATGTGTATATGGCTAATGGTCCGAAGAAAGCTTGTGGCATCTTTATAGCCATCAGAGACTCAGTGTCTTTCAAACATATTGGTTGCTGACCCTAATGGGCGCTTCATTATATCCTTTTGTCAACTTAACAACAGCGTATTTACCCTGGTTAATCTCTATGCCCCGAACATGAAACAGAGGAAGTTCTTGGCCCCACTACTGTCTGAGACTATGGAGCTTTCACAAGGCACTCTTATAATAGGAGGAGACTTCAATACTGTCCTGGATCCTTCTATGGACACTACCTCCCACTCCAGAAGACCAACCCACTCCATCGTCCCTCTACTGCATAACCATGATTTGTACGATGTATGACCATGTTTTCTTGGTTCTGAAAGAGATTTCACCTTTATGTCTGCTGCACATTCTTCGTATTCCCTCATAGATCTTTTTCTGACAACAAAAAGCTCTCTGCAGAAAATGCTTACTGTAAAGATTGGCACAATTTCTTGGTCGGACCACGCACCAATTGTATTGGTTCGACGATCGGCTACGCAACTCTCCCCCTCATTTATGGAGACTTAACTCTGCATTGTTGGCTGACGAGAAATTGTGCCAAAAAATCTCACAAGAACACCGCAACTTTTTTGTGTATAATGATAGCCCAGATGTTGATAGATTCACACTGTGGAATACCTATAAAGCATATATGCGGGGTGTCCTTATTAAAATGGCCTCTGTGCTTCGAAAGCAGAGGAGGAGGCAGATTGAGGACGTACTGCTCTCTATTGCAGGCAAAGAACGGGAAAATAAAATTAACCCTTCCCCTCACCTTACCCAACTTATAACATCCGAAAGACAAGCTCTTCGATCCCTTCTTTTATATAAATATGAAAACCATCTTAAGTACATGAAGGCTCAATTTTATGCCCCTCACAACATGGCAGGTGCTTGGCTGGCTAGGAGAGTCAAATCTAAGCAGCTTAAGCAAAAAATGTTATCCTTGACCTACCCTACCCCGGCTGACCTCCTGACTAACCTGAAGGACATAGCTGATGCCTTTGCGACATATTATCAATCGTTACACAATCTCCGTAATGATAATCTTACGCCCCAACCTACGCCTGAACTTATTATTGCCTTTTTGTCTAAAATTATTTTGCCAACTCTTTCTGCAGACTTACTTACAATCTATATCGCAGCCCATTACCTCTCGCTAAACTCCCTAATAACAAATCACCTGGTGAGGACGGGTTTTCCAAGGAATACTATAAACGATTCTCTACAGAAATAGCACCTCATTTGCAGTCCATCTTCTCCCTTACCTCCTCCACTGCCTCATTTACTCCTGACATGTTACGAGCTGTAATAGTCACTATACCTAAGCCAAACAAGGATCCCTCGCTCCCTGCAAATTATAGGCCCATCTCCCTCTTAAACGTTGATGTCAAGATTAATGCCAAAATATTAGCCCTTAGACTTCAGAAGGTCCTCCCCCTTTTAGTGGACCCTGACCAGGTGGGGTTTGTCCCGGGACGCCAAGCCCCTGATGGCACCAGACATCTCCTCAATCTGATTTCCCAGGTTGGACCCTCTCGGACGCCTTCTCGGCTCCTATCTTTGGATGCGGAGAAGGCATTCAACAGGGTCCACTGGGGCTACCTTCAAAAAGTACTTGACACATTTGGTATCAGAGACTGGCTGCAATCTGCATTTTGTCCCTATATTCTAACCCGTCTGCCACCGTTCTTACCTCAGGCATTAAATCCAAACATATACATATTACAAATGGCACCCGTCAAGGATGCCCACTTTCGCCCATCATATTTACTCTCCTTATGGCTCCGCCCCCCCCGCCCCAAAGCACCTTGCCCCGATGTTGAGGGGACAGGGGTCTTTCCCCACAAACCTGGTCTGTGGTTGTGGAGGTCTGCGGGGGGGAGGCTTATCGGAATCTTGAAGCCACCTTTAACAAGGGGACCCCCATTGTACCCCTACCCATTCACCAAAAAAGTGTACAAAAAAAAATAAAGACAAAAGCCAGTTTTGGAAAAGTCTTTTATTAAAAAAATAAAAAAATAGTGTCCCCCCCAATGATCAGTCGCCTGTCCGCCCGAAAAATAGATGTGCCTCCATGTGCCTATATTTCAGACCCATCAAAGGTTTGTTCGGTTTTCAATTGGAATCCATCATTGCCAGTTAGTGGCCCTGCACTTTGGGTTGGCCACAGCTCCAAGAGTGTTCACAAAGATCCTAGCTCCAGTACTGGCTATTCTAAGGTCCCGAGGTATATCTGTAATAGGATATCTGGACGATCTGTTACTAATAGATCGACCGGCGTCGGCTCTAAGCCGAAATGTCATTCAGACAGTACATTTTTTGGAACGTCTGGGTTGGATACTGATTTTAGCAAAGTCAGCATTACAGCCAGTCCAGCGTCTGAAATACCTGGGGCTTCTTGTCGACATGGTGCAGGCAAAGATATTCTTGCCAGCAAAAAGGGTCTCAGACCTGAAGGGTCAGGTTCGGTCTATAGTAAGACTGATATATCCATCTATACGTCTGTGCATGATGTTACTGGGGAAGATGGTGTCCACATTCGAGGCAATTCCCTATGCTCAATTCCATGCCAGACCCTTGCAGAACAACATTCTGTCTGCATGGAACAGAAAAATTCAGTCCTTGGACCGGTCCATATCTCTGGTACCAAGAGTACGACAGAGTCTGAATTGGTGGTTGTAGACCAGAAATCTGGAGAAGGGGAGATCCTTTCTTCCAGTGACCTGGAAGGTGGTGACTAGAGATGCCAGTCTCTCTAGCTGGGGAGCAGTTCTGGAGGAAGCTACTGTCCAGGGGAAATGGTCTTGGGTAGAGAGTCATCTTCCATCAACATTTTGGAAATTTGTGCAGTCAGTAGGGCTCTGAAATTCTGGACGCCCAGACTTTGGGGTCACCCTGTCAGGGTGCAATCTGACAATGCCACGGCCGTGGCTTATATCAACCATCAAGGAGGCACAAGGAGTCGATCAGCCAAGAAAGAGGTGGATATTATCCTGTCCTGGGCAGAGAAGTTTGTGCTATGCCCGATAGCAGTGTTCATTCTAGGAATAGAGAACTGGCAGGCAGATTTCTTGAGCCGTCAACAGATGTTTCCAGGGGGGGGGGGGGGGTTACATCCCGAGACTTTTCAAATGATCTGCCTATGCTAGGGGGTCCCAGACATAGATCTGTTGGCATCCAGGTTCAACAACAAATTGGAGAGATTTGTGTCCAGGACCAGGGATCCACTCACAGTTGGAGTGGATGCTTTGGTAACTCCTTGGGAGGAGTATAACCTGATCTATGCCTTTCCTCCGGTACAGCTGATATTGCGTTTGTTGCGCAGGATCCAGCTGGAGGGGAAACCAGTAATTCTGGTAGCTCTGGCTTGGCTGAGGAGGATTTGGTATGCACAAATCCAGAGGTTGGCAGTGACGAGGCCCTGGGTTTTTCCACTGTGTCCAGACTTTCTCTCTCAAGGTCCGATATTCCACCCTGCTATACGGTCTCTAAATTTGATGGCTTGGCTATTGAAGCCTTAATAAGCCTTGATGGCTATTGGAAGAGCAGGGTGTGTCTGGCCCCGCAGTTCATACACTGATAAATGCCAGGAAGCCAGTCTCTAAAAATATTTAATACAGGGTCTGGAAATCCTACATTGCCTGGTGTGAAGCCAGGAAATGGCATCCCCACACATATATTATTGGGAGAATTATATCCTTCCTGCAAGCAGGGTTAGATAATAAATTAGCCCTGAGCATGATTAAGGGGCAGTGTGAAGGAGAACCCTATCACTCTGGACTCATTTTGTACACTTGGTTTGGATTACTCAAAAGGGACAGTAATGTTTGTCAGGAATGTGTCTCAAGAAAGATGTGAAGACTGTCCCTGGACTGTTTGATTCTGAATATGTTTATTGAAAGAGCTATTCACCTTGGCCTCTGTTCCATGTTCTTTGGTATTGGAGACGGGCAGTCTATCCCTGGTGGTCTTCCTATTGTTTGTATATTAAGGTGTGCTGTGTGTCTCCTTGTTAATTGCTAATGAACTTCTATCCAGATGGCTAGATAATTGGTTCAGATTGATTCTCGTTCTGTACACAATCTCATCTACATGATAATGTAATCGGGGCCCTGACCTGTGTCCCTGTGTTGTATATATAGTGTTTGAGAATGGTTAATAAAGTATATTTTACCCAGCATTAAGCCTTGGCTCATGTATGGGGGGGTTGTTATGCTATGCTGGTGTTATTTCGCCTTGATGGATTATTTGCTGTTCTTAAAAGGGGAAACCGTGACTGTGAGAGGGGGTCAGACCGTCACATGCAGATTTCACCCACCTTATCATTTTGTTTCCAAGAAACAATCGCTTCCCATTCGTTAGTTCAAACCTTCGTTTGCATTTACTTCCACCAGTGTAGCCACCGTTGTGTCTTCGGGACCTAAACTTGGTGTTGGCAGTTTTGCAAAAACAGCCTTTTGATCCTCTGGGGCAGGTTCCCCTGGTTCTTTTGACCAAGAAACTGGTCTTTTGGATTGCGATAACTTCAGCTAGAAGGGTATCGGAACTAGCAGTTCTTTCTTGAAAAGAGCCATTCTTGATATTTTATCAAGATAGGGTAATTTTACGTCCACACCCATATTTTTTGCCCAAGGTAGTGTCCGCCTTTCATTTGAATCAGGACATTATACTACCTTCTTTTTTTTCCAGATCCTCACTCAGAGGAGGAAGAGTTATTGCATTCTGTTGATGTAATGCATGCAGTTAATTTTTATTAACCAGGAACAGCTCAGATTTGTAAGACCGAGAGCTTGTTTGTACTGCCAGAAGGCCCCAGAAAGGGATTGGCAGCATCTAAATGTTTGATTTCTTGTTGGATTCGCCAGGTTATTACCCAGGCATATGGTTTAGTAGGAAAGGTTCCACCTTTTCCTGTAAAGGCACATTCTACTAGAGGAGTAGGTGCCTCTTGGGCACATCACCTTCAAGCCTCTATGGCTCAGATTTGCAAGGCCCCGACCTGGTCATCGGTGCATACGTTCGCTCGTTTCTAAAGAGTGGATGTTGGGACCCAGGAGGAGTCTGCTTTTGGCTGCAGTGTGCTGCAGGCAAAGGTGTAATCCTTCTGTTAAGGGTTAGATGGCGGTATTTTTTTGGTGTCCCCCTCCCCTCAGATGCATTGCTTTGGGACGTCCCATATGTTATAATTTATGGCTCTGTGTCCCGTGATGTACAAAAAGAAAAATTGATTTTTATTTCATACTTACCTGTAAGATCAATTTCTTGAAGTACATCACGGGACACAGAGGTCCCTCCCCTCTTCTATGGGTTTTTTTATCACATCTCTCATATCCATATTTAAGGAAAATAAAACAATGCCTACGTATGGCCAAGTTGATGGATATATGGCGCCTTCAGCATCACAACACGCAAGACTATACCTTTTATTCTTCGGTACACCAATCCTATTCCAGGATCGACTACTTTTTTATTTTCCAAGCACTAATAGAAGATGTGGTAAAGAAAACGATACAACCAATGATCATGTCGGATCATGCTCCCATTACTTTATCCATGGTTCCATAATCTTCCCAGAATAGACAGTGGCGCCTTAACGAAAGCATCCTGCAAGAAGAAGTGTTAAAGACACCACTCCAAGCTGAACTCTCAACTTTTTTTGAATTAAATGATACTGAGGAGGTTAGACCACTATCAATTTGGGAGGCCCATACATGTTACATTAGGGGATCCTTGATTAAACTTGGCTGTAGACGCAAAAGGGTATATCATGGAAAAACTGAATTCACTAATATTGTGCATACATTTTATTGAAAGTGATGCAATTAACAGCAGAACTTGCTAATTTACGGGAGCAGGTGAACTCCCTCTTGCTATCAAAAGCCAAAACAAAAATGCTATATAGTAGGCGCCTGTACTACAAATTTGGTAATAAAGCAGGTAGACTTCTGGCACTACCTGGTACTTCATCCACATAGATCCCCATTCAGACTATTATGTCTATAGAAAATCAAAAATTACCAAAGAAATAGCGAACTGTTTTAAAGATTTTTTATTCAGCTTTATACAATCTTCCAGATAAATTGTCCCATATGACATCTGCCCAGAGAGAAGATCTAATAATTACATATCTTGCAGACTCCTCCCTCCCAAAACTCTCCTGTGAAGAAAAAAAATAGTACTTAAAAAAACCTATATCAGAAGAAGACTTTATTTTTTTTTTTTCCAAAAACGATTTTTATTGAAATTTTTCCAATAGAAATATTAACAGCATTTCGTTTAAACAGTCAAAAGCATGAGATATTTGACAAAGAGAAAAAAAAATTGGGCGAAACAGTGTATGAAAACAGATATATCGTAGAAGAAACATTGACAATCATAACAAGAGGTATATCATATCATATCATAACATGAGGATAAAGCAAGAGAGAGGGAAGGGATGGGTAAACAGGATCGGGTCTCCATCCCTGGGGGACGTCTTCTGAGGATAGTGCTCCATTTTGGAGAGCTCAGAGGTGGTAAATAGGTAGATGGTGGGGGATGGGGGTGAAAAAGGGGTGTTAGTGGGAACGGGGTTATAATAAGGAAATCTCCCACAGGCTTCCCATTTTTAGGGGTGGGAGAAATCCGACGTGGTTTCACCTTAGGATGTGAGTATATGTTCCCAAGTGGGGTAAGGGATTACAGATGGGAGTAAGTAGGGTGTCAAGACACCATGGGGATCCATTGGTACTGTTGGGATGTATCTAGCTTGGGATATTGTTGTTGTAGACCAAAGCGGGTGCGGAACGAGGAGAGGATGGGGAATTTAAGAATAAGGTCCAGGGGTGCCAGATGTGAGCATGGATTGTAGTTTTGTCTTTGGCGATAGCTACGAGTTCTTCTAGTTTGGCAATTTTTTCTATTCTCCTGACCCATTCTTGAATTGTGGGAATAGTGTCTGATTTCCAGTGTGTAGGGATGCACATTTTGGCTGCGTTGATCAAATGAGGGGTTAAAGATTTACAGTATTTGTGAGGGGGGATTGAAGTGTGGTGTAGCAAATATTGTGCTGGAGAAAAAGGTAATGCAATATTAAGGGTGGAGGTGATAAAGCTATGTATTTCCTTCCAAAAAGGTTGGATCCGGGAGCATTGCCAAAAAATGTGGAATAGGGAGCCTGGTCGTTCGCGGCACCTCCAGCATTCTTCTGGGATCTCGGGGTAATACTTATGTAAAAGCGAGGGGGTTTTGTACCATCTTGACATTATTTTGAAACAGTTTTCTTGGGCAGCTTCGTTGAGTGAGCTTTTGTGGGTTATGTAACAAATGTTCTCCCAGTCGTTGTCTGTGAGGGGGACATCAAGATCTGACTCCCAAGTTTGTTTGGCTCTGTTGGTGAGATCTGTTTGATCTGATACAAGGATTGTGTAAAAAGTGGAAATGAGGTGACGTTTGGGGGTGGAGCTGTTACATAATTTTTCGAAAGGCGTGAGGTCTCTGGATAGTGATGAGTTTTTGTTAAGAGAGTTTAGGAAATGGCGGATTTGAAAGTAGGACCAAGCAGGGAAAGTAGAGGGGGCTGTGTGTGCCGTTAAAGCCAGTCGGTCAAGAAGGATGTTATTCTTAAAGAAACTGTGTGCTCTGATCATGTCCGCATTCCAGATATTAGATAGGAATGATGATTCCAAGCCAGGAATAAAGTCTGGGTTGGGTTTGACGGGGGTCATGGGTCCTGGGTTGGATGTTATTGCAAGGGAATTAGATGTGGTCTTAAGGATGTCCAGGGTGTTGCTTATTAGGGGGTGTTTTTTGATAACCTGAGGAATTTTGTCTGAGGCCAACCAAGGTAGCACTTTAAGTGGAAAGGGACTAAATGTATTTTCCAGGGGAACCCAGTCTTTATTGTTGCCGTGTAGGAACCAGTCTAGTATACAGGTAAGGTGGCAAGCCCAGTAGTACTTTTTCAAATCGGGCAGAGCTATGCCACCTTGTAGTTTAGGTTTAGTCAGAAGGGAGAAGGCTATTCTGGGTCTCATCTTGTTCCAGAGGAAATTACTGCAAATGCTTCTAAAGGACACAAAGAACGAGTTCGGTATTTTAATCTGGAGTGCTTGGAAAAGGTAGAGGAGTCGGGGAAGGACATTCATTTTTAAAATAGCTGCACGTCCAAACCAAGAGAAATGTGGTTTATTTCATCTATGGATATCTTCTTTAATGGCTTTCAGCACTGAAAGAAAATTGCTTTGATAAAGATACGAGAGATTAGTGGTGAGGGAAATGCCTAGGTATTTAATGGCGACTTGTTTCCAAAGAAAGGGGTAGTTTGTTTTGCATTGTTGTGTTAGGCGAGGGGGGAGGGAGACGTTTAGGGCGTGCGATTTTGAAAAATTGATTTTAAAGTTTGAGATGGTTAAAAAAGATTTGAATTCCAGGAGAAGGGCGGGGATCGAGATCAGGGGCTTGCTGAGAAAGAGGAGAATATCATTGGCGAAGGCAGCTATTTTGAAGGATCTGTGGTGGATAGAGATGCCGTGGATATTATGGGGTTTGGGCCAGAGAGCGTAGAAATGGTTCAAGGGTAAGGACAAATAATATGGGGGATAGTGGGCAGCCCTGTCTAGTCCCGTTACCAATAGAGAAGGCGTTCGACAGACAACCGTTGACTCTGACACAGGCAGATGGGCCAGAGTACAGAGAGAGGATAAGGGTTAGTAAGCGATTGGGGAAGCCCATAAAAAGTAGGGTGTTTGCCATATAGGACCAGTCCAGTTTGTCGAACGCCTTCTCGGCGTCTAATGATAACATAAAGCCTTGTATTTTATTAGAGGTCATCCAGTGGTGTAAGTTTATAGCCTTAATGGTGTTATCTCGAGCTTCTCGCCCAGGGACAAAGCCTACTTGGTCTTTATGTATGAGTAGTGGGACAAGAGGGAGTATACGATTGGCAATTATTTTTGCAAAAAGTTTGATGTCCACATTTAAAAGGGAAATGGGCCTATAGTTTGTGACTATGGACGGATCTTTACCTTCTTTGGGAATGACAGAAATGTGAGCTTCTAGAAGTCTGTGTTGTGGAACAGAGGGGTTGGAGAGTGCGTTGAAGGCATTAAGGAGTGGGTAGAGATAAGTTCTGTGAAAGTTTTAAAGTAGGGGGCGGTAAAGCCATCAGGGCCAGGGCTCTTACCCGGCTTCAACTGGGAGATTGCAGTTTTAAGTTCCTCTTGGGAGAGAGGGTTGTCTAAATCTTGGGTGTCCATATGGGGCAAGATTTTGGGGCAATTTTCTTGAAGGAAATTTTGTATGAGTGTATCTTTTTTGCTTTCAGAAATAGCGGGATTCAAGTTATAAAGGGAGGTGTAGTAACGTTTAAATTGTGCAGCTATATCGGGTGTTTGGGTCAGAGTAATACCTTGGTCGTTTTTGATGGAATGGATGGAAGCCTTCGCTTTCTTCGATTGCAAAGCTATAGCGAGAAATTTTCCGCTTTTATTCCCAAATTCATAGAATAACTTTTGTTGCAAAATGAACTTGCGTTTGGTCTTAATGTGAAGGTCGTCTAGGAGTAATTGCCTATTGTGTATCAGTTCCTGGTATGTAGATATAGCTTGGGTTCTTTTGTGTGTTTTTTCAAGTACACTAATCCTTTGAATAATGTCTCTCGTTTTGGCCTGGGAGGCCCTTTTCTTAGCTGATTTCAGGGACATGAGGATTCCCCTCATTGTGCATTTATGGGCTTCCCATATTGTGATGGGGGAGATGTCAGTAGTGTTGTTTTCCCTAAAAAAGTCAGTGATTTTTTCCTTGAGATACGAAATGTCATTTTCTTGGGTTAAGAGGGAAGCATCTAGTCTCCAGAATTTGTTTTTTGGAGAGTCAGCATGCAGGGCTAGGGTCAGGGTGACTGGGTGGTGGTCGGAGATCAGCATGGGTTCTATTGAGGTTTTTTTAATTTTGGGACAAGAATATGTAGTTAAGACGAGAATATTTTTGGTGTGGGGGGGAGAAGAATGTGTAATCTTTAACAGAGGGATTCAGTGTGCGCCAAGTGTCTTGTAGTAGAAGATCCTGGAGCGAAAGTCTAATCTGCTTAAGAGCTCTATAAGGGAGAGAAGAGGTACCAGTGGAAGAGTCAAGTAGCGGATGTAGTGCGACGTTGAAATCACCTCCTAGTATTGTGATACCTTGCTGAAATTGAGCTAGAGTATTCGATATACGTCTGAAAAAAGGTACTTGTGCTGTATTAGGGCTATATATGTTAGCAAAGGTTACTGGTTTAAGCGTTATGTGCCCTTTTAAGAGTACGAATCGACCTTCTGGATCAATGATGGAATCTGTCATGGACCAATCAAGGTTCTTTGAGATTAGGATAGCCACACCCTTGGTTTTGCCAAGGGGATTAGTAGCAAGATAGGAGAAAGGGTAATTTTGATTTTTGAGCTTAGGGGTATTTTGGGAATGGAAGTGGGTCTCTTGTAAGAAAATTATGTCTGCTCTGAGTTTGTGCATCAAGTCTAAAACTTGAGATCTTTTTTCTGGGACGTTTAAGCCCTTGACATTTAGGGAAATTATCTTGAGAGGGGTGGGATCCGTGTTTTGGGCAGGCGAGGTCATTATGGCTGGAGAGGAGAAGTGTCGTTTAGTGGTGGAATAGGGATGGGCAGGATATGTTATAATGAACTGATCCAGGACGAAGGCCCGGGGTGTGAGGGAAAGGGAAAAACAAGGTACGAGGCGGGGAGGAGGGGAAGGTTATGGGAAGGAAGGAGGGGTATAGGATGAGTACAGGGGATAGGGGTGAGCAGAAGGTTAGGAGAAGAATGAACGTTCACCTAACCTGTATATGTACAAGTCGGAGGAGGTGACAGAGAGTACGAGGGGAGTACAAACTCTGTCTCATGGGGGAGCAGCAGCGACTGAAGAGTGAATGAGATTGGAAGTAAAGAAAAAGGGTCAGGGTTTCCGGCCAGAAAGGGAGATACATAATTAATAGTAGAAATCATCTTCCAAGCTGTGAGAGAGATTCTGCCAGGCAGGAAGGGGGAATCCAGGACAGTGTAAGTAAGAGAGTACGGATGTCAAACAGGGGAGGAAAAGAGCAAGGGGAAAGAAAAGAAGGTGGGGACATCGCGTTTCAAAAGAATGATTCAGAAAATAATGGTGTATCGTCGGGTGATGGTATGGAGAGGGGAGAATACATTACGTCACGTGATACAGGGAGGACATGTATCTCGAAGTAGGCATACAATACAAGCATGTACATATGGGTATGATTGTAGGACAAAAATCATATAGTTAGAGAATAACATTAATCAAGTTAACACATATGCAATATGAAGATTGTAGAACCCGGGCCAACCCTCCAATCCCTCAGTGTTTTTAAGGTCAAAGATGGGAGATCAATTTTTATCCGGGTATATATGAGGAGGGGGGGTGTCACAGAACCATGAACCAGACGTACAACAACAGATAAGTGAAAATAAGAAGGCTTTATTGAAAATCAAGCTGTAAAGCAAAAGTCCAAACGGAAGGAGAAACTGAGGCAGAGTCCTTGCGAAGCCAGAGGTCAGGAACCAGCAGGGTAGTCAGACGAAGCCAGGATCAGGAACCAGCAGGGTAGTCAGACGAAGCCAGGATCAGGAACCAGCAGGGTAGTCAGACGAAGCCAGGATCAGGGACCAGAAGCAGCAGCAGTCTTAGAAGCATGTGAACACAGGAGGACCAAGCAAGGAACTGAAGCCACAGACCTCCTATATATATGAGCTAGGCATCCAGCTCCTCCCAGTGGGAAGGAGGAGCCGCAGGGTGGGAGGCTACAAGAAACCCAGAAACCAAGATGGCCGCCAGCACATGTCAAACGAAGGAGAACAGCAAGAAGGTAAGACCATGACAGTACCTCCCCCTCAAGGGCCCCTCCTCCGCGGAGTAAAGAACGGTTTCTGAGGGAAGCGTGCGTGGAAGGCTCGGAGCAAGGCAGGAGCATGGACATCTGCGGAGGGAACCCAGGAACGCTCCTCTGGACCATAACCACGCCAATGAACCAAAAACTGCACCCGACCGCGGACCAGGCGTGAGTCCAGGATATTGCTCACCTCATACTCCTCACGATTGCCCACTTGGACCGGACGGGGCCGAGGAACCGAGGAAGTGAAACGATTACACACCAGTGGCTTCAACAGGGAGACATGAAACACGTTGGAGATCCGCATGCCAGGAGGAAGCGCAAGGGCATAGGCTACCGGGTTTACCCTGCGTAGCACTCGGAAGGGACCAACAAAGCGAGGCGCCAGCTTGGGAGTGGGCACTCGAAGGTTGAGGTTGCGGGTGGACAACCATACACGGTCTCCAGCCTGGTAGGAAGGAGCAGGCGCTCGTCTGCGATCAGCCTGGAGTCTCTGGCGCTGCGCAGAAACCTCAAGGGACTTCTGGATCTGTACCCAAGAAGCACGTAGGACGGAAAGGTGATCCTCCACAGCCGGAATATCCTGGGGAGAGAATACCTCCGGTAACATGGCAGGTTGGAACCCATAATTGGCCATGAAGGGAGACGTCCCAGAGGAAGAGTTCACCGCCGTGTTCCTGGCAAACTTAGCCCAAGGCAGGAGGTCAACCCAATTGTCTTGGTGATCGGAGACATAGCAACGAAGGAATTGTTCCAAGGCCTGATTGGATCGTTCTGCGGCCCCATTGGACTGAGGGTGGTAGGCCGAGGAGAAGGAGAGATGAATCCCCAACTGGAAGCAAAAGGCGCGCCAGAACCTGGATACAAACTGACTCCCCCGATCCGACACAATCTCCTTGGGCAAACCGTGCAACCGGAAGACCTCCCTGGCAAAAATCGTGGCCAACTCCTGTGCAGAGGGTAACTTCTTGAGAGGAACACAGTGGCACATTTTGGAAAATCGATTCACAATCATGAGAATGACCGTATGGCCTCGGGATGCAGGAAGGTCCACAATGAAATCCATCCCCAGGTGTGACCATGGGCGCTCCCCGGTGGCTATGGGTTGCAGAAGGCCCAACGGAAGGTGCCGAGGGGACTTACTCTGGGCACAAACGGAGCATGCCGCTACATATGCGGCGATGTCGGAACGTAGGGAAGGCCACCAGAACAGACGTGAAACAGCCCAGGACAGCTGATTCTTTCCAGGATGCCCCGCGGTCTTGGAGTTATGGTAGGTTCGTAACAACCGAGTGCGCAACTCCTCAGGCACAAAACATCTGCCGTTGGGTCTCTCAGAGGGAGCACCAGATTGAGCCGCCAAAATCTGCTCACCCAGGGGAGAGGTCAGGCTGGTGCGAATGGCGGCCAGGATCTGATTCGGAGGTATGACCGAAGTCGGAATCGACTCCTCCCTGGACAGGTCGGAGTACTGCCGTGATAAGGCATCCGCCCTGATGTTCTTGGAACCGGGTAGGTAGGAGACCACATAATTAAAGCGTGACAAGAAAAGAGCCCATCTGGCCTGACGTGGTGTCAATCTCTTGGCCTCAGAAAGGTAGGTCAGATTCTTGTGGTCCGTCAGAATGAGGACCGGAACCACCGAACCCTCGAGCAAGTGCCTCCATTCTTTAAGGGCCTGCACGATGGCCAATAACTCCCTGTCACCAATCTGATAGTTGCACTCCCCGGAAGACAGTTTCCGGGAGTAAAACCCACAAGGAAGCAGAGGACCCTCTGGTGTTCTACGCTGAGACAGAAGGGCGCCTACTCCCGTCTCAGACGCGTCCACCTCGAGGACAAAGGGCAACCCAGGGTTGGGATGCGACAGAATCGGAGCCGACACAAAGGCGGACTTTAGAGCCTCAAAAGCTCGGATGGCCTCGAGCGGCCAGACCTGGGAATTACTGCCCTTCCTGGTCAGATCCGTGAGAGGCTTGGCTAGCATGGAAAAGTCCCTGATGAACTTCCGATAATAATTGGCGAAGCCCAAAAAGCGCTGCAGGGAGCGAAGACCACTGGGCTGGGGCCACTGTAAGACAGCCGAAACCTTCTCAGGATCCATGGAGAACCCCTCAGCGGAAATGATGTAACCTAAGAAGGTTACCTGGGATCGGTGAAATTCGCATTTCTCAAGCTTACCGAACAGCTTGTTCTCTCGTAACCGTTGCAACACTCGTCTGACATCCAGAATGTGGGTCTCCATGGATTCAGAATATACCAAGATGTCATCCAAATAGACCACCACACACTGCTGCAACAGGTCACGGAAAACATCGTTAATGAATTCCTGAAAGACTACAGGCGCATTGCACAACCCAAAGGGCATAACCAAGGATTCATAATGACCGGTCCTGGTGTTAAACGCGGTCTTCCACTCATCGCCCGCCTTGATCCTTACGAGGTTATATGCCGCCCTCAGGTCGAGTTTGGTAAAGACCGTGGCCCCTTTAAGGTGATCGAACAGCTCGGAAATCAAGGGTATCGGGTAAGCGTTCTTGATCGTGATGCGATTGAGACCCCTGTAATCGATGCAAGGCCTCAACTCACCGCCCCTCTTTTTCACAAAGAAAAATCCAGCCCCTGCCGGGGACGGGGATTTGCGAATGTGTCCGCGTGAAAGCGCCTCCTTCACGTACTCCTCCATGGCCTCATTCTCCGCTACCGACAGTGGATAGACCTTGCCACGAGGAGGAACGGCACCAGGTTGTAACTCGATGGCACAATCGTATGGGCGGTGCGGAGGTAGGGCAACCGCGCGCACCTTATCGAATACATCCCGGTACTCCTCGTATTCAGGAGGCAACAGAGAGTCCGAGGAAGTACACAGCAACTTGACAGGCCCATGGATGCAACTAGCCCCACACTGCGGTGACCACGAGAGGATCTCGGCCGATCTCCAATCGAAAGTCGGATTATGCTTCTGGAGCCAGGGGTACCCCAAGACCACCGAGTAGTGTGGAGACAAAATAACCTGGAAGCAGACCGACTCTCTGTGAATGGCACCAATGGCTATCCCCACTGGAAGGGTCTCATGAGTCACGTGTGGCGGCAGAAGGGGTCTGCCGTCTATCGCCTCAAGAGCCAGTGGAGAACCTCGGGCCTGCAGAGGAATGGAATTGGCGGCAGCGAACACACTATCAATGAACAAACCACCAGCACCAGAGTCCACCAACGCCTGGGTCGTCACTGAGCCCCCGACCCAGGAGAGGACAACAGTGATCAGTGGTTTGTCAACACGGGAAACCGGGGACGAGGAGACTCCACCCAAGATCTGCCCCCGACAGGATCTCAGGTGCGAGCGTTTCCCGGACGGTTCGGACATGCCAACCGAAAATGCCCACCGAGACCACAGTACATGCATCAACCCTCGCGTCTTCGGAGTACCCTCTCCCCCTCGGACAGGCGAGCAAAGCCCAGCTGCATGGGTTCACCCCCAGCCAAGTCATCCCCAGGAGGCGTGGGAGGAGAGGGAGACACGGGTGGGACAGCAAAGGTAGGCGCCAATCTGTTAGGAGGTCTCCGCAAACTCTCCTTAAAGGAAGGTCTCTCCCTGAGTCTGGTGTCAATCAAAATCAAGAAAGAAATAAGAGACTCAAGCTCCACTGGTAGGTCCTTAGCTGCAACCTCATCCTTCAAGGCATCCGAGAGACCATGAGAGAAAGCAGCGACCAGAGCCTCATTATTCCAGCCCACCTCTGCTGCCAGGGTACGAAACTCAATGGCGTATTCAGCTACGGATCGTGAACCCTGTCTGATGGACATAAGGAGCTTCGCAGCAGAGGCAGCACGAGCCGGCACATCGAATACCCTCCGAAGAGAAGCAACAAAACCGGAAAACTCGGCAACCACCGGATTGTTGTTCTCCCATAAAGGGCTGGCCCAGGCCAAGGCCTTGTCCGAGAGCAGCGAAATTAAGAAGCCCACCTTTGATCTCTCAGTAGGAAAGGCATGTGGCAGCAACTCGAAATAAATGCCCACCTGGTTAAGGAAACCTCGGCACTGAGTTGGCTCTCCCCCAAAGCGCTGTGGAAGGGGGGCAGAACCGGTCATACCCCGAAACACCGCAGGCGCAACAACAGGTGTCGGGGTAGACTCTGGCACAACAACCGGAGCGGCAGTAGGAGCGGGCCCAGGAGCGACAACCGACCCATCGGCAACGGGAGAGAAATGAGCCGTGCGTTCAAGCAGGGTTTGCAACGCCACGGCGAACCGACCCAACAGGTGATCCTGCTGATCAAGTCTGGCAACCAGCGTGGGTAGCGAGGATGGCCCTGTACCGTCAGAATTCATGGCTTGGTCCTAATGTCACGGAACCATGAACCAGACGTACAACAACAGATAAGTGAAAATAAGAAGGCTTTATTGAAAATCAAGCTGTAAAGCAAAAGTCCAAACGGAAGGCGAAACCGAGGCAGAGTCCTTGCGAAGCCAGAGGTCAGGAACCAGCAGGGTAGTCAGACGAAGCCAGGATCAGGAACCAGCAGGGTAGTCAGACGAAGCCAGGATCAGGAACCAGCAGGGTAGTCAGACGAAGCCAGGATCAGGGACCAGAAGCAGCAGCAGTCTTAGAAGCATGTGAACACAGGAGGACCAAGCAAGGAACTGAAGCCACAGACCTCCTATATATATGAGCTAGGCATCCAGCTCCTCCCAGTGGGAAGGAGGAGCCGCAGGGTGGGAGGCTACAAGAAACCCAGAAACCAAGATGGCCGCCAGCACATGTCAAACGAAGGAGAACAGCAAGAAGGTAAGACCATGACAGGGGGGCGAGATACTGAAGTGTGATTAAAGACATTAATAAAAATGTACTGTGAGGCTGTGTGGCGAATTCTGTAAGCTGAGGACGAGAGAGGTAAAGTATGTTTTTGTTGAAGAAGCTGCTGTTCGTCTGGCGGATCGTGTTCAAACGTATTGTGGACACCCAGAGGAAACAAGGTCCAGGGTGAAGAAGCGGAGTAGATGCAGTCCCTTGTAGAAGATCAACTGTGGACCTGGATGTGGAGACAAAAAAGGAAGAGGGGGCAGGGATGGAGTAGAAGGTAGCATGAGGCTGGGGGGTAAAAGAGTGAAAAAAGGAACATCACAGATGTGTGATGTAGCAGCCCGTTAGTAGGATCTGTCGTTTCTCGATCTCCTATGGGAGGGAGAGGCAGTGGGGCTGCCATTCCTGTGCGGTCTGGTACGGGAGAATGAACTGTTTCTTGGAGAGGGGGTTCTGCATCTTCTGATCAGGAAGTCGTCTCTCTCCGGGATGGTATCCATTGAAGTTGCTCTTCTGAGCGATTGCGGTTGCGGGGTTCTGTACCAGTCTGGGAGGTCTACAAGAGGGATTCCCAGGGTGTTGCAGAAGGAGTGTAGATCCTCTGGGACTCGTAAATTGGCAGTGCGACCATTGGAGTAGGCAGAAAGACAGAAAGGAAATTTCCAACGGTAGGAGATATTTCTTGTGCGCAGTGCTTTCAGCAAGGGGCAAAGGTCACGTCTCCTCTGCAGTATTATTCGGGACAGGCCCTGGAAAATTTTTATTTCAGAGCCTTGATAGAGGAGAGATTGACGGTCTCTGGAACCCCTCAGGATATCTTCTTTGAGCCTAAAGTTCACTATACAGCAGACAATGTCTCTGGGTGGGTCAGTGTCACGTGCTCTAGGTCTCAAAATTCTATGTAATCTTTCAAACTCGATATGCGTGTCAGGTGGTCTTCCCAGCACATTGTTAAAGATAGAGGTTGTCACATTAGTAATCTGTGTATGATCAATGGACTCTGGAAGGCCTCTAACCCTGAGATTGTGTCGGCGGCCTCTGTTGTCCAGATCCTCCAGGTGCCTTTGGAGATCTCTAAATTGGGCGTTGTGGGTCCTGGCAGTGTCATTGAGGATCTGGATAGATTCCTCGTGGGCATTGGAGCGTTCCTCTACTTCATTAACTCTAAGGCTGATGGAGTGGATGTCCCTTTTCAGCTCTGTGACTGCTATGGCAAGGGAGGCTTTCATTTCATCAGCAATGGTTCTTAGGTCAAGGAGAGTGACAGGAACGGCAGGAGGGGGCATTGTGGCAGGTGTTGGCATACCTGGTATAGTCGCTGGGTTGCAGGAAAGCTCAATTGCAGTGAGTGCAGCGGGTGCCCCTCGTGGAACTTCCGAGTAGGCCGCGGATGAAGCCGGGGCCTCGCGTACCGGCTGTGGCGGCCGGAACAGGTCCGGGATGCTCCGGTATTGCGGGGTTGCCGGGGCCCGTGGAGATCGGGACCGGGAGGGAGAGGAGGTAGCGCTGGACACTGTCCTGCTGGGACACTCGATGGGGGAAGATGATGCAGATAAAAGTGCTCGGTGTCCCTCTCTGGCCGGGAGAAAGGAGTTCAGGCAGCCATTCACTCCAAGCGCCAAGCCACACCCCCCCAGAAGAAGACTTTAATAGGGTCCTAAAGAGTATGCCAGTAGGAAAGGCCCCAGGACCTGAGGGGTTTACGTTGTTTTATTTTAGAACATTTAATCGAAGCCTGGCCCCTAAATTTATATCAGCTTTCTGTTCAATATTACAGGGCAACCCTGTGACAGACCGCCATACTCAAAAAGAGTATGTCCACTGTATAAGCTTCCCTTGCCTTGTACCAGCACAATCCAAGATCCCTTAGCCCACCCTGTCACCTGTCGAGACATCAGGTATTGTGGACACGATATACAAGTCTAGCTGAGAATAGCTTTTATAAGGTCTATAACATTTATTGAACAAACCCACACACAATATATACCACACAGTGAGTTAATTAACAATTAACAATGGGACAGACATGCTTAACAGAAAATACATCACACCTTAATACACAGACAATAGCAGGAGACCACCAGTAACAGACTGTCCATCTCTTACATTGAAGAACATGGAACAGAGGCCAATGTGACCAGCTCTTTCAATGAACAATGGTTAGAATCAAACAGGCAAGGAATAGTCTTTATGGCAAATACAAGAAAACAGTCCCTCAAAAATATGTAATAATAATAATAATAATAAAAAAATATATAGCAATAACAATTAACATGATGAATGTGGGCAGAAAAGGTACCTGCAGCCAGTGTCTGTGACAATATCCCCCTACCCCCCTTGTCCCATAGTCTGGCAGACCTTACTAGATCCACCACGGGTCGTGCTCGGGGCTGTCCGGGGCAGTCTTATAGTTTTGTTTGCCGGGAAAGCCATCAGCATTCCCATTTTGCTTTCCTGGCCGATACTGGATGGTGAAATTGTAAGGCTGCAGGACCAAGCTCCATCATAACAAATGTCATTTTTGTGTATGTGGTGACACTACAAGGATTGGCTGCTATTTCCAGTTCTTTCTATTTACATAGTGTATATTATTCCTAATGATTGCCTCTCACTTGGAAGTGCATTGGTTTTCTGTTTTTTATTAACCACTTGCCGACCAGCTGCCATAGTTTAATGCGGCAGGTTGGCTTTGTTACGCAAAACGATGTACCTGTACGTCGCTTTGTGTAACAGCTAGTGGGAGCATTCGTGTGCCACCAGAGGGCCATAGGAGAAGCCAATCAGCGGGTCCGCCAGCCACCCATGTTCGCTTCCCATGGAGACAGAACTGTGGTCTGCCTATATAAACATGGCGGACTGTTGTTCTGTCAGAGATGAATACGGGGATCCTGTGTTTCTCCTATTTAGGAACACAGGTCTCTGAGTTCATCCAGTGAGTCCAACCCCCACACAGTTAGAAAGCACTCCCTAGGAGCACACTTAACCCTTTGATCACCCCTGGTGTTAACCCCTTCCCTGCCAGTGTCATTAGTACAGTAACATTGCATATTTTTAGCACTGATTACTGTAGTAATGTCACTGGTCCCCCCAAAAGTGTCAAAAATGTCACTGGTCCCGTCAAAAGTGTCAGTTAGTTGTCTGAACTGTCAGCCGCAATGTCGCAATCCCACTAAAAATCGCTGATCGCCACCATTACTAGTAAAAAATAAATAAAAATGACATAAATCTATCCCCTAGTTTGTAGAAGCGATAACTTTTGCGCAAACCAATCAATATACACTGATTGGGATTTTTTTTTTACCAAAAATATGTAGCAGAGTACATATTGGTCTAAATTGATGAAAAAATTTGATTTTTTTATTTTTTTTTATTGGGAATGTTTTATAACAGAAAGTAAAAAATATTATTTTTTTTTTTTTTCAGAATTGTTGCTCTTTGTTTGTTTATAGCGCAAAAAATAAAAAAAACTGCACAGGTGATCAAACACCACCAAAAAAAAACCCTCTATTTGTAGGAAAAACGGGTTATCAATTTTGTTTGGGTACAGCATCACATGATGATACAATTTTCAGTTAAACTAATGCAGTGCCGTATCAGAAAAATATGGCCTGGTCATTAAGGGGGTAAAACCTTCTGGTCCTTAAGTGGTTAAAGTTGTATTAGAGTGTTTGCTGTGTTTACTGGACTCTCTGATTCATTTTTGGTATGCTGTTAGTTTTTAAAAGTATAAATATAAAGTACTCATTCATGCACAGGTACTGAGAGAAAAATGTACACTATCCTTTGCTGACCTCTTTCTGAAACTGCTGGTAAACGGTCTTTTCTGGCTAGCCAGAATCAGTGATCCAGAGCAAGCAGATCACAAGTAAAGTCAGGTTAATGTCAGGTCTCCTGAATTGCAGTTTTTTTGGTTATGCATAATTTAGCAGGAAAGCCTGTCCCCTGCCAGCCTGCTGCAAAGAAAGGTCACTGTTTGCTGTAGGAAAGCAGTGGTCTCTTTGCAGACGTCCAACATGCCCACTGATAAGTTCAAACTTTGGTGTATAATACTTTTGACCCTTGCTGTTTGGAGAGCTTTAGATCTTCAATGCAGAGACCATGGATCCTTCTCTGCAGCATGCTGGCAGGGGCATGCTTTTCTACTCAGGCTCTGGCTGCACCCTATATAGGAAAACATGTAAGACTGGACATCTTGAATTGAATGCACCTGGACTGTATTTTGCTGATTTCATCTGGAAAATCAGTTGTGTTTTTAAATATTTGTACAGTGCAGTCTCCAATGATAATTTCAGTGGCAGCTGGATATGATTGTGTAGCAGGATTTCTAGGTCTAGAGCCTAAGGTGGGTCTGCCATTGCTACTGGTGACACTTCCAGTTGTGACCCCAGGTGTGAGAACTGAGACAATGAGCATTCCGGCATCTTTGGTTTGTTTGTTTTTTTTGTATTTAGGGGATGGGAGAAGGGAATGAGTGGGATACTCCTCTGGCTCAACTAGGTACACTTTGGGACACTTGAAGGAAAATGCCTTGACGCCGCCTGAATGCTGACCAGCGCTTCCTGATGCTCAAAGATACTGTAGTACTGAAACTGTGCTGGAACCTCGACTTTAACTCAGAAGATCCAGGACTGTAGAACATTTGACTCCTGACACTGCTTTTAGCTCAAATGTCACTGAACAGCTCCCTCCAGCCCGGCACTGGCTGAGGTAGCTCTGTGTAGATACTTATGCTGCTGCAACTCTTAACCTTGTACACTTCACACTGTACACTGACTCTTCAGGGCCCAAACTGCAGGCGCCCCCTTTAACAGGGTCTTCTCACTAGGTACCCCCTCTAATATTTCAGGATCCTCTCACTAGGTACCCCCTTTACAACTAGCTGACTCCTGGATCCCTAGAACCTTCTCCAGAGTGGTCCCCTCTGACATTAGGCAGACCCCCAGGGGAAGTCCACAGTACTCACGGCCTTTGTAGGCTTTCCTGGAACTGGACCCCTCTCTCTCTCCGCTGATTCTCGGCACACCGGATCCCCTCTGCAGCTCAGCTTCACACTCTCTGGATTCTCAGGCCACCACCCGGGACACTCGCTTCCTCTGATAGGAGGAGAGACAGCTGTACTCTCCCTACTGGGACTCTGCTTCCCGCCAAAGACACTGCACCATGCTCCCCCTTTCAGACTTATACCCACTCCCAAAATCCTCTGTGACAGAATCTGCCTTCTGGGGTAGTTACAAGCCTGAATGTGTCCCTGATTGGGTTTCCTCCACTGCCCAATGAGAAAACTTTCACAGGACCAGTGGGGAGACTCCCCTCTCAGCAGACACACCTGGAAGCCATGACACCCTGACTGACAAAAATAAATCATGGCCCTGCTGTTAGGCAGGAAAGGCCCACTATACTTTACCTAGCACCTACCTGTAGGGTGCTACATCTGTAATCAGAAAATGTAGTCACATTAGAGTTAATAGGTAATCCTCCTCTTTTCAGATCAGCTATGGAGCCACCGATTACTCATTAAGTGACAGACGCCTTTACCCGCATGTTTTCAGGACCGTTCAGAATGATTATGTTCATTATTTAGCAATTGCCACACTATTGAAATATTTTGGCTGGAATTGGGTTGGAATACTTTTATCAGACGATGATACCGGAGAGAATGAGGCACAAATTCTTAAGAGACATTTGGCTTCCCAGGAGATTTGTGTGGCTTTTGAAAAAAGAATGACTATGAATTATGTTACAATGGGTCAGTGGAAATACACACTTCGTGAAGTAAATTGTAACGTTTTAATACTTTGTGGATCCTTCACAAGCAATGCTCACAGTTACCTTAATGAATACTTTAAGTTTAATGAAAACAATATGCTTATCCTTCCCCCAGGCTGGACGTCAGGTGAAATAAAGATATTAACTGCTTTGATAAGTTTTATAACAAGTTTGTCTTTAGATTTTTTTGATCCACAAATTCTTATAGATGAAAGTCTGTTTGATGACAATCTATTATCAAGACATTCACAAACTGGGCTGTTGCTGGATAATCTGATGATTACATTTTACAATTTAACATCAACTCAAAATGGGAAAAATATTAATTTCCAAAATGCTACTATTCTTAGTGAAAGTTTATTAGGAGTCTTTCTTCCAAAAATTGCCATACATTTTCTTAGCGGAGAATCGGTACGAGTGTATATTGCAGTAAAAGCTATGGCCGAAGCTATACATTATTTCAACAAGTTTAACCACAGTTTTAATATTAACAGATTTAAAAAGGTAAAACAGTATAGTGCAACAGTTACTTCTTTTTTAGATTAATTTTTGTATAGAAATGTAAGAAGGTTTTTTAAAAAGTACTTTGACTAAACATTTTGGCCTTTTTTATAATGCAGGATTTAAATAGCGCCAACTCTTTGCACAGTGCTTTTTTTAAAAAAAAAAAGAGAAATGGTAAAGTTACAATACAATTCAATGCAAGAGGGTTAGGAGGGCCCTGCTCATGGGAGCTCACAATCTAAAAGGGATCTGCAAGTGATACAAAAATACCTGTGTTGGATTATCTAATGGAGAAAATAAAGGTATAGTTTTAAGTTGTGGTGGGATAGCCTTCCCTGAACAAACGTGTTTTCAGGGACTCATTGAAGGCAGACAGAGCAGGAGATAGCCAGACATTAACTAGTTCCAAAGGATGAAAGAGGCTCTGAAGGTGAGTATAGGAGGATGTTGAGGAAGCTAGAAAGCAGGAGGTCATGCGGGAGCAGAGAGGATGGTTTGACTTTTCGAGATAAAGTTGGTGATGTAAGCTCCTCAAGGCAGGGCTCTTGTTAGTAGATTGAATTTTATTTGTTGGATGAGTGTAAACCAGTGGAGTAATTGGCAAAGAGGATTGGTGGTTAATGAGCTATTGGTAAGATGAAGAAGTCTAGCATTAGCTCTATTGATGGGATATCTTGTGTAGAGGTAGGCCAATGAGGAGGTAATTGTTCTAGTCAAAGTGAAGGATAGCAAGAGAGTGAATTAGTAGCTTGGTGGGGACATTGGTAAAAAGGGATGTATCTTAGAGATGTTACGGAGGTTAAGGCAGCAAGATTTGGACAGTGATTAGCTATGAAGTCAGAAGGAGAGGGCAGAGTCCAGGATTACACCTAGAATACTGACATGAGGTGGTGAATAGGGATTAGCTTCAAGTTCGAGTCGAGGCTACATTAGACTTGAACATCGGTCGTTCCATCGTTCATCAAATGACGAACAAATGTGCTTCTTCATGGATATTCAAGTTTCCCATAATACATTGCACTCGCGCCGCACGTGCAGCACGTTATGTGATTGGCCAAAGCATGCACCCTGACCTCATGCTTTGGCCAATCAAATCATCTCTGCCATGATTGGACTAAAGGCAGGCTGCCTTTAGCCAATCATGGCTCAGGGGCCAAGTACACTCCCCACACTACATAAAGGCTGCTCCGCAACCGCAGCGCGTAGTGTCATTGTGCGGGTGATGAGACAGGGACAGGCATGCGATTCAGGCAGGGAGAGAGTAGTTTTTTTTGAGTCAGACAGTGCAGACTGACAATCCTAGCAGTGTAGGGAGGGCGTGGTTCCTGTGTGAGGTAGGGAGAGATTTATTTCTTTACATCATATCAGACAGTATAGCGCCAGTTAGAGAGTAGCAGTGTAGGGAGGGCCAAGGTTCCTGTGTGAGGTAGGTAGAGCTTTCTTTCTTCACAGTTTTGTTCATCGGTCAGTTTCTGCAACATTCTATAATATTCACAGACCTCTAGGAATAGAGATCACTTCAGATATCAGCCACAGTAACCTTTGCTCAGTTGTGGATCTTTCAATAGGGATCACAGACCTATAGGAATAGAGATCACTTCATATATCAGCCAGAGTAACCCTTGCTCAGTTGTGGAACATTCTATAGGGATCACAGACCTCTAGGAATATAGATAACCTCAGATATCAGCTGCAGTAACCATTGCTCAGTTGTGGAACTTTCTATAGGGATCACAGACCTGTAGGAATATAGATCACTTCAGATATTAGCCTCAGTAACCATTGCTCAGTTGTGGAACTTTTTATAGTCATCACAGACCTCTAGGAATAGAGATCACTTCAGATATCAGCCACAGTAACCATTGCTCAGCTGTAGAACTTTCTATAGGGATCACAGACCACTAGGAATAGAGATTACTTCAGATATTAGCCACAGTAACCATTGCTCAGTTGTGGAACTTTCTATAGGGATCACAGACCACAGTAACCTTTGCTCAGAGCAGGAGATCAATGGACGGGGTGAGTGATTGTACATACAGAGCAGGAGATCTATGGACGTGGAGGGGGGGGGGGGGGTGATTGTACATACAGGGCATGGTTACATAGTTACATAGTTAGTCAGGTTGAAAAAAGGCACAAGTCCATCTGGTTCAACCAAAAAAAAAAAAAAAACAATATTGAAAACCCAACCATACAATTCCATATACACAATCCTATACCCACTGTTGATCCAGAGAAAGGCGAAAAACTCAGCAAAGCGTGATCCAATTTGCTACAGCAGGGGGAAAAAATTTCCTTCCCGATCCCCCGAGAGGCAATCTGATATTCCCTGGATCAACTTTACTTAAAAAAAAAAAAAAATAGTACTCACTTACTGTATATTATGTACACCCAGGAAAGAAACCAGACTTTTTTTTAAAGCAATCTAATGAGCTAGCCAGAACCACCTCTGAAGGGAGTCTATTCCACATTTTCGCAGCTCTTACGGTGAAGAAACCTTTCCATATTTGGAGACGAAATCTGTTTTCCTCTAGACGTAAAGAGTGCCCCCTTGTCCTCTGTGTTGACCTTAAAGTGAACAACTCAACACCAAGTTCACTATATGGACCCCTTATGTATTTATGCATGGTGATCATATCCCCCCTTAATCTCCTCTTCTCAAGAGAGAATAAATTCAGTTCCTCTAATCTTTTCTCATAGCTGAGCTCCTCAATGCCTCTTATCTGTTTGGTTGCCATTCTCTGCACTTTCTCCAGTTCCCCGATATCCTTTGTAAGAACTGGTGCCCAAAACTGAACTGCATATTCCAGATGGGGTCTTACTAATGATTTGTACAGGGGCAAAATGATATCTCCCTATCCTGAGTCCATGCCTCTGTTAATACAAGAAAGGACTTTGCTTGCTTTGGAAACCACAGCTTGGCATTGCATGCTATTATTAAGCTTATGATCTACCAGAACACCCAGATCCTTCTCTGCGATGGATTCCCCCAGTTCTACTCCCCCTAGTATGTATGATGCATGCATATTCTTAGCCCCAAAGTGCATAACTTTACATTTATCAACATTAAACCCTATTTGCCACATAGCTGCCCAATGGAACAGTGCATAGAGATCAGCTTGTAAGTTGGAGACATCCTATAAGGAAGTTATTCCACTGCAAAGCTTGGTGTCATCTGCAAAGACTGAAATGGTACTTTTAATCCCAGGCCCTATATCATTTATAAAGATATTTAAAAAGTAAGGGTCCCAACACTGAACCTTGGGGTACACCACCAATAACCTTAGACCATTCAGAGTAAGAATCATTAACCACTACTCTCTGAATTCTATCTTTTAGCCAATTTTCTATCTAATTATAAACCAATCTTTCCAAGCCAGTAGACTTTACCTTACACATTAGCCGTGTGTGGGGAACTGTGTCAAACATTTTTGCAAAATCCAAGTATACCACATCCACAGCCACCCCTCTGTCCAAGGTTTTACTTATCTCCTCATAAAAAGAAATCAGGTTTGTTTGACAACTTCTGTCTTTCAATAATCCATGCTGTCAGTTGCTTAAAATATTTCTTTCCAGCAACTCATCTATGTGTTATTTTATTAAACACTCCAATATCTTCCCGACTATAGAAGTTAAACTAACAGGTCTATAGTTACTTGACAAATACTTTGATCCCTTTTTAAATATAGGCACCATATTGGCCCTACGCCAATCCAGTGATACTATTCCAGTCCTTAACGAGTCCCTAAAAATTAGAATCAAAGGCTTTGAAATTACAGCGATCAATTCTTTTAGGATGCGTGGGCGAATGCCATCTGGTCAAGGCATTTTATCCACCCTTATTCTGTCTAAATATTTCTGGACCATATCACTTTTGAGCCATTGTGGATCATCTGGGGCTGTGTCAATACCGTCCTCATTATAGTCATGAGCTCCCCCATGCTCCTTTGAGCAGGAGATCTATGGACGGGGTGAGTGATTATACATACAGAGCAGGAGATCTATGGATGGGGTGAAGTATGTTCAGTAGATCAGCGTTGGGGAACTTACGGCCTTCGGCTGTATGCGACCTACAAAATCATTTGGTCTGGCCCCCATGCCGCTGAGTCTGTGTCTGTCTCAGCTGAGCTGTCAGAATGGAGCTGATGCTTCCTGTATAGTTCCGGCTCCGTACTGACAGTCTGAGTGAATCACAGGTTGAGTGATATCAAATACACTCCACCTGTGAAGAGACTGACCGAGATACAGGAAGCACCTTCCTCCATTTTAATAATTATTTGAGTCAGAATGCTGGGCGAAAAAAAAAATAAACTTCCTTGCTCAGTATTCACAACTCAGCATCTGGTTTCTCTTCTTTCAAACTGTTATGGTAAGACCCATTGGTCATAGAAGGTACATAAGACCATGAAATAAACAGTCCATGCAGTGCCAGATTTAGATCTTGGGAGCACTTCAAGTTCTGGGGTCCCTTTTTGTAGAATAAGATTTATGTAGTTTTATATATGGTTGTCTCTTTAAAGTCCCTTGCACCATATTTGTTTGTTTTTATAAAACACTGTTCATATGTTTTTTTTTTTTATCTCAATAATGTTTATTAAATTTAGAGGACAAGAACAAGTGCAAACCAATGTAACGTACAGTGGAATTCAGGTACAAACAGGAAAGTTATAACGTAACAAACACAATATTCAGGTATTCAGTGGTTAGACATTGCCGAAAGAAGAGGAGCACATACAGAAGTGATGAGGTGCCAACCATTTAAGATAATGACCATGTTCCAGCTGATAGGGCGAATAGTGTTCCCCCGGGAGCCCGCCCCCTCCCCCACACCCCACATGGGCACAAACTGTGCAGGGGGGTACAGGCGGCAGGCTTCCCCTGAGGCCCACCACGCCATCCTGATCTCCGGAGAGATAGGAATAGGAATACTTCAAGGGGATTTACCTGTCATATGCAACCAGGAAGTCCATCTGTTATCAAAAGCTGTACAATTGCCCTGATTAATTGCTAGCAGACGTTCAAAAGGAATAGTTGCGCTGTATTGCAATAATGACATTGTGACGGGAGTCACTTAGGGTGCAGGGAGACCGACTGCCTATTGCTTAACGATGTTGCTTTTGTCTGGATAAGTAAATTGTGATGATCTTGTCTGAGGTGGCTTTCCATTCACCTATTGTTAAGTCTGCTAATGAACTCACCTGTTGTCTGCTAAGGGATGTATTGACACTCAGAGCAATGTGTATTGGCGGCTCTTAATTTAACCATTGTGTGATGTTGGGGGCTGGATTTGGGTCATTATTCTGTGATGACTGAAGTACTCTTAGGTGTATATAAAGAGCCTGTATGCTTTTCATAAAGAGTCTGATTCCTGCTTGACCCTCAATACAGAGCCTCGTCTAGTACTTGGGGGGGGATTATTCGTTTGGGTTTCTTGTTTGGTGCCCGGTAGCTGCCTTTGTGTTAAGGAATGGGATGTCCTAAACGACTTTAACCCCTTTCATACCTGAAGATGAAAACTGAGATTTAAGAGTGCTAGCCCCGCAGAGGGAGGACCCAGAATGCCCGAAACTGCGTATATCAGTTTGAAGGTATTGTTCCAAAAGCTAGTCAGGCTGGGACACTCCCACATAACATGTGAGAGTGTGCCAGTCTGTCCACACCCCTGCCAGCAGAAAGCAGAATGCTGTGAGGAAAATTGAGACAGTTTGTAAGGGGTATAGTGCCACCTATGTAACAGTTTGAACATCATTTCCCAATGACTTACACACTTAGAATAGAGGAAGGAAGATCGAATCGCCAGCTGCCAATCTGCCAGTCTGCCAAGGCATAGGACATGTTAAGCGATATGCCCCCTTTCATTGGGGTAGGGTGCGTGAGGAATTTCCATGCCCCCGAAGGAATAGTCAATTTGGGTAAGGGGCGGTTTGCAAGGAATTGAGTTATGCGATAGCATAGGAAATGCAGAGTAGGAGGAAGAGAGAACGTGTCCCTCATGTCTGACCAGCCGCAAGGCTCACCTGAGCGGAAAAAGTCCTGTAAGTGGGATATATGGTGTGATTGCAATGGTTTAGTGTATAGTAAGGGTATCCTGAGAGATAATGCTTGTATCGGCATAGCAGACATGTCTATGGGGGGTTCCCTGGAGGAGTTACGAAGAATGTGACGCCAGACCAAGATCGAGGCATGCATTGGGGGAAAGGCAGAGAAGAGGGGTCCCTGGGATCCCACGCATCAAGAAGCAGGAGAGACATCAAATACGGGGTGTCAGTTGCCACAGATTCGATATCCAGCGGGGGTCATTGTCAGTGTGGAACCAATATTGGAGCTGATCAAGGATTACCGCTTGTCTATAGTTGTTCAGATCAACCAAGCCCATGCCACCTACCGATTTGTGCAGGATGAGATATTTACGAGCACAGCAAGGTTTTTTGTGCTGCCAAAGAAATCCATGTAGGGACTTGGTTAGTGACTTGACAAACCGTGTTGGCATGGTATCGGGAGAACTCCGAAGTAGTATAGAATTTGTGGAAGAATGGACATTTTGTAGGCTGCCAGCCTATCCACCCATGATAATTCAGTTTTGGCCAGGTTACGTAGTTGGGAGTTAATGGATAGGATTAGTGGCTCGTAGTTCGCCTTGGCCAGTGACCGAATAGATGCGGTGAGGGTAATACCAGGTAAGGGATCCTGTCCTGCGCCCAGGAGAAGGGCATGACTTCCTGGAGTTCAGTTTTGATGGTACGGGAACACCCAAATCCAGAATAAGGGATTTGGAGTAATTGACTTTGTAGTATGAGATTGCACTAAAGGCGTTCAAGATTCTCAGGACTTGGGGCAGTGATCGCTCGGGAACCCAAAACGAGAGGCTGGCGACGAATCATCTCCGCAAGGGGATCAATCATAATTTTGAAGATGGTGGGTGACAACGGACACCACTGACGGGTGCCATTTGAAATCAGAAAGGGTTTTGAGAGGAGTCCTGATGTGTATACCTGGGCAGATGGGCATGAGTATAAGGCCATAATGGTCGATTTAATGCTCCCCGTGGAACCCGAATGGCGGGCTAAGACTTCGGCCATATATCCCCAGTCCACTCTATCGAACGCCTTCTCTGTGTCAATAAACAATGGCAGAGAAGGCATTCGAGAGACCTTTGCATGATGTATGATATTCAGAATTAGACATGTTGCATCCGAGGGCTGCCTACCTCATACGAAACCCATTTGGTCCTTTTTTTTTTGTTCAATAAATTTTTATTGAGAGAAAATAAGTCAAACAACAAAGAAACAATTACAATCAAGATCACAGAAGGTTAGACCAGTTCGTTACAAATCACAAAATGAAAAAAGAGGAGTGCATGGAAATGTTGAAAACAAACATATGCAATATAAGTGAGCGTGTTCATATGTTTTTGATGCAGAATAAAAATGCCCTGAAATTATTTTAATCATTATTATTGTGTACTTGGCCCCTGAGTCATGATTGGCTAAGGGCAGCCTGCCTTTTGTCCAATCATGGCAGAGATCATTTGATTGGCCAAAGCATGTGGTCAGGGTGTATGCTTTGGCCAATCACATAACGTTCTGCACGTGCCGCGCACGCGCAGTGAATTATGGGATCTCGAATCTCCACGAAGAAGCACATTCGTTTGTCATTTGAAGAATGATTGAACGTTCGATGTTTGAGTCGAAGTTAGCTTAGACTCGAACTCGAAGCTCCTCCCTACTCAGGGACTGCCTGTATACATTTAGTGACAATATCATATGGGGCCATACAGCCCTATTATCTATCTTCATACATGATCAATTCCTATACAGCAGAATTACACTGAATTGTCTGGGAGACAGTTCTTACCCTAGATGTCAAACCAGGTAAGTATGTTTTAGTGCAGGAGCCAAACATTCCTGTTATAGGCATATCAGTGTGTCATAGGAGGACCATATCCCCACAGTGAAAGTCTTTGGGAAATATCAAACATTATATTGATAGGACCATTGAACGTGAATCCTCCTTGTGACGGGGTAACGGACAGTTAATTAATGGTTTGAATTGCTTCAGATGGGACAGTAATATTTGTCAGCAATATCTTCATATAGAAATATGAAGATTTAATCCTACATTACACTGGGAGACTTAGACTGTTATAGATCATTGCCATGAAGTCTGACTCCTAGATAATGTGTATTCCGTGTGCTTGTCTGTGAGAGAGACACACAGACTGTTATTGGCAGACTTCCCTATTGTTTGTGCATTGAAATGGAATGTGGATTGTGCCTGTCCCATTGTTAAATGTTAATGACCTCACATTGTTCTGTCCAGATGGCTAGATAATTAGTTTAGGTTAATTCTGTTCCTGTATACACTTTAATCTGCATATGCTACTATAATCAGGCAGAGGGGAGGAATTGTCTACACTGTATGGGAGTGTAAAACTCTGCTTTCATTGGATTGTGAATGCCATGTCCTGTTCTTCACAAGGTCCACCTGGGTGGTAATCTTGTGGGGGGAAACTGTATAAAAGTATGTTTCTTGTTTAATAAAGAGATATACTTCACCCTCAATCTAGAGTCTTGTCTCTCATTGGGGGAAGCTGCTACAAGGGATTGCTATGCTCTTCATACTCCCTTGGATAATCACTAAGCTCTTGTAAGAGCTTACGTAGGAGCTTGTTCCTGCTTCACTCTCTGGGGAAAGAGAGGGTCACCCACGGGAACCTGGAGCCTTGTCGTAGGTCCAGGGTGGGTAGGAGACGGCGAGACCCAACCAAGCTGTGGCGGTTTGTGGGGTCTAGGGTGGTTATGGTGTCTGGTGGAGTGCTTGGAAAGCACTAGGAGCATCCGTCAATGGAGGTACCCAGTTGGGGTGCAGGTTGATCTGTTACATTGGTGGCAAGTGGTGGGTTGGCATCCTAGTGCGATGAGAAGCAGCTCTTGGAGACACTGGTAACATTATGGAGCAAGCTAACACCCGTGCAGCGTCCCCATATGAGGAGGAGTTTCTCTGGAGGTTGCAGCAACACTTGGCCCAGCAGTGTTGTCCATGTGAGTTCAATCCCTCTATCATTAGTGTTCATTTTCTCCTTGAACAGATCAAAGGATTGCATGTCACCCCTCCAAACAATCATTAGATCGTCAATGAACCTCCTATAACATAGGAGTTCCATTGGACAGTCTTTCAGTACAATATCATTCTCCCACTGGGCCATAAAAAGATTTGCTACGCTCGGAGCAAATCTAGCCCCCATAGTAACACCTCTTGTTTGGAGATAGAAATCACCAGAATACCAAAAATAGTTATGGCCAAGACAGAACTTGAGATACTCCACAATGTATTTGGAGTGCTCCTCTTTTATTTCTGAGCAATCCACTTTACAGCCTCTAGGGCTGATTCGTGCCCTATGATTCTATATAGGGAGCTGACATCCGCAGTGGCAAGAATACATGTCTCAGCATCACCTATAGATTGTAAGCATTGTATAACATGTTTGGTATCCTTAAGAAAGGCTTAGGTGCGCAATACTAGGGGCTGTAAGAAAAAAATCAATATATTGGCCCAACCTAGAGATAAGGGAGTCAATTCCATTAATAATAGGTCTCCCTGGGGGTCTCTCTACGTTCTTCTGCATCTTAGGGAGAAAATATATAATAGGGGTTCTACATGCTGCCTGCTTAAGGTACTGGGCCTCCTTATTATTTAAGATCTCCTTATTCAATCCTTTTTTGACCAATTTATCCAACCGTGCTTTAAACTCATTAAGGCGGTTACTGTTGAGTAGGCAATAAGTGTCCCTATCAGAGAGTTGTCTCAGCATTTCTTCCTTATAATATACCATACTCATCAACACCAGCCCTCCCCCCTTATCTGCCAGATGGATCACAACAAGTTGCTTGTTCTTCTCCAAGCTAGAAATACCTTTCTTAATCAACTGGGGATCTTGGACTTTTTTAACATGTAACTTCTCCAGATCAGACACCACCAGATTACGAAAAACATCCACACATTTGTTGTCCTTATTGAGGGGATTGAAAACTGACTTATTTTTCAAGGTGGAGTGATGCCCTCTCCCAACCACTGGGGGTCTGGTATCCTGTTTAGCTAGAAAATATTTATTTTGGTTGAGGGTCCTAACAAATTTCTGTATGTTTACATATGTATCAAATTTATTAGGGTTATTGATAGGTGCATATTTCAACTCTTTATCAAGAACCCTAATCTCATTCTTGGTTAAAGTGGTGCCGCTGATATTAAAAATGCCAGTACCTACTGTCACTTTCTTTCTGGCAGTGGGCTCTGCAATACCTGTCCCCAGCATTTATCTATGCACAAACGGTTCCCTTAGCCGGATACTGCTGTATTGTGGGCTGCACTGCTCTGTGGGCAGTGTACTTTTTTCCGGGAGCCTCTTCCTGCTTTGTCTGGAGGGGCAGGCACTTTTACTATTTCCAAGCTGATTGGCCTGTGAAGCCGATATAACCCGACCGCTGTATGCTAAGCTCCACCCCTTGCTGAAGAAGTCAATACCCTGCACGCCAACGTAATGATGTACAGATGTTCGATATGCCCAGTGTCACATAGTGTTTTGTGAGTACCCTATCTGATGAATAAATTGCTTCACTACAAACGTTACAAAGAGCACTAGATTTTGTCTGTTCTGTTTCCCTCTCTATCTGGCTTTTTGTGATGGATTTGGGAGCTGCTTGATCCTGGACACTCTCTTGTATACCATCCTGTTGGCTATCTACTACCCCAATAGAGGACTGCTGTATCTGACCTTGGGTGACTAGGGATGATCGAACGGTTCGGGTCGACCATCGGTTCGGCCCGAACATTGGGTGTTCGAGGTTCGGCCGAATTTAGAACTTTTTGCCCAAAAAGTTCGGAATTCGGCAACCAGAACTGCCCAAAATGCAATGCTTCAGGAAATGGGCTTTAAAAGCCCGTGATTGGACCAGAACCATTAGCAAAAGCCAATTGAGGGGGCAGGAGAATGCTAGGAATGTGATTGGAGTGACTAGGGGGTCCCTAGACCAATCATTAGTGAATACGCCCCCCCAGTATATAAGATCGCCCCCACCATATTCCTAGCATTGTTATACTGGACATGGAAGAGAGCGGAAGCAGTTCTGTTAATTTTACTTTAAAAGTGTCATTTAGCTATTTTTAGTGTGAGGAAAGGGATATCTAGTGTAGTTAGAGTGCTCCTTTACACTTAAGTTAGCTTCAAAAATTTAGTTTCTGTAGGGAAAGTGTTAAGTGTAAGGGGACCGTAGTGTAGTGTAGGGTTAACTGGCAGTGACTGCTATGGCAGGGTGACAAAACCCTTCCATAGCAGGGTGACCGCTATAGAGAAATGATCATTTCTCTGAATTGCTTCGGCACACCCATATGGCTTCTCACCAATCAAGCATTTTTTATGCTGCAGGGGCATCTGAACATGTGTATAGGGGGGTATATATACACATATATGTCTGAATATATACCCCTAGACATATATAGGTGTGATAGTAGCAGAAATAAATGCTTGCGCTAATGAAATCATTTACAGTAATATATTTCTGCTACTATCACACCTATATATGTCTAGGGGTATATATTCAGACATATATGTGTATATATACCCCCTATACACATGTTCAGATGTTTTGCCTGCCTCAAAAGAACCCAAAAAAATGCCAAAAAAACGCTAGCGTCAAAAAAAAAATGCCCAGGTGTGTTTTTGCTGGCATTTTTTGGGGGGTTTTGGAGGCAGGCAAAACATCTGAACTTGTGCACAGTACCACTATACACAAGTTCAGATGTTTTTCCTGACTGCAAAGAACCCAAAAAAATGCCTGCTATTAAACCGGCAAGGTGTGAAAACCGAGAAGCCATATTTGTGATCTGAAAGTTTTCTAATACAAACGATCTTTTTTTTTTATGGTTCTGGACATGCTACAGAGCTGAAACTTCACATGTACACTTTTTAGACCCCCCAGATCTGAAATCCAAAGTAAAAATAAAAAAATCTCTTTTTGTTATTTTTTTAATTTTTTCAATAATTGGCTTTTTTATCAAAAATTACAATTTTTAAGAACTTTTTTTGTGTGATTTTGTGTCTGGGGGTCTAAAAGGTGTACCTGTGAAGTTTCAGCTCTGTAGCATGTCCAGAACCATAAAAAAAAGGATTGTATGTATTAGAAAACTTTCAGCTCAGGGGGTTAGCTTCTCTCCTCGGTTTTCACACCTTGCCGGTTTCAAAGCAGGCATTTTTTTGGGTTCTTTGCAGTCAGGAAAAACATCTGAACTTGTGTATAGTGGTCCTGTGCACAAGTTCTGATGTTTTGCCTGCCTCCAAAAACTCCCAAAAAATGCTAGCAAAAACACACCTGGGCATTTTTTTTTTACGCTAGCGTTTTTTTGGCATTTTTTGGGGTTCTTTTGAGGCAGGCAAAACATCTGAACTTGTGTATAGTGGTATATATACACACATAATTATATGTATATAGACACCTAGCCATATATATAGGTGTGATAGTAGCAGAAATATATTACTGTAAATGATTTCATTAGCACAAGCATATATTTCTGCTACTATCACACCTATATATGTCTAGGTGTGTATATAAATATACGTGTGTGTGTATATACACACCACTATACACAAGTTCAGATGTTTTGCCTGCCTCAAAAGAACCCCAAAAAATGCAAAAAAACCGCTAGCGTCAAAAAAAAAATGCCCAGGTGTGTTTTTGCTGGCATTTTTTGGGGGGTTTTGGAGGCAGGCAAAACATCAGAACTTGTGCACAGTACCGCTATACACAAGTTCAGATGTTTTTCCTGACTGCAAAGAACCCAAAAAAATGCCTGCTATTAAACCGGCAAGGTGTTACAGCAGTGAAGCCAACCTCCTGTGCTGAAAGTTTTCTAATACAAACAATCTTTTTTTTTTTATTGTTCTGGACATGCTACAGAGCTGAAACTTCACATGTACACTTTTTAGACCCCCCAGATACTAAATCCAAAGTAAAAATCAAAAAAATCTCTTTTTTTTTTAATTTTTCAATAATTGGCTTTTTTATCAAAAATGACAATTTTTAAGAACTTTTTTTGTGTGATTTTGTGTCTGGGGGGTCTAAAAGGTGTACCTGTGAAGTTTCAGCTCTGTAGCATGTCCAGAACCAGAAAAAAAGATCATATAGGTGTTAAAGGAGGGTCCCACATCCCTGTTCTACTGAAAAATTATCTTTTTTTTTTCATGGTTCTGGACATGCTACAGAGCTGAAACTTCACATGTACACCATTTAGACCCCCCAGATACTAAATCCAAAAAAATCTCTCTTTTTTTTTTTTTCAATAATTGGCTTTTTTATCAAAAATGACAATTTTTAAGAACTTTTTTTTGTGTGATTAATAGTTAATGGGGCATGACACAGAACCCTAGGCACTTTTTAGGGGCATTTATTGGGTTTTAGGGCTTAAAAATTGTGTTTTTTGATTACCGAAGTTCGGGTCCCATTGATTTCAATGGGGTTCTGAAATCCGGACCGAACTTTCGGGATGTTCGGATGTTCTGGCCGAACCAAACTTTTCAAAAGTTCGATCATCCTTATGGGTGACTCCCGGGTCAGATAGTAAGGTGAGAGGCTTGCATTTCTGCTGGTGGATTTGAGCACAGTCACGGAGGTGTTTGGAATTGTTTGACCACAGCAACCTGGATTTACACAGACTTTTTGTATGATTTGCCCTAGGTAGCATTTATATCACTACAGTCACCATTTTTGATCACATGGACATTTTTTTTTCATATTATTTATATGTATGAGATCTTCCTGTATCACATTTGTATATTTATGATTTAGCGCAACACATTTTTGATTTGTTAATTTACAAATCTCATAAACTTATATTTTATTCACAATATAATATGCGTAGATAACATATCAAATGTTGAAAGTGAGACATTTTGCAATGTCATGCCAAATATTGGCTCATTTTGGATTTCATGAGTGCTACACATTCCAAAAAAGTTGGGACAGGTAGCAATAAGAGCCCGGAAAAGTTAAATGTACATATAAGGAACAGCTGGAGCACCAATTTTCAACTTATTCGGTCAGTTGGCAACATGATTGGGTATAAAAAGAGCCTCTCAGAGTGGCAGTGTCTCTCAGAAGTCATGATGGGCAGAGGATTACAAATTCCCCCAATGCTGCGATGAAAAATAGTGGAGCAATATCAAAAAGGAGTTTCTCAGAGAAAAATTGCAAAGAGTTTTAAGTTATCATCATCTACAGTGCATAATATCATCCAAAGATTCAGAGAATCTGAAACAATCTCTCTGCGTAATGGTCAAGGCCAGAAAACCATACTGGATGCCCGTGATCTTCATGCCCTTAGACGGCACTGCATCACATACAGGAATGCTACTGTAATGGAAATCACAATATGGGCTCAGGAATACTTCCAGAAAACAATGTCGGTGAACACAATCCACCGTGCCATTCGCCATTGCCGGCTTAAACTCTATAGGCCAAAAAAAAAGCCATATCTAAACATGATCCAGAAGCGCAGGCGTTTTCTTTGGGCCAAGGCTCATTTAAAATGGTCTGTGGCAAAGTGGAAAACTGTTCTGTGGTCAGACTAATCAAAATTTGAAGTTCTTTTTGGAAAACTGGGACGCCATGTCATCCAGACTAAAGAGAACAAGGACAACCCAAGTTGTTATCAGCGCTCAATTCAGAAGCCTGCATCTCTGATGGTATGGGGTTGCATGAGCTGGGGATGACCCAGCGGTCATGGTGCATGTGGGCACTAATGACAAAGTTAAAGGTAGGTGGAGGATCCTTAAGAACGATTTCAGGGACTTAGGTAATAGATTGAGGAAAAGGACCTCCAAGGTGGTTTTCTCTGAAATACTGCCTGTACCTCGAGCCACACAGGAGAGGCAGAAGGAGATTAGGGAACTTAACAAGTGGCTGAGGAACTGGTGTAGGAAGGAGGGGTTTGGGTTCCTGGAGAACTGGGCTGACTTCTCAGTCGGCTACCGGCTCTTTAGTAAGGACGGGCTGCACCTTAATGGGGGCGGTACAGCTCTTTTGGGGAGAAAGATGGCCACCAAGTTGGAGGAGCTTTTAAACTAGGAGACGGGGGGGAGGGCTCAGAAGTAGAGTCAGTTAGGAGGGAGCAAAGGACTGAAGGCATTTGTAGGGTCAGCAGCGACAGTAGGTCCACAACGTCAATTGGCAGGTCTGTGCGGGAGAACCACAGACCAAACAGGAATAAACATAACCAATCACGTTAACTTCCGTAAAACTAAGAGGGGTATATGCTAATGCCAGGAGCCTAGCTAATAAAATGGATGAGTTGGAAATGTTAGTACATGAGGAGGACATAGACCTAGTGGGAATAACGGAGACTTGGTTCGACCCCTCACATGACTGGCTGGCAAATATCCAAGGGTATTCAGTGTACAGGAAGGACAGGGTAGGAAAAAGAGGGGGAGGGGTATGTCTCTACGTCAAGAATAATGTAAGGGTGATAGAGAGGAGTGACATTACGGAAGGGATGAGTATGGAGTTAGAATCCGTGTGGGTAGAACTCCATAGGGAAGGAGATAAGGGAAAAGTAATTGTGGGGGTTTGCTATAGGCCACCTAAACAAGGGGAGGAGGTAGAGCAGGAATTTTTAGCACTTATGGGTAAAGTGGCAAAGCTAGGATCAGTCATCATATTGGGGGACTTCAATTATCCCGACATTGACTGGGGAGAGGGGACTACACACTCACATAAGGGCCGCCAATTCACGGAAACCTTACAGGATAATTACATGTCACAGTTGGTGGATTCCCCTACCAGAGAAAACACAATCCTGGATTTATTGATCACTAATGACCCAGACCTAATCTCGGAGGTAGGAGTCCAGGACAACCTGGGCTCTAGCGATCACAGGATGATCACATTTAGCGTAAATAACAATATAGCAAGGCAAGTGGGGAACATAAGAACCCTAAACTTCAGAAGGGCAAACTTTCCAAAATTGTACTTGTTGATGGAAAGGGTAAACTGGGACCGAACCCTGGGATCCCTGACCACAGAGGAAAAATGGGAATGCTTTAGGAACATATTAAGCAAAGGCATCTTGCAGTGCATTCCTATGGGAAATAAATTTAGAAGGGACAAAGCCAAACCTGGCTGGCTAAACCGGAGCGTTAAAAAACTTATTAGGGGAAAAAAATTGGCCTTCAGGAAATATAAATCAGAGGGCACAGTATTGGCTTTCGACCAATACAAGGAGGCAAATAGGAAGTGTAAACACAAAATCAAGATGGCTAAAATAGACTTTGAGAGACAAATAGCAGAGGATAGCAAAAAAAACCCAAAGAAATTCTTTAAGTATATCAACAGCAAAAAAACTAGGGCAGAGCATATTGCACACATAATTAACAATGATGGGAGGATGGTTACAGAGGACACTGAAAAAGCAACCGTGCTGAATGCTTTTTTCTCATCAGTCTTTACACAGGAATCGGAGGGGTACACTGACCATGACTGTATGGTTAGTGGTAATACACAGGACTTGCCACTATGGCTAACAGAGGGTGAAATCAGGGAAAGGCTGGATAAACTCAACACAAACAAATCACCAGGCCCGGATGGCGTACATCCCAGAGTACTCAAGGAACTCAGTAAGGTTATATCCAGACCACTGTTCCTGATCTTTGCGGACAGTATTAGGACAGGAGATGTACCAGGGGAGTGGAGGAAAGCTAACGTGATTCCGATATTCAAAAAGGGTCAGAGGCATATACCGGGAAATTATAGGTCTGTCAGTCTGACATCAGTAGTATGTAAACTTCTGGAGGGGATGATAAGGGACTATATCGTGGAGTTTGCTAAGGACAACAGCATCATCAGAAGTAACCAGCACGGGTTTACAAATGGGCGTTCTTGTCAAACCAATCTCTTAACATTCTACGAGGAGGTGAGCTGTGAGCTAGATAGGAGCAGACCAGTGGATGTGGTGTACCTAGATTTTGCTAAGGCGTTTGATACAGTTCCCCATAAGCGCTTAATTTATAAAATAAGGTCTGCAGGTATCGACAGCAGGGTTTGCTCTTGGATACGGAACTGGCTAAAAGGGCGTGTCTCAGACTGGTCTGAGGTAGTAAGCGGGGTCCCCCAAGGCTCAGTCCTAGGACCAACCTTGTTCAATTTATTCATAAACAGCATTGAGGACGGGATCAGTAGTTCAATATCAGTTTTTGCAGATGACACAAAATTAGGCAGGGCAATAACAGCACAGCATGAAGCAGATATCCTACAGAATGAACTGGACAAAATAACGGAGTGGGCAAAGACATGGCAAATGAGGTTTAACGTGGAGAAATGTAAGGTTTTACACTTGGGGACTAGAAACATAAAAGCACAATACACGTTAGGAGGGGAACCCTTGGGAGAATCAAAAATGGAGAAGGATCTGGGAGTCTTGGTTGATGATAGACTAGGCAACAGCATGCAATGTCAAGCGGCAGCTGCCAAGGCTAGCAGAATATTAGCATGCATAAAGAAAGGGATGTATTCCAGAGATAAGACTATAATCCTTCCACTTTATAAAACTCTGGTCCGACCTCATCTGGAGTATTCGGTCCAGTTCTGGTCACCAGTCCTCAGAAGGGATGTGTTGGAGCTGGAGAGAGTCCAGAGAAGGGCAACTAAACTAATTAGGGGATTGGAGGACCTTGATTATGAGGAGCGTCTGCAATCACTTGATTTATTCTCCCTGGAGAAGAGAAGCCTGAGGGGGGACATGATAGCAATTTTTAAATATCTAAATGGGGATCTAGGCTTAGAAAAAAAGCTGTTCAGTCGAAGGGATTGCATGAGAACTCGGGGGCATACAATGTGATTAGAGGAGAAGCGTTTTAACCTCAGGCAACGTGGGGGGTTCTTTACTGTTAGGGCTACAAGATTGTGGAATTCTCTACCACATGAGGTGGTTTCTGCAGGTAGTATGGTGGCTTTCAAAAGACTCTTAGACGTACATCTCAAGGATCAGAACATTCAGGGGTATGCAAGATGATTACAGCCACACACATCTACACAGGTTGAACTGGATGGACTATTGTCTTTATTCAACCTCACCAACTATGTAACTATGTAATATGAGTGTGTGTGGCATGGGCAGCTTACACATCTGGAAAGGCACCATCAATGCTGAAAGGTATATCCAAGTTCTAGAACAACATATGCTCCCATCCAGTTGTCGTCTCTTTCAGGGAAGACCTTGCATTTTCCAACATGACAATGCCAGACCACATACGGCATCAATTACAACATCATGACTGCATAAAAGAAGGATCCAGGTACTGAAATGGCCAGCCGGCAGTCCAGATCTTTCACCCATAGAAAACATTTAGCAACAAAGAAGACCTAAAACACTTGAGCAGATAGAACCCTGTATTAGACAAGAATGGGACAACATTCCTATTCCTAAACTTGAACAACTTGTCTCCTCAGTCCCCAGACATTTGCAGACTGTTATAAAAAGAAGAAGGGATGCCACACAGTGGTAAACATGGCCTTGTCCCAACTTTTTGAGATGTGTTGATGCCATTTTAAGGGAAACTTATTTTTCCCTTAAAATGATACATTTTCTCAGTTTAACCACTTAAGCCCCGGAGGATTTGGCTGCTAAAGGACCAGGGGTTTTTTTGCGATTTTTTACTGCGTGACTTTAACGGACAATTGCGCGGTCGTGCGACGCTGTACCTAAACGAATTTGACGTCCTTTTTTTCCCACAAACAGAGCTTTCTTTTGGTGGTATTTGATCACCTGTGCGATTTTTTGATCACGCGCTATAAACAAAAAAAGAGCGTAAATTTTGCAAAAATAACAATATTTTTCACATTTTTTTATATGAAATTCCCCCCAAAAAAAAGTAAAAATCAAAATTTTTTAACATTTTTCGGCCAATTTGTTTTATGCTACCTATGTTTGGTAAAAAAAATCGCAAAAAGCGTATTTTGATTGGTTTGCGCAAAAGTTATCGCGTTTACTAACAAAGAGAAAGATTTTTGTCATTTTTGGTGTTTTTTTTTTTAACGCGTAATGGCGGCGATCTGCGATTTTTTTTTCGGTACTGCGACATTGCGGCGGACAGATCGGACCCTTGACTGACATTTTTGACACTTTTGGGGTTACCAGTGACATTACTGCAGTAATCAGTGCTATACATATGCACTGTTACTGCAAAAATGACACTGGCAGGGAAGGGGTTAACTTTATTGGACAGGGAGGGGTTAAGTGTGTCCTAGGGGCGTACTTTCTACTGTGTAGGGACATTCCTATTGGTGTAAAAGCAAAGATCAACCGTTCTACATAGTAGAACGGACAGATCTTTACTTTTACACAGGGAGAACTGACAGGCAGCTTGTTTACACAAGCCGCTCTGTCTTTCTCCCTTCACAGGAGCGATCGCAGTGTGACTGGCGGACATCGAGTCCGCCGGTCACACGCACTGACTTGCCTGTGAACGAGCCGCGGCGGGCGCGCGCCTCGGCGGGCGCGCGCCCGCCCGCGATAGGCTCGCAAGTCAGTGACAGGCGAGTGACGTACCGATACGTCACTCTGCCTGGCCGGGGCTGACCGCCGCAGTATATAGTCGTGCGGCGGTCGGCAACCGGTTAAACATTTGATATGTCATCTATGTTGTATTCTGAATAAAATACTGTATTGAAATTTGAAACTTCCACATCATTACATTCTGTTTTTATTCACATTTTGTACAGTGTTCCAACTTTTTTGGAATCAGGCTTGTAACAAACAAAGAACATAAAAGATTAAAGGGTTAAAAAAAGGGGAGAAGTTCCAAGATAACAGCAGTTTACCGAATGTCATCTTCAGGTTTAACATGGTGGCTTTTACGCTCCAATTCTGGATGGCTGCCACATAGGGCTTTCCACACATAAACATTTTACACATTAAAGCATATGCTTAAAGTGATATTAAAGTCTTGTTTTTTTGTTTAAAAATCACAACCATGCTATACTTACCTGCTCTGTGAAGTGGTTTTGCAAAGAGTAGCCCAGATCCTCCTCCTTATCGTGTCCCCCGCTGGCACTCCTGGCTCCTCCCTCCTGCTGAGTACCCCCACAGCAAGCAGCTTGCTATGGGGGTACCAGAGCCAAGCTGCTGCTCTGTGTGTCCATTCAGACAGAGCCTTGGCTCAGCCCCACCCCCTCTCTTTCCTCATTGGCTCACTGACTGCCAATGGCGCCTGCTGATGTCTCAGCCAATAAGGAGGGAGAGTCCAAGACAGCCAAGGCTCTTGTTCAACATCACTGGATCGAGATGGGGCTCAGGTAAGTATGGGGGGGGGTGCAGCTGCACACAGAAGGTTTTCAATCTTAATGCATAGAATGCATTAAGATAAAAAACCTTCTGCCTTTATAACCACTTTAACAATTTGTGCATTGTTCACTATAAGAGACATTCATTCTTGTTTTCTTGGAACATCTTATCAGCTTGACACTAGGGATGATCGAACTTTTGAAAAGTTTGGTTCGGCCAGAACATCCGAACATCCCGAAAGTTCGGCCCGGATTCCAGAACCCCATTTAAATCAATGGGACCCGAACTTCGGTAATCAAAAAACACAATTTTGAAGCCCTAAAACCCAATAAATGCCTCTAAAAAGTGCCTAGGGTTCTGGGTCATGCCCCAGGGACTATTAATCACACAAAAAAAGTTCTTAAAAATTGTCCTTTTTGATAGAGAGCCAATTATTGAAAAAATTATTGAAAAAAAAAAAAAAAAAAGGAGATTTCTTTGGATTTAGTGTCTGGGGGGGGGGGGGGTCTAAAAAGTGTACCTGTGAAGTTTCAGCTCTGTAGCATGTCCAGAACCAGAAAAAAAAAATATTATTTTTCTTAGAATTTCAATAGCGCAGGGATGGGGCTCCGCTCCTTTCACACCTGGGCGTTTTTGTTGCAGGTGTTTATTGGGAATTTTATGGGCGTTTTGGAGGCAGGCATGACATCTGAACTTCTGTATAGGGGTATATATACACACACACACACACACACACACACATATATATATATATATATATATACACATACACACATATAGGTGTGAAAGGAGCGGAAACCCTATCCCTGCAAATAATTTCATTAGCGCAGGGATGGGGTTCCGCTCCTCTCACACCTATATGTGTCTATGTGTATATATACATATATGTTTGTGTGTATATATACCCCTATACATAAGTTCAGATGTCATGCCTGCCTCCAAAGACGCCCAAAAAATGCCCAATAAACGCCTGCAACAAAAACGCCCAGGTGTTAAAGTAGCGGAGCCCCATCCCTGCACTACTACAAATTCTAAGAAAAATTATCTTTTTTTTCTGGTTCTGGACATGCTACAGAGCTGAAACTTCACAGGTACACTTTTAGACCCCCCCCCCAGACACTAAATCCAAAGAAATCTCATTTTTTTTTAAATATTTTTTTCAATAATTGGCTCTCTATCAAAAATGACAATTTTTAAGAACTTTTTTTTGTGTGATTAATAGTCCCTGGGGCATGACCCAGAACCCTAGGCACTTTTTAGGGGCATTTATTGGGTTTTAGGGCTTCAAAATTGTGTTTTTTGATTCTATATATATATATATATATATATATATATATATATATATATATATATACACACATATTTATATATATATATATATATATATATATACATATACATATATATATATATATATACATATACATATATATATATATGATTAAGCACACAGTCAGTGTGTGAAACGCGTCTACCTTGTCACGATTGTCATTATTTGGATGTCCAGTCAATAAATCTGGATTTTGACTCAACCCGGAGTGCTGCCAATACCTTTTCCTTTATCAAGTTTTCACGGAGGCGAGCCGGGGCATGCACCTGTGCAAGGCAATTACACCACCTTGAGCAGTGAGTCCTTGTCTGTTCAATATATATATATATATATATATATACACACACACACACACATATATATATATATATATATATATATATATATATATATATATATATATATATATATATATATATACTGTATATATACCCCTATACAGAAGTTCAGATGTCATGCCTTCCTCCAAAGACGCCCAAAAAATGCCCAATAAACGCCTGCAACAAAAACGGCCAGGTGTAAAAAGAGCGGAGCCCCATCCCTGCTCTACTGAAATTCTAAGAAAAATTATCTTTTTTTCCTGGCAGTCACCCTGACATGGAAGAGTTCTGTCACCCTGACATGGAAGAGTTCTGTCACCCTAAACTATGGTCACCCTGACACTTAACACTTTCCCTACAGAAACTAGGTTATTAAATCTAACTATAGTGGTATAGTACCCTAACTACACTGCATATCCCTTTCCTTACACTAATAATTGCAAAATGACACTGGAGCAACACAAATGCTTCAACTCTCTTCCACAGCCCCTGTATTACAATGCTAGAGTTTAGGCGGGGCTATGTTATATACTGGGGGGCGTATGGGGGGTGTATTCACTCCTCATTGGGCTCTGGACCCCGTAGTCACTCCAATCACATTTTACTGATGTTTCTGGGCCAATCATGGGCTTTTAAAGCCCAGTTCCTGTCCCATTGCATTTTGGGCGGTTCTGGTGGCCGAATTCCAAACTTTTACCGCAAAAAGTTCGGAATTCGCCAGAATTTCAAACAGCCAATGTTCGGGTCGAACCCATGGTCGACCCGAACCGTTCGATCATCCCTACTTGACACACCTCAAGTTTTCAAAATCCCTTATTGCAGAACAAGAACATTAACTGTCTTCATGTTCCACATGAAAGGCTTTCCTACAATCCGGAGAAGAACCAAGTGTTCAAATAGGATCTTTCTTCAAAATCAATCTAGCAAAGTAAATTAGTTATTAAATAACCAACATTACATTTCCTTATGAGCACTATAATGTCATTTATTCATCAGCAAAATACATGAGAATTCTATTTCTTTATAAGAACTTCTGAGAAACATTTGAAGAAGGATCTGCTTATGTATTCACACATACAGTATCATACGTCTATTTTTATATTCATATTTTTCTTAGATATCAATGCTTAGGAGTCATCTACAGAGTAGTCAATAAACCATATGTTTGTACAGTGCATACATGGTTATTGAGGTAAGCAGTGTAATTATGCTCCAATATCATTCATCATTTGTGCAGAAATCAGAGTAATGTGAAATTAAATTGTATATGCTAATACTTGGCCAGTTATATTTAGCCATTAGAATCTGGGTGCAAATGATCAACTTTTGGAAAATTCACCATGCTGGCAATTATATGAAACACGGTAATCCAGACCAACGTCTATCCAGTATGATGCACTGATATCTATTTACAATCTTTTCTTTAGCAACTGACATGGAAGATATTGAGCACATTTTCACCAGAATAAGATAGGTGTAGACTTCTTTTGGAGGATTATAAAAAATGGCCCTCCTCAAGCAGAATATTGCACTAAACCTGTAGGTTAGTAACAGAACCAGAACCTTCTTTAAGTGGAGGAGTGGGTTTGATAATAGAGGCAGTACCTCCACCCAGGACAGGACTTCTGTGGACAGAGGAGATTCCCTTCCTGGGAAATTAATTGGTCATTTAAACATAATAATTGAGAGCCGAAGCATTACTGCAGCCAGCATATAACATTAACCATAAGTATATGAATTCACACCAGTATGGGCATAATACAGGCTTTATATAAGAGAAGAATAATAATAGTACATACTTCCAATGTAAATACAGGTATTGAAAGGAAGGGGCTCAATACCATTCCCGGTGGAACTGTGCACATATCCAGACATACTGTATATAGTTATTACTAGAGATACCTGCAGATGAAAGTTGCAGCAAAGTCCTGTTTCAGGGGCCTCTGAGGAAACCTAATGATCTACAGTGATAAGGAGACTCTCCAGCCATTGTCCAACCAGCCTGGAACTGAGCTTTTCAACAGCAGAAACCATGTGTCAGGAAGGGCATGCCAGGACAAGATGCTCCTCTGAATGGACTTCTGTGCTTCTTCTCAAGCTAATCAATGTTCCTTCTTGTGGACGTAGGAATTGGGCACATGCTCATGTGCATACACATGTGCATCAAAAGCACTTGTGACATATGTTGGCACCAAATGGACTATTTAAACTGTGGCAGTGCTCAGGATCAGTGCTGCTTTGTCTTCAGCCTTCTGAGTATGCTGAAACACTGATTCTGTATCCTGTCTCCAGTTGCTGACCCGGCTTGTCTGACTACTCCCCGAACTCTTGGTAGAAAAGACAAAAAAGAAAAAGAGGGGCGCACCGACCTAGTGCATTACCATAAAAACATTTATTAAAATATTAAAAAGTGTACAAAGTACTCACAAGACTGGTGTGATACATCACACATCAAGAATAGCATATACAGTCTCCAAGGTAGCCAGGTCCCAATTGTGACGAATGAGCATGCAAATAGTCGCATGGGGCTGCTGTGGCTAGGCTGACGCGTTTCAGGGGCGAACCCCCTTCCTCAGAGCCAGAAAAAGTGCTGCTAGATCGCAAGCCAGACGGCCGAAGACTAAATGGGAGCTGGGGGAGGGGAGGGGAAGGGGAAGGGGAAGAAAAAAAAAATTAAAATATAAAAAATAATAATAAAAAAAAAATTATTATTATTTTTTATATTTAAATTTTTTTTTCCTTCCCCTTCCCCTCCCCTCCCCCTTTCTTCTTTTTCCCCCTCCCCTTTGCCCCACCCTTGGGTCTGGGGCGGAGCAGGAAGAGGTGTGGCCAGCTCCCATTTAGTCTTCGGCCGTCTGGCTTGCGATCTAGCAGCACTTTTTCTGGCTCTGAGGAAGGGGGTTCGCCCCTGAAACGCGTCAGCCTAGCCACAGCAGCCCTATGCGACTATTTGCATGCTCATTCGTCACAATTGGGACCTGGCTACCTTGGAGACTGTATATGCTATTCTTGATGTGTGATGTATCACACCAGTCTTGTGAGTACTTTGTACACTTTTTAATATTTTAATAAATGTTTTTATGGTAATGCACTAGGTCGGTGCGCCCCTCTTTTTCTTTTTTGTCTTTTCTACCAGTGGTTCTGGATACCCTTGATCCTGAAGGGGGCAGCAAGACCAAACAGCTCTCTTTACATCCGAGTTTGTAGTGCACCTCTTTCTACTCCATCAGACAGCACTTGAGCGCAGGAGGTTTTGTTTTTACTTGAATATACACTTACTCCCCGAACTCTGCCTGCATTGTCCTCGGCTTTTCCTCTGACCACCGCTTCTGCCTGTTCTATTTGCTTCTGTTCCTTTGATCCTGACCCAGCTTGTACCCTGACCATGCTCCTGCCTGTGCCTCTGTATATGATCTGCTCTGCCAGTGTATGACTCGGCCCACCTTACTCTGCTACTCTTCCTACAGTCACTGGTACCTGCCTACCATCCTGCTGTGCCTGCTGACCTATAGTCTGCTACCAGCACTTGCCTCAATTGCTTGCTCCAGTCTGCTGCCTATCATCTGCCTGCCAGTTGGCCTGCTTCGCTGACATCACCTGCTTGGCATGGACACCTGCTCTACTACTAGCAAGACTTACAGGCACTCGTGCCACTATACACAACTGCGCCTCCTTTTCACACTATCTAAGACAGAGGTGTAAAAGGGACCTTCCTCATCATATCAAGGTCTGTTACCAGGTGGGTGATACCATGGTATGGCACTGTAATTAAGAGTCAACCTATTTCCTCTTCATCTTAGTCCCTAGTAGATTCTAATCTGTCATTAAACTGAACCTCTAACTACCAAAAGTGTAAATTGGATATTGAACATGGTGCTAGCCCATGCTGGTTATTGAACCCTAAGCTAATACTAGCTATTGAGTCCCAGACAAGAAGGGACAGGGTTACTTAAAGTGACAGGAACTGCATATAAACTCTATTGCAAAAAACTTCTGCTCTTGCAGTTCAGTGATTTGCACAAAGCTAACATTGATAGCAAACTACTTTACAAATCACCAGACTGCAAGTGACCTCCTTTTCAATTCAGGTCTCCTTCCTCTCTGAAATATGCGCTCTTTACCTCTCCTTTTCACAGTTGCAGCCTCTCTCCCTACTGCACTCACCACTTCCTTTTAATTCTATTCCCACATACTAATAAAACCCCCAGGATGCTTAGGCATGCCCCCTTATATAAATTGTACTCTCATATTACCTCCCTCACTCTTCTACTTCTCCCTTGGAGATTTATCCCCAAACTCTGGCCTCCCTTATTTAACTGTACCCAACACACCCATCACCATCACCCCACATCCTCTGGCAGCAGTCGCAATTTGGTCTCCGTTCCTCTTCTTTCCAACACCAGCTTCCCCTTCTCCTGTGCCCTCTGGAATGCCTGCTCTGTCTGCAACAAATTCACCGCTGTTCACAACCTCTTTGTCACTAACTCCTTTAATCCACTTGCTGCGATCAAAACTTTGTTTCATTATTTCCAACATGTCTTCTCTTGCTTCCGTCTCTCATGGTGGCCTTCTCTGGACTCACTCCCCTAGACCAAATGGATGCAAGGGAGGTGCAGTGGGAATCCTCCTATCCCCACAGAACACCCTCCAGGCTCCTCCGTCTCCTCTTTCTATGTCCCTCTCATCATTTAACCCCTTCCATACCGCGCCATAATAAAATTCTGGCGGCAGGAAGTCTTTCTCGATCCGGGCGGATGTCATTTGACGTCCGCCTGGTCTCGTCGCTACTGCGCGCTCCCGCGGGCGTGCTCCCGCAGGCGCGCAACGCGGCGATAGGGGGTGAGGCTCATCCCTTGGACTGAACCCAACCCCGATCACGATAAACAGCCAATGAAATTGGCTGTTTACCACGTGATCGGCTGTGTCAATCACAGCCAATCACATGAGCGGCTCCAGCGCGAGCCGCTCGTTCCCTCGGACAGAGCCCATCCCCGATCTAGGTAAAGAGCCAATGAAATTGGCTTTTTACCACGTGACCGGCTGTGTCCAATCACAGCCGGTCACAAATGTCAACAGAGAACACGGTAACTAGCTGGCACCGTGTTCTCCTCCTCACACACTGATCCTGTGTGAGGAGGAGATTGTGGTAACAGCTAGTTACCAATTAAAGTGCACCCCAAACACACTGGTTGCCCCTCCCCCAATAAAGAGCACCTGTCACTAGCCCATCAAAGTACCTGTCACTAGCCCATCAAAGTACCCGAGTACCTGTCACTAGCCCATCAAAGTACCCGAGTACCTGTCACCAGCCCATCAGGTACTCTGATGACAGGTACTCGGGTAATCTGATGGGTAGGTGACAGGTACTCGGGTACTCTGATGGGATACAGAGAGGTACTCGGGTACTCTGATGGGCTGGTGACAGGTATTCGGGTACTCTGATGACTGGTACTCGGGTACTCTGATGACGGGTATTCGGGTACTCTGATGACGGGTATTTGGGTACTCTGATGATGGGTACTCGGGTACTCTGATGAAGGGTACTCGGGTACTTTGAGTACCTGTCACCGGAGTACTCGAGTACCCGTCATCGGAGTACCCGAGTACCCATCAACGGAGTACCCGAGTACCTGTCACCTACCCATCAGAGTACCCGAGTACCTGTCACCTACTCATCAGAGTACCCGAGTACCTTCCACCTGCTCATCAGAGTACCTGACACCTGAAGTACCTGAGTACTTGCCACCTGCTCATCAGTACCCATCACTACTCATCAGTACTCATCAGTACCCATCAGTACCTATCACCTATCAGTATCAGTACTGATCATCCGTACCCATCAGTACAGTATCAGTATCACCTATCAGTATCAGTACTACTCATCAGTACCCATCACCTGCCTGTCACCTGCCCATCAGAGTACCCGAGTACCTGTCACCTGCCTATCGAAGTACTCGAGTACCTGTCACCTGCCCAGCAAAGTACCCGAGTACCTGTCACCTGCCCAGCAAAGTACCCGAGTACCTGTCATCCTTCATACAGCCACCATGTCCAAGTCCAAAAAGGTTTATATATGTCCTCCGTTTTAACCTAAATACCGGTGTTATGGCAGCAGATAGCTGCCATAACCCTGGTATTTTTTTAAACGGTGGATGGTTGGCTTTCCGATAAGGGTGGTCCCGGCAGCAGGATTCGCCGCGGGATCACCCTTCCGTCGCGTTCCGGTCCTTCTCCCCGCTTACCGGACCCGCCGGCAGCGGGGAAAATGATCCGGTCCCGGATCCTCATAGACAGGATGTCGAGAGAGGGCAAGCTTACCCTCACTCGACTCTATGGTCTTGGAGGACCGGAGCTATGGCAAATGTCGTTGCCTATCAACCGGTTTAAAGGTTGCTTTTTTTTTTTTCATTTTATTTTATTATTATTTTTTTTTTTTCTATCTTTTAGTGTACTTGTGAGATCTGAGGACTTTTGACCCCAGATCTCACAAAAAGAGGTCCTGTCGTGCCTTTTTCTATTACAAGGAATGTTTACATTCCTTGTAATGGAAATAAAAATGATCATTTTTTTATTTTTTTTTAAAACGGTGTAAAAAATAATAAATAAAATAAATAGTAAAAAAAAAAAAAACATTAAAGCGCCCTGTCCCCGTGAGCTCGCGCGCAGAAGCGAACACATACAGAAACCCCGCCCACATATGTAAATGGTGTTCAAACCACACATGTGAGGTATCGCCGCGATCATTAGAGCAAGAGCAATAATTTGAGTCCTAGAACTCCTCTGTAACTCTAAGATGGCAACCTATAGAAATTTTTAAAATGTCGCCTATGGGGATTTCTAAGTACCAAAGTTTGTCGCCATTCCATGAGCGTGCGCAATTTTGAAGCATGACATGTTGGGTATCTATTTACTCGGCGTAACATTATCTTTCACATTATGGAAAAAATTGGGCTAACTTTACTGGTTTCTTATTTTTTAATTCAAAAAAGTGAATTTTTTCCAAAAAAATTGCGTTTGGAAGACCGATGCGCAAATACGGTGTGATAAAAAATATTGCAATAATCTCCATTTTATTCTCTAGGGTCTCTGCTAAAAAAAAATATATAATGTTTTGGGGTTTTAAGTAGTTTTCTAGCAAAAACAACTGATTTTAGCTTGTAAACACCAAATGTCAAAAATAGGCCTAGGCAAGTGGCTAGGATGCATGATGGTGCTCCTTGGATGTTGGGCTCCTCTATATGGCTAGGCTGTGAAAAAGTTTCACACGTGGTATTGTCATACTCAGGAGAAGTGGCAGAATATATTTTGGGGTGTCATTTTTGCTGTGTACATGCTATGTGTTAGGAATATCCTATAAATTGACAACTTTGTGTAAAAAAAAAAAAAGTTTTAATTTTTTTCCCACATTTTCCAAAAACTTGTGGAAAAAAATAACATGTTAAAACGACCCATAATGCCTCATAGAATATACGTTGGAGTGTTTGCTTTCCAAAATGGGGTCATTTTGTGGACTTTTCCATTGTATTGGTGCTCTAGGGCCTTCAAAAGTGTGATAGGTAGTAAGAAAGTTTTATGTCTATTTATGCTCCTAGAACGCCTGAAGGTGCTACTTGGATGTGGAGTCTTTTTTGTGGCCAGGCTGTGTAAAAGTCTCACTCATGTGGTATCACCATACTCAGGAGGAGTAGTAGAATGTATTTTGGGGTGTCATTTTTTGCTGTGTACATTCTATGTGTTAGAAATAGCTTATAAATTGACAACTTTGTGGGGAAAAAAAAAAGAAAAAAAAATGTCTTCATTTTCCCAAGAATTGTGGGAAAAAATTATAACTTCAAAAAACTCATCATGCCTCATACTAAATACCTTGAACTTTCTACTTTACAAAAAGGGGTCATTTGGGGGGTATTTGTACTGTCCTGACATGTCAGGGCCTCAAGAAAGGAGATAGACCGTCAGTACATCTGGTGTGATCAATTTTCAGTAATTGGTACCATAGCTTCTAGACTCAATAACTTTCACACAGAATAAATAATATACACTCATTTGGGTTCATTTTATCAGAGATATGTAGCAGTATAAATTTTGGCCCAAATGTATGAAGAAAAATTAATTTTTTGCAAAATTTTATAATAGAAACTAAAAAAAGGTGTTTTTTTTTTCAAAATTTTTGCTCTTTTTTTGCTTATATCACGGAAAAAAAAACAAGTTGTGATCGAATACCACCTATTTGTGTGAAAAAAATGATAAAAAATTTGTTTGGTTACAGTGTAGCATGACCGAGCAATTGTCATTCAAAGTGTGAGAGTGCTGAAAGCTGAAAATTGGTCTGGGCAGGAAGGGGGTCTAACTGCTCTGTATGGAAGCAGTTAAAGCTCACTGTATACATCTATTCTCTCCAATTTTCTTAAGAACAGATGTGATCTACTGACCCCCCTGCACCATGATTAGATTTCCTTGATTACTTTTCTGCCTGGCTGCCCTACTTTCTCTCCTCTAAATTTCCAAAAATCCTTCTCTGCGACTTCAACATCCCTGTTAATACAAACCCTCCTGCTACTTCTAAACTTCTTAGTCTAACCTTCTCATTTGATCTGAAGCAATGGGTACAGGCTTCTACTCTCTCTGATGGCAACACTCTTGACCTTGTGTTTTACTATCTATGTGCTCCATGCAACCTCTCCAACAATCCTTTTCTTCTCTCTGATCACCACCTTATTCATTTCTCTCTCTCCCTGTCTTCCACCACCTTTCCCGCCAATCGCCTAACAATCATCCGTAGAAACATTAGCCACTTCAACCCTTCTCTTCTCTATTCTGCTGCTGACTACCTCTATGACAAAATATCACCCCTGTCTTGCCCCAATCTAGCCACTTCTGTCTACAATAGATCCCTGTCCTCCACCCTGGGGCGAGCTTGCCCCTCTCACTACACACAGGTCTTGAACCCTGGCAAACAGATGACACCATAAATCTCAAAAAATATAGCTGCGCTTTTGAGCATCAGTGGCGGAAGACCACATTTCTCAAAGACCTCAACCAATACAAATCTGGCCTCCAAAAATAAAATTCTTGCCTCCACACTGCCAAGCCGACCTTTATCACTCTCATTAACATCTTCTCATCCAGTCCCTGTCAACTCTTCTTTACCTTTAACTCTCTACTTTGTCATCCACTGCCTCCCCCCACTAACTCACTCACTGCCCAGGAGATTGATATTCACTTAAAAAATAAGATTTTTTATCATCAATTCATGATGACATCTCCACTCTACAAATATCTCCTCCACTTAAAGCAGAGTTCCAGCCCCAAAATCATGCCTGCCGATATTATGGCATCTGCTTCCTTATCCTTTCCTAAGCCTTAATTGGATATTCCCGGCATTTTTTTTTCTTACTTACCTTTTTAGAGAGGATAATATACTCACCTTACCATCCACTTCCTCCTTCCTCGGCCGCGGCCCGCGCCGTCACTTCCTGTCCCACAATGCGTCCTGGGAGCTCTTACTAGTGGCTCCCAGGATGCAATGGGTGCTGGATTCACCGGCCTCCGCCCACTACAACCAGGAAGCAGGGCAGGCATTTCCCCACAACTGACTCGGCGATCCAGGACAAAGATGGTGGTGCTCACAAGAATTTTTATAAAGTAAGATTTCATGCTTGCAAACATATTATTACAATGTATGAAACAGGATTAGCGAATGTATAGAGGTCTAAGGGTCACTGTTTGGGGGATATTAAAAAAAAAAAAAAAACAACAATTCTGTGGCTGGAACTCCGCTTTAACACCCCATGTAAACAGGCACAATTAAAATTCCCCTTATTCAACCATACTACTATAGACAAGGTTTCTAAACTCATTTCTATGCCCACCTAACACTTGTCCCCTGGACCCTGTTCCCTCTCAAATACAACAGTCACCCTCTGACTCTACAATATAGGAGGATACCCCTGCGCTATCTTGAAAAAAGTAAAAAAATATTATTAAAAGGAATGTTGGAGCTGCAACCATTAGTCAGCCCATCCTAGGCTGAGAAAAATGGGATAAAAAAGAAGAAATATGCTGCGCTAAATTAATAATAGGATCTGATAAGTGATGTACCCCAATGAATAACACAAACGTGGAAAACAATATGAATCAAATAGATGTGTGTGAGGACTTCAAATTAAGAAAGATGATGGCAGGTGATTCAAATAAAAACAAGTAAATTGACACTGGGTGAAATAATGCAAAAAAATGAAAATAAAAAAAATTAAGTATCCATAAGAACGATTGAAAGGTGAAATTGACAAACAGGTGAAGGTGAGCCAATAGGAGACCCTTAAATTTAAGATATATGTGAAAAATCTCAGGTCTATCTCTCCACCCCACAGCTCACTCCATCAGTCTCCTCATGCAACACTAATTTACTATTTAATTTACTAATATTTATATCTGTCTGGATTTCACACCACTTCCTCAAACTTAAACTTATCCAAAACCGAGCTCATAATATTTCTTCCCTAACGTGCCTCTTCCCCCGATTTCTCTGTCAAGAGCAATGGCACAACCATCCACCCAACCCCACATACTAGGCTGCTAGGTGTTATCCTGGACTCTGAACTCTCCTTTCGGCCCCACATCCAATCACTTTCCAAAGCTTGCCGCCTCAATCTTCGCAAGGTCTCCAAAATACGTCCCTTCCTAACCAATGAAACTACAAAGCTCCTGATTCACTCCCTGGTCATCTCTCGCCTCAACTACTGCAACTCCCTTCTTGTTGGCTTACCTTTAAATACTGTAGGTTATCCCTCCTTCATTGCATCATGAATTCTGCTGCCAGACTCACACACCTTACAAACCACTCAGAGTCTGCTTCCCCTCTCTACCAATCCCTCTATTGGCTGCCACTCACCCAACTAATTAAATTCAAAATATTTAAAAAAATGTAAAAAGCCATCCACAACTCTGCCCCAGTTACATCACTAACCTAGTTTCAAAATACCAACCAAATTGTCCTCTTAATACTTCCCAAGACCTCCTGCTCTATATCTCCCTTGTCACCTCTTCCCATACCCGCCTCCAGAACTTCTCCTGAGCTTCTCCCATCCTTTGGAATTCCCTACCCCAATCTGTTTGACTACCTCCAATTCTATCCACTTTTAGGCAATCCCTGAAAAAGTTTCTCTTTAGAGAAGCCTAACCTGCCTCCACCTAACAATTGTACTTTCATTTTCTTCATCAACTCATCCCCCACAGTTATTACCTTTTGTATCACTTGACACTCCCTCTTAGATTGTAGGCTTTAATGAGCAGGGCCCTCTGATTTCTCCTGTATTGAATGGCAATGTAACTGTACTGTCTGCACTCCTGTTGTAAGTGCTGCACAAACTGTTGGCGCTCTATAAATCCTGAATAATATTAATAACCAGTTCACCTACTAACATACAGCAAGGGGACCACTACATACCCACACCGTATCACAGACTTAATTATCTGGTATAGTGAATGTAAGATAAAAACAAGAAGACAACTATACTTCTGTCACCAGTCTTTACATACCTGTATATATACACAGTATATCACAAAAGTGAGTACACCCCTCACATTTTTGTAATTATTTTATTATATCTTCTCATGGAACACCACTCAAGAAATGACCCTTTGCTACAATGTAAAGTAGTAAGTGTACAGCTTGTATAACAGTGTAAATTTGCTGTCCCCTCAAAATAACTCAACACACAGTCATTAATGTCTAAACCGCTGGCAACAAAAGTGAGTACACCCCTAAGGGGAAATGTCCAAATTTGTCCCAATTAGCCATTTTCCCTCTTCGGTGTCATGTGAGTCGTTAGTGTTACAAGGTCTCAGGTGTGAATGGGGAGCAGGTGTGTTAAATTTGGGGTTATGGCTTTAGAAAGATTGACAAGACCCTAAAACTGAGCTGCAGCACAGTGGCCAAGACCATACAGCAGTTTAACAGGACAGGTTCCACCCAGAACAGGCCTCACCATGGTCGACCAAAGGAGTTGAGTGCACATGCTCAGCGTCATATCCAGATGCAGTCTTTGGGAAATATACTTATGAGTGCTGTCAGCATTGCTGCAGAGATTGAAGGGGTGGGGGGGGGGTCAACCTGTCAGTGCTCAGATCATACGCCACACACTGCATCAAATTGGTCTGCATGGCTGTCATCCCAGAAGTAAGCCTCATCTAAAGATGATGCACAAGAAAGCTCGCAAACAGTTTTCTGAAGACAAGCAGAATAAGGACATGGATTAATGGAGCCATGTTATGTGGTCTGATGATAGGATAAACTTATTTTGTTCAGATGGTGTCAAGCGTGTGTGGCGGCAACCAGGTGAGGAGTAGAAAGACAAGTGTGTCTTGCCTACAGTCAAGCATGGTGGTGGGAGTGTCATGGTCTGGGGCTGCATGAGTGCTGCCGGCACTGGGGAGCTACAGTTCATTAAGGGAACCATGAATGCCAACATGTACTGTGACATACTGAAGCAAAGCATGATCCCCTCCCTTCAGAGACTGGGCTGCAGGGCAATATTCCAACATGATAACGACCCCAAACACACCTCAAAGACAACCACTGCCTTGCTAAAGAAGCTGAGGGTAAAGGTGATGGACTGGCCAAGCATGTCTCCAGACCTAAACCCTATTGAGCATGTGTGGAGCATCCTCAAACAGAAGGTGGAGGAGCGCAAGGTCTCTAACATCCATCAGCTCCGCGATGTCGTCATGGTGGAGTGGAAGAGGACTCCAGTGGCAACCTGTGAAGCGCTGGTGAACTCCATGCCCAAGAGTAACCCATGCTGGAAAATAATGGTGGCAAACAAAATATTGACACTTTGGGCACAATTTGGACATTTTCACTTAGGGGTGTACTCACTTTTGTTGCCACTGGTTTAGACATTAATGGCTGTGTGTTAAGTTATTTTGAGGGGACAGCAAATTTACACTGTTATACAAGCTGTACACTCACTACTTTACATTGTAGCAAAGTGTAATTTCTTCAGTGTTGTCACATGAAAAGATATAATAAAATATTTACAAAAACGTGAGGGGTGTACTCACTTTTGTGAGATACTGTGTATATATACAGGTATGTAAAGACTGGTGACAGAAGTATAGTTGTCTTCTTGTTTTTATCTTACATTCACTATACCAGATAATTAAGTCTGTGATACGGTGTGGGTATGTAGTGGTCCCCTTGCTGTATGTTAGTAGGTGAACTGGTTATTAATACCCAGAAGCTATGGTCATCAATAGTAAGCTTTAAAACATAGGAGCACTTGCCTATTACCCCTTCTTGTCTGGATGCATGGAAACAGGTAATATATTGCAGCTTACCAATCATTAGATGTGGTGGCTGCATTTGTTTTCTTTTTTTAGGCTTTTTTTTACAACCTGTTTTCACCTGGTGATCTGGCTAGTAACACACCTCTTGAATTACAGTGCCCCCACTCTGGATGAAGGAGCACAGGGGGCACCTTTGGACAGCAGCATTGTCAGTTGTCAGTCTGGGGAGGGGGGGGATAGGATGTTCTAGCAGATTTAGATACACTAACACATCAAAGCCAAACTCCAGATAATAGTTTACAAACAGTTACAGCAAGCAGTTATTTTTTTCCTTTTTGGATAAAGATTTACATAAATAAATAAAAGTTGATCATTGTAAGCACCCTGTCAGTGGTAAATGGTTTGTGTAATTTCTGTAACTGATACATCTGCAAGAGAGCTTTTGAAAAACAACCCAACTGGCTGGATCACCAGAAGAAAATAGAAGAAAGTAGTTGAAATAGAAAACAAATGCAGCCATCACATCTAAGAATTGGTAAGCTGCAATATAGCCCCTATAACATATATAAATAATGGAGGCTCAGCATCACATATGGGTGTTACCTAGGATGGTCTACATGCAAATACAGCCTGCCAAGTAATGCCGACTCCTCCAGGCTGACATCCATTCATCAGGGCATTGTGATATTTGCATATCTCCTCCCAAGATCCAGACCACTGCTTGTATCGGGGCTGAGGGCTCTGAGAAGGGACCTGTGGTGGAAAGGTGCTGAGATATTTTTATGAAGCTATGTACAACACCCTCTCCATCCCCCCCACTAGCCATGATCTGTCTGAACTGCATAGAGAGGCACAGATATCCAGTGATGACTTCAATTAGTCGAAAATAAGGTATGTAATATAAACAGAAAGATTTTATTGAAATAAAAATGAATGTGTTTATAATGGGGGATGGAGAAACAAAGGAAAGTAATATATAAACAGTTAAAATTTCAGGTTTAACTTGTTTGAGGTTTTTCTGTCTTCCAGTTGCATAAATATGTGAAACGAATAAAAAATCCATATAAGACGGCAGACAGAATGACCTTCTTTGACGAAAATGGGGAATTTCCCTTCCACTACAAAATAGTAAATTGGGTGAAGTCTTACCGCCGCTTAAGAATAAGCTCTACTGATGTTGGTTTATACACACCATGGGCTACAGAGGAAGACCAACTTCACATCAACCCCAACAATATAACATGGAACGATGGCAATAATACGGTGAGGAGGAGCACATGTGGCACTCACTTTTCATGACATTGGCCACCCATTGGACAGTTTTCACAAAAGATGTGTAACAATTATAGTCGAGCAATGACTTTTCATAGTGGTAAGCCGGGTACACGTGGGCCGAATGTCAGGAGACATTTGCTGGTTAAGAAAAAAACAGCCAACATTCACCCCGTGTGTAAGTCAGTCTGTCCGATGAGCATACTGGAAAACCAACAGCCATCCGACTCTCGATCAGCCAATGGCAGAGAGTGCTGATCGGAGTGTTCATGCAGGGGGGCGTCTCTCTGTCAGAACACAACAGCTCTGCTGGGGAGATTGCTGCACTAATGTCGGATCATTAGTACAGCATCTCCAACTGGAGCTGATAGTTTTTTTAGTTCAACCCACTGGGTTGTACAAAAAAAAAAAAAAAAAACTTGTAGTGTGTACCAGGCTTTACCAATGAACTTTATTGCTTCAAATATTATATCAGCTTTATCTGCCTCTCACATTTCAGTAAAAATAACAGAAATTAAGCAAGAAAGTAAAATATTTTGTAGGAATTATTTCTTGTTCATACTCATTGACTATGGGGTTCTCCATAGGGAATGACTTCTGCCCCTCCACCGGTTAAACTTATTTAAATTCTATGTAAACCTAAGAGCGAAATTATCCTCCAGTTTGCTCTGTTAAATATACAATTGAAGGCTGAGACCATCTACAAAAATATTTTTTATTACACTTTAACTACTTGCCGACCATCATATAGCAGTTACACTGCTACAGGGCGGCAGCTGTGCACAGGATCACATACATATATACAGTATATTATATATCTATATATGATTCTGCACTTCTGGGTAGGGTAAGCCGATCAGTGTGTACCAAGTACTCGATGTCCGCTAACACCCGCCAATCATCAGGCAGAGACACAGAACTGCGATCTGTAAACAAGGCAGATTGCCGTTATGACGGGGGAAGGAATGGAGTTTATGTTCCTACAAAGCAGGGAATAAATTCCGTCTCTTCTCCTAGTAAAAAAATCTCACACAGTACACATAAACACTGGTTAGGCACACGTTTAACCTTTTTTTTGCCCTAGATGTTTAAGACCTTCCCAGCCAGTGTCATTAGTACAGTGACAGTCCATATTTTTAGCACTGATCACTGTATTAGTGTCACTGGTCCCCAAAAAGTGTCAAAAGTGTTAGTGTCAGATGTCCACCAGAATATCACCGCCCCACTATAAGTCGCTGCTCGCCACCATTACTAGTAAAAAAAAAAAAAAATAAATAAAAAATAAATAAATAAATATAAATATCCCACAGTTTGCAGACGCGATAACTTTTGTGCAAACCAATGAAAATATGCTTATTGGGATTCTTTTTACCAAAAATATGTAGCAGAATACATTTTGGCCTAAATTTATGAAGACATTTTGTTTTTTAAATATTGTAAAATATTGTTTTTTTTTGTTTTCTCAAAATTGTCAGTATTTCTCTGTCGCTCATTGACAGACGCAGACTTCTTGATTAATATCAGTAGGGATATACTGCCCCCTACAGGAGTAGGACACTAGGCAGGAAAAAGTTCTGGTCACACCTATGGGCAGTCCCAGGGGGTCTATCCTCTCTCTCCCTGCTATAGGATGTCAGTTTTTTTTCTGCCTAGTCAGGGGTAAGGACCTAAGTTCCTTGCTGGGATCTCTGGTCCTGGCAAGCTTTTTTAGCTAAATCTTTTTTTAGTTAGCTTTTTTCTCCAGTTGTTCCTGTGAGATCTTCAAGCAATTATGCCGGATCTGGGCGACGGGCTGGATGTTGAGATCCAGTGGTCACCCCAGCCGGCCTACGAGCGTGTGCAGGCCCTAGCTTCGCGCTGGGTCGGCCGCGACATAGTCCCACTGAGCAGGGACTGGCCCCGCAAGTTAAACGTCTCGCCAGGTCGCCTACGACCAGTCTGAATCTGAGTCGCGGCGTCCGTGTTGGCCGACAGCCCCCCCACCTCGGTGGAGAGGGGTTCTGTCAGGAGTTGGCACCCGCCTGTTCTGGTATGGTGAGTAGAATGTTCCCCCTCTCCCCCTGACCGGTTTGGGGTAGACACGGCCCCTCCCTGGGATGGTTGGACCCTCATGATCCCGGGTTCCCCTCTGACCTGTTATGCACCCCCCACCTATCTGCCCCCTCCTTCAATCTGGGTTACAGACCGCATATGGGGGCGGTGGGGTGCGCCGCTGGTGTTGCCCTAAACGATCGTGTGGGGGGGTTACTACCTGTGCCTTCAGGTCCATCCACCGATCGATCTGTGGGTAGGCACACGGAGGTCCCCTTTTTGGCACTGCGGACCGCACGGGGCCGCCATTTTGTTGTAGCCTACATGTGCTCTGCATGGAGGCGGCCATCTTGGTACACCCAGCTCATCTTGCTTGAGAGCTGAGCAGCTGTGGGAGTTACTGAGGGCGTGTAAGGGGGCGGAGCCCCTCCATAGACCCGGGAAAAATCACTCCACAGGATTTCCTGTCATGTAAGAGAGCAGTCCTGCTTTGAATTCTGGTGCATCGTGTGGTGAGCCTTTTGGGGTCTCTCTTCTCTCTCTCTGCGGGGGTCTCGAGGCACGTGACCACTGAGGGGCGCTGTAGCGCTGGGGGATTCTTTAAAAAAAAAAAAAGTTTTTTCGTTTATTTTTAAATTTTGTCATTTTTTGCTGACAGGTTTCCCTGGCGTTGCCATGGACCCTACTGCACATGTGTCCCCATCTGATCCCCACGAGGTGGCCGCAGGGCCCTCCGATTCTCTGCTCACCATTGATGCATTTTCGGCGGTCCTGGAGTCATTTGTGTCCCGGGTGGAGGTGGCCTGTCAGGGACAGGGGGGCTAAAAAACGACCCCCGCCTACCCCTGTCTTGTCTGATGCCTCAGACTCTGATTCTGAGCCGGTCGTTGCTGCTGTGGGTTCCTCCTTTAGGGTTGATGTCCCGCGCCCTGTCTCCTCTGACAGTGAGGATGACCTCCCTGACTCTGCCATAGCACAGGACAAGGCACTGGTGGACGCACTGATTATGTCAGTCCAGGAGACCCTAAAACTGGAGGTTGCATCAGTGGAGGCAGTTCAGACGGAAGTTGCCTTTGGCACTCGCAAGCCCTCCAAGGTGGAAAAGGTGTTTCCCTTTCCTAAATGCTTTGATGATATTATTAAAGATGAGTGGGCCCATCCAAAACGACCCCCTGGGATGCCTAAACGTATTGCTAGGCGCTACCCATTGAAGAGTCCCTCCTTAAAAAATGGACAGTGCCACCTGCGGTGGATCCGCCGGTTTCCAGAATAAATAAGGCCACGGTTATCCCGGTGGAGGTTTCCCCTTCCTTTTGGGATCTAGTTGACCGTAGGGCGGAATCTGTGTCCCGTTCCATATTCTCCCTGGCAGGGTCGGCCTTAAGGCCAGTGTTTACCATTCACAGACATTGACGGAATGGGCCAAGCTATTACGCCATGACCTGGAGGTGAGAAGTCTCCCTCCTGCCGTGCCGGAGTTGCTGGAGCAAATAGTGCAGGGGCTACAGTTTGCTTGTGACGCCGCACTGGACGCTGCCCCATTGCTGGGGCGTGTGTCGATCTCGGCGGTGGTCCTCTGGCGCATGCTATGGTTAAAGTGCTGGTCGGCGGATCAGGCTTCCAAAAATGCATTGACTGATCTCCCCTTTCAGGGGGATCGCCTGTTTGGTGCTACCTTGGATGAGATTATTAAGGATCTCACTGGGGGCAAGAACACCTTTCTACCACAGGCTAATAAGGGTAAGGAACCTCGTCGCAGGCCGGGCTTGAGGCTCACGGGCAGCAACCACTCATCGGTCTGCTGTTCAATGCCCCTCCACAACTCCTGCGCGGTGTGTGTTTTTTTCCCCCAAACAGGCAAGTTTTAAAACTGTCTGCTGTCGTTTACCCCTGGCTGTGCTGAAGTTGGTGGTGAAGGTGTTACGCTGACCAGAAGAGGAGGCGGTAGAGGATGAGGAAGCGGAGTAGGAGGAGTTAGGAACAGGAGGCAAACTGAAGCGCCCTGCAATCCCTGGTGGTGGAAGGACATGCGCCAAACTGCTATCCGCCTCAGGCCCAGCCACCACTGCATTTACCCAGTGTTCTGTTAGGGAGATATAATATCCCTGACCATGCTTACTGGTCCATGTATCCGTAGTTAGGTGGACCTTGCCACAGATGGCTTTGCAGAGTGCATACCTGATTTTTTCCCCCACTTGGTTGTGCAGGGAAGGGATGGCTTGCCTGGAAATGTAGTGGCTGCTGGGCACGACGTACTGTGAGACAGCCACCACCATAAGGGTTTTAAAACTCTGCGTCTCCACCAGCCGGAATGACAGCATTTCAAAGGCCAGGAATTTTGAAATGCTGGCATTCATGGCCAGGGATCGTGGGTAGGAGGGAACTTCCTCTTCCGCTCCAGTGTTTGGGAGATAGAAAGCTGAACGCTTCCACGGGACATTGTGGAGATGGTTGTTGGTGACCCAGGTGGTGGTGTTGCTGGTGGATCCTCTGTTTGCGGGGTGGCAGGTGCCACTGTCACTACAGAAGTGGATGAAAAGGCCGAGACTGCAGCAGCAGAAGAGGAAGCAGGAGAAGCCAGAGACCTTTCTTGGTTTTTGAGGTGTTCACTCCACTGCAGCTCGTGCTTTGCACTTAGATGCCTGGTCATGCAGGTTGTGCTTAGTTTGAGAAGGTTTATGCCTCGCTTCAGGCTCTGATTGCACAGCGTGCAAACCACTCGTGTCCTATCATCATCACATTGTCTGAAGAACTGCCATGCTAGGGAACTCCTGTGAGCTGGCTTTGGTGTGCTCGGTCCCTTGCTGTGTTGGGCAGTAGCATGCATAGTGTCTAGGGCACGGCCGCTCCGCTTTTGCACCCTGCTCCCTCTTCTGCTGTGCTGGTGGCTCTGTGCGACCACCGCCTCTTCCTCCAAACTACTCAGGTCCCCTGCATGACGTTCATTCCATGTGGGGTCGAGGACCTCATTGTCCTCCACATCGTCTTCCAAACAGTCTTCACCCCTGCCCTCCTTGTTGGTCTCCAAAATTCGGAATTCCGCAGCAGTTGGCACCTGTGTTTCGTCATCACCCGAGACGTGCTGCGATGGTCCTCTCATGTACTCATAAGGAGACATAAGTGGTTGGGCATCGGTGCACTCAATCTCTTCCACTTCTGAGGCAGGGCTAGGTGGATGGCCCTGGGAAACCATGCTAACAGAGTCATCAAAAAGAAGAAGAGACTGCTCCATGACTTGGGGCTCAGACTGCTTGGCCGATTTGCAAGGGGGTGAGGTGAAAGATTGATGGGCATCGGCTGCAGGTGCCAACTCTGACCTATCAGCAGAAGACTGAGGGTGGGAGACAATGTGAAGGAACTGGAGGCACTGTCAGCAACCCAATCTACTATCACCTGTATTTGTTCTGGCCTCAACATTTGTAGAGGCACATTAGGCCCTGCCAAATACTGCTGCAGGTTCTGTCGCCTACTCGCAGCTGAGGAAGGTGTTTCACCTGTGCGTGTAGCTGGCACAGATCGACCATGTCCTCTCCTTGCAACAGGAGCTCCACCAGCAACACCACGACCCAGGCCACTTCCCTTATTTGACCTTCTCCTCATATTTATCGAATTTTAGATCTTCCCCGAAATGGGTTTTTATTACAACGCACAATACAACAGTATGTAATGGGTGTATCTCACTGTAACATATGCAGACAGGGCCGCAATAAACTTTTTTTGCCCCTAAATGTTTTTTTTTTATTGCAACACGCAATACAACAGTATGCAATGGGTGTATGTCACTGTGACATATGCAGGCAGGGCCGCAATCAACTCTTTTGTCCCCTAAATGTTTTTTTTTTATTGCAACGCGCAATACAACAGTATGCAATGGGTGTATGTCCCTGTAACATATGTAGACAGGGCCGCTATCAGCTCTTTTGTCCCCTAAATGTTTTTTTTTTTATTGCAAAGCGCAATACAACAGTATGCAATGGGTGTATCTCACTGTAACATATGCAGACAGGGCCGCAATGAACTCTTTTGTCCCCTAAATGTTTTTTTTTATTGCAAATTGCAATACAACAACAGTATGCAATGGGTGTATCGCACTGTAACGTATGAATGAAAAACTGAAAAATAATTGTCCCCTTAATTGGTGCTTGTTGAATAGCAGATTTGAAATGCAGTGTCTGACTAAATGCTGTAAGTCACAGTAAAATATGAAGGAAAAAAGTTTTTTCTTTTCAAAATGCAGATTAAGCAGATACATATGCACTGAGGTTGCAGGAAATGCCCGCTACACACCGCACGCCTAACAGGTTGGATACTGTTGTTGTTCTATTCCGCTATTGAATAAAAAAAAAAAAAAAAAACATTTGAATGAAAAACTGAAAAATATTTTTTTCCCCTAAATACTGAAAAATAAATATTTTCCCCTTACATTGGTGCTTTTTGAAGAGCAGGTTAGAAAAGCAATGTCTGTCTAAAGACTGTATGTCAAAGTTAAATATGAAGGAAAAAATCTTTTTTCTTTTTTAAATGCAGATTAAGCAGACACTGAGCTTGCATGAAATGTGCAGCACTGCACGCCTAACAGACTGATTAAAGTTTTTTTTTCCCCTTTCTCCTCCTCACTGGGCTCAGGTCAGGGCATAAAGATCGTGCACCCCCACACAATCAAATCAATGTAGATCCCTGTCTGATTAAAGCAGATTGTTCCTATTCTATGCTTTCCCTAAAAGCAATCTCCAGACTGGCCCTACAGTAAACTCCTATCTCTCCCTCCGGGCAAAAAGATCGTGAACTGCACCCCCACACAACCAAATCAATGTTAATCACTGTCTGATTAAAGCAGATTGATCCTATCCTATGCTTTCCCTACAAGCAATCTCTCCAGCCTCGCCCTACAGTAAACTCCTATCTCTCCCTCAGCAGCAGTCAGGAACCTCTCCCTAGTATAGTTATAGCAGAGTGACGTGCGTCGCTGTATGACTCCAGCTTATATAGACTCTGGGTCACATGCTGCACTGGCCAATCACAGCCATGCCATTAGTAGGCATGGCTGTGATGGCTTCTAGGGCACACTTGTTAAACGCTTGCTGATTGGCTGCCTTGCACCTGTTGAAACCGCGCCAAAACATCAAATAACATTACCGAACGACGGACAATACCCGAACATACAGTGAAATGTTCGGGTTCCGGTCCAGGTACCGAATACCCAAAAGTCTGGTATGATCCCGAACAATACAGTCTGGGTTCGCTCAACCCAGTTATATCATGTAAGTGATATTATCTTTTCCAATAAATATGACAGTTTTACACTATGGTGCCTTTCCCATTTTGTATGGGTATGTATGTCCCAATACCCCGTGAGCTCTGCGGACCTCTATGGATCAGTGGTTGTGATCCCCTGTTTGGACTCAATGATCTGGTGGAGTGTACAAGTGTCTTGTTACCCTTGTGGTCAAGTGATTCTGGTAAGCAGCCATTTTTACTTGTGGTGGACATCTTTAACCACTTAAGCCCCGGAGGATTTGGCTGCTAAAGGACCAGGGGTTTTTTTGCGCTTTTTTACTGCGTGAGTTTAACGGACAATTGCGCGGTCGTGCGACGCTGTACCTAAACGAATTTGACGTCCTTTTTTTCCCACAAACAGAGCTTTTTTTTGGTGGTATTTGATCACCTGTGCGATTTTTTGATCACGCGCTATAAACAAAAAAAGAGCGTAAATTTTGCAAAAATAACAATATTTTTCACATTTTTTTATATGAAATTCCCCCCAAAAAAAAGTAAAAATCAAAATTTTTTAACATTTTTCGGCCAATTTGTTTTATGCTACCTATATTTGGTAAAATAAAATCGCAAAAAGCGTATTTTGATTGGTTTGCGCAAAAGTTATCGCGTTTACTAACAAAGGGAAAGATTTTTGTCATTTTTGTTTTTTTTTTTTTAACGCGTAATGGCGGCGATCTGCGATTTTTTTTTCGGTACTGCGACATTGCGGCGGACAGATCGGACCCTTGACTGACATTTTTGACACTTTTGGGGTTACCAGTGACATTACTGCAGTAATCAGTGCTATACATATGCACTGTTACTGCAAAAATGACACTGGCAGGGAAGGGGTTAACTTTATTGGACAGGGAGGGGTTAAGTGTGTCCTAGGGGCGTGATTCTAACTGTGTAGGGACATTCCTATTGGTGTAAAAGCAAAGATCAACCGTTCTACATAGTAGAATGGACAGATCTTCACTTTTACACAGGGAGAACTGACAGGCAGCTTGTTTACACAAGCTGCTCTGTCTTTCTCCCTTCACAGGAGCGATCGCAGTGTGACTGGCGGACATCGAGTCCGCCGGTCACACGCACTGACTTGCCTGTGAACGAGCCGCGGCGGGCGCGATAGGCTCGCAAGTCAGTGACAGGCGAGTGACGTACCGATACGTCACTCTGCCTGGCCGGGGCTGACCGCCGCAGTATATAGTCGTGCGGCGGTCGGCAACCGGTTAATCGATGGTGGTTATCCATTAAATATACAGTCTCACACTGTGTCTCCACATTGAAGAATTACCTTTGGAGTGTCACTGGTCATATTATAGACTTATACCAGTATACAGTTTCATACTGTAATTAAAGTATATTTTCCCAATTTTGGCCTATCACGGGTGGTTTATTATTGTTGTTTATATATCACCTTTCATATGTTTTGTGTTTGTCACTATACACAATTATTCATTGCATTTTTAGCGCAACTATTTCTGGTATTTTTGTCTGTTTGGGTGTTATCTCACTTTTTAGTTGCAGCTTTTATTTATCTATTTATTTTCTCTGGTATTGTATAGCACAGTTATTTTTTCCTTTTTCACAAGTTCTATATTTTAGTATTCATTTCTAAATCTACATTGATCCTTCCTGGTGAGAGCATGTCTAGGGCATATTTCCAGTATGTTTCCCTTTGGCAGAGACGCTGTAATTTCTCTGCTTCGGGGAAACTGGCAGGGATGGATTCAATGACCCACACTTTAGGCCATTGGTGGATTTCTGGTGGTATTCTGTAAAATATCGGGGGATGCTGTGGTCATCTCTGCCACCCTCAATGAACCGACGATGCTCCCCAAAACGCTTGCGTAGGGTGCGTATTGTTCTGCCTACGTAATGGACCCATTGGATCCGATGGATCCACTCTCCCCCTCAGATAAGACAAAGGACAAGCGATTTGCATGAGGACTTTTCTATGATATGCCTTCTTTTAACCACGATCCTATAACATTTTTTAACCCCTTGTGCACTATAATAAAACTTTTAATATTGCACTTAGAGGTGCCTTTCTCTCTCTCAAGACATGTTGACAGGCATACTGAAAAATAGATTTGGGGTTTGCATGCACTTTAAAGGGAAATGTAAGCAATGGATAAGGAGATACAGTAACATTTTGCAACACACTTCTATTGAATCCCCAATGTTATTTCAAACAAGTACATTTTTTTTTTCTATATTTCCTTTTAGAAGCTGAAATCTCTCTGTGCGGATGTTTGTTTGCCCGGATACAGAAAAAAGCCACAATCTACAATCCACTCTTGCTGCTATGACTGTGTCCCATGTTCAGAAGGGCAGATATCCAATAAGACAGGTATATTTTATATTGCTTCTACTCTTCAGAAGAGCTGCCTGGGTGTCAGTGTAGTTTTCCATATACAGTATCTCACAAAAGTGAGTACACCCCTCACATTTCTGTAAATATTTTATTATATATTTTCAGGTGACAACACTGAAGAAATGACACTTTGCTACAATGTAGTGTAGTGAGTGTACAGCTTGTATAACAGTGTAAATTTGCTGTCCCCTCAAAATAACTCAACACACAGCCATTAATGTCTAAACCACTGGCAACAAAAGTGAGTACACCCCTAAGTTGAAATGTTCAAATTGGGCCCAATTAGCCATTTTCCCTCCCCGGTGTCATGTGACTCGTTAGTGTTACAAGGTTTCAGGTGTGAATGGGGAGCAGGTGTGGTAAGTTTGGTGTTATCGATCTCACTCTTTTATACTGGTCACTGGAAGTTCAACATGGCACCTCATGGCAAAGAACTATCTGAGGATCTGAAAAAAGAATTGTTGCTCTACATAAAGATGGCCTAGGCTATAAGAAGATTGCCAAGACCCTGAAACTGAGCTGCAGCACGGTGGCCAAGACCATACAGCAGTTTAACAGGACATGTTCCACTCAGAACAGGCCTCACCATGGTCGACCAAAGAAGTTGAGTGAACGTGCTAAGTGTCATATCCAGAGTTTGTCTTTGGGAAATAAACATATGAGTGCTGCCAGCATTGCTGCAGAGGTTGAAGGGGTGGGGAGTCAGCCTGTCAGTGCTCAGACCATACGCTGCACACTGCATCAAATTGTTCTGCCTGGCTGTCATCCCAGAAGGAAGCCTCTTCCGAAGATGATGCTCAAGAAAGCCCGCAGACAGTTTGCTGAAGACAAGCAGACTAAGGACATGGATTACTGGAATCATGCCCTGTGGTCTGATGAGACCAAGATAAACCTATTTGGTTCAGATGCTGTCAAGCGTGTGTGGCAGCAACCAGGTGAGGAGTACAAAGACAAGTGTGTCTTGCCTACAGTCAAGCAGGTTGGTGGGATTGTCATGGTCTGGGGCTGCATGAGTGCTGCTGGCAGTGGGGAGCTACAATTCATTGAGGGAACCATGAATGACAACATGTACTGTGACATACTGAAGCAGAGCATGATCCCCTCCCTTCCAAGACTGGGCCACAGGGCAGTATTCCAACCTAACGACCCCAAACACACCTCCAAGATAACCACTGTCTTGCTTAAGAAGCTGAGGGTAAAGGCAATGGACTGGCCAAGCATGTCTCCAGACCTAAACCCTATTGAGCCTCTGTGGGGCATCCTCAAACGGAAGGTGGAGGAGCGCAAGGTCTCTAACATCCACCAGCTCTGTGATGTCATCATGGAGGAGTGGAAAAGGACTCCACTGGCAACCTGTGAAGCTCTGGTAAACTCCATGCCCAAGAGGGTTAAGGCAGTGCTGGAAAATAATGGTGGCCACACAAAATATTGACACTGAGGGCCCAAATTGGACATTTTCACTTAGGGGTGTACTCACATTTTTTGCCAGCGGTTTTGATATTAATGGCTGTGTGTTGAGTTATTTTGAGGAGACAGCAAATTTACACTGTTATACAAGCTGTACACTCACTAATTTACATTGTAGCAAAGTGTCACGTTGTCAATGTTGTCACATGAAAAGATATAATAAAATATTTACAAAAATGTGAGGGGTGTACTCACTTTTGTGAGATACTGTATATCACAAAGGCTATCACTTGTCCATCACAGAGGATTGATTTCCCTAACAGAAGCACCCTATGATTCTTGTAATATTTTATATACAGTTTTTATTTAATAATGTTTTCTAATATATATATATATATATATATATATATATATATAAAACCCGATTCCCAAAAAGTTGGGACACTGTACAAATTGTGAATAAAAACAAAATGCAATGCTGTGGAAGTTTCAAATTTCAATATTTTATTCAGAATGCAACATAGATGACATATCAAATGTTTAAACTGAGAAAATGTATAATTTTAAGGGAAAAATAAGTTAATTTTAAATTTCATGGCATCTACACATCTCAAAAAAGTTGGGACAAGGCCATGTTTACCACTGTGTGGCCTCCCCTATTCTTTTTATAACAGTCTGCAAACGTCTGGGAACTGAGGAGACAAGTTGCTCAAGTTTAGGAATAGGAAATTTGTCCTTCTAGTTGCTCAACTGTCTTAGGTCTTCTTTTTCATATCTTCCTCTTTATGATGCGCCAAAGGTTTTCTATGGGGGAAAGATCTGGACTGCAGGCTGGCCATTCAAGTACCCGGATCCTTCTTATACGCAGCCATGATGTTGTAATTGATGCAGGATGTGGTCTGGCATTGTCATGTTGGAAAATGCAAGGTCTTCCCTGAAAGAGACAACGTCTGGATGGGATCATATGTTGTTCTAGAACTTGGATATACCTTTTAGCATTGATGGTGCCTTTCCAGATGTGTAAGCTGCCCGTGCCACACACACTCATGCAACCCCATACCATCAGAGATGCAGGCTTCTGAATTGAGCGCTGATAACAACTTGGGTTGTCCTTGTCCTCTTTAGTCCGGATGACATGGTGTCCCAGTTTTCAAAGAACTTCAAATTTTGATTCATCTGACCACAGAACAGGTTTCCACTTTGCCACAGTCCATTATAAATGAGCCTTGGCCCAGAGAAAACGCCTGCGCTTTTGGATCATGTTTAGATATGGCTTCTTTTTTGGCCTATCAAGTTTTAGATGGCAACGGCGAATGGCAGGGTGGATTGTGTTCACCGACAATGTTTTCTGGAAGTATTCCTGAGCCCATGTTGTGATTTCCATTACAGTAGCATTCCTGTATGTGATGCAGTGCTGTCTAAGGGGCAAAAGATCATGGGCATCCAGTATGGTTTTCCAGCCTTGACCCTTACACACAGAGATTGTTCCAGATTCTCTGAATCTTTGGATGATATTATGCACTGTAGATGATGATAACTTCAAACTCTATCAAATTTTTTTCTGAGAAACTCCTTTCTGATATTGCTCCACTATTTTTCGCCGCAGGATTGGGGAAATTGGTGATCCTCTGCCCATCTTGACTTCTGAGAGACACTGCCACTCTGAGAGGCTCTTTTTATACCCAATCATGTTGCCAATTGACCTAATAAGTTGCAAATTGGTCCTCCAGCTGTTCCTTATATGTACATTTAACTTTTCCAGCCTCTTATTGCTGCCTGTCCTAACTTTTTTGGAATGTGTAGCTCTCATGAAATCCAAAATAAGCCAATATTCTGCATGACATTTCAAAATGTCTCACTTTCAACATTTAATGTTATCTATATTATATTGTGAATAAAATATAAGATTATGAGATTTGTAAAATAGTCCATTTACTTTTTACTCACAATTTGTACAGTGTCCCAACTTTGGGTTTGTATATCTAAATATATATATACACACACACACACACACACACACACACACACACACACACACACAGTATCTCACAAAAATCAGTACACCCCTCACATTTTTGTTAATATTTTATTCTATCTTTTTATGTGACAACACTGAAGAAATGACACTTTGCTACAATGTGCTACTACTACTACTGCAAGTAGTGAGTGTACAGCTTATATAACAATGTAAATTTGCTGTCCCCTCAAAATAACTCAACACACAGCCATTAATGTCTAAACTGCTGACAAAAAAAGTGAGTACACCCCTAAATTGAAATGTCCAAACTGGGCCCAATTAGCCATTTTTCCTCCCAGGTGTCATGTGATTCATTAATTTTACAAGGTCTCAGGTGTGAATGGGGAGCAGGTATGTTAAATGTGGTGTTATCCCTCTCACCCTCTCATACTGGTCACTGGAAGTTCAACATGGCACCTTAATGGCAAAGAACTCTCTGAGGATCTGAAAAAAAGAATTGTTGCTCTACATAAGGATGGCCTAGGCTATAAGAAGATTGCCAAGACCCATGAAACTGAGCTGCAGCATTGTGGCCAAGACCATACAGTGGTTTAACAGGACAGGTTCCACACAGAACAGGCCTCTTCCTGGTCAAAGAAGTTGCTCAGCGTCATATCTAGAGGTTGTGTTTGAGAAATAGACGTATGAGTGCTGCCAACATTGCTGAAGAGGTTGAAGGGGTGGGGGGTCAGCCTGTTCTCATACCATACGCCGCATACTGCATCAAATTGGTCTGCATGGCTGTCGCAAACAGTTTGCTGAAGACAAGCAGACTAAGGACATACAGTAAATTACTGGAACCATGTCCTGTGGTCTGATAAGACCAAGATAAACTTATTTGGTTCAGATGGTGTCAAGCGTGTGTGGCAGCAACCAGGTGAGGAGTACAAACGCAAGTGTGTCTTGCCTACAGTCAAGCATGGTGGTGGGAGTGTCATGGTCTGGGGCTGTATAAGTGCTGTCGGCACTGGGAGGCTACAGCTCATTGAGGAAACCATGAATGCCAACATGTTCTGTGACATACTGAAGCAGAGCATGATCCCCTCCCCTCGGAGACTGGGCCACAGGGCAGTATTCAAACATGATAAGGACCCAAAACACACCTCCAAGACGACCACTGCCTTGCTAAAGAAGCTGAGGGTAAAGGTGATGGACTGGCCAAGCATGTCTCCAGACCTAAACCCTATTGAGTATCTGTGGGGTATCTTCAAATGGAAGGTGGAGGAGCGCAAGGTCTATAACATCCACCTGCTCCATGATGTCATCACACACACATACACACACTATAATGGCAAAAGTATTGGGTGGCCTGCCTTTACACGCCCATAAATGTAATGTCTTAGTCCGTAGGTTTCATTATTAGGTTGGTCCACCTTTTGCAGCTATAACAGCTTCAACTCTTCTGGGAAGGCTGTCCACGAGCTTTAGAAGTGTGTCTATGGGAATGTCTGACCATTATTCCAGAAGCAAATTTGTGAGGTCAGTCACTAAGGTTGGATGAGAAGGCCTGTCTCGCAGTCTCCACTCTAATTCTTTCCAAAGGTCAATTTGAAAGTTAAGTCAAGGGTTTTGGTCCGCAGCAGAATCGGATCGCATTGTGGTTCACAACAGTGCGATCCGATTCTGTGCAAACTGTCAGATCACACTACGATTTGCGATCTGAGCTGGGGGTGTCGTTAACTTTGAATTGACACCCCCAGCGTATGGCAGTGTAAACTGCCTGTGCTGCGGATGCGATGCGGGAACACGCAGATATATTCGCAGTGTTCTCGCATTGCATCAGTGTGAACCGGCACTGAAAGGACTGGTATAGGTGTACTATTGTTTGGTGTGCAGTATATATAGCGGTGTTATACACTTATAATATACTTTCTAATATAGAAAGCATATTATAGTGTATTTGGGTACTGCAGATATTTTGCCTCTTTCGCTGCATTAACTCTGCTATACACAGTGACAAAAGTTACTAGAAAATATTTTCATAACTGGTGTGATAAACCAGTGGCCCCCCCAAACCGACAGATTAAAGCAGGGTGTTATATACCTTCTTCCCCATATACTGCGCTTCTCTAGAGACTTTTGTCACAGGGTCATTTAAAAAATGACAGGCAGAGGAAGAGGCAGGCCCTTCCGCAGGGGTAGTAGGGGTAGGGCAGGAGCACCAGGCCGGAGCCAAAGTGGGAAGTTGCAGAAGGTGCGTTTGATTACGTCAAAGGATGCACCAGGCTTGGTTGAGTGGCTCACTCAGCCTTCCTCTTCTGCACCCTCCTCATCCTCTCTATCTGCACCCTCTTCACTCTCTGCTGTGTGCACCCCCAAAGATACCACCACCAACACCACCATATACCCTCCGCTTGAGTCACTGGAATTATTTTCCGATCCATCACAAGACATTTGCGATGCGCAGACATTGTTGGCATCGTATCAGGAAGAGGAGGTAGCAACAGCCGCCACTCAGCAATCTGATGACAGTACCAAGATCAGACCAAGGAGGTTGGTCCCCGCTGTTGCTACCTACTCCGAGATCTCTAATGTTAGTGGTGGGGAAGGTGACGTTGATGATGCAGAGGCAAAATTTCTGCAGTACCCAAATACACTTTTATGAAAGTATATTGTTATATAACACCCCCGCTTCAATCTGTCGTTTTGGGGGGCCACTGGTCTATCACACCAGTTATAATACTTTTTTCTAATTGCATTTGTCACTCTTTGTAGTTGTAGTATCGCTGCAGAACTGCTCACCAGTCACAATGCTGCACAATACAAATCCACTATAATATGCTTTCTATAATAATCCAGCATTGCGACTTCCTCATCTTCCTGCTCCTGCTCCTCGATGGCTTGATCTATGACACGACGCAATGCATGCTCCAGAAAGAAGGCGTAAGGTACGATGTCACTGATGGCACCTTGGCTGCGACTGACCAGTTTGGTGATCTCATCAAATGGCCGCAGAAGTCTGCATGCGTCGCTCATGAGCAGCCACTGGCACGGTGAAAAAAACCCAAGCTCCCCAGAACCTGTCCTGCTGCAGAGTTCGTACAGGTAGTCGTTAACTGCACGTTTCTGCTGGAGCAGCCTTTCAAGCACATACAAGGTTGAGTTCCATTGTGTCAGACAGTCACAAATAAGACGTATGACGGGCAGGTTGTGTCGCCGCTGAATATCAGCAAGGCGAGCCATGGCTGTGTAAGATCTTCTGAAATGGGCCGAGATTTTCCTGGCCTGCTGCAAGACGTCCTGGACCCCAGGGTATTTGACAATGAATCGCTGCATGACAAAGTTCAGGATGTGTGCCATGCATGGCACATGTGTAATTTTGCCCTGTTTCAGCTCGCTAGGCAGATTGGCACCGTTTTCGCACACCACTTTACCAACTGTCATTTTGAGCGGTGTTAGCCACTGATCTGCCTGTGAACGCAAAGCTGAAAGGAGTGCAGGACCAGTGTGGCTCTTGGCTTCCAGGCACAAGTGACGCAGCACAGCATGGCGACGTCTCACCTGGCATGTAGAATAGGTTCTGGGGATCTTGGGCAGCATAGCGGAAAAGACGGTAGCAGCGGAAAAGGAGGAGTCAGCAGAGGAGGAGAGGGAGGATGGAGTAGGAGGAGGAGAAGAAGAAGCAGGCCTGCATGCAATCCGTGGTGGTAAAACCAAATCTACACGGGTGCCACAGGTTACATGGTTGACGGCCGTCAGAAGGTTTACCCAGTGGGCAGTAAAAGTTATATACCTTCCCTATCCGTGTTTGCTAGACAACGTGTCTGTGGTCAGATGTATCTTGGCACCGACACTGTGTGCCAGAGATACATTCACTTGTCGCTGAACATGGCCATGTAGCTGGGATGCTCTTCTGCGAGAAATATTTCCTTTCTGGGACCTTCCATAGTGGTGTTCCAATGGCCACAAATTTTCAAAAGGCCTCCGAGTCCCACAGTTTATATGGCAGTAGCTGGCCGGCTGTCAGTTCCGACAAGCCAGCGGTCAACCATTGGGCAATTGGGTTATCCGGCAACATCATTTTTTTACCCTCGAACATTTGGGCTTTTTCTAGAAAAACGTGAGGACGGCATGATGGAAGGTGGAGTGGAGGACAATTGTGAGGAGAGAGGAGAAGGAGAAGAGGCTCAAGTGTGCTTTGTGGGTTCTGATGGCATTGCTCCCACTGGGCTTGGTGATGGGAGTCCAGGTGCCTTCTTAGGCCCCTTTCACACAGGCGGACCATTCAGATCCACCTGTCCGTTTTTTTGGCGGATCTGAATTATCCCCCCATGCATGTCTATGGGGCATCGGATGTCAGCGGAGACATGTTCACTGACATCCGATCCGATCTGTCAAATCTGGATGGATGGAAACCCTATTTTCCATCTGTCCAGTGGATCGTCCCTAGGTGAGTGTTGGGCTTACCGCAACTTATGCGTTGACTGCAAAGGCTCAAGCATCAGGGAACGCATAAACCGACAGGTGTCCGACTACATCGGATTAACGGCCAATGTGGATGCTCTGAGAAGTGATGAACCCCTATACTACTGGGTGAGCAGGCTTGACCTCTGGCCAGAGCTTGCACAATTTGCAATGGAACTGTTGGCTTGCCCCTCGTCCAGTGTCCTGTCCGAAAAGATGTTCAGCGCAGCAGGGGGGATCGTGACTGATAAGCTCACTCGCCTAGCTCACGACAGTTTTGACTACCTCACATTTCTAAAAATGAATGAGGCATTGATATCGGAGGAATTCAACACATGTGACCAGTAGACCATGTTTGATTCAAATTCCTCATGACAGGCCACAAATATCCGCCACCACCCATAACAATTAATGGTCCCTGTCTTAGATAAATACAGCGGCATAAAAGGCCTTTTATGTCCGTTGAATGCCTAATTGCTACAGTCTGTCCCAGCTCCACACAGCAACCTCTCCCTACACTGACAAAAGACTTTTGTGGACCTATTAGCTAGCGACAAGTCACTATACCACACAGCAACCTCCAGTCCCAGAATACAAAGTCCTTTGCTGTCAGGTGAACGCCTGTTGGCTAATTTTTGGGGCCTGTACTGGCCGACACTTACCTCTTTGTGAATGCCTAATTTTTCAAACTGGAATTGAAAAGCAATGGGTCTGTAAATGTTCCGCTAAATTGTGGAATGGATGCGGACCCATTTTACAGACGTGTGAATGAACCCTATATGTAATTGACATGTATTTACTGGCTGCTGTCAGTTCTGGCTGATTTAGAAAAAAAAAAATTTGGAAAAAAAAAAAATGTTATAGCAACTTTTCCAATAGCAATACTTCTGGTATGTCAGTGTCCATGTTGTGGGACTATGTTCGCGAACCTTTGAGAAAGTTTGCAGATGGCGTTCGCGAACCGCCTCTTCCGATGTTCGTCCATCACTATCTATCAGTCAGTTCAGTATAGACCATCTGTGGTGGAATCTTTTAATGCGATGTTATATTTTTCTCGTCTGTGAGTATGCATTTGACATTTTAATAAAACATTTTATACGGTGACCACGGGTAATGCACTAGGTGTTGCGCCTCCTTTTCTTTCTCTTATGTATCTCAGTTGGAGTTCCCCGCCTGAGGAGAGCAGCCCACCGGTCTTCCCCTTCGGAGTGAGCGATTGGCTGAATTGATTGTACAGACCATATATTGATATATATATATATATATATATATATATATATATATATATATATATATATATATATATATATATAGGCCACTTGATTATATATCAGGCCATTCAGTATCTATTGTTCAATTTATTATATATGAGCAGTGCAATATATATATATATATATATATATATATATATATATATATTATATATTTATCAACCAGTACTAACCTCCCCCCCCAAATCCACATCATGTCCGAAAGGCCTACAAGGAGAGGCTGATGCTCACAGGCCACAAAAAGAGGGCAAGCAGCCTCTGTGTCCACAGTGAAAAGTGGTGGTCACAGACATGGTGCATGCTCTGATGGCAGGGCACATCCATCCTGTTTTTTCCAGTGCTGGCCATGTTATTCAGCCACAACATGCAGAAGAGTTGGTGGAGTGGCTAACAAAGCCGTCCTCATCCTCTTTGTCCTCTGTCACCCAGGCTCATACTAGTTTACCTTCCACCACAGCTGCCAAAGTGGTCCATTCCACAGGCTCCTTCTCCACAGCTACTCCTTTTGTCGCCCCACCATCATGCACGGAGGAGTTACCTGAACTATTCGATCATAGTGTCAGTGACATGCTGCTGGAGGATGCACAGCAATTTGAAAGCTGTGGTGTTGGTTCCCAGGTTGATGAAGGGAATAAAGTGAGCCTAGAGGGAGGGGGTGACAATGACGGACAAGAAACTAGCAGTCATGTTGCCACAGCTGCAGCATACTGCCAAGTTTGCTCCAGTGATGAGGAGGGAGGGGATGATGAGGTCACTGATTGTACTTGGGTGCCTGACAGGATAGAGGAGGAAAGTGAGGGGGAGGAGGAGGAGTTAGCACAACTCCAATGAGGCAGTATGTGCTCCAGGGGCCGCCATAGGAGTAGCCAACCTATTGCATCACACCACAGAGCTCCACAGGTGCAGGGTGCTGCAAACTCCCCACGGAGTTCCAAAAGATCATTAGTGTGGGCGTTGCTGTTTGCAATTCCATCTGAAGCGGATCAAGCTTGGCCAGAACACCAGCCGCTTGGGCACCACATGCTTGACAAGACATATGATGACCAGCCATAAAGTCCGTTGGCAACAGCACCTGAAAGAGCCACAGGATAAAAACAAGCATACTTCACCTTTCTTCTCATCTGGGATCTCTTACCCTACTATACCTAATGTCTTCTCAAAAACCTGCATTGAGAGGGATGATGGTATAGCAATGAGTGCCACATATACTTGCACCCAATCTGCTAGCAGTACACCACAGCTTGATTTGACCAGCAGGCAAATTTCACTACCCCAGTTGCTGTACTGCAGAAAAAAATACTGTCCCAGCCATCCACCTGCTCAGCGTCTCAATGCTATCTTGACCAAATTGCTAGCACTACAATTGCTGCTTTTTCATCTGGTAGACTCTGCTCCATTTCATGAATTTGTGGAATGTACTGCACCACAGTGGCAGGTTCCACAAAGACATTTATTTTCACGTAAGGCCATTCCGGCTCTCCACCATCATGTGGAAGGTAGTGTTTTTGCCTCCTTGGACAGAGCAGTCAGCAGGAAGGTTCACATTACTGCTGACTCTTGGTCCAGCAGGCATGGACAGAATGTTACATTTCCTTCACAGCTGGCAGCTGGGAAGAATGCAGGACAGGGTTAAGTATTACAGCTTGTTTTGCCACCATGCCTCCAGAAAGCTGGTGCTGGTTCTGCCGCATCTGGCTACTCCACCTCCTTCTCCTCCACTTCTTCTTCCTCTATGTCTTCTTCTGCTGAATTGTCTTCTGTAGCAGCAGTGCTCCCTAAGAGTTCAAGTGCCTACGCAAGCAGTCAGGCTTTAAGATGCCATGCTTTGCTTCAGTGGTTCTATCTAGGGGATAGGAGTCACACCGGGGCAGAGATTCTGTCAGCTCTGCAGGGGCAGGCTCAGAGATGGTTGACGGCACGACAGCTTGAGCCAGGAATGGTTGTATGCGACAATGGCACCAACCTTCTCTCCGCCCTCCGACAGGGACACTTGACGCATGCTTGGCACATGTCCTGAATTTGGTGGTGCCGCATTTGTTGAACAGATACCCGGGCTTACAAGATCTCCTGAGGCAGGCCAAAAAAGTCTATGGCCATTTCTGGCGTTCATACAATGCCAGTGCTCAGCTATCTGACATTCAACGGGAATTAAACCTGCCCATCAACCGCCTCATTTGTGACATGCCCACCAGGTGTAACTCAACATTGGCAATGCTGCAGCGGCTGCACGCACAGCAGAGGGCCATTAATGAGTACATGTATGAGTATGGCACAAGGACAGGCATAGGGGAGCTTGGGTTTTTTCGCCATGCCAGTGGCTTTTGGTTAAGGATGCATGCACCATCCTGTCACCATTTGAGGAGGCCACAAGGATGGTGAGCCGGGATGATGCATGCATCAGTGACACTATCCCTCTAGTCTACCTGCTGGAGCACACACTTTGTGGAATCATGGACAGGGCACTTGAGGCAGAACAGCGGGAGCAAGAGGAGGACTTCCTTTCCTCACAAGGCACCTTTTATGCAGATATCATTCCTGCGGGGTCACAAAACACACAGGAGGAAGAGGAGGAGGAGGAGGAGGAAGATTGTGGCTGCATGGGTGTAGAGGATAGCATCCAGCAGTCTCCAAGGGATGGTTCTCATTCCACAGAAACCCCAGGAGTTGTACGTGGTTGGGGAGAGGTTGCTCCTGACATTGTCATCCTTAGTGACTCAGAGGACTCAGAAGCTCATGCCTCCTCAAACTTACGTTGCATGGGCTGCCTGATTCTGAAAAGACCTTTCCAGACACTGGGAAGTTAACATTCTCTGGACATGTTTCTGAGGCATCATTCAGCCAAAGGAGGAGCAGTGGTGAAGGCGGCCAGCTGACTGATGCCTTTAAACAGTTCTTTAGTCCTCAGCACCCAGGGCTGTTAGGTTTAAGCAACCATTGGCAGCTTTTACATCATATGGTGCATGATTATCTAGGGGCAAGAGCAGACTTGGAGACCTTTCCAACCGAGCATCCACTGGGTTACTGGGTCTTGAGGATGGACCACTGACAAGAACTTGTTCAATATGCAATGGAGCTACTGGCCTTTCCTGCTTCCAGTGTGCTCTCCAAACAGATGTTAAGTGCTGCTGGAGGTTTATAGAGTGCGTCTATCCACAGACTCTGTTGACCAGCTGACTTTTATCAAAATGAATCAGTCCTGGATCAACAGCAGCTATCAAGACCCTGATACTGATATAACTGATTGAATTTACTAGGGGTCTGTCATTCCTTGAAGACTGCATATGCTGCCCATCCTATTCCTCAACCTTAATTCTGCTAGCTTCCAACAATGTTTTTGGTTTAGGTCACCACCAGCAGCCAAGGCCTAATTTTTCTGCACTTGTATGACTGGTGCATACAATTTAAATGTTGTATGTAATTTTTAACAGTAGGCCCTGTCCCTGTGCCCTGCGCCCAGCAAGAGTAACTGTGAGGGGTAACGGTGTTCAGGCACCACCAACACCAAAGGCCACATTTTTTGCACCTTTATGACAAGTACATGCGATTTCAAATTTGTATGGAATTTTTACCAGCAGGGCCTGTTCCTGTGCCCAGCAAGAGTAACTGTGAGGGGTTACGGTTTTCAGGCACCACCAAAACCAAAAGCCCAACTTTTCTGCACCTGTATGTAAGTTCATGCAATTTCAATTCCGTATCAAATTTCTAAGGGCAGGGCCTGTCTGTCCTTGTGCCCAGCAAGAGTATCTGTGAGGAGTTACGGTGTTCAGGCACCACCAACACCAAAGGCCCAATTTCAGTTTCAGTTCTTGCTGATACTAATCTTCTAGGTCCCCATCACTCCAGCAGGATTGCATAGCCGACACCCAACCTTAGCCAGGTCAGATGACAGCACAGTGCCCCAACTAGATCACTTATAAGAACAGATACTACACTTTATCTTAGCCAATTTCAAATTTGTATGGAACTTTTACCAGCAGGGCCCGTTTCTACGCCCTGCAAGAGTATCTGCGAGGGGTTGCGGTGTTCAGGCACCAACAGCAACAAAGGCCACATTTTTTTGCTCCTGTATGACAAGTTCATGCGATTTCAAATTTGTATGGAATTTTTAGCAGCAGGGCCCGTTCCTGCAACCAGCAAGAGTAACTGTGAGGGGTTGTGGTGTTCAGGCTCCACCAACAACCAAGGCCCAATTTTTCAGCACATGTATGACAAATACATGTGCTTTGAAACTTGTATGTATATTTGTATATGACATTTTTTTCCTTTAGAAATGTCAGTATTGCTGCAGCAGGCTACATACATTGTAGAGATGCACTACTTTACAGGCACATTAAGGGGACCCCCCAGGCAAGACATTTAAAGGAATTTTTCATTTTTATAGTTTCACTTTAAGCATCATTAAAATCAATTAAAAAAACAATTTTGCATTGCTACATGTTCCCCAGGTCAGTACCCAGACCCCCATATACTTTTGTTGGGCAATAACTTGCATTTAAGCCTTTAAAATTAGGAATTTTGATTTTTGACTTTCGAGACTTCAATGTTCAAACAAACTTTCCCCCTGTTCGCGGTGTTCTGGTGCGAACCGAACCGGGGGGTGTTTGGCTCATCACTAATTATAAACATGAAAATGAAAACCAATCATATATTAAAATGCAAAAGTTTACATGTAAGGGCTTGTATTAGGCCAAAGCCAATATAATAAAATCATTACCACCACTCATATAGGCAAAAGATAAACCGTCTGGATTGGGTCCATGGGAGCTAGATTAAATATTTTGCTCTATTCCACATTAAATCTATGGGTATTATATTGATGATAAATGGAATTTGCTAATATCAAGATAATCTAGTAACCTAAAGACTTAGCGAATAGCGACCTTCCCAAAGATATCTACGCAAATTAAAGAAAGGGGAGGCAAATACAGTTAGGAGGCCTATGTTAGTGGACATCTGGGGAGCCTCAGGAGGATATATTTAGCCCAGTGTTTCTCAACATTTTTTCAGATACTGCACCCTTTAACCACTTCAGCCCCAGAAGGTTTACCCCCTTCATGACCACGCCATTTTTTGCGGTATGGCATTGCGTAATTTTAACTGACAATTCGTGCGACGCTGTACACAAATAAAATTGATATCCTTTTTTCCCACAAATATACATTTCTTTTGGTGGTATTTGATCACCTCTGCAGTTTTTATTTGTTGCACTATAAACAAAAAAAGAGCAAAAATTTTGAAAAAAAAAATAATAATTTTACTTTCTGCTATAAAAAAAATGTAGAAAAATCTAATTTCTTCATCAGTTTAGGCCAATTTGTATTCTGCTACATATTTTTGGTAAAAAAAATCCCAATAAGCGTATATTGATTGGTTTGCGCAAAAATTATAGTGTCTACAAACTATAGGATATTTTTATGGAGTTTTTATTTTTTTATTTTTTGTTTACTTGTGACGGTGATTAGTGATTTTTAGTGGGACTGTGACATTGCGGCGGACAAATCTGACTTTAAGTGACACTTTTTGGGGACCAGTAACACCAATACAGTGATCAGTGCTTAAAAAAAATGCACTGTCACTGTGCTAATGACACTGGCAGGGAAGGGGTTAACATCAGGGGCAATCAAAGGCTTAAATGTGTTCCTAGCAAGTGCTTTCTAACTGTGGGGGTGCTTTTTCTGTGAGAAGCTCAAGATCCCTGTTCCTGCTTAGCAGAATCACAGGATCTCTGTCTCCCCTACTAGCAGAACAGCGATTTGCCTTGTTTACATACGCAGACCACGTTCTTCCTCTCCCAGGAACTATCGGTTGGTCCCGGCAGACATCAGGTCCAGTGGACCCACTGATTAGCTCCCCCTGTGTCCAGTCACAGCAGGAGCTGGTTGCCGGTGGTGCGCTTGCGCACCACAGACCGGGAAGAACCAAATCATGTACCTGTACATAATTTTGTGCAGGAGAGCCGCCGCAGCACAGTATATATACGTGGGGTGGTTCGGCAGGTGGTTAGAAGTGTGCAAAATCCTGAGGGACCCCAGTCTAAAATATAGCAAAATGCAAATGTTACTTATCAATGAGAAACCTGAGCCTGTGATGATGCACTCAACCACTTTAAATAAATAACTACACATCACAAGCCCCTCTTCACATCAGAGGTCCCCCATCACGTCAGAGTCCCCCTATACAACAAAGTCCTCCCTATATGTCAAAGTCCCCATTATACTGTATGTCGGAGACCTCCCATCAGATTCCCAACATCCTACCAAGTCTTCTCATCACATCAGAGTCCACCCTCACAGACTCTCTCCAAATCACAGAGCTCCCCAATACACATTACCCTAATTCACACAGTCCCCCTGTTCACAAGGTCCTCTCTTCACATCAAAGCCTTCCAGCAGTGTGGTAGGGGCCTGTAAGTGGAGCAAGTCTAGAAAAGTCAGACTTCCATCCTCGCCTGAATACTGGAGTGGATACTGTATGCATGCTGCCTGCCGTGGATTAGCATCATGAGTTGCTATTTTTACAAGCAAGCGAACCACCAACATCATAGCAATAATTTACATTACACCTACTGCCCTAGAGTATTATTGGTTGCTTTGGTGCAATGAGAAAAATTGGTTTACCCTCAAATTCCAAGTACTGAAAAACACAAGAAAATGTATGTACAAATTACATCCCCACTTCTCCTCCACCAATGACTGTTTAAATAATTTTATTAAAAATGAATCTGTGTTGTATCTATTGCAGATAGTGAGAACTGTATGAATTGTCCAGGAGAAGAATGGCCCAATGAGAAGAAAGATCGGTGTATTCCAAAACCCCTTGAATTCCTTTCCTACACTGATGGCATTTCTAATGTATTCCTAACAGTTTCTGTTTTACTCTGCATTGTGACTGTTTTAATAAAGGGGATTTTTATTTCCTATAGGAACACCCCCATCGTCAAAGCTAATAACAGAAATCTGAGTTTTGTTCTCCTTATCTCCATCTTGTTGAGCTTCCTCTGTGTGTTTTTGTTCATTGGTCAGCCACTGGATATAACCTGTATACTGCGTGTCATGACATTTGGAGTCCTCTTCTCCATAGCCATCTCCTCTCTTCTTGCTAAAACAATCATGGTTTGCATCGCTTTCAAAGCCACCAAACCTGGCAGCTACTGGAGGAATTGGCTTGGAAGCAAACTGGCCAGTTCCATAGTATCAGTGTGTTCATCCATTCAAGTAATAATATGTCTTATTTGGTTGTCCTCTTCTCACCCTTTTAAGGACATGGACACTCACTCTTATCAGGACAGGATCATCATTCAGTGTAATGAGGGGTCAGTTATCGGGTTCTACTCTGTGTTGGGTTATATGGGGTTTCTGGCAGCTCTAAGCTTTGTTTTGGCTTTCATGGTGAGGACATTACCGGACAGTTTTAATGAGGCCAAATACATCACCTTCAGCATGCTGGTGTTCTGCAGTGTCTGGATTGCCATGATCCCGGCCTATCTGAGCACCAGAGGGAAATACATGGTGGCTGTGGAGGTATTTGCCATATTGGCCTCAAGTGCTGGACTTCTAAGCTGTATATTTTTTCCAAAATGTTTCATTATCTTATTTAAACCTAAATTGAATACACAATCATGTTTACTTGAAAGCAAAAATAGACAACAGTAACAATTCTTAGGGATCTGTCTTTAAATGTTTTCACACAAGAGACACACGGTGTCATATAGTTAAATAGTCCAAGTCTAAAGAGATTCAAGTGGAAAATGTTAATCCTGGGTGAAAGTTGTGTGAACCTGGTGTGATTTAATTTTTAATACTCTGGTAGTTAGATGGTAATGAAACCTTGGGCTGGAAGTGGATGATGATTTTGTGTTCATCAAGCCAAGGTGTCACTACAATCACCCTGGGTTGTGTATTAAAACTCTGATCTAGAAATTGGAGAATCATACCAAATTGAGTCCAAAATTAAATTTATGCCCAAATTTAATTTGGTACTGATGAAGTTAATATATGTGTGTGTTCACACTGCAATCTATCCTAATTCATTAGTTATGTCTGAGTCACCAGATTATCAACCCTATATTTTGTTAAGACTTGGTAAAGGGGCTGATGTTGGAGCCCTGAAATATGCTATCTTATTTATCCCTTTAATATTTAAAAAACCCATTTAGTGTTGCACTTCAATATGCAGATTAAGATTTTTTTTTAAAGATTTTTTAACAAACCCTCCAGTCTCCATCAGTCAAAGTTCTCCCTATGGTGGCCTCTCCTTACAGCAGTTGCCTCTGCTATTGCCCAAAACTGAGCCCTAACACTTATTTTACATGGGCTGGACTCCACTGAAAGACTTGCTCAGCAGGGGATCTGGTCTGCTTAGATCCTGATGAGCAGAGCAGAAAAGGCAACTGACGAGGTCTGTGTTCACTCAGTCTATGCAGAGCAGACATAGACACAGCTCCCTCTATTCTATGGGCAGTCCGATGCAAACGGACTGGCTGCTTATTTACAACCAGCTGCCATCTGATCCAATCTGGCCAGACAGAACGGAGCGGATCCCCTTCGGTTTGATTTTGCCTGATCTGATTAGATTGGAGATAGGTGAGTCTAAACCACCAGAAGTCATTTTACATTCGCTGCTTCATAGATTAGAATGGGTTGTCCAATCGGGTCCACCTGAAAAACAGACAGGCGGACCTGATCAGACCTCTCGTGTGAAAAAGGCCTCATTTTTTGTTCAAAAAACTTGTGTTTTAGAATGTTCATTAAATGTTCTATTAGTTATGGTTTCAAATTGACATTTGTTTTTGACTCTAGCGATAAAAAAAAAAAAAAATCAAATGAGCAGGATAGACATATTTTCTCATACAAATGCAATTCTAACAGTGATTGTGGTTTTGAGATTCGTCAGGTTTTTGTTGGGAATATCAATGTACTGAGAATATTTTTTATATAAATGTTTGTATCAAAATCTAATTGTGTCTCATGTAGGGAGCATGTTGGACCTCTGTGGAGAGACCGCTGTTTCAACAAACGTTTATTTTACTTTTATTTAGCTGATTTATGCTGATGGCTCAGTTTTGCTTTAAGAACATTACATAATAAAATAAAGGATGCATGTTTCATATTTTTATTGTTATTTTTAGAATTATGAGTGTATAAAATTAATATAATTTAGAACAGAAAGCACTGTATTCATAAAACACATCTCCCAAAAAAAAAAAAAAAAAAACATGCAAATTCACTTTAAGATCACAGTACAACACTTTTGGGTGTACCTTCTGATGATGTCACTTCCGCTTGATTAGTTTCATCATTCGACTTCCTCAAGATCCTGAGGAAGTTTAATGTTGAAACTTGTCGAAGGGAAGTGACACCAGTAGATTTTTGATATTTAATACTGTCAATATAACTTGACAATAGTAACTCAAAAGTACTTCAAAATGTTGTTTGCTTTTAATATTTTATTTTGAAATGAATGGAATTTCTCAAAAATAAAGCTACATTTACTGTTACAATTTTGTTTGTAAAGAAAGCATTTACCATTGTTCTCCGCTGATTTTTTTTTTATCACTACAGTCAAAAACAATTGTCAGTTTGACCCTATTACCTACTAGAACACTGAAGACACTTTATCCGGCTATAGATGACACGATTTTCTTTCCTGCAACTACAAAAAGAAAATTGCTTGATCCCCCCATAAACACAGTCAGTGTTACATATATATAGTTACACAGTTATTCAGGTTGAAAAAAGACACAAGTCCATCTGGTTCAACCAAAAAAAAAAAAAAAAAAAACAGTATTGAAAACCCAACCATACAATCCCATATACACAATCCTATGCAAAAGATTTAGGTTCCCCTAAATTGGGACTTTTTAGGCACAGATAATTGAAAAGATAGGTGGATCATATAAATAAAGAAGTTTTTATTAAATACAAATAGAAATCAAAATTTAAGAACAGTGTGCAAGCAAAAAACAAACAGAGAGGATATAACTTATAGTGCTCGAACATAACCCGACATGTTTCGGAGCTGAGGGTACTTGCTCCTTCTTCAGGGGAGTTCAAGCAGTACTCTGGTGGTATAAAGATAAGTGTGTAAGAAAAACCAGTATGTTTTTATAAAGGATTCTTACATAATATGAAGTGACTAAAAAAGTTCACATAATATATAGCATAAATAATGAGTACTTACAGGGTTATACCGTAACTGAGTTTAAAAGAGGCCTGCACAGAGGTTAAAAACAACTGGTGATAAAGATTGGTCCGGCAAACATGTGTAGCAGTGTGGGTTATAGATCGATGTTAATATTTAGAGAGGAGAGACACAGCTGTTAGATCACGGACGTGACCGACACTCAAACTGGGCATCTGGAGTCCTCAAACAAAGGGGGGAAGCCAGGTACAGTTTCTTGAAAGAGATATAGGTACAGCCGGTCTGAAAGATAGGCAGACAACAACTGATTAAAAAGCGGTTTAAGCATATCAAAGGGATTATGCGAAAAGATTATGCAAAAAACGGTATATATTTAGGGGACGAAATATATTTAAAGATAATGTCAGGGGAAACAAATGCCCGTATCAGGGACTACAAAATGTCATAGAATTGAAAAATAATAACAAAAAGCAATTAGATGGGTAGATATCATCCTTTGAAGATTTGGGGCAAGGGAAATGCACATACCTTGATAAAGACACAGGTTATAATGAGATAGAAAAACGTCCTCTCCACACTGCAGCCAGCAACCAAAATGCTGGCTGAGTGCTAGGAGAGGTGCCCTAATATATGCCGGCTAATTGATTGAAATGTGATTCAGCTGGCTTCACAGGACTTCCTGAGACACAGATACTGAGCCCGCCTCCATGCGTCACGCATTGGCGTGACGAGGTATAGAAACAATTGGGCTGGCTTCGCAAGGAGGGCTCCCTGGAACGCAGATGCCAGGCACGCCCCCACGCGTCACGCGCTAGCGTGACAGGGTGTGGGCGGAGCCGGCATATGCGTTCCACCGGCACGGAGATCGCAACCGGAAGTGGAAGGAAACCACCACGGCTGCTTATTGGTCGCCACTGGACCGTGAAGAGACCAGGGTAGTTGGAAGCAGGACCAAAGAGACACACCGCACGCTGCGGTGTGTGTCTCACCGTGCCGGGATGCTCAGAGAGAGAGGAGGAGCACAGTCCGGAGTTAAAACATGCTGGAACTCTATAAATCTAAATGAAGAAAATATTGATGTTTTTAAATATTAAATGTCAAAACTAGCTATATGTTGCACAGATTTAGAATCGATCACCAGGTGTGATTAACATGTTAGTCACTGGTAGTGGGCAGCCATATATTTACAACAAATAATCAACAGAACAAAAACAGGAGAAATAGAACAAAATTATAATATAAAAATTGACAATTGATGTATAGATGTACAAAAAAAAAAAAAAAAAAAATTTATATGATAGAACAAACTAAAGTACAAAAAGAAATGTATATAATAATGCTTCAATGAATAGAATTGTATACAGTAAATTATGCAAAGCTGAACCAACAGGAAAAATTAGGAGAATGGTGCCTGCAAAGGATATGACAGGCATAAGGCAAAAAGAGACAAAAGAGACATCAGGTGAGGACAAAGATGTAATTAATTCAAAGGTAGGAAAGAATAATTAAAAAATGGCATATGTAGTACATATGGAGAATGCCAAAACATCAAGTTTCCATCCCTCCAGAATTGAAACCTTCGAGATATGGTTTGAATGATAAGGTCCCATTTAATCCTGGTGGCTCGGTGGCCTTTAGGAGATAAATCCACCTGAGCTCAAGCTGGAGGAGGGACTTATTCCAGTCACCTCCTCTAGGGCCCGGGTGGATTCGGTCTAGGATCAGAAACTTGACTTTAGGCATCTTGCCTGCATGTACCGTGGCCACATGTCTGCCCAAGGGTAGATCAGGGTCTGATTTACGCATGCTTAGGATATGGCGATAAGCACGTCGCCAAAATTCTTGTTTGGTTTTGCCAATGTAAAAACATTGGCAAGTACAGAGCAAGAGATAAATTACGCCTATTGTCCGGCAATTCGCGAAATGTTTTGCTTGGTGAATATTGCCATTGGGAAGTACAGGGCATTTTTGTGTAAGCATGTAGCCACAATAACTACAACTGCCACATATGTAAGTACCCTTATATTTGCAGCAAGTGGACGATGAGGTGTCAATGAATTCACTGCGCACAATTTTGTCTCTTAAGGCGGGAGCCCTTTTGAAGACAAAATTGGGGGAATCAGACACATACTGGCCAAGGACCGGATCAGAAGACAAAAGGTGCCAGTGCCTGGACACAATGCGTCTTATTTTATGGTGTTGCTGCATATAGGGGGTAATGATCCTGAGGGTGTCCTTAGTGTCAGATGTAGTGACTATTTTTGGAGCCAGTAATTTTTCCCTGTCGCTTGACAACGCTCTCCGGTAAGCTTGTTTGAGGGATTTATTGGAATAACCTCTATGTTGGAGTCGTTTTTGAAGTCCATTGGCTGCCTCTTGGAAAGTTTTCAGAGTGGAACAATTGCGTCTGAGTCTCAGGTACTGGCTGGTGGGAATGGACCGAAGTAAGGGAGTGGGATGGAAACTAGACCCATGCAAGATGGTGTTTCCTGCTGTGGGCTTGCGAAAAAGGTTACTCTGAAGGGTCCCGTTGTCACTGCGTGTGACTTCAATGTCCAAGAAGGTAATACGATGAGAATCAAAGTTCATGGTAAATGAGAGATTGAAATCGTTTTTGTTTATGTGGGCCAAACAAGCTTCAAGAGATTCCCTAGGGCCATCCCAGATAAGGAACACATCGTCGATGTATCGCGTCCAAAAAGTGATGTGGTCGGTATACACCGACAATGTGTCATCGGTCAAAAAGAATTGCTCCCACTCCCCCAGGTACAGGTTAGCGTAGGACGGAGCACAGCATGTGCCCATCGCTACTCCCTGTACCTGGAGGTAGTGGGACCCATTAAAAGTAAACACATTATGAGTAAGGATATACAATAGCAGGTCCAAAATAAATTCACCATAGTCATCGAGTAAATTTTGGCAGGACATGATGTGTTTGACAGCTGCAATTCCCCTGGAGTGGGGAATTGAGCTGTAGAGGGCCTCAACGTCAATGGTTACCAAAGACGCAGTAGGAGGGACCCACAAATTCTCAATTTTATTTAAAAAATGAATAGTGTCCTTAGTAAATGAAGGTAGCCTATGAACTAGTGGCTGGAGAAAGGCATCCACAAGTTTGCTTGCGTTATCCGTCAATGCCCCACATCCCGAGATGATGGGTCTTCCAGGTGGATCTGTAGTGCTTTTGTGCACTTTGGGAAGCCCATAAAAAGTCGGGGTGATGGGGAATTTGATACGGATATAGTCCCATATTTGTTTGGTAAAGACATTATTTAAGTAGGCTGTATCGACTAGCTGGTAAAACTCCAAGTTGTATTTAGCAACTATATCAGGGGTGATACGCCTATACCAATCGGTATTTTTTAAGATGTTATTACACATACGTATATAATGGGAATTGTCCATTATCACGATGTTGCCACCTTTGTCAGCCTGCTTGATGGTAATAAGTTTGTTGGTGGCTAATTTATTTATTGCCTCTCTTTGAACTTGAGAGATATTGGATTGGGACATAGAGCGTAAATTCAACTTTTCAATATCATTGGATACCACTTTAAGGAATGCGTTGATATTTGCATTCTGGATTGCGGGGTAGGCATCTGATTTCTTACGAAGATCAGTGCCTGCTATCTTTTGCTGTTCTAATGGTTCAGGGGAGATGCCCGCAAGTAGGGAAGTGAGGTCAACGCGATCAATAAGATCTTCGTTCTCCTCAAGTAGAGAAATCAAGGTCTCTAAAGCTGGATCGTGTTTATCCAATTTCTTGTTATCCTTGTGATAGATATATTTGAAGTTAAGTTTTCGGACAAACAGGTGAAGGTCTTTGATGAAATCGAATTTTTTAATGTTGGATGTTGGGCAAAAATTTAGGCCCTTTTGTAGAATGGATAGTTCCGCATCCGATAACTTGTATTGGGATAAATTAATAATGGAAAAATCCGTAGTATCCTGTACCAAAGTATGAGGTACAGGATCAATTAGGTGGGGGGAGGGAGTGACGATAGTGCTGGTGTGAGTTGTAGGGCTCGTGAATGAACAAGATCTAAAAAACTTTGATCCTGTAGATCGGTGATTGAAGAATGGTGTATGGGTAGGTTGGCAGGATTGGTGGAGGGTGGTGCTAAACGTGGAGTGGGTGTGCTGGGAGGTGGGAAATCAGTGGGTGGTGGAAAGAGGGAAAGTCCATCTTTTTGTTGTGGTTTAACATTCGACTTTTTGGATTTTTGATCCATTCCAGGGTCATTATGATGTGGACGCTTAATGCGTTCCATTTGTGTTTTATGTGGTTTGGTGATGGGGGGTGGCTTCACAGGATATTGAACTGTAGATGATGCGATATCTTTCATGGGTGGGCGGACATTGGGCCTATTACCAGTCCAATGATAGGCTTTACCTTGTTGAAAGATGCTTCTGTCTTTATTTAGAATTTTTTGTTTTTTGATTAACGTGTTCTTATTGAAAACATCAAGTTGCTCTTTCAATTTAATTTCTCGATGGGGGAATGTAGTATGGGTCTTAAATTTTTTAAGCCTTGTACATGTGGAAGCTATATCAATATCTAATTTTGTGGCTCTCACTGTATATTCCTCGATAAGGAGGTTCATAAGGACCCCAGAACAATGTTGTAAGGCTTGTTCCCATTTGTTTTTAAATGAGGGGGTTAGATCCTCAAGTATAGGGAACACCTGGGGTCTGAGCCCATAGGGACTTATATTTTCTCTGATGTGTTCCTGGAAAGACCTAATATTCCAAAAAAGGGTAGATTTGCGTTCCAGCATTTTAGAAAGCTGGAAGAAAAGAGATGAAAGCTCTGTCTCTATAAATTCCTTATTTTCGAATTCCTGTTGATATTGTTCCATAAGGTTGTTCCACTCATCACCGATGAAGCCTGACAGCGTGCTGTCTTGCGTCATTGTGATGGCCAGTGACAGCGTACCAAAAGAAAAAAGATTTTAAGATAATTATTTATTCGATTATGTTAAATCATTAAACTAGATTTTTAGTTTTTTTGGGAAAACCCAGGATAAAAACCAAAGGAAGGAAAAACCAAAACAGCAATAGGTCTGAAATAGACTGCGGGGGCGGTATCTACTACCTGGAAAAATGTGGAGAATGTGCTAAAGACCTAGAGCCTGGTGTGCCAACATCCCTAATACGTATGCAAAAGATTTAGGTTCCCCTAAATTGGGACTTTTTAGGCACAGATAATTGAAAAGATAGGTGGATCATATAAATAAAGAAGTTTTTATTAAATACAAATAGAAATCAAAATTTAAGAACAGTGTGCAAGCAAAAAACAAACAGAGAGGATATAACTTATAGTGCTCGAACATAACCCGACATGTTTCGGAGCTGAGGGTACTTGCTCCTTCTTCAGGGGAGTTCAAGCAGTACTCTGGTGGTATAAAGATAAGTGTGTAAGAAAAACCAGTATGTTTTTATAAAGGATTCTTACATAATATGAAGTGACTAAAAAAGTTCACATAATATATAGCATAAATAATGAGTACTTACAGGGTTATACCGTAACTGAGTTTAAAAGAGGCCTGCACAGAGGTTAAAAACAACTGGTGATAAAGATTGGTCCGGCAAACATGTGTAGCAGTGTGGGTTATAGATCGATGTTAATATTTAGAGAGGAGAGACACAGCTGTTAGATCACGGACGTGACCGACACTCAAACTGGGCATCTGGAGTCCTCAAACAAAGGGGGGAAGCCAGGTACAGTTTCTTGAAAGAGATATAGGTACAGCCGGTCTGAAAGATAGGCAGACAACAACTGATTAAAAAGCGGTTTAAGCATATCAAAGGGATTATGCGAAAAGATTATGCAAAAAACGGTATATATATATCTTTGTCTCAGGAAGTCCTGTGAAGCCAGCTGAATCACATTTCAATCAATTAGCCGGCATATATTAGGGCACCTCTCCTAGCACTCAGCCAGCATTTTGGTTGCTGGCTGCAGTGTGGAGAGGACGTTTTTCTATCTCATTATAACCTGTGTCTTTATCAAGGTATGTGCATTTCCCTTGCCCCAAATCTTCAAAGGATGATATCTACCCATCTAATTGCTTTTTGTTATTATTTTTCAATTCTATGACATTTTGTAGTCCCTGATACGGGCATTTGTTTCCCCTGACATTATCTTTAAATATATTTCGTCCCCTAAATATATACCGTTTTTTGCATAATCTTTTCGCATAATCCCTTTGATATGCTTAAACCGCTTTTTAATCAGTTGTTGTCTGCCTATCTTTCAGACCGGCTGTACCTATATCTCTTTCAAGAAACTGTACCTGGCTTCCCCCCTTTGTTTGAGGACTCCAGATGCCCAGTTTGAGTGTCGGTCACGTCCGTGATCTAACAGCTGTGTCTCTCCTCTCTAAATATTAACATCGATCTATAACCCACACTGCTACACATGTTTGCCGGACCAATCTTTATCACCAGTTGTTTTTAACCTCTGTGCAGGCCTCTTTTAAACTCAGTTACGGTATAACCCTGTAAGTACTCATTATTTATGCTATATATTATGTGAACTTTTTTAGTCACTTCATATTATGTAAGAATCCTTTATAAAAACATACTGGTTTTTCTTACACACTTATCTTTATACCACCAGAGTACTGCTTGAACTCCCCTGAAGAAGGAGCAAGTACCCTCAGCTCCGAAACATGTCGGGTTATGTTCGAGCACTATAAGTTATATCCTCTCTGTTTGTTTTTTGCTTGCACACTGTTCTTAAATTTTGATTTCTATTTGTATTTAATAAAAACTTCTTTATTTATATGATCCACCTATCTTTTCAATTATCTGTGCCTAAAAAGTCCCAATTTAGGGGAACCTAAATCTTTTGCATACGTATTAGGGATGTTGGCACACCAGGCTCTAGGTCTTTAGCACATTCTCCACATTTTTCCAGGTAGTAGATACCGCCCCCGCAGTCTATTTCAGACCTATTGCTGTTTTGGTTTTTCCTTCCTTTGGTTTTTATCCTGGGTTTTCCCAAAAAAACTAAAAATCTAGTTTAATGATTTAACATAATCGAATAAATAATTATCTTAAAATCTTTTTTCTTTTGGTACGCTGTCACTGGCCATCACAATGACGCAAGACAGCACGCTGTCAGGCTTCATCGGTGATGAGTGGAACAACCTTATGGAACAATATCAACAGGAATTCGAAAATAAGGAATTTATAGAGACAGAGCTTTCATCTCTTTTCTTCCAGCTTTCTAAAATGCTGGAACGCAAATCTACCCTTTTTTGGAATATTAGGTCTTTCCAGGAACACATCAGAGAAAATATAAGTCCCTATGGGCTCAGACCCCAGGTGTTCCCTATACTTGAGGATCTAACCCCCTCATTTAAAAACAAATGGGAACAAGCCTTACAACATTGTTCTGGGGTCCTTATGAACCTCCTTATCGAGGAATATACAGTGAGAGCCACAAAATTAGATATTGATATAGCTTCCACATGTACAAGGCTTAAAAAATTTAAGACCCATACTACATTCCCCCATCGAGAAATTAAATTGAAAGAGCAACTTGATGTTTTCAATAAGAACACGTTAATCAAAAAACAAAAAATTCTAAATAAAGACAGAAGCATCTTTCAACAAGGTAAAGCCTATCATTGGACTGGTAATAGGCCCAATGTCCGCCCACCCATGAAAGATATCGCATCATCTACAGTTCAATATCCTGTGAAGCCACCCCCCATCACCAAACCACATAAAACACAAATGGAACGCATTAAGCGTCCACATCATAATGACCCTGGAATGGATCAAAAATCCAAAAAGTCGAATGTTAAACCACAACAAAAAGATGGACTTTCCCTCTTTCCACCACCCACTGATTTCCCACCTCCCAGCACACCCACTCCACGTTTAGCACCACCCTCCACCAATCCTGCCAACCTACCCATACACCATTCTTCAATCACCGATCTACAGGATCAAAGTTTTTTAGATCTTGTTCATTCACGAGCCCTACAACTCACACCAGCACTATCGTCACTCCCTCCCCCCACCTAATTGATCCTGTACCTCATACTTTGGTACAGGATACTACGGATTTTTCCATTATTAATTTATCCCAATACAAGTTATCGGATGCGGAACTATCCATTCTACAAAAGGGCCTAAATTTTTGCCCAACATCCAACATTAAAAAATTCGATTTCATCAAAGACCTTCACCTGTTTGTCCGAAAACTTAACTTCAAATATATCTATCACAAGGATAACAAGAAATTGGATAAACACGATCCAGCTTTAGAGACCTTGATTTCTCTACTTGAGGAGAACGAAGATCTTATTGATCGCGTTGACCTCACTTCCCTACTTGCGGGCATCTCCCCTGAACCATTAGAACAGCAAAAGATAGCAGGCACTGATCTTCGTAAGAAATCAGATGCCTACCCCGCAATCCAGAATGCAAATATCAACGCATTCCTTAAAGTGGTATCCAATGATATTGAAAAGTTGAATTTACGCTCTATGTCCCAATCCAATATCTCTCAAGTTCAAAGAGAGGCAATAAATAAATTAGCCACCAACAAACTTATTACCATCAAGCAGGCTGACAAAGGTGGCAACATCGTGATAATGGACAATTCCCATTATATACGTATGTGTAATAACATCTTAAAAAATACCGATTGGTATAGGCGTATCACCCCTGATATAGTTGCTAAATACAACTTGGAGTTTTACCAGCTAGTCGATACAGCCTACTTAAATAATGTCTTTACCAAACAAATATGGGACTATATCCGTATCAAATTCCCCATCACCCCGACTTTTTATGGGCTTCCCAAAGTGCACAAAAGCACTACAGATCCACCTGGAAGACCCATCATCTCGGGATGTGGGGCATTGACGGATAACGCAAGCAAACTTGTGGATGCCTTTCTCCAGCCACTAGTTCATAGGCTACCTTCATTTACTAAGGACACTATTCATTTTTTAAATAAAATTGAGAATTTGTGGGTCCCTCCTACTGCGTCTTTGGTAACCATTGACGTTGAGGCCCTCTACAGCTCAATTCCCCACTCCAGGGGAATTGCAGCTGTCAAACACATCATGTCCTGCCAAAATTTACTCGATGACTATGGTGAATTTATTTTGGACCTGCTATTGTATATCCTTACTCATAATGTGTTTACTTTTAATGGGTCCCACTACCTCCAGGTACAGGGAGTAGCGATGGGCACATGCTGTGCTCCGTCCTACGCTAACCTGTACCTGGGGGAGTGGGAGCAATTCTTTTTGACCGATGACACATTGTCGGTGTATACCGACCACATCACTTTTTGGACGCGATACATCGACGATGTGTTCCTTATCTGGGATGGCCCTAGGGAATCTCTTGAAGCTTGTTTGGCCCACATAAACAAAAACGATTTCAATCTCTCATTTACCATGAACTTTGATTCTCATCGTATTACCTTCTTGGACATTGAAGTCACACGCAGTGACAACGGGACCCTTCAGAGTAACCTTTTTCGCAAGCCCACAGCAGGAAACACCATCTTGCATGGGTCTAGTTTCCATCCCACTCCCTTACTTCGGTCCATTCCCACCAGCCAGTACCTGAGACTCAGACGCAATTGTTCCACTCTGAAAACTTTCCAAGAGGCAGCCAATGGACTTCAAAAACGACTCCAACATAGAGGTTATTCCAATAAATCCCTCAAACAAGCTTACCGGAGAGCGTTGTCAAGCGACAGGGAAAAATTACTGGCTCCAAAAATAGTCACTACATCTGACACTAAGGACACCCTCAGGATCATTACCCCCTATATGCAGCAACACCATAAAATAAGACGCATTGTGTCCAGGCACTGGCACCTTTTGTCTTCTGATCCGGTCCTTGGCCAGTATGTGTCTGATTCCCCCAATTTTGTCTTCAAAAGGGCTCCCGCCTTAAGAGACAAAATTGTGCGCAGTGAATTCATTGACACCTCATCGTCCACTTGCTGCAAATATAAGGGTACTTACATATGTGGCAGTTGTAGTTATTGTGGCTACATGCTTACACAAAAATGCCCTGTACTTCCCAATGGCAATATTCACCAAGCAAAACATTTCGCGAATTGCCGGACAATAGGCGTAATTTATCTCTTGCTCTGTACTTGCCAATGTTTTTACATTGGCAAAACCAAACAAGAATTTTGGCGACGTGCTTATCGCCATATCCTAAGCATGCGTAAATCAGACCCTGATCTACCCTTGGGCAGACATGTGGCCACGGTACATGCAGGCAAGATGCCTAAAGTCAAGTTTCTGATCCTAGACCGAATCCACCCGGGCCCTAGAGGAGGTGACTGGAATAAGTCCCTCCTCCAGCTTGAGCTCAGGTGGATTTATCTCCTAAAGGCCACCGAGCCACCAGGATTAAATGGGACCTTATCATTCAAACCATATCTCGAAGGTTTCAATTCTGGAGGGATGGAAACTTGATGTTTTGGCATTCTCCATATGTACTACATATGCCATTTTTTAATTATTCTTTCCTACCTTTGAATTAATTACATCTTTGTCCTCACCTGATGTCTCTTTTGTCTCTTTTTGCCTTATGCCTGTCATATCCTTTGCAGGCACCATTCTCCTAATTTTTCCTGTTGGTTCAGCTTTGCATAATTTACTGTATACAATTCTATTCATTGAAGCATTATTATATACATTTCTTTTTGTACTTTAGTTTGTTCTATCATATAAATTTTTTTTTTTTTTTTTTGTACATCTATACATCAATTGTCAATTTTTATATTATAATTTTGTTCTATTTCTCCTGTTTTTGTTCTGTTGATTATTTGTTGTAAATATATGGCTGCCCACTACCAGTGACTAACATGTTAATCACACCTGGTGATCGATTCTAAATCTGTGCAACATATAGCTAGTTTTGACATTTAATATTTAAAAACATCAATATTTTCTTCATTTAGATTTATAGAGTTCCAGCATGTTTTAACTCCGGATTGTGCTCCTCCTCTCTCTCTGAGCATCCCGGCACGGTGAGACACACACCGCAGCGTGCGGTGTGTCTCTTTGGTCCTGCTTCCAACTACCCTGGTCTCTTCACGGTCCAGTGGCGACCAATAAGCAGCCGTGGTGGTTTCCTTCCACTTCCGGTTGCGATCTCCGTGCCGGTGGAACGCATATGCCGGCTCCGCCCACACCCTGTCACGCTAGCGCGTGACGCGTGGGGGCGTGCCTGGCATCTGCGTTCCAGGGAGCCCTCCTTGCGAAGCCAGCCCAATTGTTTCTATACCTCGTCACGCCAATGCGTGACGCATGGAGGCGGGCTCAGTATCTGTGTCTCAGGAAGTCCTGTGAAGCCAGCTGAATCACATTTCAATCAATTAGCCGGCATATATTAGGGCACCTCTCCTAGCACTCAGCCAGCATTTTGGTTGCTGGCTGCAGTGTGGAGAGGACGTTTTTCTATCTCATTATAACCTGTGTCTTTATCAAGGTATGTGCATTTCCCTTGCCCCAAATCTTCAAAGGATGATATCTACCCATCTAATTGCTTTTTGTTATTATTTTTCAATTCTATGACATTTTGTAGTCCCTGATACGGGCATTTGTTTCCCCTGACATTATCTTTAAATATATTTCGTCCCCTAAATATATACCGTTTTTTGCATAATCTTTTCGCATAATCCCTTTGATATGCTTAAACCGCTTTTTAATCAGTTGTTGTCTGCCTATCTTTCAGACCGGCTGTACCTATATCTCTTTCAAGAAACTGTACCTGGCTTCCCCCCTTTGTTTGAGGACTCCAGATGCCCAGTTTGAGTGTCGGTCACGTCCGTGATCTAACAGCTGTGTCTCTCCTCTCTAAATATTAACATCGATCTATAACCCACACTGCTACACATGTTTGCCGGACCAATCTTTATCACCAGTTGTTTTTAACCTCTGTGCAGGCCTCTTTTAAACTCAGTTACGGTATAACCCTGTAAGTACTCATTATTTATGCTATATATTATGTGAACTTTTTTAGTCACTTCATATTATGTAAGAATCCTTTATAAAAACATACTGGTTTTTCTTACACACTTATCTTTATACCACCAGAGTACTGCTTGAACTCCCCTGAAGAAGGAGCAAGTACCCTCAGCTCCGAAACATGTCGGGTTATGTTCGAGCACTATAAGTTATATCCTCTCTGTTTGTTTTTTGCTTGCACACTGTTCTTAAATTTTGATTTCTATTTGTATTTAATAAAAACTTCTTTATTTATATGATCCACCTATCTTTTCAATTATCTGTGCCTAAAAAGTCCCAATTTAGGGGAACCTAAATCTTTTGCATACGTATTAGGGATGTTGGCACACCAGGCTCTAGGTCTTTAGCACATTCTCCATATACACAATCCTATACCCGCAGATGATCCAGAGGAAGGCGAAAAAACCCCCAGCAAAGTATAATCCAATTTGCTACAGCAGGGGACAAAAATTCCTTCCTGATCCCCCGAGAGGCAATTGGATATTCCCTGGATCAACTTTGCCTAAAAAAAAATGTAGTACCCATTTATATTATGTACACCCAGGAAAGAATCCAGGCATTTTTAAAGCAATCTAATGAGCTAGCCAGAACCACCTCTGGAGGGAGTCTATTCCACATTTTCACAGCTCTTACGGTGAAGAAACCTTTCCGTATTTGGAGACTAAATCTGTTTTCCTCTAGACGTAAAGAGTGCCCCCTTGTCCTCTGTGTTGACCTTAAAGTAAACAACTCAACACCAAGTTCATTCTATGGACCCCTTATGTATTTATACATGTTGATCATATCCCCCTTTAATCTCCTCTTCTCAAGAGAGAATAAATTCAGTTCCTTTAATCTTTTCTCATAGCTGAGCTTCTCCATGCCTCTTATCAGTTTGGTTGCCCTTCTCTGCACTTTCTCCAGTTCCCCGATATCCTTTTTAAAAAACTGGTGCCCAAAACTGAACGGCATATTCCAGATGAGGTCTTACTAATGATTTGTACTGGGGCAAAATGATATCTCTCTCTCTGGAGTCCATGCTTCTGTTAATACAAGAAAGGACTTTGCTTGCTTTGGAAACAACAGGTTGGCATTGCATGCTATTATTACGTTTATGATCTACCAAAACACCCAGAACCTTCTCCACTATGGATTTCCCCAGTTCTACTCCTCCTAGTATGTATGATGTACGCATATTTTAGCCCCCAAGTGCATAACTTTACTTTTATCAACATTAAACCTCATTTGCCACATAGTTGCCCAATGAAACAGTGCATTGAGGTCAGCTTGTAAGTTGGAGACATCCTGTAAAGAAGTTATTCCACTGCAAAGCTTGGTGTCATCTGCAAAGACTGAAATGCTACTTTTAATCACAGACCCGATATCATTTATAAAGATATTGAAAAGTAATGGTCCCAACACTGAACCTTGGGGTACACCACTGATAACTTTAGACCATTCAGAGTAAAAATCATTAACCACTTCTCTCTGAATTCTATCTTTTATCCAATTTTCTATCCAATTACAAACTGAACTTTCCAAGCCAGTAGACTTTACCTTACACATTAGCCGTGTGTGGGGAACTGTGTCAAACGCTTTTGCAAAATCCAAGTATACTACGTCCACAGCCACCCCCCTGTCCAAGGTTTTTCTTACCTCCTCATATAAAAAGAAATCAGGTTTGTTTGACAACTTCTGTCTTTCATGAATCCATGCTGTCTGTTGCTTAAAATATTTTTTTCCAGCTAGAACTCATCTATGTGGTCTTTTATTAAACTCTCCAATATCCGACTATAGAAGTTAAACTAACAGGTCTATAGTTACTTGGCAAAGACTTTGATCCCTTTTTAAATATAGGCACCACATTGTCCCTATGCCAAGCCAGTGGTACTATTCCAGTCCTTAACAAGTACCTTAAAATTAGAAACAAAGGCTTTGAAATTACAGCACTCAATTCTTTTAGGATGCGTGGGTGGATGCCATCTGGTCCAGGTGCTTTATCCACCCTTATTCTGTCTAAATATTTCTAGACCATATCACTTTTGAGCGATTGTGGATCATTTGGGGCTGTGTCAATACCGTCCTCATTATGGTCATGAGCTCCCCCATGCTCCTTTGTATATACAGAGCTGAAGAAAGTATTTAATAAATTTGCCTTCTCTTTGTCCCCAGTCACCCACTCCTGATTATTTTGTAAAGGGCCTACATGCTCAGACCTAACCGTTTTACTGTTAATATATTTGAAGACTTTTTTGGGGTTTTTCCTACTATCTTTTGCAATCTGTCGTTCATTTTAAATGTTTGTGTCCCTGATTTCCTTTTTATATATTCTGTTATATTCTTTGTAACAAATAAACAATGATAGTGTTCCCTCATTTTTATATTTTTTAAAAGCTCTTTTCTTTTTATCTATAGCTTTTTTAACTTTTGCCGTGAGCCACATAGGTTTTATTTTTAGCCTTTTAAACGTATTACCCATGGGAATATACTTTGCATTGAGTTTGCATAAAGTGTTTTTGAAAAATTCCCATTTCTGTTCTGTGCTCATCGATGCCAATATTCCCTCCCAGTCTAAATCCTAGAGAGTAGCCCTCATCCTCAGTGTTGAAGGGGGAATACCTCCCATTGATCTATTGTGTTTTCCCAGCTGGGAGTACGTAATGATTATTGTTAGTGGCTATAGCCACTGGCAATAATTACATCCTAAAAATCTGACATGCTGGTTGTACCCAAGTCGATCAGTGGATCAACTTAGGTGCAATCATGCTGCCCATACATGGTTTGAAGCTTGGCCAGTCCCTGCTGAACCAGCCAATATTTGAACCATCTATAACCAGCTTTAGGGCTCAGAATGACCAATAGGGAAAGATAACTGTATTAAGGAGAGGCTGCTGTAAGGACAATTTTGGACACTAGGGGTCTATTTAAAAACATTGATCCTGAAATTGAGCACTCCTGGGTGTGCCTGCTGATGACATCACTTCCGTTTGACCAGCATGAGAAAAGAAGCTTCCTAATATTGAAATCATGTCAATATTATACATCTTATTACAAAAAAATTATAATTACAGTATAGGTACAGTAATACCTTTCTAAAAAAAGTTTGAAAAATAGTACAATCTTTTGAACAATTGCAAGCCAAAGTTACAGCTCAAGAAGCATTGATCACAGATCTAACTTATCAACTAGATGATTAGGAAAATCATAATAGACGGCAAAATATAAGAATTCAGGGCGTCCCAGAAACCATCACTTTATCTGATTTGACATCTACGATGCAGGAAAGTTTTAAGCAAATACTAGGTTAAGAAGCGCCAGATTATATTGCGAAAGACTGGGTGCACAAACCTTCTGGTCCTCCATCTCAGAATTTAAATAAGTGTTAGGGATATCACATGCAGGCATCCAACAAGGATGATCAGATCAGTTGACTCCAACTTAAGAAATCAGGAACCAGACTGAATAAGGTTAAAATATGTTTACTAAGACAAATGACATACTTCCAATACCAACACCAGTAAGCCATAAACAACATAAGTAATAAATAAATGTGACAGTGCAAAAACACAAAATAGGAACCTAACTAACTATATGCAAAATTGAGGGAGCACACATATGCAGGACAAGTTCAGGACAGGGACAGGAGACAAGGGGAGCAGGAAGGCAGGTACTGGGAGCTGGAAGCAAGAAGCAGGGTACAGGGAGTAGGTCTCAGGGTCAGGGTACAAGTATCGTGAACAATGATCAGGATCAGGATTAGGTTCAGGCAGGGACACAGCTTGTTATGAATAAGCACAGCATTTTTGTGTGAAACGCGTCAACCTTCTATACCTGCTACTGTCCTGTGTGGATTATTGTTGGAGCAACTCATCTCTTGCTTCAGGAGCACGGCTTGCAGGAAGAATACTAAAGCCCTCAACCTCAGTTAAGGGTGGGCTTATATACCCACAGTAGTCCACATCAGTTGCATCCTAATTCGTTTTATAATCCAGCTGTTGGGAGACACCCACTGGTGGCCAACAGAACTACACCATTTGATTCCAGGAAGAACAGTGCCACCAGCAGATGACCCAAGTAATGAGGACACAGGTCCTGACAGTAAGCCTTGTGACATAATTTGCAGGCTACATAAGGATACTATCAAGGAGGTCATAATGAGAGTGATGAGAGTTGGACACCTTATAGAGTAGAAAGGGTCTAGATTATAATTATTTCCAGACCTCTCAAGGCAAACACTGCAAAGGAATAAAGTACCTCGCCCACTTATAGAAGTCTGCAACAAGCAATGCAAACCATAAATGGGGATTCCCATTTCATCTGTTAGCAACTAAAGATGGGATTACAGCCTTGCTTAGAGACAAAGGAGGTCTCCCACATTTTATAGGTACATTTGTTAAACTATTAATTGTAAAATGGGGCTTCCAGATTCCGATAAGCCCCCTGCCTGCCGACCTCCACAACCACAGCCCAGGGTTGTGGGTAAGAGGACTTTGTCCACATCAACATAGGGAAAAGGTGCTTTGCGGTGGGGGGCAGCCCCAAAGCACCCCCCATGTTGAGGGCATGTGGCCTGGTATGGTTTAGAAGGGGGGGTGCTTACTCTTCCCCTCACTTTCCTTGCATGCTAGGCTGCATGCTCAGATAAGGGTTGGGAAAGGATTTGGAGGGGGTACCCCACACTGTTTTTTTTTTACATTTTGGCATGGGGTTCCCCTTAAAATCCAAACCAGACCCAAACAGCCTGGTATAGATTGGGGGGGACCCCATGCCTTTTTTTTTACACTTTTGTATTGCAATGGCATTGTATTACCAGCAATTTAAATGTATTTTTTTCTTTATATATATGTCAGTTTTGCTTCAGCATCATTAAACTGACTCGCGGAGCTCTCCCACTCTGTGATGGATGCCTGGAACCTGCCTCCACCAGCTCACTAGATGCCACTCCCACAGCCACACTGTGTGTCTTTCTGCAGGAAAAGGAGCAATGGCCACCCTAGGTAACAGGCTGATCCCCGCCTAGCACACTCTCCTTCGCTGATAAGCTGACACAGCAACCAAGCTGCCATGTGGAGCCGACCCGGGGTCCCAATGAGTGAAGGACTGCAGAAGGGGGGTAAGCCGAAGGGTTCCCCTGATGGTGGGGTTTCCTCCCAGGCCTCACCATCGCTGTGACTGTCCCTGTGTGATTCTGAACCCGGGGAGTGATCTCGGGATGCAATCGCTCTGGAGGCCTTGACCTTCGAGGTTGTGTGGTGACAGGAGGGGGAGAAGCAGCACCCCTCTGCCAGACTCCCGCTAGCAGCTATTGGGCATGATGATGCAGCCAGTCACTGCTGTCCCCAGCTGCCACAGCCCCCAGCTGGGACAATAAATCATCCAAGTCACCCATGGGTGTTTTCCTCTGTCTCTCGAACAGATCTAAAGAGAGCTGAACTGCAAAAGTTCCTCCTTCTCAAGCACACTCTCCTCCGACTGACGACTTCCAAGACACTCCTACAGATCCCTTTACCGCAGTCCCATCTTCTACAGTCCTCCCCACCAATCACGTAAGTATTCTTTCAAATAATGCTCCCCACTGACCAAAAGCCCCTTCCACACGCCAACCCCTTTTTAACCCTATCATGTTGACCCTGCATTCATGCTTTGTCCTTTTTACTTCGGGCCTATCTGTATGTGGCATAAGCACGATTTTAAAACACTGGAGAGGATAAACACTATGGGATTCATTTACTAAAATTTGAGAGTGCAAAATCTGGTGCAGCTGTGCATGACAGCCAATCAGCTTCTAACTTCAGCTTGTTCAATTAAGCTTTGAGAAAAAAACTTTAATTTAATTGCTTCATATGCAGAGCTGCACCAGATTTTTCACTCTCCAGTTTTAGTAAATGAACTCCTATGTTTTTTATGACCCTATAGGCCAAGTTGTGTCAGCTCCATTTTCTGATCAACAGGACTGAATTTGCCTTTTTATGAAGGTTAAAAGGTGTGGTGTGGGAGGTGGTGGTGTAGGGCTAATGTTGGAGATCTGGTTTTTCAGTTTAAAGTGTTTTTTTTTGCTTTGCCTTTTGTATATAAGGGTTTGATGGGTGAAAATATAATGCAAGGGAGTAATCTTTACGTCTAGAGGAAAAGAGAATTTGTCTCCAAAACAGGAAAGTTTTCTTCACAGTAAGAGCTGTGAAAATGTGGACTAGCCTCTCTCCAGAGGTAGTGCTGGCTAGCTCACTATATTGCTTTAAAAAAAAGCCTGGATTCTTTCCTAGGTGTATATAATATAAATGGGTATTAATATTTATAGGTAAAGTTGATCCAGGAAATATCCGATTGCCTCTTGAGGGATCAGGAAGGAATTTTTTCCCCTGCTGTAACAAATTGGATCACGCTTTGCTGGGGTTTTTCGCCTTCCTCTGGATCAACTGTAAGTATAGGATTGTGTATATGGGATTGTATGGTTGGGTTTTCTTTACTTTGTTTTGTTTTTTATTGGTTGAGCCAAATGGACTTTTTGTCTTTTGGTGTCTTTTTTCAACCTGACAAACTATGTAACTATGGAGCTTGATAATAAGGACATTTTAATAATTCATCTCACTGCGGAAAAGGAGAAATTTGCACCAAGAATATCCAAGAAAAAGAAGATCAGAAAGTGCAATGTCAATTAAACTACAGAAGGATCAAAGATTAGGCCCAACCCAAGAATTTCGTTATCTAGATATATACTCGGTTACAGTGCTGTGTATCAAAATGTACTACATTAGTTGATTCTTGGCAATAGGGTTGAGCGGACACCTAGATGTCCGTGTTCGACGGGTTCGGCCGAACTTTAAAAAAAAGTCCGGGTCCGTGTCCCGGACTTTTACCGAACTTTTCCCGGACACCGAACCCCATTGAAGTCAATGGGGACCCGAACTTTAAGGCACTAAAATGGCTCTAAAACACCAAAGGAAAGGGCTAGAGTGCTGCAAATGGCAGCAAAACGTAATTAAGAGCATGGCAAGTGCTCTGCAAACAAATGTGGATAGGGAAATAACTTAAAACAACAAAAAAAACCAGAAAAATAAAACAATGTTCTTCTTCATCTCTGAAGGATGAGGCCCATATGGAGTAGGAGGGAGGTTGAGGTGGTGGTGGATGTGGCGGTGACATAGGCATGCGCACAGGGTGTGCCGGGTGTGCCTGGGCACACCCTAATCACCTAGGGCACATAGCATTGCCAGTGAGGAGATGGGAAAGATCTCCCTCGGACCTGCTCTGCTCTATTTCTCTTTGCCAGCAGGGAGAGTAATGTATCGGGGCCATGTACCTGTAGGCAAACACATGCATGTGTATTTCAACTTTGGGGTGCACACCTTAATGCAATAGGCTGCGCACACCTATGGGCGGTGTAGGTGGAAGCGGCGGTGGAGGAGGACCAGGGCCGGATTAAGAGCATCATGGGCTTGGTGCTGAGGATTTTGAAGGGCCTTAAGGGCCGTGCCTGGGCATGCACCCAGAGGAGGAAGGGTGCAGCCATGCATGTCTAATTCAACATGGGATGCTGTCTCTGAAGCCCATAAACACATCCATGCATCGGCAACTGTCCCTCCTTGTCCGGCCTTCGCACTGTGTGGGGAGGTTCTGAGGGTGCTGCCTGGGGAAGCGAGCATAGAAGCCAGACTTCTGTGTTTACAAGTGACAGAAGAGCGGTAACAGTGAATATGGCCAACCCGGGGCCTATATAAAAGGTAGGGGCCTGGAGCTGCAGCTCCAATAGCCCCTACGTTAAACTGGCCCTGAGGAGGAGGACGAGGTAGCCAACACTGCTTCTTTTCACAAATTTTAAATGAGGGTACACACTAAAAGAGAGAGAAAGAGCAAAAATGGAACAATGGGTGGGTAAGGTCGGTATCCATTGCTATTCTGCATAAGGTACGGAAAAGTCCCGTGGGATCCATGCCTGGTTCATTTTAATGAACGTGAGCTTGTCCACATTGTCTCTGGACAGGCGGCTGCGCTTGTCTGTGATAACGCCCCCAGCCGTGCTAAATACCCGTTCAGATAATACACTGGCTGCAGGGCACGCCAGCACCTCCAAGGCGTAAAGGGCAAGCTCAGGCCATGTGCCCAATTTGGAGACCCAGAAGTTGAAGGGGGCAGACCCGTCATTCACTACATGTAGGCGTGTGCACACATACTGCTCCACCATGTTGGTAAAATGCTGCCTCCTGCTAAGACGTTCCATCTGAGCTGCTGGTGCTGCTGTTTGTTGTGGCGTGCTGACAAAGCTTTTCCACATTTCGGCCATGCTAACCCTGCCTTCTGAGGTGCTGGCGGTGCCCTGGTTGCGTTGGCGACCTCCTCCTCCTCCTCCTCTGCCTTGTGCTTCCACTGCGGCCCCGCTGTCAGATGGGAATGCCAGCAGCATGGCGTCTACCAGCGTGCGCTTGTACTCGCGCATCTTGCGATCGCGCTCCAGTGAGTGAATTAAGGACGGTACGTTGTCCTTCTAACGGGGATCCAGCAGCGTGGCCACCCAGTAATCAGCACAAGTTAAAATGTGGGCAACTCGGCGGTCGTTGTGGAGACACTGCAGCATGTAATCGCTCATGTGTGCCAGGCTGCCCAGAGGCAACGAAAGGCTGTCCTCTGTGGGAGGTGTATCGTCCGTGTCCTCTGTATCCCCCCAGCCACGCACCAGTGATGGCCATGAGCTGGCCTGGGTGCCACCCTGCTGTGAACATGGTTCCATCTCCTCCTCCAGCTCCTCCTCATCCTCCTCAGAACTGTGCCCCTGCTGGACAATTGTGTCCCTGGCGTTTGTGTGTGCAGGAACCCACCCTCGGAGCCCCTTGCGAATGACTGCCCTGAAAGCCTTGGAAATGTTACCTCTTCATCCTCCTCCTCCTCCTCCTCCTCCTCCTCATCCTGTGCCAAATCCTCTTCCATCATCGCCCGAATTGTTTTTTCAAGGAGGCATAGAAGTGGGATTGTTAAGATGAGAACGGCGTCATTGCCACTGGCCATGTTGGTGGAGTACTCAAAACAGCGCAACAAGGCACACAGGTCTCGCATGGAGGCCCAGTTATTGGTGGTGAAGTGGTGCTGTTCCGCAGAGCGACTCACGAGTGCGTGCTGCAGCTGAAACTCCACTATGGCCTGCTGCTGCTCGCACAGTCTTTCCAGCATGTGCAAGGTGGAGTTCCACCTTGTGGGCACGTCACATATGAGGCGGTGAGCGGGAAGGCCGAAGTTACGCTGCAGCGCTGCCAGGCGAGCAGCAGCAGGGTGAGAACGCCGAAAGTGCGCACAAACGGCCCGCACTTTCTGCAGCAGCTCTGACATATCGGGGTAGTTTTTAAGGAACCTCTGCACCACCAAATTCAGCACATGCGCCAGGCAAGGGATGTGCGTCAAACCGGCTAGGCCCAGAGCTGCTATGAGATTTCGCCCGTTATCGCACACCACCAGGCCGGGCTTGAGGCTCGCTGGCAGCAACCACTCATTTGTCTGCTGTTCCATGCTCCTCCACAACTCCTGCGCGGTGTGTGGTTTGTTCCCCAAACAGGCAAGTTGTAAAACTGCCTGCTGTCGTTTACCCCTGGCCGTGCTGAAGTTGGTGGTGAAGGTGTTATGCTGTCCGGATGAGGAGGCGGTAGAGGATGAGGAAGCGGAGTAGGAGGAGTTAGGAACAGGAGGCAAACTGAAGCGCCCTGCAATCCTCGGTGGTGGAAGGACATGCGCCAAATTGCTATCCGCCTCAGGCCCATCCGCCACTGCATTTACCCAGTGTGCCGTTAGGGAGATATAACGCCCCTGACCGTGCTTACTGGTCCACGTATCGGTAGTTAGGTGGACCTTGGCACAGATGGCGTTGCGCAGTGCACACCTGATTTTTTCCCCCACTTGGTTGTGCAGGGAAGGGATGGCTTGCCTGGAAAAGTAGTGGCGGCTGGGCACGACATACTGTGGGACAGCCACCGACATAAGGTTTTTAAAACTGTGCGTCTCCACCAGACGGAATGACAGCATTTCAAAGGCCAATAATTTTGAAATGCTGGCATTCAGGGCCAGGGATCGCGGGTGGGTAGGGGGGTACTTCCTCTTCCTCTCAAGTGTTTGGGAGATGGAAAGCTGAACGCTTCCACGGGACATTGTGGAGATGGTTGTTGGTGACCCAGGTGGTGGTGTTGCTGACAGATCGTCTGTTTGCGGGGTGGCAGGTGCCGGTATCACTACAGATGTGGCTGGAGCGGCCGAGACTGCAGCAGAAGAGGAAGCAGGATGAGCCAGAGACCTTTCTTGGTTTTGAAGGTGTGTACTCCACTGCAGCTCGTGCTTTGCACTTAGATACCTGATCATGCAGGTTGTGCTCAGGTTGAGAAGGTTTATGCCTCGCTTCAAGCTCTGATTGCACAGGGTGCAAACCACTCGTGTCCTGTTATCAGCACATTTTCTAAAGAACTTCCACGCTAGAGAACTCCTTTGAGCTGACTTTGGTGCGCTCGTTCCCTTGCTGCGTTGGGCAGTAGCGGGCTTAGTGTCTAGGGCACGGCCGCTCCGCTTCTTTACCCTGCTCCCTCTTCTGCTGTGCTGGTGGCTCTGTGCGACCACCGCCTCTTCCTCCAAACTACTCAGGTCACCTGCATTACGTTCATTCCATGTGGGGTCGAGGACCTCATCGTCCTCCACATCATCTTCCACCCAGTCTTCACCCCTGCCCTCCTTGTCGGTCTCCACAATGCTGAACGCCGCAGCAGTTGGCACCTGCGTTTCGTCATCATCGGAGACGTGCTGCGATGGTCCTTGCATGTACTCATCTTGAGAAATAAGTGGTTGGGCATCGCTGCACTCAATCTCTTCCACTTCTGGGGCAGGGCTAGGTGGATGGCCCTGGGAAACCTTGCTGACAGAGTCATCAAAAAGAAGAAGAGACTGCTGTATGGCTTGGGGCTCAGACTGCTTGCCTGATTTGAAAGGGGGTGAGGTGAAAGACGGTTGGACATCGGCTGCAGGTGCCAACTGTGACCTTTCTGCAGTAGACTGGGTGGGAGACAATGTGAAGGAACTGGAGGCACTGTCAGCAGCAAACCAATCTACTATCGCCTCCACTTGTTCTGGCCTCATCACTTCTAGGGGCGTATGATGCCCTACCAAATACTGATGCAGGTTCTGTCGCCTACTCACACTTGAGGAAGGTGTTTCACTTGTGCGTGTAGCTGGCACAGATCGACCACGTCCTCTCCTTGCAACAGGAGCTCTACCAGCAGCACCACGACCCAGGCCACGGCCCTTATTTGACGGTCTCCTCATATTTCTGTAATTTAAGATCTTGCCCTAGAAAGGTTTTTATTGAATAGCGGAATAGGAAATATGATCCAAAAAAGTGTATGTATCTCGCACGTACAAAACCACACTAGGCCCCAATTACTATTGTTTCTACCCCTAAAAGGATGGATGAGGAGTAGGAGAATGGAACAGACAGCACCCTCAAATCTTCAGAAGTATGAGATGAACCTCAAAAACTTGGAAAGGTGGATCTCACACGTACCGACACAGACTATCACGCAATTCAATTGATCCTCAAAGGTTTTTATTGAATAGCGGAATAGGAAATATGATCAAAAAGAAAGTGTATGTATCTCACACGTACACCACCACACTAGGCCCCAATTACTATTGTTTGTACCCCTAAAAGGATGGTTGAGCAGTAGGAGGAGGAGTATGGAACAGGCAGCACCCTCAAATCTTCAGAAGTATGAGATGAACCCCAAAAACTTGGAAAGGTGGATCTCACACGTACCGACACAGACTATCACGCAATTTAATTGATCCCCAAAGGATTTAATTGAATAGCGGAATAGAAAATATGATCAAAAAGAAAGTGTATGTATCTCACACGTACACCACCACACTAGGCCCCAATTACTATTGTTTGTACCCCTAAAAGGATGGTTGAGCAGTAGGAGGAGGAGTATGGAACAGGCAGCACCCTCAAATCTTCAGAAGTATGAGATGAACCCCAAAAACTTGGAAAGGTGGATCTCACACGTACCGACACAGACTATCACGCAATTTAATTGATCCCCAAAGGTTTTAATTGAATAGCGGAATAGAAAATATGATCAAAAAGAAAGTGTATGTATCTCACACGTACACCACCACACTAGGCCCCAATTACTATTGTTTGTACCCCTAAAAGGATGGTTGAGGAGTAGGAGGAGGAGTATGGAACAGGCAGCACCCTCAAATCTTCAGAAGTATGAGATGAACCCCAAAAACTTGGAAAGGTGGATCTCACACGTACCGACACAGACTATCACGCAATTTAATTGATCCCCAAAGGTTTTAATTGAATAGCGGAATAGAAAATATGATCAAAAAGAAAGTGTATGTATCTCACATGTACACCACCACACTAGGCCCCAATTACTATTGTTTGTACCCCTAAAAGGATGGTTGAGGAGTAGGAGGAGGAGTATGGAACAGGCAGCACCCTCAAATCTTCAGAAGTATGAGATGAACCCCAAAAACTTGGAAAGGTGGATCTCACACGTACCGACACAGACTATCACGCAATTTAATTGATCCCCAAAGGATTTAATTGAATAGCGGAATAGAAAATATGATCAAAAAGAAAGTGTATGTATCTCACACGTACACCACCACACTAGGCCCCAATTACTATTGTTTGTACCCCTAAAAGGATGGTTGAGCAGTAGGAGGAGGAGTATAGAACAGGCAGCACCCTCAAATCTTCAGAAGTATGAGATTGTGTTCACTGTACCCCACAAAGATTGTGTTCACTGCACCCCACAAAGATTGTGTTCACTGCACCTCAAAAAGGATGTTGTTCACTGCACCCCACAAAGATTGTGTTCACTGCACCCTAAAAGGATTTTGTTCACTGCACCCCAAAAAGATTGTGTTCACTGTACCCCCCAAAGATTGTGTTCACTGCACCCCACAAAGATTCTTTTCACTGTACCCCACAAAGATTGTGTTCACTGCACCCCACAAAGGATTTTGTTCACTGCACCCCAAAAAGATTGTGTTCACTGCACCCCAAAAAGGATGTTGTTCACTGCACCCCAAAAAGGATTTTGTTCACTGCACCCCAAAAAGATTGTGTTCACTGCACCCCACAAAGATTGTGTTCACTGCACCCCACAAAGGATTTTGTTCACTGCACCCCAAAAAGATTGTGTTCACTGTACCCCCCAAAGATTGTGTTCACTGCACCCCACAAAGATTCTGTTCACTGTACCCCACAAAGATTGTGTTCACTGCACCCTAAAAGGATTTTGTTCACTGCACCCCAAAAAGGATGTTGTTCACTGCACCCCAAAAAGGATTTTGTTCACTGCACCCCAAAAAGGATGTTGTTCACTGCACCCCAAAAAGGATTTTGTTCACTGCACCCCAAAAAGATTGTGTTCACTGCACCCCACAAAGATTGTGTTCACTGCACCCCACAAAGGATTTTGTTCACTGCACCCCAAAAAGATTGTGTTCACTGCACCCCAAAAAGGATTTTGTTCACTGCACCCCAAAAAGGATGTTGTTCACTGCACCCCAAAAAGGATTTTGTTCACTGCACCCCAAAAAGATTGTGTTCACTGCACCCCACAAAGATTGTGTTCACTGCACCCCAAAAAGGATTTTGTTCACTGCACCCCAAAAAGATTGTGTTCACTGCACCCCACAAAGATTGTGTTCACTGCACCCCACAAAGGATTTTGTTCACTGCACCCCAAAAAGATTGTGTTCACTGTACCCCCCAAAGATTGTGTTCACTGCACCCCACAAAGATTCTGTTCACTGTACCCCACAAAGATTGTGTTCACTGCACCCTAAAAGGATTTTGTTCACTGCATCCCAAAAAGGATGTTGTTCACTGCACCCCAAAAAGGATTTTGTTCACTGCACCCCAAAAAGATTGTGTTCACTGCACCCCACAAAGATTGTGTTCACTGCACCCCACAAAGGATTTTGTTCACTGCACCCCAAAAAGATTGTGTTCACGGCACCCCAAAAAGGATTTTGTTCACTGCACCCCAAAAAGGATGTTGTTCACTGCACCCCAAAAAGATTGTGTTCACTGCACCCCACAAAGATTGTGTTCACTGCATCCCACAAAGGATTTTGTTCACTGCACCCCAAAAAGATTGTGTTCACTGCACCCCAAAAATGATGTTGTTCACTGCACCCCAAAAAGATTGTGTTCACTGCAGCCCAAAAAGATTGTGTTCACTGCAGCTCACACACAGAAAAATGGATGTGGATCACTGACACCTGCCTATCTCCTATCCCACACCACACAGCAATATCGATTGTAGTTTGTAGAACACAGTTTCCCTAAAATTCAGCAGCAGCCTCTCCCTAACAGGATTGAGAAGAGATCATAGATCAGGATTGAGTGCAGAGTCACCCCACCCCCCACACAGCAATATCGATTGTACTTTGTAGAAGACACTGACCCTATAATTCAGCAGACTCTATTCCTAAAATGCTTACAACTCGCCCTGCCTAAACACTCCGACCTGTCCCTCAATCCTATCCGGACACAAATGTTTTTTTCCTGCCTGTCTTTCCCTAATCAGCAGCCAGCACGTTGATGTGTGCTCTGTCCCTGATCTAAGCAGCAGAATGAAGACGCTGCGGCTGCCTGGAACTTATAAAGACTTGGTCACATGCTTCAGACGGCCAATCACAGCTACTGAGACATTTGCAGGCATGGCTGGGATGGCTTAAGGCACACCAGTTAAACGATTGTTGATTGGCTGTTGAAAGCCCGCCATGAAAAGAGCGCCAAAGCATGCAAAACCCGGAAATAAAACGACCGAACACGGATTTTTACCCGAACATACAGTAAAGTGTCCGTGTCCGTGTTCGGGTACAAAAAATCCAATAATTCGGTACGAACACAAATAATACAGTCCGTGTTCGCTCAACACTACTTGGCAACCCATTCAGATAGTCTATCCAATGTGGAAGACATTATTAATAATAATAATAATAAAAACAATATTCATGATGACAATAATGTCAACAATGCAAAATATTACTACTAACAATAAAACTAAAATGACAATGTTCTTCTTAACCACTTGACCCCCAGGACATTTTTTACATTTCTCACATACATGTAAAAATCAGCATTTTGTTTGCTAGAAAATTATTTAGAGTCCCCAAATATTAGTTATGTTTCCAAAGCAGAGACCCAAGAGATTAAAATGGTCATTGCGAAGACTTCCGGTTCCGGCGCCTGATGCCATAGACGGGGAAACGGCGGCTCCGGTCTCATCGGCATATTAGACCCGCTTATACCACCTCCTCGGCCGGCAGGGACACTCTTCAGTGCTCCCTGCACCTCCTACCTGCATCGGTGATGGATCGCTTCGTTACTCACGGCAATCCGCCGCCTGGAGATCCCCACTCAGCAGCGGTCGCTCCGGCGCCGCAGGAATCCAATATGGCGGATGTCTCCTCTCCCCACGCGGCGGGGCCGGCAGAGCCAGGGCTGATGCCTCACTTTCCCTCCGCTCTACCACAGGAGGAAGAACAATATGCCAGGATTGCTCAGGCAGTGGCAGCGATCCTGTCCCCCACCATCACATCAGCCGTAGATAGAGCTGTCACTGCAGGAATCATACAGCTCCGCAAGGAAATGGGAGAACACTCTAAAAGAATTACTGATATCGAATCACGCTTATCAGATGTGGAAGAAGAGATACAGGCCAATATAGCTAACGATCAACGCTGCTCACAGACTCAAAACTTTATATTGGAAAAACTTGACGATTTGGAAAATCGTTCTCGCAGGAATAACCTCCGCTTTATCGGCATTCCGGAAACTGTCACCACTGCTGCTTTGGAGGACTATTGCTCGTCCACAATTCCCCAGGCCTTGGGGATCTCTGCTAAATGTGTTGTGGAACGGGCACACCGCCTGGGTCCCCCCTCCAATGATAGGCGCTCTCCGCGCCCAGTTATTGCCCGCTTTCTTAATTACTCCGACAGGGTTGCTGTTCTGAAATCCTTCAGGAATGCAAAATCTTTACAGCTGGATGGTCACAAAATTCTGCTTTTCGCGGATTATTCTCAGGAGGTCGCAAGGCGGCGAAAGGCGTTCCAACCAATCTGCTCCGCGCTTTTTCACAAAGGCATTAAGTTCACTCTGGCCTATCCAGCTGTTCTCCGTTTCACCACTTCCACGGGAGAAGCTAAATCGTTTTCACACCCGGAAGAAGCGACCAACTACTTGCAGGCATACCTGCATATCCACTTGGAGACTCAGGCCCCAATGTCTTCTTACCGGTCCCCGGGATCCAGAGACTTGCGCAACCCCAGAAAGGAATCCCCTAAGAGGCCTCGTTATGCTCCTAAGTAGCGTTGGGGCAACTTCTAGGATTTCCATATGGATCTTACTATCCTAGCACAATAATTCCCGCACCCGGTGCTGATTGGCCCTTTCGGAGCGAATTTATACTGCTACTTCTAACATTAGAAAGGTTTTGGCAGTCTTGCATAAGGCCCACATGGATCCCTTAAATGACATGGCCATAATTACGTTAGATGCAGAGAAGGCCTTTGACAACGTCAGTTTTTCTTGGCTCTGGATGGTCCTGGAGAAGCTCGGCTTCGGTGGCTCTTTTCTGCATCTAATCTCTGCCATGTACTCTGCCCCTCGAGCGAGTGTAGTAGCCTGCGGCCATGTCTCGGATTCCTTTCCTCTCTACAAGGGCACAAGACAGGGCTGCCCGCTCTCCCCATTGCTCTTCAATATTGCCATTGAACCCCTCTCTCGCTATTTGTCTTCACACCATTCCCTACACGGTATACACATGGGTGACCAGGAGATTCGTACGGCATTGTTCGCTGACGACATACTGATATTCACCGCAGACCCGGCATCCGACCTCCCTCTTATTCACGATATATTTACGAATTTCCGTGACTGTTCGGGACTCCGCATCAATTTCGCTAAAAGTGAAATTCTCCCATTATCCCATTCTGCTAACCAACCATGGTTTAAACACTCAGTATTTTCCATTGCTAAATCACACATTAAATACCTAGGTATTAAAATAGGTAGATTGCCATCTTCTATATACACTTTGAACTTCCCCCCAGTGGTGGAGGTAATTAGGAGACAACTGGAGTCTTGGTCAGAATTGCCCCTCTCCCTCCTGGGCCGATGCCACTTGTTTAAAATGGTCAGCTACCCAAAATTACTTTATCCCATGCAGACCATCCCCCTTCTTCTAAAACATAAAGACGTCCAGACTCTCTATAAAGCACTTTCACAATTTATTTGGCACAACAAGCGTCCCCGCATTTCAATGAAAAAACTCCAGAAGCCCAGGAGGGGAGGGGGCGCCAATCTTCCAGATGTGAGGTTGTACAATCTGTCATGTCTCTTAATGGTGGGGATTGATTGGATAACTGAGATCCCTAGGTTTTCGAATGTAGCCCTTGAAACACAAATGGTAGCACCCTATACTCTGGGAGCAATCCTCCACTGCCCACTATATGCCTTGCCATCCAGCATCAGAACCAACATTCTCTTACGGGACACTATAATAGCCTGGTGTGAAGTCAGCAAGAAAATAGGATTATCCTCATATTTTTCTCGACATCTGACCATCATGGGACACCCACTATTTCCCCAATCCAGAGAATACCAGGCCTTCGCCAAATGGGCACTTGGCGGCCTCACTCACTTTGCACAACTTTTTGACCCGCTTTCTGGTCTCCCACGCCCCCACTCGGACATCTACACCACCTACAGCATTCCACGACAGCACTTCATTCATGTGCAACAGGCGATCTCCTTTGCCAAAGACCTCTGCCCACGTCAGTTCAAACGTCTTAAAGACTCATTGCTGGATGTGCTGTTGGTGAAACAGAAACTTAAACTCTCTGACGTATATAAACCTTTGTTGGACCTCCGTTCACCACAGTCTATCTCACCAACCATTTCTCCATGGAATAAAGACTTTGATGTCCCCAACATAGGGGAGCACATCCTACGGGGGTATAACTCGACATGCAAATACATTGTAAACGAATTCTGGAGGGAACAACAACTAAAAATATTACACAGAGCCTACTCTCCCTTTTCTTTCTCAGCGACTACAACGGCCGCCCAGTCTTGTTCTTGGTGCCAAGCCCAAAGGCCCACCTTGGCCCATAGACTATGGTTCTGCCCACACATCTCTGCATTCTGGGAGGCAGTGCAACGCCTGATCTCCACCACCACAGGATTATCCCCGACGAATAACCCTCTCCTCCTGCTCTTTGGAAACTTACATGGCCCTACTCTGGAAGTAGACCAATCCCAAACACAAATCCTCAATGCCTTTAAGGCCTGGATATCGACATGTCTTATGATAGCAAGGAGAGCTATACTTCGGAAATGGACAACTCCTCACCCCCCTACTACCCAGGATATTATCGAGGAACTCACCAGGCTCTATGCCAGGGAACTCTTGGACTCCAAGCTCCTAGCGGGCCCTACTGATCGCTTCATGTCCAAATGGTCCCCTTTCCTGACGGCTTATCCCCAGGTCATCCCCAACCCCGACTGACGTTTGAGAGGTGTCATGTTAGCTGTGCCACCTTGTGAATGTCTCCGGGTTAACAACTTGGCTCATCTCTCCCTGCCAAGGTATTCCCCCCCTCCCCCTTCCCCCCTCTTCCCCCCCCCATCTTGGTTTGTAATATGGATCCCCCAAGTTATAGCCTTAGGGCTTTAATGTCTTTAACATTTTATGTATAGAAAGGATTCATTGAGAGTCCTGTATGTTTATTCTTTGTGAAACTGATAAACTCCAATAAAATTTGTTTAAAAAAAAAAAAAATGGTCATTGCTGCAATGTTTTTTTTATGGAGCATAATATTTAGCAATTTTTAAAACACACATTTTTAGAAAAAAAACATGTTAATAATTTTAGTGCATAAAAGCACAATATAATACCAAATGTTTTGGTAAAACATAAAAGATGATGTTAGACTGAGTAAATAAATATCTAATATGTCACATTTTAAAACTGCGCACACCCATAAAATGGAGACAAACTACTGTACCTAAAAATCTCAATAGTCAACTTTACAGGTTACCGGTTTAAAGTTACATAGGAGGTCTGGTTCTGGAATACAGTATATATGTCTCATAAAGAACAAATATTATTATTAGGAGAATTTGTGGATAGAATCTCTATGGTCCAACCTCAATCCTAAAGGGCAACGTCACATTTAAAAACCCCAAAATGATATTCAGAGTATGTGGTGCACTCTGATTGCTGTGCCCTTCGGACACAGCTGATCACCGATGGGGTAAAGGGTCAATCACAGTGGCCCTTTACCACATAATCAAAAGTGTCCAATCACAGCTGATCAGAATGTAAACACTCCTGCCAGTTATCAGCATTTCTTTCCTTACGCATAGTCACCGTGTAAGGAAAGGAGAGATGGTAACCGGGAAGTGTGACAGGAGACCTCTACACCAGTGTTGCCAGCCCCCCAGAGTGAAATTTACTGGTAGAACGCCAAAATTTACGGACGGCACCAATTTTTTACTGGCACTGCAAAAATGTACATAAAATAGCTGTTTTCAGTGCTAAACCGTGCAAATATGAATAATTAAACTATAAACATGTAGATACTCCTGTTAGCAATGTGTTTAAGTTAAACAAAAGTTTAAAGAAATTGTCTTTGTTTAGTCAGCAATAGGGTTGAGCGGACACCTAGATGTCCGTGTTCGACGGGTTCGGCCGAACTTTAAAAAAAAGTCCGGGTCCGTGTCCCGGACTTTTACCGAACTTTTCCCGGACACCGAACCCCATTAAAGTCAATGGGGACCCGAACTTTAAGGCACTAAAATGGCTCTAAAACACCAAAGGAAAGGGCTAGAGTGCTGCAAATGGCAGCAAAACGTAATTAAGAGCATGGCAAGTGCTCTGCAAACAAATGTGGATAGGGAAATAACTTAAAACAACAAAAAAAAACCAGAAAAATAAAACAATGTTCTTCTTCATCTCTGAAGGACGAGGCCCATATGGAGTAGGAGGGAGGTTGAGGTGGTGGCGGATGTGGCGGTGACATAGGCATGCGCACAGGGTGTGCCGGGTGTGCCTGGGCACACCCTAATCACCTAGGGCACATAGCATTGCCAGTGAGGAGATGGGAAAGATCTCCCTCGGACCTGCTCTGCTCTATTTCTCTTTGCCAGCAGGGAGAGTAATGTATCGGGGCCATGTACCTGTAGGCAAACACATGCATGTGTATTTCATCTTTGGGGTGCACACCTTAATGCAATAGGCTGCGCACACCTATGGGCGGTGTAGGTGGAAGCGGCGGTGGAGGAGGACCAGGGCCGGATTAAGAGCATCATGGGCTTGGTGCTGAGGATTTTGAAGGGCCTTAAGGGCCGTGCCTTGGCATGCACCCAGAGGAGGAAGGGTGCAGCCATGCATGCCTAATTCAACATGGGATGCTGTCTCTGAAGCCCATAAACACATCCATGCATCGGCAACTGTCCCTCCTTGTCCGGCCTTCACGCTGTGTGGGGAGGTTCTGAGGGTGCTGCCTGGGGAAGCGAGCATAGAAGCCAGACTTCTGTGTTTTCAAGTGACAGAAGAGCGGTAACAGTGAATATGGCCAACCCGGGGCCTATATAAAAGGTAGGGGCCTGGAGCTGCAGCTCCAATAGCCCCTACAATAATCTGGCCCTGAGGAGGAGGACGAGGTAGCCAACACTGCTTCTTTTCACAAATTTTAAATGAGGGTACACCCCAAAAGAGTGAGAAAGAGCAAAAATGGAACAATGGGTGGGTAAGGTCGGTATCCATTGTTATTCTGCATAAGGTACGGAAAAGTCCAGTGGGATCCATGCCTGGTTCATTTTAATGAACGTGAGCTTGTCCACATTGTCTCTGGACAGGCGGCTGCGCTTGTCTGTTATAACACCCCCAGCCGTGCTAAATACCCGTTCAGATAATACACTGGCTGCAGGGCACGCCAGCACCTCCAAGGCGTAAAGGGCAAGCTCAGGCCATGTGCCCAATTTGGAGACCCAGAAGTTGAAGGGAGCAGACCCGTCATTCACTACATGTAGGCGTGTGCACACATACTGCTCCACCATGTTGGTAAAATGCTGCCTCCTGCTAAGACGTTCCATCTGAGCTGCTGGTGCTGCTGTTTGTTGTGGCGTGCTGACAAAGCTTTTCCACATTTCGGCCATGCTAACCCTGCCTTCTGAGGTGCTGGCGGTGCCCTGGTTGCGTTGGCGACCTCCTCCTCCTCCTCCTCTGCCTTGTGCTTCCACTGCGGCCCCGCTGTCAGATGGGAATGCCAGCAGCATGGCGTCTACCAGCGTGCGCTTGTACTCGCGCATCTTGCGATCGCGCTCCAGTGAGTGAATTAAGGACGGTACGTTGTCCTTCTAACGGGGATCCAGCAGCGTGGCCACCCAGTAATCAGCACAAGTTAAAATGTGGGCAACTCGGCGGTCGTTGTGGAGACACTGCAGCATGTAATCGCTCATGTGTGCCAGGCTGCCCAGAGGCAACGAAAGGCTGTCCTCTGTGGGAGGTGTATCGTCCGTGTCCTCTGTATCCCCCCAGCCACGCACCAGTGATGGCCATGAGCTGGCCTGGGTGCCACCCTGCTGTGAACATGGTTCCATCTCCTCCTCCAGCTCCTCCTCCTCCTCATCCTCCTCATTGTCCAGAACTGTGCCCCTGCTGGACAATTGTGTCCCTGGCGTTTGTGTGTGCAGGAACCCACCCTCGGAGCCCCTTGCGAATGACTGCCCTGAAAGCCTTGGAAATGTTACCTCTTCATCCTCCTCCTCCTCCTCATCCTGTGCCACATCCTCTTCCATCATCGCCCGAATTGTTTTTTCAAGGAGGCATAGAAGTGGGATAGTTAAGCTGAGAACGGCGTCATCGCCACTGGCCATGTTGGTGGAGTACTCAAAACAGCGCAACAAGGCACACAGGTCTCGCATGGAGGCCCAGTTATTGGTGGTGAAGTGGTGCTGTTCCGCAGAGCGACTCACGCGTGCGTGCTGCAGCTGAAACTCCACTATGGCCTGCTGCTGCTCGCACAGTCTTTCCAGCATGTGCAAGGTGGAGTTCCACCTTGTGGGCACGTCACATATGAGGCGGTGAGCGGGAAGGCTGAAGTTACGCTGCAGCGCTGCCAGGCGAGCAGCAGCAGGGTGAGAACGCCGAAAGTGCGCACAAACGGCCCGCACTTTCTGCAGCAGCTCTGACATATCGGGGTAGTTTTTAAGGAACCTCTGCACCACCAAATTCAGCACATGCGCCAGGCAAGGGATGTGCGTCAAACCGGCTAGGCCCAGAGCTGCTATGAGATTTCGCCCGTTATCGCACACCACCAGGCCGGGCTTGAGGCTCGCTGGCAGCAACCACTCATTTGTCTGCTGTTCCATGCTCCTCCACAACTCCTGCGCGGTGTGTGGTTTGTCCCCCAAACAGGCAAGTTGTAAAACTGCCTGCTGTCGTTTACCCCTGGCCGTGCTGAAGTTGGTGGTGAAGGTGTTACGCTGTCCGGATGAGGAGGCGGTAGAGGATGAGGAAGCGGAGTAGGAGGAGTTAGGAACAGGAGGCAAACTGAAGCGCCCTGCAATCCTCGGTGGTGGAAGGACATGCGCCAAATTGCTATCCGCCTCAGGCCCATCCGCCACTGCATTTACCCAGTGTGCCGTTAGGGAGATATAACGCCCCTGACCGTGCTTACTGGTCCACGTATCGGTAGTTAGGTGGACCTTGGCACAGATGGCGTTGCGCAGTGCACACCTGATTTTTTCCCCCACTTGGTTGTGCAGGGAAGGGATGGCTTGCCTGGAAAAGTAGTGGCGGCTGGGCACGACGTACTGTGGGACAGCCACCGACATAAGGTTTTTAAAACTGTGCGTCTCCACCAGACGAAATGACAGCATTTCAAAGGCCAATCATTTTGAAATGCTGGCATTCAGGGCCAGGGATCGCGGGTGGGTAGGGGGGTAGTTCCTCTTCCTCTCAAGTGTTTGGGAGATGGAAAGCTGAACGCTTCCACAGGACATTGTGGAGATGGTTGTTGGTGACCCAGGTGGTGGTGTTGCTGACAGATCGTCTGTTTGCGGGGTGGCAGGTGCCGGTATCACTACAGATGTGGCTGGAGCGGCCGAGACTGCAGCAGAAGAGGAAGCAGGATGAGCCAGAGACGTTTCTTGGTTTTAAAGGTGTGTACTCCACTGCAGCTCGTGCTTTGCACTTAGATGCCTGATCATGCAGGTTGTGCTCAGGTTGAGAAGGTTTATGCCTCGCTTCAAGCTCTGATTGCACAGGGTGCAAACCACTCGTGTCCTGTCATCAGCACATTTTCTAAAGAACTTCCACGCTAGAGAACTCCTTTGAGCTGACTTTGGTGCGCTCGTTCCCTTGCTGCGTTGGGCAGTAGTGGGCGTAGTGTCTAGGGCACGGCCGCTCCGCTTCTGCACCCTGCTCCCTCTTCTGCTGTGCTGGTGGCTCTGTGCGACCACCGCCTCTTCCTCCAAACTACTCAGGTCACCTGCATGACGTTCATTCCATGTGGGGTCGAGGACCTCATCGTCCTCCACATCATCTTCCACCCAGTCTTCACCCCTGCCTTCCTTGTCGGTCTCCACAATGCTGAACGCCGCAACAGTTGGCACCTGCGTTTCGTCATCATCGGAGACGTGCTGCGATGGTCCTTGCATGTACTCATCTTGAGAAATAAGTGGTTGGGCATCGCTGCACTCAATCTCTTCCACTTCTGGGGCAGGGCTAGGTGGATGGCCCTGGGAAACCTTGCTGACAGAGTCATCAAAAAGAAGAAGAGACTGCTGTATGGCTTGGGGCTCAGACTGCTTGCCTGATTTGCAAGGGGGTCATGTGAAAGACGGTTGGACATCGGCTGCAGGTGCCAACTGTGACCTTTCTGCAGTAGACTGGGTGGGAGACAATGTGGAGGAACTGGAGGCACTGTCAGCAGCAAACCAATCTACTATTGCCTCCACTTGTTCTGGCCTCATCACTTCTAGAGGCGTATGATGCCCTACCAAATACTGATGCAGGTTCTGTCGCCTACTCACACTTGAGGAAGGTGTTTCACTTGTGCGTGTAGCTGGCACAGATCGACCACGTCCTCTCCTTGCAACAGGAGCTCTACCAGCAGCACCACGACCCAGGCCACGGCCCTTATTTGACGGTCTCCTCATATTTCTGTAATTTAAGATCTTGCCCTAGAAAGGTTTTTATTGAATTGTATCTCACACAGTCACAACCACACTAGGCCCCAATTACTATTGTTTCTACCCCTAAAAGGATGGATGAGGAGTAGGAGGAGTATGGAACAGACAGCACCCTCAAATCTTCAGAAGTATGAGATGAACCCCAAAAACTTGGAAAGGTGGATCTCACACGTAGCGACACAGACTATCACGCAATTTAATTGATCCCCAAAGGATTTAATTGAATAGCGGAATAGAAAATATGATCAAAAAAAAAGTGTATGTATCTCACACGTACACCACCACACTAGGCCCCAATTACTATTGTTTGTACCCCTAAAAGGATGGTTGAGCAGTAGGAGGAGGAGTATGGAACAGGCAGCACCCTCAAATCTTCAGAAGTATGAGATGAACCCCAAAAACTTGGAAAGGTGGATCTCACACGTACCGACACAGACTATCACGCAATTTAATTGATACCCAAAGGTTTTAATTGAATAGCGGAATAGAAAATATGATCAAAAAGAAAGTGTATGTATCTCACACGTACACCACCACACTAGGCCCCAATTACTATTGTTTGTACCCCTAAAAGGATGGTTGAGCAGTAGGAGGAGGAGTATGGAACAGGCAGCACCCTCAAATCTTCAGAAGTATGAGATGAACCCCAAAAACTTGGAAAGGTGGATCTCACACGTACCGACACAGACTATCACGCAATTTAATTGATCCCCAAAGGTTTTAATTGAATAGCGGAATAGAAAATATGATCAAAAAGAAAGTGTATGTATCTCACACGTACACCACCACACTAGGCCCCAATTACTATTGTTTGTACCCCTAAAAGGATGGTTGAGCAGTAGGAGGAGGAGTATGGAACAGGCAGCACCCTCAAATCTTCAGAAGTATGAGATGAACCCCAAAAACTTGGAAAGGTGGATCTCACACGTACCGACACAGACTATCATGCAATTTAATTGATCCCCAAAGGATTTAATTGAATAGCGGAATAGAAAATATGATCAAAAAGAAAGTGTATGTATCTCACACGTACACCACCACACTAGGCCCCAATTACTATTGTTTGTACCCCTAAAAGGATGGTTGAGCAGTAGGAGGAGGAGTATGGAACAGGCAGCACCCTCAAATCTTCAGAAGTATGAGATGAACCCCAAATACTTGGAAAGGTGGATCTCACATGTACCGACACAGACTATCACGCAATTTAATTGATCCCCAAAGGATTTAATTGAATAGCGGAATAGAAAATATGATCAAAAAGAAAGTGTATGTATCTCACACGTACACCACCACACTAGGCCCCAATTACTATTGTTTGTACCCCTAAAAGGATGGTTGAGCAGTAGGAGGAGGAGTATGGAACAGGCAGCACCCTCAAATCTTCAGAAGTATGAGATGAACCCCAAAAACTTGGAAAGGTGGATCTCACACGTACCGACACAGACTATCACGCAATTTAATTGATCCCCAAAGGTTTTAATTGAATAGCGGAATAGAAAATATGATCAAAAAGAAAGTGTATGTATCTCACACGTACACCACCACACTAGGCCCCAATTACTATTGTTTCTACCCTTAAAAGGATGGATGAGGAGTAGGAGGAGTATGGAACAGACAGCACCCTCAAATCTTCAGAAGTATGAGATGAACCCCAAAAACTTGGAAAGGTGGATCTCACACGTACCGACACAGACTATCACGCAATTTAATTGATCCCCAAAGGATTTAATTGAATAGCGGAATAGAAGATATGATCAAAAAGAAAGTGTATGTATCTCACACGTACACCACCACACTAGGCCCCAATTACTATTGTTTGTACCCCTAAAAGGATGGTTGAGCAGTAGGAGGAGGAGTATGGAACAGGCAGCACCCTCAAATCTTCAGAAGTATGAGATGAACCCCAAAAACTTGGAAAGGTGGATCTCACACGTACCGACACAGACTATCACGCAATTTAATTGATCCCCAAAGGATTTAATTGAATAGCGGAATAGAAAATATGATCAAAAAGAAAGTGTATGTTTCTCACACGTACACCACCACACTAGGCCCCAATTACTATTGTTTGTACCCCTAAAAGGATGGTTGAGCAGTAGGAGGAGGAGTATCGAACAGGCAGCACCCTCAAATCTTCAGAAGTATGAGATGAACCCCAAAAACTTGGAAAGGTGGATCTCACACGTACCGACACAGACTATCACGCAATTTAATTGATCCCCAAAGGATTTAATTGAATAGCGGAATAGAAAATATGATCAAAAAGAAAGTGTATGTATCTCACACGTACACCACCACACTAGGCCCCAATTACTATTGTTTGTACCCCTAAAAGGATGGTTGAGCAGTAGGAGGAGGAGTATGGAACAGGCAGCACCCTCAAATCTTCAGAAGTATGAGATGAACCCCAAAAACTTGGAAAGGTGGATCTCACACGTACCGACACAGACTATCACGCAATTTAATTGATCCCCAAAGGTTTTAATTGAATAGCGGAATAGAAAATATGATCAAAAAGAAAGTGTATGTATCTCACACGTACACAACCACACTAGGCCCCAATTACTATTGTTTCTACCCCTAAAAGGATGGATGAGGAGTAGGAGGAGTATGGAACAGACAGCATCCTCAAATCTTCAGAAGTATGAGATGAACCCCAAAAACTTGGAAAGGTGGATCTCACACGTACCGACACAGACTATCACGCAATTTAATTGATCCCCAAAGGTTTTAATTGAATAGCGGAATAGAAAATATGATCAAAAAGAAAGTGTATGTATCTCACACGTACACCACCACACTAGGCCCCAATTACTATTGTTTGTACCCCTAAAAGGATGGTTGAGCAGTAGGAGGAGGAGTATGGAACAGGCAGCACCCTCAAATCTTCAGAAGTATGAGATGAACCCCAAAAACTTGGAAAGGTGGATCTCACACGTACCGACACAGACTATCACGCAATTTAATTGATCCCCAAAGGTTTTAATTGAATAGCGGAATAGAAAATATGATCAAAAAGAAAGTGTATGTATCTCACACGTACACCACCACACTAGGCCCCAATTACTATTGTTTGTACCCCTAAAAGGATGGTTGAGCAGTAGGAGGAGGAGTATGGAACAGGCAGCACCCTCAAATCTTCAGAAGTATGAGATGAACCCCAAAAACTTGGAAAGGTGGATCTCACACGTACCGACACAGACTATCACGCAATTTAATTGATCCCCAAAGGTTTTAATTGAATAGCGGAATAGAAAATATGATCAAAAAGAAAGTGTATGTATCTCACACGTACACCACCACACTAGGCCCCAATTACTATTGTTTGTACCCCTAAAAGGATGGTTGAGCAGTAGGAGGAGGAGTATGGAACAGGCAGCACCCTCAAATCTTCAGAAGTATGAGATGAAACCCAAATACTTGGAAAGGTGGATCTCACATGTACCGACACAGACTATCACGCAATTTAATTGATCCCCAAAGGATTTAATTGAATAGCGGAATAGAAAATATGATCAAAAAGAAAGTGTATGTATCTCACACGTACACCACCACACTAGGCCCCAATTACTATTGTTTGTACCCCTAAAAGGATGGTTGAGCAGTAGGAGGAGGAGTATGGAACAGGCAGCACCCTCAAATCTTCAGAAGTATGAGATGAACCCCAAAAACTTGGAAAGGTGGATCTCACACGTACCGACACAGACTATCACGCAATTTAATTGATCCCCAAAGGTTTTAATTGAATAGCCGAATAGAAAATATGATCAAAAAGAAAGTGTATGTATCTCACACGTACACCACCACACTAGGCCCCAATTACTATTGTTTCTACCCTTAAAAGGATGGATGAGGAGTAAGAGGAGTATGGAACAGACAGCACCCTCAAATCTTCAGAAGTATGAGATGAACCCCAAAAACTTGGAAAGGTGGATCTCACACGTACCGACACAGACTATCACGCAATTTAATTGATCCCCAAAGGATTTAATTGAATAGCGGAATAGAAGATATGATCAAAAAGAAAGTGTATGTATCTCACACGTACACCACCACACTAGGCCCCAATTACTATTGTTTGTACCCCTAAAAGGATGGTTGAGCAGTAGGAGGAGGAGTATGGAACAGGCAGCACCCTCAAATCTTCAGAAGTATGAGATGAACCCCAAAAACTTGGAAAGGTGGATCTCACACGTACCGACACAGACTATCACGCAATTTAATTGATCCCCAAAGGATTTAATTGAATAGCGGAATAGAAAATATGATCAAAAAGAAAGTGTATGTTTCTCACACGTACACCACCACACTAGGCCCCAATTACTATTGTTTGTACCCCTAAAAGGATGGTTGAGCAGTAGGAGGAGGAGTATCGAACAGGCAGCACCCTCAAATCTTCAGAAGTATGAGATGAACCCCAAAAACTTGGAAAGGTGGATCTCACACGTACCGACACAGACTATCACGCAATTTAATTGATCCCCAAAGGATTTAATTGAATAGCGGAATAGAAAATATGATCAAAAAGAAAGTGTATGTATCTCACACGTACACCACCACACTAGGCCCCAATTACTATTGTTTGTACCCCTAAAAGGATGGTTGAGCAGTAGGAGGAGGAGTATGGAACAGGCAGCACCCTCAAATCTTCAGAAGTATGAGATGAACCCCAAAAACTTGGAAAGGTGGATCTCACACGTACCGACACAGACTATCACGCAATTTAATTGATCCCCAAAGGTTTTAATTGAATAGCGGAATAGAAAATATGATCAAAAAGAAAGTGTATGTATCTCACACGTACACAACCACACTAGGCCCCAATTACTATTGTTTCTACCCCTAAAAGGATGGATGAGGAGTAGGAGGAGTATGGAACAGACAGCATCCTCAAATCTTCAGAAGTATGAGATGAACCCCAAAAACTTGGAAAGGTGGATCTCACACGTACCGACACAGACTATCACGCAATTTAATTGATCCCCAAAGGTTTTAATTGAATAGCGGAATAGAAAATATGATCAAAAAGAAAGTGTATGTATCTCACACGTACACCACCACACTAGGCCCCAATTACTATTGTTTGTACCCCTAAAAGGATGGTTGAGCAGTAGGAGGAGGAGTATGGAACAGGCAGCACCCTCAAATCTTCAGAAGTATGAGATGAACCCCAAAAACTTGGAAAGGTGGATCTCACACGTACCGACACAGACTATCACGCAATTTAATTGATCCCCAAAGGTTTTAATTGAATAGCGGAATAGAAAATATGATCAAAAAGAAAGTGTATGTATCTCACACGTACACCACCACACTAGGCCCCAATTACTATTGTTTGTACCCCTAAAAGGATGGTTGAGCAGTAGGAGGAGGAGTATGGAACAGGCAGCACCCTCAAATCTTCAGAAGTATGAGATTGTGTTCACTGTACCCCACAAAGATTGTGTTCACTTCACCCCACAAAGATTGTTTTCACTGTACCCCACAAAGATTGTGTTCACTGCACCCTAAAAGGATTTTGTTCACTGCACCCCAAAAAGGATGTTGTTCACTGCACCCCAAAAAGGATTTTGTTCACTGCACCCCAAAAAGGATGTTGTTCACTGCACCCCAAAAAGGATTTTGGTCACTGCACCCCAAAAAGATTGTGTTCACTGCACCCCACAAAGATTGTGTTCACTGCACCCCACAAAGGATTTTGTTCACTGCACCCCAAAAAGATTGTGTTCACTGCACCCCAAAAAGGATTTTGTTCACTGCACCCCACAAAGATTGTGTTCACTGCACCCTAAAAGGATTTTGTTCACTGCACCCCAAAAAGATTGTGTTCACTGTACCCCCCAAAGATTGTGCTCACTGCACCCCACAAAGATTCTGTTCACTGTACCCCACAAAGATTGTGTTCACTGCACCCTAAAAGTATTTTGTTCACTGCACCCCAAAAAGGATGTTGTTCACTGCACCTCAAAAAGGATTTTGTTCACTGCACCCCAAAAAGGATGTTGTTCACTGCACCACAAAAAGGATTTTGTTCACTGCACCCCAAAAAAGATTGTGTTCACTGCACCCCACAAAGATTGTGTTCACTGCACCCCACAAAGGATTTTGTTCACTGCACCCCAAAAAGATTGTGTTCACTGCACCCCAAAAATGATTTTGTTCACTGCACCCCACAAAGATTGTGTTCACTGCACCCTAAAAGGATTTTGTTCACTGCACCCCAAAAAGATTGTGTTCACTGTACCCCCCAAAGATTGTGTTCACTGCACCCCACAAAGATTCTGTTCACTGTACCCCACAAAGATTGTGTTCACTGCACCCCACAAAGGATTTTGTTCACTGCACCCCAAAAAGATTGTATTCACTGCACCCCAAAAAGGATGTTGTTCACTGCACCCCAAAAAGGATTTTGTTCACTGCACCCCATAAAGATTGTGTTCACTGCACCCCACAAAGGATTTTGATCACTGCACCCCAAAAAGATTGTGTTCACTGCACCCCAAAAAGGATGTTGTTCACTGCACCCCAAAAAGGATTTTGTTCACTGCACCCCAAAAAGATTGTGTTCACTTCACCCCACAAAGATTGTGTTCACTGCACCCCACAAAGGATTTTGTTCACTGCACCCCAAAAAGATTGTGTTCACTTCACCCCACAAAGATTGTGTTCACTGCACCCCACAAAGGATTTTGTTCACTGCACCCCAAAAAGATTGTATTCACTGCACCCCAAAAAGGATGTTGTTCACTGCACCCCAAAAAGGATTTTGTTCACTGCACCCCACAAAGATTGTGTTCACTGCACCCCACAAAGGATTTTGTTCACTGCACCCCACAAAGATTGTGTTCACTGCACCCTAAAAGGATTTTGTTCACTGCACCCCAAAAAGATTGTGTTCACTGTACCCCCCAAAGACTGTGTTCACTGCACCCCACAAAGATTCTGTTCACTGTACCCCACAAAGATTGTGTTCACTGCACCCCACAAAGGATTTTGTTCACTGCACCCCAAAAAGATTGTGTTCACTGCACCCCAAAAAGGATGTTGTTCACTGCACCCCAAAAAGGATGTTGTTCACTGCACCCCAAAAAGGATTTTGTTCACTGCACCCCACAAAGATTGTGTTCACTGCACCCCACAAAGGATTTTGTTCACTGCACCCCAAAAAGATTGTGTTCACTGCACCCCAAAAAGGATGTTGTTCACTGCACCCCAAAAATGATTTTGTTCACTGCACCCCACAAAGATTGTGTTCACTGCACCCTAAAAGGATTTTGTTCACTGCACCCCAAAAAGATTGTGTTCACTGTACCCCCCAAAGATTGTGTTCACTGCACCCCACAAAGATTCTGTTCACTGTACACCACAAAGATTGTGTTCATTGCACCCCACAAAGGATTTCGTTCACTGCACCCCAAAAAGATTGTGTTCACTGCACCCCAAAAAGGATGTTGTTCACTGCACCCCAAAAAGGATGTTGTTCACTGCATCCCAAAAAGATTGTGTTCACTGCAGCCCAAAAAGATTGTGTTCACTGCAGCTCACACACAGAAAAATGGATGTGGATCACTGACACCTGCCTATCTCCTATCCCACACCACACAGCAATATCGATTGTAGTTTGTAGAACACAGTTTCCCTAAAATTCAGCAGCAGCCTCTCCCTAACAGGATTGAGAAGAGATCGTAGATCGGGACTAAGTGCAGACCCCACACAGCAATATCGATTGTAGTTTGTAGAACACTCTGACCCTAAAATTCAGCAGCAGCCTCTCCCTAACAGGATTGAGAAGAGATCGTAGATCAGGATTGAGTGCAGACCCCACCCCCCACACAGCAATATCGATTGTAGTTTGTAGAAGACACTGACCCTATAATTCAGCAGACTCTATCCCTAAAATGCCTACAACTCGCCCTGCCTAAACACTCCGACCTGTCCCTCAATTCTATCCGGACACCAATTTGTTTTCCCTGCCTGTCTTTCCCTAATCAGCAGCCAGCACGTATGTGTGCTCTGTCCCTGATCTAAGCAGCAGAATGAAGCCGCTGCGGCTGCCTGGAACTTATAAAGACTTGGTCACATGCTTCAGACGGCCAATCACAGCTACTGAGACATTTGCAGGCATGGCTGGGATGGCTTAAGGCACACCAGTTAAACGATTGTTGATTGGCTGTTGAAAGCCCGCCATGAAAAGAGCGCCAAAGCATGCAAAACCCGGAAATAAAACGACCGAACACGGATTTTTACCCGAACATACAGTAAAGTGTCCGTGTTCGGGTACAAAAAATCCAATTATTCGGTACGAACACGAATAATACAGTCCGTGTTCGCTCAACACTCTTCAGCAATAGAAGAGATAGGTGCCATCATGGCATCATCTCTTTTAAATAATTGCTGACTAAACCAAGACAACTTCATTTTTGGGACCAACAAAAGCACATTCTGCACTCTCTGTCTCTGCCTGAGTGACTGTCTGACTTTCTAGCACTGTGTGGGTGACTGGTGAGGGGGCCTCTCTGGCCAAGTCTCTCTCTCTTCTCCTCTAGTGTATTTTTGGGGCCCAAAAGGTGAATCTCCTCAGCCAGTCTGCTCTGCTGGGAAGAGCTCTCTCCTCACAGGAGCTTTTAAGCTACAATGTAAAACAATTTTTCAGCAAGCATTAGGCTTTTAAATTAAAGTTCTTCTCTGGGCACTCTTAAACCACTCTCCCAATTTAAAAGCCTAATGATTGCTGAAAAATGGTTTTACATTGTAGCTTAAAAGCTCCTTTCTAATACACATTTGTCTTTGCCAGAGGCAGAGCAAACATTCTTTTTAGTAAAATTACTGAAATATACGTTAACCCAGGTCCATTCTACACAAACTAAATCTATCTGCTGCATTAACTTAACATGAAGCTCTGAACAGCAAAGACTGTGCCTTTATCTGACCAACCTGTGCCTTCCTGAGCTGGTGTCTGTGACTCCCTCTGTGACTGTGGATGGATGCTGTCCGTGTCCGACTCCGTCCTGCAGCACAGTCAGTCACACTGTCTCCACCACGACACAAGGCTCCATATTCCGCCGCCGCCGCCTGCTCAACTTCAAGCTCAGCTTGGCTCCTGGTTTTTAAATTCTGGCGCCTGGCGGTGGTGTGGCAGGAAATGCGCCATGACATCCGATCAGCAGCACTCAACTCGCGAGTCGCGGCGCCTTGTCACAAGTCAAGTAGGCGTGCCGCACTCAGCTTCTGAGTCTTGACAGCAGCCAGACCCACCCCCCTGGCCAGGGCTCCGCCCGCCCGCCCGAATACAGGAAATGATCAGGTCATCTCGGGCATTTCCGGAACTGCACATGTGCAGTTCCGAACCGAGCCGATCGCTGCCGTTTTTCACGGGCACTTTTCTCCGGCTACGGGCATTTACGGGCAGGAGAAAAGTGCCCTGATTTAACGGGCTGTCTGTAAATATACGCACGGTTGGCAGCACTGCTCTACACTGACAATCAGTGCACTGATCATAAACAACAGTGCTTTTTAGCACCCATCAGTGCTGCCTATCAGTGCCCTAAAGTGCTGCCTGTCAGTGCCCATCAGTGCAGCCAATCTGTACCTCCTCATCAGTGCTGCCTATCAGTGCCGCCTATCAGTGTCCATTAGTGATGTCTATCAGTGCCACCTATCAGTGCCCTTCAGTGACACCTATTAGTGCCCATCAGTGCTGCGTATCAGTGCCCATCTAGGCTGGCTATCAGAGCCAATCATTGATATGTATCAGTGCAGCCCCATCAGTGCCTCCTCATCAGTGCCCATTAGTGCCTCCTCATCAGAGCCCATCAGTGCAGCCTCATCAGTGCCGCCTCATTCTGCTCCCCAGTAGCCCATGAGATGTATGGACTGGCTCCATTGAGAGCTGGTGCAAACCCAGCCTAAGATGAGGCTCAGATCACATGTCATGGCAAATTACTGCAGAAAACCAGTTAACTCCAAGGGATTCACATAATTTTTCTTGTCACTGTATGTGACCTCTCTCTACTTCTAGTTCAAAAATGAAAATGAAATCCTATCTTAGGGCCATGGATTGTTCCTGGTATGCTCCACCTGTCACTTCTGGCCACTAACACTATTTTGGGTATGCTCTGTTGCCAACTCTGATTCTCCAGGCACTTGCAGCTTGGCACACCTCTCATACAAGTGCAGAAAAGTTAGGCCTTGGGTGTTAGTGGTGCCCTAAACCAAAAACATTGTTAGAAGCTAGCATAATCAAGATTGAGGTATAGGAATAGGCAGCATATGTAATAGGCAAGGGATGGCAGACCCCTAGAAAATTCAATCAGTTACAACAGCATCAGGGGCTTGATAACTGCTGTTGATCCAGAACTGATTCATTTTGATAAAAGTCAGCTGGTCATCAGAGTCTGTGGACAGACACACTCTTTTGTCCGTCACAAAACCTCCAGCAGCACTGAATGTCCGTTCGGAAAGCAACTCCAATTAGGCAGGATATGCTCCAATGGCCACCTTAAGGGCAGCCACCCTATTGTATTACACCACAGAGCTCCACAGGTGCAGGGCACTGCTAACTTCACACTGACTTCCAAAAGTTCATTGGTGTGGGCTTTTTTCAACACATGTGCAGTAGACCGCAGCATTGCTGTTTGCAATCTCTGTCTTGAAGCAGATCAAGCATGGCCAGAACACCAGCCGCTTGGGCACCACATGCTTGACAAGACATATGACAACCTGCCATGCAGTCCGTTGACAACAGCACCTGAAATACCAACATCATAAAAAAAAGCATACTTCACCTTGCTCCTCATCTGAGATGTCTGCCCCTACTATACCTCATGTCTTCTCAAAAACCTGCACAGAGAGGGATGATGGTATAGCAATGAGTGCCACAGATACTTGCACCCAATGGGCTAGCAGTACACCGACAAGTTCCAAAAAGACATCAGTTATATCAATTATATCAATGACAATGAGAAAACCTGAATAATTACCACACTGTCCAAAATGTAGTGTCTTCAAAGGATCTTCAAAGGAGAAGAGATGAAAGTAAACATAATGCCCAGGGTTTTGGTTTCGGGAGACAGATATGTAAAACAAATGCATAATCCCTGGAAATGTCAACTGCATAGGTTCCTCATAACTAGTGAAGGCACATGCACCTCTGAGACCCAAAAATATTCCAAGGAGTGGTAAAAAGTGGGTCTTCTCTTCCAAGAATGCTCAGGGGTCCTATGTACTAAGGGCAATAAGATCATCCAGATCAGAAAGCAAGGAACTTCTTCTCTTTCCTTCATCCTGTCATTCATAAGGTAGCTACTGGGACCTTATTGTTCCATGCCAGCTGTAAGAAGAAAATGTGAAATATACTGGCAGGCGATAAGGTCTTAGTATATATAAAGAAAAAAAAGGGGGTTCAGCTCAACCTCACATTAATGAAGGCGGGGAGAGAAATTATTCTCATACAACCTAAGCCTAAACCGTCACTTACAAAATATAGATTCGGAGTAGTGATTCGGTTCGCACCAGAACACAGCGAACAGAGGAAAAGTGTGTTCGAACAAACGACCCCCATTGAAGTCTATGGGACTCAAACCTTGAAAATCAAGCGGCCTCATTTTGAAGGCTTAAATGCAAGTTATTGCCCCAAAAAAGTGTATGGGGGTCTGGGTACTGACCTGGGGAATATGTAGAAATGAAAAAAACGTTTTTGAAAAACTATTGTTTTTAAAGGAGCACTGATTTACTGATTTTTAATGAGGCTTAAAGTGAAACTAAAAAAATTAAAAATTCCTTCAAATATTATGCCTTGTTGGTCCCCTGAATGTGCCTGTAAAGTAGTGCATCTCTACAATGTATGTAGCCTGGTGCAGCAATACTGACATTTCTAAAGCAAAAAATGTCATATACAAACATACATACAAATTTCAAATCAAATGTACTTGTCATACAGGTGCAGACAAATTAGGCCTTGGTTGTTGGTGGTGCCTGAACACCGTAAACCCTCGCAGTTACTCTTGCTGGGCGCAGGAAAGGGCCCTGCTGCTAAAAAATCCATACAAATTTGAAATTGCATGTGCTATACAGGTGCCAAAAATTGGGCCTTTGCTATTGGTGGAGCCCGAACACAATAACCAAGCCCTCGCAGTTACTCTTGCTGGGTGCAGGAACAGGACCTGCTGGTAAGAATTCCATGCAAATGTTAAATTGCATGTGCTATACAGGTGCCAAAAATTGAGCCTTTGCTGTAGGTGGTGGCTGAACACCAAGACCAAGCCCTCGCAGTTACTCTTCCTGAGTGCAGGAACGGGACCTGTTGGTAAGAATTCCATACAAATTTGAAATTGCATGTGCTATACAAGTGCCAAAAATTGGGCCTTTGCTGTAGGTGGTGCCTGAACACCGTAACTAAGCCCTCACTGTTACTCTTGCTGGGTGCAGGAATGGGTCCTGCTATTAAGAATTACATACAAATTTGAAATTGCATGTACTTGTCATAAAGGTGCAAAAATATTGGGCCCACTGTTGTCGTGTTGGTGGTGCCTGAACACCGTAACCCCTCACAGTTAGCAGGGCACAGGAACAGGGCCTACTGTTAAAAATGACATACAACATTTAAATTGTATGCATCTGTCATACAAGTGCAGAAAAATTAGGCCTTGGGGGTGGGTGGTGACCTAAACCGAAAACATTGTTGGAAGCTAGCAGAATCAAGATAGAGGAATAGGATAGGCAGCATATGCAGTCTTCAAGGGATGGCAGACCCCTAGCAAATTAAATCAGTTACATCAGCATCAGGGGTCTGATAGCTCTTGTTGATCCAGGACTGGTTAATTTCGATAAAAGTCAGCTAGTCAACAGAGTCTGTGGACAGACGCACTCTTGTGTCTGTCACAAAACCTCCAGCAGCACTGAACATCCATTAGGAAAGCATGCTGGAAGCAAGACAGGCCAGTAGCTCCATTGCATATTGAGCAAGTTCTGGCTAGTGGTCCATCCTCAAGACCCAGTAAGCCATTGGATGCTCAGCTGGAAAGGTCTCCAAGTCTGCTCTTGCGCCTAGATAATCATGCACCATATGATGGAGACGCTGCCGATGGTTGCTTAAACCTAACAGCCCTGGGTGCTGCTGAGGACAAAAGAACTGATTAAAGGCATCGGTCAGCTGGCCGCTTCTTCTCCACCACTCCTCCTTTGGCTGAAGGATGCCTCAGAAACACGTCCAGAGAATATTGACCTCCCAGTGTCTGGAAAGGTGGTACACAAATTGTTTTTTCAAGGCCTCCTCAAAATGTTTCATCCTCTGCTCCCTCTGGGAAGGCAGAATGAGCTCTGCAACTTTACCCTTGTAACGTGGATCAAGAAGGGTTGCCAACGAGTAATTATCCCTCTCCTTGATAGCACGCATCCCCGGGTCCTTTCAGAATCAGGGACCCATGCAATGTAAATTGGATGAGGCATGAGCTTCTGAGTCCTCTGGGTCACTAAGGATGACATTGTCGGGGGGCGTGTCCAAGATGGCGACTTGAACAGACGTGCCTGCTGTGAGCTCCGAGAGCATTCTATCCTGGCGGTGATCCGTAGCCTGATTCTACTCACCTGTACCCCGTTCCGGCGTTCTGCATGCCCTACAGGTCCTCCGGAAGGTCCCAGAGGGGGAAGAAGCTCCACTTTCCTCCTTCTACAGCCTCACCCGAGATCGTTGATCCCGCGCGGACTAGGCCGCAGCCCGCTCTGTGCTCTACCAACATGGCCACGCAGACGGACCCGAGTGAGGGGGCTGCTGCTAATCCCCCTGGCATCCCGGAGGTGATGGCGGCCATCGTGTCCTGTCAAACGGCCCTCACCACCAAAATCGAGGAGGTTCAGCTGGATGTGGGCTTGCTGAGACAGGACTTTGACAAGGTCCGCTCCCGTCTTACCGTGGTGGAACAGCGTGTAGGCCCTGTCGAGGACACTCTTGCTGCGCACTCTGCCTCCCTCCGGGTCCTCCATTCCCGGGTTCGGGCCCTGGAATTTCGTGCTGAGGATGCCGAAAACCGCAATAGGCGCAACAACCTCCGGATCGTTGGCCTCCCGGAGGGTGCGGAGGGTAAGGACCCGACGTTGTTCGTGGAAGACCTGCTGAAGTCCCTCTTACCTGCAGCCCGCTTTTCCCCGCACTATACTGTGGAGCGGGCTCATCGGGTCCCCCCGCGCCCGGGTCCGGAGGGTGCCCCCCCTCGCACGCTGATCCTTCGGCTTCTCAATTTCCGGGACCGGGATGAGACCCTGCGGGCGGCCCGGGTCGCGGGCTCCTTGTCGTTCCAAAATGCCAGGCTGATGATTTTCCCTGACTATACGGTCGAGACGCAGAAGCAGCGCCGCTCCTTTGATGCTGTGAAGGCGGCTCTCCGTACCCGAGGAATCAAGTATGCCATGCTGTTTCCCGCCAAGCTGAGGGTGGTCGATGGCGAGACCACCCGCTTCTTTGTGGATCCGAAGGACGCCTCGGACTGGCTGGATCAGCTGCCCCCCCGGGGGTGAGTACTGCTTCGGGCGTGAGGATGCCTCCCTGGAAGTGACTGCCCTGCCTGTCTTGTGCTGTCCTTGTTCTGCTGAGGTCCTGAGTTCTCACCCCTTGTGCCTGGCGGCCTATCCTGCTGGTCTTTCCTGGACCTGGGGCATGGACTAGCTCCGAGGATTATTGGGGCTGTTCCCTGTTCAGCGATGCTGCGTTACTATCCTCCTGTTTTGCATGTACTTATTTTTTTATCTGCTCTTCCCCCCCTGTTTGTTGGGGTGCAGGATATCACTAGACACCCCCTTTTTTTTTTTTTTTTTGCTCTCGGATGCGACATGCAGCTGCACTGACTCGGTACCTGTTGTGCCTTACACAGCTGTGCTACCCTGGTGCCCGTTGGCCCTTGGTTACACGCCACTTCTTTGACTGGTTGATTGTTGGGGTTTGGGGTTCCATGCCTGCCTCTGGGATGGGGTCGGGCGGGGTGGGGGGGGGGAGATCCCAGCCGTTGCTGGTTTTTACTGTTTTTTTTGTTTTTTCTAATGTTGTTGCTCTTTATTTACATTGCTGTGTGGCTGCCTGGTGGGGTGGGGGGGAATTTGATTTGTGTGCCCCTTCTGGCGCGGGTGGCGGGGTGGTGGGCGCCCGCCCGCATGGTGCTATATCTCTTGTATCTCTATGGCTAAGGTTGACGTGATATCATGGAATGTGCGGGGGCTGAATTCGGCTGTTAAGCGTTCGCTGGTGTTTAATTTCCTACGCCGATTCGCCCCTCACATTTGTGTGTTACAGGAGACGCACCTGCTGAGCTCTCGAGTTTTGAGCCTGAAGCGGGCCTGGGTGGGCGCCCACTACCATGCTACGTACTCTAACTACGCCAGGGGGGTCAGTATCTTGGTTCACAGGTCATTGCCGTTCCACTTGCTGGAGGTCCGGACCGATCCGGCTGGCCGCTATGTGCTACTGCACGCCACTATATACTCTGTACCATTTGTTATTGTGGGATTATATCTGCCTCCCCCCGTTGACCCCGCATTTCTGTACACGCTTATGCAGCTTGTCATTTCTTATGATGTGTCTAATGTGCTCTTGTTGGGGGACTTTAATCTGTCCCCCACTCCTGATCTGGACCGCCTCCACCCTCCCTCTGCCTGGTCTGACGGCCTGGCCCGCTGGATGTCCATGTTTTCCTTGGTGGATGTCTGGCGTTGCTTTCACCCGTCGGATAGGGAATATACCTGTCACTCGGCCTCCCACCGGACCATGTCTCGTATTGACCTGGCCCTGGCCTCCACCGAGGTGTTGAGAATGGTTACATCTGCCTCTATCTTGCCTAGGGGCATATCCGACCATGCCCCCCTATTGCTCTCACTTCGGGTGGCGGATGGGAGGTTGGGTGGGCGTTGGAGGCTGTCCAGGTACTGGATCATGGAGCCCTCGATCTTGGCGGCGTTGCCGGCTGCACTGTCTCAATTCTGGTCGAGTAATGAGGGCCACCCTAATCCTCTGATACTGTGGGATGCCTTTAAAGCGTGGTTGCGGGGGGTGTATATGACTCAAATCGCTATGGCCCGTAGGAGTTCTGTGCAGTCTCTGGAGCAGCTGGAGGCGGCCCTCCGTACCGCGGAGGGTGCCTACGTGGCCTCTCCGGATGCTGCTCACTATGCATCCTTCCAGTGCGCACTTCGTGATCTGGCGGTGTGCAGGACTGCTGCCACTGAGAAGTCGCTTCTCTCGACAGCTCAACGCATTTTTGAATATGGTGATAAGAACGGGCGCCTTCTTGCTTGGCTGTCGAGGGAACAGGCTCCGGTCACGCACATTGGTCGGATTCGCCTGTCATCGGGGGTTTTACTGACTGACCTGGGCGACATCAATGATAGTTTTAGTGACTACTACCGTGCTCTGTACGCCTCTAGGGTGGCTTATGGCGCTGAGGAGTTGGATAGCTTTCTTGACGGTATTGCGCTCCCTGAGCTGGACGCTGCTGCTAGGACTAGGTTGGATGGCCCCATTACGCTGGAGGAAGTTCAGGTTGCTCTGACTAAGATGCAGTCCGGTAAGGCTCCGGGCCCTGATGGCATTCCGATTGAGTTTTTCTCCTGTTTTCAGGAGCAGCTGGCCCCCCGTGTGGTGAAACTGCTGGCCAGGTTTGCGGACCTGGATGCCTTGCCGGACTCTTTCTCTGAGGCCCTCATTGTGCTTATACTTAAGCCTGGTAAGGACCCTGAAGACTGTGCCTCCTATCGCCCCATCTCCCTGCTGAATGCAGATGCCAAGCTCCTGGCCAAAATCTTGGCTCTTCGTTTGGCATCGGTCATTGAGGATATTGTCCATGTGGACCAGACCGGTTTTATGCCGGGGAAGGGGACGGACATTAACCTTCGGCGCCTTTTCCTTAATCTCTCTGCTTCACATCTTAATCCGGGGCAAAGGGTGGTGGCCTCTCTCGACGCGGAGAAGGCTTTCGATTCGGTCGAGTGGCCTTACCTATGGCGCGTTCTGCGTCGCTTTGGGTTTGGCCCCAAGTTCCTGCGTTGGCTGCGCTTGCTCTACCGTCGACCCATGGCCCGTGTTCGTACCAATGGTGATGTCTCGGGGGCCTTCCCGCTGAGCAGGGGGACGAGGCAGGGGTGCCCTCTCTCGCCGGGGCTGTTTGCCCTGGCGCTGGAGCCCTTGGCTACCCTGCTCCGTTCCTCGAGGGAGGTGTGCGGATGGCGAATTGGTCCCCTGGAGGAGAAGGTGTCGCTGTACGCCGACGACACCCTACTGTATTTGGCAGATGCGTCCTCCTCTCTGCGGGCGGCCCTGGATATTTTTGAGTCTTTTGGGAGGTTCTCGGGGATACGGATAAATTGGAGTAAATCTGTTTTGTTTCCCCTGGACCCGGACGCCCGAGCCCTGGCTGCCCCCTCCCCCTTGCAGTGGGTGAACGAATTTAAATATTTGGGTATCTGGGTTTCTGGGGACCCGGGGGCATACGTCCCACGTAATGTGACCCCTGTCCTGGAGCGGTTGCGGGCGCGATGCGCTGGGTGGGCCTCCCTGCCCCTTAACCTTCTGGGTCGTATCAATATCATCAAAATGATTTTTTTGCCTAAATTCCTCTACGTTTTTCGCAACTCCCCGGCCTGGCTCCCCGCCGCTTTTTTTCGTGATCTAGACAGCTGTATCGGCGCGTTTTTATGGGCCGGAGCTCACCCCCGGTTGGCGCGTTCCACCCTGCAGCTCCCGGTGGACTCGGGAGGACTGGCCTTGCCGCACTTTAAATTTTATTTTTGGGCGGCTGTGTTAGTTACCGTCCACTGGTGGTTTGCCGGCTCTCGTTCTAACGCGGCGACGTGCCTGGAGGCAGCTTGCCTGGGCTCCTTAGCTGACCTCGGCAACCTGCCCTACAGGGGCGCGGGTGCGTACCCCCCTCTTCCCCTCCCCACTATGACTACGCTGCGGGTCTGGCGGGTGGCCAGGGCACGGTTTCTCCAACCTAACACCTGGTCCCCTTATCAGCCCCTATGGGGCAATCCGTCGCTCCCTCATCTGCGGATGCTTCCTGACCCGCAGGTGTGGGGCCGGTGTGGTATACAGCGCTTGAGGGACATCATGCCTGTGGGCGAGCTACGCTCGCTCCGGGACCTTAAGGGGTCCTTTGCCTTGCCCCGCTGGATAGGCTTTCGTTATCTCCAGTTGCGCCATGCGGTCAGTGCTCAGTTCCCGGTCACCCCTGTCATACAGACTGATCGTCTGGAGGATGTGCTGGCACAGGCGGACCTCCCTAAGCCCCTTTCTGCCCTATACGCTACCCTGCTTGTTGTTGACTCCCCTGCGTTGGAGCGTCTTTGGCAGAAGTGGTCTTTGGACATCCCCGACTTGGATAGGGAGGACTGGGAGGACTGCTTGGGGAATGGTTCCAGACTGGTCATTGCCTCCAGGGACAAGCTTATTCAAGTCAAGTTCCTGCACAGGGTCTATTATACTCCTCAGCGACTGCACAGAATGTTTCCTGCGAGGCCGGCAGATTGTCCTAAATGTTTTACTGCAGAGGGTTCGTACTTCCACATGTTCTGGGCATGCCCACGGGTGGCGGAGTTCTGGGGGGCGGTGTTCGAGGTCATGAACACCCGTCTTCACCTCTCGGTCACGTGCGCCCCGGAGCTGGCGCTCTTGGGCATCCCCGATCAGGTTAGGCGCAATAAGTATTCCCGTTTACTGATTTCTCTATTGCTGTATTATGCTAAGAAGGAGATTGTCCTTCGGTGGGTCTCCCCCTCCCCTCCCACGCTGGCTGCGTGGGGGGCCCTGGTGCATGGGGCTCTCCCAATGTATAAGCTCACCTACATTAATAGGAATTGTCCCCATAAATACGAAAAGGTTTGGCAGCCTTGGATAGATGGCACGGGTTGATCCTCTGTTCTGTTTGATGCTATCTGTCTGTGTTCCATTTGTTTTTCCTTTCTTTTTTGTTCTTTTTTAGTGGACTTGCATCTAGCCCCACCATGCCTTTTACCGTGTTCTTACTGTTGGATCCCCCACTGTATAGGTTTAGTTGCCTTCGGCACATCTGTTTTTTCCCCTGTGGTCTGATGATGTACAGCAGCTACACATGTACTGTATGTTGGATATTGTCGTGTGTTTTTTTTTCAATAAAGAGCAACCTTGTTTGTAAAAAAAAAGGATGACATTGTCAGCAGGAGCAACCTCTCCCCAACCACGTACAACTCCTGGGGTTTCTGGGGAATCAAATCCATCCGTTGAAGACTTCTGTATGCTATCCTCTACATCCATGCTGCCGAAATACTCCTCCTCCTCCTGTGTGTCTTGTGGCCCTGCAGGAATGATATCTGCATAAAAGGGGCCTTGTGAGGAAAGGAAGTCCTCCTCTTCCCCCCGCTGTTCTTCCTCAAGTGCCCTGTCCATGATTCCACGCAGCGCGTGCTCCAGCAGGTAGACTAGCAGAATAGTGTCACTAATGCATGCATCGTCCTGGCTGACCATCCTTGTGACCTCCTCAAATGGTGACAGGACGATGCATGGCAAAAAAAAGCCAAGCTCCCCTGAGCATGTCCTTGTGCCATACTCACACAGTTACTCATTGATGGCCGTCTGCTGAGTCTGAAGCCGCTGTAGCATTGCCAACGTTAGGTTCCACCTGGTGGGCATGTCACAAAAAAGGTGGTTGGTGAGCAGGTTGAATTCCCGTTGAATGTCAGATAAGCGAGCACTGGCATAGAACGAATGGTGGAAATGGCCACAGACTTTTCTGGCCTGCCTCAGGAGATCTTGGAAGCCTGGGTATCTGCTCAAGAAATGCTGCGCCACCAGATTCAGAACATGTGTCAAGTGTCCCTGTGGGAGGGCGGAGAGAAGGTTGGTGACATTGTTGCATACAACCATTCCTGGCTCAAGCTGTCATGGCGTCAACTATCTCTGAGCCTGCCCCTGTAGAGCTGACAGATTCTCTGCACCGGTGTGACTCTTATCCCCTAGAGAGACCAACTGAAGCACTGCATGGCATCTTTTAGCCTGACTGCTTGCGTAGCCCCTTGAACACTTAGGGAGCACTGCTGCTTCAGAGGACAATTGAGCAGAAGAGGACATGGAGGAGGAGGAGGAGTAGGAGGAGGTGTTGGAGTAGCCAGATGTGGCAGAACCAGCACCAGCTTTTTGGAGGCGTGGTGGCAAAACAAGCTGCAACACTGAACCCTGTCCTGCATCCTTCCCAGCTGCCAGCAGAGTTACCAAGTGCCCCATGAAAGAAATGTAACAGCCCTGTCCATGCATGCTGGACCAAGAGTCAGCAATAATGTGCACCTTCCTGCTGACTGCTTTGTCCAATGAGGCCAAAACACTACCTTCCATATGATGGTAGAGAGCCGGAATGGCCTTACGTGAAAAGAAATGCAATTTTTGGGACCTGCCACTGTGGTGCAGCACATTCCACAAATTTGCAAAAGGGAACTGAGTCTGCCAGATCAAAAGGCAGCAACTGTAATGCTAGCAGTTTGGCCAAGCTAGCGTTAAGATACTGAGCATGTGGATGGCTGGGACAGTATTTCTTTCTACGGTTCAAAATCTGGGGTAGTGAATTTTGCCTGCTGCTCAAATCAAGCGGTGGTGTACTGCTAGCAGATTGGATGCAAGTCTCTGGGCCACTCATTGCTATACCATCATCCCTCTCAATACTGGTATTTGAGAAGGCATTAGGTATAGTAGGGTTAGAGATCACAGATGAGGAGCAAGGTGATGTTACTGTATGCTTGTTTTAATCTGGTGCCTCTTTCAGGTGCTGTTGCCAAAAGACTGCATGGCAGGTTGTCATATGCCTTGTCAAGAATGTGGTGCCCAAGCGGCTGGTGTTCTGGCCTTGCTTGATCTGCTTTAGACAGGTGTTGTAAACAGCAACGCTGCGGTCTACTGCACATGTGCTGAAAAAAGCCCACACTAATGAACTTTTGGGAGTCCGCAGGGAGTTTGTAGCATCCTGCACCTGTGGAGATCTGTGCTGTGACGTAATAGCTTGGCTACTGCTATGTTGGCCCCTAGAGCACATCCTGCCTTGTTGGAGTTGTGCGTCCTCATCCTCCCCCTCCTCCTCCTCCTCCTCCTCTATCCTTTCAGGCACCCAAGAACAGTCAGTGACCTCATCATCCCCTCCCTCCTTGTCACTGGAGCAAACTTGGCAATATGCTTCAGCTGTGGCAACATGACTGCTGATTTCCTGTCCGTCATTGTCACCCCCTCTCTCTAGGCTCACGTTATTCACTTCATCAACCTGCAAACCAACATCACAGCTTTCAAATTTCTGCTCATCCTCCAGCAGCATGTCACTGACACTGTGATCGAATAGTTCAGGTGACTCTTCAGTGCATGATGGTGGGGTGACAGAAGGAGCAGCTGTGGATAAGGAGCATGTGGAATGGGCCGCTTTGGCAGCTGCGGTGGAAGGAAAACTGCTGTGAGCATGGGTGTCAGAGGATGAGGAGGATGAGGACGGCTTATGGATCAACTCTACCAACTCTTCCACTTGTTGTGGCTGAATAGCACGGACAGCACCGGAAATAAAGGACGGGAGTGACCCGCCTGCAGAGGATGCACTATGTCGACTTTGGCCACCACTTTTCACAATGGATCCAGGCGGTTGCTTGCCCTCTTTTCGTGGCCTGTGAGTGTCGGCCTTTACTTGTCGGCCTTTTGGACATGATGTTACTATAGATCAATATAGGGTATACGCAACAGACCAATAGATACTCAATGACCTGATGTGTTGTAATCGATAGCCCTATAGGTGAGCTGTGTTGCATATACAGGTCCTTCTCAAAAAATTAGCATATTGTGATAAAGTTCATTATTTTCTGTAATGTACTGATAAACATTAGACTTTCATATATTTTAGATTCATTACACACAACTGAAGTAGTGCAAGCCTTTTATTGTTTTAATATTGATGATTTTGGCATACAGCTCATGAAAAACCAAAATTCCTATCTTAAAAAATTAGCATATTTCATCCGACCAATAAAAAAAAAGTGTTTTTAATACAAAAAAAGTCAACCTTCAAAAAATTATGTTCAGTTATGCACTCAATACTTGGTCGGGAATCCTTTTGCAGAAATGACTGCTTTAATGCGGCGTGGCATGGAGGCAATCAGCCTGTGGCACTGCTGAGGTGTTATGGAGGCCCAGGATGCTTCGATAGCGGCCTTGAGCTCATCCAGAGTGTTGGGTCTTGCATCTCTCAACTTTCTCTTCACAACATCCCACAGATTCTCTATGGGGTTCAGGTCAGGAGAGTTGGCAGGCCAATTGAGCACAGTAATACCATGGTCAGTAAACCATTTACCAGTGGTTTTGGCACTGTGAGCAGGTGCCAGGTCGTGCTGAAAAATGAAATCTTCATCTCCATAAAGCTTTTCAGCAGATGGAAGCATGAAGTGCTCCAAAATCTCCTGATAGCTAGCTGCATTGACCCTGCCTTTGATAAAACACAGTGAACCAACACCAGCAGCTGACATGGCACCCCAGACCATCACTGACTGTGGGTACTTGACACTGGACTTCAGGCATTTTGGCATTTCCCTCTCCCCAGTCTTCCTCCAGACTCTGGCACCTTGATTTCCGAATGACATGCAAAATTTGTTTTCATCCGAAAAAAGTACTTTGGACCACTGAGCAACAGTCCAGTGCTGCTTCTCTGTAGCCCAGGTCAGGCGCTTCTGCCGCTGTTTCTGGCTCAAAAGTGGCTTGACCTGGGGAATGCGGCACCTGTAGCCCATTTCCTGCACACGCCTGTACACGGTGGCTCTAGATGTTTTTACTCCAGACTCAGTCCACTGCTTCCGCAGGTCCCCCAAGGTCTGGAATCGGTCCTTCTCCACAATCTTCCTCAGGGTCCGGTCACCTCTTCTCGTTGTGCAGCGTTTTCTGCCACACTTTTTCCTTCCCACAGACTTCCCACTGAGGTGCCTTGATACAGCACTCTGGGAACAGCCTATTCATTCAGAAATTTCTTTCTGTGTCTTACCCTCTTGCTTGAGGGTGTCAATGATGGCCTTCTGGACAGCAGTCAGGTCGGCAGTCTTACCCATGATTGCGGTTTTGAGTAATGAACCAGGCTGGGAGTTTTTAAAAGCCTCAGGAATCTTTTGCAGGTGTTTAGAGTTAATTAGTTGATTCAGATGATTAGGTTAATAGCTTGTTTAGAGAACCTTTTCATGATATGCTAATTTTTTGAGATAGGAATTTTGGTTTTTCATGAGCTATATGCCAAAAATCATCAATATTAAAACAATAAAAGGCTTGCACTACTTCAGTTGTGTGTAATGAATCTAAAATATATGAAAGTCTAATGTTTATCAGTACATTACAGAAAATAATGAACTTTATCACAATATGCTAATTTTTTGAGAAGGACTTGTAGATGTACGCAAGTTAGCTATTATTACCAATACTCTCACTGATGTGATGCAATCGATAGCCCTATAGGTGACCTGTGTTGCCTATAGATATACGCAAGTGACCGATTATTACCAACACTCTCACTGATGTAATGTAATCGATAGCCCTATAGGTGACCCATGTTTCTTATAGATGTACGCAAGTGAGCGATTATTACCAATACGCTCAGTGATGTGATGTAATTGATAGCCCTATAGGTGACCTGTGTTTATTATAGATGTATGCAAGTGAGCGATTATTACCAATACTCTCACTGATATGATGTAATCAATAGCCCTATAGGTGACCTGTGTTGCTTATAGATGTATGCAAGTGAGCGATTATTACCAATACTCTCATTGATATGGTGTAATCGATAGCCCTATAGGTGACCTGTGTTGCTTATAGACGTACACAAGTGAGCGATTATTACCAATATTCTCACTGATGTGATGTAATCGATTGCCCTATAGGTGACCTGTGTTGCTTATAGACGTACACAAGTGAGCAATTTTTACCAATACTCTCATTGATATGATGTAATCAATAGCCCTATAGGTGACCTGTGTTGCTTATAGATGTATGCAAGTGAGCGATTATTACCAATACTCTCACTGATGTGATGTAATCGATAGCCCTATAGGTGACCTGTGTTGCTTATAGATGTATGCAAGTGAGCGATTATTACCAATACTCTCACTGATGTGATGTAATCGATAGCCCTATAGGTGACCTGTGTTGCTTATAGATGTACGCAAGTGAGCGGTTATTTCCAATACTCTCACTGATATAATGTAATCGATAGCCCTATAGGTGACCTGTGTTGCTAATAGATGTACGCAAGTGACCGATTATTACCAACACTCTCTCTTATGGTGTCTGTTTCGCAGACTTTGGATGAAAGAAACAGGTGCAAAAAAAATTGGGCTTTGGGTGTTGGTGGTGCCCTCACACCGTAACCCGTAAGAGATACTCTTGATAAAAGCAAGAATTGGCTGTGTTGTCAAAAATTTTAATGATACGCCCCAATAAAACAGTGGTGGAAACATTGGGCTTTTGGTGTTGTTGGTGTTCTCATTAGAGATGGCCCTGTGGTTTGCCCGGCGGTCGGTTCACGGCGAAATTTGCTCGTTTGCAGCCTGCCGATTTTGCAAACACATGATGTTGTTCGCAGCGGCCATATTAGTTTACATTGGGGAGAACTTTGACCCATGACACAGTCATCAGGTGGAACGGGACGGCCAATTGAAACATTGCAGCACATGGACATACCCCCTACCTTATAAATAGACCTGAGCTGGCGGCCATTTCACATTTTGCTTTTTGTCAGTGTAGGGAGAGGTTTGCTGTGTGCACCAGGGACAGATTGTCAGTGACACAAATCACTCTGTTAAGATCCACAAAAGTTCTTTTAAGGGCTGGTATTTGGTATAGGTCTACAGTCTCTTTTGTCAGTGTAGGAAGAGGTGTGCTGTGGCCACCAGGGACGATTGTCAGTGACACAAATTGCTCTGTTAACCACTTACCGCATACTAACGTAGGTCTACGTCAGTAAACTTTGCGGTAGTGTACCGGGATGATGCCTCTAGCTAAAGGGATCATTCCGGTACCGTGGTTTGAAGCCGATGGTTGGCTTTCCGTCGGTACCGACCGATGCGGCTCGAGAACCGCTCGATCGGTACCCGGGGGAGCGGGAGGGGACGTCCCCCCCCTCCCGCCGCCTTCCGTGGCTTTGCTCGGGGCTCCCGTCCCACCGGGAGCCCCGAGCACCCAGCCGGCACATCCGACAGGCTGGATGGAGTCCCAATGAATGCCGGAAACGGCATCGATCGGGTCTCTGTTGACGTAACCCGGAGGCGGCGTCCATGACGTCACTTCCGGGTTACTGTGCTGCAAAAGGCGGCAAATTTGAAAATCGGCTGTATGCAAAAACGCCGTTTTTGGCGTTTTGCATACAGGGAAGTGTAGTGGAGGGGTCTAGGGTCTTTTAGACCCTCGATCCCTCCATAAAGTGTACCTGTCACACATATTGCTGTCACAAGGGATGTTTACATTGCTTGTGACAGCAATAAAAGTGATCAGATTTTTTTTTTTTTAAACTGTAATAAAGTTAAAAAAATAAATAAAATAAATGGGAAAAAAAAATAAATTTAGCCTCCCCCGTCACCGTTAGCTCGCGCACAAAAAAAAACGTATACGCAAGTCGAGCCGCAAATGAAATCGCTGTTCAAACCACACATGTGAGGTATCGCCGCGATCGCCAGAGTGTGAGCAATAATTAAAAAAAAGAGCTATACTCTAACTCTAAACTGGTAACCGTTAAATAAATTTAAAGCGTCGCAGATTGAGATCTCTATTGACCGTAGTTTGTCGCCATCCCACGGGGGGGCGCAATTTTAAACCGTAACATGTTGGGTATCTATTTACTCGGCGTGACATTTTCTTTCACAATATACAAAAAAAATGGGCTAACTTTACTGTTTAGTATTTTTTAAATGCAGTGAAATGTGATTTTTCAAAATTTTTCCAAAAAAATGGCGCTTTATAGACCGCTGCGCAAATACCGCGTGACAAAAATTATTGCAATGACCGACATTTTATTCTCCAGAGTCTTTGATAAAATAATATATATAATGTTTGGGGGTTCTAAGTAGTTTTCTAGGAAAAAATACTGGTTTTAACGTGTGAACAAAAAGTGTCCGAAATAGGGCTGGGGCTTAAGTGGTTAAGGTCCACAAAAGTCCTTTTAAGGGCTGGTATTTGGTATAGGTGTGCATTGCACTATATAGGGGTGTAATCCACTTATAATATACTCTCTAATATAGAAAGCATATTATAGTGAATTTGTATTGGGCACTGTGCACCATTGTGACTGGTGTGTTGAGCGTTTCTACAGCAATACTACAAACAGTGACAAAAGCACTTTTAAAGTATTATAACTGGTGTGATAGACCAGTGGTCACCCAATACCCCATATTGAAGTGGGGTGTTATCTGAGTATACTTGTATAAGTGTATTTGTGTCCTGCAACAATATTTCCACTTTTGCTGTGTTTACTCTGCTACACACAGTGCCAAACTCACTGGCCAATTTTTTGTACAACTGGTGTGATAGACCAGTTTCCCCCCAATACCACATATTGAAGTGGGGTGTTATCTGAGTATACTTGTATAAGTGTATTTGTGTCCTGCAACAATATTGCCACTTTTGCTGCGTTAACTCTGCTACACACAGTGCCAAACTTACTGGCCAATTTTTTGTACAACTGGTGTGATAAACCATTGGCCCCCAATACCACATATTGAAGTGAGGTGTTATTTAACAGTATACTTTTATAACAGTGTATTTTAGTCCTGCAAAAATGTGGCCTCTTTTTCTGCGTTAACTGTGCTACACACAGTGACAACAGTTACTGGCCAATTATTTGTAGAACTGGTGTGATAAACCTGTGGCCCCCCAATACCACATATTGAAGCGGAGTGTTATCTGAGTATACTTTTTTAAGTGTATTTGTGTCCTGCAACAATATTGCCTCTTTTGCTGCGTTTACTCTGCTACACACAGTGCCAAACTCACTGGCCAATTTATTGTACAACTGGTGTGATAGACCAGTGCCCCCCCCAATACGACATATTGAAGTGGGGTGTTATCTGAGTATACTTGTATAAGTGTCTTTTTGTCCTGCAAAAATATTGCCTCTTTTGCTGTGTTAACTCTGCTACACACAGTGCCAAACTCACTGGCCACTTTTTTGTACAACTGGTGTGATAAACCAGTGGCCCCCCAATACCACATATTGAAGTGGTATATTTAACAGTATACTTTTATAACAGTGTGTTTTAGTCCTGCAAAAATCTGGCCTCTTTTGCTGTGTTAACTGTGCTACACACAGTGACAACAGTTACTGGGCAATTATTTGTAGAACTGGGGTGATAAACCTGTGGCCCCTGAATACCATAGATTGAGGCGGGGTGTTATATACCTTGTTCCACATATACTGCGCTTCTCTAGAGACTTTTGTCACAGGGTTATTTAAAAAATGACAGGCAGAGGAAGAGGCAGGCACTTACGCATGGGTGGTAGGGGTAGGGCAGGAGCAGTAGGCCGGAGCCAAAGTGTGAAGTTTCAGAAGGTGGTTTCAGAAAGGACGCACCAGACTTGGTTGAGTGGCTCACTCAGCCTTCCTCTTCATCACCCTCCTCATCCTCTCTATCTGCACCCTCTTCAGTCTCTGCTGTGTGCACCCCCAAAGACACCACCATATTCTCTCCACTTGAGTCACTGGAATTATTTTCCAATCCATCACAAGACATTTGTGATGCGCAGCCATTGTTGGCATCGGATCAGGAAGAGGAGGTAGCAACAGCCGCCACTCAGCAGTCTGACGACAGTACCAAGATCAGCCCAAGGAGGTTGGTCCCCGCTGTTGCTGCCTACTCCGAGATCTCGAATGTTAGTTGTGGGGAAGGTGACGTGGATGATGATGTGTCTATGGACGTCACGTGGGTGGCCACAAGAGAGGAAGAGGAGGGGAGTTCAGAGGGAGAGACAGACCAGCAGATAAGGAGGAGAGGTAGGCGGAACTTGCATTGCACAAGAGGTACAAAGCAGACTGCAAATGTATCAGGAGCGAGCCATCAACCATCTGGCGCTCCCAGGACGCCAGCACATGGCTCTGCAGTGTGGGCTTTTTTTAATGTGTCCGTTGCTGACAACAGTGTTGCGCAGTAAGCCCAACACTCACCTAGGGACAACCGCCTTAAGAGGGCACCTGGACTGCCATCAACAAGCCCAGTGGGAGCAACACCGTCAGAACCCACAAAGCCACACTCCAGGCTCTCACCATCCAGCCTCTTCTCCTTCTCCTCTCTCCTCACAATTATCCTTCACTTCATTTTCCATGATGCTGTCCTCACGTTGTTCTGGAAAAAGGCAGGCTTCCATGGCCCAAATGTTGGAGCTTTAAAAAAAAAAATGATGACGCCGGATAACCCTCTTGCCCAACGTTTGACTGCTGGCTTGTTGGAACTGATAGCCGCCAACTACTGTCATATCAACTGGTGGACTCTGAGGCCTTTTGGAAATTTGTGGCCATTGGAACACAAAAATGGAATGTCCAAGGCAGGAAATATTTCTTGCAGAAGGGCATTCCAGAGCTGTATGGCCATGTTCAGCAGCAAATGAATATATCTCTGGCACACAGTGTTGGTGCCAAGATACATCTGACCACGGACACATGGTCTAGCAAACACGGGCAGGGAAGGTATATTACTTTTACTGCCCACTGGGTGAATGTTGTGACAGCCATCAAGCATGTAACCCATGGCACCCGTGTGGATTTGATTGTATCACCACGGATTGCATGCACGCCTGCCTCTTCTTCTCCTTCATCCTCCCTCTCCTCCTCGGCTGACTCCTCCTTTTTCGCTTCTACCGTCTCTTCCGCTGCACCGCCCAAGATCCCCAGAACCTATTCCACATGCCAGGTGAGACTTTGCCATGCTGTGCTGTGTCTGTTGTGCCTGGAACCAAAGAGCCACACTGGTCCTGCACTCCTTTCAGCTTTGCGTTCACAGGCAGATGAGTGGCTGACACCGCTCAATTTGACGGTTGGTAAAGTGGTGTGCGACAAAGGTGCCAATCTGCTGAGTGTGCTAAAACAGGGCAAAATAACACACGTAGTCATGCACGTGACTGCATGCACGATGTCCAAACCTGGTCCTGACTGCAGCGATTGGTTTCCAAATACCCTGGGGTCCAGGACGTCTTGAGGCAGGCCAGGAAAATCTTGGGCCATTTCAGAAGATCTTACACAGCCATGGCTCACCTTGCTGACATTCAGCGGCTACACAACCTGCCCGTCAGGTGTCTTATTTGTGACTGTCCGACGCGATGGAACTCAACGTTGCATATGCTTGATAGGATGCTTCAGCAGAAACGTGCAGTTAACGACTACGTGTACAAACTCTGCGGCAGGACAGGTTCTGGGGAGCTTGGGTTTTATTCACCGCGCCAGTGGCTGCTCATGCGCGATGCATACAGACTTCTGTGGCCATTTTATGAGATCACCAAACTGGTCAGTCACGGCCAGGGCGCCATCAGTAACATTTTACCTTACGCCTTCTTTCTGGAGCGTGCATTGTGTTATGTCATTGATTAAGCCGTCGAGGAGTAGGAGCAGAAAGATGAGGAAGTTGCAATGTTGGATGAATTCCCAGGGGGTGCTACTCCATCTGAGACAAGTCAACAAAAGGCGTCTGAAGAGGAGTCAGAGGAAGATGGTGCCGGGGTGGGGGGGATGAACAGGAGCAAGAAGAGCATGTTTTAAACCCATCTGGGATCCGTGGTGTTATCCGTGGATTGGGGGGAGGAGAACGAGGACGACATTATCCTGGATGATGAGCTGGAGCCAGGCCACTACACCACTTCCAGTTTAGTGCAAATGGGGGCCTTCATGCTCCATTTTTTTACGGGGGACCCCCATATAAAAAGCATAAAGGGCTAGGACCAGTACTGGGTGGCAACGTACTTCGCCCCCGGTAAAAAAACAAAAAATGGCAGAAATGTTACCACCATCACAGCGGGCGGTCAGAATGCAGCACTTCCAGGCCATGCTGCGAGAAATGCTGCATTCTGCTTTTGCGTGCGCTGGCAGAGGAATTTCCAGTCACAGAGCGACAGTTGGGGGTAGCAATCCAACAGCGCCTGCAAGAAGAAGGCGGTTTGAAGATGTCTTGATCAGTTCAGATATGAGATCCTTCTTTCAGCCGACCCATCGACAGCTGTACTTCGGATCCAGCATGAGGGAATGCCTAGACCGACAGGTGTCCGACTACATCGGGTTAACGGCCGATGTGGATGCTCTGAGGAGTGATGAAACCCTGGACTACTGGGTGGACAGGCTTGATGTCTGGCCAGAGCTTGCACAATTTGCAATGGAACTGTTGGCTTGCCTCCCGTCCAGTGTCCTGTCCGAAAGGACGTTCAGTGCAGCAGGGGGGGATCGTGACCGATAAGCGCACTCGCCTAGCTCATGACAGTGTAGACTACCTCACATTTATAAAAATGAATGAGGTATGGATCTCTGAGGAATTCAACATATGTGACCAGTAGACCATGTTTCATTTAAATTCCTCTTGACAGGCCACAAATATCCGCCAGACCGCCATCCACCCATAACAATTCATGGTCCTTGTCTTCGGTAAATACAGCCGCATAAAAGGCATTTCATGTTCATTAAATGCCTAATTTTTGTGGCCTATACTGGCCGACACTTACTTCTGTATCCTGTGAATGCCTAATGTACCTTCAGCCACAGAATACAACATTCTTAGCTGTCAGATAAACCCATGTGGGCTAATTTTTGGGGCCTTTTATGGCCGACACTTATTTATCCTGTGAATGCCTAATGTACCTTCAGCCACAGAATACAATGTTCTTAGCTGTCAGGTAAACCAATGTGGGCTAATTTTTGGGGCCTATAGTGACCGACACTTACTTCTGTATCCTGTGAATGCCTAATGTACCTTCAGCCACAGAATACAACGTTCTTAGCAGTCAGATAAACCCATGTGGGCTAATTTTTGGGGCCTTTTATGGCCGACACTTATTTATCCTGTGAATGCCTAATGTACCTTCAGCCACAGAATACAATGTTCTTAGCTGTCAGATAAACCAATGTGGGCTCATTTTTGGGGCCTTTTATGGCCGACATTTACTTATTTATCCTGGGAATGCCTAATGTACCTTCAGCCACAGAATACAATGTTCTTAGCTGTCAGGTAAACCAATGTGGGCTAATTTTTGGGGCCTATAGTGACCGACACTTACTTCTGTATCCTGTGAATGCCTAATGTACCTTCAGCCACAGAATACAACGTTCTTAGCAGTCAGATAAACCCATGTGGGCTAATTTTTGGGGCCTGTTATGGCCGACACTTACTTCTGTATCCTGTGAATGCCTAATGTACCTTCAGCCACAGAATTCTACGCTCTTAGCTGTCAGGTAAACCCATGTGGGCTAATTTTTGGGGCCTAAAGTGGTCAACAGTTACTTCTGTACCCTGTGAATGCCTAATGTACCTTCAGCCACAGAGTACAATGTTCTTAGCTGTCAGGTAAACCCATGTGGGCTAATTTGTGGGGGGCCTGTTATGGCCGACTCTTACTTCTGCATCCTGTGAATGCCTAATGTATCTTCAGCCACAGAATACTATGTTCTTAGCTGTCAGATAAACCCATGTGGGCTAAGTTTTGGGGCCTATAGTGGTCAACAGTTACTTCTGTACCCTGTGAATGCCTAATGTACCTTCAGCCACAGAATACAAGAGAAGGACCGGAAGCCGCAAGCTGTGTGTGTGTGTGGCAGCGTGTGCAGCGCTGTGAGTGTGTGTGAGTGATTAGGAGCTGCGGGGGGAGATGTGCGGGGGACCACTTTTGACCACCGAACGGCGGCAGCGGCGGAGGACGGCTAGGGGGGCTGAAGGATTGGGAGTGAGCTGGTGAAACGGAACAGCTTCACGTGAGTAGGTGACCGATCAGCTGTTTTGCAGCTGGTGGGGGGAAACCAGAGGGGAATAGCTAGGGACTGTAGGCAACTGTCTGTGCTCTGTGACTGACTGCTCTGTGACCGACTGCTCTGTGACCGACTGCTCTGCGACCGACTGCTCTGCGACCGACTGATCTGCGACTGACCGGGCTCTGCGACTGACCAGGCTCTGTGACTGACCGGGCTCTGCAACTGACCGGGCTCTGCAACTGTGAGTGTTGTGTGACTGTGCTCTACGACTGTGACTGACCGGGCAGTGCGACTGATCGGGCTGTGCGACTATGAGTATTGTGCGTGACTGACTGGGCTGTGTGACTGTGAGTATTGTGCGACTGACTGGGCTGTGCGATTGTGAGTGTTGTGTGACTGACCGGGCTGTGCGACAGAGTGTTGTGCGACTGAGAGTGTTGTGTGACAGAGTGTTGTGTGACAGAGTGTTGTGCGACTGAGAGTGTTGTGCGTGTGACTGGGTGACAGGAGGGGTAGAAGGGGACAAGGCAAGGAGGCTGGTCCTGGGCTGGAGCACCCCAATAGATACGCCCCGTTGCGTGATGTTGGGGAAACCAGTCAGGACCAGCATTGCTGGAGCAGAGTGACGCCCCTAGCTGCCAGGGGAAGAACTCCTCCAGTGAGGCCGGGAGAAAGGGGAAGGAAAGACAGTTGCTGGTGATAGGGGACTCAATCATTAGATGGACGGAGAGGACAATCTGTCACAAAGACCGTGGGTGCCGAACAGTCTGTTGTTTACCGGGCGCTCGGGTTCGGCACATCGTGGATCGGGTGGACAGATTACTGGGTGGGGCTGGGGAAGACCCAGCTGTCATGGTACATGTGGGTACCAATGACATAGGCAGAGGAAGATGGAGAGTCCTAAACGATTTCAGGGACTTAGGCGCTAAGTTGAGGAGTAGGACCTCCAAGGTAGTATTTTCAGAAATACTACCTGTACCTCGAGCCACACCAGAGAGGCAGTGGGAGATTAGGGAAGTTAACAAGTGGCTGAGGAGCTGGTGTAGTAAGGAGGGTTTTGGGTTCCTGGAAAACTGGGCCGACTTCTAAGTCGGCCACCGGCTCTTTGGTAGGGACGGATTGCACCTAAATGGGGAGGGTGCAGCCGTACTGGGTGAGAGGATGGCCACAAAGTTAGAGGAGCTTTTAAACTAGGTGATGGGGGGGAGGGTACAGATGTAGAATTAGCCAGTGGAAAGCAAGATTCAGAGGGCAGAAATGGGGGCATTAGCAGTAGGGTGTTCGGAGCTCCTAAACCCAGGGTGGGTATGGGGAAAAATCAAGAGAGCAGCCTAAAAACATCAAATGAAGATATATGTAACCGGTCAAAATTACGAGGTTTGTATACCAATGGCAGAAGCCTGGCTAACAAGATGGGAGAGGTGGAGCTACTGATGTTTGAGGAGGACTTGGATTTTGCGGGGATAACAGAGACTTGGTTTGACAGCAATCATGACTGGATGGCGACCATTCAGGGTTATTCCCTTTATCGCAGAGCTAGAGAAGGTAAAAAAGGGGGAGGGGTATGTCTGTATATTAAGAACAGTGTACAGGTAAATATGAGGGATGATATTAATAATGGAGCTATGGACGAGGCAGAATCCCTATGGGTAGAACTTCAAAGGGAAGGCACTGTGGGGAAGGTAATATTGGGCGTATGCTATAGGCCCCCCAACCAGAGGGAGGAGGGGGAGGCGGACCTTCTTATACAGATAAGATTGGCAGCAAGGATGGGAAATGTCATTATAATGGGGGACTTAAATTATCCAGATATAGACTGGGCAGAAGGAACCGCGCATTCAGCCAAGGCTCAGCAATTCCTAAATGTTTTGCAGGACAATTTCATGGGTCAGATGGTGAATGCACCGACAAGAAACAATGCGGTACTTGACCTACTGATTACCAACAATACAGACCTGCTCATGGATATAGAAATATGGGGCAACTTAGGAAACAGTGACCATAGGTCAATTAGTTTCAGTATTAATTATAGTAATAGGAAACACAAGGGCAATATAAGAACACTGAATTTCAAAAGAGCCAATTTCCCAAAACTGCGCTCTCTGCTAGAAAATATCAAATGGAATAGAACCCTGGGAACAAAGAACATGGAGGAAAAATGGGAGTGCTTCAAGAGCATACTAAACAAAGGGATTGACCAGTGCATTCCAAAGGGAAATACATTTAAAAGAGTAAAACTAAACCCTGGTTGGCTAAACTCCAACATAAAAATGCATATTAATGCTAAAGGAAAGGCCTTCAAAAAATACAAGACTGAGGGGTCATTGGCAGCATTCAAGCATTGCAAAGAGTGTAATAAGAAATGTAAAGACGAAATCAGGGCGGCTAAAATAGAACACGAGAGACATATAGCGGAAGAGAGTAAAAAGAACACCAAAAAATTCTTTAAGTATATAAACAGTAAGAAAGCGAGGCCAGAACACATTGGCCCCATAAAAGACGATAAGGGAGTTTTGGCCACAGAGGACAGGGAAAAGGCGGTAGTGTTAAATAATTTCTTCTCTTCAGTCTTCACAAAAGAATTGGGGGGCTACACTAACCCAGCTTGTAAGGTCAAACTAAACAACACACCTCAGGAAATACCGCCATGGCTAACAGAAGATAGACTTAGAACTAAACTATCATAAATAAATCACCGGGACCAGATGGCTTGCACCCGAGGGTTCTTAAAGAGCTCAGCCAGTTGATTGCCAGACCATTATTCTTGATCTTTAAGGATAGTTTACAGACGGGTATGGTGCCAGCTGATTGGAAAAAAGCCAAAGTGGTACCAATATTTAAAAAGGGGCCGAGATATATCCCGGGTAACTATAGGCCGGTCAGCCTAACATCAGTAGTCTGCAAGATTTTTTAGGGGATGTTAAGGGACCACATACAAGACTTTAGTAATGAAAACGGTATTATTAGTAGTAATCAGCATGGATTCATGTAAAATCGTTCTTGCAAAACCAATCTATTAACCTTGTTTAATGGATGCAGACCCATTTTACAGATGTGTGAATGGACCCAACATGTATTTGACATGTATTTATCGACTGCTGTCAGTTCTGGCTGATTTATGAAAAAAAAAAAAATTAGGGCAACTTTTACAATTGCAATACTTCTGTTATGACATTGTCCATGTGGTGGGACTATTTGTGCACAGCTAGTAAGTATTTTGTGGCTGCAAATAAAAGTTTAAATTAAAGGTTAAAATTAAAGTCAATGGGGCCCGCCGCAAACTTGCGGTTTGCGGACATTTGAAAAGATTTGCGGCTGGCGTTCAGGAACCGCCCCGGCCGATGTTCGTCCATCACTAGTTCTCATACTGCAACCCTATAGAGGTACTCTTGATAAAAGGAAGAATTGGCCTTGCTGTAAAAGATTTAAATGATATGCACCTGTCAATCATGTGTGGAATAATTGGTCCTAATGTGGTAATTGTGCCATGAGACCTATACCAAAAAATTTTTCTAGATAAAATCAACACCCACACAGCTAGGAAGCGTAGACAGTCTTGTAAAGGTTCCAGATCAAAAAAAAACGTAATTAGCGACACTAAAATTTGGCGCTTGATAGCTGCATCTAATCTAGGACTGATTCATTTTGATTATTGTCAGCCAGTCAACGGAGTGGTGCTTATCCGTCACAAAACCTCCAGCAGCACCGAATGCCCATTTGGAAAGCAGGCTGGATGCAGTGCAGCCCAATTACATACTGGGCAAGTTCTGGCCAGTGGTCTATTCTCATGGCCCAGTAACCCAGTGGATCGTCAACTGGAAAGCTCTCCATGTCTGTTTTCAGACCTAGATAATCTCCCACTATATGATGCAGACGCTGCTGATGGGATGTGAAACCTACAAGCTCTGGGCGCCGAGGATTAAAACAATTTTGAAAGGCATCACGGAGGTGTCACCCTTCTCCACTGCTTCTCTTTTGACCAACAGAAGCCTCAAAACTAGCCCTTCTATGAGACTGTAACCTAGCAGAGTCTGGAAAGGCATTACATAAACTCCTCTTTAAGGTGTCCTGAAGATATTTCATCCTCTGCGCCCTCTGCGAGGATGGGATGAGTTCTGAGACTTGCCCCTATTAATGGTGGTCAAGGAGGGTTGCCAACCAATAGTGATCCTTCCCCTTGATACCACAAATTATCGGGTCCTTTCATAGTCTGAAGAATGCCCATGACCGCAAACTTTCAGAGGCATGAGAAGCAGAGTCCTCAGAGTTACTGAGGATTACAGTATCTTGAACCACCTCCTCCCAGCCACATTGTCACATACCTGGTAGTTAGAGCCTGAATGTGCGGAGGAAGGCCTCTCTTACTCCTCTGACTCAGAGCCCCTAATAGAGTAAACAGGAGGCGCAGAGTGCAGAGTCGCACAAGTGCTGATGGACATGCAGGCTGCAGGACTTCTGGTAGTGAAGAGTTCCAGAAGGAGAAGGTGTCCTGGGAGTAGTTGGACCAAAGCAGAAACTTGGAAGCCTCGTGGAATACTGGAAGATAAGCAGAGTCAGACAAGCCGGGTCATACACAGAGAGGTCAGATCAGGTACAAGTGGAGAGACTGGAGAATGGTCAAAGAACAGGCTGGGGTTGGTGCAGGCAGAGAACTGGAGTAGTCAGAGGCAAGCCGGGTCAAGATTTCAGGATCAACACAGTTAACATGAAGCAGGACTGGCACAGAACGCTGTAGACGAGACAGCACTGATCCTGGGAGCAGATCCAGCTTAAATAGCCCTTTTGGTGCCTAAACTGTCATGAGGTTTAGCTCACATTAGCGAGCGCATGCACACTCAAATTTGCATCCCAGCGCTTCCGCATTCCCCAAAGCGCCAATTAGCGTGTGCTAACACGTTAGCGTTAGCTAAGTGCACTTCTTCCTTGAAAGATTCGAGGGGCAGGACCTTGCCTGCGATTGCCAGCTAGTCTTCTTGCAGGACCTTCCTGACACACGTACTAACCAAGGGTTCTGGAGACAGAAAACCATCTGTTAAGGTTTGACGTATGTCTTGCTCTGCTTCAATGCCTGCAAAACTGCCAGAATCCTTCTCCTCCTCTTGTGTGTTCTGTGGCATCGCAAGAATGGTGTCTGCATAAAGTGGCCTTGAGAGAAAAGGAAATCCTCATCTTCCTCCCACTGCTCTGCCACGAGTGCCCTGTCCATAATGCCATGCAGAGTCTGCTCTAGCAGGTACACGACAGGGATTGTGTCACTGATGCATGCATTGTCATGGCTCGCCATATTTGTCGCCTCTTCAAATGGTGACGGTACAGTTAATGCATCCATTATCAGCAGCCATTGGCATGGGGAAAAAAGCCAAGTTGGCCTAAGTCTTTAATTGTGCCATACTGACACAGGTACTCATTGACAGCCCTCTGCTGCATGTGCAACCTCTGCAACATTGTCAAAGTTGAGTTCCACCAGGTGGGCATGTCCCAAATCAGGGAGTTTAGAGGCAGGTGGAATTCCCGCTGAATTTCAGCCAACTGAGGACTGGCTGTGTTTGACTGCCTAAAATGGCTACAGACTCTTCTGGTCTGCTTTAGCAGATCTTCCAACCCTGGGTACCTGTTTAAGAAACACTGCACAACCAAACTGAGGACATGTGCCAGGCATGGCACATGTGTCAACTTTCCCTGTTAAAGGGCAGACAGGAGGTTAGTGCCATTATCGCACACCACCATTCCTGGCTCCAGCTGGTGTGGTGTAAAGCATCTCTGGGCCTGCCCCTGCAGAGCTGAAAGAATCTCTGCTCTGGTGTGAGTCCTGTCACCTAGACAGACCATCTGAAGCAATGCATGGCATAATTTAGCCTAACTTATTAAATAGCCCCTTAAACGCTTAGGGGGTACTGGTGGTTCATAGGACAATTCAGCAGAGAAGGGCATGGAGGAGAAGGAGGAGGAGGAGGGGGTAGAGCTAACATATCTTGCATCATCACCACCAGCTGTATCACACACCCAGTGTGCTGTGAACTAAATAGTATGCAGTGCGCTGACAATGCTTGCTAAACCATGTATCTGCAGTAATGTGGACCTTGCGGCTGATTGTCTTGCCCAGCGATTCCGCAACATTGCTTTCCATGTAAATATTTCAACCAAGAGCTCACTTCAAAGGGAAAGACTGGCGTGCGGCTCTCCTCAGGCAGGGAACTCCAAATCGGGTATATGAAAGAAAGAAAAGGAGGCGCAACCACCTAGTGCATTACCCGTGGTACTGTATAAAATATTTAATAATAAATGCCAAATGCAATGCTGCAAGCTCTGAAGAAGGGGGCTTGACTCCCAAAACGCGTTAGCTATCGCATCTTAAGGGACATGTTCCAGCACACGTGTGAAGGGAATTTGTAACACGATTTTATTTCTGCATGTTTGTGAGTATGCATTTGGCATTTTTTATTAAATATTTTAGTTCAAATATTCTTTATTGGAGTTTCACATAAACAAAGAAAGAAAAACAACGCAGAGTAAGCAAAACTCACGGGCGCAGCCGTGGAGCAATATTGATAAACTGGGGTATGTAGGAGAAAGATACAAACTTTAGAACTGCAAACATGTGCTAGATGGTCATGGCATACAGGACATCATCAAATGAGGGAATTGAGAGAGTCATCAACAGGGGTAAGACAACATTAGTATCACTGAGGACGGGAATGGGCGATTAGCCCAACTCAACTGTCTGGATGATGGGAGGGGGGGGGGAGGAGGACAGAGGGGAGGAGGAGGAGTTCTCTGCTTGGGAAGTAGAGGGCGGTGAGGTCTGGAGGGAACTGAGGCCAGGAGCTTATGGAGAAGCCCTAGGGGAAAGCGGCCGGAAGGACGAACTCCCATACCACTTCCGCCACGGGTCCCAGTTGGATTCGAAGGTTGTGTAGGAGGCGGATCTCAGGGCCAATAGGCTCTCATAATGATAGTCCAGTTGGACCTGAGAGACCACTTCAGAAGGATTGGGAGGGGAAGGGGAGCGCCAATGTCTTGCTATAGCCAAGGTAGAAGCCAGTAAAATGTGTGAGATCAAGGTGCGTAGAGCCGGTGGGAAGACGTCTATGCCCAGGAGCAATAGAGCTAGGGCGGGTCCAGGAGGAACAATCATACCAATGATTTGGGAGAGTATAGTAAATATCTGTTTCCAGTAGCTGGTGAGCGATTTACACGACCAAAAGAGATGAAGGATGGTCCCCTTTTGTCCGCACTCTCTCCAACAAAGCGGAGACAGTGAGGGGTAGAATTTGGCGAGTAGTTGCGGGGTCCTGTACCATCTAGTCAACAGCTTCTGGAACGTCTCCCAGTGGTTAATACAGTGGGAGGAGGAGTACGCGCATGCCAACGAGCGCGCCCAGTGGGTGAGGGAGAATTCTGTAGCTAAGTCGGTTTCCCATGTGAGCATCTGGGGAGTTTTGCGAAGCTGGGACTTCTGGTGGAGCAATGAGTAGAAAAGGGATATGCCCCTGGTGCGTGCGTTAGGTTTATTAAAATGGTTCCATGCTTGGTAGTCAACGTGTAAGGTTGGTGGTGGGCGTTTAAGTAGGAAGGACTTGATGCGAGTGTAAGAGAAGCGGGCCTTATCTGGAAGGCCGAATGTAGAGGATAGCACGTCAAATGTGAGCAGTTGTGTGCCCTGGTATAGTTGATCAACCCAGAGTATGTCCGCTTCGGTGAAAAGTCTGAGGGAAAGGTGGGGAATCAGAACCTCTAAAGTCTGAAGAGGGAGTCTAACCGTCGTGGTGTTGGGGTTGCGGTGGGAGTGGGAGAGGAGAGATCTCCATGCCAGAATGGTAGTTTTCGTTGGGGGGGGAAGGGTGGAAAGGTTAAGTGGGATCCAGGAGTCCGCCAAGAGGAGCAGGGAAAGATTGGGGGTAGAAGAGCAGGCGGCCTCCAGATGGGTCCAACAAGAGTCTCCTTGTCCCGCAAACCAATGTGGCACTTGGGCAAGGACAGAGGCCGTGTAGTAATCACCGATATCCGGTAGGCCCAGACCCCCTGCTCTTCTGTGCAAAGTAAGATATTTCGTAGCACATCTGGCCCTCTTCCCCTGCCACAGAAAGCGTCTCATACAGGCGGCCAATTTATTAATTTGGAGGGCCGAGAGGGGGATCGGGAGGGTGCGGAATAGGTAAAGAATTTTGGGTAACAGGAGCATTTTAAAGGTGGCCACTCTGCCCACCCAGGAGATCTCATGTTTGGCTAAGGAAGCCACGTCTGTATTGAGCTGGGACAGCAGGGCGGTTAGATTCAAGGAGGACATTTGGGCCAACGACGGGGCAAGGGAAATTCCCAAGTACGGTATGCTCTGACTAGTCCAAAGGTAGGGGAGTGAATTCACGAGGTGCGATTTGGCAGGAGCACTGACTCCAAGGTCAAGGATCATGGATTTTGTAAAGTTCACCTTATAGAAGGAGACATCACTAAATCTCTGGAGGAGTTCATGGGCGAAAGGGAGGGAAATTGTGGGGTTTGTGAGGGAAAGGATAATGTCGTCCGCAAAAAGGTTGATGGTGTGGGATCTTCGATTGATTTTAAATCCTGTGATATGAGGGTGGGAGCGGATTGCTTCGGCTAGTGGTTCTATGGCCAAATTAAATATGGATGGCGATAAGGGGCACCCCTGGCGGGTACCATTCGTGATAGGGAAGACTTTCGAGAGCATGCCATTTGTGAGCACCTTGGCCGAAGGGCAGGAGTAGAGTGCAAGGATCGAAGAAAGGATCGGTCCCTGAAACCCAAATTTGATTAGAGTAGCCTTGAGGTAGCCCCAATGGACCCTGTCGAACGCCTTCTCCGCATCTATAGACAGAAGAAGAGAAGGCGTCCGACTAGCTCCTGCATGGTGTATGAGGTTTAGCATCCGACGGGTGGCGTCTGATGGCTGTCGGCCTAACATGAAGCCTGATTGGTCCGAGGCGATCAGTGAAGGGAGGACGGTTTGAAGTCTAGAGGCTAGGAGCTTGGCGTAGATTTTGACATCCACGTTCAGGAGGGATATAGGGCGGAAATTGGAAGGGGTGTCGGGGTATTTACCAGGTTTAGGGATGGTAACCACATGAGCCAGCAGCATTTCCTCGGGGAAGGAGCTGCCAGTGATTGCAGATTGGAAGGATAGGAGGAGGTGAGGGGACAGAGTGGGGAGGAAGGATTTAAAGTACTCCGAGGAGAGACCGTCAGGGCCCGGGGACTTGCCAAGGGGCAAGGAGCGGACCACTTTCGATAACTCCTCCTCTGTGAAAGGTTGGTTGAGTGATTCCAGTTGGGCAGAGGACAGGGAGGGAAGGTTCAATTTGGAGAGGAAGTCCACTATGTTAGGATCCGTAGGTTGTGGGGTGGAGGGGCAGGATTCTAGGTTGTAAAGGGAAGAATAATAGTCCGCAAACGCATCAGCTATGGCCTGAGGATTAGTAAGAAGAGTGTTGGTGTGCGGGTGGGTAAGGGATGTTATTTTGGTCTTACGTTTGCGGGCTTTGAGGCGGTTTGCAAGGAGTTTGCCTGCTCTATTATTGTTGGCATAGTAGTTAAGTTTCAACGAACTCATGTGCTGGTCGTGTTGTGAAGTCAGATGTTCTCTTAGGGAGTGGCGTAGGGTGGCAATTTTGTCGGCCAAAGTAAGGGAGGGGGAGGATTGATTTTCAAGATCCAAGGTTCGAATGTCCTTGAGGAGGGAGTCTAGCTTGGAGCGGAAGGATTTCCTAAGTTGGGAGTTCAGTTTAAGGAGTATGCCTCGGATAAAGGCCTTGTGAGCGCACCAGTTAGTGAAGGGGTTGGTATCAGAGGGGGAGTTGAGTGCAAAAAACTGTTGAAGGTGTTGGGAGATCTTGGCGTGGGTGGTGGGGTTTTGAAAGAGGGAGGCATTACATCTCCACACCTTAGCTGGGGAGGAGGAAATGCCGTCCTCCAGTAAGAGGGAAATTGGGGCATGGTCTGACCACACAATACTATGGATGGAAGACTGGGAAGCTCTTTGGAGTAGAAACTTGTCCACCAGGAAGTAGTCTAAGCGGGAATAGGAATTATGGCTAGAGGAATAGTATGTATATGACCTATCTGTAGAGTTCAGACAGCGCCAGACGTCGAACAAATCCTCTGACTCAAGCAGGTCCGCCAGGGCAGGGGGTCTCCGACTGTGAGACGAGGATGTGTCGAGGTCCGGGTTAACAGGGGCATTAAGGTCACCACACACAATCAAATTACCATACTTGGAGAGGGAAACTTTCTTTAGCACAGTGCGGAGGAATTTTTTTTGACACACATTGGGAGCGTAAACAGATACCAAAGTGAGAGGCAAAGTATTCACATCACATTTTAAAATAATATACCGACCATTAGGATCCAGCTCTGAGTCTTTGAGGGTAAATGAAACAGAATCCCGGATTGCTACAAGGACACCTCGCTTCTTCTCTTCAGCAGAGGCTCGGAAGATATGAGGGAAAGCCGGATGGGAACAGTTCGGGGAAGCACGGACGTCAAAGTGTGTTTCTTGGGCCGTGAGGATATCTGCATTCAGTTGGAGGGCTTCTTGCCAGAGGGACCTTCTCTTTGCCGGGTGGTTGAGGCCCCGGGCGTTAATGGAAACAATCTTTACCCCCATACCAAGGCATCATGTGTAGGTGTAGACCCCGACTCCGGAGGGAGGGGGGCATAATCAGGCAACCTAGAGTCCAGGGGAGCAGTAGGACATTGGGTGAAGGTCCAACCTGGAATGGAGAGGGTGAAAGTCCAATGGTGATAAAGGGAGGGCCTCAGTGCAGGCCACAATACCGAGCAGAGAGACAGCAGACAGTCAGTAGAGACTCGGGTGATACTGAGAGGTCGCAGAGGGGGATATGGTGGAAGGGAAAGAAAAGAGCCATGGTGACCATGAATGAGGGAGCTGTAGCAAACAACAAAAAACAAAAAAGGTAAAAAGAGCGGCCTCAGGGAGGCCAGAGCAGTTGACACTGCCTGTAGCAGGGGCAGCGGGTACAACATCCAGTACCCGCAGCACACTCAGGAATCAAGTCGGAGGGGAGAATAGAAGAGCATTCCTGGTTCCTTTATTCTGCTTGGAGGCCTTTTTATAGGATACCGTGTGCCAGTCCTGGCGCATGTGGGCAGGGGGCGAGGGAGCAGACTTGCCGTGGTGAACCTGTTCCTCTGGAAGGATATTCCAGGACTTGAGCAGGCGGATGCCTTCTTCCAGGGAGGAGATGTAATGCTTGGAGCCATCACGAGTGATCTCAAGTTTAGCCGGGTACTTCCAGCGATACACAAGTTGGTGGTTCCGTAGGGCCTTTGTGATAGAGGACAAATTGCGGCGCCTTTGGAGAGTATATTGGGACAGATCCGGGAGCACTTGCAGATTGGCGGCTTGGGGGGGCAGATCTGTGCGCTTGCGGAAAGCTGCCAGAAGGTGTTCCTTTACTTGAAAAAAATGTACGCGTAACAGTACATCACGGGGGGTTTCAGCGGGCAGAAAAGAGGGCTTGGGGACTCTGTGGATTCGATCGATCGTGAGATCCGCAGATGAGAGTGATGGGAGGACAGCAAGAAATAAGTCCTTGGCGTAGTGCGGAAGTTGATTAGGTAAGATGGATTCAGGGACTCCGCGGATTTTAAGGTTGTTTCTGCGAGACCTGTCTTCCAGGTCCGCAATCTTGGCTTGCATTGAAGATATGACATCGTGGTGAGAGGAATGAGAGTCCACTAGGGAGTTAAAGGAAGAGGTGAATTCCCCCATTTGATCTTCCACTTGATTGACTCTGTCCCCCAGATGTGAGATATCCGCTTTGCATTCCCTGATGCAGGAGTACATGTCCTATTGGATAGATGAACGCAGGGTCCGCAGCATGTCCAGCATGAGGGTTACTGACAGAGGCTGATCTGAGGGGGTGAAGTTCAGAAAGGGATCAGGCGAGGGGGCCGCTATGGTGTCCATGGGGAGTGAGTAGGCCTCATGGAGGGGGGGATCGAACCGCGGCCTAGATTTGACCGGGCTCCTGGAGGTGGGGGAGGATGGCTCTGAAGAGGGGGAGGAAGATGATGGCACAAAACTTGCCTGTGGTGCTTGGTGCGCCTGCTCCCGACCCGGTCCGTCCATGGATGGATGCTGCAAAGCGGTCAGAGGTGGATGCGGAGGTCCGGCCGCGGCGCCATCTTGGCGGCTTCCACGCTGCATCGGGGGGAAGAAGGTGGATAACTTCTTAATCTGCGGCGGATCGTTGCGGCGTCTCCGCATAGCCGGGGCCAGCAGGATGTGGGGGATGTCTGGCGGCTTGTAGCGATGCCGTAAACGGGTCCAGGGAGCCCGATGTCAGTCGATGTAGTCCTGAGTGGAGCGGAGCTCAGGGTCTATGCGGCCATGTTCCTCGGCGGTCGCCACGCCCCCACCTTTATTAAATATTTTATACAGTACCACGGGTAATGCACTAGGTGGTTGCGCCTCCTTTTCTTTCTTTCATTGCTTTCCATGTGATGGTACAGAGCTGGAATGGCCTTACATGAAAATAAATAGTGACTGGGAACCTGCCATTGTGGTAACGGACATTCTGCAAATTCATGGAAGGGGCAGAATCCACCAGAAGGAAAGGCAGAAGTTGCAAAGCCAGCAGCTTGGATTTAGAAAGAAAATTGCGATGCTTGGCACCATGCTCCTGTGCTCAGAATCAGGTTCACAGACTGCCTCTATCCCGGGACTCTCACTTGGCATCCACTAATGGCTAAGCCTTGCTGGCCTCTACGACCGGGGTGGTCGATAAAGCACTGTAGACATAAACAAAAAGAAGGGTGCACCAGCCTAGCGCATTATCCTCAGTAGGCTTTTATTAGTAAATTATTAAAAAATGGCTACTCACAAACATGCAATGTAAATCAGCATGAGGAAGAGGCATTGCCTCGAAACGCGTTAGCCTTTCACCTTTACGAGATATTGGACTCTAACATCATGGACGATGTTCGATGGAATTGATATGCTGATTTACATTGCATGCTTGTGAGTAGCCATTTTGTTTTATATTTTACTAATAAAAGCCTACTGAGGATAATGCGCTAGCTTGTGTTTAGAGCCTGAGCTTGGATTTAGAGCCTGGGCATGTGAGAGGCAGTGACTGTATTTTTTTTTGTTCGCTTCAGCAGCTAGGGCAGAGAAATTTGCCTGCTATGCTCTACAGCTGGTGGTGTGCTGCTGGCAGACGTGCTGCAAAGACCTGTGACACCCATTATCCCTACTATACCATCATCCCTGTCAGTGGAGGCTGCTGAGAGGCCATGAGATATAGTAGGGGTAGACCAGAAAGGTGAGGAGTGAGGAGGAGCAGAATTGCGTCCCTTATGTGTGGCTTTCATGTGTTCTTGCCAATGGGCTGAGTGGTGGGACCTTAAATGACTTGTCAAGCATGTGCAGACTTGTATAAAGTACTCGAAATTTCTACTTGAGTAAAAGTACAAGTGCTCGATCAAAAAGTGACTTGAGTAGAAGTCGAAGTGCTCACAGAAAAAGTTACTTAAGTAGAAGTACTAAAGTATTCAACATTTTTTTACTTAAGTATTGCAAGTAGTTTTTTCAAAAAATTTGCTACTTAAGTACTAAAAGTAAAAAGTACCAGTAGTTTTGAAAAAAAATTTCTACTCAAGTACTGAAAGTAGAAGTACAAGTACTGTGTTATGTTGTTATTAAAGAAAGAAGTCAAAAGTTTGAACATCATATTGTTTTTTATTATTTCAAATGATTTATTCAAATGATTAACCTGTGTTTGTTAGTAGTTTCTTGATGCACTTTAAGCGCTGTAGCACCATTTATTTGTTTGTTTCATATTTTCTTTTTATTGGAAAGATTTGGTATAGCAGCTTTTATTATACACAGCCTTTATTTTCGTATGCGCTGATTTACAAATGACATTATACACATTTTTTGAGCTTTATGCAACCTCCATCTACTGTTCTGGCAGTGGTAATTTTTTTAAAAGTAACGAGTAACTATGCAGCACAAAAAAAAATACTTGAGTAGAAGTATCGAAATCATCGAAAAAATGTAGTGAAGTAAAAGTAGAAGTAGGAGAAAAAAATTCTACTCTAGGAAAGTACAGATACCGCATTTCGGTACTTAAGTACAGTACTTAAGTAGTTCTACTTCGTTACTATACATCTCTGAGCATGTGATACCCAAAGGACTGGTGTTTTTTTGCAACGCTTGATCTGCTTTAGGCATAGTTTGAAAATTGCAACAGTGCAATCGGCTGCACATGTATTAAAAAAATGGCCCAGACAGCTGAGCTGTGGGAAGTGGGCAGGGAGATAACAGATCCACAATGTGATGGAATAGGGTGGCTGCTCTCTACTCTTTTTCTTGGGGTTGTGTTCACCCTGACTTTCCTCCTCGGCTCTATACAGCACTCAAGTCACATCAGTGACCTCATCATCATTATCCCCTCTATCCTCATCATCACTGGAGCCAACTTGGCAATATGCTGCAGCTGGGGGAACATGACTGCAAATTTGTTGTTTACTAGTGTTCTACCCTCTTTGTAGCCTCATGTTCCTACCTTCCTCAACCTCAGAGTCAGAACTAACATCAGAATAGAGTAATGTCTGTGACGCCCACCTTTGCCTGTGAAAACAGACACTGCTGGCCCCCTCACAGTGCCATGGGAACATCCACCTCTCCTTGTTGGCCTCCCAGACATGTAATAAAGATGGGGAAATGTGTACTTGGATGCACTTTAATCAATGGAAAGTGGTGTTTGGTGTACTTTAATTTCAGTTCTCACTACACAGACACACTCCACTGACACACTACTAAATTCTGCAGTAAAATCACACTGACCTACTTCAATATACTGCAGTAAAAGTGCCCTGACACACTACTATACTGCAAAAAAAATGCCCTGACACTCTACACTGACACACTTCAATGTACAGCATGTAGACTGCCCTGACACACTAAGCTGACACTACAGTAAAAATGAACTGTCGCACTACACTCACGCTGCACTGTCACTATATTTAAACTACACTAACTCTCTACACTCCATTATAATCACAATAGCACACTATAGCACACTATAGCACACTAAATCAGTAGTAGCAATGAACATAGCCCCGTTCTATGTATCTCCACTCTAATTTCACACTGCAAATGGCTGCTCTGGGAAGGAACTTTTTATAGTGTGGGGTGGGTCTATGAGCAATGAGCCATGATTGGGAACAGTCATCATTACTTATTCCAGTTATGGCTCTGACAGTGTTCTATGCCCTGATTGGGCAAATCATACATTGCTTTAGCCAATCAGGGCTTCCAATGCATTGAGTGGTGCGCAGTGCATTGTGGGGTGCTCAGCAGGCCAAACAAAAGATCATGACAATCATTACCCAAGTCGCATCAGTGACCTCATCATCATTATCCTCTCTATCCTCATCATCACTGGAGCCAACTTGGCAATATGCTGCAGCTGGGGGAACATGACTGCCAATTTGTTGTTTACCAGTGTTCTACCCTCTTTGTATTCTCATGTTCCTACCTTCCTCAACCTCAGAGTCAGAATTAACATCAGAATAGAGTAATGTCTGTGATGTCCACCTTTGCCTGTGGACACAGACACTGCTGGCCCCCTCACAGTGCCATGGGAACATCCACCTCTCATTGTTGGCCTCCCAGACATGATGGGGGGCTTATTACCTAAATGTAATAAAGATGGGCAAAAATGTGTACTTGGATGCAGTTATATCAATGGAAAGTGGTGTTTGGTGTACTTTAATTTCAGTACTCACTACACAGACACACTCCACTGATACAATACTAAATTCTGCAGTAAAATCGCACTGACCCACTTCAATATACTGCAGTAAAAGTGCCCTGGCGCACTACTATACTGCAATAAAAATGCTCTGCCACTTTACACTGACACACTTTAATATACTGCATGTAGCCTGCCCTGACACTACAGTAAAAATGAATGGTCGCACTACCCTCACGCTGCACTATCACTATATTCAAATTACACTAACACTCTACACTCCAATATAATCACAAAAGAACACTATAGAACACTATAGCACACTAAATTACTAGTAGCAATGAACAGAGCCCTGTTCTATCTATCACCACTCTAACATCACACTGCAAATGGCTGCTCTGGGAAGGACCTTTTTATATTGTGGGGTGGGTCTATGAGCAATGAGCCATGATTGGGAACAGTCATCATTACTTATTCCAGTTATGGCTCTGACAGTGTTCTGTGCCCTGTTTGGGCAAACCTTACATTGCTTTAGCCAATCAGGGCTTCCAATGCACTGTGTGGTGCACAGTGCATTGTGGGGGCGTTTAGCAGGCCGAACAAAAGATAATGACAATTCGGGTGTTCGGCAAAAGAGTAAACGGCCAATGTTTGGCCTGAACTCATGCTCGGGCCAAACTGTTCACCCAACACTATTTAGCAGCTGCTGCTACGCCTGGGTAAGAGGTTAGGGCAAGCTCTGTTAGATCACTTCTCTGTGTGTGTGTCACCGATCTCCTGCTATACCCAGATTCACTGATCTCCTAGTCTTCCTCCTTACAGCTTTCCCAGTGTACACCGATTTCTTAGTGTGCTGTTACTCTTTGATCTTCCAACAAGGCTGGAAAGTATCCAAAATCAAAAGAATCAAAAGAACAGCAATTATATGCATGTCTGAGCACAGTGATGTATATAGTCAACCTTGCAGAACAAGTTTTAAAACATTGACATTTACAGAGTGCAGCCTGAATTTGGTATCGTGGATGAGTGGAGTGGGACAAGGACACACGACACCTGGGGGAAGTACCAGTCAGAACAAATGGAAATTCGATGCATGTGCATATAATCGAAAGTGCTTCGAATGCTGGGATGCTGCAGTTGTGCTGTGGAGGAGAATATTTCATAAGCCTTAGATTACACAGTTCCTAAGGAAAGGGATTCTGTCTGGCTAGCTAAGCCTTCTTTGTGGGGTCATCAGCATCTTACTGGATTAACCATTCTCTTATTGAGGCTGCTGAGTGGAGATATACGTACGCCCTTGTTTTTTGGTTTTCAGGTGAGAGGCCAATCTATGTGGTGGTGGTCGACACACTGAGAGCACGTGTCCAGTATTTAACACTCTTGTCTCACTGATTTCTTGTATGGACTATCTTCGCTGGTTTTATAGAATTCCTATATGGACTATTTATGCCAATTTTAAGTTTTATAGGTTTCTTTAGTTCTATTAGCGCTGCACTGATTACTATGTGATTCTGTGGACTGGTTTTGTATTTTGAGTGCATAGCTGCTTTAACTCTTATTGTTGCTTTTGACTGTGTGCTGATATTTCATCTGTTATACATGATCTTCTAGTATCCCCTGAGGTTCTACAGCCAGCAGTCTCTGCTATTTTCATAATGATGTTTTTATAGCATTTCGATGTGTGCAATTTCTATGCAGCTAGCAGAGCTCCAGAATGCAGTTATAAATAGATCTACACAATGTAATAGTTTCTAACTTGGATTGCACAGAAAAGAGAACTTGTATTATGTGTTACCTTCTCTGTAGTGTTTGGTGTGATGCTGGTCATCCTTGCCTCTTTATATTTATTACAATGTCGGTGTATAGTAATATTGCAGACTCAGAGATCTGTACATATTCCCACTGTGCTCAGTGTTCTAAGGTGTGCAGCGAGACCCTTTCACATGTTCTGCAGCAGGCCTCCTTCCTGCCATCTTGGAGCCGCCCCGCGGTTGCAAGTGCAACCTCTGCGACCATGTTAGTTTCACCACTGCCACACACATCACTTTCCAGCCCTTTACCCCTCCCTCACTTCTCTGTCCACTGATTCCACACCAACTTATCCCACTCCAAACACAGCAGTTACCAAACAATGTCTCTCCCGACATCATTCCTCTTTGCACCGATCCCACACTGACTTACGCCACTACAAATACAACACCTTCCATACAATGTCTTTCCCAAGCACCATCACTTCTCACTGCACTGATCCCACATCAGTGATGGAACTACGAAGGTCACACTTGGGACCAGGCCCTGGTGTTCCACCACCATGTTGAGGCCCCAAGATGGTATAATGGGGCTTGCGAACATGTGAAAGGGTCCACTGTGGGACTGTATTAAAGGGCCCTGTGACAGGAGTGCAGAGCCTGGGATCAGTTGGAAGGGCCCCAGGCTTTGAGAGAAAAGTCCAGGGACCAATGGAAATGACCCAGTACTAGGGGGGTAATAGGGGCCCTCCATTGCACTGGGGCCCTGAAGGATTTAATTATGTCTCTGGTATTTATGCTATATTCTGTTTTCTCCCCTTTTTCGGTCTGTAGGCGCAGCGGGTGTCATGATTGACATTGGATCTACTTCGGGGGGACATTTTGTTTTAATATAGAATAGTCAAAAGCTGTGTGTGTATTTTTATTTTTTTGGACAATTTTTTGGGTGAATAAGTACACCCTACTCATTCACATGAAGGAGGGCTTCCAGATTCTGATATGCGGTGAACGTTAGTGTATTGATCCCCAAATCCTAGAAACAATGAACACTGAAGAAAAATTAGAGAATTTTATGAACATATTAAATACTGTAGAGGCATTAGCTAGTGGATTCCAATAGGCAACAAATATAAATGAGCTAAGATTAAACCTGGGTGGCTAAACTTTAATGTAAAAAGTCACATTAAAAGGAAAAAAAAAAAACTTTAAGAAATATAGGCAGAGGGGTCATTGTCGGCATTCAAACACTACAAGGAATGCAATAAGAAGTGTAAGAACACAATCAAGGCAGCCAAGGTAGACCGTGAGAGACATATAGCGGAGGGGAGTAAAAAAAGAATCCCCAAAAACTATTTCAATGATGATAAAGCGCTTGCTGACCACCCTTCGTATATGTATTGTGGGGGGCTCCTACAGGCAAAATCACATACCTGTACATCTTCGCCACTTCTGGGTTTGTGATTGGACACAGGGGGAGCCAATCAGTAGGTCCAGTGGACCTGATGTCCGGCGGGACCCACTGATCGTTCTCAATAGAGGCAGAATGGCGATCTGCCTATGTAAACAAGACAGACTGTCGTTCTGTGACAAGGGAAGACAGAGATCCTGTGTTTCTGCTAAGCAGGAACATGGATCGCTGCCTTCCCACAGTACAAGCACCCCTTACACAGTTAGAAAGCAAACCCTAGGGACACATTTAACCCTTTGATCACCCCTGATGTTTAGTACAGTGACAGTGCATATTTTTTTAGCACTGATCACTGCATTGGTGTCACTGATCCCCAAAAAGTTTCACTTACATTAGTGTCTGATTTGTGTGCCGCAATGTTGCAGTCCCACTACAAGTTGCTGATTGCCGCTATTACTAGTAAAAAATAAATAATAAGAATAGTTTGTAGATGCTATAACTTTTGCGCAAACCAATCAATATACGCTCATTGGGATTTTTTTTTTTAACAAAAACAAGTAGCAGAATACATATTGGCCTAAACTGATGAAGAAATTTGATTTTTTTTTTATTGGGTGTGTTTTATAGCAAAAAGTAAAAATTATTATCAGTCTAGGGAACCAACATGCATGTAAATCTCAGGTTATACATGGAGGTAGCTAAACCTCTGCAGGGTTACCCTTTAATATTTTCTAAAAGCTATCACCCAGGAGGGTATCTCATCCTTAACAATGCATCTAATGCACTTACAGTTCAAAAGACCCAATCTGCTATCATGAAAATCTGTCTGGCACAGCGATACGCGGCAACAATCCTTCTCTCTCCCTATTGCTGAGAAAACATGGACAACACAATGCAGAACCTTCAATAAAATGGTGTCTGCATTACCTTTTATTATTATGCGCATGATTGTGTTGCAACCATTGCCTCACCAGCATGGAGATCAGTTAGATGACTACTGGGGTACTGGGGTGTGCTGATCTCACTGGGGCCTCCAGAATGATGAAAAATAATAACAAACAACTGGGCAATGAATTTCCAAAAGAGCAAGAGGTTTATTAAAGGAGTTGTAAAGTCACAAAGGTTTTTTTTTTATCTTACTGCATTCTATGCAGTAAGATAAAAAGCCTTCTGTGTGCAGCAATCTCCCAAGCACCCCTAATACTTACCTGAGCCCCCTCTCTGTCCAGCAATGTCCACGAGTTCCTCGGCCATCCTGGGACTCTCCCTTCTGATTGGCTAAGATACAGCTGCGGCGCCATTGGCACCCGCGGCTGTCAATCAAAGTCAGTGAGCCAATCTACAGAGAAAGGGTGTGGGGTCCAAACGCAAGCTCCATGTCTAAAATGGACACATGGAGCTTCACTTCAGCTAGGATGCCCCCATAGCAAGCTGCTTGCTGTGGGGGCACCCAATAGGAGGGAGGGGCCAGGAGCACCGAAGAGGGACCCGAGAAGAGGAGGATGGATCCGGGCTGCTCTGTGCAAAACCAACTGAACAGAGGAGGTAAGTATAACATGTTTGTTATTTTATTTATTTATTTTTTTTTTAAATGAGACTTTAATATCAGCTTCAGCTGGAAGCAAATTCATTAGTTGCTCAAAGCAAGAAGGAGCGCAGGCTATTTTTCTAGCAAAGTTTCACCATAGAATTACATGTGGTACAATATGATTGGTTAATAAGATTTACATCATCGTAACTAACCATAAATCTGACCTCTGTCATACAACCAGACAAACTTATTCATTCTCACAGTTCCTATATGTTTATTAAACATTATTTATAAATGAAAAAATAAATGGCCTTGTGGAAAGGTCAAATACAGCGCTTGCTAATAAATCACTATTGGATAGCAATTTCCATGCCAATCTCTGTGGTAGGTATAAATAATCAATCAATAAAAAGTGTTATAGATATAGGTTAAAATATCAAGTAAACAAATATAAATATAAATCCTCAAAAACTCCCAATAAATAATTAAATAGGTGCCAAAATGTGCATAAGTGACTTGGTGAATGATATATAAAAAATTTTAGATATAAAATTGGTAAAAATGAATACAATCAACAGTATTATAATATGAATGAGTTATGAATAGTCCAGAATAAACGGTGACTGTAGTGCTCAAATATTAGTAAAAGTCCTCAGTGAAAGTGAGTCTTCAAAATTCGAAGGTGCAAGTGCTCAGGCGTGATTGGCCGTATCATCGATTCCTTGCCACGTGTGAGTGAATAGATTGGATCACTTACCTGATCTAGTGGGTCCTATATGCCATATGGCATTAGAACCATTCGAGCTTAATAGCCCCCTGGGCTAAATAGGTTTCCCCTTTGTGGTCCTATGGGCTGGTGACGGCTCCTTTAGGCTCCGGGGTAAACGGCCAAGTGTGGTAGGAAAAGGAGAAAAAAGGCTCCAAATAGTGTAGTAGTATTAAGATTCAAATTGTTTATTTCCCATATATCGGGTTCAAAAGCAGGAAAAATAACATATCACTGGTGGTCAGCGGAGCGGGCTGCGAGTCCTCCTCGTATACAGGACATACATACATATATACACACACACAATATATTGATGCAAGTTAAATATTTTATTTAAAACTGTCTAACTATTAATAAATATGCTGTGTGTGTGTATATATATATATATATATATATATATATATATATATATATATATATATATATATATATACAGTATCTCACAAAAGTGAGTACACCCCTCACATTTGTACATTTTTTATTACATATTTTCATGTGACAATACTGAAGATGTTACTACAATTTGCTACAATGTAAAGTAGTGAGTGTACAGCTTGTATAACAGTGTAAATTTGCTGTCCCCTGAAAATAACTCAACACACAGCCATTCATGCCTAAACTGCTGGCAACAAAAGTGAGTACACCCCTAAGTTAAAATGTCCAAATTGGGCCCAAAGTGTCAATATTTTGTTTGGCCACCATTATTTTACATCACTGCCTTAACCCTATTGGGCATGGAGTTCACCAGGGCTTCAAAGTTTTTCCACTGGAGTCCTCTTCCACTCCCCATGACGACATCACAGAGCTGGTTGATGTTAGAGACCTTACGCTCCTCCAACTTCCCTTTGAGGATGCCCCACAGATGCTTATTAAGGTTTAGGTCTGGAGAAATGCTTGGCCAGTCCATCACCTTTACCCTGAGCTTCTTTAGCAAGGCAGTGGTCATCTTGGAGGTGTGTTTGGGGTCATTATGTTGGAATACTGCTAGCGCCCAGACTCCGAAGGGAGGGGATCATGCTCTGCTTCAGTATGTCCCAGTACATGTTGGTATTCATGCTTCCCTAAATGAATTGTATCTCCCCAGTGCCGGCACCACTCATGCAGCCCCAGACCATGACACTCCCACCACCATGCTTGACTGTAGGCAAGAAACACTTGTCTTTGTACTCCTCACCTGGTTGCCGTCACATGCACTTGACACCATCTGAACCAACCAACCAAATAAGTTTATCTTGGTCTCATCAACCACAGGACATGTATTAGAGGGGGGGGGGGGAGGTATCGCGCTTCAGGGAAATTTTTTTTATAAATCTAAATAGTGAATATATAGTGTGATACTGAAAAATGTCTAGATCAATAAAGCATCTCTGTGGTGGTGTTCAAATCATTAACCACTTTACCGCTGAGTACCGTAGTACTACTGCGGCAAAGTGGCTCGTTATCGTCTGATGACATAGACCTACGTCGCCAGACTCCTCCCCCTGTAGGCGGCGTGCTCCCGCTGTTTTTATTCACAGCGGGAGTCGGGCCAGGGGAGGAGCGGCGGCGATCGCCGCTGCTCTGCCCCGATCGTCGGGTAATCCAGTTTGGAGATCCGCCCGCCTGTGTAAACAGAGCGGGCGGATCTCCTAAGTGACACGAAATGACAGATCGGACTGTTCAGCATAGCTGAACATGCGATCTGTCCCTGTCTCACACAGTCCCCCCCCCCCCCCCCACACACGTCAGTAAGCACCAGGCATATATTAACCCCTCCCTCTCCAATAAAATTAACCCCTTCCTTGCCAGTGTCATTTTTACAGTAACAGTGCATATATATAGCACTGATTACTGCAGTAATGTCACTGGTACCCCCAAAAGTGTCAGAAATGTCAGTCAAGGGTCCGATCTGTCCGCCGCAATGTCGCAGTCCCGCAAAAAAAATCGCAGATCGCCACCATTACGCGTTAAAAAAAAAAAACACCAAAAATTACATAAATCTTTCCCTTTGTTAGTAAACGCAATAACTTTTGCGCAAACCAATCAAAATACGCTTATTGTGAATTTTTTTACCAAACATAGGTAGGAGAAAACAAATTGGCCAAAAATTTAAAAAAATTTAGATTTTTAAATTTTTTGGGGGGAATTTCATATAAAAAAAATATGTGAAAAATATTATTTTTTCAAAATTTACGCTCGTTTTTGTTTATAGCGCAAAAAGTAAAAATCGCACAGGTGATCAAATACCACCAAAAGAAAGCTCTGTTTGTGGGAAAAAAAGGACGTAAATTTCGTTTGGGTACAGCATCGCACGACTGCGCAATTGTCAGTTAAAGTCGCACAGTGCCGAATCGCAAATAGTGGCCCAGACGTAAGACAGCAAAATGCTCTAGTGGTAAAGTGGTTAAATATTCCTTGAAAATGCACACTCATATATGTGACTCAAAAATAAATTAAACAATATTAGTGGGACCAACCTCGATATATAAATATATATAAAGTGCAACAGTGCTGATATCCAGGGAACAATCTTAACTATAAATTAATATTCCTGGCGGACTGGAAGGTGAAAAAATAAAGTGATAAGTGCTCAATCAATACAGACAAATATATAAAAACAAACTTAGCATAAAGTGCTTATGGGTAATACAAGTGCTTGTAGTGTCCAAAAAAAAATTTTTTTTTTAACTCCATAAGCGGTATTCCTCCTTTTTTGATGTTAGACCGCCACCTTTCACCAAGTGATAATAGGGGGTGCTTCTCAATCCTTAAAACCCCTAAGGGTGTGCTAGCCGCTCACCTCAATATATAAGGGAATGCGCCTTTTAATTATATGACTCTCCTGCTCAACTCCTCTCCTTACTCCCTCCACAGACAGGGGATGGTAATAGCCTACAATAACATGATAAAAACAACACAACTTCTCTTTTTTCCGCATGGGGTCACAATCAAGAGGCCTCCCGCTCACAACGGCCCACGCAGATGCTCACAAAATCACCCCAAAGATGTCAAAATGGCTGCACTGGCTTAATAAAGCAGGGGGGAAAGATTGTGCGCCCTGGGAGGGATGAAGCGAGCAGCAGGGCCATTGACCCAGGTGGGGGGGGGGGGGGGGGGTAAATGGCGTATAAAATCACATTTATGTAACGTAAAATATATTTTCCCATTCGAACGGAAAACTATGCGACTAAGTAATTGAGAGGCTGGCCAGGAGCCAGACGGTTAGGTATCACCATAAGTAAAAAAAACCACAAAGTAGTTGGGATTAGTATAGCGCTTGCTGTTGGGGATCAGAGTGGGCAATATTTGTCAGTAGCCTGAATAATGTATGTGAAATCAATAAACATATATATATAAAGTGATGAATAAAATTACTAATGAATAAATGTAAGTGATGACTTTGTGACTCAATAAATACCATATACTAGATAGTGATACATCAAACAATAATACAGTGTAAAATCAATATATAGTTATATGGTATCAAATTATAAAGGAAACATATCACATAAGTGCCTTAAAGTGCAAATGAGTGCCAAAATAAGTCCAATCAAAGTTCACATGTGACTTAGGTGCATAAAATAGACTTCAGTGCCAAAGAGAAGGAAAGTGCAAGTGCTTGTGCTAGATCCTCCAGTAGTCCAAGGTACTTGTGCAGTAGCTTTAGAGAATAGTGGGGATGTAAACTCACCAGAGGTTGTGGGTCTTAGTTACCATATGGTAAAAAGACCTATAGAAGCCTTGTGGCCTCCTCGGCCAAAGAAGTGGCGACTGCTGGGCTTTGTAGTCCCCTCATGGCCGCGGTCCCCTTCCTGTATCAGCTAGGTCCTCAGGGCCTCAATGAGGCCAGCTGATGAACCTGCTTCCTGAGTCTTACTGGTTTTTACATTCTAAATCTACATATCAGGAAGTCATAAACTCTTCTATGGAACACCAGTGACTAAGGACCCTGAGGACCTAGCTGATACAGGAAGGGGACCGCGGCCGTGAGGGGACTACAAAGCCCAGCAGTCGCCACTTCTTTGGCCGAGGAGGCCACAAGGCTCTATAGGTATTTTTACCATATGGTAACTTAGACCCACAACCTCTGGTGAGTTCACATCCCCACCATTCCCTAAAGCTACTCCACAAGTACCTTGGACTACTGGAGGATCTAGCACAAGCACTTGCACTTTCCTTCCCTTTGGCACTGAAGTCTATTTTATGCACCTAAGTCACATATGAACTTTGATTGGACTTATTTTGGCACTCATTTGCACTTTAAGGCACTTATGTGATATGTTTCCTTTATAATTTGATATCATATGACTATATATTGATTTTACACTGTATTATTGTTTTTTTTTTTATTTTTTAAACAATAATTTTTATTGATTTTTCACATGAAGAAAAGGTATACAAACATTCAAGATGCATGAGCATAGTTTACAGGACACGTAGAACATAACTCAAAAAGGCAACGATGTGGGGGGGGGGGGGGGAAGCAGGAGGGAAGGGAAGAAAGAAGGAAAAAAAGGGGGGGGGAGGGGGGGGAGCATTGTTCCAGATTGGACCTAACAAAATATCAGTAAAGTCTAATAACAGGCATGAAACAAATATGCAACGAGGAAGGTCATATGCCACAACCAGTTAATGGTCAACAGGTGAACAGCGGAAATCAAACAGACATGGATACTGTCTCGTGTGAACCCAAAAAAAAAGAAAAAAATATATAGAATAGAGAAAAAGAAAACAAGTCATGAAAATAATGCACGTCATTCAGCCCTAGATCATATCCCAAAACAAACTAGGATGTACTCCAAGACCCAGCTGACTTGTGAAGGGCCTAAAACAGGGACGTGAGAAAAAAAAAGGACAATGAGGCCGGGCCGGCCCGGAGGGCTTCAATCGCCCCTCCCCCGACATCCCAGTGGGAACATACTTGCCAGGGAAGAGGCCGAATCCCACAAGACTACCAAGCGTCAAGGTCACGTTTGGTGATATTTCCAATAACGCCAGGGAGATATCATTGGTTGCCAGGGCTTTTTCCAAGCGGTAATTAGCGTTCACTAGTAAGACCAGGTCAGAAAAACCCGGAATCTCCAGCGATTTCCACCTACGTAGAATGAGCGTTCTTGCCGCTAACAGGATATGCACCACCATTTGTCGGAAGAGCAGTGGGTAGCCGTCGATGCCCAGGTTCAACAGCGCAAGCTCCTTTCTGGGGGGACTAAGGATACCTGTGCAGTCCGCAATACTACAAAATACTTTCTTCCAATAACTAGTGAGTGAAGGACACTCCCAGAGGATATGTACCAGTGTACCCGTTCCCCCACACTCCCGCCAACAGTGCGCTGAAGTGGAGGGGAACAACTTCGAGAGCCGAAATGGGGTATAATACCACCGATTTACGATCTTGAGCATTAATTCCCAATGTGAAGTACAATGCGAGTACCGATATGTGGACAACAAAGCTCTGGACCATTGAGTTGTAGTAAAAGTGGTCGCTAAATCTTTCTCCCACCTTAACATAGACATAGACTTAGGGTTGTCTGCAGAACGGAGTAGGTTCTCATAAAAGAGGGAGATACCTTTGGGCGGACTAGGTTCCACATGATAGTACTCCCAGGATTTGGCGGGGACACGGGCCGTCGTTGGAGGGTGTTTGACTAGGAAGCTGTATATACGATGAATTGTGAAGATTAGCGTGGGAGGGACATTGAAATCCCTTACCAATGAGGCTGGAGAGCGTAGTGCGCCATGTAGATAAAAGTGAGAGAGAGAGGTCATACCTAGATTGACTAGTTGGGTCAGTTGCAGGGAGGGAAGGTGGGCAGCCAGGATGGAGATAGGGAGCGACAAAGAAGCCTGTGAGTGACTATCCGCCTGCCTCTCGCCGGAGAGAGCAAGTTTGCGCCACGCCAAAAGCGAAGACTGCGACGTGGGTGGCAGCTGAGCTAAGGACCAAGGGATCCATAAGTCGCCGAGGAGAAACAGACGGAGGTCCCTAGTGGGAGTGAGATGGCTTTCAAGGTGGACCCATGGAAGGGCGTGGGAGTTAGAGAACCAAGTTTGGATCTGAACCAATCTAGTGGACCATAGATAAAGGGCCAAGTCAGGGAGTTTAGCGCCGCCCAGGGATTTGGGAAGGGTTAAGGTAGAGGTAGCCACACGGGCTCTCTTACCACCCCATACGAAGCCACGCATAGCCCTAGAGAGTGCGTCCAGATGTTTTTTGGGAAAGGTGAGGGGGAGCGCTCTAAATATATATAATATTTGGGGCAGGATTGACATTTTGTAGGCGGCCATCCGGCCACCCCAGGAGAGTTCTGTTTTGGATATTACCGACATTTCTTTAGAAGTTTTTTTTAATAAGGCGTCGATATTAGCAGGAAGTAGGCGTTTGGTGGAGGGGGTGATATGAATTCCTAAATAAGGGATGGAGACTTCGGTCCAGGGGTAGGGAAAGTCCCTCTGAAGGCGGTCAGCATCTCGCTTGCTGACACCCATGTTCAGTACTAAAGACTTGGACGTGTTCACCTTATGGTAGGATATTGAGCTAAATTCTGAGAGAATTCTATGAACGGCCGGGAGAGACTGGTTTGGATTGGTGAGAGCGAGCACGACGTCGTCCGCGAACAAATTAACCGTATGGGAGACGGAACCCAGCTGAAATCCCATCACATCAGTATCCGATCTATTGGCCTCCGCCAGGGGTTCGATCATCAAATTGAAGATCGTAGGTGAGAGGGGACAGCCCTGGCGGGTGCCATTAGTTATATTAAACGGAATCGAGGTTGTGCCAGCAGTGAGGACCTGAGCAGAGGGACATGAATAAAGGGCAAGAATCGCAGAGAGTATACCACCCGAGAAGCCAAACTTTTCCAGTGTGAGTCGCATGAACAACCAGTTCACCCTATCAAACGCCTTCTCTGCATCCAAGGTGAGGAGCAGAGAAGGCGTTTTAGACGACTCCGCAAGGTGGACTAAATTTATGATTCGCCGGGTGGCATCAGACGTCTGCCTGCCCGGCATAAAGCCCATTTGGTCATCCCTCACCAGCTGGGGGAGGAGGGGCTGAAGTCTGGACGCCAAGATTTTGGCATAAATCTTGAGGTCGCTGTTCAATAAAGAAATGGGACGATAGTTTGCTGGGAGACTGGCATCTTTGCCGGGTTTGGGGATGGTGGTGATGTAGGCACTCAACATCTCTCTTGGGAATTCAGCCCTGTGGATCGCCAGATTGAATACCTCAACTAGATGGGGGCCCAAGGTATCAACGTGAATTTTGTAATATTCATTACCAAGGCCATCTGGACCCGGTGATTTCCCAGTGGGGAGCAGTTTTATGGCTTTGGATACTTCAGTCAGGGTGAATGGGGATGATAAGGATTGCAGCTGATCCACAGTCAGGGACGGTAATTGTAGTTTGTCTAGGAACTGACGAATGAGGGTTGTTGTCGGTTGGGTAGTGTTTGGGTCTAGGGCCAGATTGTATAGGGACCCATAGAAGTTCGCGAATTCATTCGCTATATCCCGGGGATGGGTTAGTCTGGATCCAGTAGTGCGCTGGGAAAGGTGGGAGATGCGTGTGGATACCCTGCGTTGTTTGATCCTTGCTGCCAGAAACTTGCCTGCCCTATTCGCCTGCGCGTAATATTTGAGTTTGAGCACTCTCAATTGGCGGTCGTAGCGTTCCATGAGGTGGGACTTCAGAGAGTCTCTCACTCTGGAGAGCTGCGAGGCAATGGCTTGTGTGGGAGTGGATTTGTGTGTAGTCTCAAGATCGCGTATCTCGGTTAGGAGAGCCGTGAGTTTGCGACTATAAGCCCTACGCATTCTGGCAGATTGTTGAATGCACACACCGCGGATGACCGCCTTGTGCGCTCCCCAGAGCACCCAGGAGTCCGACGCGGAGGGAGCATTGAGATTAAAATATTCAGAAAGCTGGTCTCTAATCAGCTTACCAGCAACTGGATCCTGGAGTACCTTGACATCACATCGCCATACCGACGTCCGTTCCCTGGGTCCAGACTCCTCCAGGACCATCTCAACAGCCGCGTGGTCAGACCACGTGATGTTTTTGATAGCCGAGGAGGAGACTCTACCCAGGATAGGGAGGTCAGCCCAGAACATATCAATACGTGAATAGGAGTTGTGTCTTGAGGAATAAAACGAGTAGTCCCTTTCCGAACCATGTTGGCAGCGCCAAACATCAAATAGTTGTTCCGAGGCTAAAAGAGAGCCCAAGGAGAGTTGTCGGCCCCGGGCGGGCACCGAGGTGTCAAGCCCCGGGTCGACCACTGAGTTCATATCACCACAGATCACCAGATTACCGTAAATGTCACCGGAAACCTTTTTCAGCAACCTAGAGAGGAAGCGTTTCTGATGAGTGTTGGGAGCATAGACAGCCACCAGGGTTAATGGCTTTGCGTTAAAGTCACCCTGCAGGATGAGGTATCTGCCGTCAGGATCTTGAATCAGCTTATGCATCGAGAAGGCAATCGAGTCTCTCAGAGCTATCAGTACTCCACGCTTCTTCTCCGAGGCGTTGGCGAAAAACAAAGTAGGAAAATTCCTGTGGGAGAACTTGGGCTGATGGTGAAGCTTGAAGTGGGTCTCTTGGATGCATACCACATCAGCACCACTATTGCATAACTCGGTCCACAGGGAGAACCGCTTAACTGGATGGTTCAAACCGTTCACATTTAACGACAAAAATTTGATGGTCATGGAATCATCGGAGAGACGGAGCGGATGGTCTGGTCGGGGGCCAAGGGAGGTGCAGTTCGTTCAGTAACAAAAGGTCCAAAAGTCCGACTGGAGCAAAACGAGGAGGAAGGGAGGAAAGGCAGGGAGGCAGGGTAGGTCTGGTAAACAGTAAAAAAGAGTCTAGGGGCAGGTAAAACCTGCAACCAAAAGAGAGGGGCCAGTAGGTCAACATTACCTAGGCCAGGGACTAACGTTGAACAGGCGTCGTGCTGCGTTCACCTCCGGGTGAGAAGTGTTTAGAGCTGGACCGCTTGCGGGAAGCCACTTGCCAATCTTCTGGGAGGGTCTGCGGCGAGGGAGATCTGGAAGACCGCGACTAAGCGGCTGGCGGATCCGGAATGATGCCCCAGCGATGCAAAAGGGCCATACCTTCCTCCAGGGAAGCGATCGTAACAGTGTTGCCCAGATGGGTAATAGACAATTGAGCCGGATGTTTCCATTTGTGCACGATTTGGTGGTTCCTCAGGGCTTTTGTTATGGTGGCGAGGTTCCTTCGCTTCTGGAGCGTGTGCCTGGATAAGTCTGGCAGTATCTGGGCCTGCGGGAAATCCCCAGGGAGAGCCTGAAGTTGTCTAGAGGCCAGAAGGATTTTGTCCTTTGTCTGAAAAAAATGCACACGGAGGAGCACATCCCGAGGCAGGTCTTGTGCAATGAAGTGAGGCTTAGGAATCCTGTGGATTCTATCTATCTCCAATTCTGCCGCGGTTAGAGTAGGAACCAGTGCAGAAAAGAGATCAGTAGCCATTTTACGCAGATGTTGGGGCTGCACAGATTCGGGGATCCCCCTTAACTTTAAATTGTTCCTCCGAGACCTGTCCTCCAGGTCTGCAAGCTTGTCTTTTATCCAATCTATATCCTCCGTGTGGTCATTATGAGCTGAAATGAGGGTATTGAGAGACAAAGAGCATTTAGACATGGAGGCCTCAGCAGCATCCATCCTCACCTCCAGCTGCTGCACATCATGTCTTGTTCGGTTAAGGCCTTGCATTAAATCTGTATGAAGCGATGACCAGAGGGAATGTAGCATTCCTTTAAGCAGAGTGCCAGAAATCGGGTGATCACCCACTGGGAAGGCGGCAAAAGGATCCGCAGACATTGTGCTCGATCCCCCAGGCTCCCCAGAGGAAGGTGCAGATTGATCCATCCCGCATGGCTGAGCGGGATCGGGGGGGGGGAGAGCCCCAGCGGGGACGCTGCTTGGCCGGACTCCTTGAGGAGGGAGAAGGGGGAGAGGATGCTCCGGATGAGTTGCCACTGTCCGGGTTGGCCACTTGCCTGTATGGCTGTGCTCCGCCGCCCTGATTCCCTCCTCGGCTGGGTGCTTGCTGCGGGGGCCGGCCGGCGCCATCTTGCCGGAGTCCAGCCGAGCTGGATATAAGAAATCCGTCCAGCTTGCGCGACTGAGACGATCCCTTCTTGTTCCTCATCGTTCCCGGAGTCGATAGGGAAAAGTTGCGGCGTTTGGCGCCCGCTGTGGAGGCTGTAGTCGGAGGATGTCCCGGGTGGCCGAGCGGAGCTGAAGAATTAAGCGGCCATCTTCAGCGCCGGAAGCCACGCCCTTCCCCTGTATTATTGTTTGATGTATCACTATCTAGTATATGGTATTTATTGAGTCACAAAGTCATCACTTAAATGTATTCATTAGTAATTTTATTCATCGCTTTATATATATGTTTATTGATTTCACATACATTATTCAGGCTACTGACAAAAATTGCCCACTCTGAACCCCAACAGCAAGCGCTATATTAATCCCAACTACTTTGGGTTTGTTTTTACTTGTTCTATACCCATTTTATAGCAGCTGCTAACACCACCTTTCCCCCTATTTATTAATCCCAATGTATCACCCCCCTCCTAGCCACCCATAGGCGCAAAGAATATACACTCACTGGAGTATATACCCTTATTAGGTATCACCATAAGACTAGAGTTTGTGAGGATGGAAGGTGAAAAGGCCGAAAACAGTACCTTCAGCTGTAGAACAGGCAGGCCGGAGGCCTACAAAACGTGGGTAAATCATACCACAAAAGTGTTGTGACTGGAGAAGCAGGAAAATGTTCAGCGAGGCCTTGTACGGTGAGACGGACCGGAAAAGCGCAGGTGTTTCGGTGATTACTTGTGGGGGGTCCGTTGACCCAAAGGTCTCGGGAAAGAGAATGGTCTTGGAGTAGAGGGTTGCTGATCACCTGGATGCATGGAGCGCAAATATGCTTCTGCTTCAGAGGGGTCTTGGAATGATAGCTGTTCACCAGTGGATGACTTCAGACGCAGAATGGCGGGGTAGGCCAAAGTGACTTTTATTTGCTGTTAGAAAAGCTGGGAACAGATCGGCTAAAAGGCTTTGCGTTTTTTTGACACTTCAATAGAGTAATCAGCAAATATTAAAACTCTGACCCCACCCACTTGGAGAGATTTGGATTGTCTGTATTTCTGCTGTATCAGGTTTTTGTCTTGCGCAATTTAGAAACTTAACAATAATGGGTCTAGGGGTCTTACGGTCGCTAGAGTGAGCCCCAATGCGGTGCGCACATTTCACCACATGAACTCCGGACAGACCAAAGGCCTCTGGGATGCGGCGGGCACAAAAATCAATTAGCTCTGGGGACGGTAAAGTTTCCGGTACCCCCACAAATCTGAGGTTGCTGCGCCTGGCGCGGTTTTCTAAGTCCTCAAGGTTTTGTGACAGGAATACATTGTTTTTTCCTGCATCTGTTCCTGTGCCTGCATGTGGTACAGTTCATCTTTCAGGCTATATATACGCTGCTCAGCCTCATTTAGCCTGGTGGCATGTTCCCCCAGCTCCTTCTTGATTTGAAGCATACCAGTCTTTTTTTCCACAGTGCTCTGTATGGTAGGGGAGAGCCGGGAGGCCACGGCCTGTGCGATCCGCTTGGTGAGCCCCAGATTGATTTGCAGAGGAAGGGAGGAGGAGGAGCCGCCTACCTCTATGGCGGGCTCTGAGGCCTCTGCCGCTCGCTGTGAGGAACGCACGGCGTGACCAGCGGACGAATCTTGTGATGACCGCGGACCAGATTTCTCCAGAAATCGTTCCATCAGGGTGGCGGTTGAGTGCACATCCGGGTTGCGAGTCCCCGAGTGATGTGTAAGCGGGAGTAAGGCAGATATTCAAGACGGGTGCGGGAGCTGAGGTGAAGTGCGACTACTCCATGCGGCGCAGGAACCGGAAGTTGTAAACAAGCTTTTAAGAGAGCTGTAGTGTGCGGATGGAATATTTATTGGTATGCCAATAGATTTGGAAATGTTCATAGTAAGACCGGAGAGAGAGGAGAAGTCCTCTAACGTTTTGAATAAGTTTGGAAGGGAGATAATTGGATTGGTGAGAAATAAAATCATGTCGTCCGCATATATGCTCAGTTTATATATTGTCTTGCCAGTTGTGTAACCATTAATATCAGGGTGTGACAAAATCGCTTTGGCTAGGGGCTCTATGGCCAACGGAAATAACAGGGGAGAAAGGGGGCAACCCTGTCTTGTTCCTCTGCCACTTTCAAAGAATTACATCCAGGAATTCTTATTCTTGTTTGTGGATTATTGTATAAAGTTTGAAATGCGTGGAGGAATTCACCACAAAACCCACATTTCTGTAAAATGAGAGTTAAGTATTGCCAGGAGACGCTATCGAAAGCTTTGTTGATGTCTAAGCTCAAAAGGAGAACTTGTTTCATGTTTAAATTTGCGTCTTGGATTATGTTTGTCACTAAACAAATATTGTCCGTTATTTGGCGGCCTGGGATAAAGCCTGTTTGATATGGGGAAATCAGTGAGGGGATAATTGAAGCCAATCTATTAGGCAATAGTCTGCTGAAAATTTTTAAATCATTATTTATAACTGAAATGGGGCGATAATTTTGCGGTAATGTATGGTCTTTGTCCGGCTTAGGTATTAGAGACATATTGGCCAATAACATTTCCTCTGGGAATACATCCCCATTAAGAATGTCATTGTATAGTGAGGACAGGTGACAGAGAAGAAGCTGGGAGAATTGTTTGTAATATAAAGAGGAGAATCCATCCGGACCTGGAGCTGATTTTTTTTTAGGGATTTTATAATCTGGGTAATTTCATATTCTGTGCAGGGAGCATTGTATTTTGCAAGTTGGCTTAAAGATAAGGAGGGGATGGAAATCCCGTCCAGCCAGGATATGTTAGAGCAGTGGTCCTCAACTCCGGTCCTCAGAGCCCACTAACAGGCCAGATTTTAAGTATTACCTTGGGGAGATGCAGACTAGAGTACTGCAATCACTGAGCAGCAAATTATATCACCTGGGATGTATTTCAGTTATCTTGCAAACCTGGCCTGTTAGTGGGCCCTGAGGGCCAGGGTTGAGGACCACTGTGTTAGAGGATCAAATGAAGGAGGTGGGACTAGATAGAAGGTCTTAATATATTTTTTTTAAAATAGAGAGGATGTCTTGAGGATGGGTGACAATCTGGTTTAAGTTATTTTTAAGTTTGTGTATATGGGGTGGTTTAATGGATTGGTTGAATTTGCGAGCAAACATGGTTGAGTAGGAACTTATATGATAGTAGAGTGTCAAGTTCGAGCCTTTTCTGGTTTATTGTATCTGAAATTTTCGGATTGTGTATGTTATAATGTATTTTGTATAGATGTTGGAGGTCATTTGTTATTCTTAAGATATCTTTCCATCTTTCCCTGTTCTGGTCTGCAGAAAATTTAATTAAATTACCTCTAAGGACTGTTTTATGGGCCAACCAAAGAGTAGAGGGGAGAGTTTGAGGGGAGGCATTTAGACGAAAATATTCTTCAATCTTCGCAGAAATTTGCTGTTGACAACTGGTGTTGTCAACTGACAATAGCGAATCATGTAGTCTCCAGGAGTATGGGGTTGTCGAAAGGCCTATGAGTTCCGTGGAAAACAAGGATATGTGATGGTCAGACCATACACAAGGAATAGAGTTGAGCGGACACCTGGATGTCCGTGTTCGGCGGGTTCGGCCGAACTTAAAAAAAAAAGTCCAGGTCCGTGTCCCGGACTTTTTCCGAACTTTACCCGGACACCGAACCCCATTGAAGTCAATGGGGACCTGAACTTTCAGGCACTAAAATGGCTCTAAAACACCAATGGAAAGGGCTAGAGTGCTGCAAATGGCAGCAAAACGTAGTTAAGAGCATGGCAAGTGCTCTGCAAACAAATGTGGATAGGGAAAAAAACCTAAAACAACAACAAAAAAAACAGAAAAATAAAACAATTTTCTTCATCTGTGAAGGACGAGGCCCATATGGAGTAGGAGGGAGGTTGAGGTGGAAGTGGATGTGGCGGTGTAGGTGGAAGCGGCGGTGGAGGGGGACGAGGTAGCCAACACTGCTTTTTTTCAGTCATTTTAAATTAGGGTACACCTCAAAAGAGTGAGAAAGATCAAAAATATAACAACAATGGCTGGGTAAGGTCGGTATCCATCTCTATTCTGCACAAGGTACGGAAAAGTCCTGTGGGATCCATGCCTGGTTAATTTTAATGAACGTGAGCTTGTCCACATTGTCTCTGGACAGGTGGCTGCGCTTGTCTGTAATAACGCCCCCAGCCGTGCTAAATACACGTTCAGATAATACACTGGCTGCAGGGCACGCCAGCACCTCCAAGGCGTAAAGGGCAAGCTCAGGCCATGTGCCCAATTTGGAGACCCAGAAGTTGAAGGGGGCAGACCCGTCATTCACTACATGTAGGCGTGTGCACACATACTGCTCCACCATATTGGTGAAATGCTGCCTCCTGCTAAGACGTTCCATATGAGCTGCTGGTGCTGCTGTTTGTTGTGGCGTGCTGACAAAGCTTTTCCACATTTCGGCCATGCTAACCCTGCCTTCTGAGGTGCTGGCGGTGCCCTGGTTGCGTTGGCGACCTCTTCCTCCTCCTCCTCTGCCTTGGCCTTGTGCTTCCACTGTCGCCCCGCTGTCAGGTGGGAATGCCAGCAGCATCGCGTCTACCAGCGTGTGCTTGTGCTCGCGCATCTTGCGATTGCACTCCAGTGAGTGAATTAAGGACGGTACGTTGTCCTTGTAACGGGGATCCAGCAGCGTGGCCACCCAGTAATCAGCACAAATTAGAATGTGGGCAACTCAGCGGTCATTGTGGAGACACTGCAGCATGTAATCGCTCATGTGTGTCAGGCTGCCCAGAGGCAACGAAAGGCTGTCCTCTGTGGGAGGTGTATCGTCTGTGTCCTCTGTATCCCCCCAGCCACGCACCAGTGATGGCCATGAGCTGGCCTGGGTGCCACCCTGCTGTGAACATGGTTCCATCTCCTCCTCCATCTCCTCCTCCTCCTCATCCTCCTCATCCTCCAGAACTGTGCCCCTGCTGGACAATTGTGTCCCTGGCGTTTGTGGGTGCAGGAACCCACCCTCGGAGCCACTTGCAAATGACTGACCTGAAAGCCTTGGAAATGTTACCTCTTCATCCTCCTCCTCCTCCTCATCCTGTGCCACATCCTCTTCCATCATCGCCCGAATTGTTTTTTGAAGGAGGCATAGAAGTGGGATAGTTAAGCTGACAACGGCGTCATCGGCACTGGCCATGTTGGTGGAGTACTCAAAACAGTGCAACAAGGCACACAGGTCTCGCATGGAGGCCCAGTTATTGGTGGTGAAGTGGTGCTGTTCCACAGAGCGACTCACGCATGCGTGCTGCAGCTGAAACTCCACTATGGCCTGCTGCTGCTCGCACAATCTTTCCAGCATGTGCAAGGTGGAGTTCCACCTTGTGGGCACGTCACATATGAGGCGGTGAGCAGGAAGGCCGAAGTTACGCTGCAGCGCTGACAAGCGAGCAGCAGCAGGATGAGAATGCCGAAAGTGCGCACAGACGGCCCGCACTTTCTGCAGCAGCTCTGACATATCGGGGTAATTTTTAAGGAACCTCAGCACCACCAAATTCAGCACATGCGCCAGGCAAGGGATGTGCGTCAAACCGGCTAGGCCCAGAGCTGCTATGAGATTTCGCCCATTATCGCACACCACCAGGCCGAGCTTGAGGCTCGCTGGCAGCAACCACTCATTTGTCTGCTGTTCCATGCTCCTCCACAAATCCTGCACGGTGTGTGGTTTTTCCCCCAAACAGGCAAGTTTTAAAACTGCCTGCTGTCGTTTACCCCTGGCTGTGCTGAAGTTGGTTGTGAAGGTGTTACGCTGACCGGATGAGGAAGCGGTAGAGGATGTGGAAGTGGAGTAGGAGGAGTTAGGAACAGGAGGCAAACTGAAGCGCCCTGCAATCCTCGGTGGTGGAAGGACATGCGCCAAATTGCTATCCACCTCAGGCCCATCCGCCACTGCATTTACCCAGTGCGCCGTTAGGGAGATATAACGCCCCTGACCGTGCTTACTGGTCCACGTATCGGTAGTTAGGTGGACCTTAGCACAGATGGCGTTGCGCAGTGCACACCTGATTTTTCCCCCCACTTGGTTGTGCAGGGAAGGGATGGCTTGCCTGGAAAAGTAGTGGCGGCTTGGCACGACGTACTGTGGGACAGCCATCGACATAAGGCTTTTAAAACTGTGCGTCTCCACCAGACGGAATGACAGCATTTCAAAGGCCAAGAATTTTGAAATGCTGGCATTCAGGGCCAGGGATCTCGGGTGGGTAGGGGGGTACTTCCTCTTCCTCTGAAGTTTTTGGGAGATGGAAAGCTGAACGCTTCCACGGGATATTGTAGAGATGGTTGGTGACCCAGGTGGTGGTGTTGCTGACAGAGCGTCTGTTTGCGGGGTGGCAGGTGCCGGTATCACTACAGAGGTGGATGAAGAGGCCGAGACTGCAGCAGAAGAGGAAGCAGGAGGAGCCAGAGACCTTTCTTGGTTTTGAAGGTGTCTACTCCACTGCAGCTCGTGCTTTGCACTTAGATGCCTGATCATGCAGGTTGTGCTCAGGTTGAGAAGGTTTATGCCTCGCTTCAGGCTCTGATTGCACAGGGTGCAAACCACTCGTGTCCTGTCATCAGCACATTTTCTGAAGAACTTCCATGCTAGAGAACTAATTTGAGCTGGCTTTGGTGCGCTTGGTCCCTTGCTGAATTTGGCAGTAGCAGGCGTAGTGTCTAGGGCACGGCTGCTCCGCTTCTGCACCCTGCTCCCTCTTCTGCTGTGCTGGTGGCTCTGTGCGACCACCGCCTCTTCCTCCAAACTACTACATTCCATGTGGAGTCGAGGACCTCATCGTCCTCCACATCATCTTCCACCCAGTCTTCACCCCTGCCCTCCTTGTCGGTCTCCACAATTCTGAGTGCCGCAGCAGTTGGCACCTGCGTTTCATCATCATCGGAGACGTGCTGCGATGGTCCTTCCATGTACTCATCTTGAGAAATAAGTGGTTGGGCATCGCTGCACTCAATCTCTTCCACTTCTGGGGCAGGGCTAGGTGGATGGCCCTGGGAAACCCTGCTGACAGAGTCATCAAAAAGAAGAAGAGACTGCTGCATGACTTCGGGAACAGGAGGCAAACTGAAGCACCCTGCAATCCTCGGCGGTGTAAGATCGCCCCAAAAATTGGAAAGGTGTATCTCACACGTACCGATACAGACTATGCCGCAATTTAATTCTTTTTACCCCAAAGGGTGTAGATTGAATAGCGGAATAGAAAATATGATATAAAAAGGTGTATCTATCTCACACGTACAGACCCAGACTAGGCCCTGATTACTATTTTTTTGTACCCTAAAGTCAGGATGAGGAATAGGAGGAGTTCGGAACAGGCAGGAGGCAAACTGAAGCACCCTGCAATCCTCGGCGGTGTGAGATGCGCCCCAAAAATTGGAAAGGTGTATCTCACATGTACCGATACAGACTATGCCGCAATTTAATTCTTTTTACTCCAAGGGTGTAGATTGAATAGCGGAATAGAAAAAATGTTATAAAACGGTGTATCTCACACGTACAAACACAGACTAGGCCCCGATTACAATTTTTTGTACCCTAAAGTCAGGATGAGGAGTAGGAGGAGTTCGGAACAGGCAGGAGACAAACTGAAGCACCCTGCAATCCTCGACGGTGGAAGATGCGCCCCAAAAATTGGAAAGGTGTATCTCACACGTATCGAAACAGACTATGCCGCAATTTAATTATTTTTACCCCAAAGGGTGTAGATTGAATAGCGGAATAGAAAATATGATATAAAAAGGTGTATCTATCTCACACGTACAGACCCAGACTAGGCCCCAATTACTATTTTTTGTACCCTAAAGGCAGGATGAAGAGTAGGAGGAGTTCGGAACAGGCAGGAGGCAAACTGAAGCACCCTGCAATCCTTGGCGGTGGAAGATACGCCCCAAAAATTTGGAAGGTGTATCTCACACGTACCGAAACAGACTATGCCGCAATTTAATTCTTTTTACCCCAAGGGTGTAGATTGAATAGCGGAATAGAAAATATGATATAAAATTGGTGATTTTTCAATAGCACATGTGAACAAAGCAGTGTCTTATGTCAGTCAGCTCTGCAGCAGGCTATGAAGGGAAAAAAAAAGAAAATTCCCCTTTAAGTTTGTAATTTTTAAATAGATTAGTACAGACTATGCCACAATTTAATTATTTTTAACCCAAAAGGGTGTATATTGAATAGTGGAATAGAAAAAAGTGTATAAAATTGAAAATCACTCAATAGCACATGTGAACACAGCAGTGTCTTATGTCACAGTCAGCACTGGAGCAAAAAGGCTATGAAGGGGTAAAAAAAAAAAAAAAAATCCCTTTTAACTTGTAGTAAAATAGATCTAAGATGAACGCTGCACACAACTGACTGATAAAAATAGATTTTTTTTTCTCCCTCCTCCTCCTCCTCCTCCTCCTCAGTGGGCTCAAGTGAGGGCAAAAAGATTGTTCACTGCACCACCCCCCATACAGCAAAATCGATGTATACTGTCCCTGCCTAATCTCCAGCCTGTCCCTAATAAGCTCAATAAGATCGTTCACTGCACCACCCCCCACACAGCAAAATCGATGTAGAACACTGACCTTGCCTAATCTCCAGCCTCGCCCTAAAATGCTCTAATAACTTTCCCTGCCTGCACTCCGACCTGTCCCTGCATTCTTTTCGGACACAATTTTTCACAGAATCACTGTCTGTTCCTAATCAGCAGCCAGCACGTATGATGTGTGCTCCGTCCCTAAACTACAGCAGAATGACGCGGCGAGCTGGGGCTCTCGAACTTATAAAGACATGGTCACATGCTTCAGATGGCCAATCACAGCTACTAATACATTAGTAGGCATGGCTGGGATGGCTTAAGGCACACCAGTTAAACGCTTGTTGATTGGCTGTTGAAAGCCCACCATTAAAAGCGCGCCATTACATACAAAACAGCAAATAAAATGACCAAACACGGATTTTAAACCCGAACATACAGTAAAGTTTTTGGGTCCGTGTTCGGGTAACAAAAATCCAATTATTTGGTATGAACACGAATAATACAGTCCATGTTCGCTCAACACTAACAAGGAACTATGGTAGAATTTCTTGCATTCGATAAGATGATTGGGGTAAAAAAGATAAGATCTATTCTAGAATAGGAGTCGTGAGGGTTGGAATAAAAGGTGTATTCAGGAGCTCCAATGTTAAGTGATCTCCATGTATCAATTAGTTGTAAGGTATTTAACCACTTGCCGACTGCCGCACGACTATTTACGTCGGCAGTCAGCCCCTCACAGGCAAAGCAACGTAGGGCTACGCCGCTAGCCTGTAAGGGTTTTGGGAGCAAGGATGAGCGCTCCCGCTCGGTCACGGACCCCCCCCGCGCGTGTGCCCGGCGGACCCGATGTCCGCCAGGCACTCGCGATCATCCGTGACAGCGGGAGAAAGGCAGGCAGCTAGTGTAATCAAAGCCGCCTGTCAGTCTCCCCTGTGTAAGAATGGTGATCAAACGGTTCTGTTATGTAGGACCGTTGATCACTGTTCTTACACATCAAGCCACAGCCAATCACAGTTAGAAACACGCCCCTAGGACACACTTAACCCCTCCCTCTCCAATACAGTTAACTCCTTCACTGCCAGTGTCATTTTTATAGTAACAGTGCATATGTATAGCACTGATTACTGTAGTAATGTCACTGGTAACCCCAAAAGTGTCAAAAATGTCAGTCAAGGGTCCGATCTGTCCGCCCCAAAGTCGCAGTCCCGCAAAAAAAATCTCAGATCGCGGCCATTACGCGTTAAAAAAAAAAAAAACAACAAAAATGACAAAACTCTTTCCCTTTGTTAGTAAACGCAATAACTTTTGCGCAAACCAATCAAAATACGCTTTTTGCGATTTTTTTTACCAAACATATGGTAAAAAAAAAATTGGCCTAAAATGTTAAAAAAATTAGATTTTTACATTTTTTTGGGGGGGAATTTCATATAAAAAAATATGAAAAATATTGTTATTTTTGCAAAATTTACGCTCTTTTTTTGTTTATAGTGCATGATCAAAAAATTGCACAGGTGATCAAATACCACCAAAAGAAAGCTCTGCTTGTGGGAAAAAAAGGACGTCAAATTAGTTTAGGTACAGTGTTGCACGACCGTGCAATTGTCTGTTAAAGTCACGCAGTGCCGAATCGCAAAATAGGCCCTGGTCAGGAAGGGGGTAAAATCTTCCGGGGCTTAAGTGGTTAAATGGGTACATGTGGATTTTGAGAATTTTTTTGAGTTCAGTGTATGTTTACTATGGTCCGATGAGGGCAGAGCAACCGAGTTAAAGTCGCCACCTACAATAATATGTGGGGAATGGTAGCGTTGTAAAATATAAAAAAATTGAGTGAAGAAGGTGGATTGTGCTTCACTGGGGGCGTAAAGGGAAGCTATCTTCAGCTCTCTACCTGCCAAATAATCTTTAATGATTATAAATCTACTATCATCGTCTTTATAGACTTGCTGAACATCCATTGGAAAAGAATGGTGAAGAAATATTTCAACACCTTTAATCTTGTTCTGGGCTAATGTGTAAAATGACTGGTTATATGATTTGTAAAAAAAATGTGGGGTGGTTTTCCCTTGAAAAGTGTCTTTCCTGTCGCTGCTTGTTTTTTATATTGAGTAAAGGCCTTCTTCCTTTTGTTGGGTGAATTAAATCCCTGGACGTTATGAGAGATAAATGTAATGGTGATATTGGAATAAAAAAAATGTGGAGCTAGCTGACAGATATGAGGATAATATTAGGACTATATCAAATATACACTTACTCTTACTCTCTGTTGTGTCTTTCCAGACACCAAATATTAATGGATGAGTTCCAGGTAATACCCAAATTACTGTCTGAAAAGTTGTCAATGCATATAAACATCGGGAACTGTATGACACAACCCTGATAGGAAAAAATGTAAGTGCAGTAATATTAAAGTTTTTGAGAACAAATAAGATTGTTACCATGTATAGGGGGATTGGGAAGGGGAAACCTCCCAACCGACAAATATTAGAACGTGGATCCGAAGATCCAAATCTCAGCGACGCCCAGAAGGCAAATAAAAAAATAAGAGATGCGTGGAGAGAGACATCTCTCAGAGGAAGGGTAAAAAATTTCCCATTCAGAGAGTACCCAAAAAATGGGTTAAAAACGCCTAGTGGGAGTGGCTGAGTGGGGGGTAACTCATGGCCAACAAATATTGGGGGGGCGTAAAAAACAATTGGTAAATATAATTGTGCATAAAGTTATATGAAATCAGCAATTAGAACAGTGCAAAGAACCATGTAGAGAGAGAACAATCTCTGCAGCAACACAGCAGTATAAGAGAGAAAAAGATACACAAACGTTAGGATTAGAAACATTGCCCTCTAGTGCCCTTACATCTTGTGAGGGATACCTTCTGCAGGAGAAGCAAATGAGCACTTGTGTATAAGCTGCTCTGCAATCCCTCCATCTAGGACAGCAGAAATTGTGACCGCTCCACTGTTGCAAACAGAGGTTTCTTTCATTAAAGCCAGGCTTGTTGCCCAGCTCTCCCTGTCTACTTGCTCCGTGCTCCCGTTATAGGGTACTATGCAGTACCGCTCCAACTACCCAAGGAGACACAGGACAGAGTAGCTCAGCAGCAGTCACATTGCACATATCACTTGTGTTTAAACAAAACTGTGGCATTACATTTTTAACCATAGCAGGCTGCAATACCATAACTTCCCCATCTTGTTCTGGTGGTGCGTCATTCAACTCATGAACACTTTCATTGTCAGCAATGACAGACTGCATTAACTCATTATCAACAAGAGTATTTTCAGACATTTCAGTTTTAGCATTTAATTCGTTCTTATCACCAAGTTCAAGTACCTTCTTATCCATCAGAGTGGCACCATAATTGTCCCCATCAACCCACAGAGCTTCCTGGATGTTTCTAGATACACATCTATGACCGTATATCCTGTTGCTAGGGAAGATAGCACATCCCCAACCATACTAAAAGCAACATTTTTATCTCTAGCAAGCTGAACTAGCCCATTAGCAACTATACCATCAGCATTACTCAACTCAATAGCAGTATTGTCATACTCCTTAGTAAGTTTCACATAATCACATTCAATTTAAAGCTTGCCTCCCCACTAGACAGGGCACTGCAGCGAGGTAAGTCCTTTTCTGCAAGGACAGTGGATCTCCCAGTTGGGGTCACTTTCACTTCAGTGTGCACAGTCACACAGTCAGTCTTTTTCATAACTTTTACAGCAACAGTCTTACCTATCAGTGTACCAGGTGTAGCCAAATTCATTTAAGTATGTTCGCTTTCTTCTGCTACACTTTTACCGGCCAGCTACTCCAGGTGGTCATAGAATGAAGTTACAGCAGGCATCTCCTTCTCTTTAGCAGCCCTTGCAGGCACAACAGGAATTTCTTCACTGTTGCAAGGGGTGACTGCAAACACTTTTGTACAGCTATCTGGGCTTGCAGACAAAGACTTTTTTTTTTTTTTTCAAATAATTTTAACCGTTTGAGAAATATCAAACGGTACATATGTATGTAACATAACAGTTTTCAAAAATAAGAATAACAGCGACACAACCAAACATTACATATATCACATTAGAAAACGCTGGGAAGGGTGGAAATGGAGGGGGTTGACACTCTCGCATGGAACAGGAAGAGAACATCAACCAATTGGCAGTGGGATGACTCTGTACTGGCTTTTAAACATGCTATACAGGAGAATGATGGAGGGGGGGGGGCCCAAAGGGAGCAGAAGATAGAGTAGTAAGGGGGGGGGGAGTGGGTAAGGTAAGTCCATGAGAGTAGTCACCGTGAAGCAGTGGAGTTCTATTATAGTGTTCCTTTTGGAATTGGTGAAGTTCGATAAGTACCTTAGACCTTGAGTCTTCCCTAGAGTATTGGCTACTGAGGCTTGCAAGTACCAGTCTGTATATTGGAAGGACGACATTAGTGTTTTCAGTTCCTCGGAAGGGAAAGTCCGTTCCATGAACGAATGCCATCTACCGACAAATTTACTAGTAGAGATAAATCGACTAATTTCCAAATCAGTCTTTTCCATGTAAAGGAGTGCTTTAAGGTAATTTTGTATCATGGAAACAGTAGGGGGAGTATTAGAGGTCCAAGTTTTCAAAATGGCTCTTTTAGCTGCTAAGGTGCAAAGATGAATCCATTGGGGAATCTGGTTGAGTTTCCTGTTTGGCCTCGTCGAAGAAATGAGCGTAACTTCGAACCCAAAAAACAGAAAGTGGGGAGACTTGTCCAGACGAATATCTGATATGAAGTGTACAAAGTCCACCACCTGGTCCCAAAAGAGTGAGATGGGGTGACAGTATCAGAATCTATGCGCCAGTGAGGGCTTGTCCTTACCACACTGGGGACAGATTGCAGGGGTGGCCGGATTGCTAGCGTAGAGGGCTAAAATAAATGCCAGATGAATCAGTTTGAACTGTGTTTTCCTCCACGTTTCCATTAGTACACAGTTTTTTTAGCTTCAGGTATCCTTTCAGAATATTCGGCGCAAAATTTTCCAGGGGAAAGTCAATGTTCCATTTGTCGAAGAGGGTCTCGACGGAGAGTTTGTTTGTGTGAACTTGAAGCTGTTTATATAGGTTGGATATTGAATAATTCTTGCGTTGGATCATGTCATCCACAATTGTTTTCCTAAAGCTCTTGGCAAGGCTGGGTGAGCATGATTTAATGTACGAAAACTGCTTGGTGATAATAGATTTGGTGCGATTGGGGTAAGTGAAATTCCTTGGCTTGCTCTGGGAAGACTTTATAGAGACATCTTTAGTCTTGATGAAGGAGGGAGCTGTGGTGAGGCCTTTCCGTGTCCAATGCTTATATGCTGCGTACTCCAAGGATTGTCTGAATAGAGGATTACCATGTAAGGGGAGGTATTTAGAAATCTTAGCCGGTACTCGGTAAGATGATTCCTTATCTCCCTCCACATTATTAGTGTGTCCCGGATAGGTAAGTGGTTTTAATGAGGAGCAGGTAGTGACTTCAGAGTACTGTGCAAGATATCAGTTAAGCGAAGCGGGTATACCACAGCGGATTCAAGGGCATAGTTGGAGAATGTTGAGGATTCTGTAATCCAATCCAAGCCATAACAGAGAAGGCAAGCTAGGTTATAAAGTTTAAGATTAGGCAAGCCAGCTCCCCGATCGTTTCTTGGAAGATGCAGTTTAGTGATGGATATATGGGACCTTTTATTGTTCCAAAGGAATTTGGTGAGGGCTTTATTCAGGGAGCGTATATCTTTGTGTTTAAGAAGGATGGGGAGAGTTTGGGGAGGGTACAGTATACGTGGGAAGCTGACCATTTTAACCAGGTAGCATCTTCCGAAGAAAGACAGGGGCAGAGTCATCCACAGTTCCAGCTCCCTAATAATCCTTTTGAATAATGGCACATAATTCAGTTGGTACAGGGATGAGGGATGTCTGCCAATCTTAATACCCAGGTAGGTGATATGGTGGGAAGCTAGTGGTAAAGGGAGGGAGGGGTCCCAAGAATCTAGTGCATATTGGGTCAGGGGGAGAACTTTGCTTTTATCAAAGTTTACCTTTAGACCAGTGAAGGACCGAAAGTCCTCAAGCAGTGAACATATTATAGGGAGGTCAGTATTAGGTTGGGATGTGAACAACAGGAGGTCGTCTGCGAATAAGGCAGTTCGTAATTCCTCTTCACCCAATTTTACTCCGTGAATGGGCGCCAGGGTTAAGAGATACCTGAAAAGTGGTTACATGGCTATATTAAACAGCAACGGGAATATGGGACATACCTTACGGGTACCCTTATGAAGGGGGATCGAGTCGGTCATACCCATCAATGTCAAGATGCGAGCAGATGGAGAGGTGTATAGCGCTTTCAGAAAGCCCAGGATTCCGCCAAGAGGCCCAGCTTTGTTAGGGTCAGGAACATCCAGTCAAGGTTGACATTATCGAATGCCTTTTCGGCGTCGAGAGTAACCATAGCCAGGTCGGCCGAGGGGTTGACTTTGGCATGTTCCAAGACTGCTATGACTTTGCGAATGTTAGCTGTCGCTGACCTGCCTCTGACAAGGCCTGCATGGGATATGGGATGGATGGATAAGGGATGGTAAAACTTGAGCTAACCTGGAAGCAATAATTTTAGATAACATTTTTGCGTCTATATTTAATAAGGAAATCGGGTGGTATGATCCCAGCATAGTGGGGTCTTTACCTTTTTTCGTCAGTAGCTTTATGTACGCTTGGGAGCCAGTGGGGAGGTAAGTACCCTCCTGCCACATGGTGTTATAAAGCAACGTGAGAGTGGGTAGAAGAGGGTCTTTAAATGTTTTCCTTTTTTTTTTTTAAACTGTATTGCTGAGAGCCGACAATACATTACAGCCGCGAGCAAGTTTAAATTACATTTATTCCTTTAGAAATGTCAGTATTGCTGCAGCAAGATCTATTCATTGTACAGATGCGCCACTTTACAGGCAGACTAAGGGAATCCCCCAGGCACGATATTTTATTGTTCTGGACCTCCCACCACATATTTACTGTGGCAGGCTGGCCCTCCTGAGCGAAACGACGTAGACCTACGTCGGTGGCGTGCCTGCAGCTAGGGGGCGAGCGCACGCTACCGGCCGGTAGCTCTGCCCCCACTCTGCAGCGGGGACTCCGGTGCACGGCTAGGTGGCTCTGCTTGCTGCCTAACACCCGCGTTCGTTTCCCGCTGAGAGAGAAGGGTGGTCAGCTATTGTAAACATAGCTGACCGTTCTTCTCTCTGGAATGATCACAGAGCTCCTTTGATCCTCGAATACAGAAAGATCTATTTGTGGTAAAAAAAGGACATCAATTTTTTTTTTAGGTACATCGTCGCACGAACGCGTTAAAGTAAGACAGTGCCGAATCGCAAAATATGGCCTGGTCATTAACCACTTGCCGACCGCCACACGACTATCTACGTCGGCGGTCAGCCCCTCACAGGCAAAGTGACGTAGGTCTACGTCACTAGCTTGTGAGGGTCTAGGGAGCGAGCGCGCGCCCCCGGAGGCGCGCTCCCGCTCCCGAGTGGTCACGGACCCCCCCGCGCGTGTGACCGGCGGACTCTGCGATCGGCGGGGGAGAGGGAGAAAGTCAGGCAGCTTGTGTAAACAAGCTGCCTGTCATTCTCCTCGCTGTATGAGAGCTGATCATCTGGATCTACTATGTAGATCCGTTGATCACTCTGCATACAGCTGAAGCCCCAGCCAATCACAGTTAGAATCACGCCCCTAGGGACACACACAGCCCCTCCCTCTCAAATAAAGTTAACCCCTTCACTACCAGTGTATTTTTACAGTAACAGTGCATATATATAGCACTGATTACTGTAGAAATGTCACTGGTAACCCCAAAAGTGTCAAAAATGTCAGTCAAGGGTCCGATCTGTCCGCCGCAATGTCGCAGTACCGCAAAAAAAATCGCAGATTGCCGCCATTACGCGTTAAAAAAAAAAACAACAAAAATGACAAAAATCTTTCCCTTAGTTAGTAAACGCGATAACTTTTGCGCAAACCAATCAAAATACGCTTTTTGCGATTTTTTTTACCAAACATAGGTAGCATAAAACAAATTGGCCAAAAATTTTTAAAAATTTTGATTTTTACATTTTTTTTGGGGGAATTTCATATAAAAAAAAGGGAAAAATATTGCTATTTTTGCAAAATGGACGCTCTTTTTTTGTTTATAGCGCGTGATCAAAAAATCGCACAGGTGATCAAATACCGCCAAAAGAAAGCTCTGTTTGTGGGAAAAAAAGGACGCCAAATTCGTTTAGGTACAGCGTCGCGCGACCGCGCAATTCTCCGTTAAAATCACGCAGTGCCGAATCGCAAAATACCCCCTGGTCAGGAAGGGGGCTTAAGTGGTTAAGGGGGTAAATCTTCCGCTCCAGAAGGAATTTTTCATTTTTACTGTTTCACTTTAAGCATCATTAAAATCACTGCTCCTGTAAAAATTATTGTTTTAAAAAAAAAGTTTTGCATTGATGCATGTCCCCCAGAGCAGTACCCGGGTCCCCATATATTTTTTTTATATTTTTTTGCTTATAAGCCTTTAAAATTAGGACTTTTGATTCTTCATGTTCGTGGCCCATAGTCTTTAATAGAGTTTGAATGTTCACTAGAACTTTTCCACTGTTCGAGATGTTCTGGTGCGAACCGAACAGAGGGGTGTTCAGCCCATCACTACTCCTCACCAGGAACCTCTCCCAATCTCTACCACACTGTCCCTAACAAGTAGGCGCCATATCCCTGCACTGCCCACTTCACAAAATGAACATAATTTTGTGTCACTAAAAATGTTCGAAGAGGTCATCCAGGATTGCAGTGCTCAATGGGACAGCTGCTCCACTGATGACACTGATGAAAGCTCCAGAGGGGCAAAGTTCCTCTTGGCTTTCATTCCTCCCTCTTGTACAGTGGCCATGACACAGCACCCCTTACTGATAGGAGGCCACACTGTACCTGCCAACATGCTAATGCACTATATGGCATTTTTTACATAGTTTGGACCAATCTAACTATGCATATATCGTACCGGTAGGATCCCTCTAGAATCTGGAAATCACTTTAGTAGAAAGCACTACTACATTGATCTCCACTAGCTTGTGTGCCCTGCTGTATTGTGCACACATGAGGTTGTGACGTCAGTGTCACACCTCTCAATCTTTTTTTTTCAAATTTCTTTATTAAACAAATAGCAAGTATACAGAGTATGTATGAGCACACGAGTCCAGACTATAGTATAAGAAACATCTGAACCAAATGACTGCACAGTAATCCACATTACAGAGAAGGTCAAGTCAAATAGCACATCAGTGGCAATGTAGCAATGAGTGGTATAGCAAACCCCAGCCAGATTTAACAAGGGGTGTGGATTGTGTCAAAAACTAAACGGTGTTAATAAAGTCAACTGGAACTGGCATCCTCATGAGAACCAAAGGGAGGATGTGCAGAAAAACCTGGACCTCGAAGGGCAAAGGTGGGGGAAAACATGTGGGGAGGGGAAAGACAAGTGGGAGGGTAACGAAAGCCAGGATGGGAAGGACAGAAAAGGCCAGGGGGGAGAGAAAGGAAAAAAAAAATGGCCAGGAGCAGTGGGCTGGTCCCGAGGTAAACAAAGGGTAAATGCTTGGTCGGTGGTGAGAAATCAAGTAAAATCCATCCCGTGCGGGCGGCCCCAACGCCAGTCATACAGTAGTCGCACCAGGGACTCCACCCAGAGCCAGGCCCTCAGCGGACAGGATAAATGTGTTCCAGCATGCCCAGGTTTTGGTGTATTGCTCCTTCCGTCCCTGCGCCGTGAGCACCAAGTCCTCCAGATCATTAAGCCATTTGACTCTACGTAGCCAGAGTGAGATCGTAGGAGGAGAGGTGCTTTTCCAACAGAGGGCGACGCAAGATTTAGCCGCATCAGCGAGATGTCTGATCACAGAGCTTTTATATCGCTTAGGGGCAATGCAGTAAAAAGAAGGCCGGGTCATCCGGGATGACCCGTTCCATTATCAATTGGGAGACCCTACGTACTTTCAAGCAGAACCCCCGAATCAGGGGGCAATGCCAGAAAATGTGGGACAAGGTACCTCTCTCCTGCAGACACCGCCAACACCTATCCGACGATTGCGGGAAAACGCGACTCAATTTATCCGGTGAATAGTACCAGTGCATAAGTATCTTGTAGTTGGGTTCTTGAATGCGGGTGCAAATCGATGATTTAAGGGAAAACCGGACAATGTTGCGTCTCTCCGGAGCCGAAAACGTTTTCTGTAGCTCTCTCTCCCACTTGAAAATTCCCGGGAGAACAAAATCCTCGGGCGGGAGGGAAAGGAGAGCATACAGCTGCGAGAGAGTGTGGGGCATAACTCCACGAGTAACCAGTAATTGTTCCAGCAAGGTCTGGTCCCTCCCGAACTGCGACGGGGGCCCCAGGCCTCGGAGAAAATGGAGGAGCTGCAACGCTTGCCAACGGGTTAGGCGAAAGCTTCCCGTCAGTGAGGTCAGCTGTGAAAGAGACACCCACTCACGCCCCTCACGAAAGTGCGATGCTTGGAAGCAGCCCTCCGCAATAAGAGCAGCAAATCTGTCCCCTGCACACCCCGGAGGGAACTTCGGGTTCCCTAGGACCGGAAATAGTGGAGAGTGTCCGTCCGAAAGACCTTTGCCGACCACCACCGAAGCACACGTCCGGAGCGTCGGGCCAATGGTAGGATGGCGCCTAACTTCCGCTGGTAGGTCCCTCAGAATCAGGGGGGCCCTAGATAAGCATGTTGAAAAAAGGAACACCTCCAAACTCACCCACTGCTTCAACTCGGCGTCAAAAGGGCCGCCTGATAGTAACGTCAGGTGTCAGGAAGAGCTACACCTCCATGATGTTTAGGTAGGACGAGCAGTCGGCGGGCCAACCGAGGCCTCCCCCCTGGCCCAGACAAAGCCCGTGAAAATAGAGTCGACTCGTCTGAAGAAGGACGTTGGGATGCTTACTGGAAGTGTTTGGAATAAATATAGAAGCTTCGGTAGAACCGACATCTTCAGGATGTTGCACCGGCCAAACCACGAGTGCAAGCCCCTCGACCATTTGTCAAGCAGAGAGCGGATCATCGAAAGAAGGGGCGGGAAGTTCAGTTTGTACAAATCCGCTGGGTCCAGAGATAGCCAGCTGCCCAGATAACGGAGGCCCGCCGTGGCCCAACGGAACGGGAAGTCGATTGCTAGCAATTCCCGCAATTCCGCTGGGAGGGCCACCCCCATGATCTCCGACTTGGAGATGTTTATTTTCAGGTTGGACAGTGCCCCAAACGTCTCAAACTCCTTCATGAGGCAGGGTAAGGAAATCAAAGGTTGAGAAAGTGAGAAGAGAAGGTCATCCGCATAGGCCGATACCTTGTAGGCGGAAACTCCTGCTCTAATCCCGGAGATATTCGGGTTCGAGCAGACCCTAGCCAGGAAGGGCTCCAGGGAAAGTGCAAAGAGCAAAGGCGAGAGGGGGCAACCCTGACGGGTTCCGTTAAAGATACGAATCGGGTCCGAAAGGACCCCGTTCGCCTTCACTCTCGCCCCCGAGTTAGTATAGACCCCCTGAATCCAAGCCATCATCTGTCGACCGAGACCAAAACGCTGAAGCACCGCAAACATGTAGGGCCAACTGACCCTATCAAACGCCTTTTCGGCGTTGGTGCTCAGGAAAATAGATGGTATAGGACCGACCCGCGCTTGATGGATTAAATCAATGACCTTAGTCGTGTTGTCCCTCGCCTCCCGTGTGGGGACAAAGCCCACCTGGTCCCAATGAACCAGACCAGTAAGATGGGTTTGGAGGCGGAGGGCCAAAAGTTTTGTAAAAAACTTCAGGTCAGCATTGAGCAGCGAGATCGGGCGGTAGCTGCCGCACGCCGAAGGGTCCTTTCCCTCCTTAGGGATGACCGAAATGTGAGCGCTCAGCGTTTCGTCGCGGAACGCACAGGTTCGGCCCACTGCATTGAAGAGTTGCAGTAAGGGAGGGGATAGCAGGGTGTGTAGCGTCTGGTAGTATGAGACCGTAAAGCCGTCCGGACCAGGGGCCTTACCCTTTTTTGCCGAGGAAATTACCGCCGTCAGTTCCTCCTGGGTGAAGGGGTAATCCAGGGCCTCCCGGTCAGGCGACGAGAGTCGTGGCAGAGAGATCTCATCTAAGTAGGAGGAAAGGGGGAGAAGACGGGATGGCGGTTGGGGTATGCGTGCTCCATGTCGGATGAGGACCCCCCGGATCACCGCCTTGTGAGCCTCCCATATCACCCCCGGATCACTATCCTGCACCGAATTTGTCTGAAAATACAGTTACAATTGTTGGGTGACGTCAGCCAATACTTTCGGTACCTGTAGGAGACTCTCGTTCAACCTCCAGTGCCAGTCTGAGACCCTGGTAGTACCACTGAGGTTGACCGTCAGGGTCACCGGGGCATGATCTGACCAAGTAATAGATCCCACCTCCACTTCCACGACAGACTGGAGAAGTCTGTGAGGCAGAAGGAAAAGGTCGATGCGAGAATACCCCTGGTGTGGCGCCGAGAAGAATGTGTAATCTCGTTCAAGATGCGCCACACATCCACCAGTTGGAGATCATGCAACAGAGTATGGACCTGGCGTTGTGTGCCACGGGGAACCGACGAGAAGCCCGCAGATGTATCCAAGGATGGATCCAGCGGGATATTGCAGTCTCCGCCCAAGATGAGTTTGCCCTCCGCAAAGTCCACCAAGGAAGTCAGTGATTTGCGGAGGAAGACCTCCTCCTGATGAACATTTGGGGCATAGATCGTGGCGAGCGTGACCTTAACCTCCCCCAGGAGGCCCTTAAGGAACAAAAACCTGCCCCGCGGGTCGATCTTGCGGTCTTGCAGGGTCCAGGGAAGCCGACTGGAGATCAGGATAGAGACCCCCCTAGATTTGGATTCTGCATTAGGGGCATGATACACGCATGGAAAAAACCTGTTCTGGAGGAGGGGGAAAGCACCCTCCTGGAAATGAGTCTCCTGGATGAAGGCGACATCTGCATGGAGCCGTTTCAGTTCACCTAGCAAGATACGTCGCTTCTCTGGCACATTAAGCCCTCTGGCATTGAGCGAGGTCACCCGCACGGGATCCACGGAGAGACACAAGGTTGGAAGAGTCTGATAGGCAAAAAGGGGGAGGCCAAGGAAAAAGAAAGGGGGGGGTCGGGCTAAAAGTAAGTGGAGGGGGTGTCAGGTAGAGGGAAAGGAAAGGAAGCTGGGGGGGGATAAAGAGCAGGGGTAGGGGGGAAGCAGCAAGAAGAAGAGAGGGAGGGAAAAAAGAAAAAGGGGGAGAGGCACAAGGGGGGGGGGGAAAGACAGACGACAAGGGAAGGTAGGGGAAGGTTGTTCTGAAAAAAAAAAAACGAGATTTAAGACACCCCGGGAATCCCCCCGTAAAGGGTCGGGATCACAATCTGGGAAGCAGGCCTAGTGGGGGCTAAGGCCTGAAGATGAAAACGGTACCGGGAGAGATGAGCTCATGGGCCTGAGCTCCCCCCGTCCAACTGTGAAAAAACAAAAGGAGAGGAAGAACAGGAGGGGGAAGGAGCCCCCCCCCCCGTAGTCCCAACACAAAAACAAAAAGAGACTGCCATAAAACAAAATGCAGCAACATAACCTGACGGAAATGAGTACATACAGCTTTAGCCACCATCCACCCTGAGATACCAGGAAGGGGTGAGGATGGGGGCCGCCGCCGCAGTACAGGGTACCAATCATAAGGAACTGTGCCCTCTGAGCCCCACGGTCTGGGGGAGCACGCGTCAGTATAGCGGGCCCAGAGGCACAGGACTGCTGATTGCCCGCCCTCCCCAAGCAAACATTATGAGCTAACATTTAGAGGCGAGAGCCAACAAAATCCCCCATGAACCCGGCACCCCCCAGAATCACAGTCGCACCCCATGGCAACCACGGTCCGGTGCCCCCCGCACAGCCCCCACCGGCCCAACCCGCAGGTCGGCACAGGGGCCGGGGTCAAGGAGGGCGGGCGCAGAGAGCAGGGAACCTCCCCCACCGCCCCCCCCCCATTTACCACATACAACCAGAAAAGTACAAAGTCCCCAACATGTCCGAGCCACCCCCCCCCCCCAACCAGACACCCGCCCGTTACAATCGCCACCTGTCCCGAGGGGGGTATCCGAGGAGAGAGAGAGACACAAATATAAGGCATATGAGAGTCCACAGGTGCAAAATAGATGTTAAAGATCCAGAGGACAACTGCTACTAGAAGAACACAGATTCCCTCCTCGAGGTTCGCCTCTGCCAGAAGAGCAGATCCATCGTGCACGGGCAGCAGCAGTGGGGGGTCATTAGCAGCACCTGAGGAAACCGGGGGGGGGGGGTGGGCAGGAGGCCATGTCAACCTCGGCATATCCGCATGTGGGGAAATCGGGGAGTAGGGGACACACCGGCAACCTCCATCTGTGGTCAAACCAACAACATGTAGGGGTGCAGGGGAGGGAGCGGGGGCAACCCCCCGGGGACACTCACAAATGTTCAGGGTGTGGGATGCACGGGGAGACCGGGAGTCATGAAGCCACGGGACGCAACGAAGCAGCAACGACAGTCAGGATTATCCCGTAGTACACCATGGTAGGGGGCAAAGGGGGGGCCAGGCACAGCAGATCCAAAGAGCAACACGTTCTCACCTCAGGGAAAGGGCAATCAGCAGCGATGCAGGGTACATCAGTCCTCTCTCACCGCTGTCGCCGGTTCAGGAACCAGTCTGCGATGTCCTCTGGGGGTACGTGGCGGGAGGATCCGCTCCCTCCCGGGTGTGGAAGGAGCCCTGCGCCCCGAGGCTGGGAGATGCTGCAGCCAGTTGGGGACCTCTATCGGAGGGACCTCAAGGAAGGTGAAAAGTGCTGGCAGGTCATCCGGGTGTCGCACCGTCATCGAGGATGGTCCCTTCCGAACCGTCAAGGCGAAGGGGAAGCCCCAGCTCCAGGAGGGGTCTCAGCAGGGCTCTGCGTTGGAGGGTGGCTCGAAACAGATCGGGGAGAATCCGAACCTTGGTACCATCAAAATCAACCTCTCCCGCATCCCAGGCTTGTCGGATGATAGTGTCCTTGTGCGTGTACCGATGCAGCCGGAAGATGACATCACGCGGTCGGTCTGCGTCGGAGGATCGGGGCGCCAAGGCTCTGTGCACCCGATCAAACTCCAGAGAGGCAGGCGGAATGTCCGGAGCCAAGCGGTGACAGATGGCATGAACCGTGGGCAGCAGCGATTCCTGATCCGTGGCCTCAGGGATCCCACACAGCCGCAGGTTGTTCCTGCGGCTGCTGTCCTCCATCTCCTCCAGGCGCAGCTGCAACTCAGTAACATGCAGCTCCTGGGCCGCACGAGCAGTCTCTAGAAGGGCAACCCGGGCCTCCAGCGACTGGACAGAGGATTCACCAACAGTCACCCGGTCGGTAAGAAACTGAACGCCCGAGTGAACCGCCTGTATGTCCCTGGCGTGGGCCTCCTCCAAGTGCAGGGTCAAGGCCTCAAAGTCCCGTTTGGTAGGCAAGGCCTGTATCAGGGCCCTAAGGTCTCCCGCATCTCCATGAGGCAGATTTGCCGGGGTAGTGGCCGTGGGGGGGAGCCACGGGCGTCTAGTTCGGTGACCCCAGTGCGAAGAGTGAAGATACAGGCGGGGAGGCCGGTTCCGACTCCATGGGGGCCGAGGGTGCCAAACGTGTTCGGGCCTGTCCCGCACGGGTGGAAGAGGAGCAGGTCTCGGGGAAGTAGCGGTGCAGCTCGGAGCCAGGTGAGGTGAGGAGAGGCTTCCTGGGTCCCCTCCGGCGGCTGGTGCTCATTCCGGGGTAAAGATAGGCAGTCAAAACGCAGTGGACAGGGGAAGACAGCAGGAGCTCCAGAGATGTGCGACCTCACTCCGCCATGTTCAGGACAAGCCCCCACACCTCTCAATCTTATCCAATCAGAGAATGCTTTGAAAATTAAATGCAAAGCATTCTCTGAGTAAGATCCATGCTGAGCTTCTGACCACCTGTATTAGAATGCAGTTAGGCAGCTGTTCAGCACAGGACCCAGAAGCTAGTGGAGATAACAGTGGTAGACACTGCTACTACATTGATCTCTACTAGCATTTGGGTCCCTGCGCTTCTGTTTGTAGAGTGGATCCCACAGGTATGATATGTGCATTGGTCCAAGCTGCCATACCTAAGGACACATTTAAATCAGTACTTGGGACTATTAACCACTTCCCGACCACTTGCCACCTTTGTACTGCGGCAGGCTGGCTCTCCTGCGCAAACTGGTCACGTTCGGGAAGCTAGGGGGCAAGCTCACACCGCCGACGGCGTGCTCCCACCCCCACTCAGCAGCGAAGAAGCCGATGCATGGGTCAGGCGGCTCCGATTGCCGCCTGACACCTGCGATCACTCCCCGCTGAGAGAGAAGGACGGCCGGCTGTTGTAAACACAGCCGACCGTTCTTCTCCCTGAAATGATCACTGAGCCCCTGTGATCCTTCTATATAGGATCACATGTCTCTATGGTCATTTCACAAGCCACGCCCCCCACAGTTAGAATCACTCCCCTAGGCTCACATTTAACCCATTGATCACCCATAGGGTTAACCCCTTCTCTGCCAGTGTCCTTATTACAGTAACATTGCATATTTTTAGCACTGATTACTGTAGTAATGTCACTGGTACCCCCTAAAGTGTCAAAAATGTCAGTTAGGGGTTCAATCTGTCCACCACAATGTTGCAGTCCCGCAAAAAAAAAAAGCAGATCGCCGCCATTACTAGTAAAACAAAAAAAATAATAATAAAAATGACATAAACCTTTCCCGTAGTTAGTAGACACAATAACTTTTGCGCAAACCAATCAAAATACGGTTATTGAGATTTTTTTTACCAAAAATATCAAGCAGAAAACAAATTGGCCTAAAATGTTAAAAAATGTTGATTTTTACATTTTTTTGGAGAATGTTATACAGCAGAATGTGAAAAATATAGTTTTTTTTTTTTTTCAAAATGTTTGCTCTTTTTTTGTTTATAGCACAAAAAATACAAATCGCACAGCTGATCAAATACCACCAAAAGAAAGCTCTATTTGTGGGAAAAAAAGGACATCAATTTTATTTAGGTACACTGTGCAATTGTCAGTTAAAGTAATGCGGTGCTGAATCTCAAAATAGGGCCTGGTCATTAAGGGGGCAAATCCTTCCTTCCGGTCTTAAAGTAGTCAATTCACTATTTTTCTCCTCTACAAGGATACAGATCAGTTATTTTTTTGATTACCCAAATGTAACGGAACCTCAGACCCACACTGTACTTGTGGTCTTCTGTCAGGATACGGCTTCCTCACAGTCATGAACATAGATATCAAATCCCAGCCGCCGTCATACAAAACTAGCCTGACACTGAGTTTGTATACTGGAAACAACTAACTCGTTTATTGAACAAGAAACAAACTTTTATACACTTGAGAAGTATGTCAGTCACTACATGAATTTTTACCCAAAACATCACACAATAGTTAGATAACGAGGTACAGCTGACTCATGGCTAATCCCAATTACCATGCTAATTAACTCATTACACTTAACCACTTTACAACCAGCGACGTAGACCTACGTTGGCTGGCTTTGCGTGGTTATACCGGGATGATGCCTCTAGCTAGAGGCATCATCCTGGTACCGTTTTTTAGAGCCGGCGGTCGGCTTTCCGTCGGTAATGACCAATGCAGCTCGGGAGCAGCTCGATCGTTACCCCGGTGAGCGGGAGGGGACGCCCCCCCCCATTCTGCCGCCTTCCGCGGCTTTCTCCCTTCCCACCAGCTGGATGGAGTCCCGATCAAAGCCGGAAGTGGCTTTGATCGGGTCTCCGATGACGTAACCCGGAGGCCGCATCCATGCCGTCACATCCGGGTTACTCTGCTGCTAAAGGAGGCAGATTCAAAAAACGACAGTAATCAAAAATGCAGTTTTCGGCGTTTGAATACATGGAAGTGCAGTGGAGGGGTTTGGGGTCTTTTAGACCCTCGATCCCTCCATAAAGAGTACCTGTCACTGCATATTGCTGTCACAAGGGATGTTTACATTGCTTGTGACAGCAATAAAAGTGATCAGATTTTTTTTTTTTTTTTTGAAAACCTGTGTTAAAATTAAAAAAAAAAAAAAAAAATAGGAAAAAAATAAATTTAGTCGCCCCCGTCGACGTTAGCTCGCGCACGAAAGAAAACGTATATGGAAGTTGCGCCGCAAATTAAATCGCTGTTCAAACCACACATGTGAGGTATACCCGCTATCGCCAGAGCGTGCACAATAATTTAAAAAAAGAACTACTCTCCAACTCTAAACTGGTAACCGTTAAACATTTTTAAAGCGTCTCCTATGGAGATTTTTATTGACCGTAGTTTGTCGCCATTCCACGGGTGTGCGCAATTTTAAACTGTAACATGTTGGGTATCTATTTACTCAGCGTGACATCATCTTTCACAATATATAAAAAAAATGGGCTAACTTTACTGTTTCGTTTTTTTTAAATGCAGTGAAATTTGATTTTTCTTAATTTTTCCAAAAATATGGCGTTTGAAAGACTGCTGCACAAATACCGCATGACAAAAAATATTGTAATGACCGCCATTTTATTCTCCAGAGTCTTTGTTAAAAATATATATATAATGTTTGGGAGTTTTAAGTAGTTTTCTAGCAAAAAATACTGATTTTAACTTGTAAACAAAAAGTGTCAAAAATAGGCTTGGTCTTAAAGTGATTAAGCAAGCCTGGAAGACCAGACTGCCGGTGTTGTAAAATTTTGTCGGACCCGTGAAAAAATCGGACCTCGTCACTTCCGGCTGGTGCGAGTCCCGGTGCGCATGCGCACAAGGTCCGAGGAAATTCTAAGACTTGGCGAACAGCTGATTGAGAGGAGGAGGGGCTGAGGTGGGACGCACACACCGCCACGGGAAAATTGCTGTCACGGGCGAACCAAAGCTGCTAGAGACCCCAAAATTCTATCGCTGGTAGCCAAGACACTCCCCTATAGCAAATTTGGGGTCTCAGGGATGAAAGGGGCGTGGAGCAGTGACCCCGTGGGTCTCGGGGATGAAAGGGCGTGGAGCAGTGACTCCGAGAACCGGGGACCACTGCTCCGCACCCTTTCATCCCCGAGACCCCACATTTTTAACAGCTGTAGGGGAGCGTCTTGGCTACTTGCGATACAAGTTTGGGGTCTCTAGCACATATGGTTCGCCCGTGACAGCAATTTTTACCGCGGTGGTGTGTGCGTCCCACCTAAGCCCCTCCTCCTCTCAATCAGCTGTTCGCTATGTCTTAGAATTTCCTCCGACCTTGTGCGCAAGCGCACCAGGGCTCGCACCAGCCGGAAGTGAGGAGGTCCGTAATTTTCATGGGTCCGATAAAATTTTAGAACACCGGCACCAAAGCTAAAACAAGATACAATATACATATCATAGTGTAAATACTGAGAACTCACCGTAAACAATAGGTGAGCAAATCAGCATAATTTACAATGCATGGAAGACAGGTGTTTGAGCTGATGACATGCATCTGTTACAAGTCTGACAAACTAAAGCAGTCCAAACCATCAATTTATCTGTTTTTCACTTCCAGTGACGGTGAATACTATCACATATCTTCCCCACAAAGGTAGACAAAACAGGTACCAGACCTCCAATCGGTCTGTGCCTGAGTTAGTCGGGTAACAAGTCCCGAAGTCTCAATCCATCATGGCAGCTTCCTTGACAAAGTTCCACATAGTTTGTAAGTTTGTCTTGGCAAGGCGCATGGAGCTCTCATAGCCGATCAGTTTGTGAAAGTCTGGTTTGGGCAGGCCAGACTGGGCTTCTTGTTCCTAAGGGCCACAGGGTGACTTAGACATAAGAGAGGCCTAGGGGCTAAGAGAGCGATTTTCCATCCTCTCTAAGGTAGATTGTGTTCCAAGGGCCCTCCCAAAGTCTGCACCCACCCAGTACTCCAAGCAAATTGTCAGGAAAACAACATTACTCACTGCCGCTGGGGATAAGTGTGGACTGGCCCTTCTCCTCGGAGTCCTTTCAGCCACTGGAGAGAGGACAGGGTGGTGGGGCTCACTTTGTCGGGCTGTTGGGGATGTGGTTCTACTGTCCAGCATCCCTGGGGTATAAAAGTGAAGACTGTAGTCCCATCCATTATCACAGGAACTCCATCTTTTGTATGTTGAGGGCAGAGGCCAACTGCACTCTGCTCTAATGCTAGCTCTTCTGCTGGGTTGGTGTCATCATTCTGGGGCATCAACTGCTGCTGGGACGGGGTGTCAGCTGATCCATATTCCTTATACTCCTCTAGCGGTTGGGACAATCTTTCTCCGGTACTGTCTCCCAGATGCACAGATCCTGGCTGGGGAGGGAAGACAGTTTCCTTCGCTCTGACCGACTGTTGGGGAGGTAGGGTAGCAACCTCCTCTCCTTTCTCGCCCTGGGCCTCTGGAACTGCCACAGGTGTAGGGCAGAGGTCGTTGACCCTCTGTCCAGCTGCCAGCGCTTCAGCTGGGTGGAAAAGCTTTTCTTCATGAGCTTGTTGCTGGGGAAAGGGGGCGATTTCCCCTGCTTCCTGGGACTCTGTAGCTGTTGTGGGTGATGGGCAGAGGTTCCCTACTCCACCTCCTCTACTAATATTGTCGATTCTTCAATCAGGATTTCTGGACTGTCAGCTGGTTCTTCTGGATATTCCCAGGCAAGGGGAGCCCAGGCCCGGCACTGAGCAGAGTCTTGCAGCCATCTGTAGGCGATCTGCAGCTCCTATTCCTGATTGGCTATAAATTCCAAAACTTCCAGTGCCCAGTGCACTTCCAAAACATTCAGCATCTGTTCTCTGTATTCCAATATTTCCTCCAAACGATACTCCAAATCGCTCCCAAAGTCAGGGTCCTCAGACAGCCTCTCTTATAACAGTCCCAGGCCGCCATAGCAAAAGCCTTCCGTTTGGCTGTAGTCTGCTGTCCATGGGCACACTTGGGTTACATACCAGCGGAGGGCTCTATAGCTCTCATCCAATCGCATCTCTGCCTGGACCAGCCTGCTTAATTCAGCTTTCCATTCCTTATGCGGTTGTCTCCCCAAAAATACCATTCGCACTTCATACTGCGACCAGTACCTTTCCTGAAAGGAGGAGAGGATTTTTCCCTGGTGTCGCTGCTCACGAGCTAGGGCTTCTTTCCAGAGTTTCCAGCGGATTACATCATGCCATCCTAGCAGGACCTGCACTGACACTGGTCCCCTGTGCTGTATCCGCATATCTCGCAACCTCCTTCCGAATTCCTTTTCCATGGCGGCTGATATCTGTACCTCTCCTGTTCTGCTCCCCGGACCTTGGATCCCGGTGGAGGTTTGGATGTCCCAGAATGCAGGAAGCATCCCACTGCTGCCACCAAATGTAATGGAACCTCAGACCCACACTGTACTTGTGGTCTTCTGTCAGGATACAGCTTCCTCTCAGTCATGAACATAGATATCAAATCCCAGCCGCCGTCATACAAAACTAGCCTGACACTTCGTTTTTATAGTGGAAACAACAAACTCCTTTATTGAACAAAAAACAGACTTGAGAAGTATGTGAGTCACTACTAGGGTTGAGCGAACACCTAGATGTCCGTGTTCGACGGGTTCGGCCGAACTTTAAAAAAAAGTCCGGGTCCGTGTCCCGGACTTTTACCGAACTTTTCCCGGACACCGAACCCCATTGAAGTCAATGGGGACCCGAACTTTAAGGCACTAAAATGGCTCTAAAACACCAAAGGAAAGGGCTAGAGTGCTGCAAATGGCAGCAAAACGTAATTAAGAGCATGGCAAGTGCTCTGCAAACAAATGTGGATAGGGAAATAACTTAAAACAACAAAAAAAAAACAGAAAAATAAAACAATGTTCTTCTTCATCTCTGAAGGACGAGGCCCATATGGAGTAGGAGGGAGGTTGAGGTGGTGGTGGATGTGGCGGTGACATAGGCGTGCGCACAGGGTGTGCTAGGTGTGCCTGGGCACACCCTAATCACCTAGGGCACATAGCATTGCCAGTGAGGAGATGGGAAAGATCTCCCTGGGACCTGCTCTGCTCTATTTCTCCTTGCCTACAGGTACATGGCCCCGATACATTACTCTCCCTGCTGGCAAACACATGCATGTGTATTTCAACTTTGGGGTGCACACCTTAATGCAATAGGCTGCGCACACCTATGGGCGGTGTAGGTGGAAGCGGCGGTGGAGGAGGACCAGGGCCGGATTAACAGCATCATGGGCTTGGTGCTGAGGATTTTGAAGGGCCTTAAGGGCCGTGCCTTGCCATGCACCCAGAGGAGGAAGGGTGCAGCCATGCATGCCTAATTCAACATGGGATGCTGTCTCTGAAGCCCATAAACACATCCATGCATCGCCAACTGTCCCTCCTTGTCCGGCCTTCACGCTGTGTGGGGAGGTTCTGAGGGTGCTGCCTGGGGAAGCGAGCATAGAAGCCAGACTTCTGTGTTTACAAGTGACAGAAGAGCGGTAACAGTGAATATGGCCAACCCGGGGCCTATATAAAAGGTAGGGGCCTGGAGCTGCAGCTCCAATAGCCCCTACATTAATCTGGCCCTGAGGAGGAGGACGAGGTAGCCAACACTGCTTCTTTTCAAAAATTTTAAATGAGGGTACACCCCAAAAGAGTGAGAAAGAGCAAAAATGGAACAATGGGTGGGTAAGGTCGGTATCCATTGCTATTCTGCATAAGGTACGGAAAAGTCCCGTGGGATCCATGCCTGGTTCATTTTAATGAACGTGAGCTTGTCCACATTGTCTCTGGACAGGCGGCTGCGCTTGTCTGTTATAACGCCCCCAGCCGTGCTAAATACCCGTTCAGATAATACACTGGCTGCAGGGCACGCCAGCACCTCCAAGGCGTAAAGGGCAAGCTCAAGCCATGTGCCCAATTTGGAGACCCAGAAGTTGAAGGGGGCAGACCCGTCATTCACTACATGTAGGCGTGTGCACACATACTGCTCCACCATGTTGGTAAAATGCTGCCTCCTGCTAAGACGTTCCATCTGAGCTGCTGGTGCTGCTGTTTGTTGTGGCGTGCTGACAAAGCTTTTCCACATTTCGGCCATGCTAACCCTGCCTTCTGAGGTGCTGGCGGTGCCCTGGTTGCGTTGGCGACCTCCTCCTCCTCCTCCTCTGCCTTGTGCTTCCACTGTGGCCCCGCTGTCAGATGGGAATGCCAGCAGCATGGCGTCTACCAGCGTGCGCTTGTACTCGCGCATCTTGCGATCGCGCTCCAGTGAGTGAATTAAGGACGGTACGTTGTCCTTGTAACGGGGATCCAGCAGCGTGGCCACCCAGTAATCAGCACAAGTTAGAATGTGGGCAACTCGGCGGTCGTTGTGGAGACACTGCAGCATGTAATCGCTCATGTGTGCCAGGCTGCCCAGAGGCAACGAAAGGCTGTCCTCTGTGGGAGGTGTATCGTCCGTGTCCTCTGTATCCCCCCAGCCACGCACCAGTGATGGCCATGAGCTGGCCTGGGTGCCACCCTGCTGTGAACATGGTTCCATCTCCTCCTCCAGCTCCTCCTCCTCCTCATCCTCCTCATCCTCCAGAACTGTGCCCCTGCTGGACAATTGCGTCCCTGGCGTTTGCGTGTGCAGGAACCCACCCTCGGAGCCCCTTGCGAATGACTGCCCTGAAAGCCTTGGAAATGTTACCTCTTCATCCTCCTCCTCCTCCTCATCCTGTGCCACATCCTCTTCCATCATCGCCCGAATTGTTTTTTCAAGGAGGCATAGAAGTGGGATAGTTAAGCTGAGAACGGCGTCATTGCCACTGGCCATGTTGGTGGAGTACTCAAAACAGCGCAACAAGGCACACAGGTCTCGCATGGAGGCCCAGTTAAATTAAATAGCGGAATAGAAAATATGATCCAAAAAAAGTGTATGTATATCACACGTACACAACCACACTGGGCCCCAATTACTATTGTTTGTACCCCTAAAAGGCTAGATGAGGAGTAGGGGGAGTATGGAACAGGCAGCACCCTCAAACCTTCAGAAGTATGAGATGAACCCCAACAACTTGGAAAGGTGGATCTCTCTCACACGTACCGACACAGACTATCCCGCAATTCAATTGATCCTCAAAGGTTTTTATTGAATAGCGGAATAGGAAATATGATCAAAAAAAGTGTATGTATCTCGCACGTACACAACCACACTAGGCCCCAATTACTATTGTTTGTACCCCTAAAAGGCTAGATGAGGAGTAGGGGGGGTATGGAACAGGCAGCACCCTCAAACCTTCAGAAGTATGAGATGAACCCCAACAACTTGGAAAGGTGGATCTCTCTCACACGTACCGACACAGACTATCCCCCAATTTAACTGATCCCCAAAGGTTTTTGATTAAATAGCGGAATAGAAAATATGATCCCAAAAAAGTGTATGTATATCACACGTACACAACCACACTGGGCCCCAATTACTATTGTTTGTACCCCTAAAAGGCTAGATGAGGAGTAGGGGGAGTATGGAACAGGCAGCACCCTCAAACCTTCAGAAGTATGAGATGAACCCCAACAACTTGGAAAGGTGGATCTCTCTCACACGTACCGACACAGACTATCCGGCAATTCAATTGATCCTCAAAGGTTTTTATTGAATAGCGGAATAGGAAATATGATCAAAAAAAGTGTATGTATCTCGCACGTACACAACCACACTAGGCCCCAATTACTATTGTTTGTACCCCTAAAAGGCTAGATGAGGAGTAGGGGGGGGTATGGAACAGGCAGCACCCTCAAACCTTCAGAAGTATGAGATGAACCCCAACAACTTGGAAAGGTGGATCTCTCTCACACGTACCGACACAGACTATCCCCCAATTTAACTGATCCCCAAAGGTTTTTGATTAAATAGCGGAATAGAAAATATGATCCCAAAAAAGTGTATGTATATCACACGTACACAACCACACTGGGCCCCAATTACTATTGTTTGTACCCCTAAAAGGCTAGATGAGGAGTAGGGGGAGTATGGAACAGGCAGCACCCTCAAACCTTCAGAAGTATGAGATGAACCCCAACAACTTGGAAAGGTGGATCTCTCTCACACGTACCAACACAGACTATCCCCCAATTTAACTGATCCCCAAAGGTTTTTGATTAAATAGCGGAATAGAAAATATGATCCAAAAAAAGTGTATGTATATCACACGTACACAACCACACTAGGCCCCAATTACTATTGTTTGTACCCCTAAAAGGCTAGATGAGGAGTAGGGGGAGTATGGAACAGGCAGCACCCTCAAACCTTCAGAAGTATGAGATGAACCCCAACAACTTGGAAAGGTGGATCTCTCTCACACGTACCGACACAGACTATCCCGCAATTCAATTGATCCTCAAAGGTTTTTATTGAATAGCGGAATAGGAAATATGATCAAAAAAAGTGTATGTATCTCGCACGTACACAACCACACTAGGCCCCAATTACTATTGTTTGTACCCCTAAAAGGCTAGATGAGGAGTAGGGGGAGTATGGAACAGGCAGCACCCTCAAACCTTCAGAAGTATGAGATGAACCCCAACAACTTGGAAAGGTGGATCTCTCTCACACGTACCGACACAGACTATCCCCCAATTTAACTGATCCCCAAAGGTTTTTGATTAAATAGCGGAATAGAAAATATGATCCAAAAAAAGTGTATGTATATCACACGTACACAACCACACTAGGCCCCAATTACTATTGTTTGTACCCCTAAAAGGCTAGATGAGGAGTAGGGGGGGTATGGAACAGGCAGCACCCTCAAACCTTCAGAAGTATGAGATGAACCCCAACAACTTGGAAAGGTGGATCTCTCTCACACGTACCAACACAGACTATCCCCAATTTAACTGATCCCCAAAGGTTTTTGATTAAATAGCGGAATAGAAAATATGATCCCAAAAAAGTGTATGTATATCACACGTACACAACCACACTAGGCCCCAATTACTATTGTTTGTACCCCTAAAAGGCTAGGAGTAGGGGGAGTATGGAACAGGCAGCACCCTCAAACCTTCAGAAGTATGAGATGAACCCCAACAACTTGGAAAGGTGGATCTCTCTCACACGTACCAACAGACTATCCCCCAATTTAACTGATCCCCAAAGGTTTTTGATTAAATAGCGGATTAGAAAATATGATCCAAAAAAAGTGTATGTATATCACACGTACACAACCACACTAGGCCCCAATTACTATTGTTTGTACCCCTAAAAGGCTAGGAGTAGGGGGAGTATGGAACAGGCAGCACCCTCAAACCTTCAGAAGTATGAGATGAACCCCAACAACTTGGAAAGGTGGATCTCTCTCACACGTACCAACACAGACTATCCCCCAATTTAACTGATCCCCAAAGGTTTTTGATTAAATAGCGGAATAGAAAATATGATCCCAAAAAAGTGTATGTATATCACACGTACACAACCACACTAGGCCCCAATTACTATTGTTTGTACCCCTAAAAGGCTAGGAGTAGGGGGAGTATGGAACAGGCAGCACCCTCAAACCTTCAGAAGTATGAGATGAACCCCAACAACTTGGAAAGGTGGATCTCTCTCACACGTACCAACACAGACTATCCCCCAATTTAACTGATCCCCAAAGGTTTTTGATTAAATAGCGGAATAGAAAATATGATCCCAAAAAAGTGTATGTATATCACACGTACACAACCACACTAGGCCCCAATTACTATTGTTTGTACCCCTAAAAGGCTAGGAGTAGGGGGAGTATGGAACAGGCAGCACCCTCAAACCTTCAGAAGTATGAGATGAACCCCAACAACTTGGAAAGGTGGATCTCTCTCACACGTACCAACACAGACTATCCCCCAATTTAACTGATCCCCAAAGGTTTTTGATTAAATAGCGGAATAGAAAATATGATCCCAAAAAAGTGTATGTATATCACACGTACACAACCACACTAGGCCCCAATTACTATTGTTTGTACCCCTAAAAGGCTAGGAGTAGGGGGAGTATGGAACAGGCAGCACCCTCAAACCTTCAGAAGTATGAGATGAACCCCAACAACTTGGAAAGGTGGATCTCTCTCACACGTACCAACACAGACTATCCCCCAATTTAACTGATCCCCAAAGGTTTTTGATTAAATAGCGGAATAGAAAATATGATCCCAAAAAAGTGTATGTATATCACACGTACACAACCACACTAGGCCCCAATTACTATTGTTTGTACCCCTAAAAGGCTAGGAGTAGGGGGAGTATGGAACAGGCAGCACCCTCAAACCTTCAGAAGTATGAGATGAACCCCAACAACTTGGAAAGGTGGATCTCTCTCACACGTACCAACACAGACTATCCCCCAATTTAACTGATCCCCAAAGGTTTTTGATTAAATAGCGGAATAGAAAATATGATCCCAAAAAAGTGTATGTATATCACACGTACACAACCACACTAGGCCCCAATTACTATTGTTTGTACCCCTAAAAGGCTAGGAGTAGGGGGAGTATGGAACAGGCAGCACCCTCAAACCTTCAGAAGTATGAGATGAACCCCAACAACTTGGAAAGGTGGATCTCTCTCACACGTACCAACACAGACTATCCCCCAATTTAACTGATCCCCAAAGGTTTTTGATTAAATAGCGGAATAGAAAATATGATCCCAAAAAAGTGTATGTATATCACACGTACACAACCACACTAGGCCCCAATTACTATTGTTTGTACCCCTAAAAGGCTAGATGAGGAGTAGGGGGAGTATGGAACAGGCAGCACCCTCAAACCTTCAGAAGTATGAGATTGTGTTCACTGTACCCCACAAAGATTGAGTTCACTGCACCCCACAATGATTGTGTTCACTGCACCCCACAAAGATTGTGTTCACTGCACCTCACAAAGATTGTGTTCACTGTACCCCCCAAAGATTGTGTTCACTGCACCCCACAAAGATTCTGTTCACTGTACCCCACAAAGATTGTGTTCACTGCACCCCAAAAAGATTGTGTTCACTGCACCCCAAAAAGGATGTTGTTCACTGCACCCCAAAAAGGATGTTGTTCACTCCACCCCAAAAAGATTGTGTTCACTGCACCCCACAAAGATTGTGTTCACTGCACCCCAAAAAGATTGTGTTCACTGCACCCCAAAAATGATTTTGTTCACTGCACCCCAAAAAGGATTTTGTTCACTGCACCCCAAAAAGGATGTTGTTCACTCCACCCCAAAAGGATTTTGTTCACTGCACCCCAAAAAGATTGTGTTCACTGCACCCCAAAAAGGATGTTGTTCACTGCACCCCAAAAAGGATTTTGTTCACTGCACCCCAAAAAGATTGTGTTCACTGCACCCCACAAAGGATTTTGTTCACTGCACCCCACAAAGATTGTGTTCACTGCACACCAAAAAGGATTGTGTTCACTGCACCCCAAAAAGATTTTGTTCACTGCACCCCAAAAAGATTGTGTTCACTGCAGCCCAAAAAGATTGTGTTCACTGCAGCCCAAAAAGATTGTGTTCACTGCAGCCCAAAAAGATTGTGTTCACTGCAGCTCACACACAGAAAAATGGATGTGGATCACTGACACCTGCCTATCTCCAATCCCACACCACACAGCAATATCGATTGTAGTTTGTAGAACACAGTTTCCCTAAAATTCAGCAGACTCTGTCCCTAACAGGATTGAGAAGAGATCGTAGATCAGGATTGAGTGCAGATTCACCCCACCCCCCACACAGCAATATCGATTGTAGTTTGTAGAAGACACTGACCCTATAATTCAGCAGACTCTATCCCTAAAATGCCTACAACTCGCCCTGCCTAAACACTCCGACCTGTCCCTCAATTCTATCCGGACACAAATGGTTTTTTCCTGCCTATCTTTCCCTAATCAGCAGCCAGCACGTTGATGTGTGCTCTGTCCCTGAATCTAAGCAGCATAATGACGCCGCTGCGGCTGCCTCGAACTTATAAAGACTTGGTCACATGCTTCAGACGGCCAATCACAGCTACTGAGACATTTGCAGGCATGGCTGGGATGGCTTAAGGCACACCAGTTAAACGATTGTTGATTGGCTGTTGAAAGCCCGCCATGAAAAGAGCGCCAAAGCATGCAAAACCCGGAAATAAAACGACCGAACACGGATTTTTACCCGAACATACAGTAAAGTGTCCGTGTCCGTGTTCGGGTACAAAAAATCCAATTATTCGGTACGAACACGAATAATACAGTCCGTGTTCGCTCAACACTAGTCACTACATGAATATTTACCCAAAACATCACACAATAGTTAGATAACGAGGTTGTCAGAGAAATGGCCATGCTGCAACTGGAAACTCCGCCAGTACTTCCAATGGCCGTAATGGACTCATTCACTGGACTATAAAAGGACTCTGCTTAGCCCATCAAATTGCTGGATTGTCTTCAGCTCCTCCTGTTTCCTGAGTGTTGTTACTTCCTGGACTCCAGTTTGTCCCGGTTTGTTCCTGACCTGTCTGCTCTCTCTCCTGGCTTTGACCCTCGGCTTCGTCTGACCATCCCTGCTCCAGTTTGGCTCTCCAGTTATCTGATCTCGACTTGGCTCACAGACTTGTTTCCTGTCTACCTGCCCTCCAGTACCTGATCTTGGCTTTCCCACGGACTTGTCTGCTTCTGGGCTTCCTGCTATACCTTTGGCTTGCACCTGTTGCAGCTTCCTGCCGAGCCCTGTGTTTGTCCCCCGGCCGGTCTTACACCTACTGCCTGGTTTTTCCTGGTTCCTCCTTGGACTGTCCAGTTAATTCCTGCCCAGCACTCTGCTAGAGACCGCCTGTCTACCATCAGGACCCTGCTAGCAACCAGGGCTTCTGTGGGTGCCACACCCTCTGTCTCAACCCCAGAGGTGTGCCAAACTCAGCCGCAAGGGGAGCCCTCTCTGCATCTCGGCCTCAGATCAGGTACGTGCCAGAGGTACAGCTGACTCATGGCTAATCCCAATTAACATGCTAATTAACTCATTACACTTAAGCCAGCCTGGAAGACCAGACTGCCGGCACCAAAGCTAAAACAAGATACAATACACATATCATAGTGTAAATACTGAGAACCCACCGTAAACAATAGGTGAGCAAATCAGCATAATTTACAATGCATGGAAGACAGGTGTTTGAGCTGATGACATGCATCTGTTACAAGTCTGACCAACTGAAGCAGTGCAAACCATCAATTTATCTGTTTTTCACTTCCAGTGACGGTGAATACTGTCACACCAAAGTTCATGCCAGTGCCGCTATTTTGTGCAAAAGGCCATTCTTTGTCCCAAGTCAGCAAGTAGAGTGCCATAAGGCAGCAGCAGTGTTGGGGTGCTGAAAGTCAGGAAGAAAAGTGTTGGAGTGCTGGCAACAGTAGGAAATATAGTGGGAAGTTTCAAGGGAGATGTGTCTCCCCATTTCAATACAAGGGGAGATTTCTGGTGGATCTACTCCCACTGTTCCAGAGGGAGCTCAAGTGGTATGACTTTAGGAAAAACACAAAGCCATTGCTATATCATGAGTGTATATACAAAAGACATGGAGAAGTAGGTATTCACACACTTGGACACATTTGAAGGAAATAGCCAACAAAAAGGTAAGCAACAATGTGCTTATTTTACAGGTCAAGCTTAGTTTACAGGGTCACTTTTAGATTATAAAACAATCATATAGAACAGTTATGTGCATTGTTATTGTGAGTGGAAGAATCATTATGATATTATCTGGTGCTATCTGTGTATTTCAATTGTATGATTTATTTGGCATACAGATTTTTTTTTTTCGTTTATTTTAAATAAAGTAATAAAGTGTCTTAGTTTAGAGTCGTTAAAATAATATGAATAACAGAGGACTAAACTTAACCACTCACAAATAAACTACCTGCACAAACAACTAAAAGTAGATAGAAGAAGATGCCAGTATATTGAGAACAATGAGAGATGTATGGTACTGAACTGTATAAAAAGAGAGGAGAGGAGCCAGCTTATCGTATTGTTGTGATACACATGGTGCAGAGGTCTGTGTCACAATGAAAATTATAGACTCTAACTAAAGAAGAATCCAGTGATCAGAGTTATGGGTGTATCATTTGCCTACATCTTCCAGTTCTGTGTGATCCTGCAATGTATGACACTCTGGAGATCAGGAATGCAGAGTCCGGCCTGTACCCTTAGTCATATTCAGGTATTTGATGAATTCCAATATTTTCATGATGGAGATTTGATCATTGGAGGAGTGTTCACTGTGAGGTCAAAAACAGAAAATCTACATTCACCGGAAGAAAAGACATACAGGTATGTAACTTACTTGCTAGGAAGAGAAAAAAAAGTGATCAGGGTGACAGAGAACAACAAATAGGACTTTACACAATGATTGGAAGAAATACACGTTATGAAATATTATAAGAGTGTACAGTATATAATGTATATAAAATGTCTGTTCATTTACATGCAAACTGATCTATTACTTTTTTGTTTTGTTTTTTTTTTTTTTTTGCTGTAAAAGTGATCACTTTAATGCTGTCAATGGATTTTTTATTTTATTTTTTCCCAGCCAGGTAGATGGAGGAATCCTCCCCACTGAGACATTGTATTCTGAAAGCGGGACTCTCCACTGTCAGAATTCACTGATTTTTGTTTTACAAATCCTCTGCTTTCAGAAAATAGATTCTGCTCTGGGGGTTTTAGGTAATTTTATAATAAAAAATGCAGATTTTAACGTGTGTGTGAAAAAATTAACAAAAAATCCTCTAGAGGAAGGAAATATTTTTGCAGAAAGTGTTAAATGCACTCACAGTTTAATTCCAATTGTTCTGTTTTCATTCTTTTTTTTTTTTTTTTTTCTTTTTTTTTGTGTAAATAATTTTTATTGAAAATAAATGCATACAATGTAATTGCACAAACGTACAAAACTGTGGTACATGAACAAAGTGCAGGATCAACGTTAATACAGAAATGCAGGTTAAACTCAACCTAGAATGGGGAGTAGGGAGGGTAAGGGGGTAGGACAGGGTAGGACAAGGGAAGATATGGGTATGGCACATATACATCAATGACAGGAAAACATCTCAGATCAGAGTATGGGTAGAATGTAAACACAATACAATAGCATTAAACCCTGGTTAGGAGAGAGCCCAAAAGTTCCAGTGTGTATTGAATGCCTGTAGTGTCAGTTGGTTAATTGCAATAGCCTTTTCAAATTGGTAGTTTATCTTTAGTAGGTTGACAACGTCCGATAGATTCGGTGCAACTGGGTTTTTCCATCCGCGTAGGACTACCGTTCTAGCCGCCAGTAGAACATGGGTAATCCATGGTCTGAACGTGACTGGCATGTCATCTATTCCCAGGTTTAGTAACGCCAAAGCCGGGGATGGTGACATCAGACACCCCGTATGAGAGGACATATAGGAGAACACCTGGTTCCAGAAACTACGCAATGAAGGACAAGACCACAACGTGTGTAACAAAGTGCCCACTTGCGTGCAATTCCTCCAGCACAGTTGGGAGTACCTTGGAGAGAAACCTGCCAGGCGGAAGGGAGTGTAGTACCACCTATTTGTTATCTTGAGGGTCATTTCCCAGTGGTTGGCGCAGTGGGAGTATTTGTGAATCGAGCTTAACGCTCTCCCCCACTTGGAGATATGGAAGGCGGTAGCCAGATCTCTATCCCATTTGAACATGTGCATAGTCTTGTGGAATGTCATGTTGTCTAGTAAGATATTGTAGTAGTATTAAAGTTTGGGGGGTTTTGGCGTTGGCGTTGTAAGTAGGTCCCATAATTTACCATCAACTAGTATTTTGTTTAGAGGATTAGACATAAGGAAGTGTGTTATTCTAAGTAAATGATAAAAGGAATGATACGGGAGGTCATATTTGCGAATCAGGTCAGAGACTGGAACAAGAGTATCACCGCTGTAGAAGGAATTAACGGAGATAATACCCCAGCGGTGTAATAAATGGATGGGGATGTCAGGTATGTGTGGTTGGAGGGTAGATATTGGTAGAGTTGTCTCAGGGAGTACGTCCTTTTCATTGAGCGGAGCTGGAGAGCGACGCCACACCCGCAGGGAAGCTTGCATAGTAGGGGAGAGGTCCGGCAGGTTCCAGGCCTTCCATTTGTCGCTTATAAGTAGATTTTTAAGGTCCGGCGTGGGTGCAACATCCCTCTCCAGATCCACCCAAATTGGAGGGTCTGACGTGTGGAACCAATGACGCATTTGCGCCAGGATAGTGGCCCAATAGTATGATGGTATGTCCGGGATGGAGGCACCCCCGAATTGCTTCTTCCGAACTAGGGTTGAGAATGCACAACGTGGACGTTTGTCTTCCCAAATGTATGACATCAGAGATCTAGACAATTTGTGAAGGTGTGTCATGGGGAAATGTATGGGAAGTGCCCTAAATAGGTATAGTATTTGGGGTAAAATAAACATTTTATATGCTTCCACCCTGCCGCTCCAAGAGAGCCACAGGGGGCGCATCCGGGAGATATCTGCATTTATTTTCGTGAGGATCCTGGACATATTAACGGTTAATAGTCGAGCTGGATTAGCAGGAAGATCTATGCCTAAGTAGTGTATGCTGTCCGTGGACCAGGGAATAGGGATAGCCTCCGAGAGGTTCTCCTGAGTTTCTGTGGGGACTCCTATGTTGAGGACCGTGGATTTGGACGCATTTAATTTGTAGTAAGAAACCTTACTATACGTTAGGAGTGTCGCGTATGCCTCGGGAAGGGAAATCTGCGGTTGTGTAAGCATTAAAATGATGTCATCCGCGAATAGATTTACTTTGTGATGGTATGATGGGAGATTGAAGCCTGTGATTTTAGCATTGGAACGGATGGTTTCTGCCAGGGGTTCTATGACCAGGTTAAAAATTGATGGTGAGAGGGGGCATCCCTGTCTGGTGCCGTTTGTTATGTGGAATTGCTCGGATAGTGTACCCGATGTGTACACCTGCGCTGATGGGGACGAGTATAACGCCGTAATTGCAGATAGTATAGGACCCTTAAATCCGAATTTTAGTAGCGTAGCTCGCATGTACCCCCAGTGGACCCTATCAAATGCCTTTTCGGCATCCAAAGTGAGTAGCACTGATGGGGTCTTAGACTTGTGGGCGAGATGCATGATCCCTAGTATCCTCCTAGTGGTGTCCGAGGTTTGCCTACCTGACGTGAACCCCATTTGGTCCCTATGTATAAGAGAGGGTAGTATACCTTGTAGACGTTTGGCCAGGATACGCGCATAGATTTTGGCATCGGAGTTCAATAACGATATGGGGCGAAAATTTGCAGGGGTGGTGGGATCCTTGCCTGGCTTGGGTAAGGTGACAATATGGGCCCCCAGTATGTCCGGGGGAAGTGCAGATACTTCCATAGCCTTATTGAACACCGCCGTTAGAGTGGGACTCGTGAAGGGTGAGGTGATTTGATAGAATTCGTTAGAGAATCCATCCGGGCCGGGCGATTTACCTTTAGGTAGGGTAGAGATATTAGATAGGACTTCGTCCAACGATATCGGGGAGTTCAGTGAATGTAGTTGGGCTTCAGTGAGTGAAGGTAGGGAGACAGCGTTGAGAAATCTATCAATGTCTGCTGTGGTAGGTTGGTGTTCGGTCGGGTCATTTTGGAGGTTGTATAGAGCACTATAGAAATTAGCAAATTAGTTTGCAATATCTTGTGGGTGCGTGATTTTGGATTTAGTCAGAGGATGAAATAAGTGGGAAATCCTGGATTTGGCCTGCTTTTTTTTTACTTGGTTGGCTAAAAACTTCCCTGCTTTGTTGGCCTGAAAGTAGTGCTGTTGTTTGAGATATTGGAGGTGCTTGTCGGATTGTTCTATAAGTAGGAGCCGTAGTTCTTGCCGTAGTTTGATCAGGGCAAGTGAGTCAGTGTCATTGGGGCGGGTTTTGTTCGTAGCTTCCAGTCTATGTATATCGTCTGTCAGTGATGCAACCTTGTCTCTCCGCTGTCTCCAAAGCCGCGACCGCTGCTGGATGCACACCCCTCTGATGAAGGCCTTAAGTGCACCCCACAGCACCCACGGGTCGGAGACAGACGGTTCGTTAATTTTAAGAAACTCCTGTATTTCCCTAGTCAGTCTAGTGCGGCACTCATCATTCTGTAACATACGTGTGTCACAACGCCATACATTTGTCTGGCAGGATCTAGCGGATTCCTCTATGGTTAGCTCCACCACCGCGTGGTCAGACCAGGTGATGTCTGCGACCACAGAGGAAGTCGCTTTGTTCAGAAGGTACATATCCACAAAAAACATGTCTATCCTGGAGTATGACTGATGCCTCGGAGAGAAGAACGAATAATCCCTCTCCGCGGCATGTTGACACCGCCATACGTCAAATAACTTTTCACAGTGGAGAAAGGCCCCCAGTGACTGTTGTCGGTCCCTGGGGGACGCCGAGGAGTCCAACCCGGGGTCGACAACAGCGTTGAAGTCCCCACAAAGCAACACATGACCATACTTAATGTTGTATACTTGCTTAAGAGTTCTCTTCAAGAAGCGGAGTTGGTGTGTATTCGGTGCATATAGTACACAGAGGGTCATTGGCAGTCCGTTGATATCGCAAGTTACAATTATGAACCTGCCCTCCGGGTCTAGAACAGTTTTGTGGAGGGTGATCGCCAAAGAGTCCCTAAATGCCAACATGACTCCCCTCTTCTTTTCCACGCAAGAGGCAAGTAGGATTTGGGGAAAGTTCCTGTGGGTGCATTGAGGCCTGTTTCCTTCCTGAAAATGCATCTCCTGCACAGCCAATATGTCCGCCTTACGGGATATCGCTTCCTTCCACAGGGAACGCCTCTTTGCGGGGTGGTTCAGTCCATTAGCATTAATGGAGATCAACTTAATGGTCATGATAAGTCACAAAAGTCCGTTGCGCTGAGAATCCCGAGCAGTGATCATAGCATATGTTCATGAGTAGTGTGCCATCCTTATTGTCCAAACATGTCGTGAAGGAGGGAAAAGGGGACAAGGGTGAAGGGGACAAAAAGCCTAAAAAAAGGACTGTCTCGGCAGTCCGAGAGCGGAACTGTCCGCAAAAAAAGCAATGAGGGGCCAGATAGATTGACTATCAGTGGCCTAGGACAAAATTGTGTGACTTCAGTCGCGAATAGGGCTAGAATATGCAGAATTCGACCTGGAGGGCCTCTTGCGGGACGCCACCTGCCACTCACTGTCCATGGGGCGTAGAGGCATAGACAGAGGAGATGGAATCTGATCCGCTGGCAGTATGTGCCATCTACGAAGTACAGAGAGGCCTTCCTCCAGTGACCTGATAGGTACAGTAGATCCTTCATGTGTGACCAGAAGGGTCACCGGGTAACGCCATTTGTGTTGCACCTGGTGGTTACGCAAGGCTTTGGTAACAGTGGCCAGATTACGTCTGGCTTGTAATGTGTGCTTGGACAAGTCCGGTAGCAGTTGCACCCCTCCATAAGGTTCCGGTAGCTGGTTAAGTTGTCTAGCTGCTAGCATTATGCGGTCCTTTGCGTGGAAAAAGTGAACCCTCATCAGTATGTCCCTAGGCACTTCCCCTGCCAAAAAGGAGGGCTTGGGTAGTCGGTGAATTCTGTCGATCAGGAGCTCTGATTCTGGCAGAGAAGGGACCAGTAGTTTAAACAAGGTAGTAACAGCAGCAGTTGTGTGGGAGAGACCGATTCCGGAACACCCCGTACCTTAATGTTGTTGCGACGGGATCGGTCCTCTAGGTCAGCAACCTTATTTTTTAGCCAAGCGATTTCATCGGTTTGAGTGTTCGTTCGATCGATAATCATGTTAATGGAGTCAGCATGTGTGGAGATAGAGTGTTCCACTTGATCTATCCTGGAACCCAGGGAGGAGAGCTCAGATGTGATTTGTTTGGTCTGTAGCTGCATGTCAGCTTGCATAGAAGCTCTTAGGGAATATAGCATATTTTTCATAGAGGCTTCTGAGATCGGGATCCCTCCAGAGGAGCATGTAGAGAATGGATCCACAGGCAGAGAATTAGAGGCTGCAGCTGCAAGTGAGGGATAAGTAATGTCCATACCTGGTTCCATTGCTGGGGGAGGAGGAGAGTCCCTGCGCTGCCTGGTCTTTGCTGGGCTCCTGGAGGACGGAGAGGGTGGAGATGGTGAGCCCGAAGATTGCCCGCTGTCTGGGTTTCCAACTATGCGGCGCTGCGGCGGGGCGGACGGGAGATGCGGCAGTTTGTTCATCGGAGCCGGCCCTTGCTTCCCGCGCTGCCCGCCTCTCAGATCTCCGCCGCCATTTTGGCGGAGTCCGGGCGCCTGCGAGATGAGGAATCCCGTCAGTTTATTCGACTGACCGCCGTCCTTCTTCCTTCGGGTCATTGCTGTTGTGCTCGGGTGGGTCACGGAGCTGGTCCGGCGTTTCAGGGGTATGTGGAAGCCCTTGTAGCGGAGATTGTCCCGGGTGGCCGTACGGAGCTAGCCTAACATGCGGCCATCTTCCGCGCTGGCAGCCACGCCACCTGTTTTCATTCTTTATAGCACCATACATGCAATCTGTGCTGTTATTATTTATATTTATTTTTTTTTTTTATTTTTACAAACTCAAACACAGGGCAGAGGCGAGGGTTCTTATACCAAATTGTTTTCATGTCCTTTATGTATGTTTAAAGGTTTTAAATCTGAACCCCAGGCAGTTATAAAAGACACAAATCAATGCATTTCTATATTAAATAGTACATTCTGACATTTGTTGCTTACAAGTTAAAAATCAATATTTTTTGCTAGAAAGTTGCTTAGAACCCCCAAACATTATATCTATTTTTTTAAGCAGATACCCTAGAGAATAAAATGGCGATCGTTTAAATATTTTATGTCACACAGTATTTGTGCAGCGGTCTTTTAAATACACTTTCATGAATTAAAAAAAAACCAAAACAGTGAAGTTAGCCCAATATTTTTGTCTAATGTGAAAGATGATGTTACACCGAGTAAAAAAATACCTAACATGTCACGCTTTGAAATTGCGCACACTTGTGGAATGGCAACAAACTACGGTACTTAAAAATGTCCATAGGCGACACTTTAAAAAATGTTAACGGTTACCTGTTTAGAGTTTCAAAGGAGGTCTTGTGCTAGAATTATTGCTCTCACTCTAACAATGGTGGCAATACCTTGAACACCATTTACATATGCGAGCATGACTTACGTATGTGTTCCCTTCTGCGCTCGAGCACGGAGGGACGGGGTGCTTTAATTTTTTTTTTTTTTTATTATTATTTATTTTATTTTATTTTATTTATTTTTACACTGTCCCTTTTAAAAAAAAAAAAGATCACTTTTGTTGCTGTCACAAGGAATGTAAACATCCCTTATGACAGTAATAGGCAGTGACAGGACCTCTCCCCTCCTCTGAACTGAAAAGCATTCAAAAGCCAAGTCTGGCTCTTTTGATTACTGTCATTTATTTTTAAATCTGTCATGACATTGCTTCTGGGTTTCTACACCGGAGACCTAATCAAAGCTAAATCAGATTATGGCTTACAGCTAATGACAACCCAAAATTCAGTATCTCAGAAAATTAGAATATTACATAAGAATTTTTAATACATAAACGTTGGCTTAGTGAAAAGTATGTCCATGTACAGTATAGTATGCACTCAATACTTGGTTGGGGTTCCTTTTGCATGAATTACTGCATCAATGTGGCGTGACATGGCATGGAGGCGATCAGCTTGCGGCACTGCTGAGGTGTTATGGAAGCCCAGGTTGCTTTGATAGCGGCCTTCAGCTTGTCTGCATTTTTGGGTCTGGTGTCTCTCATCTTCCTCTTAACAATACCCCACAGATTCTCAATGGGGTTTAGGTCAGGTGAGTTTTCAGATATAAAACAATACAAACTCCTTTGAAGTCTATGGGACTCGAACTTCAAAAATCAAAAGCCCTCATTTTGAAGGCTTAAATGCAAGTTTTTGCCCAAAAAAGTGTATGGTGGTCTGGGTACTGACTTGGGGAACATGTAGCAAAGCAAAACATTTTTAAAAAATGATCATTTTTAAAGGAGCACTGATTTAATGTTTTTAATGAGGCTTAAAGTGAAAACTATAAAAATGAAAAATTATTTTAAATATCATGCCTGGGGGGGAGGGGGTCCCCTTAATGTGCCTAAGAAGTAGTGCATCTGTATGATGTATGTAGCCTGCTGCAGCAATACTGACATTTCTAAAGGAAAAAAATATCATATGCAAATATAGATACAAATTTCAAATCGCATGTACTTGTCATACAGGTGCAGAAAAATCGGGCCTTGGTTGTTGGTGGTGCCTGAACACCATGACCCCTCACAATTACTCTTGCTGGGCGCATGAACATGACCTGCTGGTAAGAATTCCATACAAATTTGAAATTGGCAAATATCAAGTGTTGTATGTGTTCTTATCAATGATCTAGTGGGGGCACTGTACTGTCATCTGACCTGGACAAGGTTGGGTGTCAGCTATGCAAACCTGTTGGAGTGATGGGGACCTAGAAGGTTAGTGTCGTCAGGAACTGAAACCGAAATTTGGGCCTTTGGTGTTGGTGGTACCTGAACACCGTAACCCCTCACAGTTACTCTTGCTGGGTGCAGGAACGGGACCTGCTGGTAAGAATTCCATACAAATTTGAAATTGCATGTACTTATCATACAGGTGCAAAAAATTGGGCCTTTGGTGTTGGTGGTGCCTGAACACCGTAACCCCTCACAGTTACTCTTGCTGGGTGCAGGAACGGGACCTGCTGGTAAGAATTCCATACAAATTTGAAATTGCATGTACTTGTCATACAGGTGCACAAAATTGGGCCTTTGGTGTTGGTGGTGCCTGAACACTATAACCCCTCACAGTTACTCCTGCTGGGCGCAGGAACGGGACCTGCTGGCAAGAATTCCATACAAATTTTAAATTGCATGTACTTGTCATACAGGTGCAAGAAATTGGGCCTTTGGTGTTGGTGGTGCCTGAACACCATAACCCCTCACAGTTACTCTTTCTGGGCACAGGAACAGGACCTGCTGGTAAGAATTCCATACAAATTTGAAATTGTATGTACTTGTCATACAGGTGCAAAAATGGGGGCCTTTGGTGTTAGTGTTGCCTGAACACCATAACCCCTCACTGTTACTCTTGCTGGGCACAGGGACAGGGCCTGCTGTTAAAAATTACATACAAAATGTAAATTGTATGCACATGTCATACAAGTGCAGAAAAATTAGACCTTGGGGTTGGTGGTGACCTAAATCAAAAACATTGTTGGAAGCTAGCAGAATCAAGGTTGAGGAATAGGATAGGCAGCATATGCAGTCTTCAAGGGATGGCAGACTCCTAGCAAATTCAATCAGTTACATCAGCATCAGGGTATTGATAGCTGCTGTTGATCCAGGACTGATTAATTTTGATAAAAGTCAGCTGGTCAACAGAGTCTGTGGACAGACACACTCTTTTGTCCGTCACAAAACCTCCAGCAGCACTGAACATCCATTCGGAAAGCACCACCAGAAGCAGGACAGGCCGGTAGCTCCATTGCATATTGAGCAAGTTCTGGCCAGTGTTCCATCCTCAAGACCCAGTAACCCAGTGGATGCTCAGTTGCAAAGCTCTCCAAGTCTGCTCTTGCCCCTAGATAATCATGCACCATATGATGGAGATGCTGCCGATGGTTGCTTAAACCTAACAGCCCTGGCTGCTGCTGAGGACTAAAGAACTATTTATAGGCATCGGTCAGTTGGCCGTCTTCTCCACCGCTCCTCCTTTGGCTGAACGATGCCTCAGAAACACATCCAGAGAATGTTAACCTCCCAAAGTCTGGAAAGGTTTTAGTCAGTCAGGCGGTTGGTGGGCAGGTTGAATTCCGGTTGAATGTAAGATAGCCCAGCACTGGTATTGTATGAACATCGGAAATGGCCACAGACTTTTCTGGCCTGCCTCAGGAGATCTTGGAAGCCTGGGAATCTTGTTAAGATATGCTGAATCACCAGATTCAGGACATGTGAAAAGCATGGAACATGTGTCAAATGTCCCTGTCAGAGGGCGGAGAGAAGGTTGGTGCCATTGTCGCATACAACCATTCCTGGCTCAAGCTGTTGTGGCGTCAACTTAGTGCTTAGGGAGCACTGTTGTTTCAGAGGACATTTCAGCAGAAGAGGACATGGAGGAAGAAGAAGAGGAGGAGCAGGTGGTGTAGCCAGATGGCAGAACCAGCACCAGCTTTTTGGAGGTGTGGTGACAAAACAAGCTGCAACACTGAACTCTGTCCTGCATCTTTCCCAGCTGCCAGCAGAGTTACCCAGTGTACCATGAAAGAAATGCAATGCCCCTGTCCATGGGAGTCTACCAGAAGAAAAGGCAGCAATTGTATTGCTAACAATTTGGCTAAGCTAGCATTAAGATGCTGAGCATGTGGATGGCTGGGACAGTATTTCTTTCTACAGTTCAGCAAGTTGGGGTAATGAAATCTGCCTGCTGCTCAAATCAAGTGGTGGTGTACTGCTAGCAGATTGGGTGCCAGTCTCTGTTACACTCATTGCTATACCATCATCCCTCTCAATGCAGATTTTTGAGAAGACATGAGGTATAGTAGGGTTAGAGATCCCAGATGAGGAGCAAGGTGAAGTATGCTTGTTTTTATCTTTATGGCTCTTTCAGATGCTGTTGCCAATGGACTGCATAGCAGGTCGTCACATTTCTTGTCAAGCATGTGGTGCCCAAGCGGATGGTGTTCTGGCCATGCTTGATCTGCTTCAGACAGGTGTTGCAAACAGCAATGCTGCGGTCTACTGCACATGTGCTGAAAAAAGCCCACACTGACAAACTTTTGGAAGTCCACGGGGAGTTTGCAGCACCCTGCACCTGTGGAGCTCTGTGCTGTGATGCAATAGGTTTGCTACTCTTGGAGCACATAGCAGCCCCTGGAGCACATCCTGCCTCATTGGAGTTGTGCCTCCTCCTCCTCCCCCTCACTTTCCTTCTCTATCCTGTCAGGCACCCAAGTACAGTCAGTGACCTCATCATCCCCTCCCTCCTCATCACAGGAGCAAACTTGGCAGTATGCTGCAGCTGTAGGAACATGACTGCTAGTTTATTGTCCATCATTGTCACCCCCTCTCTCCAGGCTCATGTTATTCCCTTCATCAACCTGGGAACCAACATCGCAGCATTCAAATTGCTGCGCATCCTCCAGCAGCATGTCACTGACTCTATGATGGGATAGTTCAGGTGACTCCTCCATGCATGATGGTGGGGCGACAGAAGGAGTAGCTGTGGAGAAGGAGCCTGTGGAAGGGGCTTGCTTTGGCAGCCGTGCTGGAAGGCAAACTAATATGAGCCTGGGTGTCAGAGGATGAGGAGGATGAGGACAGCTTATTTATCCTCTCCACCAGCTCTTCTACATTTTGTGACTGAATAACACGGCCAGCACTGGAAAAAAAAAGGACAGGCGTTCCCCACCTGCTGAGGATGCACCATGTCTGTGACCACCAGTTTTTACTGTGGACACAGAGGCTGCTTGCCCTCTTTTCATGGTTTGTGAGTGTCTGCCTCTCCTTTTCGGCCTTTTGGACATGATGTGGATTTTCTGGGGTTTTTATTACTTGTTGATCAATATATAAATATATAAATATATGTATAATGCACTGCTGAACTGACCAATAGATACTGAATGGCCTGATATATACTCAAGTGGCCTATATATCTATATAGATATCAATACATGGTCTATACTGAAATGACCAATAGATACTGAATGGCCTGATATATACTCAAGTGGCCTATATATCTATAGAGATATCAATGTATGGTCTATACAGATCTGACCGATAGATACTGAATGGCGTGATATATACTCAAGTGGCCTATATATATTAGATATCAATATATGGTCTATACTGAAATGACCGATATATACTGAATGGCCTAATATATACTCAAGTGGCCTATATATATATAGATATATATATATATTACATATCAATGTATGGTCTATACTGAACTGACCGATACTCAATGGCCTAATATATACTCAATTGTCCTATATATATATATATATATATATATATATATATATATATATATACAGATATCAATGTATGGCCTATACTGAACTGACCGATAGATACTCAATGGCCTAATATATGTTCAATTGTCCTATATAAATATAGATATCAATGTATGCTCTATACTGAACTGACCGATGGATACTCAATGGCCTAATATATAATCAATTATCATATATATATATATATATCAATTTATGGTATATGGTCTATACTGCACTGTTGAAAAGGAATGGGTTTTGTGTTCACTGTCTGCTTGCTGAATGGAGAACAAATTGGCTTCTTCGTGGGAACTTCAAGTTCCCACATCCATAATACAGTGCAGTATGTGATTGCAAAGCATGGACTCAGACCTCTTGATTCCACTTATAAATCACCTGCTGGCCAAGGGATTCAAACCCACAACCATCTCAATTGCAAACCTGATATTCTACCACCTACGCCACCTTCAGAGCTATATTTTTCCGGGCGTAAAAAAGCAGAAGGCCCAGGAGGGTGCGGTCCGCCACCCTGGGCACCAAATCATCCAACAATCCCAAGAGGCCAAGTCAGGGGTTAGAGGTCCAGGTCCATATGCAAAAGAGCAGAGGACACCGAAAAAATCTGGGACCAGTAGACAGTGAGCTTCGGGCACGTCCAAAAAACATGGAAAAAATCCCCCGGAACATCCCCGCAGCACCAGCACTCCGGGGACTGTGCAGGATAGATTCGGTGCAGACGGTGTGGAGTAAGATAAGCCCTGTGCACAATTTTAAATTGGATCAGGCAGTCACGCATGGAGACCAGAATCTTGAAGGGGGATTCCCATATATGCAACCAGTCTACCGAGTCCAAGTCCGGGACATCCCGGGCCCAATGAGAGTGGAGACCCAGGAGTTCCGGAGAGGAGACCCGGAGAAGATGCCGGTGCAGCACTGAGACTGCCCGGGTAGAGCAGTCATACCTCAGGACCCACTCCAGATCCGACTGCACCAGCTGGGAACCCTCAGGGAGAAATTGGGCTCTGAAGGCGTGGGACAACTGTAGGTAGTGGAAGAAGTGCGAGGGCGGGACATTACGGTCAGCGACCAGGTGTGTGAAGGACAGAAGGGTCAGGTCCGACGTAAGGTCCGAGACCTTTTTAATATTATATTTGGTCCACAACACTGGATCAGGTAGACTATACAGGTGGGGCAAGGAAGGATTCCTCCACAGGGGGGCGCTCGGGGAGGACGCAGTGTTCGGGTAGGCCTCCAGGAGCAGCCCCTGGCACCACGCCCGGAGCGTTGTCCGCATGGAGGCAGTCAAGTCGTAAGGAGCTCGAGGCCCCCAAAACAGGAGGAGGGACAACGCCTCCATCGACCCCGACACCGCGCCCTCCACCACCACTGCGGAATTAGAGGCCTCCGGAGCCAACCACCAGACAGCCGACCAACCAACTGAGAGGCCAAGAAATATTTGTGGCAGTCAGGGAAAGCCAATCCCCCCTGAGAGAGGGGGCGCATGAGGGTGGCGAGTTTGTATCTAGGAGGGTGGGGACCCCAGAGGAAACTGGAGAACAACCTATTAAGCGCAGTGAAAAAGGACTTCGGAATCCACTGAGGTGAGTGACGAAACAAGTAGGTCAACTTAGGAAGGAGTTTCATCTTGATTAAATTGACTCTGCCTAACAGGGAAAGAGGGAGGCTCTCCCACGCCTTCAGCTTGACACTAAGCGCAGCAACAGCCGGATCCAGATTCAGGGCAAGAAAATCAGCAGGGTCTCGCGACACCCGGACCCCAAGATAAGTGAAACTATCCACCCACTGAAGAGAAACATCAGGCGAACACCTACTCCTAGCCCCAGGGTCGCTAGCAACAGGGACCAATTAACCTTGAGCCCCGTCACCTCAGAAAAGGCATTCAGGATCCTGAGGGCACCTTCGAGGGACGGTCCAGCATCATTGAGAAACAAGAGGAGGTCGTCCGCATACAGGGCCACCCTCTCCTCCAACCAAGCCACCCGTAAGCCCTTAATATGCGGAGAGACCCAAAGGGCTTCCGCCATGGGTTCCATGGCTATGGCGAAAAGGGCCGGAGAGAGAGGAGAGCCCTGCCGCGTACCCCGAGATAGCGTAAACATAGAAGACAACCTGCCACCAAGGCGAATGGCAGCCATGGGGGAGGCGTATATAGTCTGCAACCATCGAATGAACAGTAGCGGAAAGCTCATCCTCCTGAGTATCTCCCATAGGAAGAGCAACTCCACCGAGTCAAACGCCCTCTCGATATCGAGAGAGGCGACCACTCGGGAGCCAGCTTTAGTGTGATTGGCTTGCAAATTGGTAAACAAGCCAGTGGGGTGTGAGGTATCATCTAACATTGATCTTTAGTGCAAGTTCCCAGTAATTGACACAGAGGGTGGCTTCAGAAGTGGACCGTATTGCCCGTTGCCATTGGGAGGCAGACAATGTGTTCTGTAACTCCTCTTCCCATTTAATCATTAAGTTATATTTTCTAAATTACATTTTATTTTGCATTAAATTGTAGAAGGTAGATATTCCCTTGCTAGGTTTTACAGGCGGTCTCAAGAGGCTTACTGTTCTAGGGTGCCTTAATTTCTCTTTTTTAAGGGCTAATAAAGTCCCTGATCAGCTCAAGCACCTGCCATTAGTGGCTGTTATTTTTCAGTTACAAACTCAGAAGTGCTCAGAGCAGAGTTCTTCCGGGTTCGCTGTATGGAGGAGAGATCAGGTATGTGATCTCTCCTCTGTTCACACTGCTAGTCATGCTGAAGATTGTTATTGTGGTCTTAAAACTTGGATAGAAAATCTACCAGGGTTTTTTTTAGCAGCAATAAACCATAAGTAGGACAATCACCAAACAATGTATTTTTAAAAAGTTGAAAAATGTATTGTTGTTACAAATATCTTAACAACAAAAATATACAGAAATATGAGCTCTGGTTGGAGATAAACCCACTGTGATGTACCGATAGAAGGATAACCTTAAATAGAGGCAGGTATGAGCTTTTAATATACAAATATTCCACAAAATTGATCCTGCCGACAAATGTGTTTTCGATCCTTGGGAAAATTGTTGACAGGATCAACACTTGCCATGTGGCCTGGTATGGTTCAGGAGGGGAGGTGCATGCTTGTCCCCCCCTTCCCTATCCAGCTAGTCTGCATGTTTGGATTAGGGGTCTGGTGTGGATTTTAAGATGGACTTCATTCTTTTATGTTTTGTGTGGAGTCCCCTGTACCAGAACCAAAGGGTATGTATTTCCTGGGGGATCTCTTGCATTTTTTTAAAAATAAAGTACACTCTTAAAATCAATACAAGACTCAAATTAATTTTTAATCATTTAAAAAAAATCACTGCTCCTGCCCTAATTAATTCTTGACATTTTTCTTTTTTTACGTTGGTACATATTCCTCAGGGTAATGTCTACCTCCTTTTTTTTTTCCAATAAAAAACTTTATTGAAGATTCTGTGCAAAGCATTACAAAAAGGGTTTGAACATTATACATTTTAACATTAGTTTTAACGTCATAGACCAGCATAACAAGAGTTAACATAGTACAGTTTTTCAGAAAAGGCAAATATGGCAACATAATTATTAAATATGCAGGTGACGGCAGCAAAAAGACAGTCTATGATCTGTAACAATGAAACACGCTGGTGAGATATAGACCAGCGAGAGGTCTAACCCCACTAATTGGCCAAAGAAGGCCAGAGAAAGAAGATAGATCAGAAAAGAAAGAATAGAAACGAGAGAAGAGGGATAACTGGAAGGGAGGGTAGGGTAAGAGGAGTACTCATGTCAAGGGTTTTAATGAGCATTAAATAAACCTTTGGTAGCACAAAATGCCAGGCTAGAATTCATCCAAAGAACAACAGGCAAATGAGAACTAAGGCGATATTCATTTTTCATAATCTGCGGAGAGCCATGGTCTCCACATTTTATGAAAGGAGGTGTCATTTTCTTTTTTAATGGCCACAATCTCCTCCGAGGATTTCACTTTTCCAATCCAATCTTTGATTGAAGGAGTGGTTTTCGAATTCCAGTGTAAAGGAATGTCAACAAGGAAAAATTGTTGACATGTAGCAGGCAACTAGCAGCGTTTCAATCTAGGGTGGTGTCTGGGATTAATTTAATCAGATGTATAATCTTTTCCCAATAAATCTGTATCAGAGCACATGTCCACCATATGTGGAGAAAGGTACCTTTATGTGCTGAACATCTCCAACAGACTTCAGAATATCGCGGAGACCAAGCCTTCAGTTTAACTAATGTAATATACCATTGAGTATAGTTTTTATATGCCGTTTCTTGAATTTTCGTACTCAAAGAACATTTATGTGTAAAAACGCAGGCCTTTTCCCATTTTTTGTCAGACATTTTGCAATCTAAATCACGTTCCCAGATCTTTTTATATCTGTCTGGTGGATTCATGGTTGAGTGGGATATCCATTTATATGCTTGAGACGTAGTTTTAGTGATAGGCATTTGGTCCCCGCAAATCTTTTCAAAAGCCGTTAGAGGCCTTGCCAGTAAAGGTTTTTTGTTTAATGTTTTGAATGAAGCTATGTATCTGGATGTAGTTCCAGTAAGTAATCATGACATTTTTGGGTTTTGAGTTTTTAAGTTCTTGGAAGGACATGCGTCTATTTTTTGAGAAACAATCTTTAATTAAGAGAGGAGAATCATTCATTAGGACATTAGAGTCTGAATGCTTGGAATTTATACCTGGCAAGAAATCTGGATTGTTTGTAATTGGTGTTATTGGGCCGGGATTCGTGGACAGTTGGTGGGTGTCAGCAAGTTTGTTGAAAATGTTTAAGGTATTGCTAATAAGCGGATGTTGCCTAACATCGGAGGGGTAGTTGTGGGGTTCCGTCCAAATCAGATATTGGGTTTGGAACTGGGAGCATTGTCTTTCCAGAGCCACCCAAACTTTCTGATTAGCATGACAATGCCAATCCAAAACTCTCGTCAAATGTGTAGCTTGATAATATTTGAAAAAATCAGGAACTCCCATACCTCCTCCCATCTTAGACAATTGCATGTTTCTTAGCTGTATTCTAGGTCTCTTCTCAGCCCAAATAAAATTTCTCTGGGTGCTAACAAGTTTCCGAAAAAAGATACTCGGGATCTTAATGGGTAAAGTGTGGAAAAGGTACAATAACCTTGGTAGAATGACCATCTTCAGTATGGCGGCCCTTCCGAACCAGGAGAAATGTTTGATGTCCCAGTTACGGAGGTTCTTATTAATAGATCCCAGTAGAGGAACAAAGTTAGCATCGTAAAGAGATTAAATTTTAGGTGTGAGTTGTATTCCTAGATATTTTAGAGATTTCAGTTCCCATTTGTAAGGGCAATTGGTTTTGGTTAGCTGTTTTAATGCGTCAGGTAGGGAGATGTCCATGGCCTCCGACCTGGAGTGATTAATCTTAAAGTTAGAAATGTATCGAAATGTGCGAAATTTAAGATTCAAATTAGGGATAGATATATGAGGTTGTGCAATGTAAAAAAGCAGGTCGTCCGCATATGCGGAGACCTATCTACCCCCTTTTTGACACCCTCTTGCCTATAAACACAGAAATTGGCATTTTTAATGAAGTTCAACAAACTCCTGCTGAACCAATCCCAGGGCAGATTGGCTCATCACTACCTGCCGGACCTGTGCAGAATATACCAAAACAGTCCACAAGTAGGTGTTCTGGATCTACAAAGGCCCCATGGTTGGTTTAAACACCTATTAGTGAGACCTTAATTTATAGAAACAACAATATCTCTCCTGCGCTCAAGTGGTATGCGGGAAGGTGAATCTTCTAGGCGGTTTTATGACACAAATGAAGTGGTCTTGCTGCCCCCCTCAGGACCAAGGGTATCCAAAAGGCACTACAAGAAAACAACAAGAGAAGGGCGCACCGACCTTGTGCATTACCACTTAAAAGTTTATTAAAATCCTCCCTTCGAAACGTGTAAGCTACATCAGGTTTTAAGGATGCCATCACGCTATCCTGCAGTAGAGAAGTGTCCTGGAAGCGAGCGGTGCCCATTTCCTATATGCTTGTTCATATGCTACATTTGTGAGTATATTGTACGCTACCCTTCTTTGATTTTAATAAACTTTTAAGTGGTAATGCACAAGGTCGGTGCACCCTTCTCTTGTTGTTTTCTTGTAGTACCTTAATTTATAGACCTGTATAAAAAACGTAGCATTACCTCAAGACTGTTTCTGCTGTATATTCCACGGGAAGCTTTGCCTAAAATTCTTTCCTTCTGAATTTAATGTTAAACTGATCACATGTATGAATATTTTAAACATATTTTACATATATAAAGAAATTGCTAACTTACTGTTTTGTAAAAAATAAACTTTTTGTAGCCCATCTTTCCGATATTACATGAACCTCCTAGCTTTCCTTTCTGCAATTGATAATATTAACCAGGATCCAGACATCTTACCCAATATCACTCTCGGCTTCCATCTATATGACTCATGGCTGGAACCCAGGAAGGCTGTACAGAGTGTTCTGCAGATCTTATCTGCACTAAATGGGACAGTTCCTAATTATTCCTGTAAAGGACAAGGCAAGCTGGCTGGTGTTATTGGAGATCGCTATTCATCCACTACAATCCCAATCGCCCAAATCCTCGGACTGTACAGATACATACAGGTGAGTGAAAACTGCTTGTATATTTGTAATAAAATTCTAAGGCAACGGAGACAACAATATACATTTACAAAAATATGCCAGTCTGAAAGTTAACAACATGAGCCCTTGAAGATTTTACCCCCTTCATAAACAGGCTATTTTTTGCTATTCATTTGGTCATATTTTTTTGGAAAATGAAAAAATTAATGTTTTTCACTTTTTTTTACATACTGACACCAGTGCTGTACATTGTCATCATATGACTGGTGTGGTGGTGATTAGGGATACTGACTGGTGACAGTATGTTAAAAAATAATAATAATATTACATTTTTTATTTGATTTCTTAAACATTTTTTTAACATTTTATTTTCTTTCTTAACATTTTTTTAATTGTTTTTACATATTCTCATTACAGTAGTTCAATGTCACCATAGTAACACTGTTCTATGTTTGTTATTTATACGTTGATTGCAGTTACAATGATGATTACTGTAACAGCAATGTTTTGAAGTTCATAACAGCATTGATTACTACTGATCTGTGATTGATTACAGCTAATCACATGGTACAGGGTGCTGCAGTTGACAAGTATCATGTGATAGCTGTGGGCCAATCACAGCATCACTCTATAGGAAATACAGCTGTTAAGAATTACATTAATTCCTACCAGCTTAGTTGACATTGTGATCATGTGATCCCCTGGCTGCCGAAACTGGCCAGTTACCAGAATCTGCAATCAGTCATGGGAGCAGCATGCTGTGAGCCTCTGGGGGTGTGCTGCGTGCTCCTAACCCAGAACAGACTGGATCACTTTATGTACATGATCCAGTCTGCCTGGGTCGGCACTTATGGGTCTGGTATGGATTTTGGTGGGGGAGGGGGGGGCAACAATTTTTTACATTTTGGCACAGGGTTCCCTTTAAAATCTATACCAGACCAAGAGGGCCTGGTATAGGTTGGGGGGGCGGGGGACACTTTTTTTAAAACATTTTTCTAATACCTGCAATGTTTTTTTTTTTTTTTTTCATTCAGCCATCAGCGGGGAAGCCCATTGACAGCTGATAATTCATCCATTGTTAGGGATGTTACAGTCGGCTTCCTGGCCCACTCTTTAACAACCAGCTATTCCCTGTGCCCTGATTAGGCACAGCTTTGCCCAATCAGGGCTTAAAATGCTCTGTGCAGCATGGCCAGTATGTAGTGGGGGCAGGGAGCAGTGTGTAGTGGGGGCTGTATGTTGTGGAGACAGTGAGCAGAATGTAGTGGGGCAGTATGTAGTGGAGGCAGTATGTAGTGGAGGCAGTAGGCAGTATGTAGTGGGAGCAGTGGCCAATATGTAGTCGGGGCAGTGAGCAGTATCTAGTGGGCTAGCATGTAGTGGGGGTAGTAGGCAGTATGTAGTGGGGGCAGTGAGCAGTGTGTAGTGGGGGGGCAGTGAGCATTATCTACTAGGCTAGAATGTAGTGGGGGCAGGGAGCAGTGTGTAGTGGGGGCAGTATATAGTGGGGATAGCGAGCAGAATGTAGTGGGGCAGTATGTAGTGGGGCAGTAGGCAGTATTTAGTGGGGGCAGTGAGCAGTATGTAGTGGGCCAGCATTTAGAGGGGGCAGGGAACAGTGTGTAGTGGGGGCAGTATATAGTGGGGACAGTGAGCAGAATGTAGTGGGGCAGTATGTAGTGGGGCAGTAGGCAGTATGTAGTGGGGGCAGTAGGCAGTATGTAGTGGGGGCAGTGAGCAGTATGTAGTGGGGGCAGTGAGCAGTGTGTAGTGGGGGAAGTTAGCAGTATCTAATGGGCTAGCATGTAGTGGGGGCAGGGAGCAGTGTGTAGTTGGGGCAGTATATAGTTAGGACAGTGAGCAGAATGTAGTGGGGCAGTATGCAGTTGGGCAGAAGGGAATGTTTAGTGGGGGCAGTGGCCAGTATGAAGTGGGGGCAGTATGTAATTGGGGAAGTGAGCAGTATGTAGTGGGCCAGAATGTAGTGGGGGCAGAAAGTGTTTAGTGGGGCTGTATGTAGTGGGGGCAGTGAGCAGTATGTGGTGGGGGCAGTGAACAGTGTGTAGTGGGGGGCAGTGATCAGTATCTAGTGGGCTAGCATGTAGTGGGGGCAGGAGCAGTGTGTAGTTGGGGCAGTATATAGTGGGGACAGTGAGCAGAATGTAGTGGGGCAGTATGTAGTGGGGCAGTAGGCAGTATTTAGTGGGGGCAGTATGTAATGGGGGCAGTGAGCAGTATGTAGTGGGCCAGAATGTAGTGGGGGCAAGAAGTAGTGTTTAGTGGGGTTGTATGTAGTGGGGGCAGGGATCAGTGTGTAGTGGGGGCTGTATGTAGTGGGGACAGTGAGCAGAATGTAGTGGGGCAGTAGGCAGTATGTAGTGGGGGAAGTGGCCAGTATGTAGTGGGGGCAGTGGCCAGTATGTAGTGGGGGCAGTATGTAGTAGAGGCAGGGAGCAGTATGTAGTCATGGCAATAAGTAGTATGTAGTGTGGCAAGAAGCAGAATGCAGTGGGAGAAGTGAGCAGTATGTGTAGTGGGGGCAGTATGTGATGGGGCATTGAGCAGTATGTAGTGGGAGCAGTATGTGGTGGGACATTGAACAGTATGTAGTGGAGGCAATCAGCAGTATGCCATGGGGATGGTATGCAGTGGGTGCAGTATGTGGTTGTGGCAGTATGTAGTAGGGGCAGTGAGCAGTATGCAGTGGAGGCAGTGGCCAGTATGTAGTGGGAGTAGTATGTAGTGGTGGCAATGAGCAGTATGTAGTGGAGCAGGGAGCAGAATGCAGTGGGAGAATTAAGCAGTATGTAGTGGGGCAGTATGTGGTGGGGCATTGAGCAGTATGTAGTGGGGGCAGTATGTGGTGGGGCATTGAGCAGTATGAAGTGGGGGCAATGAGCAGTATGCCATGGGGATAGTGTGCAGTGGTTGCAGTATATAGTTGTGGCAGTATGCAGTGGGGCAGTGAGCAGTATGTAGTGGGGGCAGTGGCCAGTATGTATTTGGGGCAGTATGTAGTGAGGGCAGTGGCCAGTATGTAGTGGGGCAGTAGGCAGTATGTAGTAGGGGCAGTGGCCAGTATTTAGTGGGGGCAGTATGCAGTAGATGCAGGGAGCAGTATGTAGTTGTAGCAATGAGTAGTATGTAGTGTGGCAGGGAGCAGAATGCAGTGGGAGAAATGAGCAGTATGTAGTGGGGGCAGTATGTGATGGGGCATTGAGCAGTATGTGGTGGGGCATTGAGCAGTATGTAGTGGGGGCAATGAACAGTATGCCATGGGGATAGTATGCAGTGGGTGCAGTATGTAGTTGTGGCAGTATGCAGTGGGGGCAGTGAGCAGTATGCAGTGGGAGAAATGGCCAGTATGTAGTGGGGGCATTATGTTGTAGAGCCAGGGAGCAGTATGCAGAATGCAATGTGCAGTATGGCCAGTATGTAGTGGGGGCAGTGAGCAGAATGTAGTGGGGCAGTATGTAGTGGAGGCAGTAAGCAGTATGTAGTGGGGGCAGTGGCCAGTATGTAGTGGGGGCAGTGTGTAGTGGGGGCAGTAGGCAGTATGTAGTGGGGGCAGTGAGCAGTATGTAATGGGGACAGTGAGCAGTATGTAGTGGGCTAGCATGTAGTGGGGGCAGGGAGCAGTGTGTGGTGAGGGCTGTATGTAGTGGGGACAGTGAGCAGAATGTAGTGGGGCATTATGTAGTGGGGCAGTAGGCAGTATTTAGTGTGGGGCAGTGGCCAGTTTGTAGTGGGGGCAGTATGTAGTTGGGGCAGTGTGGAGTATGTTTTGGGCCAGCATGTAGTGGGGAAGGAAGCAGTGTGTAGTGGGGGCTGTATGTAGTGGGGAAAGTGAACAGAATGTAGTGGGGCAGTATGTAGTGGGGGCAGTGCAGTTGCCAATATGTAGTGGGGGCAGTATGTAGTAGAGGCAGGGAGCAGTATGTAGTTGTGGCAATGAGCAGTATGTAGTGGGGCAGAGAGCAGAATGCAGTGGGGCAAGTGAGCAATATTTAGTGGGGGCAGTATGTAGTGGGACATTGAGCAGTATGTAGTGGAGGCAATGAGCAGTATGTCATGGCGATAGTATGCAGTGGGTGCAGTATAAAGTTGTGGCAGTATGTAGTAGGGGCAGTGAGCAGTATGCAGTGGGGGCAGTGGTCAGTATGTAGTGGGAGCAGCAGTAGAGGCAGGGAGCAGTATGTAGTGGAGCAGGGAGCAGAATGCAGAGGGGAAAATTGAGCAGTATGTAGTGGGGCATTGAGCAGTATGTAGTGGGGGAAGTATGTGGTGGGGCATTGAGCAGTATGTAGTGAGGACAATGAGCAGTATACCATGGGGATAGCATGCAGTGGGTGCAGTATGTAGATGTGGCAGTATGCAGTGGGGGCAATGAGCAGTATGCAGTGGGGGTAGTAAGCATTTTGTAGTAGGGACAGTATGTAGTGGGGGCAGTGAAAAGTATGCAGTGGGGGCAGTGAGCAGTATGTAGTGGGGGTAGTGAGCAGTATGTAGTGGGGGCAGTACATAGTAGGGCAGGGAGCAGTATGTATTGGGGGGCATTATGACGTAGGGACAGCATGTAGTGGGGGAAGCGTGAAAGGGGGACAGTGTATAGTGGGGGCAGTATGTAGTGTGGACAATGTGTGAAGGGGGCAGAGTGTGGAGGGGGCAGTGTGTAGAGGGGGAAGTGTGTAGAGGATGCAATGTGTAGTGGGGACAGTGTGTAGTAGGGGTAGTGTGTAGTGGGGGCAGTGTGTAGTAGAGGCAGTATAAAGTTGGGGGAAGCGTGTAGTGGGGACAGTATGAAGTGGGGGCAGTGTGAAGTGGATGCAGTATGTAGTGGGGGCAGTGGGTAGTAGGGGCAGTATGAAATCGGGGAAGAGTATAGTGGGGACAATGTGTAGAGGGGGAAGAGTGTAGAGGGGGCAATTTGTAGAGGGAGCAATGTGTAGAGGGGGCAGTGTGTAGAGGATGCAATGTGTAGTGGGGACAGTGTGTAGTAGGGGAAGTGTGTAGTGGAGGCAGTGTGTAGTAGAGGCAGTATAAAGTTGGGGGAAGTGTGTAGTGGGGACAGTATGAAGTGGGGGGCAGTGTGAAGTGGATGCAGTATGTAGTGGGGGCAGTGGGTAGTAGGGGCAGTATGAAGTCGGGGAAGCGTATAGTGGGGACAGTGTATAGAGGGGGCAGTTTATAGAGAGGGAGGTATGAAGTGGGGGCAGTGTGTAGTGGGGCTCACTGGAGTAGAGGCACTGTAGTACTGCTCACTGCCCCCACTAAGTACTGCCCTCACTACATACTGCTCACTTCCCCCACTACATACTGTCCCTGTAGTGGGGGCAGTATGTGGTGGGGCATTGAGCAGTATGAAGTAGGGCAATGAGCAGTATGCCATGGGGATAGTGTGCAGTGGTTGCAGTATATAGCTGTGGCAGTATGTAGTGGGGGCAGTGGCAAGTATTTAGTGGGGCAGTAGGCAGTATTTAGTGGGGGCAGTGGCCAGTATGTATTGGGGGCAGTATGTAGTAGACGCAGGGAGCAGTATATAGTGGTGGCAATGAACAGTATGTAGAGGGGCAGGAAGCAGAATGCAGTGGAATAAATGAGCAGTTGTCACGTACCTGATCCGAAGCCGGAGTGTAGAGAGGGCTCCCCCTTGCGGCTAGGTGCAGAGCACCCCTGGAAGTGGGACAGGGAGTGCTGTGCCCGAAGTAGCACGGGTTGCCGGTTGGGATGACCAGATGGAAGCAGGAACAAAACTTGTTGTGAAGTTCCAAGCAGGTCCGGAACACTTTGGCAAGCCAGGCAGTAGCAAGGTGCAAACAGGAACAGACTGGGAGAAGGCTGTAGAGAAGTCAGGAGCCAAGCCGAGGTCAAGTATTGGAGAAGACAACAGGAATCCAAGAGTAAGCCAAGGGGTCAGGAGCCAGGAGAAACAAGGTCAAACAGTCCGGGTAGGCAACAGGAAATCACGATCAGCAGGTTTACAAGGCACAGGGAACACGGGAGGCTGTTGATCATCCAGCAACTAGTTGTTGTGATTGCTGGCTTTAAATAGGCCGTTTGGCGGCAAGCGCCACTACGCGCTTGCGTATGTGCGTGCGCATTCACGCACACACATTCCGGACTGCGTTCGCCCGTGATTGGGCGTGCATGCGTATTCGCGCCAATGCGCAAATTCGCTTATTGGCCAAGATGTTGATAGTACCCTGACAGTGCCCCTCTCCGGATGCCCAAGTAAGATCGCTTTTCAGGGAATCTGTGGAAGAATTCTCGCAGGAGTCTGGGAGCGTGTATGTTCTCCGCCGGTTCCCACAAACTCTCCTAAGGTGCATAGCCTTTCCATTTTATTAGGTACTGGACCTGCCTTCCTCTTTTCCGGCAATCCATGATGGATTCGACCTCGTACTCAGTTTCTCCATCTACCGTAATAGGAGGTGGAAGCAAGTCATCTCTTCCAGAAAAGGGGCCAGGATTTGCAGGCTTCAGCAGGGAAATGTGGAAGACTGGGTAAATCCTGTATGTGCTTGGAAGACAAAGTTCAAAGGCCATGGGATTGATCATCTTTTTGATCGGAGAGGGGCCAATGAACTTCGGACCCAGCTTTTTGGATGGGCAGGACTACTTAAGGTTTACTGTGGAGAGCCACACCTTGTCTCCTACCTTCAGAGCTGGACTGTCCTTCTTCTTGTTATAGAATTCTTTGTAATCCATTTGTGCTTTTTGCAAGGTTTTCTGTAAGAGTAGGAAGTTTTCTTGTATAAATATGTGCAGGTGGGGTTGTGAACGGCGCTACCGTTTAAAAGGTTTAAGTGCACTTAGTGAACAAATAAATACCGTGAACAATGGTATTGAAATAAATGGATGATAAAGTGCTATGTGTGCCTTTTAAAAAATAAATATGAATAATAAGGTGCACATGTGATTCGCAATATCCCAGAGACCGGTTGTAGTGAAAGTACCCTGTACCTTTAAATAGTGCAAGGGGGCAGTGCCAAGTGCTAGTGCTAAAAAAGTCACAAACAAAAAAGAGGTAGTGACTTTTATTTAAACTTAAATGTACCAAGTGAAATATACATCCGATCTCAAAACAAATTAGAAGTGATTTATACATTATACAGAAAATTATATAATGTGTGCTGCTGTGAGCAAGGTGAGAGATTGAGTCCAAAAGCCGTTCAGTTGTAAAAGATTAAAAATGAATGAGAAGGCTTCGGGTTGCCAACACCTGCGTGGCCGCTAGGTGTCGCACCCTATATACAACCTGTTGTGGCTTTTTTGCTGGGGGATACTGCTTGGGGCTCCTCCGCTCTTTAAAATACCAAGGTACAGGGTGCTTTTACTACAACTGGTCTCTGGAATATTGCGAGTCACATGTGCACCTTATTATTCATATTTATTTTTTAAAAGGCACATATAGCACTTTATCATCCATTTATTTCAATACCATTGTTCACTGTATTTATTTGTTCACTAAGTGCACTTAAACCTTTTAAATGGTAGCGCCGTTCACAACCCCACCTGCACATATTTCACTCCTTAACCCTTCGGGGTTTGGTTGTTGGCAGCTCACACCGTCATATTTACCTACATTCACTGCAAACTCCATAGCGCTGGTCATCTCAGTATAAATTTTTCTTGTATAAAGGCTACCCTGTCTTGGACGGCAGGTACAGTAGCTTCGGGCATAGGTGTAGGCAAAGAAGATGGGTGGAATCCGTAGTTCGCCCAGAATGGAGACTGACGAGTGGAGGCATGGATGGAGTGGTTATATGCGAATTCCGCACACGGAAGTAAGACTGCCCAGTTGTCCTGGGAAAAGGTGGAAAAGCAGCGGAGGTATTGCTCCAAGGTCTGGTTAGTCCTTTCAGTTTGGCCATTAGTTTGAGGATGGTAAGCTGAAGACAAGCAGACCTGGATGTTTAAGACCTTACAGAGAGCTCTCCAGAATCTGGAGGTAAATTGAACCCCACGATTGGACACGATGCTGCCGGGTAGACCATGTAGCCTTAAGATTTCCTTCACAAAAGTGTGTGCCGTGTCCATGGCCGAAGGAGTACCTATCATGGGCAAAAAGTGGGCCATTTTTGATAGGCGATCCACCACCACCATGATTGTGGAGAATCCGTCTGAATGGTAGATCTACTATGAAGTCCATAGACAACATTTTCCATGGCCGACTTGGGACAGGAAGTGGTCTTAGTAGACCCCAGGCTTGGACGTGGCTGACTTTGTTACGAAGGCAGGTTGTATAGGAGCTCACCCAATTTTGACAGTCTTGCCTTAAGTTTGGCCACCAATAGGCTCATTGGATTAGTTCCAGAGTTTTGCGGACCCCGAAGTTGCCAGCTAGTTGATAATCATGGCATGTTTTAAAGACTGCGAGTCTGGTTTCCTGAGGCACAAAGATCTTGTCTTTGTGCCAAAAAAGTTTTCCTCGTTTCTCGAGTGAAGGAATCTCAGGAACGAAACATTGAGCAGAGGCTGATTCCAGGGTGGACCTAAGATCTGGTTGCATTAGAAGAAAATTTTGGGAGGACAGGATAGTGCTGGGAGTGGCATCCACAGGAGTTTCAGGGAACATACGTGAGAGAGCGCCTGCCTTCCCGTTCTTGGAGCCCGGACGGTACGTGAGATGAAAATTGAACCTTGAGAAAAATAATGCCCATCTGGCTTGTCGAGGTCTCAAATGTTTGGCCGATCTGAGATATTCAAGATTTTTGTGGTCCGTGAATATCATTATCAGATGGGCTGCACCTTCTAACAGATATCGCCATTCTTCGAAAGCAGCCTTAATGGCCAGCAGTTCCCGATCACCCACGTTGTAATTCCTTTCAGGTTGGCTGAGCTTCCGGGAAAAAAAAGCAACTGGGTGAAGCATCGCCTTGGGTCCTTGGTGTTGGGAGAGAACTGCTCCTGTGGCCACTTCCGAAGCATCGACCTCTAGGACGTAAGGCAAGGCTGGGTCTGGATGTTGTAACACCAGGGCACAGGTAAACAGGGCTTTGAACGGGTGTGTTGCCGGGTCATTTGGGTAATGGGGGCAATGATGCGAGAAAAGTCTTTGATGAACCTCCGGTAGAAGTTTGCGAAACCCACAAACCTTTGGATGCCTTTCTTGTCTGTGGGGGCAGGCCACTCCAGAATGGCAGATACTTTTTGAGGTTCCACTGCCACTCCATCTGTTGAGATGATCAAGCCCAGGAATTGTATAGACAATTTTTCAAATTCGCACTTTTCTGATTTTGCATAAAGTCCGTATTTCCTGAAAGTAGCCAGTACCTTCCTTACGTGCATTATGTGCAGCTCCAGGGTGGCAGAAAAGATAAGGATAACATCCAAGTAAACGATGAGGAATTTGTCCAAAAATTCTCTGAAGATATTGTTCACTATGTGCTGAAAAGTGGCTGGGGCGTTGCACAGCCCGAAGGGCATGACGAGGAATTCGAAGTGCCTGAAGTGGGTTAGAAAGGCAGTTTTCCACTCGTCGCCCTCGCGGATCCGTACCAGGTTGTAGGCCCCTCGTAAGTCAAGTTTAGTGAAAACTCGGGCGGTACGGAACCTTTGAAAAAGTTTGGGAACGAGGGGAAGAGGGTACCGATTTTTAATGGTAATTTTATTTAGGTCCCTGTAATCCACACATGGCCTGAGAGTGTGATCCTTCTTCTCCACGAAGAAGATCCCAGCTCCTGCCGGGGAAGAAGGACGACGAATAAACCCCTTCTTGAGGTTTTCATCAATAAACTGACGTAGGGCTTCAAGTTCTGTTTCTGAAAGTGGAAAGATACGCCCAAAGGGAATTTCTGCACCGGGCAACAATTCAATTGGACAATCATAGGGACGGTGAGGTGGTAGTGAGTCCGCTTTTTTCTTGTCAAAGACATCCAGAAAGTCGTGATAAACCGAAGGGACCTCTTGGCTGGCATTAGAGATAGGCTAAATGGAGAGACAGCTTGTAGATTGCGGGGTTCCAGATAGCATACAGTGTTGGAGACAGTATGGTGATTTAAAGGAAACCTCCCCCTTGAGCCAGTCTATCTGTGGGTTATGTGCCCGTAACCAAGGAATTCCCAAAATTACGGGAAACATGGGTGAAGGAAGAACATCGAAGTGGAGAAATTCCTGATGGCCTGGGCTGGTTGTGGTAAGGATGGGTAGGGTTTCCTGAGTAATGGGCCCTGATCTGGGCGTGGTGCCATCTGCAAGGTGGATCTCTAGTATATGGCCTTTAGTCTAAAGCGGGATATGAAGGGCTTTTGCTAGAGAGATATCCAGGAAGCAGCTGCAGGCTCCAGAATCAATGATGGCTGGCAGCTTGACTTCCCCTTCCGAAACCTGCAAAGACATAGAGAGTAGGTGAGTTGGGGAAGGTCCCAGGATCTGGAGATGCATGCAGCTGGGAGAAGGAGCCATACTTGGTCTCACCGGGCAGTTGCGAAGGAAGTGTCCATCTCCCCCACAGTAAAGGCACAAGTTTGCTTGCCGGCGACAAAGTCGTTCAGCAGCAGTTAAAGCTGTGCGGACCGCCCCGATCTGCATCGGTTCATCAGGGGGAATCGGACTGGCAGCGGTGCAGGAGTTGGTGGAACTTTGGGTAGCATCCAGGACGGCTGAAAGAATTGTGCACGTTCCGACCGACGCTGCCGTAAACGTCTGTCCAGCTGAATGAGACCTTCCAATGTGGTGGGGTCTCTATTCTTGCTAGCTCATCCTTAGGGGTCTCAGACAGGCCTAGCCAATAGTGATATTTGAGGGCGGCCTCATTCCAACCTGTGTCTGCAGCCCACCTACGAAAGTCCACGGTATAGTCCTCCACAGGACGTCGGCCTTGCTGTAACTTGTGGAGAGTTGCCTCGGCAGTGGCCGTGCGTTGTGGGTCATCATACAACTGTCCCATAGTTTTAAAGAAAACGTCCATAGAGTTCAGGGCAGGGTCTTTCTGTTCCAACAGATGGTGGGCCCAGGATTGGGATTCATCGGATAATAAGGAAATAACAAACCCCACTTTAACTGTTTCTGAGGCTAAAGTTCTAGGTTGTAGAGCCAGATATAGCAGGCAAGCGTTAAACGACTTGGATTTCTTGCGGTCACCAGAGAAAAGTTCCGGAGTGGGTACTCTCAGTTCAGGGGAAGGAGCCATGATAGCAGGTGCTGAGTATCCTGAAGCTGAAGGAGCGGAGGCGGAGACTGCAGCGGATGGACCAGGGGTTGCCGGCAAAGATGGTGCTGACAGGTTCTGTAGGCAACCTATCTGGAAGTAACCATCTTGGAGGTTCTTAACTGCCTGGGTTAATGCTGTTACTTGTTGACATAAAGCTTCCAAAGGGGAGACACCTGACCTTGGGGGCAGCATGTATTGGGGACAGCGTGAAGTGGGGACAGTGTATAGTGGGGGTAGTGTGTAGTGGGGGAAGTATATAGTGAGGACAATGTGTAGAGTGGGCAGTGTGTAGAGAATGCAATGTGTAGTAGGGACAGTATGTAGTAGGGACAGTGTGTAGTGGGGGGAGCTGTGTGTAGTGGAGATAGTATGACGTTGGGGGAAGTTTTTAGTGGAGACAGCGTGACGTGGGGGCAGTGTGAAGTGGATGCAGTATGTACTGGGGGAAGTGTGTAGTGGGGACAGTGTATAAAGGGGCAGTTTATAGAGAGGAAGGTGTGAAGTGGGGCAGCATGTAGTGGGGTAGTATGAAGTGGGGGCAGTGTGTAGTGAGGCAGTATTAAGGGGCAGTGTGTAGTGTGGGCAGTGTAAAGTGGGAGATGTGTGAAGTGGGGACACTGTGTAGTGGGAGCAGTGTGACATTGGGACAGTGTATAGTGGGAACAATGTGTAGTGGGGGCAGTGTGTAGTGTGTAGTGGGGGTAGTATGAAGTGGGGGCAGTGCATAGTGGGGGCAGTGCATAGTGGGGACAGTGTGTAGTGGGGGCAATGTGTAGGGGAGGCAGTATGATGTCAGAGGAAGTGTGTTGTAGGGACAGTATAAAGTGGGGGCAGTGTATAAAAGGTGCATTTTGAAGTGGGAGCCATGTGAAGCAGGTAGAGTGTGTAGTCGGGGCAATGTGAGGTGGGGGCAGTGTGAAATGGGGGAAGTGTGAAGTGGGGGTATTATGTAGTGGGGATAGTGTGAAGTGGAGGGCCATGTGTAGTTGGGAGAGTGTGTAGTGGGGGCATTGTGAAGTGGGAGAAGTGGGAAGTAGGGGAAGTGTGAAGTGGGGGCAGTGTGTATTGGAAGCAGTTTGTATTGGAAGCAGTGTGTATTGGGAGCAGTGTGTATTGGGAGCAGTGTGTATTGGGAGCAGTGTGTATTGGAAGCAGTGTGTATTGGAAGCAGTGTGTATTGGGAGCAGTGTGTATTGGAAGCAGTGTGTATTGGAAGCAGTGTGTATTGGAAGCAGTGTGTATTGGGAGCAGTGTGTATTGGAGGCAGTTTGTATTGGAAGCAGTGTGTATTGGGAGCAGTGTGTATTGAGAGCAGTGTGTATTGGGAGCAGTGTGTATTGGAAGCAGTGTGTATTGGAAGCAGTGTGTATTGGGAGCAGTGTGTATTGGAAGCAGTGTGTATTGAAAGCAGTGTGTATTGGGAGCAGTGTGTATTGGAAGCAGTGTGTATTGGGAGCAGTGTGTAGTGGGGGCAGCATTAAGAAAGGGGCAGTATGAAGTGGGGGCAGTACAAAGTAGGGGTAGTGTGTAGTGGGGACAGTATGCAGATGGGGAAGTGTGAAGTGGGGGCAATGTGTAGTGGGGGCAGTGTAAAGTAGGGGTAGTGTATAGTGTCACCCCTAGGAGCAGACTACAGCCGTCTGTGTGCAGGTTATGGAGCTGAAGCATTAGGAAGGAGGGAATTCTTGTAGGGATAACTTTTCAGCAGTCAGTGACCTCATGGCTGAAGGCAAGGACTCCCGGGGCCGCCATCTCATCTCCTCCTCCCAGTCCACTCCAGGGCATTTTCAGCCAGAGAGGAACCAATGTGTAAATCAGCTGCACCCCCACCTGCCCCGTCCTCCTTCTCGATCAGCCCAGAAGAATCTTCTTTTCTACAGACATGGGCACTGACTGAAGCCGGGGACAATGTCAGAGGCACCTCTTGCCGGTTCTCCTTGGAACCCAATGGAGCGGAGGACTGCCTATAGCTTATAGGTGGTCGTGGTCAAAGCAATGAGGGTGCTAGCAGTATTTTGGGGAGCTATAGCACCCCCCCAATCGCCCACCTGGCATCGCCCCTGATGCAAAATCAGTCAAACACATGAAAACACACTTTTGGCACCATCACTAAGGATTGTGTCATTTTCCTTTATTTAAATCCATTGCAATCACCTTTTTGATGGCTTCCAGGGCTGTTCAGAGAGAAAAGAATCTTATACACCTGCAGCATGTACACAAGCAGAGGGGCTACAGGGTGGAAGCCCCGCCCTCTACCCAGGATGTTCAGATATCAGGGTAAGCAGTAGACACCTGGAGCGTGCTCACAAAGGGGGGCAGAACTGCAGAGGGTGAAGGACTGACAGGAATAATTTAAATTAAATGTATTTAATAACATAGAAGGCACATACTGACAGGCATAGTTATCTATTTATTTATTTAATTAGTGGTGGGGGGGGGGAGGGGGGGGATATTGACACGTCAACTTCTCTTATTTGGTGAATTTTAGTTTGTTAAATCTACCACTAAAAGCATTTTATTATATATGTACAAAAAATACCAGTTGATCCTGTAAGGACAAATCTAATCACCACCTAGGGGCTCTTGCTGTAAAAGGTCTTAACCACTTGCCGACCGCCGCAAGTAAATTTACTGCGGCGGTCAGCCCCGGCCAGGCAGACTAGCCTGAGCCGGTCTGGTGCGCGCGCGCTCCCGAGGTCCCGCCGATGACTCGATTGGGGTCAGAACCGATCAGTCATCAGGTCCAGGCCAATCATTTTTGGTCTGGACCTGTTGATCGGTTCTGCCCAATCAGATCGCCCTCTAAGCCTGTGAAATGTAAACACAGGCTTAGAGGAGATGTGCCCTCCCCCCACAACGGTCTTTTTGGATCCAGCGTGAGAGGAGAGCACATCTAATTGTAAGTAAAGCACAAAGCACACACTTCTACACTAAAGGCCCGTACACACGTACGGATCGTCGTCATACAAACGTCGGCGGACGAAAGATCTGCCGATTGTACGCGTGTTAGTATGGTGCCTCCGACAGCTGTCTGCGCACAATCCGCGGACAAGAGTCTTTCTTGCAAACATGAAAATTTTTGTCTGCGGACACCAGAACGGACGATTGTTCGCCTGTCAGTACAGAAATCAGCCGACAGACCGCAGATTTGCAAGACTGGGCATGCTCAGAAAATAAAAAACACAGGGAAAGTTAACCATTACATGACATCACTTCTGCAGTCAGCTGAAGTCTGCGGACAAAATTCTTGTGCTGTCCTTGTGCTGTCTTTGCACTTTTCAACAGACACCGACATCCCGGGGAGAAAAGATGAACTTTTGTATGACGACGATTCGTACGTGTGTACGGGGCTTTAGATAGGCACATTTCACCCCCGATCGCCCCCCCAATTAACCCCTACAGCACCTGACACAACACACACTATATACAGCATATAGCAGTTACCTATATACCTGTATAAGTGTGATTTGTGAACAGGTGTAGCACTTGCGACCCCCCCCTTTTCCACTCAAATTACCCCCAACCCCCCCTAATAAAGATTTAACCCACTGATCTCCCCTGACCCCCCCCCTGATCACCGCCGTTAACCCCTACACCCTCTGTCACATCAGCACTAATACAAACGCAATATACGGTGTTATTGTATTTTTGTATTAGTGTCATTGTGATCAGAATTAGCGCAGGCGACTAAGTTTCTGTCCCAAGAAGGTTTAGGGTCCCCGCCACCCGCCCAATAAAGATTTAATCCCCTGACCCCCCCCTGATCACCCCTACACCCCCTGCCATAACACACACCGTATACAGTATATAGCATTTTGCTATATACCCGTATAAGTGTCATTTGTGGTCAGGTGTAGCGCTTGCGACCCCCCCTTTTCCACTTGAATTACCCGCCACCCCCCCCTAATAAAGATTTAAGCCCCTGATCCCACCTGATCCCCCCCTGATCACCGCTAGTTAACCCTACACCCTCTGTCACATCAGCACTAATACAAACGTAATATACTGTGTTTTTGTATTTTTGTATTAGTGTGATTGTGATCAGAATTAGCGCAGGCGACTAAGTTTCTGTCCCAAGAAGGTTTAGGGTCCCCCCCACCCGCCCAATAAAGATTTAACCCCTGATCCCCCCCTGATCACCCCTACACCCCCTGCCACAACACACTGTATACAGTATATAGCATTTTCTATATACCCGTATAAGTGACCAGGTTTAGCACTTGCCACCGTTTCTTTTATCCTTAGGATACCCGCCAGCCCCTTCCAATAAAGATTTAAACCCCTGATCCCCCCCTGATCACATCCCGTTAACCCCTTCCCCCCTGTCACATTAGCACTAATACACACATAATATACTGTTTTTACTGTATTTTGTATTGGTGTCATTGTGACTTGAGGTTGCTCTAGCTAGCTAGTTTCTTTCCCAAAGGAGGTTTAGGGTCCCCGCCACCCCCCCAGATCCCCAGCGCATAGTTTAGAAATAACCCCTTGATTGCCACACACACACGCACGCACGCACATACACTTCCATTTCTAGTATAGTGTTTGAACAGATCAATATCTGATCTGATCAGAGCTATACTAGCGCCCCCATAGTTTAGGGTTCCCAAAACGCAGTGTTTGCACGGTCAGCACTGATTCCTGCCAGCACCTGCGTTTAACCCTTTCACCCAGGTAAGTGTAGTAATCAATAGATTACTGTCACTTACAAAAAAACACAAGACACAAAACCGCTGTGTTAGCAGAGTCAGGCCTGATCCCTGCTAGCATTAGCAGTTTTTTTTGTAGAGCTTGAAAAAGTCTTCGACAACCAGGTGCTTTTATTACCTGTGAGTCGCATCACTGTACAGGTAAATTTAGTTACCAAAATGACCAAACGTTCGTACAGAGATGAAGAGCTTATCAGTTATATGCTGACCGAGTCATCTGATAGCGAAGGGGAAGCTACAATGACCGAATTAGTGTCAGTATATGAACTTTATGACAGCAGCGGCTCCCTGACAGATAGCTCCGACGACAGATGGGTCCCTGTTAGACCCAGGAGTACCCGACCCCATTCTGAAGTTGTTGAGATGCAGGAATCGCAGGGTGCTCGTATGGAGCAGAGTGTGGGTACTAGTGCCGCTCATCCTTCTGGCGACCTGGCAAGCGCCAGCGGCCTAGTACACCCTGGACCTAGTACAACCAGCACTGCAGTAAGACCTGGTGACGTGGCGAGTCCCCTAAGTGCAGTTGAAGCTGGTGCGGTGGCTAGCACGAGTAGTGGCCCGCAGCCACCGCGTATTCGAAGACAGGCCCGTAGAGCCCATAGTGCCCTCCCTGATGCGCTGGCATATCCCAATTGGCAACCCACTGATTCTACAGCGCCAGTACTTCCCCCATTCACCGCCCAACCTGGAATCCACGTGGAGACAGCTGGTTTTACGCCCCTGAACTTTTTTGAGCTGTTCTTCACGGAAGATCTTTACAGATCTATCGTGGATCAATCAAATTTATATGCACAACAGTTCATCGCCGCCAACCCAAATTCGCCCCTTGCCAGACAATTCGGCTGGAAACCTATAACGGTTTCCGAATTTAAGATCTTTCTGGGCCTTTCCCTCCACATGGGCATAACTAAACAGAGTGAATTGCGGCTATATTGGTCCACTAGCCCAGTTCACCATATGCGCATGTACTCTGCCTCCATGTCCAGGGGGAGATACGAGCAAATTCTGCGATTTATGCATTTCAGCGGCAATGAAATCTATTGTCCTCGGGGAGACCCTGCATACGATCGGCTCCACAAAATTCGGCCCCTCATAGACCACTTCAATCAGCGGTTTGCAGCCTTGTTTACCCCCGAACAAGTTGTCTGCGTTGACGAGTCCCTGATTAAATTTACTGGCCGCCTTGCTATGAAACAGTACCTCCCCAGCAAGCGTGCCAAGTACGGGGTCAAGCTGTACAAGCTCTGTGACAGGGCCACAGGCTATACAGTTAGTTTCCGGGTCTATGAGGGAAAAGATAGCTGTGTGGAGCCCCCGAACTGCCCAAACTACATAGGGAGCAGCGGTAAGATCGTTTGGGACTTGGTGTCACCCTTATCCGGAAAGGGGTACCATTTGTACGTGGACAACTTTTATACAAGCGTGCCACTATTTAGTCACCTACTCGAATTACAAATTGGCGCATGTGGCACCGTGCGACCTAATCGCCGGGGCTTCCCCCAACGGCTTGTAAATTCCCGTCTTAGTCGGGGGGCAAGAGCCTGCTTGAAAACGGACAAATTGCTTGCGGTGAAGTGGAAGGATACACGGGATGTTTATGTTCTGTCCTCCCTTCACGCAGACACGACAGTCCAAATCCCTACGGCAACTGGCGTTATGGAGAAACCCCTCTGTGTCCACGAATATAACCTTAACATGGGAGGGGTGGACCTTAACGACCAGCTTTTGGCGCCGTATTTAGTTGCCCGTAAAGCCAGACGCTGGTACAAAAAAGTGTCTGTTTACCTTTACCAATTGGCTATGCTGAACGCCTTTGTCCTATACAGGGCGTCAGGACGAACTGGATCCTTCCGGGAATTCCAGGAAGCGGTCATCCTTGCCTACCTGTACCCAGGAGGCATGCCTGCCCAACTTCCCCTTCCAGATGCAGTGAGCCGGCTGCATGAGAGGCATTTTCCTTATGCCATCCCGCGTACCCCTACCCAAAGATACCCCCAAAAAAGATGTTGTGTCTGTAGCAAGCACGGAGGTAGGAGTGACACCCGCCATTATTGTCCCAAATGTCCTGACCAACCTGGTCTCTGCATCGGGGAATGTTTCGAGCGCTACCATACACTAGTGGAGTATTAGCGTAGGGTACAGCACGACACAGTGTAGGGCACACAAACACAGGGTCTCGAAAGATGTTGGATGTCCATCGACATTTTGAGAGACCCAAGCTGGAAGAGAAGATCGCAGAAGATCGCAGTCCCTCCCAAATCAAGAAATAAAGGAACAGTTAGAAAGAAAAATAAAAGGATCCAAAAACTGTTGTGGTGTCAGTAATTTTATATGTCCTTCTACTCCTTCCTACTGTACTTTTTTCAATGTCCTTTGTTTGTTTTTTCATTCTTTTGTGACCTGTTTCTCTTGCAGGTACTCGTCGGCTACCACGCATTGATTTTATATATTCTGACACAAACAGCGTTTGCGCTCAGCATATATGGATACCTTTGCTGATAGCAGCTGTGGTGATTTTCTGATTTCAGCACTGCAGTTAAAATCCTATTTTGGTATACGTGGATAGTGTCGTGTATACCCATCATTAAATTCAGTGGGTGGTTGTTTGGGCGGTTAATGATGAGTAATACTACGCATTATTCCTGTGCTGATTTCTGATAGGTTCTCTTTTTTTCCGTTCAGCCCACAGGCTGCATGAAAAAAAAAAAAAAAAAAACTATATGCCAAACAAGGACCAGCAATGTACTGGTACGTTTCTGGACTTTGAGTGGTTATACCAGGATGATGCCTGCAGATTTAGGCATCATCTTGGTATCGTTTTTTACAGCCAGCGGTCGGCTTACATGTAAAAGCAATCCTAGCAGGTAATTGGCCGCTAGACTGCTTTTACATGCAGTGGGAGGGCCCCCCCCCCCCACCGCCGCCTTCCGCAGCCTTCCGTGGTTTTTCTCGGGCTCTCCTGTCCCACCGGTTAACCCGAGAGTGCAGCCGGGGGTTCAGTTGTCTAACCATAGAGCTAATTGGAGATGAGAATGGCTCCAATCATCTCTATGGCCTAAAATGCCGGAGGCTACGAGCATTTTATGACTTCTGTTTCGCCAGAAATAAGCAGGGCCATTGGGAAATTGGGAAAGTATTTTATCACACCAATTTTGGTGTGGTCAGATGCGTTAAGGTCAGAGGAGAGATCTAGAGTCTAAAAGACCCCAATTTTTTTAAAAAAAGAGTACCTGTCACCACAGATTGCTATCATAGGGGATATTTAAATTCACTGTGATGGGGGCGTGGCTTGGTCAGCGCGGCGGATGGCAGCACATTGAGAGAGCTCCGTGAACCCGCAGCCCTAATAAGCTTCCCGGTCTCCATATTTGCGGCGATGGGCAGAATTCTCCGCCACGGATCACAGAGCAGACAAACCCGGTCTACACCGGCATCCTCCAGCAAAAGTATTTCGGCTTTATTCAAGGCTCAAGCGGTGGCAAGATCCCTCAACCTAGTGGACAAGATGGCGCAGCTCCACCATGAGGCCGACTTCAGTGAGGAATCGCTCTCTGCCTCGGAGGACATGGTAAGAGATGACCGCTCTCCCGATCTCCCCCTCACCCATGCAGCCATGACCGTCATAGCAGCAGACATCAAGCAATCTTTTGCTGCCGCAATAGCCACCTTAACTGCTAATGTCATGGTTATCTCTGACAAACTGGACAGGACTGAGAGAGAGGGGAGGGCGAGGCACACCGCCATTAAACGCTTAGAAACCACGGCTGAGGCACACGCCGCGCATCTAATTGATGTCAATAGACAGATCGAGGATCTGGACAACAGGGGTAGACGTTGTAATATCAGGGTCCGGGGGGTCCCGGAGTCTGTACCCCCTGAGGACACTAAACTGGCTTTAAATTCACTGTGATAACAATAAAAATGATTTAAAAAAAAAAAAAAATAAAGGAAAGGTGTCAAAATAACATAAAAAAGCAAAAGAAAAAAGAAAAAAAAGAAAAAAAATTGAGCCCCCCCCCCTTTCCCCCCCGTGCTTGCGCGCAATGGCGCACGCAAGCGGTGGTCTAGTGTCATATGTAAACCGCAATTGCAGCATGCATGTGAGGTATCGCCGCGATCGCCAGATCGAGTGCAGTAATTCTTGCAGTAGACCTCCTCTGTAAGTCTAAAGTGGTAACCTGTAGAGACTTTTAAAGGTTTTTAAAAATGTACGTATGTTTTTGCCGCTGCAAAGGCATGCGCAATTTTTAAAGCATGTCATGTTAGGTGTCTATGAACTCGGCATAAGATCATCTTTTAAATTTTACCAAAAAAATTGGAATTATATAGTGTATTTGTGCAATAAATTAAAAAAAATGTATTTTTTTCGCAAAAATTGCGTTTGGAAAATCTGTGCGCAAATACTGTGTGACAAAAAAATTTGCAACATCCACCATTTTATTCTATAGGGCCTCTGCTTTAAAAAAATATATAATGTTTGGGGGTTCAAAGTAATTTTCTAGTAAAAAAAAAATATTTTTTCATGTAAACAAAAAGGTACAGAAAAGGCTTGGTTTTCAAGTGGTTAGAAGAGTGGGTGATGTGTGGCTAAGATTGAGCATAAAATGCCGGGACAGTTCAAACACCCCCCAAATGACCCCTTTTTGAAAAGTAGACACCCAAACCTTTTTTCTGAGAGGCATGATGAGTCCATGGAATATTTAATATTTTGCCACAAGTTTCGGGAAAAAAAATTTTTCTTATTTTTTATTTTTTTTTACACAAAGTTGTCAGTAAATGATATATTGCTCACACATGCCATGGGTATATGTGAAATGACACCCCAAAATACATTCTGCTGCTTCTCCTGAGTACAGGGATACCCCATGTGTGAGACTTTTTGCCAGTCTAGCCGCGTACAGGACCAGGAAAACCAATGCGCACCTTTTGGCTTTCCAAGGGCGTAAATTGTTGATCTCACTCCTTACTACCTATCACACTTTTGAAGTCCATAAAAAGCCAAGATGGCACAAAACCCCCCCAAATGACCCCATTTTGCAAAGTAGACACTCCAATCTATTTGCTGAGAGGCATGGTGAGTATTTTGCAGCTCTCATTTGTTTTGGAAAATTAAGAAAAAACAGGAAAATGCATTTTTTTTCCTCTTTTTTCAATTTCCAAAGCTTTGTGACAAAAAGTGAGATCTGCAAAATACTCAACATGCCTCTCTGCAAATAGCTCAGGGTGTCTTCTTTCCGAAAAGGGGTCATTTGGGGGGGGGGGGGGGTTGTGCTGTCTTGGCATTTCATGGCCTCCAAAACTGTGATAGGTAGTCAGAAGTGAAATCAACAATTTACGCCCTTGGAAAGCCTGAAAGCGGGGACTGGTTTTCGGGGACCTGTACTCGGCTAGACTTCAAAAAAGTCTCACACATGGGGTATCCCTGTACTCAGGAGAAGCAGCAGAATGTATTTTGGGGTGTCAGTTCACATATACCCATGGCATGTGTGAGCAGTATATCATTTACTGACAACTTTGTGTAAAAAAAAAAAAAAAATATATATATATATATATATATATATATTTCCCGGAACTTGTGGCAAAATATAAAATATTCCATGGACTCACCATGCCTCTCAGCAAATAGCTTGGGGTGTCTACTTTCCAAAATGGGGTCATTTGGGGGGGGTTTTGTGCTATCTTGGAATTTTAGGGCCTCCGAAACTGTGACAGGTAGTGCAGAGATGACATGAACAATTTACGCCATTAGAAAACCTGAGAGTGTTGATTGGCTTTTGCGGTCCTGTACAGAGCTAGGCTCCCAAAAAGTCTCACACATGGAGTATCCCTGTACTCAGGAGAAGCAGCAGAATGTATCTTGGGGTGTCATTCCACATATACCCATGTCATGTGTGAGAAATTTATCTTTTAGTGACAACGTTGTGTAAAAAATAAAAATAAAAATAAAAAATTGTAATTTTCCCAAAACTTGTGGCAAAATATAAAATATTCCATGGACTCACCATGCCTCTCAGCAAACAGCTTGGGGTGTCTACTTTCCAAAATGGGGTCATTTGGGGGGGTTTTGTGGTATCTTGGCATTTCAGGGCCTCCTAAACCGTTAGAGGTAGTGAGAAAATGCAATGAAAAATGTACGCCCTTTGAAATTCTGATGGTGGTGATTTGTTTTTGGGGACCCCTACACAGCTAGGCTCCCAAAAAGTCCCACATATGTGGTATCCCTGTACTCAGGAGAAGCAGCAGAATATATTTTGGGGTGTAATTACACATATACCCATGGCATGTGTGAGCAATATATCATTTCAATGACAACTTTGTGTAAAAAAAAAAAAAAAAAATTTTTAGTCATTTTTCAAACACCTGTGACAAAAAAATGAAATATTCAATGAGCTCAACATGCCTGTCAGGACATTCCTTAGGATGTCTACTTTCCAAAAAGTGGTAGTTTGGGGGGGGGGGTTTGTACTGCCCTGCCATTTTAGCACTTCATGAAATGAGATAGGCAGTCAGAAATTAAAGCTGCGTAAATTTCACTATTTCCACCATAGTTTGTAGACGCTATAACTTTTGCGCAAACCAATAAAAATATGCTCATTGATTTTTTTTTGTCAAAGACATGTAGCTAAATATATTTTGGCAAAAAAATGACATAAATTGAGTATATTGGATATTTTTTAAAAGACAAAGTTGAAAATGTCATTTTTTTGCAAAAATTTCTCTCTTTTTTTATTAATGTCGCAAAAAATAAAAAGCGCAGAGGCGATCAAATACCACCAAAAGAAAGCTCTGTTTGTGGGAAAAAAAGGACGTAAATTTCGTTTAGGTACAGCATTGCATGACTGAGCAATTATCAGTTAAAGTCACGAAGTGCCAAGTTGAAAAAAGGGGTCTGGTCTTTAAGCTGCAAAATCCTCCGGTAGGAAAGTGGTTAATTGCCTGTTTTAAAAAAACTCCTTTGAACCTTAATTGAAGGTCTGTGTTTGTGCTCTTTCACACAGTTCAGATCCCCATGTCCATTTTTTTGGCAGATCTGAACGGTCCCCCCATGCATCCCTATGGGGCATCGGATGTCAGCAGAGACATGTCCGCTGACATCTGATCCGATCCGTCAAATCTGGACGGATGGAAACCCTATTCTTCCATCCGATTCCCCCATAGAGATGTATGGGGAACTGACAGCTGTGTCTCCGCACACAGTGCGGAGAACAGCTGTCATTCTCCTGCTCAGCGGGGGATCGGCGGATCGATCCCCCGCTGAGATAAATGGAGTCCGTCCAACGGACGGATAGTGTGAAAGGGGCCTTTGTGGGTTTTTTTAACCCCTTGGAGCCTAAGCCTTTTTCTGACATGTGCTGCTTACAAGTTAAAATCAGTATTATTTGCTAGAAAATTACTTAGAACCCCTAAATAATATATATATACTTTCATGAATAAAAAAAAAAAAACAGTAAAGTTAATCCAATTTGTTTGTAAAATGTGAAAGATGATGTTGCGCCGAGTAAATAAATACCTAAAATGTCATGCTTTAATGGCGACAAACTACGGTAGAATTATACTTGCTCTAACTATCATGGCGATACCTCACATGTGGGGTTTGAACACCATTTACATATGCAGGGGCAACTTACGCATGCGTTTGCTTTTGCGAACGAGCCCGAAGGGACGGGGCTCTTTAATTTTTTTTTTCTTAATTATTTTATTTTATTTTTTTCATTTTTACACTGTCCCTGTAAAAAAAAAAAAATTATCACTTTTACTGCTGTCACAAAGAATGTAAACATCCCTTGTGTAATTTGCAGTGACCGGTACTCTTTATGGATAGATTAGGGGATATGACATCACTTCCAGGTTACCCGATCGGAGCTGAATCTAGCTTGGTTCGGGTCTTCAGCCAGTCATCAGACGTGTCAGCTGGTCGCTCAGGTCTCCCGGTGGAAGGCGATGGGAGGGGGGGACGTCCTTTCCCGCTTCTTGTAATAACTACCGAGCGGCTGCTCAGCCACATTGGTTTTTATTACAAGAAAGCCAATCGTCGGCTCTAAACAACCGTTCTGCGGAGATGCTGCTACAGTAGGCATCACCCCCCGAAACCAAGGCCACATATTTAAGTTCCATCAGTGTGAAGGGTTAATCTGTCTTTGCTGGTTGTACTGGAAACCAGAAGTTTCTTAACCACTTTGCGTCTGCTCACAGTAATATTACTGCGGCAGAGTGGCTCGTTATCGTCTGACGACGTAGTATTAACGTCGTCAGACACTCCCCTTTCTGGGCGGCGCTTGCGCGCCGCCGGAGGCTCGCTCCCGCTATTTTCATTCACAGCGGGAGTCGGGCCAGGGGAGGAGCAGTGGCGATCGCCGCTGCTCTTACCCGATCGTCGGGGATCGAGTCTGGAGATCCGCCCGCTGTGTGTAAACACAGCGGGCGGATCTCCATAGTGACAGGGAGTGACAGATCGGACTGTTCAGCATAGCTGGACATCCGATCTGTCCATGACTCACACAGTCACCTCCCCCCCCTACACGTCAGTAAGCACCAGGCATACATTAACCCCTCCCGCTCCAATAAAATTAACCCCTTCCCTGCCAGTGTCATTTTTACAGTAACAGTGCATATATATAGCACTGATTACTGCAGTAATGTCACTGGTACCCCCAAAAGTGTCAAAAATGTCAGTCAAGGGTCCGATCTGTCCGCCGCAATGTCGCAGTCCCGCAAAAAAAATCGCAGATCGCCGCCATTACGCGTTAAAATAAAAAACACCAAAAATGACAGAAATATTTCCCTTTGTTAGTAAACGCAATAAATTTTGCGCAAACCAATCAAAATATGCTTATTGCGATTTTTTTTACCAAACATAGGTAGCAGAAAACAAATTGGCCAAAAATTTTTTAAATAATTGGTTTTTACATCTTTTTTGGGGGGAATTTCATATAAAAAAATGTTAATAATATTGTTATTTTTTCAAAATAAACTCTCTTTTTTTGTTTATAGCGCAAAAAGTAAAAATCGCACAGGTGATCAAATACCACCAAAAGAAAGCTCTGTTTGTGGGAAAAAAAGGACGTAAATTTCGTTTGGGTACGGCGTCGCACGACCGCGCAATTGTCAGTTGAAGTCGCACAGCGCCGAATCGCAAAAAGTGGCCCAGACGTAAGACAGCAAAATCCTCTAGTGGTAAAGTGGTTAAGTTAATGAGACCCACCAAGTTTAATGACATAGTGTCACACACCTCATTGTGGGTCTTCAAACCTCATTATCACCCCCCCCCCTCCTTCCCAAATGTTTTAAAGATAAGTAGAAGGAGTGTTCTGTAGTCCCAACAAACCTTGCATACCAGGGTGGCAAAACCACACTTCCATGGATACAGCACAATCATAATTTTTCATGATACTAAAGATAATAGACTCAATGGCATTTACAGTTCTCCAAATGACTTTAAAATATTTATTTTACCAATTCTCACCTCCGTGGCTCTATTTCATACCCCCCTTGCCAGTTCTTCAATCAGCAAGGCTCACCCTTCCTAAGGCCCCTTTCACACATACGGTCCGTTTGTCCGTTTTTAATCCATCCGTTGACAGATGAAAAACGGACATCAATGTATCTCTGTGTAAAAACGGATGACAACGGATGATCATCCGTTAACATCCATTTTCATTCGCTTTCGTCAATGTCTGTTTTTTTGAACGGATGAATGCCCTATTTTACATCTGTCAAAAAAACGGATCGGATGAAAAACGGATGACAACGGATGAAAAACGGATGACAACGGATGAAAAACAGATGACAACGGATGAAAAATGGATGACAACGGATGAAAAACAGATGACAACGGATGAAAAACAGATAACAACTGACGAAAACTGCCGAAAAACGGATGACAACTGATGAAAAACGGATGAAAAATGAATGAAAAACTGATGAAAAACGGATGGAAAACTGATGGAAAACTGACACATTTTGATGTGACTGAACTGATGAACTGAATGGATCGTAGGTGTGAAAGGGGCCTAAGAAGTGGTGTTGAGTGGAGTAGCTGGAGGAATGGGCCATGTTGACTTCAACGATTATTATGTAGCAACTGTGCTTACTCAACTTAGAGACTGGTTTGCGCCCATTCTGAATACCCTATGGAGTATGATAGAATCATTTGATATACTTTCCAAAATCCATAAGCTATGTGCCAGAAAGAGACATCAGAATCGTCGCTGTCGCTTTCCCACAAATTGCTACAACTCAGTTCTTCAAGTAACCCCAATTTGCTGTTGCTGTTTTCCAGTTCATCTAAAAGCGCTTTTGCGCAAAAAGAACACTTTTTGGATGCCATGGTCGTTCACAATTTTCCAGGCACAAAGAACTGGAAAAGCACAGGCAGGGCACTGGAAAAGTCACCAGGTGATCGCAGGGAAGGGAACTGGAAGGCAAGTGCCGGCATCTGCCAAGCACAGAGCGGGGAGAGACTGTGAGGATGGCTGGAGGATGGTGGGGGAGGACGGCGGGATATCGCAGGGAAGGCGAGTGTGATTCTGGAGTAATTCCGAGTGTGACTCGGGGTTACCGCTTTTGGTACTGAAAATGAACCCCGAGCCACTCTGGGGAATACCGCTGGGAAGATTAAACATTATTTCTTTGCCTATTGTTATTACACTGTTTTCTTGCCCTGGGCTGATCACCTGAAAGGTATCAGCTGTGACAAACAAAATTCAGACTAAGTTGCTCTCACCCCATGTGGTTGCTGTTTTTCCCTTTTGCGCATAAGCGCCCACAATGTTCGTCTCCTCCCTTGATAGCGTGTCTGTGGCGAAGGTCAATTCGCGCGTGAAAATCTTCGCATTTAAGTACAGGCATACGCCGCATGGAGGGCGTGTTTTAATGCAATTGCCATGCATGTGGACTCCACATAGCACACCATGCATGTGCACTACAGCATAAATGGGCGCGATTTAGAAGGCACTGTTTCCAACGCGCTAGCCTCTGTTGAGGTTGAAGGGAACAAAGAGCAGCAGCTGGGTTGTGTGAGTCACTGTGGGTGTATGTTTACTGGCACAAACAGGTCTTGTATCTTGGGATAATCAGTTCTGTGTGTGATAAGCTGTATAAGCTTGGCACAAGCTGTGGGTACACTGAAATTAGTATCTCAAGTTTGTCCTGCTATAAAGCAATGTCTGCCCTAAAGAGAGCTGGGGGGGGGGGGCACAGTTGGAAGGGGCACTCCCTCACCTGAACCACCCCCTGAATTCAGTTCAGGATTGGGCAGAGGATGTAGAAGAAGTAGCTGGTGGTGACCCTATAGTAGTTCAAGCTGAGGTTTCCACTTCTGGGGAGTCAGGGTCAGAGGAGACTCTGTCAGTCTCTCAAACCCAGAGACTGTTGGTTCAGTCTCTTACTGAAATGGCCTGGTCTGGACACAAATGTCCTCCCTTAGAGATAGCTAAAGTCTCCTTTTCCTCTCTAGGCTCATTGCGCCCTCCTCATAGTCCGCGGACGTTTCCCATACATCCACTCGTGGAGCAAGAAATGTATAATGATTGGGACCATCCTGATAGGATTTTTTGTTCCTCCTAAAAGGTTTTCACTATTGTATCCTATGGAGGAAAAAGTTTACTAAGAAATGGTATATACCCACTGTGGATGCTACCATTTCTTCCGTTAACAAGTGTTTAACCTGCCCTGGGGATAATGCCCAGGTTTTTAAAGATCCAGCAGATCACTTCCGGTTCCGGCGCCCATGTAAGCAGCAGCGCGGGACTCCGGCTCCAGACCTTACCTGCTATATCATCGGCTTTCTCAGCCCTAACGAGCCGGCGGACGCTGCACATTACCCGCACTTCATCCCGGGTACCGAGCAGCCATGGATCGCTTCCTCCAGCACGGACCCGCGCCGCCGCGGCACGGCAGAGCTCCGCCTCCCCAACAAATCAAGCCTCCGGCTTCAGCTGCGGCCTCCTCCGAGATTACTATGGAGGACACGGCCTCACACACTGGCACAGCGGGATCCGGTCCGCCACCCAGCCCTATACCAGAGGCTCAGATCGCCTCATTGGCCCAGGCAGTAGCCACCCTTCTCTCCCCCACCATCAAGGATGCTGTGGACAGGGCTGTCTCGGATGGGATTGCACAGCTGCGGAAAGAGATCGGTGATCATGCTCACAGACTGACTGAAATGGAGCACATGATGTCTGACCTGGAGGATGAGCTGCAGGGATCCTTTGCTATGGATCAGCAAGCCAGGCAGACCCAAAGGTATTTATTGGAAAAGGTGGACGATCTGGAGAACAGATCGAGGAGAAATAACCTCCGAATCATAGGGCTGCCAGAAACCTATGGGACTGATGCTCTATGTGACATTGCCTCCACGTGGCTGCCTACGGCCCTAGGGATCCAGTCACCCTGCTCGGTGGAAAGAGCCCACCGCCTGGGGGCCCCATCCAACGATAGACGCTCACCTCGCGCTGTGATCGTGCGGTACCTGAATTATATGGACCGGCAAAATATTTTGAAGTCCTTCCGCAATTCTAAGGCCTTACAAGTTGACGGGCACAAGCTCCTAATATTTGCAGACTACTCCCAGGAGGTGTCGCGTCGCAGGAAAGCTTTTCAGCCAATATGCCAGGCTTTGTTTCAGAAATCCATCAAATTTACTTTGGCTTATCCCGCCATCTTACGCCTCGCGGACTCGTCCGGCGAACAGAAGTCTTTCTCCACACCTGATGAGGCCTACCACTTCCTGCAGCGCCACTTCAACATCACGCTGGACCCCCCTTCCACACCTTCCCCCCAGCGCCCTCAAGGCGCCAGGGAACAACGGAGCCCCAGAAAAGATCCGGCTAAAAAGCAACGAGTATCAGGCCCCTCTTACAGACGCAAATTCCGTTGAAGGCACCCTGGATGACAGTTTTCACCTTCAGCGCCACCTCCTATCTGAGGCAAACTGCGATCATCCTGTGTTTCGCCAGTGACGGACTGTTCTTTTAGGTACCATTGGTAACTATGCCTACATTGTTTGTACTATATTTTATCTGTTGGTTTGGTCACTGTGCTATGACCTCTGTTTCCCGTTTGGGACACACTGACATGTGCGGATGTGTTTCTGTACATGTCACTGTCCTCCCTCAAGCCTGACGGCTGGTTATGTCAACTGTGTTCACTACACCGCTCCTGCTTGGTTATTGCTTCACAGTTTATGTTCTGTTTGACAACCGCTCGACCCGCACACCTTTACCTGTAATGTCGTCTATGGTCCCTTTCGCCAGTGCGGGACCCTCATTTAGGTCAGCCTGCACGCCCGCCGACGGTGTTCCTTTGTGTCGACGGCTGAGGGGGCACTATAACGACTACGTCTGGTAACGCGAGCTCCCATGAGGAAAAAAGAGAAGTCCACCAACTCAGATTGCTCTTTGTTCCCCATACACCCTTATGCCCCTGTTGGGCTTTACCCTATGCCTCACACTCCCTTAGTGCCTCAACCACTGCTTGAATTTTGGGTTCACTCGGCTACCTCTGCGCCAATGCTGACCAGCAAAAGTACGCACCCCGTGACACCTACACACACGCTTGTTAATCGGCATCTAGCTCTTGTTCCCTGGAACCCACCATGAGTGTGATTTCATGGAACGTTAAGGGACTCAGATCTCCCAACAAGTGCATGGCAGTGCTCAGACATCTGAAACGTCTGAGGGCTGACGTCACGATCCTGCAGGAGACGCACCTGGAAGCCAAGGACTTCCATCGCATGAAAAAATTGTGGATAGGGCAGGTTCTGGGTTCCCCAGCAGTAAAGGGAAAGGCGGGCGTAATGATACTCATACATAAAAATTCGAACACAATTGTAAAATCATCTGTTACGGATGATGCTGGCCGGGTGATTGTGCTGCACCTGGCGACCGCCCTTCGGGAATGGGCGGTGGCCGGGATTTACGCGCCCAATGCTCCCACTGATTCTTTCTTCCAGTCAGTGACCCGCATCATAGCCCCGTTCCTACATCTGCCACTCCTGGTGGCAGGTGATTTCAACTCGCTGATGCACCCCTTGGAGGATAGGTCCTCCACAAAGGACACGCATACACCCAGACCCCCACGTCACTCCCCTCTGCTTAGGGATTTTGCGGATAGTGTCCTACTCTCGGATGTCTGGAGACTTAATAACCCAGAGGGCAAGGAATATTCATTCTTCTCAAATCCCCATCACACGCTTACACAAATTGACTACATTTTTGCCAACCCCAAAATGCTCCCCTATACGGTCACCCCCTGCATACACGACATTGCCGTGTCTGATCACGCCCCGGTTTCGGTTACCCTTATGATCTACTCGACGGTTGCAACTGCTAAATGTTGGCGGTTCCCCTCCTTCCTAAATAAAGACCCGGGTATGGCCTCACTCATCAGGGAAGTCTGGACAGATTTTGTATTAATCAATGACTCGCCGACGGTCTCCCCGGTACTCTTGTGGGAGTCAGGGAAGGCCGTGCTCAGAGGCCGTATTATCTCTTACGCTGCTGCGTACAAAAAGACTATCGCCAAAGAATTCATGACAGCCAGCTCCCTACTGAGAGATGCGCAATCTGCGTTGAACTCGAGAAATAACGAGGAGAACAGGGAACGATGGCGCAAGGCCAAGGCAGCTTTCGACGACTGGGCGACGAAATGGGAATTACTTTACAAATCGCACCAGGATTGGAAATATCATTCTTTCGGGAATAAATCAGGCAAGCTATTAGCCTCTCTCTGTAGAGGTCCCTTTACCCCGACGCAAGTCTCTGCTCTCAAGGATGCCGACGGTAACAGGGTTGAGGACCCCCAAGGCATAAACGACGTCTTTGCGAAATTTTATCAATCTTTATACAGCCAGGAGCATATGGACGAGGACACTGCCTCGGACTGGCTCTCTAAGGTCCCCCTCCCACAGGTCACTCGGGAACAACTTTCACAATTGAACGAGCCTCTTTCGCTAGAGGAGATTACCAAGGGCATTAAATCTCTCACATCAGGCAAGTCCCCCGACCCCGACGGATACACTCCAGATTTCTATAAGTTAGCGGCCGACGCAATCGCCCCGACGCTGCAATTGGTGTACAATCATATATTAGACGGCAACCCTTACCTCCCCACGGGCCATCAAGCCCATATAAAATTGATATATAAAAAAGGGAAAGACCCTCTAGACCCCGGCTCTTACAGACCAATCTCACTTCTCAATGTGGACTCCAAGTTGCTCTCCAAATTGATGGCGGACAGATTGGCGTCCATAATGCCCTCTATTATTCATCCCACGCAATCAGGGTTCACAAAAGGCAGATCTGCAACATCGAATATTAGGAAGGTACTGTTGGCTTTGGAGGCTTCCAAGGCAGACCCGAGCACGGACGTGGCGATAATCACTCTCGATGCCGAAAAGGCTTTCGATAACGTGAATATCCAATGGCTGGATCGAGTCCTCACCAAAGTAGGCCTTTCGGGCAAATTTTTGCACTTAATTAGGATGATGTACGCGAGTCCACAGGCGCAGGTGGTGATTGCGGGACACATCTCTCCCTCGTTCCGACTGTTCAAGGGGACGAGGCAGGGGTGCCCGCTTTCGCCTCTACTGTTCAATCTAGCTCTGGAACCCCTCTCCAGATATTTGCTTTCCCATCCTGATCTTAGAGGCATACGAGTGGGAGCGGAGGAACTGCGCACCGCTATGTTTGCGGACGATGTACTTATTTTTACGTCAGATCCAGGTCACGACCTCCCCTTGATCCAGGATGTCTTCGCGGACTAACGTCGGTGCTCGGGTCTCCGTATCAACTTTCACAAAAGCGAGATATTACCCCTGAACACGACACGCACTCCTCAGTGGGCTGCGTCGTCAAGACTGCGTGTAGCGACCACACACATCACCTATTTGGGCGTCAAAATAGGGCGATTTCCCTCTACCATATATCGCTTAAACTTTACACCAGTGCTTGACAAGATGGTAGCCGAGCTGAAATCCTGGGCTAATTTGCCACTTTCATTGTTTGGTCGGTGCCATTTATATAAAATGACCACCTTCCCGAAACTTCTGTATCCTATGCAGACGATCCCAATCCTACTAAAACATTTGGATATTACTAGACTCCATGCGGCAGTGTCTTGTTTTATTTGGCATGGGAAAAGACCTCGTATCTCCCTCAACAAGCTGCATATGTCACGGAGGAGGGGGGGGTTGATTTACCAAATACAAGAATATATAACCTGGCGTGCCTTCTGCGGGGATGCTTAGATTGGATCAGCAGAGAATCACGGTATACGAATTATTCATTGGAGACCCAAATGGCTGCTCCTCACGACCTAGTCGCTTTGCTGCACTGTGGGACAGGGGATGTCCCCAACGCTCTCCGCCACAATATCCTAATTAGAGATACGGTGGCAGCTTGGAGAGAGACGAGGAAGAGGTTGGGGTCTTCCCAACGACTATCCAGACATCTTCCCATTCATAACCACCCTGGTTTCCCACAGGCGCAGCAACATTCGGCATATGGGGTCTGTTCCCAAAGGGGGATAAAGTTGATGGTGCAGCTGTCAGGGAACTTCCCACAAGAGAGCTGGATCTTCCGCCCACACTAATGCAGCGATGCCCAGTAGCCTATTTAAACCAGCCTGCTCCAGCCATTAGTTGCTGGATGATCTTCAGCTTCCTGTTTCCTGAGTTCCTGTACCTGTTTACTTGGATTACCTGTTACCGACCCGGCTTGTCTCACCTGTCTTGTCTCTCCTCCTGGCTCCGACCATGGGCTTGTTTACCCACTCTGCTTCAGTCTGCTGTTCCCGTGTATGACCCCCGGCTTGCTCCTACGGACTCCTCTACTGCTTGATGAACTGTGTTTGACCCCTTGGCTTGATCTTGACCTCGCTCTTGTCGCACGCCTGGCTACCTTCTCCAGTCACCTTCAAGGCATCCTGCATGTCAGCACGCACTACGTGTCTACAACCACCGCAGTCACCTCTTCACCGGAGCTTGCCGCAGCTGGCGACCCCTGTTCCTTTGGGCACAGCATTCCCTGTCTCCACCTCCAGGGGTGCCTTGCACTTAGCCACAAGGGAAGCCCTCTCAGCACCTCTGCCTCTGATCAGGTACGTGATAGTATCATCCAGCCAGAATATGTCAGAGGCCGACAGAGGTGCTTCCCAGCTCGAGGCTCTGTGCCAGCAAGTCGCAGCCCTCACCCAAGCAGTGACCAACCTACAGGACGGGTACTTCCAGTTGGAGGGTCGTTTACAGAACTTGGCAGTATCTTCCGCAACTACAGCTCCTCCTTCTGCAGGTCTTGCATCAGCCTCACTGACTCCGGAGCGTCACTCACCCACTCCTATGATGATGGCTCCTCCTCCTGAACCCAGGGTGCCAACTCCAGAGCGTTTTTCCGGCGATCAGAGGAAGTTCAGGGCGTTTAAGAATGCCTGTTCTCTCTACCTGGCTCTGCAACCAAGGACCTTCTCCCTGGAAACAGTTAAAGTGGGATTTGTCATCTCTCTGCTATCCGATGAACCGCAGTCCTGGGCTCATCACCTGTTGGAACAAAAAAGTCCTGTCATCAACACTTTGGACACCTTTTTTGAAGCCATGGGCCAACTATATGATGACCCACAACGCAGGGCCACTGCAGAGGCCACTCTCCATACCTTACAGCAGGGGAGGCGCCCTGCTGAAGACTACACTGTGGACTTCCGCAAATGGTCAGCGGATACTGAATGGAACGATGCTGCCCTCAGGCACCAGTACCGACTTGGCCTATCTGAGGCCCTCAAAGATGAGCTGGCACGAGTAGAAAGCCCCACCAGTTTGGAGGGCCTCATTCAGCTCGCCATCCAAATGGACAGACGCCTGCGGGAGCGGCGATCTGAACGTGTTCAGTCCTTCCGGCCTTCCTGGATGCTACCTAAGGTCCCAGTTGTCCCTGCACCTATTCCAGCCACAGCAGCCTCCTCTGAAGGAGAACCTATGCAAATTGGCATGGTTCGTTCTGCCCTGACCTCTGATGAGAGACTCCGCCGCAGGCGGGCTAACCTCTGCCTCTACTGTGGGGAGGCCGGACACTTTCTCCGCAACTGCCCTGTGAGGCCCAGTAAGTCTTCCCCACACAACTCCATGTATCAGCAAGTCCCAGGATCTTCCCTTACTCATCTTGCTCTCCATGTCTCCCTACAGGTAGCGAAAGGGGAGGTCCGACTCCCAGCAATAATTGACTCTGGGGCATGTAGTTGCTTCATGGATGTAACCCTTGCTAAGGACTTCTGGATTCCTATTCAGACTAAAGAACTTAAGCTCAAGGTCCAGTTGGCCGACGGTACCACTCCTCGATCCGGGCCTGTTACTCACGAGACGGTACCTATTCTTACCATTACTGACTCTGGCCATCAAGAGTTCCTGAAGTTTGATATTTTATGTTCCCCCATGTTCCCCATAATTCTGGGGATACCATGGTTGCAGGCACACAACCCGCAGATAGACTGGATCCGAAGGGAGATCTCTTTTGGGTCCCCCTACTGCCTTCAGCACTGTCTGATGCCCAAACCTGTGTCTCCTTCCAGTTGCCTGACCGTCCAGCCAGTCTCCGACTCCAGCCAGGACGTTCCTCCAGTTTACCATGATTTCCTGGACGTCTTTGACAAAAAGAAGGCCGATATACTACCACCTCATCGCCCCTACGACTGCCCTATCGAGCTATTACCTGGTGCAGAAGTTCCCTTTGGAAGGATTTTTCCACTTTCAGAGACTGAGCTTGAGGTGTTGCGCCAGTACATTGATGAAAACCTAAAAAAGGGATTCATCCGCCCCTCATCTTCTCCAGCTGGCGCCGGAATTTTCTTCGTAGAAAAGAAAGATCATACCCTCAGACCCTGTGTGGATTACAGAGAGCTCAATAAAATCACAATTAAAAAACGGTACCCTCTTCCGCTTGTTCCTGAGCTCTTTCAGAGGTTCCGTACCGCCCGGGTCTTTACTAAATTGGACTTGCGCGGTGCCTACAACCTAGTACGCATTCGCGAGGGAGATGAATGGAAAACAGCCTTTCGAACACGTTTTGGGCATTTTGAGTACCTGGTTATGCCTTTTGGTCTATGTAATGCTCCAGCTACCTTTCAGCACTTCATGAATAATATCTTTAGAGAATACCTGGATAACTTCATGATTGTGTACCTGGATGACATTCTTGTCTTCTCCCCTACCCTGGAACTACATAGAATCCATGTCAAGAAAGTGCTGTCCACACTAAGGGTACACGGACTCTATGCAAAAGCAGAGAAGTGTTCCTTTGAAAAGACTTCTATACAATTTTTGGGTCTGATCATTTCCATTGATGGGGTAGCCATGGACCCCCAGAAGGTATCTGCCATCCTGGAGTGGCCAGCTCCCACGGACAAAAAGGGCATTCAGAGGTTCGTAGGGTTTGCGAATTTCTATTGGAGGTTCATCAAGGACTTTTCTGGCATTATCGCCCCGATTACCCAGCAAACCCACCAACACTGCCGCTTCCAGTGGTCCCAAGAGGCTCAAGAGGCTTTTGATAAATTAAAGGCGTTATTCACTTCTGCCCCTGTCCTGCAGCATCCCGACCCCGCTCTGCCCTACGTACTGGAGGTTGATGCATCTGAAGTCGCCACAGGGGCCGTCCTATCTCAACGTCTGGGCCCTAAAGCACTATTGCATCCAGTGGCTTTCTTCTCCCGAAAGCTCTCTCAGCCGGAAAGGAACTATGATGTTGGGGATCGGGAACTGCTGGCCATCAAAGTCGCTCTGGAGGAGTGGAGATATCTCCTGGAGGGTGCAGCGCACCCTATTATGATATTCACCGACCATAAGAACTTGGAGTATCTCAGATCTGCCAAGCGCTTGAGACCACGACAGGCCAGGTGGGCCTTGTTTTTCTCAAGGTTTAATTTTCACCTCACCTATCGCCCAGGATCCAAGAATGGTAAAGCGGATGCTCTGTCACGAATGTTCCCTGAGACCCCAAATACTGCCACCCCCAGCACCATTCTGTCTCCCCAGAACTTTCTTCTTATCCAGCCTGATCTAAGGGCCACCCTGGAACAGGTTTCTGCCCGGTGCCCTGAGTCCGAAATCCCCACACTTAGAAGGCAGGAAGGTCTTTTGTGGCACGGGGATAAGATTTTTGTACCCGAGGGAGCCAGAGTCCAGGTTCTTAAAACGTTCCACGACCACCAGCTGGCAGGCCATTTTGGAGTCCGCAAGACATTAGAACTGATCCAACGTTCCTATTCGTGGCCCAACCTTAGACAGGACTGCAAAGACTATGTAAGTTCTTGTACGACCTGTACCCGAAGTAAAGGAAGTCTCACGCAGACTTGGGGCTTGCTAAGACCTCTGCCTGTTCCGGACCAGCCTTGGAGGATGTTGTCTATGGACTTTATTGTAGAACTGCCCCCTTCTGAAGGTTTTTCCACTATCCTGGTAGTAGTAGACCGCTTATCAAAGATGGCACACTTCCTGCCTATGGTGGGCACTCCCTCAGCCATGGACACAGCACATATCTTCATCAAGGAGATTGTAAGGCTACATGGTGTACCAAACAGTATTGTCTCGGACAGGGGGGTACAATTCACCTCTCGATTCTGGAGGGCCCTCTGCAAGGCTTTGGATATCAAGATTTGCCTATCTTCTGCCTATCACCCCCAGAGCAATGGCCAAATGGAGAGAACAAATCAAACGTTGGAACAATACCTTCGTTGTTTTTCTTCCTTCTCACAGGATAATTGGGTGGCCTTGCTGCCCTGCGCAGAGTTTGCTTACAATAACTATATTCATGCTACCACCAACCAATCCCCATTCTGGGCCAATTACGGCTTTCACCCCTCTTTTTTACCCAACTCTGTACCAGAAGCAACGGTACCCGCGGTTCAGGATAGATTAACCTTTATCCAAGAGAACTACCTAACCCTCCAGGCAACCATGCGTAAAGCGCAGGAAGATTATAAGAGGTCATATGACAAGAAGAGAAAGGAGAATCCAGCCTTGAAAGTGGGGGATGAAGTGTGGCTCTCCACGGCAAACCTCAAACTACCCTGCCCATCACGGAAGTTGGGTCCAAGGTACATTGGCCCTTTCAAAATCAAGAAGGAAATCAACCCTGTAGCCTTCGAACTTTCCTTACCGGATTCCTACAGGATCCATCCTGTTTTTCATATCTCCTTGCTCAAGTTTGCCTCTTCTGGCCCTTTCTCAGGAAGGGGTGATCCACCTCCACCTCCCATCTCGGTGGGTGAGGAATTTGAGTATGAGGTAGAGGCCATCCTAGACTGCCGAAAGAGGGGAAGACAGGTCCAATACCTGATTAAGTGGAAAGGGTATTCACCTGAGGAAAGTTCATGGGAGCCTGCAAATAACGTTCATGCCCCCAAACTTCTTAGAGAATTTTTCAACAAGCATCCTGAGAAGCAGGCCCAATTGGGCATCCGGAGGCTGCCCTTTGGGGGGGGGCACTGTCAGGGAACTTCCCACAAGAGAGCTGGATCTTCCGCCCACACTAATGCAGCGACGCCCAGTGGCCTATTTAAACCAGCCTGCTCCAGCCATTAGTTGCTGGATGATCTTCAGCTTCCTGTTTCCTGAGTTCCTGTTCCTGTTTACTTGGATTACCTGTTACCGACCCGGCTTGTCTCACCTGTCTTGTCTCTCCTCCTGGCTCCGACCATCGGCTTGTTTACCCACTCTGCTTCAGTCTGCTGTTCCCGTGTATGACCCCCGGCTTGCTCCTACGGACTCCTCTACTGCTTGATGAACTGTGTTTGACCCCTTGGCTTGATCTTGACCTCGCCCTTGTCGTACGCCTGGCTACCTTCTCCAGTCACCTTCAAGGCATCCTGCATTTCAGCACGCACTACGTGTCTACAACCACCGCAGTCACCTCTTCACCGGAGCTTGCCGCAGCTGGCGACCCCTGTTCCTTTGGGCACAGCATTCCCTGTCTCCACCTCCAGGGGTGCCTTGCACTTAGCCACAAGGGAAGCCCTCTCAGCACCTCGGCCTCTGATCAGGTACGTGATAGCAGCTTTTTGACGCGGATACTGGGATCCCTTTAAATTACGACTCATTTGTCAAGACTCACGCTCTGCCGAAAGGCCACTATTTGTATTTCAGGCAATGTATAAGCTATGTGAATGAAATATGTCACACACCCTCATTGCGATTCCGCCCCACCCTGATAGACCAATGGATTCTTCAGGCCAAACACAGGATATCGCACTTATATAAGCCACTACTCCAAGAACTCTATCGGGGAACTGAGCACTCAATCGCTAAATCCTGGAACAAGATGCTCAATTTGCCTGATGCTCAATCCAGGATCTTGAAGGGCTACCTGACAACTCGACAACATGTAACCTGTGAATTCTGGAGGGAGCAGCAGTTTAAAATTATCCATGGAGCATACTACCCTCACATCCGATGGTCGAAAGACCCAGCACATCATTTCTGCACTCTCTGCAAAGAACATTATCCTTCTCTTCTGCATAAGCTGTGGCTTTGCCCGCAGGCATCATCTTTCTGGGACAAAACACTACGCTATATTACCAGAATGCTGGGGGTATCCATTCCCAAAGACATCTTCCCACTCGTGTTCAATTGCCTAGATCCGGAAGGTCTTCCATTGCCTAAAGACTCCAGGAAATGCATAGCACAATTTAAGCCATGGTTGGTCAACTGCCTGATGGCAGCCCGCAGATTGATTCTGCGACACTGGATGTCGGACACCGCCCCCACTATTGCTGAACTTTCCTCTGATCTCACCTCTTTAAGAAATATTGAACTGGTGGGTCCCACTTTGGATCCTCGCCTGACCCGATCGATCATAGATCGCAAGTGGAACCTGCCGACTCCCAATCCTTCTTCTCTTGCAGGGCCTTTCGCATCCCCTCTGAACTGATCTGAGACCCCAATACTGACTTGGTGGACAATTGCCAACACCCATACGGCTACACTTTATTTCACGTTACCGATATTACATATGTTGATGTGCTTGGCAGCAATGGTGTCTATATAGCTGCATCATATGGTGCAGAGGTAGAACTGCTCTTATACACATAAGATGAAAGTAGCCTTTTTGCAGTTTTGAACACTCGCGAGGTACTGGTTACTCCCCCCCCCTCCCTCCCCCCCTCCCCCCCTTCCCCCCTTTACCCGCCTACCCCTCCCATCCCGCCAAGCATACCCTTCAACTTCCTACCCACTCCTACTCCCTTGTGTCTGATATATGCGAAAAAGTTACTCACCTTCTGTTTTAGTTTAACATGCTTTTATGGTCGATGGAAAACCTCGACATTCTGCATAGGTTCTCAGAGCTTGAATTATTTACAGGTTGAACTTGCGGTTTGTATACTAATGTTATTGCTCGACAAATGTTTTACTTTGTATTGAGTACGTTTTCCAATAAAACTTTGATTAAAAAAAAAAAAGATCCAGCAGATAAGAAGTTGGAATCTTTATTGAAAGCCTCCTTTGAGGTTGCTGTCACAAGTTAGCCTGTAGTTTTAATTGTATACTCTTACCTCCTTGCTGCAGTGCTTCAATCTCGCTTCTTTCACATGTGGTGTTTGGTTTCTCTGTTCTCCTATGGGCGTCGCCTGCTCCACTGTGGGTTATATCCTTTTCCTGTCTATTACTTCCTGGGTCACCTCCCTGTTAACTTCCCTATATATACACATGCTCAGTGCACTGCTCCTTGCTTGAACAACTTCACTGTTCTCTGAGCTCCCATCTGTATACCCCTAGGCTATTATATCTGATTTCCTGTGTATCAACCTGGCTTTGTTTCTCCATCTATGTTTGCTTGCTGCCTGTCCTGACCTTGGCTTGTCTCTTGGATATCCTTAAAGTCTGCTGCTTACTCTGCACATGCCAGCGGTCTCCACATCTTCGGCTGGGCCTACCTAGGGGCCGCAACCTTTTTCCAGTTACTGCAAGTCCATCCCCACCATCAGGGGCCCTGGTGAAGAAGCAGGCTGGGGCATAGACTCTGCTCCCTGGGGAATCCTGAGCTGGGGATCTATAAGGGCTCACTACCACAGACCCGCTGACAGTTGCAGGACCTGCGATACAGCCAGCAGTAGCGGCCTTAGGAGTTTGTCAGTCTCTAAAAAGACTGTATGATGCAGGTGTCAAAGACAGTTCCTTCTCAAGGAGAGTCTGTGGAACATCTGTCAGATCTACCTCAAACTTTATGTTAATTAACATGAAAAAGTTACTAGCTGGCTTCCCTTTTCAGAACGCCTTTTTGGCGATGATCTGGATAAGTATATCCAAAAGATCTCGGGGGGGGGGTACATTGCTACCTGTGAAAAGGAAGAAGAGCAAGTGTCCTTCTTTTAAGATCTCCAACGCTCATACTACCAGTGCTTCTAATTCCAGAGGGAGGCGACGGGCTCAACCTTCTGGGTCAGGAACCATGCTCTCAGGGCAGGGTCAGTAAGAGCCCTGTGCCCAGAGATCAGCCAAGTCATCCTCTAACCCTACTCTGTGAAGGGGCGCCCCCACTCACTTGGGTGCTGCAGTTCTCAAAGGTTTCGGTGCAATCGATTAAAAAAAAACTCTTATCTCCACTATTTCGCAGGGGTACAAACTGGAATTTTGGGTGTTCCCGTATCCTCGGTTTATAGATAAAGTATACCGACAGATCCTATAAAAATGTCTCTCTTTCTGGCATTAGACCAGCCGAGGGCTCAAATAGTGATAAAGGAGGTTCCGGAGAACAAAAAGTTCAGGGGTTTTTACACAAACCTACTCATAATCCCCAAACCTATTCTGGATCTCAAAACTCTAAAACCAGTTTCTGAATGTTCGTAGAGTACTTTCCATATGGAGTCAATTCGTTCAGTCATAGCCTCCCTGCACAGAGACAAATTTTTAGCATGCATAGACATCACGGATGCATATCTTTACGTGCCTATATTACAGACTCAGCAAAGGTTTCTACGCTTTGCAATAGAAAACCTATTGCTGTGGCTACCTGAAGGGCAGGGCCAGTTTTTGGCCCTGCCCTTCAGGTAGCCACAGCTCCAGGAGTTTTCACAAAGATCCTAAATTCAGTATTGGCTGTTCTAAGGTCCCTAGGGATATCTGTAATAAGATATCTGGACAATATATTACTAATAGATCGATCGGCTTCAGCTTTAAGCCAAAATGTCCTCCAGACAGTACAGTTCCTAGATCGTCTGGGTTGGAAAATGAACTTAGAAAAGTCAGCATTACAGCCGGTCCAGCGTCTGGAATATCTGGGTCTTCTTGACGACACGGTACAGGCAAAGATATTCTTGCCAACAAGAAGGGCCACAGACCTGAAGGATCTGTTTCGGTCCGTAGTAAGGCTGAGATATCCTACTATACGTCTTTGCATGATGCTACTATGGAATTCCCTATGCTCAATTCCATGCCAGACCCTTACAGAACAACATTCTGTCTACATGGACCGGAAGCATTCAGTCTCTGGACTGGTCCATGTCTCTGGTACCAAGAGTACATCAGAGTCTGAATTGGTGGTTGTTGACCAGATATCTGGAGAAGGGTAAATCCTTTCTTCCAGCAACCTAGAAGGTGGTGGAAGCCACTGTCCAGAGGAAATGGAGTTCAACATATGGCTTAGTAAATGGTGTCAAGGGCAAGGATTTGGCTTTGTTTCTCATGATAGCTCTACTTGGAATAGAAAGGAACTGTACAAAAAAGATGGTTTGCATCTTTCTCTCAAAGGAACAAATGTACTTAGTGAACAACTCCAAGAATTTGCGAAGGAGTATTTAAACTAGGAAGGGGGGGCAAAAGAGTGAAAATACAAGAGTCCAATTGCCCCCCGAAACAATGCCAGAACAGGTCAGAAGCACAGAGGTTAAGAAATGATAAGCTCAGAGTCCTGTCTACAAATGCTCGCAGTTTAGGTAAAAAAATCAATGAACTTGGGTCAATAATGGCATCTGAGAATGTAGATTTAGTGGCTGTTATGGAGACATGGTTTAATGAAAGAAATGACTGGGACATAACCATACCAGGGTACTCTTTATACAGAAGAGACAGAGAAGGCAAGAAAGGAGGAGGAGTGGCCCTGTATGTGAAAGATAGCATTAAATCTAACCTAATACAAGTTGGTGAGGCCAACATAGAGTCAGTTTGGGTTACGTTGCAGTTTGCTAATCATGCAGTAACTCGTGTAGGTGTGATATATAGACCACCTGGTCAAGTTAAAGAACTAGATGATCTACTAGTTGAAGAAATAGCTAAAATGACAATGAAAGGAGAAGTTATCATTATGGGAGATTTCAATCTTCCAGATATAAACTGAAAAACCAAAATAGCAAGTTCTACCAGGAGTACAGATATTCTAAATTCCCTACTGGGGTTGTCTCTGCAACAAGTGGTTGAGGAGCCAACCCGGAGGGAGGCCATTTTGGATTTGGTATTCACAAATGGGGATTCGGTATATGATGTCATTGTAGGCGAAACCTTGGGATCTAGTGATCACCAGTCAGTGTGGTTTAATATAAGAACTGTGAAAGAGTCTCACCACACAAAAACAAAAGTTTTAGATTTTAGAAAAACAGACTTTTTAAAAATGAAATTAGTCATAAATGAGTCCTTATCAGACTGGAACGGATTACATGGAGTCCAGGATAAATGGGACTACTTAAAAGGTGCATTATTGAAGGCAACAGAAAATTGCATTAGACTTTTCAGTAAAAGCAAAAAAAGGAAGAGACCACTGTGGTACTCAGCAGAAGTGGCCCAAATCATTAAAAATAAAAAGCTAGCATTTTGTAATTATAAAAAAACCCAGAGCAATGAAGATAAGGAAATCTACAAGATTAGGCAGAAAGAGGCCAAGCAAGTTATAAGAACTTCTAAAGCGCAGGCAGAAGAAAAACTAGCTCAGTCTATGAAAAAGGGGGATAAGACATTCTTCAGATATATAAATGAAAAAAGGAAATTAAAACAAGGAATAACTAAATTAAAAACAAAAGATGGAAGGTATGTAGAAGAGAATAAAGGGATAGCCGACTGCCTTAATGAATACTTCTGTTCAGTTTTTACAGAAGAAAAAGAAGGAGAAGGACCTCCACTTGAAAAGATGACTAATGAATCGTTTGATGTATGTGTCTTTACAGAGGAAGACGTTCTAAGATTGCTGTCTAAAGTGAAGACAAATAAGTCACAGGGACCTGATGAGATACACCCAAAATTATTAAAAGAGCTTAGTGGTGAGCTGGCAAAAACATTAACAGATTTATTTAACCAATCATTAGTAACAGGAGTCATCCCGGAAGATTGGAAATTGGCAAATGTCGTGCCCATTCACAAGAAAGGTAGTAGGGAGGAATCAAGCAACTATAGACCAGTGATTCTGACATCAATAGTAGGCAAATTAATGGAAACCCTATTAAAGGATAGGATTGTGGAACATCTTCAATCCCATGGATTGCAAGATGAAAAACAACATGGGTTTACTTCAGGGAGATGTAACGCTTATGCGTTTTTTGTTAGTGAATGGATTTGCAGCTGCAGAATTGTTACACTCAGTAGTCGTGTAGAGATTCTGTTGAACAACATATCCAACTCTCAGGACTTCATCACCGTGCACAGCCTGTTTATGCAATATACATACACTCAATATGATGTTCCTGGAGTGATAGAATATATGATAGTATAGAGGTAAGAGACAGGCCATAGTATGGTGAGCACTCAGTAATAGTATTCAGGAGAGTAGTAGGTGATGGTAGTATGCAGATAGGTTCTAACAATCATGTATAGTACAGATGGTAGGGGACAGCAGATGAAGTATACAAGATAGAGTAACCTAGTGCAAAGATAGTTGATGGTAGTCCCAAGAGCTAACAATCTATGCAGATGATAAGAATAGCTTAGATAGAGATAGTCCTTGTATATGCAGTAGATAATAGTGAAGGTATAGGTTAGTAAGGAATCCCCTGCATGGTACTTATCACTAGATAGTTAGCAGTAGCAAGGTCCAGTAGTAAGGAGTGATCCGGTAGCGAGATACGGGATCGGTATCGAGGTTCCGGTTCAATTCAGGCAAAGGGTAAAGCTGGAAGCTCCGGCAGCACAAGACAAGGTAAGGTGAACATGCGGTTTGAACGAGCAATGAGTGAGAGCAAACCGGCGATTGAAATAGCCGCTCATAGCGGCGCTCGGCGATGACGTCATTACCCTTAAAGGTGTATGCGTTCCATTTGTATAGCAAGATGGGACACAATATTAGGAGAGAAATGGAAATAAGGGTACCATAGGTACCAGAACATTACAGGAGATCATGTCAGACAAATCTTATAGATTTTTTTGACTGGGTGACTAAAATAATAGACGGTGGAGGTGCAGTAGACATTGCATATCTAGATTTTAGTAAGGCTTTTGACACTGTCCCACATAGAAGACTTATCAATAAACTGCAGTCATTGAGCATGGACTCCCATATTGTTGAGTGGATTAGGCAGTGGCTGAGTGACAGACAACAGAGGGTTGTAGTCAATGGAGAACATTCAGAACAAGGTCATGTTACCAGTGGGGTACCTCAGGGATCTGTACTGGGACCAATTTTGTTTAATATCTTCATAAGTGATATTACAAAAGGCCTCAATGGTAAGGTTTGTCTTTTTGCGGATGACACAAAGATATGTAACAGGGTTGATGTTCCTGGAGGGAAACGCCAAATGGAAAAGGATTTAGGAAAACTAGAAGAATGGTCAGAACTCTGGCAACTGAAATTTAATGTGGATAAGTGCAAGATAATGCACCTGGGGCGTAAAAACCCAAGGGCAGAATATAGAATATTTGACACAGTCCTGACCTCAGTATCTGAGGAAAGGGATTTAGGAGTAATTATTTCAGAAGACTTAAAGGTGGGAAGACAATGAAATAGAGCAGCACGAAATGCCAGCAGAATGCTTGGATGTAAGGGGGGGGGGGAATAAGCAGTAGAAAGAGAGAAGTGCTTATGCCGCTGTACAGAACACTGGTGAGACCTCACTTGGAGTATTGTGCGCAGTACTGGAGGCCATATCTCCAGAAGGATATAGATACTCTAGAGAGAGTTCAGAGAAGAGCTACTAAACTAGTACATGGATTGCAGGAAAAAACTGCAAGGTTCTTTCCTACTTTAAGACCGGAGGATTTTCCTGCTTAATGACCAGGCCACTTTTTTCAACTTGGCACTGCGTGATTTTAAATGACAATTGCTCGGTCATGCAATGCTGCACCCAAATTAAATTTATGTCCTTTTTTCCCACAAACAGAGCTTTCTTTTGGTGATATTTTATCACCTCTGCGCTTTTCATTTTTTGCGATATTAATTAAAAAAAAAATTTTGCGAAAAATTGACATTTTCTACTTTGACAGTTAAAAAATATCCAATATATTAAATTTTTGTCCTATATTTAGGCCAAAATGTATTTAGCTACATGTCTTTGACAAAAAATTCTCAGCGCATTTTTAACCACTTTAAGACCGGAAGATTTTACGCCATTCCTGACCAGGCCATATTTTGCGATTCGGCACTGCGTTATTTTAACGGACAATTGCGCGGTTGTGCGATGCTGTACCCTAATTAAATGTATCTCATTTTTTCCCCCCACAAATAGAGCTTTCTTTTAGTGGTATTTGATCACCTGTGTGATTTTAAATTTTTGAAAAAAAGAGCCACAATTTTGAGAAAAAAAAAAAACAATATTTTTCACATTCTGATATATAACATCCCCCCCCAAAAAAATTACAAATCAAATATCTTTTTAACATTTTAGGCAAATTTGTTTTCTGCTACATATTTTTGGTAAAAAAAGAATCACAATAAGCGTATTTTGATTGGTTTGCACAAAAGTTATCGCATTTACTAACTACGGGAAAGATTTGTCATTTTTATTGTTTATTTTTTTTACTAGTAATGGCGGCGATCTGCGATTTTTTTGCAGGACTGCGACATTGCGGCGGACAGATCGGACCCCTAACTGACATTTTTGACACTTTTGGGGGGACCAGTGACATTACTACAGTAATCAGTGCTATAAATATGCACTGTTACTGTAATAATGACACTGGCAGGGAAGGGATTAACACTGTTGGTGATCAAGGAGTTAAATGTGTGCTTCATGCTTACTGACGTGTGTGTGGGAAGGGGGTTGTGTGACACAGATCGCAGGTTCAGCTATGCCGAATCTGTTGCAGAGTGCGATTACTGGGTGCAGCGGAGTCCATTCAGATCAGACAGTGTGGAGTAAACAGGAACTGGCTTCTTTTATTGGAATATAATCACAGATATCAAAGATGTCACTTTCTCATGGTAATAAGAACACAGACAGGAAGAGATAACCAACAAGTACAGTGCAGTGTACAGGAAATACACATCATAGAAATGCATAGCATATCACTTAGCATTAGCGACATCTACTGTCCTATTTGTGAACTGCAGTTTATCTGCTAAGCTAAAAGCTGTTGTATCTCCAACACCCCTTCTCAACAGCTAAGGCTTAGTCTACTAAACCCATCTTCTTTGTAAGCCTTGAGTGTCTTTCAGCGGTCAGAGGCTTTGTAAGGATATCTGCTGTCATATCCTCGGTTGGGCAATAAAGTAACTCAAGAAGACCTTGCTCTTGAAGATCCCTAAGAAAGTGGAACTTCACGTCAATGTGCTTGGTTCTTGAATTAACTCCTTCCATGCGCGCAAGTGCGAGGCATCCTTGATTGTCCTCAGATTTATGTTGGTCCCAACTGTGGTTGACCCAAATCTGTTAATAGCTGTCTCAGCCATATAACTTCTTGGCTTGCCTGTGCTGCAGCAACGTATTCTGCTTCAGTAGACGACAGTGAAACAGAGAGTTGCTTTTTACTAGTCCAACTGATGGCACCTCCTGACAGAAAAAATAAGTATCCACTGGTAGATTTCCTGTCGCTGGTGTCTCCTGCCCAGTCAGCATCCACATATCCTGTTAAGGTGCTTTCATCACTTGCTGGTAACTTTAGCTTGTAGTGCGAAGTCCCTTTAAGATAGCGAATGATTCGCTTTACAGCATTCCAGTCCTTTTGACTTGGCATCGAAACCTTTCTGCATAGGATTCCAACAGTTGCTGCAATGTCCGGCCTTGTAGCAGTGGTAAGATACAACAATTTCCCTATTGCCTTCCTGTATTGAGTATTAGTAGGTAATGGGTTATCTTGGCAATTCATCTCCTTTAGGTAGTTGGTTTCCATAGGAGACTTTACTGGTTTGGCGTCTTCCATTCCAAATGTTTCAATTATTTCTTGTATTTTGTGTCTTTGGTTCAGAAGAAAGCTGCCATCTTCCTCTCTCTCAATCTGGATGCCGAGGAAATTCTTTATGTTGCCAAGATCTTTGGTGTTGAAGTTCTGATTTAGTTTTTCAAGTATTTCTACTTCATTCCCTTCTGTCTCCCAATTTCTTTGTGTATAAGCAGGGGTCTGCTTTACTCCTCAGAAAGTTTTGATGTGTAAGCACTTCATTTATTTTTATATTCCATGCTCTGGCTGCTTGCTTTAGACCATATATACTCCTGTGAAGTTTTCATACTAGGTCTGGCCTTTGTTTATCTTTGAACCCTGGCGGCTGTTCCATGTAAATCTCTTCTGTTAGCTCGCCATGTAGAAACGCGGTTTTCACATCAAAATGTTTCACTTGCATTTTCCTTGTGACGGCTATTGTCAGTAAAGTCCGTATTGTAGTGTGCTTGACTACTGGTGCAAATGTCTCGTCATAGTCCTCTCCATATTTTTGAGAATAGCCCTTGGCTACTAGTCTTGCTTTGTATCGTTCAATTGTGCCATCTGCATTGTATTTCACTTTAAAAGTCCATTTACAGCCTATGGCTTTCCTTCCGGGTGGTAGCTCTGTAAGTGTCCATGTTTTAGTGTCATGCATGGATTTTATCTCTTCATCAGCAGCCTTTATCCATTTACTTGCTTCTTGTTCTGAAAGCTGAGATATTTCTTCCCAGGTTGCAGGTTCGTTGATACTGGCAGTACTTGCTTTGTATGAGAGACGTACAGGTGGTTTACCTTTGTTTTCTCTTGTTGAATGTCTCAGTTTTGTGTCTGAGCCTTCTTGTGTCTGCTCTTCAGTACTGGTAGAGTCTGCACTCACTTCAACTGTTTGTTCAGAAGTTACAGAGATGGGCTGGTCAATGTCAGTTTTCTCTTCTATTCTTGCTTCTACTGTTGTCATTACATTGTCTCTGAAATCTTCAACAAAAGGTATGTTGTTGCTAATGGTAACCTTGTCTGTTTTGGGATCAAGGATTCTGTAACCTTTGACATTGTCACTATATCCACCGAAGATACCTTCAAATGCTCTGTTTAGGAGTTTGGTGCGTTTTTCTTCAGGTATGTAGATGAATGCTTTGCATCCAAAAACTCTTAGGTGTTTTACATTTGGCTTCTCATTGTGCCATAGTTCATATGGAGTTTTCTCTACTGTTCTGGAAAGAAGTCTGTTCTGCAAATATGTAGCTGTCATAGCTGCTTCACCCCAGTATTTTTGTGGTAGTCCAGAATCTGTCAGCATGCATCTGATCATTTCAGTCAGAGTTCTGTTCTTTCTTTCAGCTACTCCATTTTGTTCTGGTATATATGGGACTGTCTTTTGATGTTCTATTCCATTCTGTTTTAAGTACTCCTGTATCTTATATCCTGTGAATTCACCTCCATTGTCACTCCGAAGTATGAGAGGCTTCCTCTGAAACTTGTTACTGGTCTTTATTATATAGTCTTGTAATTTGTCAAAAAACTTCACTCTTGTGTTGCATTAGCTAGGTGACTGTGTATCTTGAATAGTCGTCTATGAAAGTCACTATGTACCTTTTGCCTCCAGGTGTAGGTGGGTTTAGGGGACCACACGTCACTGTGAACTAAGTCAAGTGGTCTTAAAGCTCTCTTCTGACTGACTTTGGGAAGTGTTGCTCTTGTAGCTTTGGATTTAATGCAACATTCACACTTAACAGTAACCGGACAAGGTAATATTGTTAGATCCCTTGTCAGATTTCTCCTCTGTAGTTCCTGTATGCATTCTGGTTGTCTGTGACCTAGACGTCTGTGCCATATATGTATACAGTCATTGTGCTTGTGTGTACATAGTCTCACCTTTTCCTTCACTGTGTCGAGGTGATATAGATGATCATCCGGCTTGGCACTTGCTACTGTCTGGTTGCCGTTTAGGATTGAACACTTGTCACCTTGGAATGTTACAGTGAGTCCTCTGGCTGTCAGACGCTTCACAGATAAGAGTCCTCCTTCTAGGTTAGGAACATAAAGCACATCTTTCACTGGTATGGCTAGATTGTGTCCCGCATCATCAGGGCATACAAGGGTTCCATGCCCATATCCTTCTGCATGTATTTTGCTTCCATCTGCAAGATAAATAGTTTACTTGTTGTTCAGATCAAGTTCTGTGAAAAAACTTCTATCACTCGTCATGTGACTGGTTGCCCCCGAATCGATGCACCAGCCTTGACATTTATTTTTGCCTGTCACTTTAAATGTGGCATTCCAGTTTCCTTCCCATGGATCATTGATAGTGGCTTTGACCTTTTGTTTAGCATAAGAGGGACGCTGTCTTCTTTGCTCTGCTTTCCATATAGTACAGTCTTTCTTTATGTGTCCCTGTTTGTGACATCTGAAACACACTCTGGTCTCTTTCCTGTGTAACCTTGCGTCTGTAGCTTTAAGAGCGGTTCTGGTATCGGTTTCTGTGGAGTCATGCACTAATTCCTTTCTTCTCTGATACTCATCTAGGAGCCTGGTTTTTACAAATGTTAGCGTCAGATCTGGCTCAGGCCGTGTCTCCAGTGCATTGATCAGTGCAGTATATGTATCGGGCAAACTGCATAACAACATGGCTGCAGCATGGCTGTCTGTTATATTCTCCCCGATTGATCTGAGTTGCGCAATCACTTCCAGCATTGCGTTTATATGCTCCTGCATGTCCTGTTCTCTACTAAGTCTCATTTTGTAAAGTTTCCGCAGTAGAAACAGCTTGCTGTTTAAACTGGATCTTTCATGCAGTCTTTTTAGCCTGTCCCACATGCCTTTTGCTGTGTCCTCATGGCGTATATGTATGAGCTGATCATCCTCCACTAGTAAGCTTATGGTGGCCCGTGCCTGTCTGTTTTTCTTGTCCCAGTCCTGATTATTGTCCTGTGGCCTCTCTGTAGTGGTAACCTCCCACAAGTCATCTCTAGATAATAGCATTTCCACTTTAAACTTCCATAGCTGATAATTGTCATTGTTCAGCTTGGCCACTGAGAGTTTAGGTTCTGAGTTTCCGGACATTTTTCCCTCCTTTATATATAAACAGTCTTACTTGTCTATAGGAGATGTCACTGGAAAGCTTCCTTATGTCGATCTTTATCCGGATCCTGGGCCCATAACCTGTTGCAGAGTGGGATTACTGGGTGCTGCGGAGTCCATTCAGATCAGACAGTGTGGAGTAAACAGGAACTGGCTTCTTTTATTGGAACATAATCACAGATATCAAAGATGTCACTTTCTCATGGTAATAAGAACACAGACAGGAAGAGATAACCAACAAGTACAGTGCAGTGTACAGGAAATACACATTATAGAAATGCATAGCATATCACTTAGCATTAGCGACATCTACTGTCCTATTTGTGAACTGCAGTTTATCTGCTAAGGTAAAAGCTGTGGTATCTCCAACAGAATCCGATGATCTGTCCCTGCCTGTCACAGAGAAGATCTGCCTGCTTTTTTTACACAAGCGGGCGGATTTTCTTAGTCTTTCCCTGACGATCGGGAAAGAGAGGCGGTGATCACCACCTCTCCTCCCCTTGCCCGACTCCCGCTGTGTCTAAATACAGTGGGAGCGAGCCTCCTGTGGCACATGCGCGCCGCCGAGAGAGGGAGGTATCTGGCAACGTAGATCTACGTCGCCAGACCCAGGGAGGCCACGTTGCTGCAGTAGCAGCAACGTGAGCAGTCTTAAAGTGGTTAAAAATACACTCAACACTTACTGGAATAAAAATGATAAAGCAAACAATTGCATAAGAAATAACAAGTACTTAAATAACCGTTAGTGTGGTGTCACTCCTCCAAACCCCAAATATTGAAGAGGGGCTTAGAGGACTGACACTCAAAGAGTAAAGGCGTGATTCACAAGTAATACGTGAAATGTGTGAGAGTGACTATAATGATCATCAGCTGTAACTGTAATGACTATAACACAAGTATAACAACCACAAGCTGTGCTCTGTTTCTCTAAACTCAGGCCTAAAGCTATTCTAGATCTGACGGATAGGATTGTATCCTATATCAGGAAGCCCCCTTTAAGAAATACAGCAAGTACAGTTTCCACCCTAACAAGGCCTTGCAATTCTTCACCGGCAGTTAGAGCTCTTTATCACTCTTCTATGTGATACTTGTAATCCAGGTAAAAAGATGTTCGTGCAATCCTAACTGCTGTCAGTGTATTCTGTGTGCAAAAGTATACTTGCGTGTACAGATGTCACCAGACACTCTTGTGTAGCTGCAGTGCCCACATGTGACTGTCTCATCCACAAACAGAGCCTCTCCTTCTGATACTGCGTCACAGGGAGGCACTCAGCTCTCACTGTTTCAGACAATCAGTCTAACCCCACCCGCTCTCCTCTCAACTCTCTCTGGATCCGTCATTTCCCTGTGACCGCCATCATCCACTCCACTGAGGAAGGGCTTCTCTCACTCTAGACCGCATTCCCCGGCCTCCCTCACTGGCAGTCTTCCAGCAGCTCTACCTCTCAGGTCCCAAAGCTCCCTGGGAGTGTAGTTCCGCCTGCCATCCATGTCACAGTTCACACTCTCCTCCAGACTACATCCCCCACAATTCAATTCATCCATTTCCGGAGAGAGGCTGATCCTTCTTGTAAATTCCTAAAGGAGCACTCCGACAGTGACCATACAGCAACTCGAGTATACATTATATATGTTCACACCATCTTTATATACACAGTAGTCCCAGCTTGGCTACAGGTGGATATCATTCTATCCTGGGCAGAGAAGTTTGTGCCATGCCTGACAGCAGTTTTATTCTTAGAATAGAGAACTGGCAGACAGATTTTTTTTGAGCCGTCAAAAGATGTTTCCGGGGGAATGGACCTTACATCTCAATCAATCTGCCTATCCTGGGGGGTCTCAGACGTAGATCTGTTGGCATCCAGGTTCAACAACAAGCTGAAGAGATTTATTTCCAGGACTAGGTATCCACTCGCAGTCGGAGTGGATGCTTGGGTGACTCCTTGAGAGGAGTATTCCCTGATTTATGCCTTTCCTCTGTTGTGCAGGATCCAGCTAGAGGGGAAACCAGTAATTCTGGTAGATCAGGCATGGCTGAGGGGGGTTCGGTATGCACAAATCCAAAGGTTGGCAGTGATTAGGCCTTGGGCTCTTCCACTGCGTCTGGACCTACTCTCTTAAGGTCCGACATTCCACCCTGCTGTAAAGTCTCTACATTTGACAGCTTGGCTATTGAAGCTTTAACTTTGAAGGAGCGGGGTGTATCTGGCCTTGCAGTGCATACGCTGATAAATGCCAGGAAATGGCATCCCCGCAAATATATAATTGGGAGAATTCCAGATTTCCTTCAAGCAGGGGTGGATATGAAATTAGCCTTTAGGCACTATTAAAAGGGCAAATTTCAGCCTTGTCGGTTTTCTTCCGAGAACCGATCGCTTCCCATTCATTGGTTCAGTCCTTTGTCCAGGGAATGTTACGTGTGCTTCTGCCTGTGAAGCCACCATTGTGTCCTTAGGACTGAAATTTGGTGTTGGCAGTGTTACAAAAGCAGCCTTTTGAACCTCTGGGGCAGGCTCCCCTGGTTCTTTTGACCAGAAAAATAACTTTGGCTAGAAGGGTATTGGAACTAGCAACTCTTCATTGTAAAGAGGCATTCTTTATTTTCCATCAAGATAGGTTGAATCTACATCCACACCTAGGTTTCTTGCCCAAGGTAGCGCCCGCCTTTTCATTTTAATCAGGACATTTCAGACACATCAGACCGAGAGCTTGTTTGTGCTGCAAGAAGGGCCCAGGAAGGGGTTGGCAGCATCTAAGTCTAAGATTTCTCATTGGATTCGCCAGGTTATTAGCAAGGCATATGGTTTAGAAGGGAAGGTTCCACCTTTTTCTGTAAAGGCACATTCTACCAGAGGAGTAGGTGCCTCTTGGGCACATTGCCATTAAGCCTCTATCTCTCAGATTTGCAAGGCCGCGACAAGGTCGTCGGTGCAATGCGTTCACTAATTTCTTTAGAGTGGATGTTGGGACCCAGGAGGAATCTGCATTTGGCCACAGTGTTCTGCAGGCAGTGGTGTAATTCTTTTTGTGGTCAGATGGCAGTATTTTTTGGTGTCCCCCTCCCCTCAGATGCATTGCTTTGGGACATTCCATATAGTATGATTCATGGCTCTGTGTCCCATAATGTACGAAAAGAAAAATAGATTTTTAATACAGACTTACCTGTAAAATCAATTTCTTGAAGTACATCACGGGACACAGAGGTCCCTCCCCTCTTCTATGGGGTCTTTATTGCTTGCTACAAAACTGAGGTACTTCCTGTGTGGGAGGGCTTATATATGGGGGCACCTTTTCTGATTGGTTGCCAGTGTCCTCTACCTAAAGGTGACTATATAACCCATATGTTATGATTTATGGCTCTGTGTCCTGTGATGTACTTCAAAAAATTGATTTTACAGGTAAGTCTGTATTAAAAAATGTTTTTTTTTTTCTGGCTAGCCAGAATCAGTGATCCAGAACAAGCAGATCTCAAGTAAAGTCAGGTTAATGTCAGGTCTCCTGAATTGCATTTTTATTGGTTATGCATAATTTATCAGGAAAGTCTGTCCTCTGCCGGCCTGCTGCATAGAAAGATCACTGTTTTCTGTACAAATGCAGTGGTCTCTTTGCAGAAGTCCAACATGTTCACTGATAATTTAAAACTTTGGTTTATAATACTTTTGACCCTTGCTGTTTGGAGGGCTTCAGATCAGACACAGCAGGGGGCGTATTGTACCTATGCAGGCAGACCCCTGTTTCAATACAGAGACCATGGATCCTTCTCTACAGTATGCTGGCAGGGACATGCTTTTCTACTCAGGCTCTGGCTGCACCCTATATAGGAAAAAAATGCAAGACTGAACATCTTGAATTTAATGCACCTGAATTGTATTTTACTGATTTAATCTGGAAAATCAAATGTGTTTTTAAATATTTGTACAGTGCAGTCTCCAACGATAATTTCAGTGGCAGCTGGATATGAATGTAATCTGAAAATATAGTCACATTAGAGTTAATAGGTAATCCTCCTCTTTTCAGATCAGCTATGGAGCCACCGATTACTCATTAAGTGACAGACGTCTTTACCCGCATGTTTTCAGGACCGTTCAGAATGATTATGTCCATTATTTAGCAATTACCAAACTAGTGAAATATTTTGGCTGGAATTGGGTTGGAATACTTTTATCAGACGATGATACTGGAGAGAATGAGGCAAAAATCCTGAAGAGACATTTGGCTTCCCAGGAGATTTGTGTGGCTTTTGAAAAAAGAATGACTATGAATTCTGCTACAATGGATCAGTGGAAAGACACACTTAGTAAAGTACCTTGTAACGTTTTAATACTTTGCGGTTCTTTCACAAGAAATGCCATAGAATACCTTTATGAATTCTCTCAGATCAATATAAACAATATGCTTATCCTTCCCCCAGGCTGGACATCAGGTGACATCAAGATAATAACTGCTTTCATAGGTTTTATAACAATTTTGTCTTTGAATTTTTTCGATCCACAAATTCTTATAGATGAAATTCTGTTTGATGACAATCTATTATCAAGACATTCACAAACTAGGCTGTTGCTGGATAATCTGATCATTACATTTTACAATATAACATCAACTCAAAATGGGAAAAATATTAATTTCCAGAATGTTACTATTTTTAGTCAAAGTTTATTAAGAATCTTTTTTCCAAAAATTGACATAAATATGCTTAGCGGAGAATCTGTACGAGTGTATATTGCAGTAAAATCTATGGCTGAAGTTATACATTTTTTTAACAAGTTTAATTACAGTTTTAATTATAACAGATTTAAGAAGGTAAAACCATATAGTGCAACAATCTATTCTTTTTTAGATACATTTTTGTATTGAAATGTAAGAAGGTTTTTTTTTTTTAAAAGTACTTTGACTAAACATGTTGGCCTTTATTATAATGCAGGATTTAAATAGCACCAACTCTTTAAACAGGGCTTTAAAAAAAAAGAGAAATGGTAAAGTTAAAATATAATTCAATGCAAGAGGGTTAGGAGGGCCCTGCTCACGGAAGCTCACAATCTAAAAGGGATCTGCAAGTGATGCAAAAGGTAATACCTGTGTTGGATGATCTAATGGAGAAAATAAAAGTATATTTTTTAGGTTGTGGTGGGATAGCCTTCCCTGAACAAATGTGTTTTCAGGCATTCCTTGAAGGCAGACAGAGCAGGAGATAGCCAGACATTAACTAGTTCCAAAGGATGAGAGAGGCTCTTAAGGTGAGTATAGGAGAAGGTGTTGAGGGAGCTAGAAAGCGGAAAGTCATGCGGGAGCAGAGAGGATAGTTTGAATGACATTTCGAGATGAGGTTGATGTTGTAGCTCCTCAGGGCAGGGCTCTTGTTGTAAGTAGATTTAATTTTATTTGTTGGATAAGTGTAAGCCAGTGGGGTAATTGGCAAAGAGGATTGGTGGTTAATGAGATGTTGGTAAGGTGGAGGAGTCTAGCATCAGCACTATAGATGGGAAAACCTGTGTAGAGGTAGGCCAATGATGAGGTAATTGTTATAGTCAAAGTAAAGAATTGCAAGAGTGTAAATTAGTAGCTTAGTGGTGGTGACATTGGTAAAAAGAGGTGTATCTTATAGATGTTACGGAGGTTAAGACAGCAAGATTTGGACAGTGATTAGCTATGAAGTCAGAAGGAGAGAACAGAATCCAGGATTACACCTAGCATACTGACATGAGGAGGTGAAATAAAGATTATGTTATTTATCTCAAAGGAAAAGTCGGGGGGGGGGGAGAAAATATACATTTTTTGCAACTTTTTGCAGTTGACTATATCTCAGGGCTGCAAATGGAATTGGCTCTTGTTGTTAGTAGATTGCATTTTATTCATTGGATGAGTGTAAGCCAGTGGAGGAATTGGCAAAGAGATTTGGTGGTTAATGAGCTGTTGGTAGGGTGGAAGATTCTGGCATCTGCACTATAGATGGAATAACCTGTGTAGAGGTAGGCCAGTGAGGAGGTCATTGGTATAGTCAAAGTGAAGGATAACAAGAGAGTAATTAAGAAGCTTGGTGGCGACATTGGTAAGAAGGGGTACATCTTAGAGATGTTACGGAGGTTAAGGCAGCAATATTTGGACAGTATCTAGCTATGAAGTCAAAAGGAGAGGACAGAGTCCAGGATTACACCTAGCATGCTGACATCAGGGGATGAACTTATGATTGTGTTATTTAGAGATGGGTCGAATGACCCCCTGTCCGGTTCGCACCAGAACTTTTGAACATCGCAAAAGTTCGTAACCAAATAACGAACCCCTTTGAAGTTTATGGGACTCGAACTATAAAAATCAAAAGTGCCCATTTTGAAGGCTTATATGCAAGTAATTGGGCATACAATGGTTATGGGGTCTGGATACTGCCCTGGGGACATCTATCAATTTAAAAAAAGTTGGAAAAACCGTCATTTTTTAAATGAGCAGTGATTTGCTGATTCTTAAAGTGAAAGCATCAAAATGAGAAATAACAGTAAAAATGAAAAAATCCTTTCAATATACAGCCTGGGGGTCCTCTTAGTCTACCTTTAAAGTGGCACATATTTAAAGTATATAGAAGCTGCTGCAGCAATAATTGCAATAAAAGCTCAAAAATGACATTTTCCATGCAAGCTTTCTTTATTATGTAAACAAACGCTTGGGGAGCCATTCTGTATGAGGCCACAATGTAGTGCAGTGGTTCTCAATTCCGGTCCTCGGGACCCACCAACAGGCCAGGTTTGCAAGATAACTAAATTACACCACAGGTGATCTCATTTGCTGCTCAGTGATTGCAGTATTCTAGTCTGCATCTCCCCAGGGTAATACTTAAAATCTGGACTGTTAGTGGGTCCCGAGGACCGGAGTTGAGAACCACTGATGTAGTGCACTGGGAACAAGATTAGAGATTTTTTGAATAAATTCTGGTGTCTCTTCCGCAGACTTTGGATAGAAGTAACAGGTGCAGAAAAATTGGTCTTTGGTGGGTGTCTGTGGTGCCTTTACACCGTAACCATAGAGAGATACTCCTGATGAAAGCAAAAATTGCCCTTGCTGTCAAAAATTTAAATGATATGCACCTGTCAAACAGGTGTGGAAAAATTGGTCTTTGGGTGTTAATTGTGCATATGAAACCAACACAAAAAAAATTCTTCCAGATAAAATCAACACCCACAACACTAGACTAGAAGTCTTAAAAAACAAACTAAAATATTGGCCCCTGCGCTATCTAGAAAAACTCCACGTCAAGTGATAGCTGCAGCTGCCAGTCAGCCTTACCAAAACTGAAAAATTACTAAATCAATACAAAGTGAAGCTGCGCTGATCAATTGTGGAATGGAAAACCGTGAATACATAAGGTGCCAGTGTGCTGGTATTAAAAATGGAAAATAAATATAGGTGTACCATTAAATCTAAAAATTACAATAAATAGGAGATAAATAAATATAAAACGTCTTCAAAAGTGACAAACAGACCCTGTGAAGCTCTATATATCCAAACAATAGTAATATATACTCAGCACATGAATAAATGTGAATGGATATCATAAACCATGGTGCAGTAAGGGGAAGAAAGTGAACAGTGCATGGTTAAAGCTGATATTAAATCAAGAAATAATTAATAAATAATTAAAGAAATAGAATTATAAATAGTCTTGTTATAAAAAGTCCATCAACGTAAATAGTGTATGAAACATGAGTGGTGGTGAACGGTGTACAAATATGAATAAAACTCCAACACCGGGTGATAGGAACAGAGAATTGGATCACTCTTCCTGGTGTGCTACACCATTACCTTACTGCTGTAAGGTAACAGCATGGAGTGAAAATCTGGCAGTCCTGGGGTAAATTCTGGGTGCGTGTAAGATGTCCTAGAAAATCTCAGTAGAGAAAGAACAGCAGTTACATCCATTGTGCAGCGTCTGTGTAGCCCACACAGTCCACTGGCCACACTTCCAGGTCAGCCTATCGCCTGACGTCAGAATTTACCCTGGGACTGCCAGATTTTCACTTCATGCTGTTACCTTACATACAGACGCAGCTGATGGGATGTGAAAACTGAAATCCCTGGGCAGTGAGGACTAAAATATTGTGAAATGCATCACTTTCTCCACCGCTCCTCTATTGACCAACAGAAGCCTCAAAACGATGTTTTCCACAACACTGTAACCTACTAGAGTTGGGAAAAGCATTAGATCAACTCCTCTTTAAAGTGTCCTTAAGAGATTTCATCTTCTGCACCTTCTGGGGTGGTGGGATGAGTTCTGAGACTTTCCCCTTGTAACTGTGATCAAGGAGGGTTGCCAACCAATAGTGATCCTTTTCCTTGATGCCACGTATTCTTGGTTCCTTTTGCAGGCTTTGAAGCATAAGGGTGCCCATGCACTGCAAGTTTGTGGAGGCATGAGAAGCAGTCTCCTCAGGGTCACTGAGGATTACAGTATCTGGAACTGCCTCCTCCCAGCTATGTACTACTTGTAAGGGTTCTGGGGATGAAAACCATCTAGTGAAGGTTGACGTATGTCTTCTTCTGCTTCAATGCCTCCAAAACCGTCAGAATCCTCCTCCTCCTCTCTCTCCTCTTATGCGTTCTGTGGCATAGGAAGAATGGTGTCTGCATAAAACATGCCTTGGGAGGAAAGGAAGTCCTCCTCTTCCTCCCCCTGCTCTGCCTCGAGTGCCCTGTCCATAATGCCACACAGAGTGTGCTCCAGAAAGAACACAACAGGGATTGTGTCACTGATGCATGCATTGTCACAGCTCACCATCCTTGTGGCTTCCTCAAATGTCGACAGCACAGTGCATGCATCCTTTATCAGCAGCCATTGGTGTAGGGAAAAAAAGCTGAGCTGGTCTGAGGCTGTCATTGTGCCATACTCACACAGGTAATCATTGAAGGCCATCTTCTGCATGTGCAGCCACTTCAGCATTGTCAAAGTTAAGTTCCTCCTGGTGAGCATGTCACAAATCAGGTGGTTTATGGGCAGGTGGAATTCCCGCCGAATTTCAGCCAACCAAGCACTGGCTGTGTATAACCGCCTGAAATGGCTACAGACTCTTCTGGCCTTCTTTTGCAGATCTTCCAACCCTGGGTACTTTTTTAGGAAAACACTGCACCACCAAATTGAGGACGTGCATGGCATATGTGTCAATTTTCACTCTCTAAGGGTGGACAGGAGGATTGTGCCATTATCGCACACCACCATTCCTGGCTCCAGCTGGCATGATGTGAAGCACCTCTGGGCCTGTGTCTGCAGAGTTGCAAGATTCTCTGCTCCGCTGTGGTTCCTGTCCCCTAGACACACCAACTGAAGCACTGCATGGCACCTTTTAGCCTGACTCATAGAATAGCTCCTTGAACACTTAGGGGGTACTTGTGGTTTGTAGGACAATTCAGCAGAGGGCATGGAGGAGGAGGAGGAGAGGGGAGAGCTGACAAAGCTTGCATCATCACTTCTAACTGTATGGAGATGTGGTGGCACAACAAGCTGCAGCACTGAGTCCTGTCATGCATCCTTCCCAATTGCAAGTAGAGTTACCCAGCGTGCTTTGAACAAAATATAGTGTCCTTGACCATGCCTGCTCAACCACGTGTCAGCAGTAATGTGGAATTTGCAGCCGACTGCCTTGCCCAATGATGCCACAACATTGCCTTCCACGTGATGGTACAGAGCTGGAATGCTTTTACATGAAAAGAAATACTGACTGGGAACCTGCCATTGCGGTACAGCTCATTCTGCAAATTCACAGAAGGGTACACAATCCACCAGACGGAAAGGCAGCAGTTGTAAAGCCAGAATCTTTGACAAGCTTGCATTTAGACACTGGGCATGTGGGTGACAGTGACTGTATTTTTTTTTCGCTGCAGCAGATGTGACAGAGAAATTTGCCGGCTACAGTCTACAGCTGGTGGTATGCTTTTGGCAGATGTGCTGCAAGGACCTGGGATACCCTGTGCTATACCATCATCCCTGTCAGTGGAGGCTGCTGAGAGGTTATGAGGTATAGTGGTGGTTGACTCAAGTGAGTAAGGAGGAGAAACAAAATAGCATCCCTTTTGTGTGGCTTTCAGGTGCCTTTTTTTCCATCGACCTGAGTGATGGGAGATTAAATGCCTTGTCAAGCATGTGGTACCCCAATGGCTGGGGTTTTTGCTATGTTTGATGTGCTTGAAACAAAGTTTGCAAATGGCAACAGTCCAATCTTCTTCACCTGTGCTAAAAAAAGGAGATAATAGCTCCACAATCTGATGGAATAGGGTGGCTGCTCTCTACTCTTCCATGATGGCTGCCTCATTGGGGTTGTGCCTCACCCTCACTTTCCTCCTTTGCTCTATCCGGCACCAAAGTCATATCATTGATCTTATCATAATTTCCTTTGTCCTCATTACCACTGGAGACAAGTAATGGCTGTTCATTGTCAAGGAGCAAGTGGCTGAAGCTGTGTTCAAGTAAGCCAGTCCACCACCTCCTCTGTAAGCTGTGGCTGGAAAGCACAAACAACATCACTAAACTGGAAATTATGCCCTGCCTGAGGACTGATCACATCCACCTTTGCCTGTGGACACATATGCTGCTGGCCCCCTCACTTACACCCCTTGCTTATTAACAAAATGTAATAAAGATGTGTAAATGTGTACTTGGATGCACTTTAATCACGGAAAGTGTTTTTTGGTGCACTTTAACCTAAGTACTAACTACACAGACACACTACAATTTATTGCAGTAAAACTGCACTAATGCACAGAAATATACTGTGCTAAATGTGCAGTGACGCACTGAAATATACTTCATTAAACGTGCAGTAATGCACAGATATATACTTTGCTAAATGTACACTAATGCACTGAAAGATACTGCGTTAAATGGCTCGTAACACACTGAAATGTACTGTGGGTAAATGTGCAGAAACGCACAGAAATATACTGCATTAAACGTGCACTAACGCACTCAAATAAACGAATTCAGAGAAACATACTGCATTAAACGTGCACTAACACACAGAAATATGCTGTGTTATATGTGCACTAACGCACAGAAATATACTGCATTAAATGTGCAGTAACACACTGAAATATACTGTGTTAAGCGTACACTAATGCACAAAAATATACTGCGTAAATATGCAGTAATGCACTGAAATATACTGTGTTAAACGTGCAGTAATGCACAGTTATATACTTTGCTAAATGTGCACTAATGCACTGAAAGATACTGTATTAAACGGCTCGTAACACACTGAAATGTACTGTGGGTAAATGAGCAGAAATGCACAGAAATATACTGCGTTAAACGTGTACTAACGCACTCAAATATACTGCGTTAAACGTGTGCTAATGCACAGAAACATACTGCGTTAAACGTGCACTAACACATAGAAATATGCTGCGTTATATGTGCACTAACTCAAAGAAATATACTGCATTAAACGTGCAGTAACACACTGAAATATACTGTGTAAAACGTGCACAAACGCACCAAAATATACTGCGTTAAACGGCACGTAACACACTGAAATGAACTGTATTAAACATGCACTAACGTTACAGAAATCTACTGCGTTAAATGTGCAGTAATGCATTAAAATTTACAGCGTTAAACAGCACATAATGCACACAGAAATAAGCTGCGTTAAACGTGCACTAACACACTGAGCTATAATGCAGTAAACTTGCCCCATCAAAATAAATTGGCACTAAAGTAAAAATGAATGATCACTACACTCACACTGACTGAACTATCACTAGATTCACACTAAGCCGATATTCTACACTGACAATAGAATCAGAATAGCACACTATAGCACACTATCCAACTCTCCAGTAGCACTGAACAGAGCCCTGTTCTATCTCTGTCCACGTTGATATCGCACTACAAATAGCCACTATTGAAAGAATACCTTTATAGTGTAGGGTGGGACTAAGAACAACAAGCCATGATTGGATAGAGTCATCATTACTTTATCCAATCATGGCTCTGACAGTGCTCTGTGCTCTGATTGGGCAAAGCTTTCATTGCTTCAGCCAATCAAGGCTTTTAATGCACTGTGCGGTAGCGCAGTGCATTTTGGTCATTCGGGAGCACATGGTCGAACGCCCCGATAATTCGGGTGTTTGTCGAATGGCAAACAGCCAATTTTCAGTCCGAACTCATGCTGGGGCCAAACCATTCGCCCATCCCTAATGTTATTTATCTCAAAGGAAAAGTCGGGGGAGGGGAAGAAAATACACATTTTTTGAAGCTTTTGGCATTTGACAAAATCTCGGCTGCAAATGGAATTGGTTCTGAGACTTTCCTCTGCCATGCCATGATGTCATGTCTGAACAGTGAAAAGGTATAATTTTCATCATGTTACTAAGTGCAGGTCCCACTCTGGCCAATCGTAGTTCAACCAAACATACAGTATATCACAAAAGTGAGTACAACCCTCACATTTTTGTAAATATTTTATTATAACTCACTTTTGTTGCCAGCGGTTTAGACATTAATGGCTGTGTGTTGAGTTATTTTAAAGGGGAAGGCAAATTTACACTGTTATACAAGCTGTACACTCACTACTTTACATTGTAGAAAAGTGTAATTTTTTTCAGTGTCACATGAAAAGATATTATAAAATATTTACAAAAATGTGAGGGGTGTACTCACTTTTGTGAGATACTGTACATACAAACATACATACATTACCATGCACAAGAGCAGGAATAGGCTGACATTAAAGTCATGGGCGGCCCTGTCAGCACGATCTGGCTCAACTGAAAAATTGAAGGCGGTGGGTGAAAAAGCTGTAGGCCGAACAGTGACTGCATCCTAAAAGAAATGAATTTCTCTTGCAATTAATGATGTGCTACATGTGTATGCTTTAATGTGTGAAATGTTTATGTCAGGACCAGTGCTTCATGGAAGTGGAACTACCAGAACTAGAAAATAAAAGCCTACATGTTGACTACAAAAATGGGAATGCTCACTTCAATGCATCAGTGCCACTAGGCTAAAACATAACTTTTATTAATTTTGTTTAAAATTCCTGACTGTATATGTGCTCTTACTCACAAGGAGGCACCGAGACCCCAAAAAGACTGTTAACACCTCAAGATTTCTTGTATCTAGGTTAAGGGCTCTTTATCCAATGGTCAGGATAGGTGTATATCTGCACACAATGCCCTCTGGGCCGAATTAACAATAGTACAGACAAATACAGGGGCTACACAATTGTACCCCAATTTTACTGAAAAAAAGCTTCAGCTCTAAAATATGAATATAGTGACTACTGAAGGGCTTGTCTATTCTACCAAAAGCCCAGCATGCCAACTTTTCCAGCCTCTGCTAAGTTTCACTTTGTGCTTATCACATATCACAATTAGGTACATTAACAATGTTCTTTTATCATAAAAGTCTTGAATATAGATCACATGTGATCCAGGTAATCAGTATAGTGATTTTTTGCTCAACATGTTTCGCCAAAAGGGTGGCTTCTTCAGGAGCCTTAAATTACTGCACAAAGTATTCACTGCAAACAGAAAGAGTATACATTTAGAGACAATATCATGTGGGGCCATACAGCCCTATTGTCTATATCCATACATGATCAGTTCCTATACATCAGAATTACACTGAATTGTCTGGGAGACGGTTCTTACCCTAGATGTCAAACCAGGTAAGTATGTATTAGTGCAGGAGCCAAACATTCCTGTTATAGGGATACTAGTGTGTCATAGGAGGACCATATTTCCACAGTGGAAGTCTAGGGGAAATATCAAACATTATATTAAAAGGACCATTATGAACATGAATCCTCCCAGGAAGAATGTCTAAATTCATGGATATAAGTTCACCAGATATTAACCTGTCATATCAAAATGAGGAGCCAGAAAATCAAGATCTTCTAAGATAAGATTATACAGCATACATGGACCGGACTAGCTTATCCACCAAGAGCAGCCCAAGATGCCCCACATGGCCAACACCTCCTTTTCTATAGCAGATGATCTAACAAACAAATAAAGAATATAAAAGATTGAAATGTAAAAAGAAGAGCAGCAGTTCCAAGATAACAGCAATTTACAGAATGTGATCTTCAGGTTTAACATGGTGGCTTTTACACCCCAATTCTGGATTCCTGCCATGCAGGACCTTCCAAACATAAGCATTTTACACATTAAAACATATGTTTAAAGTGATATTAAAGTCTTGTTTTTTGTGTTTAAAAATCACAAACATGTTATACTTACCTGCTCTGTGAAGTGGTTTTGCACAGAGTAGCCCAGATCCTTCTCTTCTTGGGTCCCTCACTGACACTCCTGGCTCCTCCCTCCAGCTGAGTACCACCACAGAAAGCAGTTTGCAATGGGGGCACCAGAGCCAAGCTGCTTCTCTGTGTGTCCATTCAGATACAAAGCCTCGGCTCGGTCCCAGCCCCCTCTCTTTCTTCATTGGCTCACTGACTGCCAATGGCGCTTGCTGCTGACTCAGCCCATAAGGAGGGGGAATACCAGAAAACCTTCTGCCTGGGAGCTGCAGTTCATTGAGGGAACCATGAGTGCCAACATTTACTGTGACATACTGAAGCAGAGCATGATCCCCTCCCTTCAGAGACTGGGCCGCAAGGCAGTATTCCAACATGATAACGACCCCCAAACACACATCTAAGATGACCACTGCTTTGCTAAAAAAGCTGAGGATAAAGGTGATGTTCTGGTCAAGCATGTCTCCAGACTTAAACCCTATTGAGCATCTGTGGGGCATCCTCAAACGAAAGGTAAAGGAGTACAAGGTCTCTAACATCCACCATGGAGGAGTAGAAGAGGACTCCAGTGGCAACATGTGAAGCTCTGGTGAACTCCATGCCCAAGAGGGTTAAGGCAGTGCTGGAAAATAATGGAAAATAATAGTGGCCACACAAAATATTGACACTTTGGGCCCAATTTGGACATTGTCACTTAGAGGTGTACTCACTTTGTTTCCAGTGGTTTAGACATTAATGGCTGTGTGTTCAATTATTTTGAGGGGACAGCAAATTTACACTGTTATACAAGCTGTACACTCACTACTTTACATTGTAGCAAAGTGTCATTTCTTCAGTCGATGCCTCATCAGGGGAAACACGTCGGGGGGAGAAGCCTGCGCCATCACCACCCGTGGTCCGCGCTGCAGAGCGGCTACGGTTGAATTTGCATTCGCCTATTTATTCAACTTAACTGTAAGTGTTCTACCTTTTCTTAATAAAGTAGTTTAAGAGGTAATGCACTATTGCCTGTTCCATTCTTTTTTGGGCACTATCTGTCACTGAGTGTGGGGGGTACAGGAGAGAGACCAACCCCCATACAGCAACAGGAGTCAGAATAAGATTTACAAGAAAATTCACTGCCTGCTAGTCTGGATAGTTTGCCTGATGATTTGGAGAACATCATCACTCACCATCTGACCTGTGAAATACTTGCCTTTGGTAAGAGTTTTGATATACCACATATCGGGTGGAAGAGTGAAAGGTTGGGACTTCATATCTATTACACTGGCTGGTGTCATCTTCTCAAGTGTTTTATTATGTTGAGTTGGTAAGGGGATTACCTCTCTTTTCTTTACACGTGGGTGCCAAGAGGGATTTGATGTTTACACATCCTCTTTTTCACCTTCATTCACCATCAAGAAGATTTCAGCCTTTTTTCATTTTAGACTTGTTTTGGACTGCACATATTTCCATAGCATGTTTTTGTTCACATTGTGCACCATTTATAATATCTGTGTATAATTATATTTATTAGGTATTTTTTTCATTGTGTTTTTCCTTTTGGTTTAACACACATTGCTCACATCTAGCGCACCCATTTTTTGCACATTTCTTCAGTGTTGTCTCATGAAAAGATATAATAAAATATTTACAAAAAATGTGAGGGGTGTATTCACTTTTGTGATATACTGTATATCCCCAAACCCTGGGCCTCCCTTACTTAACTATACCCAACACACCCATCACCATCACTCCAAATCCTCTGCCAGCAGTCGCAATCTACACAATTTGGTCTCCATTCCTCTTCTTTACAACACCAGCCTCTCCTTCTCATGTGCCCTCTGGAATGCCTGCTCTGTCTGCAACAAATTCACTACTGTTCACAACCTCTTTGTCACTAACTCCTTTAATCTACTTGCTGTCATCAAAACCTTGTTTCATTAATCCAACACGTCTTCTCTTGCTTCCGTCTCTCACAGTGGCCTTCTCTGGACTCACTCCCCTAGACCAAATGGATGAAAGGGAGGTGGAGTGGGAATCCTCTTATCCCCACAGAGCACCCTCCAGGCTCCTCAGTCTCCTCACTCTATGTCCCTCTCATAATTTAAAGCACGCTGTATACGTATATTCTCTGCAATTTCTTTAAGAATTGCTGTGATCTACCGACCCCTGGACCATTATTAACTTTCCTTGATGACTTTTCTGCCTGGCTACCCTACTGTCTCTCCTCTGAATTTATCAAAATCCTTCTCCACGACTTAAACATCCCTGTTAATAAAAACCCTCCTGCTACTTCTAAACTTCTTAGTCTAACCTTCTCTATTGACCTAAAGCAATAGGTACAGGCTTAGACTCACTCTGATGGCAACACTCTTGACCTTGTATTCTCCTATCTATGTGCTCCATGCAACCTCTCCAACAATCCCTTTTCCTCTCTCTGATCACCACCTTATTCATTTCTCTCTCTCTCTCTGTCTTCCACCATCTTTCCATCCAAATCACCTAACAATCATCCGTAGAAAGCTTTGCCACTTCAACCCTTCTCTATTCTGCTACTGACCGCCTCTATGACAAAATCTCACCCCTGTCTTTCCCCAGTCTAGCCACTTCTGTCTACAATAGATCCCTGTCCTCCACCCTGGGGGAGCTTGCCCCTCTCACTACACACAGAATCAGGCCTTTACCCCTTCAACCCTGGCAAACAAATGACACCAGGAATCTCAAAACCCTAGCCACGCTCTTGAGCATCTGTGGCGGAAGACTAAATTTCTCAAAGACCACAACCAATACAAATCTGGCCTCCAAAAATACAATTCTGTCCTCCATGCTGCCAAGCCAACCTACTTTATCACTCTCATTAACACCTTCTCATCCAGTCCCCGTCAACTCTTCTCTACCTTTAACTCTCTACTTTGTCATCCACTGCCTCCCCCCCCCACTAACTCACTCACTGCCCAGGAGATTGACAATCACTCAAAAAATAAGATTGCTTCAATTTGTGATGACATCTCCACTCTACAAATATCTCCCCCTCTTAATACCTCATGTACCCCATGTACCCCATGTGTCCCCAGGTACAATCAACATTTCCCTTATTCAACCCTGCTACTATAGACAAGGTTGCTAAACTCATTCCCAACGCCCACCTAACACCTGTCCCCTGGACCCTGTTCCCCCATGGCTTTCGAAATCATTTCTGCGCTGGCGACACCCAAACCTATCTCTACACCCCACAGCTCACGCCATCAGTCTCCTCACGTAACACTAATTTACTATTTAATTTACTAATTTACATATCTGTCTGGATGTCACGCCACTTCCTCAAACTTAACTTGTCAAAAACTGAGCTAATATTTCCTACCTCACGTACCTCTTTTTCTTGATTTTTCTGTCAAGAGCAAAGACACAACGATCCACCCATCCCCACATACCAGGGTGCTAGGTGTTATCCTGGACTCTGAACTCTCCTTTTGGCCCCACATCCAATCACTTTCGAAAGCTTGCCGACTCAACCTCCGCAAGATCTCCAAAATATATCCCTTCCTAACCAATGAGAGCACAAAGCTCCTGATTCACTCCCTGGTCATCTCTCGCCTCGACTACTGCAACTCCCTCCTTATTGGCTTACCTTTAAATAGGTTATCCCCCTTCATTGCATCATGAATGCTGCTACCAGACTCACCCACCTTAAAAACCGCTCAGAGTCTGCTACACCTCTCTGCCAATCCTTCCATTGGCTGCTACCCACCCAACTAATTAAATTCAAAATGCTAACAAAAACTTACTAAGCCATCCACAACTCTGCCCCAGTAACATCACTAGCCTAGTCTCAAAATACCAAACAAATTGTCCACTTTATTCCTCCCAAGACCTCCTGTTCTCTAGCTCCCTCATCGCCTGCCTCCAGGACTTCTCCTGAGCTTCTCCCATCCTTTGAAATTCCCTACCCCAATCTGTCGGACTATCTCCAACTCTATCCACTTTTAGGCAATCCCTGAAAACGTTTCTCTTCAGCAAAGCCTAACCTGCCTGCACCTAACAAGTGCACTTTCATTTTATTCACCATCTCATCCCCCCACAGTTATTAGCTTTTGTATCAGTTGACCCTCCCTCTTAGATTGTAGGCTTTAATGAGAAGGGCCCTCTGATTCCTCCTGTATTGAATTGCATTGTAACTGTACAATCTGCCCCTCTGTTGGTAAGTGCTGCGCAAACTGTTGGTGCTCTATAAATCCTGAATGATAATAATAAAAACCAGGTTCACCTACTAACATACAGCAAGGTGACCACTACATACCCACACCGTATCACAGACTTAATCATCTGGTATAGTGCATGTAAGATAAAAACAAGGAGACAACTATACTTCTGTCACCAGTCTTTACATAAAATCAAAAATTAAAGGGTAATGGCGCTGCTCTAAACTGATAGTTGGTATCCCCACAACCATGCTACAATAAGTACACAATTTTTACAAAAATAAGATCTAAAAAATCTTAGATGGAGCCTAAAACCTTTCCTAATAAAGTGTCCGTGTACTCCAAAGTGCTATGTGTGTAAAATGATATTATTAACTATAAAAAGTGACTGTGTTTAGATATCGTTGTATAAATTAGCAGTGTTTAGAGCCACACCTCTATTTAAAAGATCTCTGAATATACCGTTCCAATATACAATATTATTAATACATAAGTGCAAAAATAGATGAAATACAAATATGCATTAAATTAATAAATTACCATCAAATAAAAGTGACAAGTGCTCTTAGTTTCCATCAAGGATATATATATATAAATAATAATGACAAAAAAGTGACAAGTGCTCTTCACAGTGTTTCAAAACTTATATCCGTGTTTACAGTGATTTGCCTTTCCCAAATATCAGTTGTAAGTTGCCAAAGAGTATTATTAATAGTTCTCCTATGTTGGTTATATAAAGTGACAAGTGCTCTTCAAAACGTATTCCTTGCTTGCCAGTGCTCTATTAGTGCTCCCCCGTTGGTCCCACATTCACCAAAAAGCAGTCCCCTCTAGGGGGTCTCAGGCCTTGGAACAATGTGGTGTCCGGGTCTCTCCCTCAGGATCTGTGCTCATAGGGTTTGTTTTGATACCATGGAAAGACAATACCAATGCCCACAGTGTACCAGTAAAATATAGTTTATTTATAGTTTGTTCAGCGTCCTGTGTTCCAAATACAGGATATCCAGGTTCCGGGTTTGTACAACATGATGCATCTCTTCTCCTCTAACGCTCCTGCACATTTCTTCAAAGAACAGATTACAGTCCCGACAAAAGTCCATCCGTTGCCATTGGCAACCATCACTGTGAACTTGACTCTTCATCCCACTTTCCCTAATCCATGTAGAGCAGGCATCACTCTCCTCCTTGGCACTCCAGCACATTTCTTGAGGAAGCAAGGGCATTATTTTGAGAAATGTCTCGGCCGTTGCCGTTAGCAACCATTGCAGTAACCCAGGATGATATCCGGACGAGCCCCCAAAGTAGCACTGCCCCCTTGAGGGCTGCTGGTTTTACACACTTTTGGAATCCCCTGGGTTACCCGTAGCAACTGCAAGCAGAAATCTTAGCACTTTATGTTCTTGGCTCAGTCAGTGATCAGTCTAGGGGATGATATTTTTGTTGTTTTTATTTTATGTTGGGATGGGAGAAGAGATGAGTGGGATACTCCAACATTTGAACTATTCCCAATTCTGAAGACACAAACTTGAGAATGCGGCAAGGCCGCTGTTTCATCTTGCCACTAGATGAATCTGAGGTAAAATGTTCCTGTTTGTATTTCTCTTCAGGGCACTCACCTAGAACCCTCTTTCTCTGTACAAGCTGACACCCGTCCACTGACATATACTCCCCGGAGTGGGCCCCTTTCTGGGCAGACCCCTGGGCAAGATCCTCTGTACTCACCATACTGCTTTCCAGATTCTCGCAGTGCCCCAACTCCTCCAGTCGGCTCTCCTGTACCTCTGGATTCAGCTCCACAATGCTGGTTCACCAGGCTGACTGCCTGCAACCATCACCATCCACTTCATAAGAGGAGGCAGCCACCAACCTCCTTCTGGGACTCTGCTTCCTGCCAAAGAACTTGTGCACACATGCCCTTGGCTTTTTAAACCCCACCGCACAATGCACCAAGACAGCAGTCTGTGCCAATCCCAGGGGCTGTATCAAAAAGCATGTGTCCTCATTGGCCAGGTTTCCTCCACTGTCCAGTGTGCCTCCCCATTGGGCACAGTGGGGACACTCCCTCAGACCATATGAATCACACACTGGGCACACTGAGCAAACCTAACTTACAGATCCTGCTCCCTGTTAAGCAGAGTGCAATATAGAATTTACCTGCTTCTCCTCTAATAGGCAGACAGAGCCAAAACTACACTCACTCTTTAGCACCTTTCTAGGGGGGTGCTACAGAAGAAAACTAGTCTAAAAAGAAAACAAATGCAGCCATCACATCTAAGAATTGGTAAGCTGCAATATAGCCCCTATAACATATATAAATAATGGAGGCTCAGCATCACATATGGGTGTTACCTAGGATGGTCTACATGCAGATACAGCCTGCCAAGGAATGCCGACTCCTCCAGGCTGACATCCATTCATCCCTGCATTTTGATTTTTGCATATCTCCTCCCAACGGGGCTGAGGGCTCTGAGAAGGGACCTGTGGAAAGGTGCTGAGATATTTTTATGAAGCTATGTACAACACCCTCTCCATCCTCCCACTAGCCATGATCTGTCTGAACTGCATAGGGAGGCACAGATATCCAGTGATGAGATCAATTAGTTGAAAATAAGGTATGTAATATAAACAGAAAGATTTTATTGACAAAAAAAAAAATAAATGAATGTGTTTATAAAGGTGGATGGAGAAACAAAGGAAAGTAACATGTAACAGTTAAAATTTCAGGTTTAACTTGTTTGAGGTTTTTCTGTCCTTCAGTTGCATAAATATGTGAAACGAATAAAAAATCCATATAAGACGGCAGACAGAATGACCTTTTTTGATGAAAATGGTGAATTTCCTTTCCACTACAAAATAGTAAATTGGATGAAGTCTACCCACCGCTTAAAAACCAGCACTACTGATGTTGGTTTATACACACCATGGGCTACAGAGGAAGACCAATTTCACATCAACCCCAACAATATAACATGGGATGATGGCAATAATACGGTGAGGAGGAACAGATGTGGCACTCAATTTTCATGACATTGGCCACCTATTGGACAGTTTTCACAAAATACACGTAACAATTATGGTCAAGCAATTACTTTTCATAGTGGCGAGCCGGGTGCATGTGGGCTGATTGTACAGAGACATTTGCTGGTTCAGATAAAAACAGCCAACATTCACCCCGTGTGTAAGTCGGTCTGTCTGACGAACATACCGGAAAACCAGCAGCCGACCGACTCTCGATCAGCCAATGGCAGAGAGCACTGATCGGAGTGTTCATGCAGGGGGGCGTCCCTCTGTCAGAACACAACAGCTAAGCTGGGGCGATTGCTGCACTAAGGTCGGATCATTAGTACAGCATCTCCAACCGGAGCTGACGTTTTTTTTAGTTCAACCTGCTGGGTTGTCCAAAAAAAAAACTTTTAGTGTGTACCAGGCTTTACCAATGAACTTTATTCCTTCAAATATTATATCAGCCTTATCTGCCTCTCACATTTCAGTAAAAATAACAGAAATTAAGCAAGAAAGTAAAACATTTTTTAGGAATTATTTCTTGTTCATACTCATGGACTATGGGGTTCTTCAAAGGGAATGACTTCTACTCCCCCCCTCCCCAGGTTACAATTATTTAAAGTCTATGTAAACCCTAGGAGTGAAATCATCATATTTCCTCCTGTTTGCTCTGTTAAATATACAATTGAAGGCTGATACCATCTACACAAATATGTTTTATTATACTTTAACTACTTGCCGTCCACCCTATAGCAATATTACTGCTACAGGGCGGCAGCTGTGAGCAGGATCATATATAGGTACTAACTACCCAATGTCCGCCAACACCCGCCGATCATCAGGCAGAGACACAGAACTGCGATCTGTAAACGAGGCAGATTGCCGTTATGATGGGGGGGGGGGGAAGGAATGGAGTTTATGTTCTTACAAAGCAGGGAAATCCATCTCTTCCCCTAGTAAAAACATATCACACAGTACACATAAACACTGGTTAGGCACACGTTTAACCTTTTATTCACCCTAGAGGTTTAAGCCCTTCCCAGCCAGTGTCATTAGTACAGTGACAGTCCATATTTTTAGCACTGATCACTGTATTAGTGTCACTGGTCCCCAAAAGGTGTCAAAAGAATTAGTGTCAAAATGTCCACCAGAATATCACTGCCAACTATAAGTCACTAATCGCCACCATTACTGGTAAAAAAATAAAACAAATACAAATATCCCACAGTTTGCAGACGCGATAACTTTTGTGCAAACCAATCAATATACGCTTATTGGGATTCTTTTTACCAAAAATATGTGGCAGAATACATATTGGCCTAAATTTTACGAAGACATTTTATTTTTTAAATATTGTAAAATATTGTTTTTTTTTTTATTAAATTGTCAGTCTTTTTGTTTGTATCGCAAAAAATAAAAAATGCAGTAGTGATCAAATACCGACAAAAGAAAGCTTTATTTGTGGGGTAAAAAAAACCCCATAAATTATATTTGGGTACTGTGTCCCATGACCGCACAATTGTCAGTTAAAATAACACATCGCTGTATCGCAAAAAATGGCCTGGTCATGAAGGACGGTAAATCTTCCAGAGGTCGTGTTTAAAGTGCATGTAAACTCCATTTTTTTCCTTATGTTAGACATCATGTCTCACTGTATTCCATTTTTTTAAGCAATTCATTTTTTGTGAATCCTTTGCAGTTTCTTACCCGGAGATTTAACCAGAAGCAGCTCTTCCTGTAGCTGGCTGACAACAATAAACAACTGCCTCAATATTAGCAGCAGCATTGTCAGCATGCCATGAGTATTCCTCCAGGGTGGGGCAGTGGCTTGGCCTGAGGGGTCAGTGTTGTCAGCCTGAAAGAAGAAATTTTGTTCTTGACAGGATCTTCAGACTGTACACAGTGAGACGTGTAGACAGGAAGAGAGAGAGAAATGAGGGCACTCCGGTGGGGGTGGAAGGTCGGTCCTGGGTAGCGGTGGGGGGATGGCCTTTCAGGCAGCACTTATGAGAGGAGAAGCAACTCTAAAAGATCATGAGAAAGGCGCCTCTAAGTGCAATATTAAAAGGTTTATTGTAGAGCACAAGGGGTTAAAAAATATACAGGATCGTAGTTAAAAGAAGGCATATCATAGAAAAGTCCTCATGTAAGTCGCTTGTCCTTCGTCTCATTTGCGGGGGAGAGTGGAGATAGCTGTCCAGCAGCTGTCAGACTCCCGGAAGACGTGCAGTAGCAAGGAGGCGATGGGGTGGCCCAGGTTCTGGAACCACGCAGGAACGCATGTGGCCAATGTAGCATCAGAAGAGGGCAGTGGGTGGTAATGCGTTTCGGAGCATGCGCGGCACCTTCCTCAGGCCTATGCTCATATTCACTAGGTGAGCTTATAAGGGTTGAGTGGGAGGAGAAAGGGGGGGGAAAGGGGAGGAGTAAACGCCCAGTAATTAATTAACTGTGGAGTGGAGATTGTATTGCCGAGGGCACGCTAGGAGTGCAGCCAGTTGTGGTCATACACACGTAGATCTTTTCGTGCAGATTTAATGGTAAGAAACAAATTTATTAAGAAAAAAATTATTAAGAAAAAAATTAAGAAAAAAAAAAAAAGATTAATTATAATAAAATAAAATAGAATAAAAATAATAACAAGGGAACATACATGATAGTGGGGGGGTGTCATGGCGCTCTTCTAATATCCCAAGATGGTACAAGGAATGTGGGTGGATGGGAGGGGGGGGGGGTTATGGGGCTGCGTGGGGGGACAAAGTTTGGTACTGTAGGGAAGCTATAGTCCGCGGCAGCCGGCTGAAGCGTGGAGAAGCCCTGAGAGATGCAAAAAAGGAGAGAGCGGCGCCAGCTTAGTATAGTACAAGTTTATTTAACACTGTTAAAATTGGTGACTCACTGTCCGAGGTTGGGTGAGACCGATACACAAAGACTGTTGGGGTCATCCATCTTCCAGGAAAGTGGTCATAGGAGAAGGTGGTGAGGTTCCAGAGGTATAGCCGAGCCGCTGTGGGGCTGCTAGTTGTCACTGGCCGCGGTGGAGCATGTTGTGCTATGACCACTATCCTGGAAGAGGAACATACATGATACAATGACCTGAGGTGGGAAATAAGGGAATTATAGAATGAGAGACAATTATCGGAGGGAATAATGTTCTTAAAGGGCCATGTTGAGAGTGATAGATTAGAGCCAGTAATGGCTGAGGATGGCGTGTCTTGAGTTTCATGTGAATGTCATAATGGAAAAAAGGGGTCCATAAATTGAGATAATAGTGATAGCATGTCCCAGAAGCATGTTTAATGCTCTATAGGGTAATGGATAAATCTTTGTTGATCCTTCCTGGTGAGAGCATGTCTAGGGCATATATCCAGTATATTTACCTTGGGCAGAAATGCTGGAATTTCTCTGCTTTGGGGAAACTGGCAGGGATGGATTCAATAATCCACACTTTTAGGCCGTTGGTGGATTTCTGGTGATATTCTGCAAAATGTCGGGGGATGCTGTGGTCATCTCTGCCGCCCTCGATGAACCGACAGTCCTCCCCAAAATGCTTGCATAGGGTGGGAATAGTTCTGCCTATGTAATGGACCCACTGGATCCAATAGATCCACTCTCCCCCACAGATAAGACGAAGGACAAGCGACTTGCATGAGGACTTTTCTAAGATATGCCTTCTTTTAACTACGATCCTGTATATTGTTTTAACCTCTTGTGCTCTATAATAAACCTTTTAATATTGCACTTTGAGGCACCTTTCTCTCTTTCTCAAGACATGTTGGCAGCCCTACTGAAAAATAGATTTGGGGTTTGCATGCACTTTAAAGTGAAATGGAAGCAATAGATAAGGAGATACAGTAACATTTTGCAACACACTTCTATTGAATCCCCAATGTTATTTGACACAAGTAAATTATTTTTCTTAATTTTATTTATTTCCTTTTAGAAGCTGGAGTCTCTCTGTGTGGACGCTTGTTTGCCTGGATACAGAAAAAAGCCACAATCTTCAATTCACTCTTGCTGCTATGACTGTGTCCCATGTTCAGAAGGGCAGATATCCAACCAGACAGGTATATTTTATATTGCTGATTTCCCTAACAGAAGCAACCTATGATTCTTGTAATATTTAATTATGCAATTATTTAATAATGTTTTCTAATCTATATATATATACAGTATATATACATACACACACACTGTATCTCACAAAAGTGAGTACACCCCTCACATTTTTGTAAATATTTTATTCTATCTTTTCATGTGATAACACTGAAGAAATGACACTTTGCTACAATGTAAAGTAGTGAGTGTACAGCTTGTATAACAGTGTAAATTTGCTGTCCCCTCAAAATACCTCAACACACAGCCATTAATGTCTAAACTGCTGGCAAGAAAAGTGAGTACACGCCTAATTTAAAATGTCCAAATTGGGCCCAATTAGCCATTTTCCCTCCCCGGTGTCATGTAACTCATTAGTGTTACAAGGTCTCGGGTGTGAATGGGGAGCAGGTGTGTTAAATTTGGTGTTATTGCTCTCACTCTCCTATACTGGTCACTGGAAGTTCAACATGACACCTTAATGACAAATAACTCTCTGAGGATCTGAAAAAAGGATTTGTTGCTCTACATGAAGATGGCCTAGGCTATAAAAAGATTGCCAAGACCCATGAAACTGAGCTGCAGCATGGTGGCCAAGACCATACAGCAGTTTAACAGGACAGGTTCCACTCAGAACAGGCCATGGTCCACCAAAGAAGTTGCAAGAAGTTGCAATCCAGAGTTTGTCTTTGGGAAATAGACGTATGAGTGCTGCCAACATTGCTGCAGAGGTTGAAGGGGTGGGGGGGTCAGCCTGTCAGTGCTCAGACCATATGCTGCACACTGCCTTCTAAAGATGATACACAAGAAAGCACACAAACAGTTTGCTGAAGACAAGGGGGCTAAGGACATGGATTACTGAAAACATGTCCTGTGGTCTGATGAGACCAAGATAAAAGTATTTGGTTCAGATGGTATCAAGCGTGTGTGGTGGCAACCAGGTGAGCATCACAAACACAAGTGTGTCTTGCCTACAGTCAATCATGGTGGTGGGAGTGTCATGGTCATGGTCTGGGGCTGTATAAGTGCTGCAGTTCATTGAGGTAACCATGTATGCCAACATGTACTGTGACATACTGAAGCAGAGCATGATCCCCTCCCTTCAGAAACTGGGCCACAGGGCGGTATTCAAACTTGATAACGACCCCAGACACACCTCCAAGACGAACACTGCCTTGCTAAAGAAGCTAAGCATGTCTCTAGACCGAAACTCCTATTGAGCATCTGTGGGGCATCCTCAAATGGAAGGTGGAGGAGTGCAAGGTCTCTAACATCCACCTGCTCCATTATGTCATCATGGAGGAGTGGAAGAGGACTCCAGTGACAACCTGTGAAGCTCTGGTGAACTGCATGCCCAAGAGGGTTAGGGCAGTGCTGGAAAATAATTGTGGCCACAGAAAATATTGACACTTTGGGCCCAACTTAGGGGTGTACTCACTTTTGTTGCCAGCGGTTTAGACATTAATGGCTGTGTGTTGAATTATTTTGAGGAGACAGCAAATTTACACTGTATCATTTCTTCAGTGTTGTCACATGAAAAGATATAATAAAATATTTACAAAAATGTGAACGGTGTACTCCCTTTTGTGAGATACTGAAAAACGCACACATTATTAGGTTGGTCCACCTTTTGCAGCTATAACAGCTTTAACCCTTCTGGGAAGGCATCCACAATCTTTAGAAGTGTGTCTATGGGAATGTTTGACCATTATTCCAGAAGCAAATTTGTGAGGTCAGGCATTAAGATTGGATGAGAAGGCCTGGCTCGTAGTCTCCACTCTAATTCATCCCAAAGGTGCGCTATCAAGTTGAGGTCAGGACCATGTCTTTATGGACCTTTCTTTGTGCACTGGTGTGCAGTCATGTTGGAATAGGAAGGGGCCATCCCCAAACTATTGCCACAAAGTTGGGAGCATGAAATTGTCCAAAATGTCTTGGAATGCTGATGCCTTAAGAGTTCCATCAACTGGAACTAAGGGGCCAAGTCCAACCCCTGAAAAACAAGCCCACACCATAATCCCCCCTCCTCCAGACTTTACACTTGGTACAGTGCAGTCAGACAAGCACCGTTCTTCTGTCAACTGCCAAACCCAGACACATCCATCAGATTGCCAGACAGAGAAGCATGATTTGTCACTCGAGAGAACAGGTCTTCACTGCTCTAGAGTCCAGTGGCTTTACAGTATATCACTGCATCTGACGCTTTGCATTGCACTTGGTGACAGGGCCAGTGCTAGACTATTTTGTGCCCTAGGCAAGACCAGCTACTTGCGCCCCCCCCCCCCCAAAAAAAAAAAAAAAAAAACTTTAAAAAATTTTAAAACACGATCACTGCACTATGGGTGAGCAGGGTTTTGAGTAGAAATGCACCTGCATCTGTGATGTCACTGGAAAAAACACTGTCCCAGCATCCTTGGTGTCACTGAAATAAAAAAATCCCTGCATTGGTGGTTTCCCTGGAAGGACAAATGTCCTTGTGTCCGTGTTGTCACTGGAAGAAAAAAAATTTCCCTGCGTCCATCATATATGATGTGCACCAGTAAATTTAAGGGGCTTGGGTGGTAGGAAGCTGGTAGTTTTGTACATGGGGGGATGGAGATGACAGGGGGTGGGATGGTAGGAAGCCGACAGGGGGGATGAAGATGACAGGGAGTGGGATGGTAGGAAGATGACAGTGGGGTAAAGGGGGGATGAAGATGACAGGGAGTGGGATGGTAGAAAGCTGATGGGGGGTGAAGATGACGGGGTGGGATAGTAGGAAGATGATGGGGGGGTGAAGATGACAGGGGGTGGGATGGTAGAAAGCTGACGGGGGGAAGAAAGCTGACAGGTGGTGGGATGGTAGGAAGATGACGGGGGGGTACAGGGGGGATGAGGATGACGGGGTGGGATAGTAGGAAGATGACAGGGGGTGGGATGGTAGGAAGCTGACAGGGGGGATGAAGATGACAGGGGTGGGATGGTTGGAAGCTGACAGTGAGGTACAGGGGGGATGAAGATGACAGGGGGTGGGATGGTGGAAAGCTGATGGGGGATGAAGATGACAGAGGGTGGGAAGATGACAGGGGGATACAGGGGGATGAAGATGCCAGGGGGAGAGGTGGGGTGGTAGGAAGATGACATACATCCCCCCATCTCCATACACCCCCCCTGCTTCATACACCCCCCATCTCCATACACCCCCCCATCTCCATACACCCCCCCAGCTTCATACACCCCTCCATCTCCATACACCCCCCCAACTTAATACACCCTTCCATCTCCATACACCCCCAGCTTCATACACCCCTCCATCTCCATACACCCCCCCAGCTTCATACACCCATCCATCTCCATACACCCTCTTCCCCCCAGCTTCATACACCCCTCTATCTCCATACACCCCCCCAGCTTCATACACCCCTCCATCTCCATGCACCTCCCCCATCTTCATACACCCCTCCATCTCCATACACCCCCCCATCTCCACCCCCTTAGCACCATACACCCCCTGACTCCATACACTCCCCCTCCTTGCAAGTTAGTATTAGTTATAAACATCACAGACCTCAGATCAGAGCGGCGCTGTTGCAGAGAGTGGTGAGCTGCTCCCCGCCTCCTCTGTGTACAGGAAAACACAGGAAGGGGGACGGGTGGGTTCAGTGCTCGTCTCCACTCTCTGCACTGACACAGGCAGCTGGGGAGAGAGACCAGCTGCCGTGTGTGTGTAGCTCGCGGCATGCTGGAACCAAGCCGCCTGCACCACCGTGAGCATTCCAGGACTCAGCCCTGATTCGCCGGGGATGATCCTGGCGAATCAGGGACACTTGGGAGTGGGAGGTATGGCTGCGCCCTAGGTGGCAGTGCACCCTAGGCGGCTGCCTTGTTCGCCTAGCGGGAGCGCTGGGCCCTGCTTGGTGATATAAGGCTTGGACGCAGCTGCTCCGCCAGGGAAACCCATTCCATGAAGCTCTTTTTGCACTGCTTTTGGGCTAATATGAAGGCCATACGAAGATTGGAGGTCTGTAGCTATTTACTCTGGTGACTTCTTCGCATTGTTCTCTTCAGCATGCGCTGACCCTCTATCATTTTATGTGGCCTACCACTACATGACTGAGTTGCTGTTGTCCCCAGGTTGCTTCCAATACCACTAACAGTTGAGTGTGGAATATTTAGTAGCATTAAAACTTCACGGGTGGCAACCTATTATTGTAACACTTGAATTCACTGAGCTCCTGAAAGTGACCCATTCTTTCACAAATGTTTGTAGAAGCATGCCTAAGTGCTTGATTTTATACCCCTGGGGCCATAGAGGTGAATGGAACACCTGGATCCAATAATTTAGAGGGGTGTTCCAATACTTTTGGCAATATAGTGTATATGACTAAGGATTGGCAAACAGTTTGGTCCAAGCATGAGTTCGGGCCGAACATTGGCTGTTCGCCCATTCGATAAACACCCAAATTATATGGGCATTCGACCATTTGGCCTGCCGAATGACCACAATGCACTGACCCGCCACACAGTGCATAGAAAACCTTGATTGGTTGAAGCAATGAAATATTTGCCCAATCAGGACACATAGCACTGTCAGAGTCATGACTGAATGCTGTCATGATGACTGTATTGTTCTTAGCCCCACCCTACACTATAAAAGTATTCTTTCAATAGCAGCCATTTGCATTGTGATATTTGCATGGAAAGAGATAGAACAGGGCTCTGTTTAGTTCTACTAGAGAGTTAGTATGCTATTGTGCACTATTGCGATTATTTTGTCAGTGTAGAATATCAGTTTAGTGTGAATATAGTGATAGTTCAGGCAGTGTGAGTGTAGTGACAATTCATTTTTACTTTAGTGTCACTTTAGTATGAATCTAGTGCAAGTTAAGTTAGTGTGTGTAGTGACCATTCATTTTACATTGTCATCGTACAGTGTCTGTTTATTTTGATAAGGCAGGGTTACTGCAGTATATTTCAGTGTGTTACTGCATGTTTAACACAGATGATTTCTGTGAGTTACTGTACGTGTAACACAGTATATTTTAGTGCATTACATGCCGTTTAATGCAGTAACTTAAGTGCATTAGTGCACGTTTAACGCAGTATATTTCAGTGTATTACTGTTTGCTTAACACAGTATATTTCTGTGTGTTACTGCATGATTAACGCAGTATATTTTTGTGTGTTACTGCATGTTTAACGCAGTATATTTAAGTGCGTTACATGTCGTTGAATGCAGTATATTTCTGTGCATTAGTACACATTTAACGTAGTACATTTCTGTGCGTTACTGCACGTTTTACGCAGTATATTTCTGTGCGTTACTGTACGTTTAACATAGAATATTTTAGTGCATTACGTGCCATTTAATGCAGAATATTTCAGTGCGTTAGTGCACATTTAACACAGTATATTTCAATGGGTTATTGCACGTTTTACAAAGTATATTTCTGTACCTTACTGCATGTTTAATGTAGTATATTTCTGTGTGTTACTTCATGTTTAACGCAGTATATTTCAGTGGGTTACGTGACATTTAATGCAGTAAATTTCAGTGCTTTAGTGCACGTTTAATGCAGTATTTTTCTGTGCGGTACTGCACATTTTACGCAGAATATTTCAGTGTGTTACTCCACGTTTAATGCGGTATATTTCCGGGGGTTACATGCCTCTTAAATCAGTATATTTTGATGCATTAGTGGACATTTAATGCAGTATATTTCAGTGTGTTACAGGCCATTTAACACAGTATATTTCAGTGCGTTACTGCGAGTTTAACACAGTATATTTCAGTGCATTACATGCCGTTTAACGCAGTATATTTTATTGCATTAGTGAACAGTTAATGCAGTATATTTGGTTGCGTTGCCGTTTATCTTTTATTTTTTATTATATACATTTTATTCAATTTTTTTAAGTAATACACATACAATTAATAATCTAAACACCATATTTCGCATTACAAACATAAAACACATACCATTATAAAACCATTTCTTCGTGAGTGAGTATAACCAAATACCCGCCCCTCCCTTCCAACCCCCCCTTTCAATTACCCAAACATTTAAACGTAATCTCGGCTCCTCTCTTCCTTTCACCTTTTCCTCTCCTTCCCCTTACTTGTTCTATTTACACACCTCCAACTTCCACATGCTTTTCTTTACTTTTAAACTCTTTCCAAGCTTTCCAGATTGACCAAAATGTTTCTAATTTATTTTCGCCTCTATAATACAGCTCTTCTAAATTATATATGTTGTCTACCTTCCTCACCCAATCTCTTACCAATGGGCTTTCAGGTCTATACCACATCTTTGGAATTAAATATTTTGCAGCATTTATTAAATTAGGTATCAGTGACCTTTTATATTGTTTTATTGTAAATTTGGAATTATGAACTAAGTTTTAGGGGTTTTAGACAATTTAATTCCTGTTATTTCATGGATGAGCTGTATTATTTCTTCCCAAAATTTATATGTGATTGGACATTCCCACCATATTTCCCCTCATCCCACAGCCTCGCCAACATAGTGATGATTTTTCATGTTGAAAACTATTTACTTTGCTAGGTGTAATATTCCAGCTTGATAAACACTTACAGTTCAATTCCTTAGTTTTTACATTTATTTCTGTCCCTTGGGCTAAGCTCAATATTTTCTCTTTTTCATTCCATTTTACCTTAAAATCTACTTCCCATTTTTCCAAAAATGGTGGGCTTACTGGGTCTACAATTTTTGTAAGTGTACATTTCTTTGGGATAGTTTTTGAGCTTTATATTTTTTCAAAAGGTTTTAAGTCGTCTCACGATCTTATTGGGTGTGGTAAGGTTTTAATAAAGTGTTTTAGTTGATGATATCTCCACACATCTATTAACAAAATATATATATATTTTTTTTCAAATCTTCAATTGTGCATAATTCTCCTTTTATCATGATATCCATTAACTGTGCTTTTTTATTTTTTATCCATCCCCCCCTGTGTCATATTCCCCGGTGGAAAATAGTCAGTTCCTACTAATGAAGTTAATGGTTAATTATAATCCAATTTTTTGCCTATGTATTAGGTCACACTCCTTAAAGACTTCTTGTGTTAATGTGCTAGTGTGCTCAGACAAGTGTCGGTGCTTTTGTGGGATCCAAATCATCTTGTTCAAAAGTGTTTCACTTATTGTGTTTTCTATTTTTACCCAGCTTTTCCCATGTGCATTGAGTATCCAATCAATAATTCTTGATAATAATACCGCTTTATAGTATCTTTTAAAATCTGGCACTGCTAGTCTACCCTGTGTTTTATCTTTACTTAAAAGATCATATTTTATTCCAGGTTTCTTATACTGCCCTATATATTCTTTTAACCCGACTGGGTACCTCCATTGACAGATGCTCCTAGTGCTTCCCGAGGGCTCCAAGCACTCCACCAGACACCATAACCACCCATAACCACCTCAGACCCCACGAACCGCCACAGCTTGGTTGGGGTCTCGCTGTCTCCTACCCACCCTGGACCTACGACAAGGTTCCAGGTTCCAGTGGGTGAACCTCTCTTTCCCCACAGAGTGCAGCAGGCACAGGAACAGAATTAACCTAAACTAATTATCTAGCCATCTGGACAGAACAATGTGAGGTCATTACCATTTAACAATGGGACAGGCACAATCCACATTCCATTTCAATACACAAACAATAGGGAAGCCTGTCTGGCATGGAGGGACATGGAATACACACATTATTTAGGAGTCAGACGTCATGGCAATGGTCTATAACAGTATAAGTCTCCCAGTGTAAAGTGGGATTAAGTCTTCATATTTCTATATGAAGATATTGCTGACAAATATTACTATCCCACCTGAAGCAATCCAAACCATTAAGTATCTGTTTTTCACTTCCAGTGATGGTGAATATGTCATTTTTTGTATTTAGTGTCTGGGGGGGTCTAAAAAGTGTACCTGTCAAGTTTCAGCTCTGTAGCATGTCCAGAACCCCTAAAAAACAGCATTTTTCTTATATTTTCAGGAATACGGCTTCTCTGCGGCTGGCTTTTTCTCTTGTAGGCATTTAGCGAGCATTTTTTTAGGCAGGCATGTCATTTTTTGTATTTAGTGTCTGGGGGGGTCTAAAAAGTGTACCTGTCAAGTTTCAGCTCTGTAGCATGTCCAGAACCCCTAAAAAACAGCATTTTTATTATATTTTCAGTAATACGGCTTCTCTGCGGCTGGCTTTTTCTCTTGCAGGCATTTATCTGGCATTTTTTTAGGCAGGCATGTCATTTTTTGTATTTAGTGTCTGGGGGGTCTAAAAAGTGTACCTGTCAAGTTTCAGCTCTGTAGCATGTCCAGAACCCCTAAAAAACAGCATTTTTCTTATATTTTCAGGAATACGGCTTCTCTGCGGCTGGCTTTTTCTCTTGCAGGCATTTAGCGGGCATTTTTTTAGGCAGGCATGTCATTTTTTGTATTTAGTGTCTGGGGGGTCTAAAAAGTGTACCTGTCAAGTTTCAGCTCTGTAGCATGTCCAGAACCCCTAAAAAACAGCATTTTTCTTATATTTTCAGGAATATGGCTTCTCTGCGGCTGGCTTTTTTTCTTGCAGGCATTTAGCGGGCATTTTTTTAGGCAGGCATGTCATTTTTTGTATTTAGTGTCTGGGGGGTCTAAAAAGTGTACCTGTCAAGTTTCAGCTCTGTAGCATGTCCAGAACCCCTAAAAAACAGCATTTTTATTATATTTTCAGTAATACGGCTTCTCTGCGGCTGGCTTTTTCTCTTGCAGGCATTTATCGGGCATTTTTTTAGGCAGGCATGTCATTTTTTGTATTTAGTGTCTGGGGGGTCTAAAAAGTGTACCTGTCAAGTTTCAGCTCTGTAGCATGTCCAGAACCCCTAAAAAACAGCATTTTTCTTATATTTTCAGGAATACGGCTTCTCTGCGGCTGGCTTTTTCTCTTGCAGGCATTTAGCGGGCATTTTTTTAGGCAGGCATGTCATTTTTTGTATTTAGTGTCTGGGGGGTCTAAAAAGTGTACCTGTCAAGTTTCAGCTCTGTAGCATGTCCAGAACCCCTAAAAAAATAGCATTTTTATTATATTTTCAGGAATACGGCTTCTCTGCGGCTGGCTTTTTCTCTTGCAGGCATTTATCGGGCATTTTTTTAGGCAGGCATGTCATTTTTTGTATTTAGTGTCTGGGGGGTCTAAAAAGTGTACCTGTCAAGTTTCAGCTCTGTAGCATGTCCAGAACCCCTAAAAAACAGCATTTTTCTTATATTTTCAGGAATATGGCTTCTCTGCGGCTGGCTTTTTTTCTTGCAGGCATTTAGCGGGCATTTTTTTAGGCAGGCATGTCATTTTTTGTATTTAGTGTCTGGGGGGTCTAAAAAGTGTACCTGTCAAGTTTCAGCTCTGTAGCATGTCCAGAACCCCTAAAAAACAGCATTTTTCTTATATTTTCAGGAATATGGCTTCTCTGCGGCTGGCTTTTTTTCTTGCAGGCATTTAGCAGGCATTTTTTTAGGCAGGCATGTCATTTTTTGTATTTAGTGTCTGGGGGGTCTAAAAAGTGTACCTGTCAAGTTTCAGCTCTGTAGTATGTCCACAACCCCTAAAAAAATAGCATTTTTATTATATTTTCAGGAATACGGCTTCTCTGCGGCTGGCTTTTTCTCTTGCAGGCATTTATCGGGCATTTTTTTAGGCAGGCATGTCATTTTTTGTATTTAGTGTCTGGGGGGTCTAAAAAGTGTACCTGTCAAGTTTCAGCTCTGTAGCATGTCCAGAACCCCTAAAAAACAGCATTTTTCTTATATTTTCAGGAATATGGCTTCTCTGCGGCTGGCTTTTTTTCTTGCAGGCATTTAGCGGGCATTTTTTTAGGCAGGCATGTCATTTTTTGTATTTAGTGTCTGGGGGGTCTAAAAAGTGTACCTGTCAAGTTTCAGCTCTGTAGCATGTCCAGAACCCCTAAAAAACAGCATTTTTCTTATATTTTCAGGAATATGGCTTCTCTGCGGCTGGCTTTTTTTCTTGCAGGCATTTAGCAGGCATTTTTTTAGGCAGGCATGTCATTTTTTGTATTTAGTGTCTGGGGGGTCTAAAAAGTGTACCTGTCAAGTTTCAGCTCTGTAGTATGTCCACAACCCAAAAAAAACAGCATTTTTCTTATGATTTTTAGTAGAAAACTAATGCAGTGTCTTTCCAGCTGTCTTTTTTTCTTTCTGGCAAGCTGAAATATGATATGCCAAGGCAAACATGCCTATCAGTTGAGCTATGACACAGACAACACTGCACACATGGGGAAATATGTAAAACAAAAAACAGGAAAAGGAAATTAGGTGACGGTCACAAAACATGATATTGTGATTGGCCAAATAAAAAGTCGCCTCGCGATGAGGTCGCGCCAAAGTCGCGCTAAGTCGCGCCAAAGTCGCACTGGAAGCGACGCTACTTTAGTGGTAGCGGCAGTGTAAACCAGCACTAAAACATCCAGTGTGTGAATACGATCAGGTATGATGTTTTATCGGTCAAGTAGTGTAAGGGTTACGCCCGTCGCCCGCTTCACAGTGACAGACCAAACTCTGACAGACCAAACTCCCCGTTTAACAGTCAGTCAGTCCATTTGCACAACCGCAAACTCCCCATTTGCACAAGGTTGGATACCAAGCTAGCCATGTCCCGTTCCTTGTCCTCACTGACATCATTGAAGGTCTCTTCCTCCACCCAGCCACATACAACACCAAGGGTCCCCGAAAGGTGAGAACAAGCCCCCTGGGACGCCTGCTGTGGCTGGTATTCCACCTCCTCAAAGCCACCTTCCTCCTCTGACTTCTCTTCTTCAGACTCCTCTCTCTGCGTTGCCACAGGTCCAGCAATTGATAACGACAAGGCTGCTTCTGGTGGTGATGAGGACCACAACTCTTCCTCTTCATGCTCATCTACAGCCTGATCCAGTACTCTTCGCAGGGCACGCTCCAGAAAAAACGCATATGGGATGAGGTCGATGATGTTGCCTTGGGTTCGACTGACCACCAGGGTTGTCATCTCCGCAAAAGGACGCATGAGCCTACAGCCATTGTTCATGAGCATTCAGTAACGCGGCCAAAAAATACCCAGCTCCGCAGAAAGAATGAAAGAAAATGAATGTTTTTTTTTATGAAAAATTATCCTGCGGATCGCTTTTGGTCTGTACACAATGAAGCAACGACCTTATCATCTGGGGTGTGCCAACACAATCCTAGAGGTGATCGCTTCATTGTGATACGCAAGCCCCTTCACCACGACAAGGTAACGATCACGAAGGGGAATTGACACATGTATGTGCCTTTTTTTTTGTTTTTTGTTTTTTTGCAGCCACAGTGTAGCACCAGAGGCCAGAAAAATTAGGCATGTACACATGCATGAAAAAGTAGGTATTGTTGCAGCCGCTGCTGTAGCAGCGGCCTGAAAAATTGAGGTTTTAAGGCAGAAAGTGCACTAAAACATTGCGGCTTGAACCGTAGTTGGTGGCGGAGACGTCACGTAAGTCATCCGGCATGCAGAGAATGATTATATACAGCAGCGTGTGGACCATTTTTAGGCCAAGGCATCTCAGTCATCACCAGGCCTTTTTTAGTCAAATGCATCCCCCACTGTCAGTTCCTTCGGGATCCATGCCTCATTCATCTTAATAAACGTGAGGTAATCAAGACTTTTTTGACCTAGGCGACTTCTCTTCTCAGTGACAATACCTCCTGCTGCGCTGAAGGTCCTTTCTGACAGCACACTTGAAGCGGGGCAGGCCAGAAGTTCAATGGCAAATTGGGATAGCTCAGGCCACAGGTCAAGCCTGCACACCCAGTAGTCAAGGGGTTCATCGCTCCTCAGAGTGTCGATATCTGCAGTTAAGGCAAGGTAGTCTGCTACCTGTCGGTCGAGTCGTTCTCTGAGGGTGGACCCCGAAGGGCTGTGGCGATGCATAGGACTAAAAAAGCTCCGCATGTCCTCCATCAACAAGACGTCTGTAAAGCGTCCTGTCCTTGCCGGCGTGGTTGTGGTGGTAGGAGGAGGATTACTTTCACCTCTTCCCCTGTTGGATTCCCGTTGTGCTGTGACATCACCCTTATACGCTGTGTAAAGCATAGTTTTTAACTTATTTTGTAGCTGCTGCATCCTTTGCGACTGCCGGTAATTGGGTAACATATCACAGACTTTCTGCTTATACCGGGGGTCTAGTAGCGTGGCCACCCAGTACAGGTCGTTCTCCTTCAGCCTTTTTATACGAGGGTCTCTCAACAGGCATGACAGCATGAAAGACCCCATTTGCACAAGGTTGGATGCCGAGCTACTCATGTCCAATTCCTCGTCCTCACTGATGTCATTGAAGGTGTGTTCTTCCCCCCAGCCACGTACAACACCACGGGTACCAGATAGGTGACAACGAGCACCCTGGGATGCCTGCTGTGGTTGGTGTTCCTCCTCCTCAAAGCCACATTCCTCCTCTGACTCCTCTTCCTCACACTCCTCTTCCAGTGTTGCCGCAGGTCCAGCAATCGATGGTAAGGCTGTTTCTGGTGGTGGTGATGGTGACCACAACTCTTCCTCTTCCTCTTCACGCTCATCTACGGCCTGATCCAGCACTCTTCGCAGGGCACGCTCCAGGAAAAAAACATATGGGATGATGTCGCTGATGGTGCCTTCAGTGCGACTCACTAGGTTTGTCACCTCCTCAAAAGGACGCATGAGCCTACAGGCATTGCGCATGAGCATCCAGTAGCGTTGCAAAAAAATACCCAGCTCCGCAGAGGCTGTCCTAGCACCCCAGTCATACAAATACTCGTTGACCGCTTTTTCTTGTTGGAGCAGGCGGTCGAACATTAGCAGTGTTGAATTCCAACGTGTCGGGCTGTCGCAAATCAAGCGCCTCACTGGCATGTTGTTTCACCGCTGAATATCTGCAAAGTGCGCCATGGCCGTGTAGGAACGCCTGAAATGGCCACACACCTTCCTGGCCTGCTTGAGGACGTCCTGTAAGCCTGGGTACTTCTGCACAAAACGTTGCACAATCAGATTCAACACATGTGCCATGCACGGCACATGTGTCAACTTGCCCAAATTCAATGCCGCCAACAAATTGCTCCCGTTGTCACACACCACTTTGCCGATCTCCAGTTGGTGCGGGGTCAGCCACTGATCCACCTGTGCATTCAGGGCGGACAGTAGTGCTGGTCCGGTGTGACTCTCTGCTTTCAGGCAAGTCAACCCCAAGACAGCGTGACACTGTCGTATCCGGCATGTGGAATAGCCCCTGGGGAGCTGGGGGGGTGCAGTTGGTGTGGAGCAAGACGCAACAGCAGAAGAGGACTCAGCCGAGGAGGTTAGCAAAGAGGATGGAGTAGGAGGAGTAGAGGAGGTGGCAGCAGGCCTGCCTGCAAGTCGTGGCGGTGTCACCAACTCCTCTGCAGCAGAGCCACGCATTCCATGCTTGGCAGCCGCCAGCAGGTTTACCCAATGCGCAGTGTACGTTATATACCTGCCCTGACCGTGCTTTGCAGACCAGCTATCAGTGGTCAGATGGACCCTTGCCCCAACACTGTGTGCCAGACGTGACATGATTTCCTTTTCCACAATAGAGTACAGGTTGGGGATTGCCTTTTGTGAAAAATAATTTCGGCCGGGTACCTTCCACTGCGGTGTCCCAATAGCGACAAATTTTTTGAAGGCCTCAGACTCCACCAGCTTGTATGGTAAAAGCTGGCGGGCTAAGAGTTCCGACAAGCCAGCTGTCAGACGCCGGGCAAGGGGGTGACTCTGCGAGATTGGCTTTTTACGCTCAAACATTTCCTTGACAGACACCTGACTGTGGGCAGGTGACGAGCAGGAACTGCTGAAGGTGAGAGGCAGAGGGGCGGGTTGTTGATAGGGGGCATGGAGGACAGCAGTGGTTGACGTGGCTGAAGATGCTGGACCAGGAGGAGGATGGTGGCTTTCAGTTTGTGTGCTGCTTTTATTCATGTGTTGATCCCATAGGCGTTTGTGATGTGAGATCATGTGCCTTCGCAAAGCAGTTGTACCTAGGTGGGTGTTGGACTTCCCACGACTCAGTTTCTTTTGGCACAGGTTACAAATGGCATCGCTGATATCAGAGGCAGACACACAAAAAAAATGCCACACTGCTGAGCTTTGCAAGGACGGCATTCTGGTGGTGGCAACAGCTTGCGTTGATTGGCGTGCTGTCTGGCTGACCCCGGGTGCCGAATCTACATGCTGTCTGACTGCGCCACTAGCTCCTTGCGATGACCTCCTCCCCCTGCTTCCAACTCGTCTCCTCCTCCTCTCTGTCTCCCCATCTGAACTTTCCCCCTCTTCTTCTGCTCTTCGAGCAGGCACCCAGGTGACATCCACAGACACATCGTCATCATCAGCCGCTTCACTTGACAACTCAGCAAAGGCAGCAGCAGCAGGTACAACATCATCATCATCACAATGTACGTCCATGTGTATAATGCTGCCTGACTGAGACATATCCCCGTTATCTACATCCTCTGGCACTAATAGTTGCGCATCACTTATTTCTTCCAACTGATGTGAAAATAACTCCTCTGACGGATCAAGTGAAGCGGCTGTGGTGCTAGTGTTGGTGGTGGTGCCGGCGGGCAGGCGAGTGGTAAATTGAGAGGTGCCCGAAGCTGAGCTGGAGGAGGATGGTGCATTAGGGTTCCGAGCAGAAGCTGTAGACGATTGGGTGTCTTGTGTAAGCCAGTCAACTATGGCCTCAGAATTTTTTGAGTTCAGGGTCTGTGGTGGCCTCTGAACACTGGGCATTATTCTAGGGCCTAAGGAAATCACAGCACCACGACCACGACGGCCTTTGCGGGGTGGCCTGCCTCTGCCTGTCATTTTCTTTTTTAATGTGTTGTGTACTATGAGTGCAAGGTGCTGTGCCACCCTATAGGAGTGTTGGGCAGTGGGTACAGTACACTCTGTGGACCTGACAGTCACTGGCACTCAGGCAACTGCAATTAAAAAATATATATATTTTTTTTACTTGGCAAGCTGCTGTGCCACCTTATATATCAGTGGTGGGTGGGCAGTGGCACAGTACACTCTCTGTGGACCTGACAGCAGTCACTGGCACCCAGGCAACTGCAATTTTAAAAAATATATATTTTATTTTACTTTGCAAGCTGCTGTGCCACCTTATATATCAGTGGTGGGTGGGCAGTGGCACAGTACACTCTCTGTGGACCTGACAGCAGTCACTGGCACCCAGGCAACTGCAATTTTAAAAAATATATATTTTATTTTACTTTGCAAGCTGCTGTGCCACCTTATATATCAGTGGTGGGTGGGCAGTGGCACAGTACACTCTCTGTGGACCTGACAGCAGTCACTGGCACCCAGGCAACTGCAATTTTAAAAAATATATATTTTATTTTACTTTGCAAGCTGCTGTGCCACCTTATATATCAGTGGTGGGTGGGCAGTGGCACAGTACACTCTCTGTGGACCTGACAGCAGTCACTGGCACCCAGGCAACTGCAATTTTAAAAAATATATATTTTATTTTACTTTGCAAGCTGCTGTGCCACCTTATATATCAGTGGTGGGTGGGCAGTGGCACAGTACACTCTCTGTTGACCTGACAGCAGTCACTGGCACCCAGGCAACTGCAATTTTAAAAAAATATATTTTATTTTACTTTGCAAGCTGCTGTGCCACCTTATATATCAGTGGTGGGTGGGCAGTGGCACAGTACACTCTCTGTGGACCTGACAGCAGTCACTGACACCCAGGCAACTGCAATTAAAAAATATATATATTTTTTTTTACTTTGCAAGCTGCTGTGCCACCTTATATATCAGTGGTGGGTGGGCACACAGTGGCACTGCAGTGGGCACAGTACACTCTGTGGACCTGACAGTAACTGGCAGCCCAGGCAACTGCAATAATAAAAAATTTTTTTTTTTTCAATTTATTGCAACAAGATGCTGTGCCACCGTATATATATCAGTGGTGGGCAGTGCACTGCAGTGGGTACAGTGCACTCTGTGGACCTGACACAGCACTCACTGCAATTATGACAGAGGAAAAAAAAAATATTTTTTAAAATGCCAGGTACTGTGCCTGTGCCACCCGAAATGAGTGTGGTGTGCACACAGTACAGTCTGTGGTAGGTCTGTGGCCTCTCACACACAGCGGGCAGGCAACTGCAGTGTACAATAGATATATATAGATATATATATAAAGAAAAAACTCTATTACCTTACCAGCCCTTAAAAGGGCTTTTGGGGACACTATATATATATATATATGTATTGTAACAGGAAGTCAGCTAAATCTGGGAATGTAGTCACAGGAAGGAGATACATTTCTACCTGATTTAGAAAGTCCATTAATTAATTTAGGGTGTTGGCTACAGAGCTAGCCAGCAGGAAGTTGAAAGGCCTTCACCTGTTCAGAATGAGGGAGTTAAGGCTCTATAATTTGTTCAGAGAAATTCCTATTGTTTGCTGCCTCCAGAAGCTGTGTCCTGAAGCCATGTGGGCTGGGAGCAGGAGGACAGTCAGCGTGTGCCTCCCGACAGGATGTGTGGGCCTGGGAGAAGACCCCCCGGAGTGATGTGTGCCCGGGACGGTAACCAAGGGTGAATACGTCTCAAAGGTGAGAAGACGAACTGTTGATGTGAAAGAAACAAAGGACTGTGTTGCCCTGTGAAGCCATTATAAAAGGACTATTGAGTGTCCGCTGTAGGACAAGGAAGTCTGCCCGACGGTAGGTTGGAGACAGACACTTAGGCAGGTTCCAGTTGTGAGAAGGTAGCCGCCCACAGAGGCAAGGATTTATTTTCTGTTTTATTTTATTAAATGGTGTTTTCTTCACCAGGCTGTATGCAGCAAAACATCCAAAATAAAATAAAACAGAAAATAAATCCTTGCCTCTGTGGGCGGCTACCTTCTCACAACTGGAACCTGCCTAAGTGTCTGTCTCCAACCTACCGTCGGGCAGACTTCCTTGTCCTACAGCGGACACTCAATAGTCCTTTTATAATGGCTTCACAGGGCAACACAGTCCTTTGTTTCTTTCACATCAACAGTTCGTCTTCTCACCTTTGAGACGTATTCACCCTTGGTTACCGTCCCGGGCACACATCACTCCGGGGGGTCTTCTCCCAGGCCCACACATCCTGTCGGGAGGCACACGCTGACTGTCCTCCTGCTCCCAGCCCACATGGCTTCAGGACACAGCTTCTGGAGGCAGCAAACAATAGGAATTTCTCTGAACAAATTATAGAGCCTTAACTCCCTCATTCTGAACAGGTGAAGGCCTTTCAACTTCCTGCTGGCTAGCTCTGTAGCCAACACCCTAAATTAATTAATGGACTTTCTAAATCAGGTAGAAATGTATCTCCTTCCTGTGACTACATTCCCAGATTTAGCTGACTTCCTGTTACATACCCCCCCCTCTTGTTTCAACCCTAGGGTTGGGACACAGATTTCCAGGCACGCATGTGTCAAGCACTGCTGACTCACTGATAAGCCTCCTATTATCCTCAAGCTTCCGGATGAAACTGTTTTGTCATCTTCATTGACGGATTTCTCATAAATGCCACACAGTTTGTCTCTCATCTCATATACACATTCTTCAACTGCATTTTTGGCATCATTTCGCTCCTTCTCGTTTCTGTCATCTTCATTGACAGCTTTCTCATAAATGTCAGACAGCTTGTCCCTCATAACCGTCTGTCCAATCCACCATGGAGGACCGTGATCCATAGGCAACTCAATTGGGCTAGTCTTAATGTCTTCAACATTCTTAAGACGCCTCTCTCTGCAATCCATAAATGTTTTCCACAAAACTTTGAGAACCTTTGCTTCACTAAGCTTTGTTCCAAGTAGGGACTCTTGACATCCCTCTGTGACTTGAGTTGCCTCTCCATACAGCTGTACACAATCATTGACTTTTTGTTGTAAAAGGGAATGATCTTCCTTCTTGAGCTTTGCTTGCTCTAAGATGCTGTGCAGAGGATTTTCCAATTGAGACAACAGGCTGTCACACATTTCTTCAAAGTGACCCCTGTTCCTTTTCCCAGAGATATCAATATCATTCAAACATTTCATATTCATAGGCAGATCTGAAGCATTTGCACTCATCAACTTCTTAAACTTTTCGCCCTCCTGAGCGAGTCGCAGTAAAGGCCTACTATTTGATTTGATATTCAGTTTATATTTCTTGCCAAACTCTTCACAGAAGTAGCCAACCAGAACATCATCAACTTTCCTTCCACCAACATAGGGGTCAAAGGCAACAACACAGTTGAACCCAGCGATCTGGGTGGTATCCATTATAGACCTCCTCTCTGCATCAGTGAAGAAGCATGGAACTGCAACACATTCTTTTACAGGTTTCTTCAATGCACTTTCTGCTGAACTATTTGACCGCTCAAGGTCACCTAGTTCTTTTTCTCTATCTGAATTCCACATGGAATGCATCTCAAGATCACGATCAAACTTCTGCCACCCGTCTTTCACCAGTTCCATTTTGGAAACACTCCCTGAAAGGCACTTATTCATTTGCTTCACGTTTTCACCAACAGCCTTAGTTTTCTCCACTAGGTTTTCAGCCTGAACTGAGAAATCACCACATTTCTTACTCAGCTCCTTTGTTTGCTGAAGCTCTAATGATACATTTTCCAATGCTTGAAGTTTTTGAAGGAACGGTTTATTCCAAAGGGGTGATTCAAGCCACATGTCGTCACATTTCTGAGGCTCACTCAGGACAGACCCCAAAACACTGATCCTTTTAAAAACTGCATCAGGCACACTATCCCCTCTTTGGGACAGATCCTCTGTTGCCTGGAATTCCTCTTCCAGTTCCTGCAACGGAATCTTCATCTCTTCTAGTTGCTGTTCTAAGGCTCGCTTAGACTTTTCTAGCTCCTGAACGCTTTTCACAACATCATCCTTGGAGCTGATCAATTCTTCCATTTCTGTACGCAGCTGTTTAACACTTTCTAGTTCAGCCTTACACTCTAGAGCTTCCTCCAAAGAGCGAGCCAAGAACAGGGCTTTGCTCTCGTTATCACGCACCTCCGTTTCTGCACGTGCGCGTTCTTCTGCATATTTTTCAGACACATTCTTCTCTTCACCAAGCATCTGATCAAACTTCTTTTTCACATCTTCAACACACTGTAATGAACCAACGCTTTCTTCCATGCGTTTTTTCATAACCGCTATCTGAGCTTGCAATGTTGCGACTTGCTCTGATAGGTTTTTCTTTGCTTCCGCCTCCTCTTTTAATTGTTCCAGGAAGCCATTTTTCTCATCTTCCATTTGTTTGAGCTTTGTGCTAAAACTCAGCCTTTGACACCTCTCTTCCTGTAAGAGTTCCTGCGTGTCTTGCAGCTGCGATTCCAAGATAGAAAAATCTTCCGCAATTTCTCTAGATTTGCTGTCTGCTTGAGAAAGCTGATTTGTAACATTGTCCAACTCAACCTGCAGTCGGTTTGCCTTCTCTGACAGCTTAGCACACAATCGGTCACCTTCTGACACCTTGACTTGCGATTCCAGAAGCTGTGCCTCTACTTTTTCCCTCTTATGTTCACAATCTTCTTTTCCCTGCATAAGAGCCTTCACCTCATTGGCTAGCATCTGGGAATAAGAATGTAATTCTGCCACACAGGCTTCTTTCTCCTTTAACTGCTGCTGGACACGTTGGGCTTCCCCTTTCCAACTTTCACAGTCCGCACGCCATTCATCTACCACATTGCTTAAAGTAGTGAGCTCATACACAGTACTCAGTAATTTAGCCTCTCTTTCACTTTTCTCTTTGTCGCTGAGAGACAATGTCGCTTCCAGAGCAACATTCTGTTCCTGCGACTCCTGCAGGTCTATTTTTGTAACTTCCAAACACTGAAGACTTTTTTCCAGCTGAGTACGCAACTCCAACATATCAACCATACTTTGCTTCTGCAAAGTCTGAATTTCACTTTCCTTTTCCATGAGGATGGTATCTTTCTCCATTATAGTCTCTCTGCGTTTTTGCAACTCGACCAAAAGAAGAGCAGTGGATTCTTCCCACTGTGACACATGAGACTTGAGTAGTTCATTCGTTTCCTGCAAGTTTCTATGCTCCATTTTAAGCAATTCCAAGGCTTGTTCCTTTTCTTCCATTTTCCGTTGCAAGGCATCCAACTCAGCCCTGCACACATACTCGGTTTCCTCCAAACCGATGGCCTCCATTGGCTGCTGGCGTCTCTGTTTCCAGCCTGCCATGCTCTCTTGATGAGCCTTTTGTTGAGCTGCAAAGCTCTGCTGAAAATCCGCATTTGCCTGCTGTTGAGCTGCATTTGCTTGCTGTTGAGCTGCATTTGATATAATCAGATGTTTCAACATCTCCTCCATTTTGAGTTTACTTTTCATCTGAGCACACTGCGTCTCCATAGCAGTTTCATCAGTGCTAGGGACAACAACCTTCCTCTTTAGTAGACTCTCTTTAGGCATGGATGGGGCTGGTTCAGACGGTAACATCCCCTCCATCCATAGAATCCGGTCTCTCATTTCATCTATCTTTGCATTCTTCAGGCGTTTTGAACGCCCCATCTTCAATAACTCCACAAACAAATTTTTCACAGTCCAGCAAAATTTTTTCAGACCACTGTCTCTTTAACACATGTAGTTTTTCTCTCTCTCTTGCAAGATCTCTTTTCCTGCACACACAGTTTGTGCAGTCACTTGCACCAGACACAACAAAGTTCATCAAATAATTTTGAGACCGCTGTCTCTTTAAAACACTTTTTTTTTTTTTGTCAGGATCTTCTCTCCTGCACACATAGATTGTGCAATCTCATGCACCAGATAAAGTTCATCAAACATTTGCACTTCCTTGCAGGGATCTCTGCTTATGCCCACTGCATACCTCCACCATATGTGAGGGATTAGCTCGGTGGCGGGTGTGGATGACCCCTTGGGGGGTGCGTTTTCCCAGAGAGGTAGCCGACAAGTGCTTGCAAACAAACAGTGTGGTTTATTAAATGGTGTTTTCTTCACCAGGCTGTATGCAGCAAAACATCCAAAATAAAATAAAACAGAAAATAAATCCTTGCCTCTGTGGGCGGCTACCTTCTCACAACTGGAACCTGCCTAAGTGTCTGTCTCCAACCTACCGTCGGGCAGACTTCCTTGTCCTACAGCGGACACTCAATAGTCCTTTTATAATGGCTTCACAGGGCAACACAGTCCTTTGTTTCTTTCACATCAACAGTTCGTCTTCTCACCTTTGAGACGTATTCACCCTTGGTTACCGTCCCGGGCACACATCACTCCGGGGGGTCTTCTCCCAGGCCCACACATCCTGTCGGGAGGCACACGCTGACTGTCCTCCTGCTCCCAGCCCACATGGCTTCAGGACACAGCTTCTGGAGGCAGCAAACAATAGGAATTTCTCTGAACAAATTATAGAGCCTTAACTCCCTCATTCTGAACAGGTGAAGGCCTTTCAACTTCCTGCTGGCTAGCTCTGTAGCCAACACCCTAAATTAATTAATGGACTTTCTAAATCAGGTAGAAATGTATCTCCTTCCTGTGACTACATTCCCAGATTTAGCTGACTTCCTGTTACAGTATATATATAAATAAAAAAAATCCTCAATTACCAGCCCTTAAAAGGGCTTTTGGGGACACTAGATAGATATAGATATATATATATAAGAAGAAACAACTCAATTACCAGCCCTTAAAAGGGCTTTTGGGGACGCTAGGTATATATATATATATATATATATATATATATATATATATATATAAAAAAAACACAAATACCAGCCCTTCGAAGGGCTTTTTGGGGTGCTGATATTACAGTGGACCAAGAACACTGCAAGACCAGGAACACTGACTAACTGTCCCTAGCTTAACAGCAGCAGCAGCAGCAGCAGCTCTCTCCCTACTCTCACTACACACACTGCTTCAGAATGATCTAAGATGGATGCTGCCCTTGCTTATTTATAGGAGGTGGGAGGGTGTGGGAGGGAGGTATGCTGATTGGCTGGAAATGTGTCTGCTGACTGTAAAGTTCAGGGTCAAAGTTTGCCTCAATGATGTCTTATGGGGGGCGGACCGAACATCGCATATGTTCGCCGGCAGCGGCGAACGCGAACATGCTAAGTTCGCCGGGAACTGTTCGCCGGCGAACAGTTCTATACATCTCTAATGGCAAGTGCTCTGCAAAGAAATGTGGATAGGGAAATAACTTAATATAACATAAAAAACATAAAAATAATCACCTTGATCTAGGAGGACAAGGCCCATATGGAGTAGGAGGTTGAGGTTGCGGTGGATGTGGTGGTGTAGGTGGAAGCGGCGGTGGAGGAGGACGAGGTAGACAACACTGGTTTTTGTTTTTCATTTTAAATTTCTTTTTAAATTAGGGTACACCCCAAAAGAGTGAGAAAGATCAAAAATACAACAATGGCTGGGTAAGTCCGGTATACATGTCTATTCTGCACAAGGTACGGAAAAGTCCTGGGGGATCCATGCCTGCTTCATTTTAATGAATGTGAGCTTGTCCACATTGGCTCTAGACAGACGGCTGTGCTTGTCTGTGATAACGCCCCCAGCCATGCTAAATACACGTTCAGATAATACACTGGCTGCAGGGCAGGCCAGCACCTCCAAGGCGTAAAGGGCAAGCTCAGGACATGTGCCTAATTTGGAGACCCAGAAGTTGAAGGGGGCAGACCCGTCATTCATTACGTGTATAGTACGCAAGGAACGGTAAGGAACTGTATATTGTATATGGTAAGGAACGGTGACGGCGGCGGGGGGGGGCTTTTTTCCCCCTTCTGGGTTGAGTCTGGCTTTGGAAAAGGTATGTGTCCCTGGTTGTGGGCCGGGCTCTCCCAAAGCTGTCTAAATTCTGAGGCCTTCTGGTAGGGACGGGGCTGCACTGGTCTTGCCAGGGATCAGGATTCTGAAAAGCCTGTGGTGTATGTGCCCCTGGAGTGGCAGTCCAGGGGTGCCATAATTCACGGTGGATGGCAACACTATGAGTATGGCACCAAGGACACTGCACTTCCTATACACGTTTTTCACACCTGCCTCTAGGGCCGGGCCTTTTGGTCACGAGTCAGGACCAGAGGAATTTTATATTCCTTGCCGAAGGGCCTGCCATAGTATTGCAACGTGGCACTAACCTTGCACTTCTTCTTCACTATCCCTTTCCCCACTTTTATGTGTTGTGTGTCTCACGTTTTGTGTTTTTTATTGTGGCGGTACACTTTATTTTGCACAGCGTGATTAGTAGAGTGTAGGTCCTTGGGCCTGTCCCTGAAAGTCTTGGGAGGGGGTGGATATAGCCTTCTGGCTTGGTTCGCCCTCTCTCATGGGGTCTCTCTTCAGGAGAGCCCCACCTAGTACTTGGGGTGGTCTGTTTCAGCAGACCTCCTAAAGAACGGGGCTGCCTGGTTTTGGCCAGGTTATCCAGTGTAAGTACCCCAGTCCCTGTCAGTAGCCTTGTGCCCGGAGGATCAGGGTCAGGGACCATGTGTACACCTGTGCACTTTTTGTGTTTCACTTTTTTGGTGTGCACTTTTTTATGCACCCACGGGGTGATGAGTGTGTTCACACACCACGGGCTTAAAAAAAAAAAAAACAGCTGGTGGTCCTGGTTGTTGTGGCGTGCCGACAAAGCGTTTCCACATTTCATACATGCTAACCCTGCCTTCTGAGGTGCTGGTGGTGCCCTGGCTGCATTGGTGACCTCCTCCTCTGCCTTCACCTTGTGCTTCCACTGTGCCCCCACTGCCGGGTGGGAATGCCACCAGCATCGCTTTTTGACCTTTTGGCTAAGATCAAGTGTAGTATCTGTGGTTATCAGTTATCTGGGTGCCAACCTGCTGTGAACATGGTTCCTCCTCCTCCATCTCCTCCTCCTCCACCTCGTCATCCTCCATAACTGTGCCCTTGCTGGACAATTGTGTACCTTGCGTTTGTGGGTGCAGGAACCCACCCTCGGAGCAACTTGTGAATGACTGCCCTGAAAGCCTTGGAAATGATCACTGCTCCGGATGCAGAGGCAGTAGAGGATGAGGAAGCGGAGTAGGAGGAGTTAGCAACAGGAGTCAAACTGAAGCGCCCTGCAATCCTCGGTGGTGGAAGGAGATGCACCAAACAAAATTTAAAGGGTGTATCTCACAGAAACATATTTAGCAAACGCTGCAAAATTATTAATTTTCCCCTAAATGGGTGTTTATTGAATAGCAGAATAGAACAACAGTATCCAAAGGGTGTATCTCACACGTACAGATACAGAGTAGGCCGCAATTTAATATCTTTCTTTCCCCTAAATGGGTGTTTATTGAATAGCAGAATAGAACAACAGTATCCAAAGGGTGTATCTCACACGTACAGATACAGACTAGGCCACAATTTATTATCTTTCTTTCCCCTAAATGGGTGTTTATTGAATAGCAGAATAGAACAACAGTATCCAAAGGGTGTATCTCACATGTACAGATACAGACTAGGCCGCAATTTAATATCTTTCCCCTAAATGGGTTTTTATTGAAAAGCGGAATAGAACAACAGTATCCAACAGGTGTATCTCACAGTAAAATATGCAGACTAGGCCGCAATTTATTTTTTTCCCTAAATGGGTTTTTATTGAAAAGCGGAATAGAACAACAGTATCCAACAGGTGTATCTCACAGTAAAATATGCAGACTAGGTCGAATTTTTTTTTTTTTCCCCTAAATGGGTGTTTATTGAATAGTGGAATAGAACAACAGTAGCCAACGGGTGTATCTCACAGTAAAATATGCAGACTAGGCCGCAATTTTTTTTCCCCTAAATGGGTTTTTATTGAAAAGCGGAATAAAACAACAGTATCCAACGGTGTATCTCACAGTAAAATATGCAGACTAGGCCACAATTTATTTTTTTTCCCCTAAATGGGTGTTTATTGAATAGCGGAATAGAACAACAGTATCCAAAGGGTGTATCTCGCAGTAACATATGAATGAAATATTTTTATTTTTCCCTTCAATTGGTGATTTTTGAAGTGCAGATTAGAAAAGCAGTGTCTAAACACTGTATGTCACAGTAAAATATGAAGGAAAAAAGTATTTTTTTTTTAAATCCAGATTAAGCAGACACACATGCACTGAGCTTGCATTACATTGCTGCTACCCACCGCATGCCTAACAGGTTGGATACTGTTGTTGTTCTATTCCGCTATTGAATAAAAAAAAAACATTTGAATGAAAAACTGAAAAATATTTTTTCCCCCTTAAATTTGGTTATTTTAGAATAGCAGATTAGAACAGCAGTGTCTAAACACTGTATGTCACAAGAAAATATGAAGGAAAATTTTTTTTATTTTTAAATACAGATTATGCAGACACATATGCACTGAGCTTGCATTACATGGCTGCTACACACCGCACGGCGCCCACCTAACAGACTGATAAAAGTATTTTTTTTTCTCCCTCCTCCTCACTGGGCTCAGGTCAGGGCAAAAAGATTGTGCACTACACCCCCACACAATAAAATCAATGTAGATCGCTGTCTGATTAAAAAAGATTCTCCTATTCTTTCCCTGAAAGCAATCTCCAGCCTGCCCCTACAATAATCTCCTATCTCTCCCTCATATCAGCAGCAGCAGGAACCTCTCCCTACAGTAGTTAGAGCAGAGTGACGTGCGGCGCTACATGACTCCAGCTTATATAGAGGCTGGGTCACATGCTGCACTGGCCAATAACAGCCATGCCATTAGTGGGCATGGCTGTTATGGCTTCTAAGGGCACACTAGTTAAATGCTTTTTGATTGGCTTCCCTGCAGCTGTTGAAACCGCGCCATTAAAACCACGCCAAAACAATAAAACCGCGCCAAAACATTAAATAAAATTACCGAACAATGGACTGTATCCCAAATATACAGTAAAATGTTCGGGTCCATGTCCAGGTCCCGAACACCCAAAAGTCCGGTACGATCCCGAACAATACAGTTCGTGTTTGCTCAACTCTGAATACGACCCATCCAGGATACTGGTTTATTTTTCCTTAATTCTGTTTTTATTTAATTTAATATGGGTAAAACAATGTATATGATATAACTCATTCCACTTTGCTGTTAATTGTATCCCTAGATATTTAAAGTTTTCTTGCCACTTATATGGGAATTCCTCCTGTAGCCTTTTTCCTTCTTTCTTATCTATATTTATGTTTAGTGTAATGGACCCTCTGACCCACACTGTTCTCGTGGGCTTTCATCAGTATACGGCTTGCATACAATCATGAGCATATATAGAGATTCCAGCCGCCCTACATACAAAAGCTAGCCGGAACTTAGCTTGTACAGTATGTGTCTAAAAACATCAACTCCTTTATTGAACAAGAAACAGACTTTTATACATTTGAGAAGTATGTCAGTCACTACATGAACAATGACCCGAATATTTACCCAAAACATCACACAATGATTAGATAACTAGGTACAGCTGACTCATGGCTAATCCCATCTAGACAAGGTTATCATTCACATGTAGAGATGGCCTTTTGGTTCGCCCGGAGGTTGGTTTGCGGCAAACTTTGCTCGTTCACTGTCCGTCGATCACGCGAACATATGGCGATGTTCGCGGCCGTCATATTATTTTACATTGTGAAGAACTTTGACCCATGACACATCCATCAGGTGGTACAGGACAGCCAATTGAGACATTTTAGCACATGGACATACCCCCTAGCTTATAAATAGGCCTGATCTGGCGGCCATTTTACATTCTGCTTTTTGTCAGTATAGGGAGAGGTTTGCTGTGCGGAGCAGAGACAGATTGTCATTGACACAGATCGCTCTGTTATAGGTCCACAAAAGTCCTTTTAAGGACTGGTATTTGGTATAGGTGTACTATCTATATTCTCTCTTTTGTCAGTGTAGGGAGAGGTTTGCTGTGTGGAGCAGGGACAGACTGTCAGTGCCGGTTCACACTGATGCGATGTGGGAACACTGCGAACATATCTGCATGCTTCCGCATCGCATCCGCAGCACAGGCAGTTCACACTGCCATATGCGATACACTGGGGGTGTCAATTCAAAGTTAACGACATCCCCAGCTCAGATCGCATATCGCAGTGCGATCTGACAGTTCGCACAGAATGGGATTGCACTGGTGTGAACCACCATGCGATCCAATTCTGCTGCCGACCAAAAAAAGTGTCCTGTCCATGTTCACTGTGATTGCGGTGCGAATTCAGCCATACAAACTGTATGGCTGAATTTGCACCGCACAGACATCGCATGTCATTTTAGGAGCAGTGCGCTCCGAATTACATGCAATCTCTGTGGTCGCATCAGTGTGAACCGGCACTAAGTGTTTTTACATTATTGTTACCCCCTGTGTCCCTGTGCCTAAATATTCTGGGACTGGCCATGGGCCAATTCTACAGCTCTGACCCTACCATTTTAGATTCTTTTGGTTTGTTAATGGACTGATATTTCTGAGGGACTAGGCTCATAGCTATAGGGATTTTCCCTAACATGGAAAACTAGACTCCATCCTCATCCCTCCATCAACATCAGGGTACATTTATGATTCATTTTTGTGTTAATATTTTTTCCAATAAATCATTTTTTTTCTGTATTTTGTATCGTTGCTGGCTCTCCTTTACAACTACTTTTCTGGAGTGTCCCCTTTGGGGCCTCTCTGATGTTTCTTTTTCCTGACATGGCACTGCTCCCGAACTATAAGTGACAGGGACAAAAAACTTGGGGAGCACCAAGAGGACTACAACATATGTGCACATTTTAAAAGTGGAGTATGCACACTATACCGACTGCACAAAACTGACTGAACACACTATCCACTAACTACCTGACTAATCTCTATTGTCACACACTATACACAGCTGCTGTATAAGCGGCAGCCTTATATAGTGAGGGGCGGGGCCCCTGAGCCATGATTGGCCAAAGGCACTCTGCCTTTGACCAATCATGGCTCTCACAGTACATTGTGCTGTGATTGGCCAAAGCATACAGGTCAGGTGCATGCTTTCGCCAATCATCAGATAAGAGATTAAGATAATGCCTGCCTCACCTCTTCTTCTACATTGCAGCCTTACCAAGCTGCTTACATATTGTCCAGCCACTGTAAAATATTTTAGGCTATTTTCTCTCAAATAGTACCCTCTCCTTTTTTTCCTGCCATGTCTCTCCAATTTACATTGTAGCTTAACCAAACTGTTTATATATTGTCCAGTAACTGTACAATGTTTTTGGATATTGTCTTCCAAATAATACTCTTTAATGTTTATTTCAGGATAAAAAAAAGCTTATCTCTCCCTCTTATATTACAAGCTTACCATGCTGCTTTATACTGTCCAGCAACTAAAAAATATATGTGGCTATTGTCTCTCAAAAATTACACTCTAATATTTCTTTGAAAATAAAACCTGCCTCGTCTCTCCCTTTTACATTGCAACCTTACCAAGCCACTGTACAATATTCATAGCTATTTGCTATCAGAAACTAAACTCTAATGTTTAATTCAAGATACAATCTATTTTGATTCTCCCACTAACATTGCAACCTTGCCAAACTTCTTACATACTGTCCAATCATACTGTCCAGCCACTGAACAATTCTGTGACTATCTTCTCTCAAAGAAATACACTGTGTTAAACGTGCAGCAGCGCACCAAAATATTCTGTGTTAAACGCGCAGTAACGTACAGAAATATACTGCGTTAAACGTGCAGTAACGAACAGAAATATACTGCAATAAATATGCACTAATGCACTGAAATATACTGCTTTAAATGGCACATAATGCACTGAAATATACTGTGTTAAACATGCAGTAACATACTGAAATATACTGTGTTAAACGTGCAGTAATGTACAGAAATATACTGCGTTAAAAGTTCAGTAACAAACAGAAATATACTGTATTAAATGTGCAGTAATGCACTGAAATATACTGGGTTACACAGCACGTAATGCCCAGAAATATACTGCGTTAAATGTGCACTGAAATATACTGCGTTAAACGTGCAGTAACATAAAGAAATATACTGCGTTAAACGGCACGTAATGCACTGAGAAATACGGCGTTAATCGTGCAGTAACATACAGAAATATACTGTGTTAAATGACACGTAACAAAATGAAATATACTGCATTAAACATGCACTAACGCACTGGAATATACTGCGTTAAATGGCATGTAATGCATTGGGAGTGGCCTTATCATGGTGCATACGGGAGACGCCGGCTAGTAGCTCTAGGAGGGCTGACAGGAGCTCTGTGCAGGATGCCGATTGCCGAGCCCTGAGTGAGTGATGTGTGGAGAGATTAGCAGCTAATGGAGAGGGAGTACAGAGCAGCGAAGTGGAACACTACCCTCACACAGTGAACTCAATGAACCAGAAACTTACCCTTGGTGGGATACCGAGCTTAAGAGCCTAGGAGGAGTCTAAGGGAGACAGGTGAACTGGATCAGCACAATAAGATAAGGTGGTAATAATTTAATGACTGGACGGATCTCCTGAGGATTGTGGATTGAGGATTGAGGATGTAATGTTAAGTAATGCAAGGTTTTGGGACCCTGGGACTGTGTTTTTTTTGCACATTATTTATTGCACAGTTTAAAGATTATTGATTACTTCAGACTACAGCATTACTGATTACAACATTGTAGAGGGGTGACAGTTAGGAGGGGTAGAAGGGAACAAGGCAAGGAGGCTGATCCTGGGCTGGAGCACCCCAATAGATACGCCCCGTTGTGTGATGTTGGGGAAACCAGTCAGGGACCAGCATTGCTGGAGCAGAGGGACGCCCCTAGCTGCCAGGGGAAGAACTCCTCCAGTGAGGCCAGGAGAAAGGGAAAGGAAAGACAGGTGCTGGTGGTAGGGGACTCAATTATTAGAAGGGCAGACAGTGTAATCTGTGACATAGACCGTGTGCGCCGAACAGTCTGTTGTTTGCCGGGCGCTCGGGTTCGGCACATCGCGGATCGGGTGGACAGATTATTGGGTGGGGCTGGGGAAGACCCAGCTGTCATGGTACACGTGGGTACCAATGACATAGGCAGAGGAAGACGGAGAGTCCTAAACGATTTTAGGGACTTAGGCGCTAAGTTGAGGACTAGGACCTCCAAGGTAGTATTTTCCGAAATACTACCTGTACCTCGAGCCACACCAGAGAGGCAGCGGGAGATTAGGGAAGTTAACGAGTGGCTGAGGAGCTGGTGTAGTAAGGAGGGTTTCGGGTTCCTGGAGAACTGGGCTGACTTCTCAGTCGGTCACCGGCTCTTTGGTAGGGACGGATTGCACCTAAATGGGGTGGGTGCAGCCGTACTGGGTGCAAGGATGGCCAAAGAGTTAGAGGGGCTTTTAAACTAGGGAATGGGGGGGAGGGTACAGATGTAGAATTAGACAGTGGAAAGCAAGTTTCAGAGGGCAGAAATGGGGGCATTAGCGGTAGGGTGTTCGGAGCTCCTATACCCAGGGTGGGTATGGGGAAAAATCAAGAGAGCAGCCTAAAAACATCAAATGAGGATAAATGTAACCAATCAAAATTAAGAGGTTTGTATACCAATGCCAGAAGCCTGGCCAACAAGATGGGAGAGCTGGAGCTGCTGATGTTTGAGGAGGACTTAGATTTTGTGGGGATAACTGAGACTTGGTTTGACAGCTCTCATGATTGGATGGCAACCATTATGGGGTATTCCCTTTATCGCAGAGATAGAGAACGTAAAAAAGGGGGAGGGGTATGTCTGTATATTAAGAACAGCATACAGGTAAATATGAGGGATGATATTAATAATGGAGCTATTGATGAGGCAGAATCCCTATGGGTAGAGCTTCAAAGGGATGGCACGGCGGGGAAGGTAATATTGGGCGTATGCTATAGGCCCCCCAACCAGAGGTAGGAGGGTGAGGCGGACCTCCTTTTACAGATAGGATTGGCAGCAAGGATGGGAAATGTTATCATAATGGGGGACTTTAATTATCCAGATATAGACTGGGCAGAAGGAACCGCGCACTCAGCCAAGGCTAGGCAGTTCCTAAATGTTTTGCAGGACAATTTTATGGGTCAGATGGTGAATGCACCGACAAGAAACAATGCGGTACTTGACCTACTGATTACCAACGATACAGACCTGCTCACGGATATAGAAATACGGGACAACTTAGGAAACAGTGACCATAGGTCAATAAGTTTCAGTATTAATTACAGTAATAGGAAGCAGAGGGGCAATATAAGAACACTGAATTTCAAAAGAGCCAATTTCCCTAAACTGCGCTTGCTGCTAGAAAATATCAATTGGGATAGAACCCTGGGAACAAAGAACACGGAGGGAAAATGGGAGCGCTTCAAGAGCATACTAAACAGGGGGATTGGCCAGTGCATTCCAAAGGGAAATAAATTTAAAAGAGCAAAAATAAACCCTGGATGGCTAAACTCCAACATAAAAATGTATATTAGAGCTAAAGAAAAGGCCTTCAAAAAATACAAGACTGAGGGGTCATTGGCAGCATTTAAGCATTACAAAGAGTGTAATAAGAAATGTAAAGATGAAATCAGGGCGGCTAAAATAGAACACGAGAGACATATAGCGGAGGAGAGTAAAAAGAACCCCAAGAAGTTCTTTAAGTATATAAACAGTAAGAAAGCGAGGCCATTGCACATTGGCCCCATAAAAGATGATAAAGGAAATATGGCCACTGAGGACAAAGAAAAGGCGGAAGTGTTAAATAATTTCTTCTCTTCAGTCTTCACAAAAGAATCGGGGGGCTACACGAACCCAGCTTGTAAGGCCGAACTAAATAATACACCTCAGGAAGTGCCGCCATGGCTAACAGAGGGTAGACTTAGAGCTAAACTAGAGAAGCTTAACATAAATAAATCCCCGGGACCGGATGGCTTGCACCCGAGGGTTCTTAATGAGCTCAGCCAGGTGATTGCCAGACCATTATTCTTGATCTTTAAGGATAGTTTACAGACGGGTATGGTGCCAGCTGATTGGAAAAAAGCCAACGTGGTACCAATATTTAAGAAGGGGCCGAGATATATCCCGGGTAACTATAGGCCGGTCAGCCTAACATCTGTAGTCTGCAAAATTTTGGAGGGGATGTTAAGGGACCACATACAAGACTTTAGTAACGAAAACGGTATTATAAGTAGTAATCAGCATGGATTTATGAAAAATCGTTCTTGCCAAACCAATCTATTAACCTTCTACGATGAAGTGAGCTGCCACCTAGATAAAGGAAAGCCTGTGGATGTGGTGTATCTGGACTTTGCAAAGGCCTTTGACACCGTTCCCCACAAACGCTTACTGTACAAACTAAGGAAGGTAGGTATGGATCATAAGGTGAGTACCTGGATAGAGAACTGGCTCCAGGGGAGAGTACAGAGGGTGGTGATTAATGGGGAGTACTCGGGTTGGGCGGGTGTGGAAAGTGGGGTACCCCAGGGTTCTGTCCTGGGACCAATCCTGTTTAATTTGTTCATAAATGATCTAGAGGAGGGGATATCTAGTACAATCTCAGTATTTGCAGATGATACTAAACTAGGCATGCCAATATCTTCTATGCAGGATGTGGAAACCTTGCAAGCGGACCTGAACAAAATAACGGGGTGGGCAACTACATGGCAGATGAGGTTTAATGTTGATAAATGTAAAGTAATGCACTTGGGGGCCAGAAACCAAGCTACTCACTAGGGGGGAACCTCTGGGTGAGTCTAGGATGGAAAAGGACTTGGGGGTACTGGTAGACAACAAGCTTGGCAGTGGCATGCAATGCCAAGCCGCCGCAAGCAAAGCCAACAGAATACTGGGATGTATAAAAAAGGGGATTCACTCCAGAAATAAAGAGATTATTCTCCCACTCTACAAGACTCTGGTCCGGCCACATCTGGAGTATGCTGTCCAGTTCTGGGCACCGGTCCTCAGGAAGGATGTGCTGGAATTGGAGAAAGTCCAGAGAAGGGCAACAAAAATAATTAGGGGAATGGAGGACATCAGCTATGAGGAAAGACTACAAGCACTGAACTTATTCTCTCTGGAGAAGAGACGATTGAGGGGGGATATGATATCAATGTACAAATATTGTACTGGCGACCCGAGCATAAGGAACAAACTATTCAGAGAAAGGAGATACAATAAGACACGTGGCCACTCACTAAAACTAGAGGAAAGGCGGTTTAACATTAAAGTGCGTAAGGGGTTCTTCACTGTAAGAACGGTAAGGATGTGGAATTCTCTTCCACAAGCAGTGGTATCAGCAGGGAGCATTGATAGTTTCAAAAAACTATTAGATGGACACCTTAAAGACCACAACATACAGGGATATACAATGTACGGTTAAAAGCAAACACACACACACGCAGCATAGGTTGAACTGGATGGACTGATGTCTTTTTTCAACCTCACTGACTATGTAACTATGTAACTATGTAACAACAGATGATTGGTCCTTAATAAAGGCCTACGGACAGCCTTAAATCTCTGAAAGTTATTAATTCTTCAAGTTTAAGGAAGTTAATTCCAATCTAAGCATAAATACCTATACAGTCTTAAAAATATATAAAATCACAAAACCACAAAAACCACAGCCCATTAATTGCTGCAAGTGGATTTTAAGGATCAATTGGATAATTTACGGGAGTAGTCTAGGGATTTAAATATTCATCCCCTGATAACTTTGTTTTGACTGGTCAATACAGCTGTCCCTCCTAGTGGAACTAAGATTCTGGAAAAAAGACTCTGGTGAGGTTTGGATAAGTGTATGTCTTTGTTACTACAGACTAATGTAATTACGCATATACTTATTTAAATATAAATCTATATATATATATATATATATATATATATATATATATATATATATATATATATAATAATATATATTACAAAGGCGAAGTTTGCCTGCTGGATTGGAGAGGAGATAAAGAGGACTGTTCCCTCCAGTAAGAAGTATTTTGGCTTGCATCGGGCATCTGGGAAATCCCCCCTGTATAGGCTCCCCGACCCTCCCATTCAAGCCTTCCAAAACCTCCCGTTCAGCTCCTGAGGATACCCTTTTGTTTTTTTCTTCTATTCATCTTGTTTTAAAATAAGTTTGAAAACAAAAGGAAAGACTCTTAAAACTAACACTGGGACACTTAAGAAATATCTTAATCAAGAAGGAAGCCCTAGGAGCCCTGGATTAGAAAAGCAACAAGGAGTTAAACTAAGAGGAAGTCTGGGGGACCAGAAGAGAAACAGACTGAACAATCTATAGGAGAAGCCTCAAATCAAACCAGGGACGGGTCCAGAGTCTAGTCTCGGGAGGGGCACTGCTAGAAAACAAAGTGTTGCTTCTAGAACTGAATGTAGAACTGTGTTGCTGTAGAACGGCTGCACCCTGGACACCCTACAGGAGACTGTCAGAGATGGCAGACACAGTAGAGAAAACGGTCAGAGGCTGCAGACTTACTACAGAAGACTGTCAGAGGCTGCAGACATACTACTGGAGACTGTCAGAGGCTGCGTAAACACTCCAGGAGATGGTCAGAGGCTGCGGACACACTCCGGGAGATGACCAGAGGCTGTGGACACACTCCAGGAGATGGCCAAAGGCTGTGGACACACTCCAGGAGATGGCCAGAGGCTGTGGACACACTCCAGGAGATGGCCAGAGGCTTTGGACACACTCCAGGAGATGGCCAGAGGCTGTGGACACAATCCAGGAGATGGCCAGAGGCTGTGGACACAATCCAGGAGATGGCCAGAGGCTGTGGACATACTCCAGGAGATGGCCAGAGGCTGTAGACACACTCCATGAGATGGCCAGAGGTTGTGGACACACTCCAGGAGATGGCCAGAGACTGTGGACACAATCCAGGAGATTGACAGAGGCTGCAGACACACTCCAGGAGATTGTCAGAGGTGGTGGACACACTCCAGGAGATTGTCAGAGGTGGTGGACACACTCCAGGAGATTGTCAGAGGCTATGGACACACTCCACGAGATGGCCAGAGGCAGTGGACACACTCCAGGAGAAGGCCAGAGGCTGCGGACACACTCCAGGAGATTGTCAGAGGCTGTGGACACACTTCAGGGGATGGCCAGAGGCTGTGGAAACACTCCAGGAGATGGCCAGAGGCTATGGATACACTCCAGGAGATGGTCAGAGGCTGTGGACACACTCCAGGAGATGGTCAGAGGCTGTGGACACACTCCAGGAGATGGTCAGAGGCTGTGGACACACTCCAGGAGATGGTCAGAGGTTGTGGACACACTCCAGGAGATGGTCAGAGGCAGCTGACACACTCCAGGAGATGGTCAGAGGCAGCGGACACACTCCAGGAGATGGTCAGAGGCAGCAGACACACTCCAGGAGATGGTCAGAGGCTGCAGACACGGTACAGGAGACGGTCAGAGACTGCGGGACATGGTACAGGAGGCGGTCAGAGATGGGGGACACAGTACAGGAGACAGACATGGGGGAACACAGTACAGGAGACGCTCAGAGATGGGGGACACAGTACAGGAGAGTCTAAGAGATGGGGGGGCACAGTACAGCAGATGGTCAGAGATGGGGGACACAGTACAGGAGATAGTCCGAGATGGGGGACACAGTACAGGAGACAGATGGGGGACACAGTACAGGAGATGGTCAGAGATGGGAGACACAGTAAAAGAGATGGTCAGAGATGGGGACACAGTGCAGGAGACCAAGATGGGGGACACAGTACAGGAGATGGTCAGAGATGGGGGACACAGTACAGGAGATAGAGATGGGGGACACAGTACAGGAGATGGTCAGAGATGGGGGACACAGTACAGGAGACAGATGGGGGACACAGTACAGGAGATGGTCAGAGATGGGGGACACAGTACAGGAGACAGAGATGGGGGACACAGTACAGGAGATGGTCAGAGATGGGGGACACAGTACAGGAGATGGTCAGAGATGGGGGACACAGTACAGGAGACAGATGGGGGACACAGTACAGGAGATGGTCAGAGATGGGGGACACAGTACAGGAGAGATGGGGAACACAGTACAGGAGATGGTCAGAGACCTTTCAGAAATGCACAGATTTGCACTTGAACAGCTCAGGGTTTCAGGTTAGCAGTTATGCTGTCTATGGAGGGAAAGACATACCTGGCCATCAGGCACTTTTAGAGGTCCGGGGGCGGGGCATCCACTTAAATCTTCTCTCCTTCTACTCCATCCAGAGTACATAGGCTGCATGAGGCGGGGTCAGAGCATCAGTGGAGCTCCTGGCCGTGCCCCCTCTTTGCTAGCTGAACAATGCAGAAGTCAGGGGCGGGGCTCTCGGCTCCTACTACAATGGCTCATTACCGAGTGCACAAGCTGAAAGGGGTGGAGTCAGAGCATCAGTGGAGCTCCCGGCCCCACCCTCTCTCTGCCGGCTGTGTAATACAGCGCTGCTTCCTGTGTCCCCAGTGCGCTCTGCGGTGCTATTATCAGGGCCCCGAATTGCAGACAGCGCGGGGCAAACAGGGAAGCTCCTTTGGATGTCAGGGGAAGGGGGGGCAATTGACCCGTTGCCCCTCCCCCCCGGATCCGCCCCTGAATCAAACAATAGAGGGAATGGGATTAGAAAGTGAGATGGAATTAAGTAACATGGAAGAATTAAATCAGTACCCTCAGTTTCTAACAAAAAATTAAATAGCGGAAATGTTTAAAAAACTGGAGGATACTATTAAGAAAGAAATGTAAATTTTGCATGATAATTTGGGACAGATGTTAATTTGGTTTGAAGAAACAGAAGGAATAGTGGAGACTGAGATTGAAGAGATTGAGGAATTAAAAGATCAAGTGAAGAAACTGAAGCTAGAGCAAATGTGACTGTCTTATAAAGCGGATGATCAGGAAAATCAAAATAGGAGGCAAAATTTAAGGATCCGAGGTGTACCAGAACAGGAGAAGGAAGATTTGAGGGAGAAGATGAACAAAGTATTCAACCCTATGCTGGGTCAGCCAAAAGAATCCCCATTGGAAATAGAGAGGATTCATAATATTAGGAAACCCCCAAATATATCAGCAGAAGTTCCCAGAGACATAATTGTAAGATTTCAGAACTATGAAGAAAAAGCAAAAATCTGGAAATAAATATGAGGAATATCAGCGTTGGATTATGGGGGGGGGGGGGGAGTTACAGATATTTACAGATCTGGCTCCTGAAACCCTGAATAGAAGAAGGCTTTTGAGACAGATGAAGGGAAAAAATATAAAATATAGTTGGGGTTTTCCTGCTTGTTTAGTGGGGCAGAAAGATGGTCATTCAGCAAGGCTAAGGTTCCCAGAAGATCTGATAGAGTTCTTCAATAGTTCTTCAATAGGCTGGACTTACAGACTCCAGAACTTCCTGGATGGGCCGAAGAAAGAAGGAATCAGGGGAGATGGCAAAAGACTCCTTCTATAACCCAAAATAAGTGATGAAAGTGAACAATGCGATATCATGACTTGTATAGACAAGGGTGCTCAAAGGAGGGGGGGGGGGAGAGGGAGGTGGGGGGGGTGGGGAGGAAAAGGAGGTTTTTGAAGGAGTAAATTTAAAGAGAGGAAAAGTATAAGGGTAGGATGTAGATGAAAAATAGGGAGGAGGAGTTAAATCTTACTCAAGAGAATTAGTGATGGGGATGATATAAAGATAAATAAAATAAGTTGTAAGAACCCGTCAGGCCATTCGGATCACGGCAGTGCCTCTGGTCCCATTCCCTAAGTCGACGGGAAGGAAATTGACGGGTGTACGTGATCAGAGTCAGACCCTAAGATTATGGAGTTGTTGGGGAAAAGAAACCAAAGGGCTCCCCCGCTGACTTTAAGGTCAGTCATGGACTAATTTTGTTGGGAGGGGGGGGTGTGTTTTTCCGGGGGGGTTGTGTTTTTCTGGGGATAGATGTGGATGGGCTCCTTCTCTTCTTCTTCTTTGAAGTCCCCTTTCTCCCTTCCTCCAAGAAGGTGAAAAGCTCAGAGATAAATTCTCGAGAAAGTGGTTATGATGTTAATGCAAAGGGAGGGAGAGTGAAAGAAGAGCAGAGAAGATTAAAAAGGAAAAATGGATGCGAATAAAATTAAACTCTTAACGTATAATGCAAATTTATTGAATACCTCAGTTAAAAGACATAAGATACTTAGAGAAATTCAATATTATTCAGCAGGAATTGTTTTCCTACAAGAAATCCACCTTTCCCATGATTCCAAAATGTAATTATATTTAAAAAAATATTGGATTTGGTATTATGCAGATTCAACATCCAGTAGGGCGAAAGAAGTGGCAACTGGATTTGCAAATGAGGTAAGATTTCAGATAGGAGAAAGAAAGTTAGATCCAGAAGGTAGATTTACGTTTTTGAAAGGAGAACTATTCAATATGAAAGTGACTTTGGCCAACATTTACTGCCCTAATAACAATCCCATGTACTGTATTATTTAAGCTCTAGGGAAACTTAATGAATTTAAGGAAGGTAAGGTAATAGTAGCGGGTGGTTTTGATTCTGTTATGGATCCTTAGCTCAATGCTTTGTCCCATATGGGGAGGAGGGGAGTCGAAAAGTTTAGGAGCAATAAAAAAAATTCTGTATCAACATCAATTGGTTGATATTTGGAGAATTCAACACCCTAGAGAAACATATTACTCCTTTTACTCCTCCGCACATGTAACCTACTCGAGTTTGGATTATAATTTAGTTGAACATAGGTTGTTGGAAGTAGTTGGAAAGACATCAATTGAAACTATAACTCTATCAGATCATGCTCCTTTAAGGGGGTAACTAAAAATGACAGAGGAAGGGGATAGGGTTAATAACTGGAGGTTAAATGATTTGTTAATACAGGAATGGGAAACCATAGATAAAATTAGGGAAGCACTAGAGTTTTATTTTAAGACAAATGTGACACAAGATGTATCAATGGCTACAATTTAGGAAGCACATGAAGCTTATATCAGAGGGATATTAATATTGATCGGGCCCAGAAAAAGAAAGAGGTGGATTTGGACAAATAAAATCTTAAAAGATCTAGCCAAGCTAGAACAAAGGCATAGGAAAGGGAATGAAAAGGAAATTCAACAGCTACTTGTGTTAAAAAGATAGGAATTAAATATGTAGATGGAAAAAGCTGCGCTACACAATTGATACACTGGAAAGTCAATCAGCAATGGTTCAAATGTTCAGAGATCATAATAAAGTCATGGCAAGTAGCACAGATTGAACATATGTATTAAAATAGGACAGTCCAAGAATAAGGATTCCAAAGTGCAAATGAAGAAATGGTAAATCCGCCACTAAAGATCACTTCTAACAGCCGCAGTGAAGCATGCTAGGGGTATGCGCTTTACCAGATGGAAAAGGGTTATCAGCATTGTATACTCTCAGAATAGCCAGCTGCAAAGAGAACACCTCTCCTGACCTGGTCCTGTTGTATACAAGGAACCGCCACGTCCAGCAAGTGAAAAGCACCGACCACCTCGTCCAAATCAATGATTAGCTATACATGTATAAAGAAAGAAGGGGCCACAATAGTGCAGATGGTCTATGCAGTTTTAATGGGTAAACAACGAAATACACTCACAGTTTGTCAGATGAATAAGTGCTTGTCAAAGATTTCAAAGATTTCAAAAACACCGCCGCTGCCCGGCTTCCGGATGCAGAGTAGTGACGTCAGCACGCCTTCCCTACGCACGTTTCGTCACAACTGACGCCTTCCTGGGGCATAAATATACTTAAAGAACAAGAAACCAGGAGAATATTTATTAGAGTAAAAGAAGAGAGATATCAGTGGAGGAATAAACCAGGGAAATATCTATCAAATATAATAATAAAAAAAAAAAAATCTAGGGGATTTATAGAAGAAATAAAAAAATAGGGCAAGGGACTGAGTCTATGCAACTAAGGGAATTGCTGAGGAATTTTAGAAGTACTATAGCGATCTTTATGCGGTAAGACCAGAAGATGAAAGGAGCAATGACTTAGAAAGAGAGGTAAAGATCCAGGAGTTTTTGAAAGAAGCTAGATTGCCAAAACTGATAGATTTATAAAGAGACATATCTCAAGAAGAAATCTCTAACGCTGTTAAAGAATTATATAGGAAAGAGCCCGGGGACGGACGGTTATTCAGCAAGCTATTATAAAAAATTTAAAGACATACTGGTCCCCCAATTAGAGGTGTACTGGAACTCACTGAAGGATGAAATGGAGATGGAGAAGGAAGCGGCATTAGCTCATATTATAGTGATCCCCAAAGAAGATAAGGATTCATCGCAATGTTCAAGTTATAGACCGATATCTTTATTAAAAATTGATATAAAACTACATTTTGCCAGGGAGAGAAGGCAGAAATAATGGAATTAGATCTTTATTGCTTATTCAAAATGCGAAAAAAGAAACTCTGCCTTCTCTCCTTTTATCAGTAGATGTGGAAAAGGCCTTTGATTGAGTGGACTGGAGGTTTATGATGGCAAAATTAGAAAATCTAGGTATAAGAAAAAGAATGAGTCAGTGGATTAAATTGCTGTACAGAAGATCAAGGCAGCAGTTAAAATAAATGGGACTCTTTCAGAGGCCTTTGAGCTGAGAAATAAGACGAGAAAGGGCTGTCTTATGTCTCCCTTGCTGATCATTCTGACATAAGAGCCCTTATTGGCAACAATAAGGAACTGTATATATACAAGAGGTTTAAGAATAGGTGATGTTGAACATAAAAAGACTGCATATGAGGACAATATTCTGTTTTTTGTTCCTAGCCCCAGAATAACTTTACCTATGCAAAATTTTGAAATGTTATGGAGATCAATCTAATTTTAAAATAAACTCTAAAAAATCAGAAATACTAAATGTGATGGTACCCACCGTCACTGGGAGTGAAAGACAGATACTTATTGGTTTGGATTGCTTCAAGTGGGACAGTAATATTTGTCAACAATATATCTCAAAGAATATAGGAAGACTCTGGGACTCTAGGCCTAGCTGCCTATTGCCACAGTCAGACCCCTAGCAGATAATATCATCAGCTCAATCACCTGTCTTCCACACCTCGTAATTATGCTAATTTACTCTGTGTTTAGACTTCTAATAATGTGTATTCCATGTACTTAGGAGACGGACAGACTGATACTGGGGTCTCTTTCCATTGTCTGTATAATAAGGTGTTCTGTTATGATAATTAGGATAATGTATAATTTTGTATTTTGTTTTAGCTTTGTTGCCGGGCAGTCTTGTCATCCCAGGCTGGTTTAAGTGCGTTGAGTTAATTAGCATGTGAATAGTGATGGACGAACATTGGACGGGGCGGTTCGCGAACGCCATCAACCTTTTCCCTGTTCGAGATGTTCTGGTGCGAACCGAACAGGGGGGAGTTCGGCCCGTCACTACCTATCATTCACAAAAAATGACCATTGCTATAATCAGTACAATACTTACATTTGCAACTCAATATATAATATCACTACATGGACCAATGAAGGAAATACATTAAATTCTCAATGTCTTTCATGAACCAAGGATCCATTTCTTCATGAGAGCACAATATTTGTACAATCATTCAAATACATTAATTATAAACATCAACATGAAAACCAATCATATGGTATGATGCAACAGTTTACATGCAAGAGCTTGTATTAGGCCAAAGCCAATATAATAAAATCATTACCACCACTCATATATGCAAAATATAAACTGTCTGGATTGGGTCCATGGGAGCTAGATGAAATATTTTCACTCCACATTAAATCTATGGGTATTATAATGATAATAAATGGAATCTGCTAATATCAAGATAATCTAGTAACCTAAAGGTTTAGCGACCTTCCCAAAGATATCTACGCAAATTAAAGAAAGGGGAGGCATATACAGTTAGAAGGCCTATGCAGAGTCTTCACTTGTTAGTGGACAACTGGGGAGCCTCAGGAGGATATATTTAGCCCAGTGTTTCTCAACATTTTTTAGATGCTGCACCCTTTACCATTTTAGCCCCAGAAGGTTTACCCCCTTCATGACCAGGCCATTTTTTTGTGGTATGGCACTGCGTAATTTTAACTTACAATTGTGCGGTCATGCAACACTGTACACAATCAAAATTGATGTCCTTTTTCCCACAAATAGAGATTTCTTTTGGTGGTATTTGATCACCTCTGCGGTTTTTATTTTTTGCACTATAAACTAAAAAAGGCCGACAATTTTGAAAAAAAAAAAAAATTTTTTACTTTCTGCTATAATACATAGCCAATAAAAAAGAAAAACTAAAAAAATCGAATTTCTTTATCAATTTAGGCTAATTTGTATTCTGCTACATATTTTTGGTAAAAAAAAAAATCCCAGTAGGCGTATATTGATTGGTTTGCAAAAAAGTTATCGCGTCTACAAACTATAGGATGTTTTTATGGAGTTTTTATTTATTTTTTTTACTTGTAATGGTGATCAGTGATTTTTTAGCGGGACTGCGACATTGCGACGGACAAATATGACACCCCGTGACACTTTTTGGGAACCGGTGACACCAATACAGTGATCAGTGCTAAAAAAAAATGCACTGTCACTGTGCTAATGACACTGGCAGGGAAGGGGTTAACATCAGGGGCAATAAAAGGCTTAAATTTGCTTTCTCACTGTGGGGGGTGCTTTTTCTGTGAGAAGACCAAGATCCGTGTTCCTGCTTAGCAAAAACACAGGATCTCTGTCTCCCCTACTAGCAGAACAGCGATTTGCCTTGTTTACATAGACAGACTGCCATTCTGCCTCTCTTGGGAACTATTGTGGGTCCTGACAGACATCAGGTCCAGCAGGTCCGCTGATTGGCTCCCCCTGTGTCCAATCGCCAGGAGCTTGCGCAGACGGGCAAGAGTGAAATCATGTACCTGTACATGATTTTGTGCAGGAGAGCCACCACAGCACAGTATATATACATGGGGCAATCGGCATGTGGTTAAAAGTGTGCAAAATCCTGAGGGACCCCAGTCTAAAATATAGTAAAATGCAAATGTTCCTTATCAGTGAGAAACCTGAGCCTGTGATGATGCACTCAACCACTTTTAATAAATAACTACACATCAAAAGCCCCTCCTCACATGAAAGGTCCCCCATCACGTCAGAGTCCCCCCTATACAACAAAGTCCTCCCTATATGTCAAAGTCCCCATTATAAGTCAGAGTCCTCCCATCAGACTCCCAACATCCCACCAAGCCTTCTCATCACACCAGAGTCCACCCTCACAGAATCTCTCCAAATCACAGAGCTCCCCAATACACATTACCCTAAATCACACAGTCCCCCCATTCACAAGGTCCTCTCTTCACATCAAAGCCTACCAGCAGTGTGGTAGGGGCCGGTAAGTGGAGCAGGTCTAGAAAAGCCAGACTTCCATCCTCTCCAGAATGCTGGGGTGGACATGCATGCTGCCTGCCATGGATTAGCATCATGAGTTGCCATTTTTACAAGCAAGCGAGCCACCAACATCATAGCAATAATTTACATTACACCTACTGCCCTAGAGAATTCTTGGTTGCTATGGTGCAATGAGAATAATTGGTTTACCTTCAAATTGTTACTACTGAAAAAACACAAGTAAATGTACGTCCCCACTTCTCCTCTACCAATGACTGTTTAAATAATTCTAGATTGTAAGCTCTAACGAGCAGGACCCTCTGATTCCTCCTGTATTGAATTGTACTGTAACTGTATTGTCTTCCCCCACACTGTAAAGCGCTGCGCAAACTGTTGGCGCTATATAAATCCTGTATAATAATAATATAAATTTAGTTAAAAATTAATCTGTGTTGTATCTATTGCAGATAGTGAGAACTGTATGAATTGTCCAGAGGAAGAATGGCCCAATGAGAAGAAAGATCGTTGTATTCCAAAACCCATTGAATTCCTTTCCTACACTGATGGCATTTCTAAAGTATTCCTAACAGTTTCAGTTTTACTCTCCGTTGTGACTGTTTTAATAAAGGGGATTTTTATATCTTATATGAACACCCCCATCGTCAAAGCTAATAACAGAAATCTGAGTTTTCTTCTCCTCGTCTCCATCTTGTTGAGCCTCCTCTGTGTGTTTTTGTTCATTGGTCAGCCACTGGATATAACCTGTATACTGCGTGTCATGACATTTGGAGTCCTCTTCTCCATAGCCATCTCCTCTCTTCTTGCTAAAACAATCATGGTTTACATTGCCTTCAAAGCCACCAAACCTGACAGCTACTGGAGGAAATGGCTTGGACACAAACTGGACAGTTCCATAGTATCAGTGTGTTCATCCATTCAAGTAATAATATGTCTTATTTGGTTGTCCTCTTCTCACCCTTTTAAGGAAATGGACACTCACTCATATAAAGACAAGATTGTCATTCAGTGTAATGAAGGGTCAGTTATCGGGTTCTACTCTGTGTTGGGTTATATGGGGTTTTTGGCAGCTGTGAGTTTTGTTCTGGCTTTCATGGTGAGGACATTACCGGACAGTTTTAATGAGGCCAAGTACATCACCTTCAGCATGCTGGTGTTCTGCAGTGTCTGGATTTCAATGATCCCAGCCTATATGAGCACTAAAGGGAAATACATGGTGGCTGTGGAGGTATTTGCCATATTGGCCTCAAATGCTGGACTTCTAAGCTGTATATTTTTTCTAAAATGTTTCATTATCTTATTTAAACCTGAATTGAATACACAATCATGTTTACTTGATAGAAAAAATAGACATGAGTAACTACTCAGGGATCTGTTTAATAATGTTTTCACACAAGAGACACACGGTGTCATATAGTTACATAGTCTATTTTTAAATACTCAGGTAGTTAGATGGTAATGAAACCTTGAGCTAGAAGTGGATGATGGTTTATTGTTTATCAAACCAAGGTGATACTACAATCACTCTGGGTTGTGTATTAAAACTCTGATCTAGAAATTGGACAGCCATACCAAATTGAGTCCAAAATTAAATGCATTCCAATTTTTTTTTTTTTTACGTAATTTTTATTGATTTTTCCAAACAAAAATAGAAATAACAGTAACAGTATTGATAGTGTGAATATCCGTAGCAGTACAAATATTAGCATGTAAACTACAAAGGTTAGTACAAGCAATAATGTAAACATACAAACAAACAATAAGGCAACAATTGAACGACATGGACATTTATTAAATGAGTTAGCAATGTTAATCACCACATATGGGTATATAGTGAGTTTAGGTATACCAAAAAACCCAGGCTTCCCATTGCTTATCAAAGAGACTGGAAGAGGAGGTTTTTCTAGCAGCTAGAAGTTTTTCATATTCATAATTTAGGTTAACCTGTGTTACCACTTCAGATGGGTTTAGGGAGTCATTATCCTTCCAATGTCTAGCTATAACCAACTTAGCTGGCAATAGTATGTGGATCACAAGTGTCCTGTAAGTAGTAGGATAGTTATTTATGTTTATGTGGAGGAGAGCAAGAGCTGGATTAGGTGGGGTCAGTATCTCTGTGATTTCGGCAAGAATTTGGAAAATTTTCTTCCAATAACTGGTAAGACTGATACAAGACAAGAGAAAGTGGTAAATGTTAGCTGATTGGCTACATGTCCTCCAGCATAGTGGAGAATAGGAGAGGATTCATTTCGCTAGTTGGACTGGTATCCTGTACCACCTTGCTACTATTTTGTTGTGATAGGTCCCAGTGGTTGGTGCAGTGAGATGCCTTGTGGGTAGATCTGAATGCTTGTGACCATTGTTCGGTAGAGAATTGTTGTCCAAGGTCAGATTTCTACTTCAGCACCGGGGGGTGGGGGGGGGGGGTTGTCTAATACATGCTTGTTTTGGATAATATTATAGAAGAGTGATATACCCTTTTTCACTTCTTGTGTTGAGGTATAGAATTCCCAGGCCTGAGTGTCTAAGCATATTTTGGGTGGAGGGTGTCGGATCAGAAGGTTCTTAATCCGTGTATATGCATACGCGAGGTTGGAGGGTAAGTCATATTCCATAGATAAGGTATTCAATGGTTTGACCATATTGGCTTCCATGATATCATCCATCCATTGTACCCCATGGTCAATCCATTTCTGCATGGACAGGTATGGAATAAGCAATTCCAAGGTTTTAATGGGTATACGGAGGTTTTTGGTGCGGGGATTATGTTTGGAATGCAGAAATAGCTTTCGCCAGGCTAGAAGAGGTGCCTGTGTTGTAGGTGGTAGGTTTGACATGCTAAGTGGTTTCCAAGTGTCTGCAAGTAGTAGAAGGTGAGGAGTGGGTGTATTTGAAGCTGATGCTTCTATATTTACCCATAAAGTTTCCGAGTGATCCATAAACCACAGCTTTAATTGTGCTAGGTGGGTAGCAATGTAGTAATCTTTGACATCTGGCCAACCTGTGCCTCCTGCCGATTTATGTTTTACAAGGTGTTTAATCGAGCATCTTGGTTTCTTCCCTTACCACACAAAGTGTCTAATAAGTCCATTCATTTCTTTAATGTATTTCAGTTTGATAGGGAGGGGGATGGTGCGGAACAAGTGGAGAATTTTTGGTAGCTCCCTAATTTTGAACGAAGCCAGTCTGCCTATCCAAGGCATTTCATGTTTTGCCATGCGTGCGAGATTTTGACGGATGTCAGCGATAAGGGGTTTGAAATTGATGTCAACTATGTCAGATAATTTGGCTGACAGATTGATTCCTAGGTAGGGGATGTTGTTATTGGCCCAAGTGTAAAATGGAAATTGTTGCATCAGGTGTTTTTTGGTGTGATTTTTAAGCCCTAGGTCTAATATAAGCGATTTGTGGAAATGTACTTTATAATAGGATACTGAGCTAAAGTGTGTAAGGATGACATGGGTGAATGGGAGGGAAATGATGGGGTTAGATAATACCAGGATTACATTGTCTGCGAAAAGGTTAATTACAAGTGATTTATGGGGGGTGTGGAAACCTTTAATATGTGGGTGTGATCTTATAGCTTTGGCAAGAGGTTTGATCATTACATTAAAAATAGCTGGTGACAAGGGGCAGCCTTGTCGCTTACCGTTTGAGATTTTGAATGGTTTAGACAGAAAACCTGAAGTAAACACCCATGCAGACGGTTGTGAGTATAAGGCCATAATAGCAGCCAAGATTCTCCCTTGGAACCCAAATTTATATAGTACTTCCTTCAAGTGACCCCATTGTATTCTACTGTGTTTTATGGAATTGAGTCAAGTGGATTATGTTGAGTATGCGTCTGGTCGTGTCGGATGCTTGTCTTTCTTTAGTGAAGCCCAATTGGTCTGGCTTGACCAAAGTGGGGATCACATCAAACAGGCGTTTAGCTAGGAGTTTGTTGTAGATCTTGATATCTGTGTTAAGCAAAGATATAGGGCGAAAATTAGGTGGGGTGGTTGGGGGTTTCCCAGGCTTGGGTAAGGTTACAATGTGGGCGCTCAGCATTTCTGCTGGAAAGGTATTCGATTCTGCAGCTGTCATGAACAGTGCATGTAAGTGGGGCGCTAAAATGGATTGAAATATCTTATAATATTCATTGGTTATCGGGTCCTGGGGACTTGTCGTGAGGTATAGTGGATAGGACTTGGTGAATTTCCTTGAATTTCCTTGAAAGTAAAATCAGTGTTCAAATTGTCGAATTGATCAGCAGTCAACGTGGGCAAATTAACGGAGGCTGGAAATTTATTGATAGAGGATTGAGTCGTTTGAGGCGTGGAGGGGTCGTTTGAAGGTCATAGAGTGAACCATAGTACTCGGCAAATGCATCTGCAATTTTTGGGGGGTTTTCAATTTTCACGGTTTGAGATGTGGTAAAATATATGAGGTATTTTGGATCTGGTGTTCTGGAGTTTAATTCTATTGGCTAGAAATTTCCCCGCTTTCTTATGGTTTCTATAGTATCGGAGTTTGAGGCATCGCATATGGTTGTCATCTTCAATACATAGATTCTCTCTAAGTTTGTTGAGGGGTTTCGATAGTCGTGTAGATAATGCAAAGGATGCTACTGATTTCAGCTAGGAGAGAGTCCAGCTGTTGAGCTTTCTGCCTTCTGATGCGGGATCTTGATTGGATCAATATCCCACGGATAAATGCTTTGTGAGCATTCCAGTTAATGAATGGGTTTTATTTCCCGTGGGTCATTGGTTTGAAAGAAATTTTGTAGATGTTACATTATCAACTTTTGGCAGTCAGAGTTTTGGATTATTGAATTGTTGCATCTCCCGATGCGTGTGGGCAGGTGTGAGTTGGCCTCTGTAATGTGCAGGGATATGGCCGCGTGGTCCGACCACAAAATATCGTGGATAGACGACTCGGCTACTAATTGTAATATTATCAACCAAGTAGAAATCAATCCTAGAATATGAATTGTGCCTAGTAGAGTGAAATGTATAAGTTCTTTCTTCAGCGTGTTGACAGCGCCAGGCGTTGTACACCTCTTCTGCAAGTAGAAGGCCCCAGAGAGATGAGTGTCGCGACTTGTCTGGGGAGGAGGTGTCGAGGCTGGGGTCCACTACTGAGTTAAAGTCCCCGCATATCACGAAACTGCCCTGTCGCACCTTAGAGAGTTTGGCAAAAAGTTTGTGAATAAATCTCATTTGGTGCTAGTTGGGAACATATACTGTCGTAAGGTATACAGTTTACCATTCAGTTTACAGATCAGAATAATATACCTCCCTTCTGGGTCTAGATGTGATTACACAAGGTTGAAAGACACTGAGTCCTTTATTGCCAGAAGATTTTTTTTTCGCCATTATGGAGGACTGGAACATGTGGGGAAAGTTCCTGTGGGAAATTTGGGGCATAGAGTGTTTGTGGAAGTGGGTTTCCTGGACAGCCACTATGTCTGTGTTGTGTTTGGTCGCTTATGACCATAAAGAGCGCCTCTTCGCCGGGTGGTTGAGTCCTCTGGCGTTTATGGAGAAGATTTTAAGGGTCATAGTTATTTAGATGGGAAATGTGTGTGAGGTGGTTGGCAGTTGAATAACAGTTTTGGGTCATCCAAAGTTGGCAAGGTTTAGGCTTCTGCATTGAAGGAAGATTCAGAGATGCCATCAATAGAGCATTGCTGGAGTATGAGTCTCTGGTGCTTGAAATTTGATGGGGTGTTGGCCCTAGTCTAGACCAATTGTGATCCAGTGAGGGGTATCAGTTGTAGCAGAGCTTGTGAAGACAAGGGTGATGATGAGGTGAGTTGGTGAGTCCGTGCATTACCTGAGAGTAGTTAGGATTGTTGCCTAGGATATCATAAAAGTAAATCCAAAAAAATAACAAACATTTAAAAAAAGAAGGGCCTAAAAAGGCCCGTGCAGCGTGTGCTGCATAGGTAGTAAGGGGACAAGGGTATGGTGTAGTGTATCGCTGAAAACATCCAGGGAATCTATGCGTGTGTAAGAGTTTTTGAGTACAGGAGTTCAGGACAGCAGTCATTCCTTCTTGTTTGACTTCCTGTGTTGAACCACTTGCCAATCTGGGGTGAGATGGTGGATTTCAGCAGAGGAGGAAGAGGATGAAGGGGCAGAGGTAATTTGATGGTCATGGGGAATTATACCCCATTCTCACAGGAGACGGATACCATTTTGCATAGAGGTGATGAGATGTGTGGATCCGTTGTGGGTGATAATGAGTTTGGCTTGATACTTCCACTTATAAATAATTTTTTCGTTTCGAAGCGCCTTGGTAATGGTTGAAAGGTTCCTTCTTTGTTGGAGTGTATATTTAGAGTAATCAGGGAGAAGTTGTAGGTTAGCCGCGTGCATTGGAATATTCTCCGCTTTGGAGAAGGTATCTAAAATGCGTATCTTGATTTGGGAAAAAATGAACTCTGAGAATCACATCTCTAGGTACATCTGGCAGTAAATATGAGGGTTTAGGGATTCTGTGCACCCTGTCTATGGTCAGGTCTGCAGGTGTTAAAGATGGAATCAAGTCCTTAAACAGGGAGCGGCCATAGTGTGGTAGCTGCTGGGAAGACACAGATTCCGGGACCCCACGTATCTTGATGTTGTTCATATGGGAATGATCCTCAAGGTCAGTTAATTTAATGTTAATGAGAGAGAGATCATCTTGCTGAGATGTATGTGAATCCACTAGTGCATTAAATGAGGAAGTGACCGCTCTAATTTTGTTCTTTGCCTGGTGCACTCTTTCACCCAATTCATATACTTCAGCTTTACATTGTTGTATAGAGGCTACCATATCTGCCTGTAGTGAGGCCCTGACTGACAGCAGCATATCTTTCAGAGTCATATCTGAAATGGGCAGACCTGTAGTAGGGAAGTGTACAATGGGATCCAATTGATGAGAGGCTGGCTACGATGACACAGGCATGGGGCCCATCTCAGCATGCTCCATGAAGTCCTGATGTTCCTCGGTGTCTCAGCGGAGCTTTGACTTCAAGGGGCTCCTGGTGGAGGGTGTACTAGAGCCCAAGATAGGCGAGGGGGAGTCCAGGTAGTCTGCGCGTCCCACTGTGTCTGCATTGAAGCTCGATTCCACGTTTTTGTGTCCCGCCACTAGAGGCTGTAGTGCGGGCGGCGTCTCATGTCTCCGGCAACCATTTTGTGAAAGTCTCTGTGGCATTGTGGGAAAATATTCAGATAATTTTCTCACCGCTGATTGTTCGGCCCGGTTCCTCCTCATGCCAGGGTGTGGAGCAGGTGTTCCAAGACCTGGGGATGCTGTTGGAGAGTCATAGGGTGTCCTGTGGCTCTTATTGTAGGCTGTATTCCCTGGATGTGGAGTGGAGCTCTCTCAGTGAGCGGCCATCTCGCTGCGCGGTCACCACGCCCCCATGTATTCCCAAATTTAATTGGGTACTGATGAATTAATATATGTGTGTGTTCACAGTGCAACCCATCTTAATTCATTAGTTATGTCTGAGTCACCAGACTATCAACCCTATATTTTGTTAAGACTTGGTAAAGGGGCTGATGTTGGAGCCCTGAAATGTTCTTATTTATCCCGTTAATATTTAAAATAAACCCTGTTTGTGTTGCACTTCAACATGAAAATTAAGATTTATTTTTATTTTTTTAAAGATTTTTTAATAAACCCTCTAGTGTCCATCAGTCAAAGTTCTCCTTATGGCAGCCTCTTCTGCTATTGCCCAAAACTGAGCCCTAATGCCTATTTTATATGGGCAGAACTCCCCTAAAGGCCTGCTCTGCTGATCTCCTAAAGAAAAGAGCAGAACAGCCATTTGACAGGTCTGTGTTCACTCAGTTTATGCAGAGCAGACACAGACACAGCTCACTCTGTTCTATGGACAGTCGGATGTAAACAGACTGGCTACTTATTTATAACCAGCTGCCATCTCATCCGATCTGGCTAGACAGAGGGGAGCGGATCCCTTTTGGTTTGTTTTTGCCTGATCTGATCAGATTGGAGATAGGTGGATCAAAACCACCAGAATCATTTTACATTTGCTGCTTCATAGAGGAGAATGGGGGGTCCAATCGGGTCCACCTGAAAAACAGACAGGCGGACCTGATCAGACCTTCTGTGTGGAAAAGGCCTAATATTTTTTGTTCAAAATAATTATGTTTCATAATGTTCATTAAATGTTCTATTAGTTAATTGGGTCAAATTAACATTTGGTTTTTTTTTTAAGAAATATTTATTGATTTTTCAGCAAGTTACAAATTATACAACAGTCCACTCAAAACACGAGTGTAAAAGTACAACAGTAGAACATGTTTGGTATACAGTGGGTAGAGTAATGGCTCATACAACTGAAATCAAAGCAAATGAACCGAGGTGCCAAGAGACCAAAACTAATGTCAGCCAAGAGAGAAGGGAGGGAGGGGGGGGGAGGAGGGGGAGTGGGAAAAGGCGAGAGCAGAGTGAATGCCCTGTGGGGAGAGGGAACAAGCGGGGTAGAGCAGTAGAACTGGAAGAGGGGGGAAGGAAGGAGGAGGAACATGGGGGGTAAGGAAGGGAGGGAGGGGTGACCAGGTTAGCAGACATATCAGTATCAAAGAATTATCTAGGTATATCACATATGTTTGATGACCAACTACAGCCAGAGGGGATAAAAAGGGGGGGGGGAACAAGGACAAGGCCTGATGATCTTTCAGCAGGTAGTAATATTATAGGGCAATTCAGACCATCTTCATAATCCAGGAGGAGGGGGGGAAGAGAAGTGGGAGTCAAGGGAGTACTCTAGTGAGCTGTATCAGCCTCTGTGTTAAATGGCGGAGGAGAAGTGTTCGGGTGGAAAAGCACCAAATACGCCTGCCATTTCCTCCAGAACTTAATTGGGTTGGACTTGAAGACAGACAGGTCCAGATGATCCTTGGCAAGCAGGCTATCCAAGTCCGATTGCAGCTCTTTCACAGTGGGTGGGGAGGGGGCTATCCAGTGTCTGAGAATGGTCCTACGGGCAAGCATTAGGCACGTAGAGATCCAGGCTTTATGGGCAAGCAGTATAGACGCCTGGGTTTTATCATGTGTGACATAAGCAAGCAGAGGTTTATTGTCCAAAAGACCAAACAACAGTGGAAGGGGATTTTTCGTGGGTTGGAGGCCCGTGACCCTATGTATCAGAAGTTCCACGCTGTTCCAGAAGGATGACACAATCGGGCAACTCCACAGCGGGTGGTGTAACGTAGGGCGGTGCGCTGAGCACCAGGAGCATCCTTGGAATGGAACATGCAGGGGAGAGGACGAAAAAGGAGAGTAGGCATGGTGGAGTATTTTCAGTTGCTGCTCCCTCCAAAATTCGTTAGTGTTGAAGGCACATGTGGTGGTATACCCCGCTACCAAGAGCCGCTTGGAACCAGTAATATTCAGGGCCTTGTCCCATGAAGATTTGGTAAAGTCCAGTCGTGTGTCCAGTATTGTGGCCTGAAGAGGGCGGTAGACGTGGGCGAGTTTAGGATGTTCCACAGATAGGATGGTATCCAAGATGGAAGGCAGGAATCGCTTTGATCTGTCCCTGCACAAAGCCATGGCATGGGAGGTGACCTGATGTATATGCAGGAAATGGTGAACAGGGAGTTTATACAGGTGTTGCAGGTCTTCAAAGGGGAGAGGTGCACCCGTTGTCAAGTCAAATAATTGAGCAAAAGTCCTTAGTCCTTCCTGGGCCCAGGTGGAGTAGACGCTTTCCAGTTCCATTGAGCACAGGGACGGGTTCCCCGCTATAGGGAGGTGTTGGGATATGTACTGCGGTAGACCCAACTTTTTCCTAATCTCCCTCCATGCCACAAGAGTATCTCGGAACAAGATATTCGACCTGAGATTTGGGGGGAGATCCTTTAGTTTGCTATGCAGGAGCCCTGCTAGGGAAAAAGGGACCGGGATTTGTGATTCCAAAGAAAAATTTGAGAACCTAGAAGACCCCTTCAGCCAATCCATACCCACTCTCAACAGGCAAGATAAATTGTACAGTCTAATATCGGGTAGGTTTACGCCCCCAAGTGACTTGGGGGGGTATAGTTTGGGGAGAGAGATCCTTGACCTTTTGGTTTTCCACAAGAACCTGGAAAGGGATTTGTGTAAGGTGTTAATGTCAGTGTGTTTAATAAGCAGGGGAAGTGTCTGCATAAGGTATAACAATTTAGGGAACGTGACCATTTTATAGAGGTGACACCTGCCTAGGAGAGACAACGGAAGGGAGACCCAATTGTCTAGTTCTACAGCCAGTTTCGCTATCAATGGGGTATAGTTTAGTTGGTACAGGGAGTCGGGAGATTTACCTATATGAATACCCAGGTACTTAACACTGGTTTCGGCAATGGCAAAGGGGGATTGCGAGGTCCACTCTAGAGAGCGCGGTTGGCCGAGAGGAAGTATTTCACTCTTCGTATAGTTGATGCGCAGACCTGAGCACAATTTAAATCTGTCGAATATATCCTTGAGGTAAACAATAGAATATCATCTGCGAATAGGGTGGATTTAATTTCCTCTCGACCAATCCAAATGCCCTTCAGGGGGGAAGCGAAGGATAAGTGTCTGGAGAGGGGTTCTAAAGCCAAGTTGAATAATAGTGGGGAGAGGGGGCAGCCCTGCCTGGTCCCCTTGTGCAGGGGGATGGGTTCTGATATAATATTGGAAGTTACAACATTAGCCGTAGGGGATGCATACATCGCCGATATGAGGTGGAGGAAGGGGCCTGAGAAGCCGAATTTTTGGAGGGCCAGGCGTAGCCACTGAAAACTAACATTGTCGAATGCCTTTTCGGCATCCAACGTGATAATGGCATAGTTGTTAGAAGGGTCGGCTCGTGCTTGCGCCAATACTGCCAGGACCTTGCGAATGTTAGATGTCGCGGAGCGCCCCTTGGTAAAACCCGCCTGGGATGGATGGAGGAGAGATGGCATGATCACGGCCAATCTGGAGGCTATAATTTTCGATAAGAGTTTAGCATCTAGGTTGATGAGTGAAATCGGACGATAGGAGCCCGGCTCCGTAGCATCCTTTCCAGGTTTCGGGATGAGCTTTATGAAGGCCTGTGAGCCCGTGGGCATGTACCTCCCTCCATCCATGATATGTTGAGAGACATTAGTCAGCGTGGGGGTAAGCAAGGATTTGGTCAGCTTGTAAAACTCGGACGTGTACCCGTCCGGTCCGGGGGCCTTGCCAGGGGATAGGGATGTAACGGAAGACATTACCTCCTCAGTGGTGAGAGGCGCATTCAGGGCAGATAATTGATCTGTCGTTACCCGTGGAAGATGAACCTCCTCCAGAAATTTATTGGCTTCCTCGACATTTATCGGATCAGGGCCATACAGTTTAGCATAAAATTGCTGCATGACCGAGTTAATCCCTTTCGGGGTGTCAGTTAAAGCCCCCGACTGGTCTTTGAGGGAGGTGATATGGGCTGGAGTGAAGGGGCCCCTGCACAGACGGGCTAAAAGTTTGCCAGACTTATTGCCGTACTTATGGTATTGAAGATCTTGGACAGAGCGATGGAATTGTTCGTGTGCCATCGCCCACTCATCAAAGCATCGCTTAGCTTCCTTCCAGTGGGCTCTGCGGGCAGGAGTATCCTGCTGCAGGAGTTCGGAATGGGCAGAGCGCAAGTTGGCGCTAGCGGTCTGATATTTAGTCTCCGCATTCCGCTTGTATGCCGATGCAAAAGCGATGATTCTGCCCCTAAGGACAGCTTTTCCGGTCTCCCACAGCAAGATAGGGTCAGATGAGTGAGATTCATTATCACGCAGGAATTCTTCCCAGGTGCGGGTCAGGATCGATAAGAGGTCAGCGTTATGAGCAAGGTAAGACGGAAATCTCCAGGGTGTACGGGCACAGGGCGATTCTGACAAGGACAGGTCGACCAAAAGGGGGGAGTGGTCAGAGATTACCAGATCTGAGATTGAAGGGTCGTGCAGCATAGGAAGGAGGGGTGCGGTGCAAAGGAAATAATCTATGCGTGAGAACGTGCCATGGGGGGAGGAATAGAAGGTATATTCTTTGTCTGTGGGGTGCGCTAGGCGCCACAGATCAGTCAAGTGAAGACTGTCAGCAAACGCCGACAGCGTAATGCCTGTGGAATGGGCATGGGGGACACCTGCAGGTGACTTCAGTGACCTGTCTTCTGTAGGGTTCATGACCACGTTAAAGTCGCCACCAACCAACAGGGGGAGGTGGGCGTAAGGGGCCAGTACGCCCGTGAGGGTATGGAAGAAGGCGTGTGTCGGAGGTGTGGGGGCATACACGTTGGACAGGATGATGTCCTTAGGGCCATGGGATAATTTAAGGATCTGAATCCTGCCCTGGTCATCGGTGTATAGGGGGGTGCAATCATGTGTAAGGCGTTTATGTATCAGTATGAGAACACCAGCTTTGCCTTTGGACGCAGCCGAGCCATAGACTCGGCCCACCCAAAGCTTGCGCATACGGTCAATATCGGCTGAGGAAAGGTGGGTTTCCTGCAACATGGCGATGTCGGCTTTGAGACGTTTTAACTGCCTAAGGATAGCCATGCGCTTATTAGGCGATCGAAGGCCCTTGACGTTCCAGGAGACTATCCGGAGATTAAGGGGGATCATAAGGAAGAGGCCTTACAATATGGATTGATAAGGTGACGGGAGGGGAGAGGGTGAGCCACTGGCTGTATGCGGCAGTACAAAAGCACTTAAGGGTGACATACCAGGTCCCTGGTGAGGTGAGTATGGATACGGCCCTAACCTGGCCCAAAGAAGCTGAAACAGGGGTAAACCAGCAATAACATAGTGAATAGTAATACATCATAACACACAAGAGCATAAGCATTGACTTCTCTTTTTTCCACATGAGACTCACATAGCCCGCAGTGTTACCGGAGTTGAGGCTGGGTCCACTCGCCATCGGAGAAATGGTATAGTCGCTCCCAGGGAAAAAAAAAAACACACTCAGAGGACACGAATAAACGGAGACCCTTCACCCATAGCGAGAGGACCAGTGCTCCGATAAGGCTGAGAAAAACAGAGAAAAAACATAGATGAAAGCATCACGACAAGTCGAGAGCAAACCAGTGAGCAAAGTGACAGGAACATGTCAGGCATCAGCGGCTTGCTAACGATCACTGAGATCAAAAGCAGGAGCAAACAGTACAATATAAAATACCAGACCTGTTAGATCTGAGCAGGGCCTCTGATAGCAAACCCAATTGGTAAATTAGAACATGATACAAACCGTAGGCGCATTTCAGCGCGGTCTGCCCTGGCGGGAATTGTATGACACACGGGGTCTTTTAGGCGAGTTTCTGCCGGGGCTCAGGAGGTCTCTCGCGGAGGGGGATAGGGAGGGAGCAGCAGGGGTGTCCAAGTTGAGATGCAGGTGAGATTTGATGTAATCAGCCGCCTCATCGGGATGGGAGAACGATAACGCTTCTCCATGCGGGTCAGTGAACTGCAGAATTGCGGGGTAAGCCAGCGTGAATTTTATGCCTTTGTGAAACAATGCGTTGCAGGAAGGCTGGAAAGCTTTGCGCCGACGGGCGACTTCTCGGGAATAGTCGGCAAATAGCAGTAGCTTATGACCATCCAGTATAAGTGACTTTGCATTCTTGAAAGATTTAAGGATAGCCAGTCTGTCCGAGTAGTTGAGGTATCTTACGATAACCGGGCGGGGGGTCTTACGGTCATTAGAGGGGGCACCCAAACGGTGTGCCCGTTCTATCGTGCAGTTGGCGGTAATGCCCAGAGCGCGCGGGATCTGAGTGGCACATACCTCTGTAAGCATGCCGGTGTTAACGGATTCTGGCAGCCCGATTATTCTAAGGTTATTCCTTCTTGACCTGTTCTCAAGGTCGTCCAGCTTGTCAAGGATATAGTGTTGAGTTTAAGCAAGTTTGGCTTCCTTGGTGAAGGACGATTGGAGCTCATCCTCAATGTCCGAGACCCTGTGCTCCACCTCTGTGAGGCGTTTGGCCTGATCAGCAATGTCCATACGGAGCTGTGTAATGCCCGCTGCCACCGCCTTCTCCACAGCCTCCGCTATAGTGGGAGACAGGAGTGCTGCTACTGCCTGAGCCATCTTGTGGCATTGTGCATCCTCCGGGGTGTCCGGGAGAGGAGCCGGCAAGGAGGGGGAGACCGCGCCATCCATGGGCTCAGCAGCGGCCATGATGCCTGGGGGGGAGGGCGCTCTCTGCTGTGAGATGTCCTGGCGCGGCTGAGTGGCGGCTCCGGTCCCGGTGTGGACCACAAAGCGGTCCATTCGTATGGGCAGTGATAGCGGATCCTCTAGGGGTGGTTGGGGCCGGTCGCCGAGGCGATTTGAGCGGTATAGTCACGTTTTTATATGCCGATTATGCCGGAGCCGCTGCCCTTCACTCCTTCCTCATGTGGCGCCGGAACCGGAAGTCAACATTTGTTTTTGACTGTAGCGATAAAAAAAATAAAATAAATAAAAATCAAAGGAGTAAGGCATATTTTCTCATACAAATGAAATTCTAACAGTGATTGTAGTTTCGAGTGAGATTTGTCAAGTTTTTGTTGGGAATATCAATGTACTGACAAGATTTTTCATACAAATGTTTATATCAAAATCTATTGTATAGCCAGCTTAAGAATCATAATGTAAACTTGTGAACAGGAGCCAAGCATGCTCATGTAGGGAGCCTGTTGGACCTCTGTGGAGAGACCGCTGTTTCAACAAACTTTTTTTTTTTTTTTAATTTAGCTGATGTATGCTGATGGCTCAGTTTTGCTTTAAGAAGAAAATTTCATAATAAAATACAGAATGCATGTTTCATATTTTTATTGTAATTTTTAGAATTATGAGTGTAGAAAATTATTAGAATTTAAAATGTAAAATTATTTATTTAAACACCCCAAAATACATTCTGCTGCTTCTCCTGAGAACAGGGATACCACATGTGTGAGACTTTTTGGGAGCCTAGCTGTGTATGCGACCCCAAAAACCAATCACCACCTTCAGGTTTTCTAAAGGCATAAATTGCTTGTATTACTTTCTCACTACCTCTCACAGTTTCGGAGGCTCTGAAATTTCAAGATATCACAAACCCCCCCAAATGACCCCATTTTGGAAAGGAGACACCCCTAGCTATTTGCTGAGAGGCATGTTGAGTCCATGGAATATTTTATATTTTTCCACAAGTTTCGGGAAAAATACATTTTTTTTAAATTATTTTTTTATCACAAAGTTGTCACTTTGTCAATTTAAAGATAAATTGCTCACACATGCCATGGGTATATGTGGAATGACACCCCAACATACATTTTGCTGCTTCTCCTGAGTACAGAGATACCACATGTATTAGACTTTTTGGGAGCCTAGCTGTGTACGGAACCCCAAAAGCCAATCACCACCTTCAGGTTTTCTAATGGCGTAAATTGTGCATTTTACTTCCTCACCGTCTATCACAGTTTCGGAGGCCCTGAAATTTCAAAATAGCACAACCCCCCCCCCAAATGACCCCATTTTGCAAAGTAGACACTCCAAGCTATGTGCTGAGAGGCATGGTGAGACCATGGAATACTTTATATTTTGCCACAAGTTCCAGGAATATTATTTTTTTGTTTTTTGTTTTTTTACACAAAGTTGTCACTAAATTATATATTGCTCACACATGCCATGGGTATATGTGAAATGACATCCCAGAATACATTCTGCTGCTTCTCCTGAGTATGGGGATACCCCATGTGTGAGACTTTTTGGCAGTCTAGCCGCGAACAGGAACCCAAAATCCAATCACCGCCTTCAGGTTTTCCAAGGGCGTAAATTGTTGATTTCACTCCTCACTACCTATCACAGTTTTGGAGGCCATGAAATGCCAAGACAGCACAAACACCCCCCCCCCCCGAATGACCCCTTTTTGGAAGGTAGACACCCTAAGCTATTTGCAGATAGTGATGGACGAACATTTGCCGGGATGGTTCACGAACAGGATCAGCGAACTCGCTCAAATGTTCGCGAACCACAGGTTCACGGCGGACCCCATTCATTTTAATGGAAGGTGAACATGAAAAACCTCAAGGTCATATTTGCAGCCACAAAATACTTACTAGCTGTGCACACATAGTCCCACAACATGGACACTGACATACCAGAAGTATTGCTATTGGAAAAGTTGCCATACAATTTTTTTTTTTTTTTTCTAAATCAGCCAGAACTGACAGCAGCCTGTAAATACATGTCAAATACATATAGGGTCCATTCACACATCTGTAAAATGGGTCTGCATCCATTCCACAATTTAGCAGACCGTTTACAGACCCATTGATTTTCAATTCCAGTCTGAAAAATTAGGCATTCACAGGATAAAGAAGTAAGTGCCGGCCAGTACAGGCCCCAAAATTTAGCCCACAGGCGTTCGCCTTACAGCAGAGAACTTTCCCCATTCATCCTAAATCATCGCCACAGCAACAGCCGGCTGGAGAGGAGAGGAGGGAAGCCGGAATAGTTGTGGGAGTAAGGGGGAGGGGAGCCAGGGCAGTAGGGGGAATCTGTTCTGCACAGGGTGATTAGGGTGTGCCTTGGCACACCTGGCACGCCCTGTGCACACACCTATGCCTGTCATAGTGAGATATTTGAACTCTTTGGATCTGTAAAACATCCTCAAATCCTCTCGGAACTCTAAAGCGTTCCAAGTTGATGGCCACAAGTTGTTGGTCTTTGCAGACTACTCGCAGGAGGTTACAAAGCGTAGAATAGCCTTTCAACCGCTGTGCCAAGCATTATACCGCAAATCCATTAAATTCACCCTGGCATACCCTGCTACTCTGCGTTAATCTGACTTATCAGGGGAACAAAAATTGTTCACACATCCTGAGGAAGCCACGCACTTGCTCGAACGCCACTTCAATATTCAGGTGGATACGCCTGCGACACCATCCCCCCAGCACGCGCAGGGGGCAAGAGAACAACGAAGCCCGAGGAAAGACCCGGCGAAAAAGCAGCACACCAACAGATCCTCCTCCCGTCATAGGAACCGCTGAACACTTATCATCCTTTGGTGCAGGCCATTTTTTTCTCCATGAGAGACTCTCTGTCATGGTGATGATTCTTTATTGAGTCACGTATCCTTTTTACCTTTCCTGTGGATTTTCAGTGTGCACAGTTATCTTGTTTGCTCCTGATGCTGCCCAATGCTTCCTGCTAAGCCCAGGTTGTGCGGGTGCTGCTCTCCCTGTTGATAAACTTGAGGTCATGTACCTACCTTGTAGCTCCAATTTTGTTGGTTTACATTGCTCGAGTGTCATCTTATGTTATCACAGTAACTGTTTACTGCTGTTTTCGGTTCACACAGCCTTATGGTTATCTTGGCCCTGGTATAACCCCAGGCCTCTATGATCGGCGATCCCTATTGCCATGTACTGTCGGCCTTGACCTTGTGCTCACCATCCATACCGGACGTCGATCATAGAGATTCCGGTAACACTGTCTGTCCGCATGTCTCTATACATGAGGAAAAAAGCAAAGTCCCTGTACTTTTTGTATTGCACCTACTGCCTCTTCCCCTTGACCCCTTGACCCCTGTTGGGTCACGTTTTCTCCTATCTCCTCCCAACTGTATGCTAGACTCGTTACACCAAATTTTTTGCTCCAAAGGTTACTTGCTCCATTTACCATGCTTCTCTTGGCACCGTCTCATTCCCCTTGCTGCTTTGCACTGCTTCACGGCTCAATCCTACCCATATGATCCCCCATGACCATAATCTCATGGAATGTTAAGGGTCTTAGGTCACCTCATAAACGGATGGCCGTCCTCAGACACCTGAAGCGTCTGCGGGCGGACATCGCCATATTGCAGGAATCACATTTGGAGGCGAAAGACTTCCATAGAATATAAAAGCTTTGGGTGGGACAGATATATGGCTCACCAGCGGTTAAAGGTAAATCGGGGGTGTTGATTTTCATTCATAAAAATTACCCGGCCACAGTCCAGTCTACCCATTTTGACAAGGAGGGCGGCATTGCCATCCTGCAGTTCACAAATTCACAACAAGACTGGGTGGTGACCGGAATATATGCCCCCACCACTCCCTCCGCACCCTTCTTCCAAACTCTATCACACAGTTTAGCACCCTTCCTACATCTTCCGCTGCTCGTGGCAGGCGATTTTAACCAACTTATGGACCCCTCGGAAGATAGGTCACAGGCTACAGGCACTTTATCTACCACCCGCCCTTATTACTCTCCCCTGCTGCTCCAAATGGCGGAGAGCCTACACTTGACAGACGTCTGGCATCTGTATAATCCCACTGGCAGGGAATTTACATTCTTCTGTCACCCCCACCATACGCTCACAAGGATAGACTATACTTTTGCAAACGATAAGCTAATTCCATTTACCAGCTCACCTAAAATACACGACATCGCCATTTCAGATCATGCCCCCATCTCTATAGACATTTGTGTATACGCACATGCACCATCTTTTAAACACTGGAAGTTCCCCTCATACTTAGCCAAGGATCCTGGGGTCGCCACACTTATTAGGGACGTGTGGTCCGAATTTGTTGACGATAATGCCACCCCCTCCATCTCCCCTATTCTTTTGTGTGAAACAGGCAAGGCAGTCCTCAGGGGACACATCATATCCTATGCATCTGCATATAAGAAACGCATCGCAAAAGCCTACTTGGCAGCTAGCGCCTCCTTGAGGGACGCTCAAGCCGACTTACATTGCCTCAACTCACCTCCCCACAGGGAGGCCTGGCGTAAGGGCCAGGGGCGTACCGTGGGGTTGGCCAGAACGGCACCCGCCAGGGGCGCAGGCCGAGGGGGGGGCGCAAAAACACTGGCAGCGTAGTGTAGCAGACACAGTAAATTACTCCTTTCAGCTTGCGCTACCGGCGCCCCCCTCTCTCCAATCCAGGAAGCCGCAGCTAGCTGCTCTCTGCCTGTGTCCAGGTGAAGGAGGCGTCAGTCAGTGTTGGAGCTCCGTGGATGGGCGGCTCCCCTCGTCACAGGGCTCCGCCCACATGTCAGCTCCAGGAAGTTCAGCGGTGGGTGAATGCACTCTGCTGTGTGTCCTCCCTCTCACTCCCTGTTACTCCTCTCTCTCTCTCTGTCACCCCTCTCTCTCTCTCTGTGTCACCCCTCTCTCTCTCTGTGTCACCCCTCTCTCTCTGTGTCACCTCTCTCTCTGTGTCACCCCCCTCTCTCTCTCTGTGTCACCCTCTCTCTCTCTCTGTGTCACCCCTCTCTCTCTCTCTCTGTCACCCCTCTCTCTCTCTCTCTCTGTCACCCCTCTCTCTCTCTCTTTGTCACCCCTCTCTCTCTCTGTGTCACCCCTCTATCTCTCTGTGTCACCCCCCCCTCTCTCTCTCTCTCTCTGTCCTCCCTCTCTCTCTGTGTCACCCCTTTCTCTCTCTGTGTCACCCCTCTCTCTCTCTCTGTCACCCCTATCTCTCTCTCTGTCACCCCTCTCTATCTGTGTCACCCCTCTCTATCTGTGTCACCCCTCTCTCTCTCTCTCTCTCTCTCTCTCTCTGTCCCCTCTCTCTCTGTGTCACCTCTCTCTCTGTGTCACCCCCCTCTCTCTCTCTGTGTCACCCTCTCTCTCTGTGTCACCCCTCTCTCTCTCTGTGTCACCCCCTCTCTCTATGTCACCCCTTTCTCTCTCTGTGTCACCCCTCTCTCTCTCTGTGTCACCCCTCTCTCTATCTGTGTCACCCCTCTCTCTCTCTCTCTCTCTGTCCCCTCTCTCTCTGTGTCACCTCTCTCTCTGTGTCACCCCCTCTCTCTCTCTGTGTCACCCTCTCTCTCTGTGTCACCCCTCTCTCTCTCTGTGTCATCCCCTCTCTCTGTGTCACCCCTCTCTCTCTCTGTGTCACCCCTCTCTCTCTCTCTCTGTCACCCCTCTCTCTCTCTCTCTGTCACCCCCTCTCTCTGTGTCACCCCTCTCTCTCTCTGTGTCCTCACTCTCTCTCTCTGTGTCACCCCTCTCTCTCTCTGTGTCACCCCTCTCTCTCTCTCTGTGTCACCCCTCTCTCTCTGTGTGTCCCCCCTCTCTCTCTGTGTCACCCCTCTCTCTTTCTGTGTCACCCCTCTCTCTCTCTCTGAGTCACCCCTCTCTCTCTCTGTGTCACCCCCCTCTCTCTGTGTCACCCCTCTCTGTGTCACCCCTCTCTCTCTCTCTGTGTCACCCCCTCTCTCTCTGTGTCACCCCCTCTCTCTCTGTGTCACCCCCCTCTCTCTCTGTGTCACCCCTTTCTCTCTCTGTGTCACCCCTCTCTCTCTCTGTCACCCCTCTCTATCTGTGTCACCCCTCTCTCTCTCTCTCTCTCTCTCTCTGTCACCCCCTCTCTCTGTGTCCCCCCTCTCTCTCTGTGTCACCCCTCTCTCTCTCTGTGTCACCCCTCTCTCTCTCTCTCTGTCACCCCTCTCTCTCTCTGTGTCACCCCTGTCTCTCTCTCTCTCTCTCTGTCACCCCCTCTCTCTCTCTCTGTGTCACCCCTTTCTCTCTCTGTGTCACCCCTCTCTCTCTCTGTGTCACCCCTCTCTCTCTGTGTGTCACCCCCTCTCTCTGTGTGACCCCTCTCTCTCTCTGTGTCCTCCCTCTCTCTCTCTGTGTCACCCCTCTCTCTCTCTGTGTCACCCCTCTCTCTCTCTCTGTCACCCCTCTCTCTCTGTGTCACCCCTCTCTCTCTCTGTGTCTCTGTGTCACCCCTCTCTCTCTCTGTGTCACCCCTTTCTCTCTCTGTGTCACCTCTTTCTCTCTCTCTCTCCTCTCTCTCTCTCTCTCTCTCTCTCTCTCTCTCTCTCTTCCCTCTCTCTCTGTGTCACCTCTCTCTCTGTGTCACCCCCTCTCTCTCTCTGTGTCACCTCTCTCTCTGTGTCACCTCTCTCTCTCTCTCTGTCACCCCTCTCTCTCTCTCTCTCTCTCTCTGTCACCCCTCTCTCTCTCTCTCTCTCTCTCTCTCTCTCTCTCTCTGTCACCCTCTCTCTCTCTCTCTGTGTCACCCCTCTCTCTCTCTGTCACCCCTCTCTCTCTCTCTCTCTCTCCTGTGTCCCCCCCCCCTCTCTCTCTCTCTCTCTCTGTCACCCCTCTCTCTCTCTGTGTCACCCCTCTCTCTCTCTCTGTCACCCCTCTCTCTCTCTGTGTCACCCCTATCTCTCTCTCTCTCTGTCACCCCCTCTCTCTGTGTCCCCCTCTCTCTCTGTGTCACCTCTCTCTCTGTGTCACCCCCCTCTCTATGTGTCACCCCTCTCTCTCTCTGTGTCACCCCTCTCTCTCTCTCTCTGTCACCCCTTTCTCTCTCTCTGTCAACCCTCTCTCTCTTTCTCTCTGTGTCACCCCCTCTCTCTCTGTGTCACCCCCTCTCTCTCTCTGTCACCCCTCTCTCTCTGTGTCACCCCTCTCTCTCTCTCTCTGTGTCACCCCTCTCTCTCTCTCTCTGTCTCACCCCTCTCTCTGTGTCACCCCCTCTCTCTCAGTGGTCCCCCCTCTCTCTCTCTCTGTCACCTCTCTCTCTCTCTGTGTCACCCCCCCTCTCTCTCTCTGTCACCCCCTCTCTCTGTGTCCCCCCTCTCTCTCTGTGTCACCTCTCTCTCTGTCACCCCTCTCTCTCTCTCTGTCACCCCCCCCCCCTCTCTCTCTCTGTTACCCCCTCTCTCTGTGTCCCCCTCTCTCTGTGTCACCCCTCTCTTTTTCTATTTGTCACCCCTCTCTCTCTCTGTGTCACCCCTCTCTCTCTCTCTCTCTGTCACCCCCTCTCTCTCTCTGTCACCCCCTCTCTCTGTGTCACCCCCTCTCTCTCTGTGTCACCCCTCTCTCTCTCTCTCTGTCACCCCTCTCTCTCTCTGTGTCACCCCCTCTCTCTGTGTCACCCCTCTCTCTCTCTCTGTCACCCCTCTCTCTCTCTGTGTCACCCCCCTCTCTCTGTGTCACCCCTCTCTCTCTCTCTCTGTCACCTCTCTCTCTGTGTCACCCCTCTCTCTCTCTCTCTCTCTCTCTCTGTGTCACCCCTCTCTCTCTCTGTGTCACCCCTCTCTCTCTCTGTCACCCCTCTCTCTCTCTCTGTCACCCCTCTCTCTCTCTGTGTCACCCCCTCTCTCTCTCTCTGTCACCCCTCTCTCTCTCTCTGTGTCACCCTCTCTCTCTGTGTCACCCCCTCTCTCTCTCTCTCTCTCTGTCACCCCCTCTCTCTATGTCACCCCTTTCTCTCTCTGTGTCACCCCCTCTCTCTCTCTGTGTCACCCCTCTCTCTATCTGTGTCACCCCTCTCTCTCTCTGTCCCCTCTCTCTCTGTGTCACCCCTCTCTCTCTCTGTGTCACCCCTCTCTCTCTGTGTCACCCCTCTCTCTCTCTGTGTCACCCCCTCTCTCTGTGTCACCCCTCTCTCTCTCTGTGTCACCCCTCTCTCTCTCTCTCTGTCACCCCTCTCTCTGTCACCCCCTCTCTCTGTGTCACCCCTCTCTCTGTGTCCTCCCTCTCTCTCTCTCTGTCACCCCTCTCTCTGTGTCCTCCCTCTCTCTCTCTCTGTCACCCCTCTCTCTCTGTGTCACCCCTCTCTCTCTCTGTGTCACCCCTCTCTCTCTCTGTGTCACCCCTTTCTCTCTCTGTGTCACCTCTCTTTCTCTCTCTCTCTCTCTCTGTCCCCTCTCTCTCTGTGTCACCTCTCTCTCTGTGTCACCCCCTCTCTCTCTCTGTGTCACCCTCTCTCTCTGTGTCACCCCTCTCTCTCTCTCTCTCTCTCTGTCACCCCTCTCTCTCTCTCTCTCTCTCTCTGTCACCCCTCTCTCTCTCTCTCTGTGTCACCCCTCTCTCTCTCTGTCACCCCTCTCTCTCTCTCTCTGTGTCCCCCCTCTCTCTCTCTCTCTCTCTCTGTCACCCCTCTCTCTCTCTGTGTCACCCCTCTCTCTCTCTCTGTCACCCCTCTCTCTCTCTGTGTCACCCCTATCTCTCTCTCTCTCTGTCACCCCCTCTCTCTGTGTCCCCCCCTCTCTCTCTGTGTCACCTCTCTCTCTGTGTCACCCCCCTCTCTATGTGTCACCCCTCTCTCTCTCTGTGTCGCCCCTCTCTCTCTCTCTCTGTCACCCCTTTCTCTCTCTCTGTCAACCCTCTCTCTCTTTCTCTCTCTGTGTCACCCCCTCTCTCTCTGTGTCACCCCCCTCTCTCTCTCTGTCACCCCTCTCTCTCTGTGTCACCCCTCTCTCTCTCTCTCTGTGTCACCCCTCTCTCTCTCTCTCTGTCTCACCCCTCTCTCTGTGTCACACCCTCTCTCTCAGTGTCCCCCCTCTCTCTCTCTCTGTCACCTCTCTCTCTCTCTGTGTCACCCCCCCTCTCTCTCTCTGTCACCCCCTCTCTCTGTGTCCCCCTCTCTCTCTGTGTCACCTCTCTCTCTGTCACCCCTCTCTCTCTCTCTGTCACCCCCCCCTCTCTCTCTCTGTTACCCCCTCTCTCTGTGTCCCCCCTCTCTCTGTGTCACCCCTCTCTTTTTCTATTTGTCACCCCTCTCTCTCTCTGTGTCACCCCTCTCTCTCTCTCTCTGTCACCCCCTCTCTCTCTCTGTCACCCCCTCTCTCTGTGTCACCCCCTCTCTCTCTGTGTCACCCCTCTCTCTCTCTCTCTCTGTCACCCCTCTCTCTCTCTGTGTCACCCCCTCTCTCTGTGTCACCCCTCTCTCTCTCTCTGTCACCCCTCTCTCTCTCTGTGTCACCCCCCTCTCTCTGTGTCACCCCTCTCTCTCTCTCTCTGTCACCTCTCTCTCTGTGTCACCCCTCTCTCTCTCTCTCTCTCTCTCTCTCTCTCTGTGTCACCCCTCTCTCTCTCTGTGTCACCCCTCTCTCTCTCTGTGTCACCCCTCTCTCTCTCTGTGTCACCCCTCTCTCTCTCTGTGTCACCCCTCTCTCTCTCTCTGTGTCACCCTCTCTCTCTGTGTCACCCCTCTCTCTCTCTCTCTCTCTGTCACCCCCTCTCTCTATGTCACCCCTTTCTCTCTCTGTGTCACCCCTCTCTATCTCTGTGTCACCCCTCTCTCTATCTGTGTCACCCCTCTCTCTCTCTGTCCCCTCTCTCTCTGTGTCACCCCCTCTCTCTCTCTGTGTCACCCTCTCTCTCTGTGTCACCCCTCTCTCTCTCTCTGTCACCCCCCTCTCTCTGTGTCACCCCTCTCTCTCTCTGTGTCACCCCTCTCTCTCTCTCTGTCACCCCTCTCTCTGTCACCCCCTCTCTCTGTGTCACCCCTCTCTCTGTGTCCTCCCTCTCTCTCTCTCTGTCACCCCTCTCTCTCTCTGTGTCACCCCTCTCTCTCTCTCTGTCACCCCTCTCTCTCTCTGTGTCCCCCTCTCTCTCTGTGTCACCCCTCTCTCTCTCTGTGTCACCCCTCTCTCTCTCTCTGTCACCCCCCTCTCTCTGTGTCACCCCTCTCTCTCTCTGTGTCACCCCTCTCTCTCTCTCTGTGTCACCCCTCTCTCTCTGTGTCACCCCCCTCTCTCTCTGTGTCACCCCCCTCTTTCTCTCTGTCACCTCTCTCTCTGTGTGTCACCCCTCTCTCTCTCTCTCTGTCACCCCTCTCTATCTGTGTCACCCCTCTCTCTCTCTCTCTCTCTCTCTCTGTCACCCCCTCTCTCTGTGTCCCCCCCTCTCTCTCTGTGTCACCCCCCTCTCTCTCTGTGTCACCCCTCTCTCTCTCTCTCTGTCACCCCTATCTCTCTCGGTGTCACCCCTGTCTCTCTCTCCCTGTCACCCCCTCTCTCTCTCTGTGTCACCCCTTTCTCTCTCTGTGTCACCCCTCTCTCTCTCTGTGTCACCCCTCTCTCTCTGTGTGTCACCCCCTCTCTCTGTGTGACCCCTCTCTCTCTCTCTGTCCTCCCTCTCTCTCTCTGTGTCACCCCTCTCTCTCTCTGTGTCACCCCTCTCTCTCTCTCTGTGTCACCCCTCTCTCTCTGTGTCACCCCTCTCTCTCTCTCTGTGTCACCCCTCTCTCTCTCTCTGCCACCCCTTTCTCTCTCTGTGTCACCTCTCTTTCTCTCTCTCTCTCTCTCTCTCTCTCTCTCTCTCTCTGTCCCCTCTCTCTCTGTGTCCCCTCTCTCTCTGTGTCACCCCCCTCTCTCTCTCTGTGTCACCCCTCTCTCTCTCTCTCTGTCACCCCTCTCTCTCTCTGTCACCCCCTCTCTCTGTGTCACCCCCTCTCTCTCTGTGTCACCCCTCTCTCTCTCTCTCTGTCACCCCTCTCTCTCTCTGTGTCACCCCCTCTCTCTGTGTCACCCCTCTCTCTCTCTCTGTCACCCCTCTCTCTCTCTGTGTCACCCCCCTCTCTCTGTGTCACCCCTCTCTCTCTCTCTCTCTGTCACCTCTCTCTCTGTGTCACCCCTCTCTCTCTCTCTCTCTCTCTCTCTGTCACCCCCCTCTCTCTCTCTGTCACCCCTCTCTCTCTCTCTGTCACCCCTCTCTCTCTCTCTGTCACCCCTCTCTCTCTCTGTGTCACCCCTCTCTCTCTCTCTGTCACCCCTCTCTCTCTCTCTGTGTCACCCTCTCTCTCTGTGTCACCCCTCTCTCTCTCTCTCTCTCTCTCTCTCTCTCTCTCTGTCACCCCCTCTCTCTATGTCACCCCTTTCTCTCTCTGTGTCACCCCTCTCTCTCTCTGTGTCACCCCTCTCTCTATCTGTGTCACCCCTCTCTCTCTCTGTCCCCTCTCTCTCTGTGTCACCCCCTCTCTCTCTCTGTGTCACCCTCTCTCTCTGTGTCACCCCTCTCTCTCTCTGTGTCACCCCCTCTCTCTGTGTCACCCCTCTCTCTCTCTGTGTCACCCCTCTCTCTCTCTCTCTGTCACCCCTCTCTCTGTCACCCCCTCTCTCTGTGTCACCCCTCTCTCTGTGTCCTCCCTCTCTCTCTCTCTGTCACCCCTCTCTCTGTGTCCTCCCTCTCTCTCTCTCTGTCACCCCTCTCTCTCTGTGTCACCCCTCTCTCTCTCTGTGTCACCCCTCTCTCTCTCTGTGTCACCCCTTTCTCTCTCTGTGTCACCTCTCTTTCTCTCTCTCTCTCTCTCTCTCTCTGTCCCCTCTCTCTCTGTGTCACCTCTCTCTCTGTGTCACCCCCCTCTCTCTCTCTGTGTCACCCTCTCTCTCTGTGTCACCTCTCTCTCTCTCTCTGTCACCCCTCTCTCTCTCTCTCTCTCTCTGTCACCCCTCTCTCTCTCTCTCTCTCTCTCTCTCTCTCTCTCTCTGTCACCCCTCTCTCTCTCTCTCTGTGTCACCCCTCTCTCTCTCTGTCACCCCTCTCTCTCTCTCTCTGTGTCCCCCTCTCTCTCTCTCTGTCACCCCCTCTCTCTCTCTGTGTCACCCCTCTCTCTCTCTCTGTCACCCCTCTCTCTCTCTGTGTCACCCCTATCTCTCTCTCTCTCTGTCACCCCCTCTCTCTGTGTCCCCCCTCTCTCTCTGTGTCACCTCTCTCTCTGTGTCACCCCCCTCTCTATGTGTCACCCCTCTCTCTCTCTGTGTCGCCCCTCTCTCTCTCTCTCTCTGTCACCCCTTTCTCTCTCTCTGTCAACCCTCTCTCTCTTTCTCTCTCTGTGTCACCCCCTCTCTCTCTGTGTCACCCCCCTCTCTCTCTCTGTCACCCCTCTCTCTCTGTGTCACCCCTCTCTCTCTCTCTCTGTGTCACCCCTCTCTCTCTCTCTCTGTCTCACCCCTCTCTCTGTGTCACCCCCTCTCTCTCAGTGTCCCCCCTCTCTCTCTCTCTGTCACCTCTCTCTCTCTCTGTGTCACCCCCCCTCTCTCTCTCTGTCACCCCCTCTCTCTGTGTCCCCCCTCTCTCTCTGTGTCACCTCTCTCTCTGTCACCCCTCTCTCTCTCTCTGTCACCCCCCCTCTCTCTCTCTGTTACCCCCTCTCTCTGTGTCCCCCCTCTCTCTGTGTCACCCCTCTCTTTTTCTATTTGTCACCCCTCTCTCTCTCTGTGTCACCCCTCTCTCTCTCTCTCTCTGTCACCCCTCTCTCTCTCTGTCACCCCCTCTCTCTGTGTCACCCCCTCTCTCTCTGTGTCACCCCTCTCTCTCTCTCTCTGTCACCCCTCTCTCTCTCTGTGTCACCCCCTCTCTCTGTGTCACCCCTCTCTCTCTCTCTGTCACCCCTCTCTCTCTCTGTGTCACCCCCCTCTCTCTGTGTCACCTCTCTCTCTCTCTCTCTGTCACCTCTCTCTCTGTGTCACCCCTCTCTCTCTCTCTCTCTCTCTCTCTCTCTCTCTCTCTCTCTCTCTCTGTGTCACCCCTCTCTCTCTCTGTGTCACCCCTCTCTCTCTCTCTGTCACCCCCCTCTCTCTCTGTGTCACCCCTCTCTCTCTCTCTGTCACCCCTCTCTCTCTCTCTGTGTCACCCTCTCTCTCTGTGTCACCCCTCTCTCTCTCTCTCTCTCTCTGTCACCCCCTCTCTCTATGTCACCCCTTTCTCTCTCTGTGTCACCCCTCTCTCTCTCTGTGTCACCCCTCTCTCTATCTGTGTCACCCCTCTCTCTCTCTGTCCCCTCTCTCTCTGTGTCACCCCCTCTCTCTCTCTGTGTCACCCTCTCTCTCTGTGTCACCCCTCTCTCTCTCTGTGTCACCCCCTCTCTCTGTGTCACCCCTCTCTCTCTCTCTCTGTGTCACCCCTCTCTCTCTCTCTGTCACCCCTCTCTCTGTCACCCCCTATCTCTGTGTCACCCCTCTCTCTGTGTCCTCCCTCTCTCTCTCTCTGTCACCCCTCTCTCTCTCTGTGTCACCCCTCTCTCTCTCTGTGTCACCCCTCTCTCTCTGTGTGTCCCCCTCTCTCTCTGTGTCACCCCTCTCTCTCTCTGTGTCACCCCTCTCTCTCTCTGTGTCACCCCCCTCTCTCTGTGTCACCCCTCTCTCTCTCTGTGTCACCCCTCTCTCTCTCTCTCTGTCACCCCTCTCTCTCTGTGTCACCCCCCTCTCTCTCTGTGTCACCCCCCTCTCTCTCTGTGTCACCTCTCTCTCTCTGTGTCACCCCTCTCTCTCTCTCTCTGTCACCCCTCTCTATCTGTGTCACCCCTCTCTCTCTCTCTCTCTCTCTCTGTCACCCCCTCTCTCTGTGTCCCCCCCTCTCTCTCTGTGTCACCCCCCTCTCTCTCTGTGTCACCCCTCTCTCTCTCTCTCTGTCACCCCTCTCTCTCTCGGTGTCACCCCTGTCTCTCTCTCCCTGTCACCCCCTCTCTCTCTCTGTGTCACCCCTTTCTCTCTCTGTGTCACCCCTCTCTCTCTCTGTGTCACCCCTCTCTCTCTCTGTGTCACCCCCTCTCTCTGTGTGACCCCTCTCTCTCTCTCTGTCCTCCCTCTCTCTCTCTGTGTCACCCCTCTCTCTCTCTGTGTCACCCCTCTCTCTCTCTCTGTGTCACCCCTCTCTCTCTGTGTCACCCCTCTCTCTCTCTCTCTCTGTGTCACCCCTCTCTCTCTCTCTGCCACCCCTTTCTCTCTCTGTGTCACCTCTCTTTCTCTCTCTCTCTCTCTCTCTCTCTCTCTGTCCCCTCTCTCTCTGTGTCACCTCTCTCTCTGTGTCACCCCCCTCTCTCTCTCTGTGTCACCCTCTCTCTCTGTGTCACCCCTCTCTCTCTCTGTCACCCCTCTCTCTCTCTGTGTCACCCCTCTCTCTCTCTCTCTGTCACCCCTCTCTCTCTCTCTGTGTCACCCCTCTCTCTCTCTCTGTCACCCCTCTCTCTCTCTCTGTCACCCCTCTCTCTCTCTCTCTCTCTCTCTCTGTGTCACCCCCTCTCTCTCTGTGTCACCCCCCTCTCTCTCTGTGTCACCCCTCTCTCTTTCTCTCTCTCTCTCTCTCTGTCACCCCTCTCTATCTGTGTCACCCCTCTCTCTCTCTCTCTCTCTCTCTGTCACCCCCTCTCTCTGTGTCCCCCCCTCTCTCTCTGTATCACCCCTCTCTCTCTCTGTGTCACCCCTCTCTCTCTCTCTGTCACCCCTCTCTCTCTCTCTGTCACCCCTCTCTCTCTCTCTCTGTCGCCCCCTCTCTCTCTGTGTCACCTCTCTCTCTGTGTCACCCCCCTCTCTATGTGTCACCCCTCTCTCTCTCTCTGTCACCCCTCTCTCTCTCTCTGTCACCCCTTTCTCTCTCTCTCTCTCTCTCTCTCTGCCACCCCTCTCTCTCTTTCTCTCTCTGTGTCACCCCCTCTCTCTCTGTGTCACCCCTCTCTCTCTCTGTGTCACCCCTCTCTCTCTGTGTCACCCCTCTCTCTCTCTCTCTCTGTCTCACCCCTCTCTCTGTGTCACCCCCTCTCTCTCAGTGTCCCCCCTCTCTCTCTGTCACCTCTCTCTCTCTCTCTCTCTGTGTCACCCCCCTCTCTCTCTCTGTCACCCCCTCTCTCTGTGTCCCCCCTCTCTCTCTGTGTCACCTCTCTCTCTGTCACCCCTCTCTCTCTCTCTCTCTGTCACCCCCCCTTTCTCTCTCTCTGTCACCCCCTCTCTCTGTGTCCCCCCTCTCTCTGTGTCACCCCTCTCTTTTTCTATTTGTCACCCCTTTCTCTCTCTGTGTCACCCCTCTCTCTCTCTCTGTGTCACCCCTCTCTCTCTGTGTCACCCCCTCTCTCTGTGTCACTCCCTCTCTCTCTGTGTCACCCCTCTCTCTCTCTCTCTCTCTCTCTCTGTCACCCCTCTCTCTCTCTGTGTCACCCCCTCTCTCTGTGTCACCCCTCTCTCTCTCTCTGTCACCCCTCTCTCTCTGTGTGTCACCCCCCTCTCTCTGTGTCACCCCTCTCTCTCTCTCTGTCACCTCTCTCTCTGTGTCACCCCTCTCTCTCTCTCTCTGTGTCACCCCTCTCTCTCTCTCTCTGTGTCACCCCCTCTCTCTGTGTCACCCCTCTCTCTCTCTCTGTCACCCCTCTCTTTTTCTGTGTCACCCCTCTCTCTCTCTGTGTCACCCCTCTCTCTCTCTGTGTCACCCCTCTCTCTCTCTCTCTGTCACCCCTCTCTCTCTCTGTGTCACCCCTCTCTCTCTCTCTGTCACCCCCTCTCTCTGTGTCACCCCTCTCTCTCTCTGTGTCACCTCTCTCTCTGTGTCTCCCCTCTCTCTCTCTGTGTCACCCCTCTCTCTCTCTCTGTCACCCCCTCTCTCTGTGTCACCCCTCTCTCTCTCTGTGTCACCCTCCTCTCTCCCTGTCTCCTTTTACTGCTGGAGTTTGTGTGGTATGGAGGAAGTGGTACATACCATGTGTTAAAAAAAACATATACCGTTTATCAAAGAAAGATATTATTACAAAAATTAATTCCTAAACAAGCAATTGTTCAACTCTAAATCCTGAGACTATTATGCGGGTTGACTGGCCCATCAACCTTACCCCTATTCATTCTCTCTGTCAAATGCTCTCTCTTTCTGGGGGGGGGGGGGGGGGGCGCCGATACAGCTCCTCGCCAAGGGCGCTCTAGACCCTAGTTACGCCTCTACGTAAGGCGAAGGAAAACTTTGACACATGGGCCGAGACCAGGGAACGTTTATACAAATCCCACCAGGATTGGAAATATCACTCCTTTGGGAATAAGCCCAGGAAATGATTGGCCTCATTGTGCTGTGGCCCCTTTGTACCCACCCACGTTTCCTCCCTTAGGAATACTGATGGCAGGCTAGTGGAGTCACCCTCGGATATTAACAAAGTCTTCGCAGACTTTTACACCTCCTTATATGGCCATGAGCACTGTGACGACGCGGTGGCATCACGATGGCTATCTTCAGTGGACCTACCTAAAGTATCTGATGATCAATTGGCCCTCCTGAATGCCCCCATCTCACTGGAAGAGGTACGGAAAACTATTCAGGGACTGTCACCCGGGAAATCTCCTGGGCCTGATGGTTACACCCCGGAATTTTACAAGTTGGCATTAGACCAAGTCGCTCCCACACTGCGGTCAGTCTTTCAACACATCATGTCAGGGCATCAATACTTGCCCACAGGTTATCAGGCACATATTAAGCTGATCTATAAAAAGGGAAAGGACCCTCAGGACCCGGGGATTGTATAGACCCATCTCATTGTTGAACATAGACTCGAAAGTACTCTCCAAAATTGTAGCAGACAGATTAGCATCCCTACTACCTACACTCATCCACCCGGCCCAATCAGGCTTCACTAAAGGCCGCTCGGCCACATCCAATGTTAGAAAAGTATTAACCGCACTTGAAGTCTCAAAAATGAATCCCGATAACCAGGCAGCTATTATCACGCTCGACACCGAAAAGGCATTCGACAATGTCAACATACAGTGGTTAGACAAGGTGTTAGCACACTTTGGTTTCTCTGGCCCTTTTCTACACATGATTAGAACTATGTACGCCTCCCCCGAAGCTCAGGTAGTAGTGGCAGGACACATCTCGCAACCGTTCAAATTGTACAAGGGCACCAGACAGGGGTGCCCACTATCTCCCCTGCTGTTCAACCTGGCCCTGGAACCCTTGTCGAGATTCATGCTGAGTCACCCTGAGCTCTGGGGCATAGCGGTGGGCCGAGAGGAATTACACACAGCAATGTTCGCGGATGATGTACTGATATTCACAGCGGACCCCGAACACGACCTGCCCATCATACAGCAAATCTTTGCGGAATACAGATTGTGTTCGGGCTTACGCATCAACTTCGCCAAAAGCGAGGTTCTCCCTCTAAATACCACACACACTCCACAGTGGGCATCATCCTCCACCCATCGCATCAACACCAGCCACATTACATATTTAGGCATTAAAATAGTGCGCTTTCCGTCCTCATTATACCGATTGAACTTTACTACGGTCATAGATAAGATGATAGCTGAATTGAAAACTTGGGTGGATCTACCTCTGTCTTTCATGGGTAGATGCCACCTGTACAAACTGGCCACTTTTCCCAAACTTCTTTATCCCCTCCAAACCATACCACTTCTCCTAAAACATGCTGATGTCACTAGGCTACACAAGGCTGTCTCCTCTTTCATTTAGAAGGGGAAATGTGCTAGAATCTCATTGCATAAACTACACTTGTCTAAACGTGAAGGGGGTGTGGATCTCCCGAATAACCGCATCTATAATGTGGTCTGCCTTGTGAGGACATGTATGGACTGGTTGAGCCGTGAATCTAGATACACTAACTACTCTCTAGAATCGCAGTTGGCCGTACCTTATGATCTAATGGCGCTGCTACACTGTGGGACTGCGGAATTCCCCTTGTCCCTGAGACATAACCTCCTGCTCAGGGACACGGTGATGGCATGGAGAGAGCTGCGGAAACGTTTTCAGTTGTCTCAGCATCTCTCTAGATACTTGCCTATTTGTAATCACCCCATATTCCTACAGGCCCAGCAGTGCTCCGCTTATGAGAAATGGTCAAAGCGGGGTGTCATGAAATTTTCTCAGTTGTATGACATGCAAACTGGTAAACCACTTTCTTTTGCAGCATTCTCGGCCCAATTTAACCTCCCACCTGGTCACTATCTATATTATCGCCAATGTATCAGCTTTGTAGACTCTCTCTGCCACACACCTCTAAACCATTTTCAAACCTCCCTTCTGGATACCTGGATGCAACAGGACAAGCACAAGATATCACACCTATACAAACCTTTACATGCTGAAATCTACCAGGGGGTGTCCAGCCAGATAGCAAAGCCATGGAACGTCCTGCTCCACTCTGATAATGCTCACCTTCGCATCTTATCAGGATCTGGAGGGAGCAGCAATTTGAAATCCTACACCGGGCGTATCTCCCCCATATCAGATGGTCATCAGACACCTCTCACCATTTATGTACGCTATGCCACTCCCGTTTTCCCTCCTTACTACATAAATTCTGGCTATGCCCCCATATATCCTCCTACTGGTACAAGGTATTGAGATATGTGACTAGATATACAAGATTGCCACTACAGAAAGACATTTATCTTCTACTGTTTGGTGACATCTCACGGCAGAACCTGCATTTACCTAGACATTCTAGGGCACATCTACCCGTCTATAAGCCATGGATAATATCTTGTCTTATGGTGGCACGAAGATTGATCCTTAAACATTGGTTGGACACTAACCCCCCCCCCATGCTCAATGAACTACATAATGACTTATCCCTTCTCCGAGATCGAAAATTGATAGGCCTGCAGCAATCCCCCTCCAATAGTACCACCCGTTTTGTCAAAAAAGTGGTCTACCTCCCTCCCTCAGGGGAGGGACATCTCTCAACTGACCTGACTTAACCCCCCAATACTGTCGCATTTGATATTTCTGAGTCCTTTTCTATATAGGCTGATGACACTCCCCTCCTTTGTTATAAATAACCCTGCCGGGAGCCGAGTGCCATCACCGATTGCCAGCTTGTATAAAGGGGACATTTGGTATAATTGATTCTTAATATGATATGCTGATTTGTACTGTGCAAGGGGCAGGTGAGACGGTGACCTACGATGCAAGATACTCGCTTCTTTTACTATCATTTTCCCTGTGGGCGTTATGCCCCCCATCGTAAACTCTGATTGTTTGACACATGTCCTTCTAGCTAACCGCCTCCCACCCTCCCCTCCCCCCCTATTACCCTACTTGACCCCCTTCCCTTCTTCCCCCTCCCTCTCCATTATTTAGTTAAAATGGTATCATTCATACTGATACACTTCTCGCCCAATACTGATACCACTAACCTTGAAGTTCCTCAAGCCTACTAGCAGGCCTGCATTTTATGACCGATTGTCCTACTTTGTACTGTTAATGTCTTTTTATGCTCTCATATTTGGTTGCAATTTTCTTTTGTTGTAAAGAGTTGAACTTCAAAAAATGTTTTTCAAAAAAAAAAAAGTCAGCAGCTACAATTTTGTAACTGCTGACTTTTAATAAACACATAAATGGCTGGAGCTCCTCTTTATTAGAGATGTATAGAACTGTTCGCCGGCGAACAATTCCCGGCGAACTTAGCATGTTCGCGTTCGCCGCTGCCGGCGAACATATGGCGATGTTCGGTCCGCCCCCCATAAGACATCATTGAGGCAAACTTTGACCCTGAACTTTACAGTCAGCAGACACATTTCCAGCCAATCAGCGTACCTCCCTCCCACACCCTCCCACCTCCTATAAATAAGCAAGGGCAGCATCCATCTTAGATCATTCTGAAGCAGTGTGTGTAGTGAGAGAAGGGAGAGCTGCTGCTGCTGCTGCTGCTGTTAAGCTAGGGACAGTTAGTCAGTGTTCCTGGTCTTGCAGTGTTCTTGGTCCACTACTGCTGTAATATCAGCACCCCAAAAAGCCCTTCTAAGGGCTGGTATTTGTGGTTTTTTTTTTTTTATATATATATATATATATATATATATATATATATACCTAGCGTCCCCAAAAGCCCTTTTAAGGGCTGGTAATTGAGTTGTTTCTTCATATATATATATATCTATATCTATCTAGTGTCCCCAAAAGCCCTTTTAAGGGCTGGTAATTGAGGATTTTTTTATTTATATATATACATATATATATATATATATATATATAGTGTCCCCAAAAGCCCTTTTAAGGGCTGGTAAGGTAATAGATTTTTTTCTTTATATATATATATATATATATATATATATCTATTGTACACTGCAGTTGCCTGCCCGCTGTGTGTGAGAGGCCACAGACCTACCACAGACTGTACTGTGTGCACACCACACCCATTTCGGGTGGCACAGGCACAGTACCTGGCATTTTAAAAAATATTTTTTTTTCCTCTGTCATAATTGCAGTGAGTGCTGTGTCAGGTCCACAGAGTGCACTGTACCCACTGCAGTGCACTGCCCACCACTGATATATATACGTTGGCACAGCATCTTGTTGCAATAAATTGAAAAAAAAAATATTTTTTATTATTGCAGTTGCCTGGGCTGCCAGTGACTGTCAGGTCCACAGAGTGTACTGTGCCCACTGCAGTGCCACTGTGTGCCCACCCACCACTGATATATAAGGTGGCACAGCAGCTTGCAAAGTAAAAAAAAAATATATATTTTTTTAAATTGCAGTTGCCTGGGTGCCAGTGACTGCTGTCAGGTCCACAGAGAGTGTACTGTGCCACTGCCCACCCACCACTGATATATAAGGTGGCACAGCAGCTTGCAAAGTAAAAAAAATATATATATTTTTTTAAATTGCAGTTGCCTGGGTGCCAGTGACTGCTGTCAGGTCCACAGAGAGTGTACTGTGCCACTGCCCACCCACCACTGATATATAAGGTGGCACAGCAGCTTGCAAAGTAAAATATATATATATATATTTTTAAATTGCAGTTGCCTGGGTGCCAGTGACTGCTGTCAGGTCCACAGAGAGTGTACTGTGCCACTGCCCACCCACCACTGATATATAAGGTGGCACAGCAGCTTGCAAAGTAAAAAAATATATATATATTTTTTAAATTGCAGTTGCCTGGGTGCCAGTGACTGCTGTCAGGTCCACAGAGAGTGTACTGTGCCACTGCCCACCCACCACTGATATATAAGGTGGCACAGCAGCTTGCAAAGTAAAAAAAATATATATTTTTTTTTAAATTGCAGTTGCCTGGGTGCCAGTGACTGCTGTCAGGTCCACAGAGAGTGTACTGTGCAGCTGCCCACCCACCACTGATATATAAGGTGGCACAGCAGCTTGCAAAGTAAAATATATATATATATATTTTTAAATTGCAGTTGCCTGGGTGCCAGTGACTGCTGTCAGGTCCACAGAGAGTGTACTGTGCCACTGCCCACCCACCACTGATATATAAGGTGGCACAGCAGCTTGCAAAGTAAAAAAAAATATATATATTTTTTAAATTGCAGTTGCCTGGGTGCCAGTGACTGCTGTCAGGTCCACAGAGAGTGTACTGTGCCACTGCCCACCCACCACTGATATATAAGGTGGCACAGCAGCTTGCACTCATAGTACAACAGTAACAACACATTAAAAAAAAAATGACAGGCAGAGGCAGGCCACCCCGCAAGGGCCGTCGTGGTCGTGGTGCTGTGATTTCCTTAGGCCCTAGAATAATGCCCAGTGTTCAGAGGCCACCACAGACCCTGAACTCAAAAAATTCTGAGGCCATAGTTGACTGGCTTACACAGGACACCCAATCGTCTACAGCTTCCGCTCGGAACCTTAATGCACCATCCTCCTCCAGCTCAGCTTCGGGCACCTCTCAATTTACCACTCGCCAGCCCGCCGGCACCACCACCAACACTAGCACCACAGCCGCTTCACTTGATCCGTCAGAGGAGTTATTTTCACATCAGTTTGAAGAAATAAGTGATGCGCAACTATTAGTGCCAGAGGATGTAGATAACGGGGATATGTCTCAGTCAGGCAGCATTATACACATGGACGTACATTGTGATGATGATGATGTTGTACCTGCTGCTGCTGCCTTTGCTGAGTTGTCAAGTGAAGCGGCTGATGATGACGATGTGTCTGTGGATGTCACCTGGGTGCCTGCTCGAAGAGCAGAAGAAGAGGGGGAAAGTTCAGATGGGGAGACAGAGAGGAGGAGGAGATGAGTTGGAAGCAGGGGGAGGAGGTCATCGCAAGGAGCTAGTGGCGCAGTCAGACAGCATGTAGATTCGGCACCCGGGGTCAGCCAGACAGCACGCCAATCAACGCAAGCTGTTGCCACCACCAGAATGCCGTCCTTGCAAAGCTCAGCAGTGTGGCATTTTTTTTGTGTGTCTGCCTCTGATATCAGCGATGCCATTTGTAACCTGTGCCAAAAGAAACTGAGTCGTGGGAAGTCCAACACCCACCTAGGTACAACTGCTTTGCGAAGGCACATGATCTCACATCACAAACGCCTATGGGATCAACACATGAGTAAAAGCAGCACACAAACTGAAAGCCACCATCCTCCTCCTGGTCCAGCATCTTCAGCCACGTCAACCACTGCTGTCCTCCATGCCCCCTATCAACAACCCGCCCCTCCGCCTCTCACCTTCAGCAGTTCCTGCTCGTCACCTGCCCACAGTCAGGTGTCTGTGAAGGAAATGTTTGAGCGCAAAAAGCCAATCTCGCAGAGTCACCCCCTTGCCCGGCGTCTGACAGCTGGCTTGTCGGAACTCTTAGCCCGCCAGCTTTTACCATACAAGCTGGTGGAGTCTGAGGCCTTCAAAAAATTTGTCGCTATTGGGACACCGCAGTGGAAGGTACCCGGCCGAAATTATTTTTCACAAAAGGCAATCCCCAACCTGTACTCTATTGTGGAAAAGGAAATCATGTCACGTCTGGCACACAGTGTTGGGGCAAGGGTCCATCTGACCACTGATAGCTGGTCTGCAAAGCACGGTCAGGGCAGGTATATAACGTACACTGCGCATTGGGTAAACCTGCTGGCGGCTGCCAAGCATGGAATGCGTGGCTCTGCTGCAGAGGAGTTGGTGACACCGCCACAACTTGCAGGCAGGCCTGCTGCCACCTCCTCTACTCCTCCTACTCCATCCTCTTTGCTAACCTCCTCGGCTGAGTCCTCTTCTGCTGTTGCGTCTTGCTCCACACCAACTGCACCCCCCCAGCTCCCCAGGGGCTATTCCACATGCCGGATACGACAGTGTCACGCTGTCTTGGGGTTGACTTGCCTGAAAGCAGAGAGTCACACCGGACCAGCACTACTGTCCGCCCTGAATGCACAGGTGGATCAGTGGCTGACCCCGCACCAACTGGAGATCGGCAAAGTGGTGTGTGACAACGGGAGCAATTTGTTGGCGGCATTGAATTTGGGCAAGTTGACACATGTGCCGTGCATGGCACATGTGTTGAATCTGATTGTGCAACGTTTTGTGCAGAAGTACCCAGGCTTACAGGACGTCCTCAAGCAGGCCAGGAAGGTGTGTGGCCATTTCAGGCGTTCCTACACGGCCATGGCGCACTTTGCAGATATTCAGCGGCGAAACAACATGCCAGTGAGGCGCTTGATTTGCGACAGCCCGACACGTTGGAATTCAACACTGCTAATGTTCGACCGCCTGCTCCAACAAGAAAAAGCGGTCAACGAGTATTTGTATGACCGGGGTGCTAGGACAGCCTCTGCGGAGCTGGGTATTTTTTTGCCACGCTACTGGACGCTCATGCGCAATGCCTGTAGGCTCATGCGTCCTTTTGAGGAGGTGACAAACCTAGTGAGTCGCACTGAAGGCACCATCAGCGACATCATCCCATATGTTTTTTTCCTGGAGCGTGCCCTGCGAAGAGTGCTGGATCAGGCCGTAGATGAGCGTGAAGAGGAAGAGGAAGAGTTGTGGTCACCATCACCACCACCAGAAACAGCCTTACCATCGATTGCTGGACCTGCGGCAACACTGGAAGAGGAGTGTGAGGAAGAGGAGTCAGAGGAGGAATGTGGCTTTGAGGAGGAGGAACACCAACCACAGCAGGCATCCCAGGGTGCTCGTTGTCACCTATCTGGTACCCGTGGTGTTGTACGTGGCTGGGGGGAAGAACACACCTTCAATGACATCAGTGAGGACGAGGAATTGGACATGAGTAGCTCGGCATCCAACCTTGTGCAAATGGGGTCTTTCATGCTGTCATGCCTGTTGAGAGACCCTCGTATAAAAAGGCTGAAGGAGAACGACCTGTACTGGGTGGCCACGCTACTAGACCCCCGGTATAAGCAGAAAGTCTGTGACATGTTACCCAATTACCGGCAGTCGCAAAGGATGCAGCAGCTACAAAATAAGTTAAAAACTATGCTCTACACAGCGTATAAGGGTGATGTCACAGCACAACGGGAATCCAACAGGGGAAGAGGTGAAAGTAATCCTCCTCCTACCACCACAACCACGCCGGCAAGGACAGGACGCTTTACAGACGTCTTGTTGATGGAGGACATGCGGAGCTTTTTTAGTCCTATGCATCGCCACAGCCCTTCGGGGTCCACCCTCAGAGAACGACTCGACCGACAGGTAGCAGACTACCTTGCCTTAACTGCAGATATCGACACTCTGAGGAGCGATGAACCCCTTGACTACTGGGTGTGCAGGCTTGACCTGTGGCCTGAGCTATCCCAGTTTGCCATTGAACTTCTGGCCTGCCCCGCTTCAAGTGTGCTGTCAGAAAGGACCTTCAGCGCAGCAGGAGGTATTGTCACTGAGAAGAGAAGTCGCCTAGGTCAAAAAAGTCTTGATTACCTCACGTTTATTAAGATGAATGAGGCATGGATCCCGAAGGGACTGACAGTGGGGGATGCATTTGACTAAAAAAGGCCTGGTGATGACTGAGATGCCTTGGCCTAAAAATGGTCCACACGCTGCTGTATATAATCATTCTCTGCATGCCGGATGACTTACGTGACGTCTCCGCCACCAACTACGGTTCAAGCAGCAATGTTTTAGTGCACTTTCTGCCTTAAAACCTCAATTTTTCAGGCCGCTGCTACAGCAGCGGCTGCAACAATACCTACTTTTCATGCATGTGTACATGCCTAATTTTTCTGGCCTCTGGTGCTACACTGTGGCTGCAAAAAAACAAAAAACAAAAAAAAAGGCACATACATGTGTCAATTCCCCTTCGTGATCGTTACCTTGTCGTGGTGAAGGGGCTTGCGTATCACAATGAAGCGATCACCTCTAGGATTGTGTTGGCACACCCCAGATGATAAGGTCGTTGCTTCATTGTGTACAGACCAAAAGCGATCCGCAGGATAATTTTTCATAAAAAAAAAAACATTAATTTTCTTTCATTCTTTCTGCGGAGCTGGGTATTTTTTGGCCGCGTTACTGAATGCTCATGAACAATGGCTGTAGGCTCATGCGTCCTTTTGCGGAGATGACAACCCTGGTGGTCAGTCGAACCCAAGGCAACATCATCGACCTCATCCCATATGCGTTTTTTCTGGAGCGTGCCCTGCGAAGAGTACTGGATCAGGCTGTAGATGAGCATGAAGAGGAAGAGTTGTGGTCCTCATCACCACCAGAAGCAGCCTTGTCGTTGTCAATTGCTGGACCTGTGGCAACGCAGAGAGAGGAGTCTGAAGAAGAGAAGTCAGAGGAGGAAGGTGGCTTTGAGGAGGTGGAATACCAGCCACAGCAGGCGTCCCAGGGGGCTTGTTCTCACCTTTCGGGGACCCTTGGTGTTGTATGTGGCTGGGTGGAGGAAGAGACCTTCAATGATGTCAGTGAGGACAAGGAACGGGACATGGCTAGCTTGGTATCCAACCTTGTGCAAATTGGGAGTTTGCGGTTGTGCAAATGGACTGACTGACTGTTAAACGGGGAGTTTGGTCTGTCAGAGTTTGGTCTGTCACTGTGAAGCGGGCAACGGGCGTAACCCTTACACTACTTGACCGATAAAACATCATACCTGATCGTATTCACACACTGGATGTTTTAGTGCTGGTTTACACTGCCGCTACCACTAAAGTAGCGTCGCTTCCAGTGCGACTTTGGCGCGACTTAGCGCGACTTTGGCGCGACCTCATCGCGAGGTGACTTTTTATTTGGCCAATCACAATATCATGTTTTGTTACCGTCACCTAATTTCCTTTTCCTGTTTTTTGTTTTACATATTTCCCCATGTGTGCAGTGTTGTCTGTGTCATAGCTCAACTGATAGGCATGTTTGCCTTGGCATATCATATTTCAGCTTGCCAGAAAGAAAAAAAGACAGCTGGAAAGACACTGCATTCGTTTTCTACTAAAAATCATAAGAAAAATGCTGTTTTTTTGGGTTGTGGACATACTACAGAGCTGAAACTTGACAGGTACACTTTTTAGACCCCCCAGACACTAAATACAAAAAATGACATGCCTGCCTAAAAAAATGCCCGATAAATGCCTGCAAGAGAAAAAGACAGCCACAGAGAAGCCGTATTCCTGAAAATATAAGAAAAATGCTGTTTTTTAGGGGTTCTGGACATGCTACAGAGCTGAAACTTGACAGGTACACTTTTGTGACCCCCCAGACACTAAATACAAAAAATGACATGCCTGCCTAAAAAAATGCCCGATAAATGCCTGCAAGAGAAAAAGACAGCCGCAGAGAAGCCGTATTCCTGAAAATATAAGAAAAATGCTGTTTTTTAGGGGTTCTGGACATGCTACAGAGCTGAAACTTGACAGGTACACTTTTTAGACCCCCCAGACACTAAATACAAAAAATGACATGCCTGCCTAAAAAAATGCCCGCTAAATGCCTGCAAGAGAAAAAGCCAGCCGCAGAGAAGCCATATTCCTGAAAATATAAGAAAAATGCTGTTTTTTAGGGGTTCTGGACATGCTACAGAGCTGAAACTTGACAGGTACACTTTTTAGACCCCCCAGATGCTAAATCCAAAGAAATTTTTTATTTTTATTTTTTTTTAATTTTTCCAATAATTGGCTCTCTATCAAAAAATTATAATTTTTAAGAACTTTTTTTTGCGTGATCCCTCTCCGGCATGCCACAGTCCAGGTGTTAGTCCCCTTGAAACAACTTTTCCATCACTATTGTGGCCAGAAAGAGTCCCTGTGTGTTTTAAAATTCGCCTGCCTATTGAAGTCTATGGCGATGTTCGCGTTCGCCGTTCGCGAACCGCGAATTTTAGGTTCGCGACATCACTACTCTTTAGTATAATAAAACAGTCATATAGAACAATTACAGTATCTCACAAAAGTAAGTACACCCCTCACATTTTTGTAAAATATTTTATTATATCTTTTCTTGTGACAACACTAAAGAAATGACACTTTGCTACAATGTAAAGTAGTGAGTGTACAGCTTGTATAACAGTGTAAATTTGCTGTCCCCTCAAAATAACTCAACATACAGCCATCAATGTTGAAACAGCTAGCAACAAAAGTGAGTACACCCCTAAGTGAAAATGTCAAAATTGGACCCAAAGTGACAATATTTTGTGTGGCCACCATTATTTTCCATAACTCCCCTAACCATCTTGGGCTTGGATTTCACCAGAGCTTCACAGCTGCCACTGGAGTCCTCTTTCACTCCTCCATGAGAACATCATGGAGCTGGAGGCTGTTAGAGACTTTGCGCTCCTCCACCTTCCGTTTGAGGATGCCCCACAGATGCTCAATCAGGTTTAGGTCTGGAGACATGCTTGGCCAGTCCATCCCCTTTACCCTCAGCTTCTTTAGCAAGGAAGTGGTCGTCTTTGAGGTCTGTTTGGGGTCGTTATCATGTTGGAATACTGCCCTGCGGTCCAGTCTCCAAAGGGAGGGGATCATGCTCTGCTTCAGTATGTCACAGTACATGTTGGCATTTGTGGTTCCCTCAATGAACTGTAGCTCCCCAGTGCTGGCAACACTCATGCAGCCCCAGACCATGACACTCCCACCACCACCATGCTTGACTGTAGGCAAGACAGACTTGTCTTTGTACTCCTCACCTGGTTGCCGCCACACACGCTTGACACCATCTGAACCAAATAGGTTTATTCTTGGTCTCATCAGACCACAACATGGTTCCAGAAATCCATGTCCTTAGTTTGCTTGTTTGCATCATCTTTAGAAGAGGCTTCCTTCTGGGACGACAGCCATGCAGGCCAATTTGATGCAGTGTGCGGCATATGGTCTGAGCACTGACAGGCTGACCCCCCACCCCTTCAACCTCTTCAGCAATGCTGTTAGCACTCATACGTCTATTTCCCAAAGACAACCTCTACATATGACGCTGAGCACGTGCACTCAACTTCTTTGGTCGACCATGGCGAGGCCTGTTCTGAGTAGAACCTGTCCTGTTAAACCACTGTATGGTCTTGGTCACCATGCTGCAGCTCAGTTTCAGGGTCTTGGCAATCTTCTTATAGCCTAGGTCAGTGATGGCGAACCTTGGCACCCCAGATGTTTTGGAAATACATTTCCCATGATGCTCTGCTACAATGCAGAGTGCATGAGCATCATGGGAAATGTAGTTTCAAAACGTCTGAGGTGCCAAGGTTCACTACCACTGGCCTAGGTCATTTTTATGTGGAGAAACAAATCTTTTTTTCAGTTCCTCAGAGAGTTTTGCCATGAGGTACCATGTTGAACTTCCAGTGACCAATATGAGAGAGTGAGAGCGATAACACCACATTTAACCCACCTGCTCCCCATTCACACCTGAGACCTTGTAAAACCAACGAGTCACATGACATTGGGGAGGGAAAGCGAGGAATTGGGCCCAATTTGCACATTTTCACTTTAGGGGTGTACTCACTTTTGTTGCCAGCGGTTTAGACATTAATGGCTGTGTGTTGAGTTTTTTTTGAGGGGACAGCAAATTTACACTGTTATAGAAGCTGTACACTCACTACTTTACATTGTAGCAAAGTGTCATTTCTTCAATAAAATATTTAGAAAAATGTGAGGGGTGTACTCACTTTTGTGAGATACTATCCCATGTGCATTGTTATTGTAAGTGGAAGAATCATTATGATATTATCTGGTACTATCTGTGTATTTCAATTTTATGATTTATTTGGCATACAGAATATTTCGCACTGATCCTTGCTGAATAGAGTTTATTTTAAAGAAATTCTGTCTTAGAGGTTTTAAAATAATATGAATTATAGAGGACTAAACTTAACGACTCACAAATAAACTACCTGCACAAACAACTAAAAGTAGATAGAAGAAGATGTCGGTATATTGAGAACAATGAGAGATGTATGGTACTGAACTGTATAAAAAGAGAGGAGAGGAGCCAGCATATCGTATCATCATTGTGATACACATGGTGCAGAGGTCTGTGTCATAATGGAGAATTATAGACTTTAACTAAAGAAGATTCCAGTGATCGGAGCCATGGTTGTATCATTTACCTACATCTTCCAGTTCTGTGTGATCCTGCAATGTACGACACTCTTGAGATCAGGAATTCAGAGTCCGGCCTGTACCCTCAATCATATTCAGGTATTTGATGGATTCCAATATTTTCAGGATGGAGATTTAATCATTGAAGGAGTGTTAACTGTGAGGTCAAAAAGAGAAGATTTAAATTTACCTGAAGAAATGAAATACAGGTATGTAACTTACTTGCTAGGGAGAGAAAACAAGCGGTCAGGGTGACAAAGAATAACAAATAGGACTTTACACAATGATTGGAAGAAATCCATGTGATGGAAATATTATAAGAATATATGTGTATATAATGGATATAAAATGTCTCCTCATTTACATGCATACCAAGCTGTCCAGAAAGTGACAGGAGGTCGGTGGCAGTGACAGGGGGTGGGTGACAGTGACAGGTGGTGGGTGACAGTGACAGGTGGTGGGTGACAGTGACAGGAGGTGGGTGACAGTGACAGGTGGTGGGTGACAGTGACAGGTGGTGGGTGACAGTGACAGGAGGTGGGTGACAGTGACAGGAGGTGGGTGACGGGGACAAAACTTGTCTATAACGGTGTCAGGGTGTTCTCATTTCTCTAAGCGTTTATCAATGTGCAAAATTGTATTAAAAAGTGGTGCCGCGCTCTGAAATGCTAGTGTCATATCATATTAAACCATATAAACAAAACAAAAAAAAAACAAACAATGCATCAGTCCATAAAGTATGTATGTGAATGATTAGAGCACATAGTGGTGACCACTAATTAGGGAAGCCATCGTTTGGATATGTGAACACAAGCCTGATTTTTTTTTTTTGAAAGATTGAGCATATGCAAGCAAATCCATAGCAAAGGACGCTTTATGGACTGATGCATTGTTTTGTTTTGTTCTGTATATGTTATATATGATTTGATATGATCTGATGATTTGGAAAATTGCTGTGCAAACAGATTTAAAGGGATACTAGAACATTAGCATTTGGAAGCGTGGCACCACATTTTAATATCATTTTGCACATTGATACACGTTTAGAGAGTGTCAGGATGTTGGAGAATTTGCTGGAAGAGTCTTTTCTTTAATGCTGAAAAGTGGGGGGATTCCTCCATCCACTCTATTTGTATGAATGGAGTGACCTGTTACTTTTTATTTGTTGTAAAAGTGATCACTTTAATCCATCCATTGATGATTTGTTTTTTTTCATTCAGCCAGGTAGAGGAATCCTCCCCACTGAGACATTGTATTCTGGCAGCTGTCAGAATATACAGATGTTTGCTCTACAAGGCCTCTGCTTTCAGAAAATATATTATGTTCTGGGGGGGGGGAGGTTTAAGGTAATTTAGGTAAATTATTTTTTAGGTAACTAAAAATGCAGATTTTAATATGTGTGCAAAAAAAAAAAAAAAAAAAATGCTCTAGAGGGGACATGGATAAATCCAGGGAGAAGTTTTTTGGGGAAAGTGTAAATTGCACTCACATTTTAATCCCAATTGTTCTGTTACCGTTCTTTATAGCACCATACATGCAATCTGTGCTGTTTTTTTGCATTTTGTTTTTTTACCAACTCCAGCACATGGCAGAGTGGAGGGTTCCTATACTAAATTCCTGATGTGGATGGGCCACCCAGATTGTTTTCATGTTGTTTATTGGGTTTTAAAGTTCAGATATAAAAGACACAAATGAATGCAACTCTACATTCAATAGCACATTATTACATTTGTGTAAGCGCCGACATTTTAGGCCTTAAAATGACTTTAAGCTCCCCAAACATTACACAGTATATTTCTGAAAGCAGATAACCTGTAGAATAAAAAAAATATATGTAATTGTAAAGCTTTATGTTGCATCATGTTCATGTGCAATTGTGTATCAAGCCAATATTTTAAGTAAAAACGCACTTACATTTTCTTTAATGCTCACAAAGCAATAATATATACTGTATATATATTTTTTTTATATAATGTTTTACATTCCTAAAGTATTACTAAACCCACAAAAGTAAAATCAGTCTGTATATGCAGTAAAGCATGATTGTTCTACTCAAAAAAAGAGTGCAAAAGGGGTACATCAATCCCAAGCGAAGAATAGGTCTTTTAAGTGGTAACTCCCAAAGTCACATAAACACGCAGATTTTTTTAAAAAAAACTATACATTTATTTTACACGTATTCTGTGTCATACATGAGTAAATAGACATTTAAAATGTAGGGGATAGAAAAGTCACCCTATCATCTATGATATACAGAACCACCAAGCATATATATATAATGGATAGGAAAGCACAATATGCCAACATGTTTCGCGATATATGTTCTCCGCTTTTTCGGGGCTATTTTGTGTGTTGTCCATATAGTTTTCACAGATACCAAAATGGTGGAAGCAAAAAGAAATGTGATTGTCAGAAGTGGTCCAGCAAGGGGGAAATTGAAAGTATGTATATATATACCCATCAAATGCTACAAGCTCCCAGCTGTCCCAGGTACAGCTGAAAATACGTCAAGGCTCACCAAACTATATTGCGCGTTATGCCGTAACGCCCTTATTCTGTAACACAGATAGCTAGCTACCAACCAAGCATCCATGTAAATTGCCAGACAAAAGTGTGAGTTTGCAGTCTAGATGTCCGGGTCTCCCGAGACCCCACCATGCCAATCTACTGAGACTCCTAACCAGGCACCACCTCTTTTACCACAGGTATATGGTAGTATAAGAGGTCTCCCCCTTGCTGGACCACTTCTGACAATCACGGTTTTTTTTTTTTACTTTCACCATTTTGGTATCTGTGAAAACTATACGGACAATACACAAAACAGTCCTGAAGAAGCTGAGAATATTTACCGCGAAACATGTTGGCATATTGTGCTTTCCTATCCGTTATATACAGTTGCAAGAAAAAGTATGTGAACCCTTTGGAATGATATGGATTTCTGCACAAATTGGTCATAAAATGTGATCTGATCATCATCATCTAAGTCCCAACAATAGACAATCACAGTCTGCTTAAACTAATAACACACAAAGAATGGAATGTTGCCATGTTTTTATTGAACACATCATTCCAAAGGGTTCACATACTTTTTCTTGCAGCTGTATATGCTTGGTGGTTCTGTATATCTTAGATTATAGGGTGACTTTGCTCTCCCCTACATTTCAAATGTCTGTTTATGACACAGTATGTATGACACAGAATACGTGTATAATAAATGTATAGTTTTAAAAAAAAAATCAGCATGTTTATGTGACTTTGGGAGTTACCACTTAACCACTTTAGCCCAGGAGGATTTGGCTGCTCAATGACCAGGCCCTATTTTGCGATTCGGCACTGCGTTATTTTAACGGACAATTGCACGGTCGTGCGATGCTACACCCAAACTAAATTGACGTCCTTTTTTTCCCACAAATAGAGCTTTCTTTTGGTGGTATTTGATCACCTGTGTGATTTTTTATTTTCAGGACTGTTTTGTGATTTTTTATTTTTTGCGCTATAAACAAGAAAAGAGCGACAATTTTGAAAAAATAACAATATTTTTCACATTTTTTTATATGAAATTCTCAAAAAATATTTAAAAAACAAAATTTTTTAACATTTTAGGCCAATTTGTTTTCTGCTACATATTTTTGGTAAAAAAAAAATCACAATAAGCGTATTTTGATTGGTTTGCACAAAAGTTATTGCGTTTACTAACTACGGGAAAGATTTATGTCAGTTTTATTGTTTTTTTTTTTTTATTTAGTAATGGCGGCGTTTTTTTTTAGCGGGACTGCAACATTGCGGCAGACAGATTGGACCCCTAACTGACATTTTTGACACTTTTGGGGGTACCAGTGACATTACTACAGTAATCAGTGCTATAAATATGCACTGTTACTGTAAAAATGACACTGGCAGGGAAGGGGTTAACTGTACTAGTGATCAAGGGGTTAAATGTGTCCCTAGGTGCGTGATTCTAACTGTCAGGGGGCGTGGCGTGGCTTGTGAAGTAATCACAGAGACCTGTGATCCTATATAGCAGGATCACAAAGCCTCTGTGATCACTTCAGGGAGAATGACAGACGGCTGTGTTTACATCAGCCGTCTGTCTTTCTCCCTCAGCTGCGGGAGATCGCGAGTGGCCGGCAGCCATCGGAGCCACCTGTTGCACGCACTAGCTCCCCAGGGAAGGATCGGGGGCGGGAGCGCGTCGGCGGCGGCGGCGGCCCGTGCTCGCCCCTTACAGTCTCCTGAGTAAGCGACGTAGGGCTACGTCGCTTTGCCCTGCAGCGGCTGAGTGCTGCAGTATATGTACGGTGGGCGAGGTTAAAGTTAAAATACCTATTCTTTGTTCGGGATGTATGTAACCCCTTAGCCCTCTTTTTATGTAATTTATTCAGGTCTGGTTTCCTCCTAAATAAATTAGTGTGACACATCTATTTTTTATATGCTTGTTATACTCACTTTGGAACCTAAGGGGTTATTCCTCTGCATTGCGTATAAAGGCTGTGTGATCAGGTCTCTCTGATCCTCCTCTTCTTTCACTGTCTGCAAAAAAAAACCCTGATATTTACAGAGCCAGGGGACAGGCTGCACATGCTCAGTTTGGTGTGTATTGCTAGATTTTTTTTTTTTCTTGGGAGAGTGCATGTGATCAGCACATGGCCAATCGGCACTGTCCAGACATGTCCAGACAGAGGATCAGGGTAGAATGAAAACTCCTCCTACAAGCTTTACTAGAAACTGATAGAAGTCACAAGATTGCTATATACTGCTGATGAGAAAAGGTATTTATCTGTTTATATTTACTAAAATAATTGCATTTCCATGTCCTGTGTACTGTGGGAGAGCAGGTATATTGAATGCATAGCTCCTGGGTTTAGTAACACCTTAAGCCTGGGACACACAATGAGATTATCATACAAATGACCATTCATTTTTGTTTTTGCATGCTATTCTGATTTCGAAAAATGAAGAGATTACTAAAGTTAGAAACAATCTTGTATGACAGAATAAAAATTTGGAAGTGATCGATTGTATTGTATTGTCAGACGAAATCTGTACTGATTAAATGAAAATCGTATGGTCCAGCATCGTACAAGAAAAATGTTCGTGTTTGTCCCATCGGATAATATCAGATGAACTGTCGGGATTGGCTTTCTAAAGCTGTGTACTAATGATCAGATTATCGTATGATCACTTTGAAAGCGCCATTTATTATTTTTCTGATTGTGTGTATGGGCCTTTAGCTGCAAGTATTTTTACATATGTGCGTAAGGGCATCAACGTGACTCTTTAGAAATTTTTTGCTTTACTTATTTATTTATTTTTTCAGTTTTATTCATTTTAAAGTGGAGTTCCGGCCTTAAATTTTTTTTTTTTCAATAAAAATACCCCCGGGGCAGTCAGGGCTAGTGTATTTCAGCAATGATAGCCTCTGAACTGTCCCCAGGTTCACTTACATAGTTACATAGTTAGTGAGGTTGAAAAAAGACATCAGTCCATCCAGTTCAACCTATGATGTGTGTGTGTGTTTGCTTTTAACCGTACATTGTATACCCCTGTATGTTGTGGTCTCTATGGTGCCCATCTAATAGTTTTTTGAAACTATCAATGCTCCCTGCTGATACGACTGCTTGTGGAAGAGAGTTCCACATCCTTACCGCTCTTACAGTGAAGAACCCCTTACGCATTTTAAGGTTAAACCGCCTTTCCTCTAGTTTTAGTGAGTGGCCACGTGTCTTATTGTATTCCCTTACTCTGAATAGTTTGTTCCTTATGCTAGGGTCGCCAGTACAGTATTTGTACATTGATATCATATCCCCCCTCAATCGTCTCTTTTCCAGAGAGAATAGGTTCAGTGCTTGTAGTCTTTCCTCATAGCTGATGTCCTCCATTCCCCTAATTATTTTTGTTGCCCTTCTCTGGACTCTTTCCAATTCCAGCACATCCTTCCTGAGGACCGGTGCCAAGAACTGGACAGCATACTCCAGATGTGGCCGGACCAGAGTCTTGTAGAGCGGGAGAATAATCTCTTTATTTCTGGAGTGAATCCCCTTTTTTATACATCCCAGTATTCTGTTGGCTTTGCTTGCAGCTGCTTGGCATTGCATGCCACTGCCAAGCCTGTTGTCTACCAGTACCCCAAAGTCTTTTTCCATCCTAGACTCACCCAGAGGTTTCCCCCCCAGAGAGTAGCTGGCTTTCTGGTTTCTGGCCCCCAGGTACATCACTTTACATTTTTCAACATTAAACCTCATCTGCCATGTAGTTGCCCACCCCGTTATTTTGTTCAGGTCCACTTGTAAGGTTTCCACATCCTGCATAGAAGATATTGGCATGCCTAGTTTAGTATCATCCGCAAATACTGAGATTGTACTCGATATCCCCTCCTCTAGATCATTTATGAATAAATTAAACAGGATTGGTCCCAGGACAGAACCCTGGGGGACCCCACTTTCCACACCCGCCCAATCCGAGTACTCCCCGTTAACCATCACCCTCTGGACTCTCCCCTGGAGCCAGTTCTCTATCCAGGTACTCACCTTATGGTCCATACCTACCTTCCTTAATTTGTACAGTAAGCGTTTGTGGGGAACGGTGTCAAAGGCCTTTGCAAAGTCCAGATACACCACATCCACAGGCTTACCTTTATCTAGGTGGCAGCTCACTTCATCGTAGAAGGTAAGTAGATTGGTTTGGCAAGAATGATTTTTCATAAATCCATGCTGATTACTACTAATAATACTGTTTTCATTACTAAAGTCTTGTATGTGGTCCCTTAACATCCCCTCCAAAATCTTGCAGACTACAGATGTTAGGCTGACCGGCCTATAGTTACCCGGGATACACCTCGGCCCCTTTTTAAATATTGGTACTACGTTGGCCTTTTTCCAATCAGCTGGCACCATACCCGTCTGTAAACTGTCCTTAAAGATCAAGAATAATGGTCTGGCAATCACCTGGCTTTAAGAACCCTCGGGTGCAAGCCATCCGGTCCCGGTGATTTATTTATGTTAAGTTTCTCAAGTTTAGTTTTAAGTCTATCTTCTGTTAGCCATGGCGGCACTTCCTGAGGTGTGTTGTTTAGTTTGGCCTTACAAGCTGGGTTTGTGTAGCCACCCGATTCTTTTGTGAAGACTGAAGAGAAGAAATTATTTAACACTTCCGCCTTTTCCCTGTCCTCAGTGGCCATATTTCCTTTGTCATCTTTTATGGGGCCAATGTGTTCTGGCCTCGCTTTCTTACTGTTTATATACTTAAAGAATTTCTTGGGGCCCTGATTTCATCTTTACATTTCTTATTACACTCATTGTAATGCTTAAATGCTGCCAATGACCCCACAGCCTTGTATTTTTTGAAAGCCTTTCCTTTAGCACTAATATGCATTTTTATGTTGGAGTTTAGCCACCCAGGGTTTAGTTTTGCTCTTTTAAATTTATTTCCCTTTGGAATGCACTGGCCAATCCCCCTGTTAAGTATGCTCTTGAAGCACTCCCATTTTTCCTCCGTGTTCTTTGTTCCCAGGGTTCTATCCCATTTGATATTTTCTAGCAGCGAGCGCAGTTTTGGGAAATTGGCTCTTTTGAAATTCAGCGTCCTTATATTACCCCTCTGCTTCCTATAACTGTAATTAATACTGAAACTTATTGACCTATGGTCACTGTTTCCTAAGTTGCCCCGCATTTCTATATCCGTGAGCAGGTCTGTATTGTTGGTAATCAGTAGGTCAAGTACCGCATTGTTTCTTGTCGGTGCATTCACCATCTGACCCATGAAATTGTCCTGCAAAATATTTAGGAACTGCCTAGCCTTGGCTGAGTGTGCGGTTCCTTCTGCCCAGTCTATATCTGGATAATTAAAGTCCCCCATTATAATGACATTTCCCATCCTTGCTGCCAATCCTATCTGTAAAATGAGGTCCGCCTCCCCCTCCTCCCTCAGGTTGGGGGGCCTATAGCATACGCCCAATATTACCTTCCCCACAGTGCCTTCCCTTTGAAGCTCTACCCATAGGGATTCTGCCTCATCCTTAGCTCCATTATTAATATCATCCCTCATATTTACCTGTACACTGTTCTTAATATACAGACATACCCCTCCCCCTTTTTTACCTTCTCTATCTCTGCGATAAAGGGAATACCCCTGAATGGTCGCCGTCCAGTCATGAGAGCTGTCGAACCAAGTCTCAGTTATCCCCACAAAATCTAAGTCCTCCTCAACCATCAGCAGCTCCAGTTATCCCATCTTGTTGGCCAGGCTTCTGGCATTGGTATACAAACCTCTTAATTTTGACTGATTACACCTATCCTCATTTGATGTTTTTAGGCTGCTCTCATGATTTTTCCCCATACCCATTCTGGGTATAGGAGCTCCGAACACCCTACCGCTAGTGCCCCCATTTCTGCCCTATGAAACTTGCTTTCCCCTGGCTAATTCTACATCTGTACCCTCCCCCCCATCACCTAGTTTAAAAGCCCCTCTAACTTTTTGGCCATCCTCTCACCCAGTACGGCTGCACCCTCCCCATTTAGGTGCAATCCGACCCTACCAAAGAGCCGGTGGCCGACTGAGAAGTCGGCCCAGTTCTCCAGGAACCCGAAACCCTCCTTACTACACCAGCTCCTCAGCCACTCGTTAACTTCCCTAATCTCCCGCTGCCTCTTTGGTGTGGCTCGAGGTACAGGTAGTATTTCGGAAAATACTACCTTGGAGGTCCTACTCCTCAACTTAGCTCCTAAGTTCCTGAAATCGTTTAGGACTCTCCATCTTCCTCTGCCTATGTCATTGGTACCCACGTGTACCATGACAGCTGGGTCTTCCCCAGCCCCACCCAATAATCTGTCCACCCGATCCGCGATGTGCCGAACCCGAGCGCCCAGCAAACAACAGACTGTTCGGCACACACGGTCTTTGTCACAGATTACACTGTCTGTCCTTCTAATAATTGAGTCCCCTACCACCAGCACCTGTCTTTCCTTTCCCTATCTCCCAGCCTCACTGGAGGAGTTCTTCCCCTGGCAGCTAGGGGCGTCACTCTGCTCCAGCAATGCTGGTCCCTTATTGGTTTCCCCAACATCACGCAACGGGGGCGAATTTATTGGGGTGCACTTACCTTTTAGAAGAAATACTTACCTTGAAAATGTCTTGTCCAGCGCTGCCATGTGGGCAGCTGAAGCCAGAGCGTCCTCTTCAGTGACGTCAGAGTCCCAGAATGCCCTGCACCGGCCCTGCTCGTCATTTCCGGTGCAGGCGTGTCATCCCGGCACAGCTTCTGGGCATGCCCAGAAGCTGTTCAGCAGGGAATAACGCGCCTGAACCGGAAGTGACGAGCAGGGCCGGTGCAGGTGCATTAACTCTTGGGAGCGATGACGTTCGGCTCCCAGGAGTCAATGCATGCAGGAAGAGACGGCGTGGGCCGCGGCCGAAGAGGAAGGAAGGTAAGTATATTTTCTTTAATAACAAAGTAAGTAAAAAAAATATTTAAATTATCCAATTCTTTTTCAGCGACAGTACAGCAAGCGCATCGTGTAAAGTCGATTTTGAGGCAGGAACTCCACTTTAACTTCACTTTTAATTTTTATTTAAATTTATATATAAGAGCTAATAGGCCCCCCATGGGATGTGTTTTCTGCATTGACAGCTTCTCCTTATGGAGACATCAGGGGTCTATTACTTTCCCTGAGTTAATCAAATCCTACACCTGTCATTAAATGTTGTTATTTGACAGTCAGAAACCCAGAAGTGCTCGGAGCAGTGTGCTTCCGGGTTCACTGTACAGAGGAGAGATCAGGTATGTGATGCTAGGCATTCTGAAGATAGTTATTGTGGGCCTGGGCTCCTGGGCTCCTGATCAGGCATCTTTATGTCTACATAAAATCCTAACACGCAGGGGTATATTTTAAAATAAACTCATAGCTGCAGCTGTAAGCTGTTTCTATACCTTTAAGGTGATATACCAATCTGCTTTCTGTATGTAGGCACCATAATGACATGCTGAAGTTAGTGGAAGAGCTGTGATTGTAAAAGTGATACTAAAATCTAATTTTTTTTAAATTTTAGTTAAAATCCCCCCCCCCCCCCATAAAAAAAAAAAAAAAATCCCAAACCTGTTATACTTACCTGCTCTGTGAAATGGTTTTGCACAAAGCAGCCCAGATCCTCCTCTTCTTGCGTCCCTGGCGGGTGCTATGGGGGCACCTGAGCCAAGCCGCAGCTCTATGTGTCCATTCAAAAACGGAACAGCGGTTCGGCCTTGCCCCCTTTCTCTCCTCATTGGCTAACTGACTTTGATTGACAGCAGCGGGAGCCAATGGCGTGGATGCTGTGTCTCAGCCAATCAGGAGGGAGAGTCCCGAACGGCAGAGGCACTCGTGCACATCGCTGGATCAAGACGGTGATCAGATAAGTATTAGGGGGGCTGATGGGGGCTTCTGCACACAGTAAGTTTTTTATATTTTTGCATGGAAAGCAAACACTTTAATGTCTCCATGTGCGGTGCACATCATGTTAGAAAAAACATTACCTGGCCCAATCCCACCTTTGTGGTGCAGTGCGTTACATGCCTTCATTTGAATGGGGTGCCCAATGCATTAGAACACACTGCACTCCTGTCACTGCATTGCATACATGCTGCTAATGTGTGTTGGAATGTGTACGGTAAAGCAAGAGTATGAATGAGCCCCGCATGTTATATGTTTAAGAGATTTATTCACAATCTCTGATCCCTTCTGTGCACACATACCTATGGCCCCCGTTCACCGGCTCAGTGCTGAGAGCTGCCTGCTCTCTCTCACTCCTGCTTCTTCCCACCCGCCCATCCAGTGGCTACCGCTTAAGCCAAAAGGTGGCAGAAGGGAGAGGACACAGACATCCCATTGCACACTGGGAGATTTAATCCCTTAGAGCAGTGTTTCTCAACCTTTTTTTTAGTCAAGACACCCTTTAAAATTCTGTTCGAACCCGGGGAACCCAATTCTTAAATGTAGAAAATGTAAAAAACGAAACTAATAGTTTTACATAATGCATCAAAAGTCACACTTGTAGAAAATCCAGCATTAGATGTAATTTACTCTTCCAAAGCAAATCGCCTGTGCACCCTGGTTGAAAAAGGCTGCCTTAAAGAACTGCTACAGTGTGTGGACAGCTGAGATGAACTACAGGTCCAATCAGCCATGGGGACCAGGAGGAGTTAGGGGACAGTTTTTACAACATTGCCCAGGAAAGTCTGTACTTTTTGGGAGCCAGAGCTGAAGAAGTGAGGACCACTGTGGACAAATAAAAAATTGGGAGTCGGACCGAAGGGAATTGAACCCAGCAGCCAGAGGGGTTAAGGACAGTTGATACAGCACACCATCGGCTGCAGTACCTGCCACTTGCTCACACTGCTATGTACATGAGGTCTCAGGGGAGAGTCTGGAGGGACTCCTTCCACCAAGAATGTCTGCAGCTGTACCCTGGTGTTTTTGAGAGGGCTCTCAGCCCATTACTCATACCACTGGCACTGAGAGCAGAATGCCAACTACATCTCTCATGCGCTGCACCTACACTAGCCTTACACAGCATCTCCTCCGGGCCTATACTGCACCTAGATTAACCTTATACTGTGGTTCTACTGAACTGTCACTTTTTCTGGTCCACATCCACTTTACATCTGCTTAAAGAGAATACTATATTTACAACCTACATTTACTGCATGCAGGACTATTGTTAAGTGCACCAACATTTCTTAAAGGGCCCCAATAATAGCCAGCAAAAGAAACATCTTAATGACTTCCCCTGTCATTTTAACCTGTCCACTACTACCATCCTGCCATGGCCCACCTATTCCTCACCCCTTGATCTCTAACAGTGCTTACCAGACCGTTTCAGGCCTAGCATAACCACTATTAGTGACAGTTTAGCTCTTTTTGTTAGCATTGTTAGCAGGTGGCCTTTTTACTGTTTATGCTGATCTGTATGTCAACAAACTCTTTTTTTTTTTGCTAGTTATCTTGCATACCCAAGTGTATCATCACTGTCATTACACATTGGGTCTTGTTATATATAAGTGAGGGGCGGGGCCTTCTGATGAAGTCACCTGGTGCCCCCCCCTTCCCCCCCCCACGTGAGGTCACCGACTTAGTCATGGGCAGAAATTTTTTTTTGGCAAAGCGGCAGCGTCATGATTGATGATGGATCTACATTGGGGGACACTGTTTTATTAATAAAGGAATTGTCAAAAACTGAAAAACTGCCTCCTGTCTGCCTCCTGTCTTTAACAATTTTTGACACTTTTTTTGGGTGAATGGGTAGGGCAGTGTTTCTCAAATCCGGTCCTCAGGACACATTAACCGGCCAGGTTTGCAAGAAAACTGAAATGCATCACAGGTGATATCATTTGCTGCTCAGTGATTGCAGTATTCATAGTCTGCAAATCTCCAAGGTAATATTTAAAATCTGGCCTGTTAGTGTGCCCTGAGGACCGGAGTTGAGAAACACTGGGGTAGGGGAACAATGTACCCTATACTCATTCACATGGGGGGGCCTGATCTGGGGGCCACCAGAGTTTGATAAGCCCCCTACCCACAGACTCCCAAAACCACAACCAAGTTTGTGGGGAAGAGGCCCTTGTCCTCACGCCAAAATTAAATTAAAATTCCGGTGTGGGGGTTTTCCTCGAAATCCATACCAGACCTAAGGGCCTGGTATGGGTTTGGGGGGGACCCCCAACGCCGTTTTGTTTTTAATATTTTCTATTGCCGGCAATGTTTTTTTTTTTTTATTCATCTGTCAACGGGGAAGTTTAGAATACATTGTGCATTGTGGGTCACTCGGCGGGTGAATAGCCCACCGAGCGACCCGCAAATTCAGGTGTTTGCCAAACTCTAATATCAACATCTACTGTACATCAATATAGCACACAAATAACATTATTTCCATCTATCAAATAACTCTTTCCAATAAGACAATGTGCTGTCCAGTTTTGGTCACGAGTCCTTAGGAAAGGCATTTTTGAAGAATTGAGCGAAGGGCAACAAAACTAATAAGAGGGGTGGAGAACCTCAACTATGTTAATCTATTACATAGATTATGGTTAGAAGAGAAGAGGCACTTAAGAGGGGAAAATAATGCAATGTACAAACATGTCAAAGGAAGCTCCATTACCTGTAATAAATTGTTTACTCCAAGATCCCTGAAGAGGACATGTGACTATGATCTGAAGTTAGAAAGAGAGAAGGCTTAACATTAGATTGAGGTAAGGGCTCTTACTGTTAGAGCTGTGAAAATATGGAACTTCCTGTTATACCTGAAGGGTTTCACATGTACTGTCACTTTAAGGCTGGCTCCACCCAGGAGTGATGACAGGGGTCAAGGGGCAGAGTGGCCATCTTGGAGACATGTAGGAGATGTGTGGTTATACAGAGCTGTCCTGTAATGCTGTACAGAGAGTACTGAATAAACATCCGTTGCTCCAGACCAGAGTCCTGTGTCTCTCACAACATGGAGAATATAACAGTGGCGACGAGGATGGGATTTACAAGGTTACTATCCATGTGAGAAAAGAAAAGAAGAAAAAAACTCTGGATTGTCAGGAATACAAACACCCACAGAGCTCAGCAGGAAAATGTCATTGATCGGGACATTAAGTGAATTTGATGGAGAACAGACAACGTGGAGCTCCTGGATTGAGAGACTAGAACAATATGTTTATGCAAATGCCATCCTAGACGACAGGCAAGTAGCCGTATTTCTGACAGTGGTTGGTGCTAGGACATATGACACTCTTAGGGATCTCCTTTTCCCTGAAAAACCAGCAACTAAGACTTTGGCAGAGCTCCTGACACTGTTAGGGAATCACTTCCAGCCTAAACCACTAGAGATTGCAGAAAGATTCTGATTTTATCAGCGGCAGCAGCAGCCAGGTGAAGATATTAAGGCTTATGTGCTCGCCCTTCGCAGACTAGCCTCAACCTGTTCTTTTGGGGAGTATTTACTGACTGCACTGAGGGATAAGTTTGTCATGGGACTAAATAGTTAGTCTAGCCTAAAGAGACTGTTAACAGAGAAAGATCTTACCCTTACAAAGGCAATTTGAGCTTCAGTGATGGAAATGGCTGTGAAAGATACAGAGGCATTAAACCCCCAGAGCAGAAGGGAAGAGGTTAAAAAGGAAGTTTTCAGAACAGTATTTAAGCAAACTGCAGCTAACTGTAAATACAGAACCTCACCAACCCGGACGTCAGCTTGCTACCGTTGTGGGAATACAGACCATGATCACAAAGTCTGCCGGTTTAAGGATCAGCTCTGTCATAATTGTGGTAAGGCAGGCCATCTGAAACGAGTCTGCCGTAGTAAGAAGGTGCGAAATAAACAACCTCTGAACCCCAGGACAAAGGCATATATGGTGGGAAGATATACATCGTCATCTGAATCAGAGGACGAGGAAGTGCTCCACAGATTAGACATACATCATATGCATTCAGCACCCTCAGCAATGACTGTAGAGGTAACCATGGAAGGAAAGAAACTCAAGATGGATGTAGACACAGGAGCAGCAGTTTCAGTTATCACCCAGAAACAATGGAGAAAACTTCTGATCCCAACAACTGTCCGTCCAACACCAATCAAACTGCAGACATACTCAAAGCAGATACTCCACCCACTGGGTTACGTGAAAGTACAGGTATCCTACAAGGGTCAGACAAAGAGAATGCCATCATATATCCTAGAGCATGGGGACCCCCTCTCTTTGGAAGAGACTGGATTGCTCACTTTTGGCATGCCAGACATCGCCATAAACCCCTGCAACACCGTGACCATCCCATCAAGAGATAACGAGGGATAGGTGGAATCCCTGAAACAGCGATTCCCACAAGTCTTTGATAACCATTTGGGAAAAATAAAGCATGACTGTGTGAGACTCAGGCTGAAACCCAATGCCCAGCCTAGGTTCTTCAAAGCTCGGACGGTACCTTTCGCACTCCGGGCAGGTGTGGAAGCTGAACTAAGCCGGCTGGAGGAACAAGGTGTCATCTCAAAGGTAGAGCACAGCGAGTGGGCATCACCGGTTGTACCAGTAAACAAAGCGAATGGGGACTTACGCATTTGTGGTGATTTCCTCATGGCACTAAATTCTCAACTGGAGATAGACCAGTATCCCCTACTAAGAGTAGATGACATTTTTGCCTCTCTTGCAGGAGGTCAAAAGTTCACCAAGCTTGATCTCAGGCAAGCTTATTTACAGTTTGAGGTCCACCCTTCGTCCCGCAAGTTTCTAACCATCAACACTCACAAGGGACTGTATGAATACAATCGGATAGTGTTTGGGGTAGCCTCCGCCCCAGCCATTTGGCAACGCGAAATGGATGAGATTTTGGCAGACATTGCTTTCACACAGTGCCTTTTAGATGACATGCTCATCACGGGCCTGACGGAACAGGAACACAAGCATAACGTGGAGCTTGTGTTGGCGAGACTCCAAGACCAGGGTCTAAAAGTGAACTTAGCGAAATGCCAATTCATGGTACCTAAATTGGAGTTTTGTGGCCACCTTGTGGATGCAGAGGGTATGCACACCACGGAAGCCAAAGTTGATGCTTTAGTAAAAGCTCCAGCCCCAACCAACGTCCAACAGCTGCGATCATACCTGGGCTTGCTGAACTATTACCACAAATTCCTGCCGGATCTAGCACACACTTTGTTTCCATTAAACAAGCTTTTGGAGAAACACTCCAGATGGAACTGATCGGCTGCATGCCAACGTGCTTTTGAAGTTTCTAAGCGAAAGCTGTTGGCGTCACGCATGCTCGTGCACTATGACCTCCAAAGGCCTCTCACCTTGGCTTGTGATGCCTCACCCTATGGTCTAGGGGCTGTACTATCTCACGTTTTACCAGATGGGTCAGAGAAACCTGTGGCATTCGCCTCCAGGTCCTTGACAAAAGCAGAAAGCAATTACTCACATTGACAAAGAGGCTCTGGCGCTCATATGGGCAATTAAGAAGTTTCATCTTTACCTGTATGGTAGGGAATTCACCATACTGACTGATCATAAACCACTCCTTCAGACCTTTAGCCCTGACAAAGGCATTTCCCAAACGACTGTGGCCCGTCTTCAACGCTATGCCCTATTCTTGGGAGCATATAGCTACAAAATCCAGTATCGCAGCCATGATGCCAATGCTAATGCGGACGCCATGTCCCGTCTGACAAGGACATTAACAGACTCTTCTCCACCTGTCAAGAGTTTTCGTTACACCAGCCTGTCCTTTCTGTAGAAGCCCATACAGCCAAGGATACCTTCCTTAAGACAATACTCTCCTGGGTACGGTACGGTTGGCCTGCAACTGTCACACAGGATTATGAACCTTACTTCTGTAGGCATCTGGAATTAACTGTGGCTGGCAACTGTGTTTTATGGGGAGACCGAGTGATCGTTCCACAGACCCTCCGGAGACACATTCTGGACTTGCTACATACTGGTCATCCCGGGGGCACACGTATGAAACAAAAGGCCCGAGGCTATGTGTGGTGACCGAACCTCGACTCCGATATCACGACATATGTGAATGCGTGTGCTGGATGTGCACAAACTGCAAGAGACCCTCCTCGAGGGTGTGTGCAGCCCTGGACTTGGCCCACGGTTCCTTGGTTTCGCCTACACTTGGACTTTGCAGGCCCGATCAGAGGACACACCTTTTTGATCATTATTGATGCCCATTCAAAGTGGCCTGAGGTCATTCCTGTTACCCAGCCGACGACTAAGGCGACGATTTCCATGCTGTTACATCTCTCTGCTACGTTTGGATACCCCAGAGAAATTGTCACAGACAATGGTGCACAATTCACAAGCCAGGAGTTTCAGAGTTTCCTGACTGCCCACAACATCAAACACAAGTTGACCGCACCTTACCACCCGGCTACAAATGGTCAGGCAGAAAGGTTTGTACAGACCTTCAAACGCTATTTCAAAGCTACTGTGGCTACAAGTAAACAACAGTCCCTGTCCTTCCTTTCTGCTTACAGAACCACACCACATGCAACCACTGGGAAAACTCCAGCTGAACTTCTTTTGGGTCGGCAGCCATGGACTGTTTTGGACATGCTCCACCCTCAAACGGTCCAGGAACATGTACGGCAGTCCCAAGACAAGAGTGTCGAACATGACGAGATTCCCCGGTTTACAGCCCAGCAAAATGTATGGGCCCGATCTTATGGCGCTTCCAACACTCGTTGGCTTCCTGCTATCGTCGCAGAAACTTTGGGACCCAAAATGTATAGGGTCTGCCTGGAAGATGGTTCCATTTGCAGACGGCATGCAGACCAATTGCATCCTCGTTCTCAGCTGCCCGAATCCCTGATATCGGCTGCACCTCCAGTGTCTCAAGGATCTGCTCCTACCGGATCAGGAGGCATTGAGACTGATGCTTGGGGGGACTCTGAACTTTTGAACTCAGCTCCAACAGAGCCCTCCAGCCCTGGTCCAGAGGTCTGTTCACCCTCTGAGCTAGGGGATCCCCTCTTGGCCCTGCCGGTGTCCATTCCGGCCAGCCCTGCTTCCTCCGGCCCCGAGTCGCTGGGTGCCCGTCCTTAATGACGCTGTTGCCCTCCTGACCGTTTTCAAATGCAAGAGCGGTTACGAGACTTTCGACGGTCCTGCCGAAAGTGATCCGCTGCCATGTTCTCCCCGTAGCGTCCCTGGAAGTTGTTCTCACATCCGGACGCGGAAGAAGCCATGTAAATCTCCTGAGTTGGAGGACTGTATTGGACAATTATGAGTTACTGTTTTATGCCTGTTCTCGTTTTGTTGTGTTTTTTTTTGTTTTTTGTTGTTTTTTTTTAGGGATGGATGGAAGGTGTTATACCTGAAGGGTTTCACATGTACTGTCACTTTAAGGCTGGCTCCACCCAGGAGTGATGACAGGGGTCAAGGGGCAGAGTGGCCATCTTGGAGACATGTAGGAGATGTGTGGTTATACAGAGCTGTCCTGTAATGCTGTACAGATAGTACTGAATAAACATCCGTTGTTCCAGACCAGAGTCCTGTGTCTCTCACAACACGGAGAATATAGGAAATTGTACCAGCTGAAGGTGACAACTTCAAAAAACTTGTAGATGTCTTCTTAGGAAGCAGAATATACAGGGCTATGGGAATTGTTAGAGAATATCATACACACATACACACAAACACACATGAATTGAACTGGATGGACCTGTGTCTTTTTTCAATCTGATAAACTATACATAAGAAAAAAAAACCCTCTGAATAATGTTGTGTTTGGCATTGCAAGGCATGAGTGAATGCTTTACTCAAAGTGCATTCATCTTAGTTTTGGATCGAGAATGAGTAGAACCCCTGTCAGGTTTCTTTTTTGGTCCCTATTGATTCACCATCTTGGTTTGGCTGGTGACCAGTAAGGATGATCGAACGGTTCGGGTCGACCATCGGTTCGACCCGAACATTGGATGTTCGATATTCGGCCGAATACCGAACTTTTTGCGGTAAAAGTTCGGTATTCGGCCACCAGAACCGCCCAAAATGCACTGGGACAGGAACTGGGCTTTAAAAGCCCGTGATTGGCCCAGAAACGTCTGCAAAAGCCAATGAGGGGGCAGGAGTCTCCTAGGAACATGATTAGAGTGACTACGGGGACCAGAGGCCAATCAGGAGTGAATACGCCCCACACTATATAAGATGGCCCCACCTAACCCCTAGCACAGTGATCCAGAGCCTGTTGAAGAGAGTTGAAGCAGTTCTCTGACTCCTGCTTTGCTACACTACATTTTCTACATATCGAGTGGTTCTAAAGCTCCATATAGCAGAATTGTATTTAGCTTACAGCCAGTGTAGTTAGATACAGCGATTGGTTCTTAGAGTTACAAAAAAAAAAAAAAAAAAAAACTTAAGGGACAGTGTCAGTCTTCTGCTGTATGGAGCTTTCTATTTAGTGGAATGGGATATCTAGTGTAGTTAGGGAACTTTGTACTACATTAGTTATATTTAATAATTGAGTTTCTGTAGGGAAAGTGTGAGGGTTCTGTTTAGTGAGCACGTTGCACAGTGCTGCTGTATCACAACAGGTATACGTGCTTGCTAGGCAGCAAAATACAGTGACAACTTAACGCCTGTTGTTCAAAGCGTTAGGTGCACTGTACAAAAGGCTTTGCAACTGTGCGTGACACGCATCTGCTGTGCTGTATCCAGCAACAACTATGGGTCGCATAGCAGTGTGCGTTTTTCACCGTACACAGTTGCCAACGCATCAGTGACAACTTACCGCCTGTTGTTCAAAGCGTTAGGTCCACTGTGCAAAAGGCTTTGCTACTGTGCGTGACACATCTGCTGTGCTGTATCCAGCGACAACTGTGGGTCGCATAGCAGTGTGCGTTTTTCACCGCACACAGTTGCCAACGCATCAGTGACAAATATGCCTGGTAGACCAAGAAAAGGCATACGTGGCCCTGCTGCGGAAAGGGGCACAGCTTCTAGGGTGTCTAGAGGCAGGGGTGGACGTGGTGGTCAGTCCTCAGCCAGGCCACCATTTGGATTGTTCTCCGGCAATGGCCAAGCTATATGTCCACAATATGTACAGGAGGTGGTGGACTATATGACCAAACCCTCATCATCGGCATCATCTGCAACTACAGTGACCCAGGCAGAGAAAAGTGGTCAGTCTTCTGCAGTTGTCAGAACAAATACAGATGAGTCCATGTCCACCTCACGTCCTCCCTTAGACCCAACTTCAGACATGACAGAGGAGTCAGCTGAGCTGTTTGACCACAGTGTCGGCCATCTACTCCAGCCTGATGCTCAGTCCTTTATGGAGTCTGATGTTGGGTCTGAGTTTGAGGAGGAGGCAGAGCAAACAAGAGGGGAGAGCAGACGGCCCGCTCCATCTAAGGCCGCACCTGTTGTCTCCCAGGCCAGGCCTGATGCTCAGTCTTTGATGGAGTCAAATGTTGGGTCTGAGGTTGAGGAGGAGGCAGAGCAAGCAAGAGGGGAGAGCAGACGGGCCGCTCCATCTAAGGCCGCACCTGTTGTCTCCCGGGCCACTATACACACCTCATCTTGCTGGGACTTTTTTGAGACATCCCATGCAGACAAAACAGTTGCGATCTGCAAGATTTGTAAGAAGGGTATAAAACGTGGCAGAAATGTCAACCACCTGGGTGCAAGCTGCCTAAACAGGCATTTGACAACCCACCACTCGGCCCGTTGGCAGGAGCATTTAAAGAACCCACAAAAGGGCCAAAGATCAGTCAGTCGGCCTCCTAGTCCTCCTCGCGCTCCTCCTCATGCTCCACCTGCTCCACCTGCTCCACCTGCACATCAGTCTGTTCCTGGCCCTGCTATAGTCACTCGTCACCTGTTGGCAGCCTCCACTGACAGGGATGATGATATAGCAGGCAGTGTCGCATCTACCTCCAGCACACCACCAGCTGTAACATCTAGACGCCAAATTTCGATTCCACACATGCTGGAACTAAAAAAAATGTATACTCCCCGCCACCCACATGCCCAGCGTCTAAACAGTAGTTTGGCTAAACTACTGGCTCTGCAACTATTACCATTTAACCTGGTAGAGTCTGCTCCCTTCCGTGACTTTGCAAAATGTGCAGTTCCACAGTGGCAGGTGCCAAGTCGGCATTACTTTGTCTATTACTATATCAACATGTGGAAGGCAATGTAGTGTCGTCCCTGGCCAAGTCAGTCAGCCGTAAGATACACTTGACGGCTGACACTTGGTCAAGCAAACATGGGCAGGGACGGTACATTTCTGTCACTGCTCACTGGGTGACACTGCTTGCCAGCGGAAGGGATTGTAGCCAGGGCTCGGTGCTGCAGCCAGTGTTTCCCCCACGTCTGCAAACAGCTGGTGGTGTCGCTGATCCGGGTAGATCGATCACTTCTACCCCCTCCTGCTCCTCCTCCTCTACCTCCTCCATGCCCTCCTCTGCAGAATGGTCCTTTGAATACGATGAGGTACCACGTAAACGTTCAAAGGGCTATTCTATGTCTCAGGCCAAAAGGTGTCACGCAGTGCTGCAGCTTGTGTGTCTAGGGGACAGGCAGCACACTGCCCCTTAGATTCTTGGGGCTCTGCAGGCACAGGCCCAGAGGTGGTTGACACCACGCCAGCTGCAGCCAGGGATGGTGGTTACTGATAATGGGTCAAACCTCCTGGCCGCCCTTTGTCAGGGAAAGTTAACCCATGTGCCATGCCTGGCGCATGTCCTGAATCTCGTGGTACACCGGTTTTTGAACTCGTACCCGGGAATGCAGGATGTGCTAAGGATGGCAAGAAGGGTGTGCAGTCACTTCAGGCGGTCGTACAGTGCCACTGCACGTTTGGCCGAAGTGCAGCGCGAGTTTCACCTGCCGGTACACCGCCTCATCTGTGACATGCCCACCCGCTGGAACTCCACCTTGGCTATGCTGCAGCGCCTGTACACGCAGCAGAGGGCCCTCAATGAATACCTATGCGAGTACGGCACCAGCACTGGCTCTGCACGCCTGGGCTTCTTTTCAACACGGCAGTGGCTTTTGATTAAGGATGCATGCGCTGTCCTCTCGCCATTTGAGGAGGCCACAAGGATGGTCAGCCGGGACAGCGCATGCATCAGTGACACCCTACCGGTACTGTTTTTGTTGGAGCACACTCTGTGTGGCATTATGGACAGGGCACTGGAGGCAGAGCAGCAGGAGGAAGAGGAGGACTTCCTTGCCTCTCAAGGCCTCCTTTATCCTGAGAATCCTGACCCCATTATGCCTAGCTCCCAGAGGCCCGAGCAGGATCCAGGGGTGGAAGAGGAGGAGGAGGAGGACGATTCTGCGGGAACTTTTGCAGGGTTTGAGGAGGAGGAGGAGGAAGACATGCGGCAATCTGCAAGGCCTAGTTTGACTCCCTCGGGACACTTTGGAGTAGTGCGTGGCTGGGAGGAGGAGGAGCCCGTTCAAGATAATGTCGTTTTGAGTGACCCCGAGGAATCAGCTTCTCAGGCCTTCGCTAATTTGCGACGCATGGGAAACATCATGCTTCAGAGCCTGCGAAAGGACCCCAGAATCAAGGCCATTAAAGAGACTAGCCACTATTGGTTGGCCACCCTACTTGACCCCCGGTACAAGTCTAAAGTCTCGGAGCTTTTCCCATCCGCCCAGAGAGTCCACAGGATCAAATCCCTTGAGGACAGTCTCAAGAGGATTCTGGTGAACACGTTCCCCGACTCCCGTAGGGTGCAGGGGCGGGGACAACCTACCATGGATTCTACTGGTGGTCACGAGAGGAGCGTTAGAGAAGGCGTGCGGTTGACGGATGCCTTTATGTCTTTTTTTAGTCCTCACCACCCAGGCCTCTCAGCTGCCACATCGCATCGACAGCGTCTGCATCACATGGTGGACGATTACGTGAGGGCACAAAGTGACACAGAGGGCTTTTCATGTGACGATGCCGATCCACTGGCATACTGGGTCTTAAGATTAGACCACTGGCCAGAACTGGCCCAGTATGCCATGGAGTTGTTGGCCTGCCCTGCTTCCAGTGTCAAATCGGAACGGGCATTCAGCGCAGCAGGAGGATTCGTCACAGACCATCGAACGAGACTCTCCACCGACTCAGTCGACCGTTTGACATTCATTAAAATGAATCAGTCGTGGATATCAAGCTTTGATGCACCTGATGCAGACCTTGTAGACTAGGCTATCGTTGTGACGTGGCAGCTGAGCCTCAGTTTAAGCCTGGACCATGGTGCCACCCTCAAACCCTCCTCTCATTCTCTTTACGTTCACAGAACCTCATTTTGGTTATAACAAAAACTACCATGTTTGCGAACCAGTTCCACAGGTGCACACCTTTACAATTTTTGGGCCTCCTTCAACACCAGCTCTTTGGGTTTAAGGTGGGGAGGCTATGCTAAACAAAAACTACCATGTTTGCGAACCAGTTCCACAGGTGCACACCTTTACAATTTTTGGGCCTCCTTCAACACCAGCTCTTTGGGGTTATGGTGGGGAGGCTATGCTAAACAAAAACTACCATGTTTGCGAACCAGTTCCACAGGTGCACACCTTTACAATTTTTGGGCCTCCTTCAACACCAGCTCTTTTGGGTTAAGGTGGGGAGGCTATGCTAAACAAAAACTACCATGTTTGCGAACCAGTTCCACAGGTGCACACCTTTACAATTTTTGGGCCTCCTTCAACACCAGCTCTTTGGGGTTAAGGTGGGGAGGCTATGCTAAACAAAAACTACCATGTTTGTGAACCAGTTCCACAGGTGCACACCTTTACAATTTTTGGGCCCCCTTCAACACCAGCTCTTTGGGGTTAAGGTGGGGAGGCTATGCTAAACAAAAACTACCATGTTTGCGAACCAGTTCCACAGGTGCACACCTTTACAATTTTTGGGCCTCCTTCAACACCAGCTCTTTGGGGTTAAGGTGGGGAGGCTATGCTAAACAAAAACTACCATGTTTGCAAACCAGTTCCACAGGTGCACACCTTTACAATTTTTGGGCCTCCTTCAACACCAGCTCTTTGGGGTTAAGGTGGGGAGGCTATGCTAAACAAAAACTACCATGTTTGCGAACCAGTTCCACAGGTGCACACCTTTACAATTTTTGGGCCTCCTTCAACACCAGCTCTTTGGGGTTAAGGTGGGGAGGCTATGCTAAACAAAAACTACCATGTTTGCGAACCTGTTCCACAGGTGCACACCTTTACAATTTTTGGGCCTCCTTCAACACCAGCTCTTTGGGGTTAAGGTGGGGAGGCTATGCTAAACAAAAACTACCATGTTTGCGAACCAGTTCCACAGGTGCAAGCCTTTTCAATTTTTGGGCCTCCTTCAACACCAGCTCTTTGGGGTTAAGGTGGGGAGGCTATGCTAAACAAAAACTACCATGTTTGCGAACCAGTTCCACAGGTGCACACCTTTACAATTTTTGGGCCTCCTTCAACACCAGCTCTTTGGGGTTAAGGTGGGGAGGCTATGCTAAACAAAAACTACCATGTTTGTGAACCAGTTCCACAGGTGCACACCTTTACAATTTTTGGGCCTCCTTCAACACCAGCTCTTTGGGGTTAAGGTGGGGAGGCTATGCTAAACAAAAACTACCATGTTTGCGAACCAGTTCCACAGGTGCACACCTTTACAATTTTTGGGCCTCCTTCAACACCAGCTCTTTGGGGTTAAGGTGGGGAGGCTATGCTAAACAAAAACTACCATGTTTGCAAACCAGTTCCACAGGTGCACACCTTTACAATTTTTGGGCCTCCTTCAACACCAGCTCTTTGGGGTTAATGTGGGGAGGCTATGCTAAACAAAAACTACCATGTTTGCGAACCAGTTCCACAGGTGCACACCTTTACAATTTTTGGGCCTCCTTCAACACCAGCTCTTTGGGGTTAAGGTGGGGAGGCTATGCTAAACAAAAACTACCATGTTTGCGAACCTGTTCCACAGGTGCACACCTTTACAATTTTTGGGCCTCCTTCAACACCAGCTCTTTGGGGTTAAGGTGGGGAGGCTATGCTAAACAAAAACTACCATGTTTGCGAACCAGTTCCACAGGTGCACACCTTTACAATTTTTGGGCCTCCTTCAACACCAGCTCTTTGGGGTTAAGGTGGGGAGGCTATGCTAAACAAAAACTACCATGTTTGCGAACCAGTTCCACAGTTGCACACCTTTACAATTTTTGGGCCTCCTTCAACACCAGCTCTTTGGGGTTAAGGTGGGGAGGCTATGCTAAACAAAAACTACCATGTTTGTGAACCAGTTCCACAGGTGCACACATTTACAATTTTTGGGCCTCCTTCAACACCAGCTCTTTGGGGTTAAGGTGGGGAGGCTATGCTAAACAAAAACTACCATGTTTGCGAACCTGTTCCACAGGTGCACACCTTTACAATTTTTGGGCCTCCTTCAAAGCCAGCTCTTTGGGGTTATGGTGGGGAGGCTCCGCCAACACCAAAACTACCATGTTTGCGCACCTGTTCCACATGTGCACACCTTCATAATTTTTACGCCTTCTTCAACACCAGCTCTTTGGGCTTACAGTGGTATGGCTCCGCCAACACCCAAACAACAATTTTTGCGCACCTGTCACACAGATGCATATCATTGTAATTTTTTTCCTTACAAAGGCAATTATTGCCTTCATTACCAGCACTTTCATAGGGATATGGTGTCAAGGCATCGTCGGCACCACCAAAGGCCAAATTTTTAAGCATCCTTTACTTCTATTCATAGTCAAGAGACAACAGTATTCATCCAAAACATCTCTAATCTTGTTCACTCTGCACTACATTGTGGCCCCTACCCCTAACCCTAACCCTCAATGTATCTGTGCATAGATGTCTGTTTCTTGTGAGAATTCAAGTTAAAGTGCACCAAACACCATTTTACATGAAATAAAGTGCAATTACATACATCTTTGGACTTCTTGAAAACATTTGGTAATAATAGCCCCATTGTGCAAATACACCCGTTAATAATATGCACATTTAAAGAGACAGCGCCTTTTTCCAAAAAAAACTCTAATCTTGTTCCCAGTGCACTGCATTATGTCCCCATCATACACATTGGCTGTGCCGTTGATTAGGAGAAAAAGAAAGGTGCGGTTAAGCAAAAAAGTCATTTTTGAAGGTTTGGTATGCTATAATTCTGGTTCTGGACATGCTACAGAGCTGAAACTTCACAGGTACACCTTTTAGACCCCCCAGACACTAAATCCAAAGAAATCTCTCTTTTTTTTTTTTTTTTTTTTTTTAATTTTTTCAATAATTGGCTCTCTATCAAAAACGACAATTTTTAAGAACTTTTTTTTGTGTGATTAATAGTCCCTGGGGCATGACCCAGAACCCTAGGCACTTTTTATGGGCATTTATTGGGTTTTAGGGCTTCAAAATGGGTTTTTTTGATTCCAGAAGTTCGGGTCCCATTGATTTCAATGGGGTTCTGGAATCCGAACCGAACTTTCCTGAAATTCGGGGGTTCTGGTCGAACCGAACTTTTCAAAAGTTCGATCATCCCTAGTGACCAGTGTCATTGAAACTGAAAGTGACAGGAAATCCCAAACATTTGTTACCAGAAGAACTGATAGGTGTGACGGAACTGGACAGCCAGACTGGGTATCTCAAGAAGCTGCTTCCTAAGCTCTGGAACACGAGATCCGTGAATCTGACAATAGTTACCCCAAGAACTAGACAGTGCCAGTTTTGGAGTAAAGCAGAATAAGAACTGTTTATTTAAACACAGGCACAAAGAGATATACTCTGGGACAACCCCCCCCCCCCTTAGCAGCCAATCCACATACACATATACATCCCATAATAGGTTGATTTTAGGGCAGACTGAAACAATAGAACCATGGGATACAGGTACTTAACAATAACAAACCCCACCCCACCTCACTATCTAGCAAGGGTCTATGAGAGACTACAACAATATTCAAGCAATCTGGAAAGTCAAATTGTTTATCTTTATATATTTCTTGAGGGATATTGTTCAGAAATATTATTGTCCCAAGTGAGAGAGGCCCTTCATTCTCTCAACACAAACCACATATATAGAACCCAGGATAACCGGGTTAGCACAAAATGTGGTGTGGTTGTACAGCGAGTTTGATTAGTGCAGACCTTGGTCACCCTATGCCCTAATAGACACAGGGTGACTTACAAAGAAGAGGGGCTGGGAAAGCTGGACAAGGAGTTTCTCAACCTCTCTAAAGTAATCTGGGTTCCACAAGCCCCCCACCCAAAGTGACTCCTGTCACATATCTCCCCTTTCAGCAGGAGACTAACACAGAAGGAGACCCCAAATAGGTTGACTTTGAAGTTAATCCGTTGTTCCAGTCCCCCAATGTCTGCACCCACACAGTACCCCAAACAAATTGTCCGGAACAGAGCGTTACTCACCCAGCCAACCTCTGCCTCTCTCATAGAACATAACCCCTGCTGGGGAGAAGTGTGGACTGGCCCTTCTCCCTGGAGTCCTTTAAGCCTCTGGAGATAAGACAGGGCTTCTGTTAGTTGTGGGCAGAGGCCAGCAGCACTCTGCCCTATTGCCAGCTCTTCTCCTGGATTGCTGTCAGTGAATACCGAAGTCCCATCCAACAATATCAGCTCAAGATGCCATTGTAAGGTGCCAATTGCATTCTCTCCCTGGAGCTCCTGTGGAGTTTTTTTGTTGTGGGCAGAGGCCAGTAGCGTTCTGCCCAGTTGCCAGCTGTTCCACTGGAAAGTAAAGTGAAACATCGGTGGCCTTGCACAAATCCTTCAGGGCTGCTGACTGTGGTATGCAGGGGTCAGCAGCACCATGCTCTGAAGTCTGCTCTTCTGCTGGGTTGCTATCAGTGAATACCGCAGTCCCATCCACCGATATAAGCTCATGCTGCCCTTGTGAGGTGCCGATTGCATTCTCAACATGGAGCTCCTGTGGAGATGATTGTTGTGGGCAGAGGCCAGTAGGGTTCTGCCCAGCTGCCAGCTGTTCCACTGGGAATTAAAGTGAAACATCGGTGGCCTTGCACAAATCCTTCAGGGCTACCGATTGTTGTATACAGGGGTCAACAGCACCATGCACTGAAGTCAGCTCTTCTGCAGGAGGCTCGCCGGGTTGTTCCTCCTCAGCAGAAATGTCTATGAAATCCACAGTCTTTGGATCGAGATTCACCATCTCCTGTCTGTGTAACCCAGAAGATGATATCGGTGCTGGGCAGAGGCTAACAGAGTTATGCCCTGTTGTCAGCACTTTAGCTTTGGGAACAGCAATCGCGTGAGTTTCCGCTGCCGATTCTAAGGTATGCTGCTGAACGTGTTCTAGCAGTTTCCTGTATGCCCTTTCCTGATGCTGTTCTTTCCTTAGCAAGCGTTCTAGATCAGGTTTAAGCCCTGAGACCCCTGCAAGACTGAGCATAGCCTCGCTGTATTCTCGCAGGTCCTCAAGGGTAGGTAACCTGGGGTTGGAAAGCACTTGCCCTGGTATATACCAGCAAGCTGGATGGCTCCAATCCAGAGCTCAAGGTATTGATCCGCAGACACCATCCTGGGGTATACTGAAAGGGCGATACACAGCACCCCCTCGAGCTGTGATGCCAGGTCCATAACTCCATTGGAATTGACCAAAGTCTGCTATACCAATCTTGGATCCCGGTGGAGGTTTGGATGTTCCAGACTGCAGGAAGCATCCCACTGCTGCCACCAATGCGACGGAACTGGACACCCTGACTGGGTATGTCCACCAAGAAGCTGCTTCCTAAACTCTGGAACATGAGATCCGTGAATCTGGCTATAGTTACCCCAAGAATAGGGATGAGCTTCGTGTTTGAGTCGAACATTGGCTGTTCACTTGTTCGTCGAACTTCGAGTTCCCACATTATCATGGACTCTCTGACTTCTGAATTCCAATAAGTAAATCACTGGCTGGCAGGGGGAATTGAACTCAGAGCTCTTATCATAGCAAGGGTGGTATTCTACCACCTATGCTACCAAGCCTGCTTAAGTTGAATGCACTCTCCCTAACTTTTATCTAATCCACTGTGTGTGTAGTGTGAGATAGGAGTTAGTTAGGCAGGGAAAGTGTATTCAACCTAACTGTACTTGAGGGTGGTATAGCTGGAGGAATACGAGCCCTCCAATTGCGATGGTTGTGAGATTGAATTCCTTTGCCAGCAGGTGATTTATAATTGGAATTTTATAATTAATAATACATTGCTAGCAGGGAGATATATATATAGTTTATGTCAGTATTGCTGAAAAAACAGCGTGGAGTCGCCCCTAAAATCCATACCAGACCCTTATCTGAGCACACATGATGGGGTGGGGGCGAGCGAGCGCCCCCCCTCCTGAACCATACCAGGCCACATGCCCTCAAAATGGGAGGTGGGTGCTTTGGGGCAAGTGGGGCTCTGCCCCCCCCCCGCCCCAAAGCACCTTGCCCCCATTTTGATGGGGACAGGGGTCTCTTCCCCACAACCCTTGGCTGTGATTGTGGGGGTCTGCGAGGGGAGGCTTATCGGAATCTGATAGTCCCCTTTAACAAAGGGACCCCCAGATCCCGCCTTCCCCTATGTGAATGGATATCGGGTACATGGTACCCATACCCATTCACCAAAAAAGTGTACAAAAAATAATGACAAAAGCCAGTTTTGGAAAAGTCTTTTATTCAAAAATAAAAAAAATACTGTCCCCCCGATGATCAGTCGCCCGTCCGCCCAAAAAAAAAAAAAGAAGAAGCTCCTGCTTTTCCGGACGCTTCCCGCGGAAGGAGCTGTTTTGATTTTAACAGCTCTTATATAGTGACCTTCATTCTTTCAGCACAAACCACACATATAGAACCCAGGATAACCGGGGTAACACAAAATACAGTGTGGTTGTACAGCAAGTCTAATAAGTGCAGTGGATGTGGTGTACCTAGATTTCGCTAAGGCGTTTGATACAGTTCCCCACAAGCGCTTAATTTATAAAATAAGGTCTGCAGGTATCGACAGCAGGGTTTGCTCTTGGATACGGAACTGGCTAAAAGGGCGTATCCAAAGGGTGGTAATAAACAGCGCATACTCAGACTGGTCTGAGGTAGTAAGCGGGGTCCCCCAAGGCTCAGTCCTAGGATCAACGTTGTTCAATTTATTCATAAACAGCATTGAGGACGGGATCAGTAGTTCGATATCAGTTTTTGCTGATGACACAAAATTAGGCAGGGCAATAACAGCACAGCATGAAGCAGATATCCTACAGAATGACCTGGACAAAATAACGGAGTGGGCAACGACTTGGCAAATGAGGTTTAACGTGGAGAAGTGTAAGGTTTTGCACTTGGGGACTAGAAACATTAAAGCACAATACACGTTAGGAGGGGAACCCTTGGGGGAATCAAAAATGGAGAAGGATCTGGGAGTCTTGGTTGATGATAGACTAGGCAACAGCTTGCAATGTCAAGCAGCGGCTACCAAGGCTAGCAGAATATTAGCATGCATAAAGAAAGGGATGTTTTCCAGAGATAAGACTATAATCCTTCCACTTTATAAAACTCTGGTCCGACCGCATCTGGAGTACTCTGTCCAGTTCTGGTCGCCAGTCCTCAGAAGGGATGTGTTGGAGCTGGAGAGAGTACAGAGAAGGGCAACTAAACTAATTAGGGGACTGGAGGACCTTGATTATGAAGAGCGTCTCCAATCGCTTGATTTATTCTCCCTGGAGAAGAGACGCCTGAGGGGGGACATGATAGCAATTTTTAAATATCTCAATGGGGATCTCTGCTTAGAAAAAAAGCTGTTCAGTCGAAGGGATTGCATGAGGACTCGGGGGCACACAATGCGATTAGAGGAGAAGAGTTTTAACCTCAGGCAACATGGGGGATTCTTTACTGTTAGGGCTACAAGATTGTGGAATTCTCTACCACAAGATGTGGTTTCTGCGGGTAGTGGTGGCTTTCAAAAGACTATTAGACGTACATCTCAAGGAACAGAACATTCAGGGGTATGTGAGATGATTAAAGCCAAACACACCTACACAGGCTGAACTGGATGGACTATTGTCTTTATTCAACCTCACCTACTATGTAACTATGTAACTATGTAACTATGTAACGATGGAATATCCCAAAACAGTCCACAAGTAGGTGTTCTGGATCTACAGGGCCACATGGTGTAAACATCTAGTGGTAAGACTTAAATTTACAAACCTGCTGTGTAAAACTTAGCCATAACCCTCTGTATATAATTCCAAAAGGGGAAGTTCCACTTTAAGCATCCCCCCCCCCCAATATGGCACATTTGGCATATCATTTTTTTTTTTTGGGGGGGGGGGGGGACAGGTACCTAGTTTTGACAGGTACCTGCTGTAGGCAGCTCGAGCGAAAGTTCTCCTCTCCCCCCCTTGTTGCAATCTTCTGGGACACGACACAGGTCCCAGAAAATTGCCCAAGCAATGGGGAGGCACTGGGCATTTTACATATACTGTATATAGAATTTGTTAATGTACTGTTTTGAAAAAAAAAATAAACTTTTTGTAGCCCATCTTTTCGGTATTACGTGAACCTCCTAGCTTTCCTTGCCGCAATTGATAATATTAACCAGGATCCAGACATCTTACCCAATATCACTCTAGGCTTCAATCTATATGATTCATGGCTGGAACCCAGGAAGGCTGTACAGAGTGTTCTGCAGATTTTATCGGGACCAAATGGGACAGTTCCTAATTATTCCTGTAAAGGACAAGGCAAGTTGGCTGGTGTTATTGGAGATCACTATTCATCTACTACAATCCCAATCGCCCAAATTCTTGGTCTGTACAGATATACACAGGTGGGTGAAAAAATCTACTGGTGTATTTGCAATACTATTCTAGTCAACAGAGACAACAATACGCATTTTACAAAAACATGCCAGTCTGTGGTAGTTAAAGTGTATGTAAACTCTAACAGCTAAAGTGTTTGTATTATAAAATTAATATTGAATGCAATTACCTCTTTTAGGGCTTTTATCTATGGCTATGTGACTGCTTGGTCCCTTTTCTCCTGTTGCTTGGAGGGTTGAGGCAGAACTGCAGAAGACCATTGGGAGTGGCTGCCAATTACTGTGGTGAGGGTTGGGCTATGGGATAAGAGCTATTGTTAATCTTAGAACTTTAGCCTCCCCTGTTAGGTTTCCATTTGCCTACTTCACCAGGAGCCCTTTTTGATAGGGTGGGCAGGGGTATTTGATTGACAGTGGCTCCTCCTGTAATTATTATTGACAGTCGGGCAGAAGTCCTGCCCACTGCCAGGGCCAATGAAAGAGATAAGTACCTAAAGCATGTACAAAGGCAGTGGAAATTCAGGGCAGATGTCCCATCCACTCTCCAGATTGTTTGGAGAACAGGGTAAGCAGTATATACCTGGAGCATGTTTATAAGTAATGGCAACACTGCAGAACCTAAAAAACCCTCCAGATGTTTGCCACTGCCAATTACCAGGAAGAAGTGACTGGCAGGATCAACACATATTTTAATTTAAATTGAATGTATTAGATCAAATAGAAGGTTCAGAATGACAGACACATTTATTAGAGAGATTATATATATATTATTTCAGTGGTGGTGGTTTGACATGTTAACTTCTCTTATTTCTTCCAATCTGGTTTGTTATATATACTAAAAGAGTTTTATGATATCTGTACAAAACAGTAGCTGTTGATCCTGTGCGGACAAATCTAGTCACTATCAATGCACTCCACCTCTCCCTCTGCTTTTGTAGGCTCTTGGGGCTAAAAGGTGATTGCTACCATGTTCACCTCTCTCCAATGTTCCCTATAACCAATAATTACCAGATAGTCTATCTTATGGGCATATGATGGACTGGACACAGGCTAACATATTCAAACTCCTCCATCTTGTACATCTAGTTATTCACAAACTGCTCACTTGAAGAACTTTATTCAAAGAAGCATATTCCCAGGCATCTCTTTTTTAATATATCTTCAATTTAAGCATTACTTTGCATCCTTATTGCCAATGCTGACCTTAACCAAATTAATTTAGTTTATTTGCGCCCAAGGACTGCATCAACTGTATCTGATATCTTTTATCTATAAAATTCTCCAGGAAGCAACCTCTATAACAGACCATTCCATGGCCTCCCCATTTCCCTTAAATAATGGGAAAAAATATTGGATGCCATATCCAAATAATACCATTGTGTGGTGCAGAGAGAGACTTACAAAATACTGATCTTTTTGGTATAAAACTCTTAAGATACCCCATTCTTGTAACCCAACCTTGTCACTCACCTGATGGAGATGTAATGATGACATTGACTCCTTATACCATATTTTTGGGTATAAAACCATCTAAGACTTTGACAGCACATATTTTAGTGGCAGCGAGAAGAGCTATTTCTTCACCTTGGCTCTCCCTTATGACACCTTCACTTTCTCAATTACTGAGTACCGTTGAACATGTTGGGTGAATAGAGTACCTTAGAGCTCAGTCAAGTGACACTTTACTACATTCTAATCAAAATTGGGATGCTTAGGACTTAGGTCTTTCTGAGTATGGTCTAACCTCATCTTAATTAATTCTGGGATGCTGACTTTGGGTTATTTCTCTCACATAGCAAATGCATACTTGCAACTACACCCCAAAACACATTCTGCTACTCCTCCTAAGTATGGCAATACCACATGTGTGAGACTTTTCACAGTCTAGCCACATACAGAGGCCCAACATCCAGGGAGCACTGTCCAGTGTTCTAGGGACATAAATTACACATCTAACGTCTTGACAACCTATCACATTCTTGAAGGCCCTGGAGCACCAGAGCAATGGAAACGCCCACAAAATGGCCCCATTTTGGAAAGCAAACACCCGATCAAATATTCTATGAGGCACGATGAGCCTTTTGAACATGTCATTTTTTTCCACAAGTTTTTGGAAAATATGGAAATAAAATGAAAAAGCATTTTTTTTTTTTTTACACAGTTGTCCATTAATACAATATTTCTAACACATGGTATGTACAAAGGCAAAAAATTGCACCCCAAAATACATTCTGCTACTCCTCCTGAGTATGGTGATACTACATGCATGAGACTTTTACACAGCATAACCACATACAGAGGCCCAACATCCAAGTAGCACCGTCTGGCATTCTAGGAGCATAAATTACACATATAATTTCCTGACAACCTACCACACTTTTGAAGGCCTGGAGCACAAGGACAACGGAAACCCCCATAAAATGACCCCATTTTGGAAAGCAAACACTGTAAGATATATTCTACGAGGCATAATGAGTCTTTTGAACATGTCATTTTTTTAAACAAGTTTTTGAAAAATGTGGAAAGAAAATGAAAATTCATTTTTTTTTTTTTTACACAAAGTTGTCCATTTATACAATATTTCTAACACATAGCATGTACATAGCAAAAGTTGCACCCCAAAATACATTCTACTACTCCTCCTGAGTATGGCGATACCACATGTGTGAGACTTTTAAACAGCCTGGCCACATAAAGAGGCCCAACATTCAAGTAGCACCTTCAAGCATTCTAGGAGCATAAATTGCACATCGAATTTCCTGACAACTTATCATTTTTGAAGGCCCCTCATATTTCTAACACATAGCATGTACATATCAAGAATTACACTCCAAAAAAATTCTATTGAGGAAAACGTAAAAAAAATAGTAGTAGTGCAGTTTACCACAAAGGAGAGCATTGGTCCAGGCAGCAGGCAGGGATGTGCTTAGCTCCAACAATAGTACTTATCCAGTCAGCAGGCAGGATTATTGTCTATAGTCAGTACAGGGATTTTGTCAGCACACCCAAAACATTTGTCCAAATGAATTGTCTAGACAGAGACATGGTCAGCACAGTCATAATATTGGTCCCGATACACTGTTACCTGCAGAAACAGATTATTGTACCTCTCTCCAGCCCTTCATAAACATACTGCCTCTTGCTACAGCTAATAATTTACATAGTACAGGTAGCAGGCAGAGGTGTGGTCAGTTAATGCGGCAGACAGAGGCATGATGGCAGTAAGTCAGCATCAGGCTGAGGGCCTCAGTCAGGCAAGGTAGAGGCCTCTCCCACCCAAATCTATTTGAAGCCTCTGGACTCCAGACCCTAATCCAGAAATTGCAAAACCCAAAGAAAACAAAAAAATGAGTTTACTCCATCTGGAAAAACAATTCTGGAGCCCCTCACATATGTGAGACCCCTGTGTATTACAGTAGCAGGGCAACAGATCAGTTCAAGCGGTAGGCAGAAGCATAGTAGTCATTAACCACTTTAAGACCGGAAGGATTTGCCCCCTTAATGACCAGGCCCTATTTTGCAATTCGGCACTGTGTTACTTTAACGGACAATCGTGGTTGTGCAACGCTGTACCCAAACTAAATTGACGTCCTTTTTTCCCCACAAATAGAGAGTTCTTTTGTTGGTATTTGATCACCTGTGCAATTTTTATTTATTACGCTATAAACAAAAAAAGAGTGACAATTTTGAAAAAAAAAATATATATATATATATTTTTCACATTCTGCTATAAGACATTCTCAAAAAAAAAAAAATCAAATTTTTTTTCAACATTTTAGGTCAATTTGTTTTCTGCTACATATTTTTGGTAAAAAAAACACAATGAGCATATTTTGATTGGTTTTCGCAAAAGTTATCGCATCTACTAACTATGGGAAAGATTTATATCATTGTTATTGTTTTTTACTTTTTTTTTTACTAGTAATGGTGGCAATCTGTGATTTTTTTTTCGGGACTGTGACATTGTGGCGGACAGATCGGTCCCCTAACTGACATTTTTTACACTTTTGGGGGTACCAGTGACATTACTACAGTAATCAGTGCTAAAAATATGCACTGTTACTGTACTAATGACACTGGCAGGGAAGGGGTTAACAGTATGGGTGATCAAGGGGTTAAATGTGAGCCTAGGGGCGTGATTCTAACTGTTGGGGGGGGGGGTTGTGGCTTCTGAAATGAATATAGAGACCTGTGATCCTATATAGAAGGACCACATGAGCTCTGTGATCATCCCAGTGAGAAGGACGGTCAGCTGTGTTTACAACAGCCGACTGTCCTTCTCTCTCAGCGGGGAGCGATCGCGGGTGTCAGGTGGCAATCAGAGCCACCTGACACACTCATCGACTTCCCTGCTGACGAGCGGGGGCGAGAGCGTTCCGGCGGAAGCGCGCCGGCGGTGCGCGCTTGCCCCCTAGCTTACTGAGAACAAGCGACATAGACCTACGTCGCTTTGCCCAGGAGGGGCTGCCTGCTGCAGTAAATGGTTAGAACCGGCCAGGGTCACTTCACATGCAAGCAGTCCAAGCAGTAGGCAGAAGCATAGTTGATAAAACAGGCCAGGGTCAGTTTACATGGAAGCAGTCCAAGCGGTAGGGAGAGGCATAGTCAAAAAACAGGCCAGGGTCAGTTCACGTGGAAAGCAGTGGAATGGTCATTTGAGAAAGCATGAACTATGGTCAGCACAGATGATGCAAATGGGGAAATGGTTAAAAATATGGGCTAATATTTTAGGGATGTGTGATAAAGTCGGAAGCATTCTCCAATGCACTGGCCGGGTTGGGGGGGGGGCACTGAGGACAATGGTAGCCGGGATTGAAATAAATATATAGTGTTGCGCAAATAAAAAATTACTAAATTAATTAATTTGTGCTTAAATTATTAAAAACCCAAAATATTTATATGTGACATAATATTAAAGTGCCAATAGTGCTAATAAAGTGGTAAATATAATATAATACTCATAGAAAAGAGAAAATATATAGATATAAAAGTCCAGTGTGCAAAGTGCAAAAAAAACAATAAACAAAGTCCAAAATGTAATCCTAAAGTGATCTGTGCTCCCAGAGAGAAGTGACCAGAGTGTCACAGTGGACAGCCAGCCGTGCACCCCCTTGTGAATGGGTGCTCACCTCAAATCCTTAAAAAGAGCGCAAAGATTGTTATCCCAAAAAGATCATCCATCCATATCCTTCAGGGCTCCTCTCACAGGAGTTGCAGCGTCAATCAATGCAGTATATATGCAAACAAAAAGACTTGCAATAGTGTATGAAATCCTTAAACAATCAGCTTTTATTAAGTAAAGGTGGATAAATCTCACTCACATTTGTAGGTGCAACACATGCACTTGGACAATAGCATCAAGTAAATGGTGGAAATCGTGGTGGTATAGTGGGAGAGACTGCACAGCGCCGCCGGTCTCCACAGCGTGCGCCGATAGCTGACAGCCTCACCTAGACAATAGTGTATCGCTCCGTCCGTCCTTTCCCCTCCCCTACGCGTGATGACACAGGGCTCATGTGTCTTCCTCAGGGGGATATGATTGGACGGTGGAGTGTGCACAAGGGAGTGCACGGCTGGCTGTCCACTGTGACACTCTGGTCACTTCTCTCTGGGAGCACAGATCACTTTAGGATTACATTTTGGACTTTGTTTATTGGCTTTTTGCACTTTGCACACTGGACTTTTATATCTATATATTTTCTCTTTTCTATGAGTATTATATTGTATTGTATTTACCACTTTATTAGCACTATTGGCACTTTAATATTATGTCACATATAAATATTTTGGGTTTTTAATAATTTAAGCACAAATTAATTAATTTAATAATTTTTTATTTGCGCAACACTATATATTTATTTCAATTAAGCACACTATTATGAGAAGTGGAGTGTCTGCGCCAAATAACTGATTGATTTAGAGCCTCAGGGTCCCTTGCAGGACTTATTCCTTATACTCTAATGGTAGCCGGTATCTCTTTGAAATCTTCTTTTGCTGCATACACAACATTTTTTGGGTGTCTTCGGCCTGCTTCAGATGGTGGAATGTTGTCCGGGAAGTGATGCTCATGAAGTCGGCTAACAGCATCCTTGAGTGAAGGTTTTCAGGGGGGGGGGGAGGGGGGTCTTTGTTGATAGATGAGGGACATGACAATTTATTCTATTAATTTTAGGAAGGGGGTAGGGCTTTCCGTGGATTTGGTGTAGATTATATATGCATTATAAATGGGCAAATTAATTAAATAAATCGCTACTTCCTTGTTCCTTGGGACCTCATTGTTGTCAAATAGGGCTGAAGCATTTGGTCATTGAATTCCAACCCCCCCTTTCATGCAAAGATTATATTCTTGGAAGCATGTTCGCTTTTCAATGGGACTTCGTCTTCTGTGAACCTCAACTGTGGGGTCATTTTGGATGGTGGACATGACATATACATTCCTGCTATCCTTCCACCAAGGCCAACACTTCATTGCTTCTCAAAGTTGGTTTTTCCCCCTTCACATTTTTTTGTTGACCAACGATTGTGGGAAGCCCTTCCTGTTATTTCTGGTGGTTTCACAGGTGAGGGTGTTTGAAAAGGGGCAGGCTGGTATGATAGTTATCCAGGTTTATGTGATAACCTTTGTGCAGCAGTGGGTATGCCATGTCCCATACAATTTTTCCAGTTGTGCCCATGTAGGCTGGGCACTCAGGGGGCTGGAGCTGTGAATCTCTTCCTTCATATATGCAAACACATACAGATATCCCGTGGCTCTTTCGCATAGCTTATAGAATTTGACCCCATATTTTGCCCTTTTTCTAGGAATATATTGTTTTATTCCTAGTGGGCCTGTAAAGTGTACCAGGGACTCATCCACACATACACTATATTACCAAAACTATTGGGACACCTGCCTTTACACGCACATGAACTTTAGTGGCATCTCAATCTTAGTTAGTAGGATTCAATGTGGAGCTGGCCCACCTTTTGCAGCTATAACTGGTTCAATTCTTCTGGGAAGGCTGTCACCACAAGGTTTAGGAGTGTCTATGGAAATGTTTCACCATTAGAAGCACATTTGTGAGGTCAGGCACTGATGTTGGATGAGAAGGCCTGACTCGCAGTCTCCGCTCTAATTCACCCCAAAGGTGTTCTATCAGGTTGAGGTCAGGACTCTGTGTCTGTGCAGGCCAGCCAAGTTCCTCCACCTCAAACTCGCTTATCCATGTCTGTATGGACCTTCTTTCTGGAAGAATGGTCAAACATTCCCATAGACACACTCCTAAACCTTGTGGACAGCCTTCCCAGAAGAGTTGAAGCTGTTATAGCTGCAAAGAGTGGGCCAACTGAATATTGAACCCTACAAGCTAAGAATGGGATGCTGTCACAGACCCTACTCTTTCTTTTGTCTTCCCTGCACCCCAGGACATTGCCATTTCCCCAGCATGGGATTTTCCTCGAGTAGAGGGGGGCGGGGCTGGTTGCTGGGGCAACTGGACGCCAGGCTGGGAGTTGCCTGGCCACCTGCTGGGACACAAGTCCTAAGATATTTAGCAGAGTGAGAGTCTATCCTGTGCTGTTCATCTTTGCTGTTTGGAAGACTGTGTTTCCCTGAGCTGCGGCCAGAGAACACAGACTCCCCTATTGGTTCCTGTGGGCCTCTTCAATCCTACAGCCAACCTGGAGTTTGGAATTACCTTGTCCTTTCCTACAATCTGGAGTGTGGATTAATCCTGTACCTGCCTGCTGGTGAGTGGAGTAACCCTGGGCCTACCAGAACTCTGCCTGGACTGTCACCTCGTTGTTTGCCCCGATCCGTGTTTGGCCCAATTCCTCACTGGACCACTTTGCCCGTTCTATCGGGAGCCCCTGTTACAGAATACCCCTGTTATCTGGAACTCTCTCCTACCCACGTTGGGTCTGACCCTGGACACCTTTGTTTGGCCCTTTTCTTTGTGAGCCTACCCGCTACCGTTCAATAAAAGGCTTCGTTGGCACTCCTGCTCTCTGTGTACATTCTGTCCTACCTACACTTCCATCACAAACTGGTTGGCAGCAGCGGGATTAGAACACTGAAGAGGATGGAGAGCAGCCCCCTAGACTGGACCTAATGTGGGGTGGGGAGTACAGTAATTGGACTTTGGCAAGTTTGCAAGAAAAGGCTCGGGATGCCTTACCTACAGGGGCCTGTCCAAAGAAGAGCTGGTCACTGCTATTGAGGAAGCCAGCCTTCAGAGAACTGAAAGCTTGAATGCCTCGACACCAGAAAATTAACAGCTTGCGTCCGCTGTATCAAGTCCCAGGAGCCCTTGGATCACATGGTACAAAGAGGAGATGGCTATCCTGGGGCCCGGGGCCACCTTGGATGACAAGAGGGAGGCTATCCAAAGGGCTCATGAGCAAGAAACAATGGGAGGCCTCAGAGGACGGGACCCTCTTCCCAGCCCACGAGTAAGTGGGCCTGATCTACCAAGAGTGACTCGTAAAGATTTCACGCCATTTTGTGAAGCTACAGGGGATTTGGAAGGGTTCTTCCAGGATTTCAAACACTTATATCAGCTGCTGGAGGTGCCCTGTAGAGACTGGGTACGCCACCTAGTGGGCCTGCTGGAAGGGGGTGCGGCTGCTGCTTACCGGACAATGGGTGCACAGTGGAATCGAGATTACAGCAGGATCAAACAGACTGTACTAGAACACTACGCGGTAACTCCAGAAACCCACCGGATCCAATTCAGGGACCTCTCCTTTCATTCTGAGCCTTCCTTCAAGATGTATGCGCACAAAATCTCGCGGGCCTGCAGACGCTGGCTGGAGGGGGAGCAGGCCTTTACTATTGAACAAGTTGTTTAGGCCTTTCTGAAGGAGCAATTCTTTGCCAAATGCCCAGCAGAGGTGCGGGAGTGGGTGAAGGAGAGGAACCCTTGCACCATTGAGCGGGCTGCTGCACTGGCAGACGAGGCCCTTGCCATTAAACCCCTTTGGAAGAGATTGGTAGTCGAGCCGCCCAAAGCCCAGAACACAGGTAGACCACTTCCCATCAACCCCTTGCCACTCCTCCGGCGCCCTGTTGTGCCAACACCATCCACAGCCCCTTCCTACCGACCTCGTACTTCTGGGCCGTTTCTGGACCGCCGGTGCTATGGGTGCAACCAGCCCGGCATCTTCAGGCCAGCTGCCCTCAGAATTGTCGTACCACATCCGCCAGCCACAGTCGCTCAGTCAACTAACTAGAGTTGACCCCAGAGGAAGAACCACTACCCTCACCTCCCAGTGACTGGCTGACCCCCACTGTGGCCAATCCTCCTTGGGGAGTCTACGGTGTTCATCCCCTTGTCCCATCCTACCCAGAGCAGAGGCAGCGCCACCTGCAGGAGGTCCTGATTGATGGGGAGAGAACTACGGGATTTCGGGACACTGGGGCCTTCCTCACCATTGCTGATCCCCGAGTGGTAAAACCCGAAGCCATCAAGCTGGGCCCGAGTTCTTTATTGAACTGGCAGGTGGTGCTACGAAACACATCCCCAAGGCGTCGGTTCGCCTTGACTATGGGTTTGGGGAAAAGCGCTGCCAAATTGGAATCGTGGCTGGACTACCTGCGGACATTCTGCTTGGAAATTATTTAGGAGAGCTACAGTGCCAATACGTTGGAGCTGTGACCAGAAGCCAAGCCAGCCATGGCCTACCCGCCGAGAAAGCCCAACGGGACTCCCCTTCTGCCCTGGATCCTGTGAGTATTACCAACCCTGACCAGGATACCACCCTGACCTGGGACCGTGAGAAATTTAAACAGGAACTACACTCTGACCCCACATTGAGCAAATTCTGGGCCCAAGCGGATGCCGGACTATTCGGGGAGGGTGGGGAACGAACCCTCTGGGAACGAGGACTACTATACCGCGTTACAGACACTAACCGCCCAGACCAGCCCTGGACTGCAACCAAACAGCTCATTGTCCTCCAGCCATTTAGGTTTCTGCTGCTCCAAATCGCCCACGACATTCCCTTAGCTGGACAACTGGGGAAGAGAAAAACAGAACGAAGACTAACCCAAGCATTCTACTGGCCTGGTATCTCTCAGTCTGTTGCTAACTTCTGTCGGACCTGTGACATCTGTCAAAGGCAGAGGCGGCCTGGGGCCCATCATCGAGGAACCCTTTCAGAGGGTGGCGGTGGACATCATTAGTCCTCTGGCCCGGCCCAGTAAGTCAGGAAAAAGATATATCCTGACCATAGTGGACTATGCCACCCGCTACCCAGAGGCGGTAACCCTGTCAAGCATTTCAGCCCTCAAGGTAGCGGAACCCCTTGTCACCCTCTTTTCCCGTGTGGGGTTCCACAGTGAGATTCTGACTGATCAGGCCACCCAGTTCATGTCAGATGTGATTCAATCTCTGTGGCGCGCATGCGAGTATGGGCCATCCGGACCACCCCCTACCACCCCCAGACCAACGGCCTCTGTGAACGCTTTAATGGGACTCTTAAAGGCATGCTGAAAGCCTTCGTGGACAGTGAGGCAGACTGGGAAAAGATCCTTCCCCATCTTCTGTTTGCTTACCGAGAAGTGTCGCAAGAATCCACTGGTTTTTCACCCTTTGAGCTCTTATACAGATGGAAGGTCTGAGGCCCTTTAACTTTATTATGGGAAAATTGGGAAGGGGAGGTGGGAAATACAGGAATTCCGGTTGTACCATACGTGCTGGAACTGCGAGAGTGATTATCCCAGCTGGCTGGCATGGCCCACAGCCACCTCCAAGCATCTCAAACGCGGCAGAAGACACGGTATGACCGAAGGGCCCTTGGGAGGGAGTTCACTGAGGCCAGCAAGTCCTCCTAATCATCCCACACCCCCAGAACAAGCTCCAGCATGTCTGGGAAGGGCCTTATTAAATGCTCCGCAAACTTGACGAGACTTGTTATGTACTCAGCCTAGACGATCATGACCGATGACAGCGCACAGTCCACATAAACATGCTCAAAGAGTACCATGACCGGACCTACCCATCATGGCCATATGCCTTACCCCCACAGGCAAAGCTGATGAAGGGTCCCTACCTGACCTCCTACAAGCCACCAAAGCCACCCACTCCCTGGATCAAATCCCCACTGGGGCCCAGCTAAGGACGTGATAGGGAGCAGGGCCATCGCCTTTTCAGCTGTCCCGGGACGTACCGATTTGGCCTTTCACCATGTAGTAACGCAGGGACAAAAAACCATCCAACAGGCCTCCTACCGAGTCCCCGAGTCAGTAAAAGCAGCTATACAAGCAGAACTCACGAGATGCTCCAGATGGGCATTATCCGTCCCTCTCACAGTCCCTGGGCTTCCCCAGTGGTATTAGTGCCAAAGAAGGAGCACTTGGCTTTGTGTTGACTACAGGCGACTTAATATCTACACGGTTAGCGATGCGTACCCCATGCCACGCATAGACGAGCTGTTAGACGGGCTGAGTGGGGCCCAATACATTACAACCCTGGACCTCAGTAAGGGCTACTGGCAAATTGCCCTAACCAAGGATGGCATAGAACACTCCGCTTTCATCACACCTTTCGGACTGTTTGAATTCCTGGTCATGCCCTTTGGGATGAAAAATGCACCCGCCACCTTCCAGCGAGTTGTAGACCAGTTGTTGGAGGGATGCCAAGGATTTGCATGTGCCTACTTAGATGACATAGCCATCTTTAGCAACACATGGGAGGAGCACCTGCTGCATGTGGAGACCATTTTGGACCGCATCTGCAAGGCCGGACTGACTATAAGACCAGAAAAATGTCAACTGGGAATGGCTGAGGTGCAATACCTGGGTCACCGAGTAGGGGGAGGGAAAGTGAAACCGGAACCTGCAAAAGTTCAAGCTATCCATGACTGGCCTACCCCTCAGACAAAAAAACAAACAATGTCTTTTCTTGGCACTGCAATTTACTATCACAAATTTATTCCCCAATTTCAGCACTGTGGCAAAACCTCTGACTGACCTCACCCGGAAGAACAGCCCTAGGATGGTACACTGGCCCCGGCCTGCAACTCCGCCTTCCATCAGCTCAAATCCGCCCTTGCAAACAACCCTGTTCTGACTGCTCCTGACTACAACAGACGTTTTATAGTGCAAACCGATGCTTCTACCTATGGCATGGGGGCTGTCCTGAGTCAAGTGAATGAGGCAGAAGAGGAACACCCCATTGCCTTCATCAGCCGAAAACTTCTGGACAGGGAGGTAGCTTACTCCACCATTGAAAAAGAGTGTCTGGCCATTGTCTGGGCCTTGAAAAAGCTTCAACCTTATCTGTATGGCCGAGAATTCACCATCCATACAGATCACAACCTGCTCACATGGCTAAATAGAGTATCTGGAGACAACGGGCGCCTCCTGAGGTGGAGCCTAGCGATCCAACCATACAACTTTACCATCCAATATCGGCGTGGGAGCCAACACCAGAACGCTGATGGGCTATCCCGGCAGCAGGACCCTCAATAGGTGAACTCCTGCCTTCAAGGAGACCTGCTGAGGTCCCCTTGTCGGCACTTGTAAAATAAAAGGGGGAGGGGTTGTCATGGACCCTACTCTTTCTTTTGTCTTCCCTGCACCCCAGGACTTTGCCATTTCCCCAGCATGGGATTTTCCTCCCCCCTGACCACTCACTCCCCCGTGCCGTCCTTCTCCCCTCCCCAGCCAGGTGCCTGGAAAACTGCTTCTCCACCATCATGCTCACTGTGGACAATGAACACATTCCTTGTGTGGGCTCGAGTAGAGGGGGGCGGGGCTGGTTGCTGGGGCAACTGGACGCCAGGCTGGGAGTTGCCTGGCCATCTGCTGGGACATAAGTCCTAAGATATTTAGCAGAGCGGGAGTTCATCCTGTGTTGTTCATCTTTGCTGTTGGAAGACTGTGTGTCCCTGAGCTATGGCCAGAGAACACAGACTCCCCTATTGGTTCCTGTGGGCCTCTTCAATCCTACAGCCAACCTGGAGTTTGGAATTACCTTGTCCTTTTCTACAAACTGGAGTGTGGATTAATCCTGTACCTGCCTACTGGTGAGTGGAGTAATCCTGGGCCTACCAGAACTCTGCCTGGACTTTGTCACCCCGATCCGTGTTTGGCCCAATCCCTCACTGGACCACTTTGCCCATTCTATCGGGAGCCCCTGTTACAGACTACCCCTGTTATCTGGAACTCTGTCCTACCCACGTTGGGTCTTTTTCTTTTTTCTTTTCTTTCTTCCTCTTATTATTATTATTTTTCACTGCTGGGTTCGGTGTGGGATAAATGTTGTATTTTTGTTTGTATGTATAAAAAAAAAAAAAAAATTTGGAAAATTTCTAATAAAGATTATTGTAAAAAAGAAAAAGACAGACGTCCCAATACTTTTGATAATATAGTGTATATTATGATCAGGGACATGAAGTTCTGCAAGTCTTTGGGAAAAAAAATTAGTAGTGGTCGAATTTTACATAAATGAGAAAATTTAAATATAGATTGCCACTATATGTGAATAAATATAAAGATATACATCCAAAAGTGATTATATCAATAAAAAATTAATAACATAGCATATTAAAAGTTTTCAATATATACAAAAAATGAAAAAAAAAAAAAAATTGATGAAAAAACAAGTGACAAAAAAAGAAGAAAAATAAAAGTCCATCAAATAGGTCCATATAAAAGTGAGTCAAAGACTGGTGAAAAACCACAACTGATTCCAAAAAACATCAATAATATACAAGCGAAAGGTGTGACAAAGTGGAATCCCAAAAAAAGCAACCACCTGTGAGTGAAATGGCCACTCACCTTAATGATGAATAAATCAGGAGTTTCTCGCCCGGAAAGTCAAAACTGTTGTCCATCCCCTCCGCTCTGCTTCGGGATCGCGGGTGACGAACAACAGAGATATTGCCAGCGCGTTTGAGCGATATTATCGCCAGCTTTACGACTTACCGCAAAGGGATTCCCACTCCTCTGCCCTGAGTCTAAGGCCCATGCTATTGACAACTTCCTTACAAAGAATTTGACTCAGGCTGTCTCACCGGATTATAAAACCACCCTTGATGCTCCCATTACCAGCCTTGAGTGGACAGCGGCGCTCAAACAACTCAAACCGAACAAGAGTCCCGGTCCTGACAGCCTATCTGCTGCCTACTATAAGTCTTTTGCTGATATTCTATCTACCCCGTTTTTAGCGGCGTTTAATTTTCGGAAAAGTCCCTATCCCCATGCATGCTTGAGGCACACATAGTTGTCATACCGAAAGAGGGGAAAGACTCGTCCTCCCCGTCTAACTATAGACCAATCTCTTTATTGAATGTGGACGTGAAGCTCTTTGCGAAAATTAAGGCGAATAGGCTGCTTCCGCTCCTCTCTAAAGGGATTCATCCCGACCAAGTAGGCTTTATCCCTGGACGTGAGGCCAGGGATAACACCATCAAAGCAGTAAACCTCCATCATGTTCTTTCAGTGACCAAGCAGAGAGGGTTCCTTCTCTCCCTGGATGCTGAGAAGGCATTCGATAGGGTCTCGTGGGATTACATGGAAGCTGCTCTACAGGCTTGGGGCTTGGGCCCATGCATAATGTGCTTCCTCATGCCTCTATATGCGAACCCGAGTGCCTGTGTCAGAGTTAACGACACCCTATCGAGTGCCTTCCCCATCCATAACGGTACTAGACAGGGCTGTCCCCTCTGCTCTTTGTACTCACTTTGGAACCCTTCCTGATTAGCATCAGAGATAATGCGTCCGTCCATGGTGTTAAATTCGCTGGCAAGGAATATAAGGTGGCCGCCTATGCAAACGACCTCCTGCTATTCCTGACGGACCCCGTCACCACCCTTCCCTCGGTTCTGCAGGAATTTCGCCAATTCGCTTCCTTGTCCAATATGAAGATCAACTTCTCCAGATCCTTTGCCCTAAACTTTTCCCTGTCTCCTCACGAGGTACAACACGGCATGACTAACTTTTGCTTCACTTAGAAGCAGGACTCCCTGACATATTTAGACATACAGATTCTGGCCAACCTTCAACACTTATTCCTCAGGAACTTTCCTCCAATTCTTTCCACAATTAAGAAAGATCTCCTTGCGTGGACGCGCCTGCCCCTGTCCTGGTTCGGCAGGGCTGCAGTCTTAAAGATGAATGTTCTGCCAAGGCTGATATACGTTCTCCAAACGGTTCATACTACAATCCCGCGGTCCTTCTTCCATGATTACAAACATCTGGTTTCCGCATTCCTGTGGAATGATAAACAACCCTGCATTCAGTATGACCTTCTTTCCTTGCCCAAACACAAGGGGGGTATAGGTCACCTTACCTCGGAATTACCATATAGCATGTCACCTTATGAGGATTGTCGACTGAAATGTCCACAAGCCTTATAAGGACTGGGTATCCCTTGAGGGTGGCTTCACTACGCTTGACTTACATATGACGCCGTGGCTCCAGCCTACTCATGTCCCACACCAGCTCCGATTACATCTGCTGATTGGCCCAACTCTTCGTACTTTTCAAACAACGTGCAAAACATGAGCGATTTCGAAGCTCCAGGGTCCGATGACCCCGCTTAAACTTAACCCTGACTTTCCCCCCGGTATCTACTCAACCATTGGCCGCACAATCAATTGCGTATCCATCATGTTAGTGATGGGACCGAGATTTTTTTCTGTCTCCTCTATTGCAAAGAAGACAAAGAGACCACCCATACCGCCTTGGTGCTTTCTTCTTCTCAGTCAATACGTTAAAGCTTTTCTCCGAAAGTTTCCCTGCAAGGATCCCCCCACAACGTTTGATGGGCTTTGTCAGCAGGAGGGCCCTCTTCATAAGCTCATCTCGATCACACATTCTCTTCTGTTTGAACATTCGGGACAGCTCACGCGCAATCCCTTGCGAAGAATGGGAAAAGGAACTATCTTGCTCATTCTCCGAGGACAAATGGGAGCAAATTTTCATCAAAAACCACAAATGTTCACGGAACGTGACGCCCCAAGAAAACAGGTACAAAATTGTCTCCAGGTGGTACCGCACTCTGATGCTCCTACATAAATTTGCACCCTCAATACCCTCCACCTGTTGGAGATGTCTTTCGGATACTGGGTCTCTTCTACATATCCTGTGGTCTTGTCCCCGTTTGACTACATTTTGGAAGGAGGTTCATAGGATTACCACACAAGTGACTACGTATGACCTGGAATTCTCCCCTGCTCAGTTTCTCCTACACCATTCCCCCACTTCGCACGCTTCCTATACGAAATTGCTCATGGTCCACATGATCAACGCTGCTCGACAATGCATCCCTGTGTTATGGAATTCCACTCAAGCACCCACGATCAAACATTGGTTGTGTCGGGTGGCTGCAATTGTGGACATGGAAGAGCTTATCCATGTTGCCAATGACACCCCCGCTAAATATCATAAGAAATGGGCGTGCTGGACTCACTTTACGACCATGACGGAATTCTATAGTCTCAACTCTTGGCGAGAATGGGCTTTACAGGTACTCCTTCTCTCTGAATTCCTTGATGGAGTCTGACTTGTTTTGGCCTTCAGAATCATAACCTTTGGGTTCGCCTTCGCCAGCTGATGTTGACTCAAGTTTTGCTTTTGTGTGCCCACACCCCCTTTTTTTTCTTCTTCTTCCCCCCCCTTTGTATCTTCCCCCTCTGCTCCCGCTTTCCCCCCATTACTCTCCTCCCCCTACCCTCCTAGGTGCTACCTCGCTGTTTGGCTGGCCCAAGCAGTGCGCACCTCTCTACTAACTCCACCGCCTTATCTAGGATCTTCCCCTATAGTGATGCCCCTCCCTTGCCGTGCCTGGGCCGGTTGTGCCCAGAGCATGGGCATGAGATAGGTCTTGCCCCTCCTGTTTAGCTTGTCCCGCTGTAGGGCTCGTTAGCGTTTATGGTATCTCCGTTACTCTTCGTAGCTGGAGTTCCCTCCCATTTTAGACCCCAGAAAATGGGATTGCTGACCCTCATTTTTGGATACCCTCCTGGTTTATACAGGCTCTACATGAGACGCACAATGCGCCCTGACCATTCTGCGTACATTGAGGCTCACATTGCCCTTGGTTGGTCCTTGCTCTTTTTTACCTTTATATATCTATATGTGATTGTGGGGTTGTCTCCAAATTACAATGTTCATTTACTGTTACTAATTGTTCATGCCTGTATACTTGCATGTGGATATTTTTTCTTGTAATGCTTCTTCTTTTTCTCAATAAACTGTTTTCGACAAAAAAGTAAATAAATCAGGAGTTTCTCTTATAAAAGCTTCTCATCCGTGAGGCTCAATAATATATATCATAGAAGATGAATCATATAAAGCTCCTTAGTAGTTGGCTCATAAAAAGAGAAGAAGGAAGCTCCATAGTGTAGTATGTAATATAATTAAATAGAAAGAGCATAGATAACTTACATGAAGGTAAAATAATGTAGATGAAGATAACTGGACTCAGACCGAGGGGCCCCCCGCACTCGGCGGCGTGAGAAATACTGAACTTCCGATCTCGGCCACAGAAGTCACCCGGCTCCTCCTGAGGCTTTACCCTTCATAAAGTCACGTGTTATTGTGACGCAACGTGTCGGGAGGAGCCGAGTGACGTCACTTCCTGTCTACGGCCGAGACCGGAAGTTCGGAATTTCTCACACCGCCGAGTGCAGGGGCCCCTCGGTCTGAGTCCAGTTATCTTCATCTACATTATTTTATCTTCATGTAACTTATCTATTCTCTTTCTATTTAATGATATTACCCTATGGAGCTTCCTTCTTTTCTTTTTATGAGCTAACTACTAAGGAGCTTTATATGATTCATCTTCTATGATATAAATTAATGAGCCTCACGAATGAGAAGCTTATATAAGAGAAACGCCTGATTTATTCATCATTAAGGTGAGCGGCCATTTCACTCACAGGTGGTTGCTTCATCTGGGATTCCACGTTGGTGACACCTTTCGCTTGGTTATTATTCACATTTGTTTGGAATCAGTTGTGGTTTTTCACCATTCTTTGACTCACTTTTATATGGACCTATTTGATGAATTTTTATTTTTCTTCTTTTTTTGTCACATGTTTTTTCATCGATTTTTTTCATCTTTTGTATTTATAAAAAAAATGTTTTGACAATCATTTTCTATTAATTTGTAAAAGATAACAATACACAAATTATTAAGCTGTAGTTGATAATATTGGTGTAAACTTCAATGCAAGGAAGGGTCTGTAATTTTTTATAAAAATCTTGATATCCCTGACCATCCTACCCAAGATGGGATCAATCTGTAGGCATGGCGTGGACATCAAGTTAAGCAGAGAAAAGCAATTACGTGGGATACCACAACAAAACAAAAATAAAAAATGTTTATTTTTGCTATGTTATTATTTGTTTATTGATATAATCACTTTTGAATGTATATCTTTATATTTATTCACATTTAGCACCAATCTATAATTAAATTTTCTCATTTATGTGTATGTGGTGACACTACAGAGATTGGCTGTTTTCACGTCTTCAGTATTACTATTTATTTTTTTCTTTTACATACACTTCACTGGTAGCGCATTGTTTTTTTTTTGTGTTTCGCTGAATTTTACATATTTTTTCATAATTTGAATGATTTTGGGGAGGGCGCTGGATGTTGTCGCTGAAGTGAAGGAAGCCCATATTCATCTCATATCGCCAAACTAAAATCTCTCTACTCGAACAGACAGGCATAGGATGATTGAGGGTTGTTTGCAATATACTTCTGGGTATATAGATTGGTCTGGTCCACAATAAATTGCAGCAAAGTGTTGGTCAAAAATACTTAAAAAAAATTTGTTTCAGATCAATTCTTGGTATTGGCCTGCATACCTGGCTGTGCGGTGAAAGGGGGAATGCTTGCTGATCCCGAGTTGGAAGGCAGCCATGTTGGGCTGGCAAAAGCATCTGGGAGGTAAGTAGTGGCCCTGACTCTTGGGGGATGTGACACTCCAGTGCTGGTAGTTGGGGGATTTGAAACTACTTGCTGGTAGTTGGAGGATTTGAAATTCCCGTACTGCAGCACTGGTGCTGGGCCTGGGCATTTGATCCTGGGGTCTACTGCTGGCGGCAGCACTGGTACTGGGCCTGGGTTTTTGATCCTGGGGCCTATTGATGGTGGCTGCCTTGTTTCTAGAGCGCTGGGCCCTTTTAGGAGGGACCCATTCTTCCTCCGATTCAGTTGCCCACCCGCTGCTATCATCAGTCATGGAGAGGATCTGAAATGCCTCCTCACCGCTGTGCACTTTTTTGGACATGCTGCTGATGGTGGCTTTGTGATGGGTATTTTGGCGATGGGTTGTGTGATGGGTGCTTTGGGGAAAGGCTGTGCGATGGGTGACAGATGACTGCTGACGGTCACTGATGGGTGGCAGGTGATGATCAATGATAAATGGCAGGTGAGGGTCACTGATGGATGACTGATAGGTGACAATCACAGATGGGTGACTGATGACGGTCACTGATGGGTGACAGGCAAAGGTCACTGATTGCTGACAGGTGACAGTCAATGAGGGGTGGCAGGTGACAGGCGACCTTCACTGATGGGTGACAGGTGCACCATTGACAGTCACTGATGGCAGTTTCTGATGGTGACCGGTGCACTTTATTGCCCCTGATAGGTGACAGCTGATGGTCACTGATGGGTGACTGATGGGTGACAGGCAACAGTCACTGTTGGTTGACTGATGACTGTCACTGATGGGTCACTGATGACGATCACTGATGGGTGACTGATGACAGTCTGTGATGGATGATAGGTGACAGTCACTGATGGGTGACTGATGGGTGACAGGCGACGGTCACTGATGGGTGACAGGTACACCACTGAGGTTCACTGAGGGCAGTCTCTGATGGTGACAGGGGCACTTTATGGGCACTGATGGGTACTGATGTGGTGAATGTTGGGTGAAAGATGCTTTGGGGGGGCGACAGTAACACTGATGGGCACTGATGAGGACTGTTACACTGCTATACGGGCTATGTGATAGGTTCTCTTTATTCAGGTGCTTTGTGCAGTACAATACAGACACAGATCTGTAACTTACTGCTCCTGGCTCTTCTCTCCTCACACTAAAAATGGTGTGTGTGGAGAGAAGAGCCAGTAACAGCCAGCTACCGCTCTGTTTTTATATTTGTGATCGGCTGTAAATGGATCACCGCCGATCACGTGGTAAACATCCATGGTCATTGGCTGTTTACCACTGTTGGTGATGAGCTGTGTTCCTGGTAACACAGCGCCACCGACATGGCTGTGCAGGGCGCTCCAGATCGTGCACATGCATAGTATACATAGGGGGCAGAGCCATCTGTGAATAGATCACAGCCGATCACGTGGTAAACAGCCGTACTCACCGGTTGTTTACCCTTATCAGTTATAAGCTGTGTCCCATGGACATACCGCCACCGACAATGCCAAGCTGTGTGCACCCGATTGCGCGCATGTCCTGTTTGAATGGCCCGACGTGATATGTCATTGGCCTAGAATGAGAGCCGCACCACTCCACCGTTATTTGACGGGGGGGGGGGGCAGCAAGTAGGTAATAAATATTACTGATGTGTCTTTGTAGTTTATTTTATATTGCCCAGGCTCCAGGCACTTTTTTCCTGCACTGGGCTAGAGCTGGCTGACTGGATTCATTCCCCTTTCTTGCTCAAATACCCACTGGGGATAGGCCGAACGATCCCCTGTTTGGTTTGCACCAGAACTTTCAAACATTGCGATAGTTTGGAACCAAATAACGAACCTCGTTGAAGTCTGTGGGACTTGAGCTGGAAAAATTAAAAGTGCCTGGGGGGGGTCCTCTTAGTCTGCTTGTAAAGTGGCACATCTGTACTGTGTATAGAAGCTGCTGCAGAAACAATTGCATTTATAAAGCCTTTCTTTATTTTGTAAACAACGGCTTAGGGAGCCAGTCTTTATGATAATGCCACAATGTAGTACACTAGGAACAAGATTAGAGTTTTTTTTGATTTTTGGAGATTTGGAGATTTTTTTGTTAAATTCTGGTGTCTCTTCCAAAGACTTTGAATAGAAGTAACAGGTGCAGAAAAATTGGTCTTTGGGTGTCAGAGGTGCCTTCATGCTGCGATCCTATAGAGGTATTCTCAATGAAAGCAAGAATTGCCTTGCTTTAAAAAATATTAATGATATGCACCTGTCAAACAGGTGTGGAAAAAGTGGTGTTTGGGTGTCTATGGTGTCTTTACACCATAATCCTATAGAGATACTCTTGATGAAAGCAAGAATTGGCCTTGCTGTCAAAAAATTGAAATGATATGCAACAGGTGCAGAAAAAATGGTCTTTGGGAGTTAATTGTGCCCATGAAACCTACACCAAAAAAATGTCTTCCAGATGAAATCAACACCCACAACACTAGGTGGCCTAGAAGTCTTGCAGAGATTCCTCATCCCAAAAACACTTAATCAGCGACATTGGCATCAGGGGCCTAATAGCTGCTGGTAATCCAGGACTGATTCATTTTATAAAATATCAGCCGGTCCACAAGTCTGTGGACAGACGTGCTCTATTATCAGTAACAAAACCTCTGGCAGCATTGAATGCATGTTCAGAAAGCGGGCTGGATGCAGGGCAGCCCAGCACCTCAATTGCATAGGCAAGTTATGGCCAGTGACCTATTCTCGTGACCCAGTAACCCAGGGGATTGTCAACTGGAAAGCTCTCTGTTTTCGCCCCAGATAATCGTCCACCATATGATGGAGACGCTGCCGATGGGATGTTGAAGCTGACAGCCCTGGGTGCCAAGGACTAAAGAAAATGTGAAATGCATCACTTAGGTGGCCCCCTTCTCCACAGCTTCTCTCTTGACCAACAGAAAACTCAAAACTACGTTTTCCATGACACTGTAACCTACGAGTTGGGAAAAGTGCTAGATAAAATCCTCTTTATGGTGTCCCAACATATTTCATCTTCTGCTCCATCTGTGGGAATGGGATGAGTTCTGAGACTTTCCCCTTGTAACAGTGGTCAAGGAGGTTTTCCAACCAAGAGTGATTCTTCTCTTTGATGCCACGTATTCTCTGGTCCTTTCGCAAGTTTGTGGAGGCATGAGAAGCTGACTGCTCGGGGTCACTGAGGATTACAGTATCTGGAACTGCCTCCTCCCAGCCATGTACTGCTCCCAAGGGTGCTGCGGATGGAAAACCATCTGTTAAGGTTTACGTATGTCTTCCTCTGCTTCAATGCCTCCAAAACTGCCAGTATCCTCCTCCCCCTCCTCCTCCCTCTCCTCTTGTGTGTTCTGTGGTGTGGCAAGAATGGTGTCTGCATAAAGCGGGCCTTAAGAGGAAATTAAGTCCTTCTCTCCCTCCTGCTGCTCTGCCTTGAGTGCCCTGTCCATAATGCCACAAAGAGTCTGCTACAGCAGAAGCACAACAGTTTTCATTTCAGCCAACCGAACACTGACTGTGTATGACCGCCTGAAATGGCTACGGATTCTTCAGGCCTGCTTTAGCAGATCTTCCAACCATGGGTACACATTTAAGAAACACTGCCCCATCAAGTTGAGGACATGTGCCAGGCATGGCACATGTGTCAACTTTCCCTGTCTAAGGGCAGACAGGAGGTTTGTGCCATTATTGCACATCACCATTCCTGGCTCCAGCTGGCATGGCATGAACCACCTCTGGGCTTGCCCCCGCAGAGCTGCAAGAATTTCTGCTTTGGTGTAGTTCTTGTCCCCTACACACAACAGCTGAAACACTGCATGACACCTTTTAGCCTGACTCATTAAATAGCCCTTTGAATGCTTAGGAGGTACTTGTGGTTCATAGGACAATTCAGCAGAGGAGGGCATGGAATAGAAGGGGTGGAGCTGACAAATCTCACATTATCACCAGTAGCTGTATGAAAATGTGGCGGCACAAAAAACTGCAGCACTGAACCCTGCCCTGCATCCTTCTGAGTTACAAGCAGAGTTACCCTGAGTGCTGTGAATGAAATAGATTGTCCCTGACCATGCTTGTTTAATTATATGTCAGCAGTAACATGGACTTTGCGGCTGACTGACTTATCCAACTATGCCACGACATTGCCTTCCATGTGATGGTACAGAGCTGGAATTATTATTATTCAGGATTTATAAAGCACCAGCAGTTTACGCATTGCTTTACAATATAAAAGGGAGACAATACAGTTACAATACAAAAAATACAATAGGATTAAGAGGGCCCTGCTCAGAAGAGCTTACATCTAATGGGGTGGGGCAGGTGTTACAAGAGGTTCTAACAGTAGGGAATGAGCTTATGGAAGATTAGTTGGCGGTGTGATAGGCTTCCCCAAAGAGATGAGTTTTCAGGTATCGCCTGAAAGCCGATAGAGTAGGAGATAGTCGTACAGGTTGAGGTAGAGTGTTCCAGAGGATGGGAGTGGCCCTGGAGAAATCCTGGAGATGAGCATGGGAGGAGGAGACAAGAGAGCTTGAGAGTAGGAGGTCTTGAGAGTAGCGGAGAGGATGGTTTGGGTGATATTTGGAAACAAGATTGGTAATGTAGCTCGGGCAGAGTTGTGAATGGCTTTGTATGTTGTGGTTAGTATTTTGAATTTAATTTGCTGGGCAATCGGGAGCCAGTGTAGGGATTGGCAGAGAGAGAGGGAAGGCAGACACTGAGCAGTTGGTAAGGTAAACAAGCCTGGCAGCAGTATTCATGATAGACTTAAGAGGGAATTGCCTATGGAGTGGTAGGCCTATGAGAGGGAGTTGCAATAGTTGAGGCGAGAAATAACAAGGGGGTGAATGAGTAGCTTGGTGGTTTCAGTTGTTAAAAAGGGGCGAATTTTAGAGATGTTGCAGAGGTAAAGTCTACAAGCTTTTGACAATGATTGGATTTGGGGCTGAAAGGATAGGTCTGAGTCTAGGATTACACCTAGTACCCTGGCTGGAGGGGAGGGATTGATGGTTGCATAACTAATTTTGATGTAAAAGTCATGGAGGGGGGCATGGGCAGAGGGGAATATTACCAGTTCAGTTTTAGAGAGATTGAGTTTGAGGAAGTGGTGCGACATCCATGTTGATATGTCAGCAAGTAAGTTAGCAATGTGAGAGGAGACTTAAGGAGTGAGGAATTGCCTTATGTGAAAAGAAATAGCGACTGGGAACCTGCCATTGTGGTACAGTGCATTCTGAAAATTTACAGAAGGGGGCAGAATTCACCAGATGGAAAGGCAAGAGTTGAAAAGCCAGCAGGTTTGACAAGCTTGCATTTAGACGCTGGGCATGTGGGTGGCAGTGACATTTTTTTTTTTTTTTTGCTGCAGCAGATGGGGTAGAGAAATTTGCCGGCTATAGTCTAAAGCTGGTGGTGTGCTACTTGCAGATATGCTGCAAGGACCTGGGACACCCTGTGCTATACCATCACCCCAATCAGTGGAGGCTGCTGAGAGATCATGAGGTATAGCGGGGGTAGACTAAGGTGAGTAAGGAGGAGGAACAGAATTGCGTCGCTTTTGTGTGACTTTCAGGTGCTCTTGCCAATGGGCTGAATGCCTTGTCAAGCATGTGGTACCCAAATGGCTGGTGTTTTTGCCACACTTGATGTGCTTGAGACAAAGTTTGCAAATTGCAACAGTGCGATCCCAGACAGCTGAGCTGTGGGAAGTGGGCCACGAGATAACAGCTCCACAATGTGATGGAATAGGGTGGCTTCTCTCTATTCTTCCATGATGGCTGCCTCATTGGGGTTGTGCCTCACCCTCACTTTCCTCCTCTGCTCTATCCAGCACCCAAGTCACATCAGTGACCTCATCATCTCCTCCATCCTCATTATCACTGAAGACAACTTGGCAATACATTGCAGCTGGGGGAACATTACCACCAATTTGTGTACCAGTGTTCTCTCTTCTCTGTAGACTCATGTTGCTACCACCCTCAACCTCAGAACCAACATCTGAATCTAGTAATGGCTTTGCATTGTCAAGGAGCAATTGCCTGATGCAATGTTCAAATAACTCAGCTAACTCCTCCATGCCGGATGCTGGGGATATGGCAAGAATAGCTGTGAACAAGGAGGCAGAATAAGCCACTCTGGACTGCACACTAGTTACTGCTTAGGTGATGGAGGATGAGGAGGATGAGGGTGGTTTAGTAAGCCAGTCCACCACCTCCTCTGCATGCTGTGGCTGGATAGCACAGGCAACATCACTAAACAGAGGAAATTATGCCCTGCCTGAGGACTAACCATGTCCACCTTTGCCTGTGGACACATGCGCTACTGGTCCCCTCACAGTGCCATGGGAATGTCTGCCTCTCCTTTTTGGCCTCCCAGACATGATGGAGGGGTACTTATTAACAAAATGTAATAAAGATGTGGAAATGTGTATGTGGATGCATTTTAATGAATATAAAGTGGTGTTTGGTGCACTCTAACCAGAGTACTCACTAGTACAGACACACTCCACTAACACACTACAATACACCGCAGTAAAACTGCACTGACGCACTGAAATATACTGTGTTAAATGGCACGTAATGCAATGAAATCGACTGTGTCATATGTGCAGTAATGCACAGAAATATACTGAGTTAAATGTGCAGTAACGCACTGAAATATACTGCATTCAACGTGCACCAACACACTGAAATATACTGTTAAACGTGCGGTAATGCACAGAAATGTACTGCGTTAAACATGCAATAACGCACTTAAATATGCTGGGTTAAACATGCAGAATGCACTGAAATATACTGCGTTAAATGTGCAGTAATGTACAGAAATATACTGCATTAAACGTGCACCAATGCACTGAAATCTACTGCAGTAAATGTGCAGTAACTCACTGAAATATACTGCATTAATTGTGCACATAACACATTGAAATATAATGCATTAAACATGCACTTAAGCACTGAAATTAACTGCGTTAAAACGGCACATAACACACAGAAATGTACTGTGTTAAACGTGCAGTAGCGCACTGAAATATACTGCGCTAAACTTGCATTAATGCACTAAAATATATTGCATTAAACGGAATGTAACACCTTTAAATATACTGAGGTAAACGTGCAGTAAAGCACAGAAATTTACTGATTTAAACTTGCAGTAACGCACAGCAATACAGTATGCTGCGTTAAACGTGTAGAAACACACTGAATTGTACTAAAGTAAACCTGCCCTGACAAAATAAACTGATACTAATATGAAAACTACGCTCACTCTGACTGAACTATCACTAGATTCACACTAAAGTGACACTAAAGTAAAAATGAATGGTTGCACTACACTCACACTGAACTATAACTAGATCCACACTAAACTGATACTCTAAACTGATAATAGAGTACACTAACTCTCTAGTGTTGTGGAAATTTTATTAGGACTAGTGTGAACATTTTTCAGGATGCGTTTTATTTAGCTTGTCACTATGGCTCCTGTTGTCGGTTTGCTTGCAAGGAGCTCATTAGAGCATGTACGGGAGAACTGACATTGGGAAAAGACTACTGGCAGTGAAAACCTTCCCTTAGATGTGTAGATGTGTTCGCCCTAAATAGACATCTCTGCCAGCGAACACCCCATGCGCTATGTGCGGGTCTGTTGGAGATCTATGTGTATTGCGGTGCTGAGTTCAAGGATCAAGCAGCAAGAATACAACCACCGGCGGGAGTCCCTGTATAATGTCCAGATTTTTTCACTTGGCGGGGATATGTTTGCTCTGTGAAGTCAATATAGTTTTGATATCTATCTGCCTTTATGAAGGGATACACACTCATGCCTTTCTACTGTGCCTGATCACCATAGTGGAAACAGCATGGCTCTTTCCCTGCAGATAGCCTCACATCTATGGGAACAGTAGTATAATCCTTCTCTGAGCCTTGCTGAGGGGGATTCATGCTAGTAGTGGTGGTGGGAGGGCATGTGCGAGTCAGAGCAGCGTTCACGGTTCTACACGCTGGTTTCACTGTGTAGTGTTAGGTGTGAATTCCGCTACACATGGGTTTCATTATTAACTACGGTGTGCAGATTTCCACACACCAACACCGGGAAACCGTGCATGCTTTTCTGCTCATTCACGATCGTGTACTCCCCCTTTCTATCGTATATTTGAATGTATACAGGTGTGTCATTGGCTGATTATATGTGAGTAACTTGTATCATGTGACATTTGAAACTGATTAGCTGATGTTGTATAGCCATCACTTCCTGCTGTTATCCCTATGTTGTCCCATAAATAAACGGAGCTCAATGCTTTCGGCAGGACATTCTATTGAGCATCCAATGAAAAAACACCCTGTGTGTCTGTATTACTGGATACTGCTGAGCGCGCTCCATTACCTTATACAAAAGAGCAGAGAATTGTGCTTTTTCAGCACAATGAGATTAATTGCGCTTGGCGTATATTAATATCCAAAAGGGTACTTATTAGCGCAATGGAGTTACTTGCGCATCAAGCGTACATTAAGATGCAAGACAGTTGGCGAGCCAGGTTATTTAAGGAGCCGACAGAGTTTCCTTTACAGCTGACCGAGAGGGGAGAGAAGAATTTGGGTCCAATACAACAAAAAGACCGGCCGTTTGGTAAGACTAACTTTATTTCAGCTTTTGAAATGTATTTGTTGCCCTGAGACCAGGATTCCTTTTCTCTGTGTAAGGTAAACTCCGCTAAGCAAAATAATCTTCTTTTGCTTTTCCTCTTTTTGTATAACTATAGTGTTTATTTTGTGTTTTTAATATTTTTAATTCGGGGTGGGTGTATTGATTGGTGGAAAAACTTATACAGTTGTCCTCTGCAGGTTCCCAGTCAATATAGCCTAAAGGGTTTTTTGTAAGGAGCTGCAGTATATGTTAAATGTTTTTGCCAGTGTTTAACAGTAAAGTGGGTTTTGTACGGAGCAAAGTTAGTTTCCTAACAATAGAATATCGGTCCATGTAGATGTTGCTGGTATAGTAGTATACCAGTCGGAACTATTCTATTGTTAGACTGAGATTCATCCCTGAGTGGAAATTGTTCCATTTCTGGGTTGAAAATAATATTGGTCTGCTGCAGTTTTTGGCAGGAAATCCAGTTTTCGATAGAACTGATTAATTTTTGATTGAATTTTAGTGTTTAGTGAAACCTATCTGTTTTTGTGTTTAATTTTTGTTTGTCGGGTGAAGTTACTTTTGTTTTTGTACAGCGTTTTATGTTTTTTTTTTTTTTTTGTATAATTTGTTTTTGACGGTGGAATTCAGTGTTCAGTATAACTAATCTGTTTTTGCACTAGATTCAGTTTTTGGGTAGAATCGTTTTATTGTTGTGCTGATTTGTGGCTATTTTGTGGAGATAGTACTTTCTGTGCTGGATTTTGGGCTTCGGATAGAGACATTGTACATTCTGTGAGAAGACGGTAACCGGCGTCCCAATAGTTGTTGTACATCCAGGAATAGATAGAAGTCACAAAGGTTTGTATAGGGGAGGATTTCATGGTACTCTCTGGGTTGTTTGGCAATACGGAGGTATTAGGCCAGACTGAGTGAAACAGGAGATTGCGACACGTCTGTTTTAACATACAACGTGAAGGAATAGATTCTAAACCCACCCATGTGTGGCCATGTAAAATAATCAGAGTTGCGGTGTGTGGTCACAAAGGTGTTGTATAGCTGTAAACATACCACCGAGTTGTAGTTTCTAGCTGACCGGCGTGTGGCCGTGTAAAATAATCAGAGTCCGGCGGCAAGCCAGTACTGTGAGAATAGTCACTGGGCGGTACTGCTCCTAAAAGGTTGGTACAAGTGTGCCCCTGGACGCAGGGCAACTGTATTGAAAGTCGATTTGAGTCATCATTCATGGGCAATGGGTCGTCCATGTTAGGGAGGGAAAAAGAGGCTTCCCCCCTGCCAAACAACTTTGCAGTACATGAGGTCTGGGTTTGGGGCTCAGGCCATGAGACCCCTTCAAAGAGTGGTACAAATGGTCCAAGAAAAAAGCTTGGTGCATTCCCTTGGAAGGTACCTTTGATACCTGGAGATGGGAGAAATTCCTCATAGAGCTTAAAGCCAGACTCCAGGCAACAAAGACATTGGATAAAGCACAATGGGGGCTTCAAAGGTCTATAATGGTACATCGGCAAGGTGTACAGAAAGTGGTTTCAATCCGGAAGAACCGCATTATGAATACTTGGCCAAAGGGAATAGCCAAGTCTGGTGATCTGGTAAGGGAAGCGAAGGAAGCTCTCTATGGACTTACTCTGCTGAAATTAGCCGAATCAGGTAATACTGTAACTGCCACTGTCTCTACTGAATCTCCTATTATCAATGATTCCAGCATTGCTACTTATCTTTCTCCAGCTTCTTCATCTAACAGCACAAACATTGATTCTACTTATAATTCATCTCCTCACACTGTCTCTCTTAATCACCACCTGTCATATCTTAAGCCTCTCCTTTCCACTCTTTTCAAATGGGGATTTACAAACGTTGTGTGAGTCAAGGGGAATTTTGACTAGAAACAAAAACCGTATGGATTGAGGGATCCATACAAAAAGTAGAGACCGATTATTATTAGCCAGGCCCGAAATCAATGAGATGTCTATGCCTACCATCTTATCCACTCATTCCACTATAGATAGAGAATTGGATCAGAAGAAATGGGATAAGACATCCAAGGTTTTTGTTTCTCAAGCCCCTTACCTCGAACGAGTCGAGGCTTTAGAGAAAACACCCAACGCAGGAAATCACAGGTTTGCTATGGATGTGGAAAGACAGGCCATATAAGATGCAAATTGCCCCGGATGAATGAGCTGGTCCACAAGGTAAGTCACAATTTGTACCGGACGATTCAGAAACTCCAGTTGTAGGAATGGCTAGCGATGGCTATGATTCATCATAGGACATTGGTAAACCGGTGTCAGTCCACAGCAACTTGTTTGGAGAGGAACTAAAATATCCCTCCCTTGTCTCATTGACACCGGTGCAGCCAAAACCGTTTTGAGATATAAGGATCTTAGAGGCAAGGTTCCCTTCTCGGGAGAAATAACACCAACCATAGGTCTCATGGGTCAGACAGTGTCTTTGCAGAGAACTGAACCTCTCTGGTGTTGGCTAGGTTGAAAGGAGAAATGTATCTTTTTAGGACATTGCATATCTCAGGATATCCGACATCTAACCACCCAGAGAGTAGAGACCTTGAAAGACATCCAGAGACCTCGGAAAACTCAGCAATTGAGCCCTTTATAAATTAACATCACAAACACCTTTTCGATTGACTGATGACAACTAGTCAATCCTACAGGATTTTACCCAGGAACTCTCCAAAGCACCTGCTTTAGGTTTGCCCAACTATGACCTCCCTTTTTATCTTTTTTGCCATGAAATCAAGGGCCATGCAACTGGAGTATTGACCCAACTACACAGGGTCCAGATACCAACCCAGCCTCTGACACGATAACTGGTGTACATTTCATTCAACCAGGTGACTGGGTCTTTGTGAGGAAACATCAAAGGACGGGACTAGAAGCGAGATATACCGGGCCATTCCAGGTTCAAAGGACAATGCCGACTTCCTTAAAGTTTGAGGGATGCGTCAACTGGGTGCACGCCAGCCACTGCAAGAAGCTGCTCAATTACATCAAAGAATGAGGAGTATCGGTTTGATTTATATTCTTGGCTATTTTAGAGAGGGTAACGATGAAAAGCATCCCAACCTGTTGTTTAAAATGCATCTCCAACTAGCTAAGATGGCGAACAGGACCAATTGCTGAGTTTGCTTTAAATCCCCACTGAGCCATTACACCCCTGCAATGGCAGCAGTTCATGCTATATACGACGTTCATATTGGTATGAAGAAATATGAGAAACTTGCAAAGACGACCAGGAGACACTTGTCTATAGAACTTAATGACACATTTCTAGAGGGTAACATCAGTTATAGTTTTAACGTTAGTTCTGGATCCTGTTCTTCACTTTTTAATCCAGTATGGGTATCTGGACAACTAGGCAGCCCACAGATGTGCTTCAACCTTAGTTTTGGCAAAGGGAATAGATTTGTGGGATCAATCGCTTGTGAGAAAGTTATAATGGTCAATCTTACCAATGAAACCCCTGGTTTCTTTAATGACACCAAAAGACCAGATTATATCTGTTGGAAAGAAGAGTGTGATTTACAGACTGAGGGAGCAATCCCCCAGTCTATTATGTTACTACTTAGTGCCCGTGACTGTCAGAGAAATTCCTCCTGTAGGGTTATGACAGGTCCTTATTATTTCTTATGTGGTTCTGTCGCTTATAAGGTAATTCCCCCTAATGCGAGAGGTTTATGTGCTTTAGTGAACCTTGTACCGGCATCCCACATTGCAGTCTATCGTGAGGACCTGCTGGTGCGAAGGAAGACAAGGATGTCAGGGAGAGCTAGCAGGGAACTGTTCTCCAACCACGACCAGGCCTGGGCATGGTTCCCAGCTTGGATTGGGTGGGGGATAGAACTTATGAAGCGATTAAACAATTTCTCGTCCATTATGGATGAGATGTTCAATGAGACCGTTGAAGCAGTAAGTTACTCAGGAACAATGACAAATGAAGACTTTTGTACTGCAGGAAAATATGGCACTTGATGATCTGTTAGCTTCCAAGAGGTGTTTCTGTGAATTCATAGGAGAAGACGAGTGTGCCTGGATAGCAGAAACCAGTGACTAGGTTCAGACTCATATGGATAAGGTTACTTCCCGGCAAGGCAGAGTTAGAGCTATAGCTAGTGAAGGTTGGAATTCTTTTAAGGCTTTGGGAAGTTTTAGGGATTTCTTTTTCTCCATTTGATCTTGGTTGTAGGAAATAGGAGAATATATACTGTACTTATGTTGTTTTTTTTTCTATTTCTTCTATACGTGGTGGTGAGATTTTCCTGTTGTCTGATCGATCGAGTCACCAAAGCCTGAGCAGACGATCACATCCTTATTGCTGAGACGAGACTCCCTGAAATCCAACTTATGCAGCAGATGCTAAGGATTCCAAACTGACCGACGATCAATATGACCCCCCACCTCATGTCCTCCCTCTGAGTCACCTACCGAAGAACAGAACCTACGTGCGAACATTCCTTTTCTTTTGAATCTACGTGTCAACACTGATTCCATTATCTTTCTTTTTAACTTTTTGAAATGGATTGTTTTTATGTATGAGAAGAGTTGTTCTGTTTATTTAGAAGAAGAAGATCAAGATTCATTGAGGGTTCACATGGGAGCATATAACAAAGAGGAGGGACTGTTGTGGAAATTTTATTAGGACTACTGTGGACATTTTTTTAGGATGTGTATATTTAGCTTGTCATTATGGCTCCTGTTGTCGGTTTGCTTGCAATACGCTCATTAGAGCTTGTAAGGGCAAACCGGCATTGAGGTAAGACCACTGGCAGTGAAAACCTTCCATTAGATGTGTAGACACGTTCGCTCTACATTGACATCTCCGCCAGGAAAACACTCCATGTGCTATGCACAGGTCTGTTTGCCGGTAGAGATCTGAGAGTGTATTGCGGTGCGGAGTTCAAGGATCAAGCAGCAAGGCTATGACAACCAGCGGGGGCCCCTGTATAATGTGCAGATTTGTTTGCTTGTGGGGATATGTTTGTTCTGTGAAGTCAATATCATTTTGATATTTATCTGCTCATGTCTTTCTACTGTGCCTGATCACCATAGTTGAAACAGCATGGTTCTTTCCCTGCAGATAGCCTCACGTCTATGGGAACAGTGGTATCATCCTATAAGGCATTGTTCTCTGAGCCTTGCTGAATGGGATTCAGGCCAGTAGTAGTGGTGGGAGGGCATGCACGAGTTTGATCAGAGCAGCGTTCACGGTTCTACACTCTGGTTTCATTGTTTAGTGTTAGGCGTGAATTCCGCTACACATGGGTTTCATTGTTAACTACGGTGTGCGGATTTCCACACACCAACGGAGGGAAGCCGTGCACGCTGTTCTGCTCATTCACGATCGTGTACTTCCCTTTCTATTGTATATTTGAATGTATACAGGTGTGTCATTGGCTGATTCTATGTAAGTAACTTATGTCATGTAACTGTATATTTGGAACTGATTGGCTGATTGTAACGGAACCGCGACCCACACTGGGTTTGTGGGCTTCCGTCAGAATACCGCTTCCAGTATTCTACTTTTCCACCAGTAACTAATAGATGACAGTGATTCAATCAACCTGAGCCAATTAACTAGCAGACTGCTGTCCTCGAGCTCCTGAAGTACAATACACATTATCATAATTGTAAACACAGAACCCACAGTAGATAATAGGTAAGTAAATCAGCATATTCAACAATGTGTGGAAGACAGGTGGTTTGAGCTGATGATATTAGCATCTGATATGAGTCTGACTGTATGAAGCAGTCTCTTATTGGCAATAGACAGCTAGGCCTTAACATGAATCCTAGGTCTAGAGTCCTAGAGTCATCATATGTTTCTTGAGATATATTGTTGACAAATATTACTGTCCCATTTGAGTAATCCAAACCATATTCTCAGTGTTCATTAACCACTTGCCGACCGCCGCACGACTATCTACGGCGGCGGTCAGCCCCTCACAGGCAAAGTGACGTAGGTCTACGTCACTAGCTTGTGAGGGTCTAGGGAGCGAGCGCGCGCCGCCGGAGGCGCGCTCCCGCTCCCGAGTGGTCACGGACCCCCCCGCGCGTGTGACCGGCGGACCCGATGTCCGCCGGCCACTCTGCGATCCGCGGGGGAGAGGGAGAAAGTCAGGCAGCTTGTGTAAACAAGCTGCCTGTCATTCTCCTCGCTGTATGAGAGCTGATCATATGGATCTACTATGTAGATCCGTTGATCACTCTGCATACAGCTGAAGCCACAGCCAATCACAGTTAGAATCATGCCCCTAGGGACACACACAGCCCCTCCCTCTCAAATAAAGTTAACCCCTTCACTACCAGTGTATTTTTACAGTAACAGTGCATATATATAGCACTGATAACTGTAGAAATGTCACTGGTAACCCCAAAAGTGTCAAAAATGTCAGTCAAGGGTCCGATCTGTCCGCCACAATGTCGCAGTACCGCAAAAAAAATCGCAGATCGCCGCCATTACGCGTTAAAAAAAAAAACAACAAAAATGACAAAAATCTTTCCCTTAGTTAGTAAACGCAATAACTTTTGCGCAAACGAATCAAAATACGCTTTTTGCGATTTTTTTTTTACCAAACATAGGTAGCATAAAACAAATTGGCCGAAAATGTAAAAAAATTTTGATTTTTACATTTTTTTGGGGGGGAATTTCATATAAAAAAAAGGGAAAAATATTGCTATTTTTGCAAAATTGACGCTCTTTTTTTGTTTATAGCGCGTGATCAAAAAATCGCACAGGTGATCAAATACCGCCAAAAGAAAGCTCTGTTTGTGGGAAAAAAAGGACGCCAAATTCGTTTAGGTACAGCGTCGCACGACCGCGCAATTGTCCGTTAAAGTCACGCAGTGCCGAATCGCAAAATACCCCCTGGTCGTTTAGCAGCCAAATCCTCCGGGGCTTAAGTGGTTAACCGCTTGCCGCCCGCCCGCCGTCATATGACGGCGGAGCGGAGCGACCATTATCCTTGGCCGCCGTCATATGACGGCGGCACTTTAAGCAGGGCAGGCGCGCGATCGCGTGCGCGCCGCCCTGCACTGCCAGTGTCAGGGTGTCCCCGGGACACCCCCCGTCACCGGCAGCGGGGAAACAGCCAATGGGCATGGCTGTTTCCCACGTGATCGGCTGTGTTCCAATGACACAGCCGATCACAATGAAGGTGCCCACAAGATGACCACGCATGCGCGATCGGGAGCGCGCAGTGCGGTCATGTCGGTGGCACTGTGTTCCGTAGGAACACCGCTGTCACCGGCAGTAGTAAACAGTCACTGACAGTGACATTTTTTACTATGTGATCGGCTGTGAATCCATTCACAGCCGATCACAAAATGTAAACAAAGAGCAGTAACTCAGTGTTACTAGCTCTTCTTCCCTCATACAGTTTCCAGTATGAGGGGAGAAGAGCTAGAAATAGTGAGTTACTGCTCTGTGCACATGTAACAAAGTAAAATCACAAAAATAAAATGTCCCCACACAGTCCTCAGCCCCCCCCAATGTCACCTGTCACCCAACAGTCACCTCATCAGTGCCCAGAATTTGACACCCATAACGTTCACATGTGAGCGCAGCGATCGCGGGCAGAATCACAGCGATTCTGCCCACGATCCGGAAATCATTGCAAATCGCGGGACGCCTGTGCGTTGCCCGTGATTTGCAATAGCACCCCAAATGATGTTGCCGCCATTTCCGCCTGCCGAATCGTGGTAACATCGCGCAAACAACGCATGACGCCCAAAAAAGGTACAAGAGTTTCTTTGGGGCGTCATGCGTTGTTTGCGCGATGTTACCTCGATTCGGCAGGCGAAAATCGCAGCAACAGCGCACAGCATTTGGGGTGCTATTGCAAATCACAGGCAACGCACAGGCGCCCCGCGATTTGCAATGATTTCTGGATCGCGGGCAGAATCACAGTGATTCTGCCCGCGATCGCTACGCTCACATGTGAACGTAGCCTAAAGTGCACCTGTCACCAGAGACTGCCATCAGTACCGCCGTGCACCATCGCCCGTCACCTGTCACCCATCAGTGACCAATCACCTGTCACCCCATCAGTCATCGTCATCTGTCACCCTATCAATCATCGTCACTTGACACCCCATCAGTGATCGTCACTTGTCACCCCGTCAATCATCGTCACATGTCACCCCGTCAGTGATTGTCATCTGTCACCCCATCAATCATCGTCACTTGTCACCTCATCAATCATCGTCACCTGTCACCTCATCAATCATCGTCACCTGTCACCTCATCAATCATCGTCACCTGTCACCCCATCAGTCATTGTCACCTGTCACCCCATCAGTCATTGTCACCTGTCACCCCATCAGTCATCGTCACCTGTCACCCCATCAGTCATTGTCACCTGTCACCCCATCAGTCATCGTCACCTGTCACCCCATCAGTCATCGTCACCTGTCACCCCATCAGTCATCGTCACTTGTTTGCCATATACATGCAATTACTTACTGACCGCCTAACGACTATATGCGTCGGCCATTAAAAGCTAAATACTGGGGTTATGGCAGCAGATAGCCCCCATAACCCCGGTATTTTTTGAAACGGCGGTCGGTCGGCTTTCAGATAAGGGTGGTCCCAGTGGCGGATTCGCCACGGAATTACCTTTACGGTGCAGGGGAAGAGGTGCCCCCCCCCCTCCTGCCGCGTCCCAGACGTTTTCCCAGCTTACCGGACCCGCCAGCAGCGGGGAAAACTATCCGGTCCCGGATCCTCAGAGACAGGAAGTCGAGTGAGGGCAAGATGGCCCTCACTCGACTCTATGGTCTTGGAGGACCGGAGCTACGTCCTAGCAACCGGTTTAAAGGGCCGCTTTTTTTTTTTTTCCTCTTTCAACAATTTTTTTTTTTTTTTTTTTCTTTTTTAGTGTAGTTGTGAGGTGTGAGGTCTTTTTGACCCCAGATCTCACAATAAAGAGGACCTGTCATGCCTATTTCTATTACAAGGGATGTTTACATTCCTTGTAATAGGAATAAAAATGATCAAAACATATTTTTTTTTAAACTGTGTAAAAATAAAAAAATAATAAATAAAATAAATAGGAAAAAAAAAAAAAAAATTAAAGCGCCCTGTCCCCGTTAGCTCGCGCGCAGAAGTAAACGCATATGCAAGTCCCGCCCACATATGTAAACGGTGTTCAAACCATACATGTGAGGTATCACTGCGATCGTTAGAGTGAGAGCAATAATTTGAGCCTTAGACCTCCTCTGTAACTCTAAGCTAGTAACCTGCAGAAATTTTTAAATTGTTGCCTATGGGGATTTTTAAGTACCAATATTTGGCGCCATTCTGTGAGCATGCGCAATTTTGAAGCATGACATGTTGGGTATCTAATTACTCGGCGTAACATTATCTTTCACATTATGGAAAAAAATTGGGCTAAATTTTCTGTTTTCTTATTTTTTACTTAAAAAAAGTGAATTTTTTTCAAAAAAATCGCATTTGGAAGACTGCTGCGCAAATATGGTGTGATATAAAATATTGCAACGATCTCCATTTTATTCTCTAGGGTCTCTGCTAAAAAAAAAATATATATAATGTTTGGGGGTTCCAAGTAGTTTTCTAGCAAAAAAAATGATTTTAGCTTGTAAACACCAAGTGTCAAAAATAGGCCCAGTCTTAAAGTGGATAAATGGACAACTTTGTGTAAAGCGCTACTTGGATGTTAGGCCTATGTATGTGGCCAGGCTGTGAAAAAGTGTTACACATGTGGTATCGCCATACTCAGGAGGAATAGCAGAATGTATTTTGGGGTGCAATTTTTGCTATGTACATGCTATGTGTTAGAAATATTGCATAAATGGACAGCTTTGTGTAAAAAAAATGTGTTTTCATTTTCTTTCCACATTTTCCAAAAACTTGTGGAAAAAAAATGACATATTCAAAAGACTCATTATGCCTCAAAAATTATACGTTGGGCTGTTTTCTTTCCAAAATGGGGTCATTTTATGGGGGTTTCCATTGTCCTGGTGCTCCAGGGCCTTCAAAAGTGCGATAGGTTGTCAGGAAATTATATGTGTAATTTATGCTCCTAGAATGCCGGACGGTGCTACTTGGATGTTAGGCCTCTGTATGTGGCCAGGCTGTGAAAAAGTCTCACACATGTGGTTTCACCATACTCAGGAGGAGTAATAGAATGTGTTTTTGGGTGTAGTTGCAAGTATACATATGCTGTGTGAGAGAAATAACCTGTTAATACGGAAATTTGTAAAAACAAAAAAAAAAAATCTTCGTTTTGCAAAGCATTGTGGGAAAAAATTACAACTTCAAAAAACTCACCATGCCCCTTATTAAATACCTTGGAATGTCTACTTTCCAAAAAGGGGTCATTTGGGGGGTATTTGTACTTTCCTGACTTTTTAGTATCTCAAGAAATGAGATAGGCCTTCAGTACATCAGGTGTGATCAAGTGTGATCAATTTCAATGATTCGCACCATAGCTTGTGGACTCTATAACTTTCACAAAGACCAAATAATATATACTTACTTGGGTTATTTTTACCAAAGATAAGTAGCAGTATAAATTTTGGCCAAAATTTGTGAAGAAAAATGACTAATTTGCAAAAGTTTATGACAGAAACAAAGAAAAATGCGTTTTTTCACAATATTTTCAGTCTTTTTTTATTTATAGCACAAAAAATAAAAAACCCAGTATTGATCAAATACCATCAAAAGAAAGCTCTATTTGTGTGAAAAAAAGGACACAATTTTTGTATGGGTACAGTGTTGCATGACTGAGTAATTCTCAGTCAAAGTGTGAGAGCGCTGAAAGCTGAAAATCGGTCTGGGCAGGAAGGGGGTGAAAGTGCACTGTAGGCAAGTGGTTAAGTACATGTCCATCATTTCCTTTGTCACCCTGTGTCCCTCATAAGAGTGGCCTAGGGGGCTAAGAGAGGAATTTCCCAATCCCTCTAAGGTAAGCTGTGTTCCACGGGCCCCCAACCAAAGTGAATGCCATCACAGTGTTGTATAGCCATCACTTCCTGCTGTTGTCCCATAAATAAACAAAGCTTAAGGCTTTAGGCAGGACATTCTATTGAGCATCCAATGTGATAACAGCCTGTGTATCTGTATTACTGGGTACTGCTGAGCGTGCTCCATTACCTTATACAAAAGAGCTGAGAACTGTGCTTTTTAGCACAATGGGATTAATTGCGCTTGGCATTTATTATTATCCAAAAGTGCACTTGTTAGCACAACGGAGTTACTTGCGCATAAAGCGTACATTAAGATCCAAGACACTAGTAGCACTGAACAGAGCCTTATTCTATCTCCCTCCATGCAAGTATCACACTGCAAATGGCCGCTATTGAAAGAACACTTTGATAGTGTGGGGCAAGACTAAGAGCAATGAGCCATGATTGGAGTAGAGTCACCATGACAGCATCCGTTCTCAGCACTGACAGTGCTATGTGCCCTGATTAGGCAAAGCTTTCATTGCTTCAGCCAATCAGGGATTCCAATGTGATATGAGAGCACAGAGACCCCTCTGGTGTAGGAATGTCCTCACAATCAGAAGGGTGCAGGTTAGGTCCGTAGTCCCGACAGCTGTACAATTAGAAGAAGGCAACCGCATACCAACTTGAGAGTGATAATTGATGATAAAAACCTTTTATTGAAAATCCATAAAATCCAAAACGACAAACCAGGGATAGGAGGGTAAAAAACAGTTGACACATTTCATGAATTCTGAATGAACGGTCGAATGCCTCAATAATTTGGATTTCCATCGAACAGGTGAACAGCCAATGTTTGGCCCAGACTCATACTCAGGCTGAACCGTTCCCTTGCCCTTAATACTCGCCTGGACCCACTTGGGGTTAGTCTTTATTTGCAAGATGCACCATACAATTGTTGGTTCACCGACTCCTAGGATACTCTGTACCTATCCACTATGTGAAACCCGTTATGTCTTCTCTAGTAGATATCATTTGAAATATTTCTTTCTCCCTTTGAATATTCCTCATGACAATCACTGTAAATTGTCTTTTCCCTTGTACTCCAGTTCTAATATTTTAAAAACTTTCAATGAAAAAAATAACTACAAATAAAAGGTGATTGCTGCTAAAAGAAGTTTAATTGTCTGTTTTAAAAAATCCTTTGAAGCTTAACTGCAGGTCAGAGCAGCGTTCACGGTGGTACACGCTGGTTTCATTGTGTAGTGTTAGGCTTAACTGCAGGTCTGTGTTTGTGAGTTACTTTGATCTGTCTTTGCTGGTACTGTAATGTGGAGATCTCTTAAACACTTGACCTTCAGAAGATTTACCCCCCTTCATGACCAGGCCATATTTTGCAATATGGCACTGCATTAGGTTAATTGACAATTGCGCGGCCGTGCGACGCTGTACCCAAAAACAATTGATGGCCTTTTTTTCCTCACAAATAGAACTTTCTTTTGGTGGGATTTAATCACCTCTGTGGTTTTTATTTTTTGCGCTATAAACAAAAGACTTTTCTATTCTATTCAAATTCGAATTTATTTTATTTTAAATTCTAATTATAGAGAATGGTTATATTCTATTTTATTCTATTGTATTCTATTTTTGTTCTATTCTATTCCATTATTTTCTATTGCATTTTATTCTCTTCTTTTAATTTCTATTCTGTTCTGTTTTACTATTTTTTTTTCTATCCTTTATTTTCTATTCTATTTTTTCTATTACTTTAATTTCTACTCTGTTTTACTCTATTATATTATATTCTTTCATTTTCTATTCTATTATATGCTATTCTATTCCTTTCTATTCTATTACTTTATTTTCTATTCTATTTTCTATTTTATTCTCTCCAGAAATTTGAATTTAAAAACTATCATCCGAAAATGTGTTTCATCATTTCGGATTCTACTTTCAATTGATTTTTATTTGTTTTCACAAAAAAGAACAAGGATATGGGAAACATAATAAGTTAACAAAAAATAATAAAAGGAGAAAAGGAAAAAGAAAAAAGAAAGGGGAAAAAAAAAAGAGAAAATATTGATATAATATGTTGATTACAGTACATTATGACATTATATGTAGCAAGAACAGGAGACAAAAATGGTCCAATACTGTATACGTTCAAGACCTAGGACACTACCTAGGAAGTATATAAAAAATACATTGGAGGTACCTAAAAAAAAAAAGAATGCCAAGAAAGGTACAAAGGATACGAAGGGAAGCACCACCATGCTCTGAGTCGCACCATCCACCGGCCTCAATTTTTCCGTTAGACACTGTGAAAGTAGGGGCTTTGTTGCCAGAGAAGCCAAGCTGTATGGAATTTATTACTGCGAAACACTGAGTAGGCATATGCCTTTTCCAAAGAGTAGTGTTGGTTAACTAAACCTATTACCTCTATATGGGAAGGGGCTATAGGTTGTTTCCAACATCTAGCGATTACCATTTTGGCTGCTATCAATATGTGTATAAATACTGTTCTGATATCAAATGGTATATTTTCAATACCCAAAAATAGTAGCGCTATTGCGGGTTCAGGTTTGATCAGTATGCCCGAAACTTCGGAAAGTACTTCAAAGATTTTCCTCCAAAAACTAATAAGGCCTTTACAGGACCAGAATATATGAAAAATTGTGCCAGTTTGGTCGCACTTACGCCAGCACAATGAATCATATTTAGGGTATATTAAGGACAGGCGGAAGGGAGTCAGGTACCATCTAGTAACTATTTTCTGGAATTGTTCCCAGTGTGTTACGCATTGTGTTGCTTTATAAGACATTCGTATCGCCCATCTCCATTGCTCGTTGGAGAAGGACAAGCCGAGGTCTCTTTCCCATTTCATCATGTAAGATGATTTAAAAAAGGTAAGTTTTTGCTGTAGTTGATTATAAAACACCGATATCCCTTTAAGCTTGGAATTTGGATCTGTAAGATATTTCCAAAGTAGTTGAGGAATTTCAAGTTTAGGGGGTGGGTGTTTAGATATAAAGCTAACTATACTAATGTAAGCAAAAACAGCCTGAGGAGTGAGTGAAAATTCTCGTTGGAGGGTTACAAAAGACTTAATAGTATTATTTTGGTATAGTTGTGTTACTGTGTCAATACCTGCTGCCACCAGTTTGTTAATATGAACACTAGGGAGCAAGATACACATTGTCGATAGGGGTATGGGAACTGATATGTTATTTGGCTGTAGTTGTAACTGTAGTTGAGCAGTTAGATGACGCCAGGACTGTAAAGAAGCTCTTATTGTTAACGGAAGGGTCTGAATTGTTATAGGTTTCCACATGTCTGCCAAAAGTAATGTATATAGATCCTGAGAATTAGATAGTGCGGCTTCTATCGGAGGCCACGGAAGAGGTATTTTATGGGTTCTATGGGTAAACCAATACTGAAGAGGAGCCAAACGAGATGCATGATAATAGTCCTCAAGGCTTGGTAGTCCCAATCCGCCAACTGATTTGTGTCGTATCGTATGTAAATATGCACACCTTGCACGTTTCCCCTGCCAAACAAAGGTGCGCAAGAGTTTGTTGAGCGAGTTAATATAATGTTTAGGAATATGGGTCGGAAGGGCGCGAAAGATATACAGTATCTTGGGAAGGCACGTCATTTTAAATGCAGCTATTCTTCCAGCCCATGATAGTTCTGTATTCTTTAATTTATTGGTATCATTGGCAATAGAAGTTATTAGTGATCGCAGGTTAAGTGTCTGTAGCCCTGAGGTCGGAAATGTCAAGGTTATACCCAAATATTGCAAGGCTTGGGGCGTCCATATGTAAGGTAGATTTTGCTTAAGATGGCTAAGTGCATGGCCCTGTATACCCATATTTAGGATGACTGATTTATCAAAATTAACCTTATAGTAGGAAATATTGCTAAATGTCTGCAAAATTTCATGGACAGCAGGTAAGGACACGATGGGGTTCGTCAAGCTCAAAATGATATCGTCCGCAAAAAGCGTGATAGTATGTTGTAGGTACTGAATTTTAAAGCCAGAGACCCTAGAATTTTGTCTAAACGTTTCCGCCAAGGGCTCGATTAATAAATTAAATATCAGGGGGGAGAGTGGGCAACCCTGACGCGTACCATTTAATATTGGAAAAGTTTTGGATAAGGTTCCCGCAGAGAGCACTCTAGCGGTTGGAGATGTATATAAGCTCATAATAGCTGAAAAAATCGGTCCAGTGAAACCAAACTTTTCCAATACTGCCCTCATGTATCCCCAATGGACGCGATCAAACGCCTTCTCTGCATCTATAGATAAGAGCAGAGAAGGCGTTTTGGTGCGCTCTGCCTGATGGAGCAGGTTAATAACTCTCCTTGTAGCGTCAGGGGCCTGTCTCCCCTTAACGAACCCTATCTGGTCCTCCTTTATCAAAGTGGGCAAAATTAAAGCGCTCCTATTAGCTATAAGTTTAGCGTATAACTTAATGTCACTGTTCAGAAGAGATATCGGCCTATAGCCAGCAGGGTCAGTGGGAGATTTACCAACTTTAGGAATTGTAATTATATTAGCTTGTAGCATTTCAGTGGGTAATATGCCCAACTTAACCGTATTAGAAAAAAGGTTCAACAGATGGGGTGCTAGTTGATCTTGCATGGACCTGAGATATTCATTTGTGAATCCGTCAGGGCCTGGAGACTTATTTAAGGGCATTTTTGCCAGTGTATCAGTCACTTCCTTAATAGTGAATGGTCTATTCAGGTGTGTTAATGTGTCGATCGACAAGGACGGAAAATGCAGGTTGTGTAAGAAATCGCAAATGGATGCATCCGTCGGTTGAGGGGTATCTTTGTCTAGCTTAAGACTATATAAAGTGCTGTAGTAATCAGCGAACGCATCCGCTATCTCTTGTGGGTGTAGGTGTTTACTGCCCGTATGTGGATGTACAATGCCTTCAATCCTGGTTTTAACTCTCTTCGTCTTAATCCTAGATGACAGGAATTTCCCTGCTTTATTATGTGCAGAGTAATACTGCATATGAAGATGTGCTAACATGTTTTCATGACGTTCCAACAGGAGTCTTCTAAGGTCAGCACGAAGGGAACCCAATTTGGAAGCATTGGATGGGGAGGGGGTCTTTTTATTCGCGGTGTCCAAAACTTGGATATCGCGAATGAGATCTTCCATTTTGCGATTGAACCTCCTCCTCAGCTTAACCCCTAGCTGAATGAGGAGTCCTCTCGCAAAGGCCTTATGTGTAATCCACAACATAGCTGGGTCTATATCCGGTGTATTATTGAAAGAAAAGAATTCTTCCATCTGAGCTTTCAAAAATTTAAGAGACTCAGGGTCTGAAAAGATGGAATTATTACATCGCCATAGAAATGTAGTAGGGGAGACAGGACGGTGGGACAACGACATGTGAATTGCGGCGTGGTCTGACCATGTTATGGGAGAAATAGATGTATGAGTAACATACGATAGTGTTTGTATGTCAACCAAAAACATGTCAATTCTACTATAGGAGTTGTGGCTCACAGAAAAGTAGGAATAATCCCTCTCCTCTGCGTGCTGATAACGCCACACATCATGGAGCCCCTCAGCATGGATGAATGTGGCCAAAGAGGGAGCCGAAGATCTTCCTTTAGATGAAGCATCCATACCGTGGTTTGCCACCATGTTAAAGTCTCCGCAAACAATTAGTCTTCCTGATTTAAGTTTATTAATTTTTACCCACAGTTTACGGAAAAACCTCAATTGGTGCGTATTGGGAGCATACACATTTACTATGGTGTATAGACAATTATCAATAGTGCAGTTAAGTATAATGTAGCGACCTTCTGTGTCCAGTACCACCCTATTGGAGGTAAAGGACACTGAATCTCTAATTGCCACCAAGACTCCCCTTTTTTTCTCCCCTGCTGAGGATTGGAAGATGTGCGGGTAATCCTTGTGGGAGCATCTCGGGTTGTGGTCAAGTTGAAAATGTGTCTCTTGAATAGCAAGAATATCTGCCCTATGTGAGCATGCTTCCTTCCACATGGAATACCTCTTGACAGGGTGGTTCAACCCTCTGACATTCAAAGATAATAATTGTAGAGACATGATAGTACATTCTGTTTTAGAACATCGGTTTTAGATATATATTTGGAAGAGTAGTACCTTAGATGTGTATTAGATTTGATAGCCTCTGGGCAATGCCAGGTTACCGTTGAGATGGTTCGGTCCACCCAGGACAAGAGGTAAGAAAAAAAGTACCGTTTGTCCGGTCCTAATTGCCGGTCTGGAGGGTCGACCAGAGCGCGGTGGTGCTTCGTATCGATCGTGACATATAGCTTTGTATAATCATCGTAAACCTGTTCTGCAAGAAAAAACAAAAGTAAAAGGGAACAAGAAAAAAGAGAACAAAAAAAAAAAGAAGAAAAAAAGACCAACATGTAGGCATACAAACTATCGTACAGACAGACATTACATATAAAAAAAACGAGGCCCAAACGGACCAAGTGCGCAGCTGTAGCTGCATCTTCAATGAGAGAAAAAAAAAGCACGATGTGGGGTGCTTATTCAAAAAAAGAGAACAGGGGGTCTCACTCCATCTAGCTCAAAAAAAAAAGGGTTGATAGTCCTCATTTGTCGCGATGAGTAGATCTAGACGAACGATTGGCGACCTGCCAATCAGGTTGTAGATACTGTGGTTTCTGATCGTCGCTATCTTCTTGCAGGTCGATATTATCTGGGAGGATGTTCCATTGGCGAAGGCATCTTAGCCCTTGTTCCCTAGTAGTAATCTGGGAAGTTGAACCTTGATGGGTCACACATAGCTTAGCCGGGTATTTCCACTTGTACAATATTTTATTGTCACGAAGAGCTTTAGTTATTGTGTTAAGGTTACGCCTCATTTGGAGGGTGTGCTGGGAATAATCCGGAAAAATCTGTAGTGACGCAGCCTGATCAGGAAGACGATCCTTTTTCCTAAAGGTGTCCATGATTTTTTCCTTCACCTGGAAAAAATGGATTCTCACCAATACATCCCTGGGGGTCTCTTGAGGTAAGAAAGAGGGTTTCGGGATACGATGTACCCTATCTATGGTGAGATCAGAGTCCGTGAGGTCAGGCATGGCTTTGGAGAAGAGATCGTGCACAAAACTTGGTAGTTGAGACGTTTGTATAGATTCAGGGATTCCCCTTATCTTGAGGTTATTTCGCCTCGACCTATCCTCCAAGTCAGCTATTTTAGCTTGCAAGCGTTGTATGTCTTCTTGCTGTGAGAGGTGAGAATCAATTAAAGCATTATGAGATTCCACAAATTCTCCCATTTTAGTCTCCACTACGTCCACTCTGTCTCCCATCTGGTGCAGTTCTTTCTGACAGTACTGAATTGATGCTAAGATGTTATTTTGCATAGATGTGTGGAATATTGATAACATTTCCTTCAATATCGTGTCTGATACCGGTTGGCCCGTGGTTGGGAGATGCATAAATGGGTCTGGCTGTGGTGTGAAAGCCCAAGCATCCTGTGGTTTTGTGACATTACTGCTCACCTCCATAGATGAATTGCTATGCTGCTGGGTACCTTTAGGAAAAGGCTGAATGTCTTCTTGTTGTACTTCCTCCTCTCTCCTTGGCTTAGATTTTGCAGGGCTCTGCATTGAGGGTGAAGCAGGGGAGGAATCTGTTGAGCGTGCTATTCTCATAGGTGAGCTATCTGCCGGCTGATGAGCTGTTGTGTGTCTTGCCTCTGGTGTCATCCCTAGAGGGCCAGAAGATTGTGAGCTGGGTGCATCTCTGCCGCCTTTTTGGCGAAGTCCCGCCGTTGTTTGCTGTGCCTGCGGGTAGAACTCCGATAATTTGCGGAGTTTCACCGCGGTTATCTTACGTCTAGGCATGGCACTCAACCCAGACAATAGCCCCCGGTGTGTGGCAAGCTGTTTACTGCAATAAAGTAGGTCTGAATTACTAGTCCAAATGCCCCCTCAGTGACCTCTCTATATGGCAGGATAGTTTTTAGCCAGGATAAATCTGTGGCCGATGCGGGTTTCCTGATGCGGGTAGTAATGTAGTGGTAAGCTGCTTGCGTGAGGAATTAAATTAAAGTAGATCAAAATTGCTAGTCCGGATGCCCCCCTCAGTGCCTCCTCAGTGTCCAGCAGCTCCGCGTTTTATGCGGCAGGCAAAAATGTAGCCAAGATAGGTCTGTAGCCAAGGCGGATCCCCTGCAGCGGGTCGGTATGCGACAAGCTGCTTACTGCGGGGAATTAAAGTAGATCAAAATTACTAGACCGGGCGCCTCCTCAGTGTCCCTCAGTGTCCCCTCTGTGCAGCAGGCCAGTGTGGATTTCCTGCGGTGGACCTGTGTGTGGCGATGGCGGAGCTCCCTGTCAGTCCCTATCAGTCCTCCGGTATCCGGAAGCAGTATGCGGCCGTTGGCGAGGGAGTAAGGTAGGGGCTGACTGCGGAGGAGTAGGATAGGATTGGGGTAGGGCTATTGCTCCATCTCCGCTCTGCTCCGGGATCTCTCTAGAATCCAGCCGCTCTGCACAGCAGAGCGGAATATAGCCGCAACATGCTCCTACGGCGGGCTGGTGCTGGGCAGAGAGAGAGACACCTGATCCACCTTCCGATATCCCAGAGGCAGCATGCGGCAGCGTGTGTGGCCTTCAGCGAAGAGGCAGGTGGGACTAGGCTGCTGTTTTGCCGCGGAGATGTTCCTGATCCGCCCTCCGGTACCCTCCGACTCCCCGGGAGCAGCGTGCGATGGCGTATGTGGCCGTCCAAAGTAAGGCAGACAGGGCTAGGCTGCTCTATTTCGCCGTGTCGGGTCGTAGCTACGGAAGAGCTGGTGGAGTGAGGAGCTCCCTGCTCACGCGGCCATCTTGGACCGCCCTCTCAATCATTTCGGATTCATTTAAAGGGTAACTCCACATTCGTGTGGAAAAAAATCAGAAAATAATGAAAAAAACAATATAACGTATACAATTGTAACACAAATCATTTGGTAATTTAATGTTATTAAAAATGACCTTTCCTTTTCAATCTGCAGCTGTTGTAATTTTCTGAAAATGCAATCCAATATGGCCGCCGTGAGCTGTTCTGTACACAGAATGTATACCCCCAGAAACATAATTTCCTGCTTGTGTGATTGGCTCACCAATTTTCCCAGAAGTCTGCCTAAGATACAAGTCAGATTTCTGGCATCCCCTGCAACAAAAATGTCATTTTTGGTGAGATACTCCCAATAGGAACACGTCTAAAGGAATGCATGCCCAGCAGATTTCCTCATTAGTGCTCTGCAGCTGCCACAGCTGATAGATAATTATGAAACCACTCCCATTTTACCTACTCAGCACAGAGGAACAAACAGGGATTTCTTCAGAATAACAAAAGGTAGAAATATGCAACAAACTTGGTTAAACCCTTGCCGACCGCCCCACGCAGATTTACTGCGGCAGGGCGGCTCGGCTGTGCACAATCACGTGGATCTACAGGATTATGTGCACGCGGTCTCGGCGGTGCGCACGTGCCACTGAGACCGCGCTCCTGCTGTGATTAGACACAGCGAGAGTCAGAAAGCGGGAGGAGCAGCAGGGATCGCCGCCGGCCTCACGCAATCTTCACAGAAACTGACAGAAGATCTGCCTGCTTATGTAAATAAAGCAGGCGGGTCTTCTGTCACACAGGTAGAGAGAGATCAGGAGTTTCAGCTAAGCTGAAACCCCAATCTCTTTGTGCCTATCACAGACCCCTCCCCCCCCCGCCACAGTCAGTAAGCACAGGCAGGCATACATTTAACCCTTTGATAATTTGTGCATCAAGCGTACATTAATTTCCAAGACAAAACTTGTTACTATTGCAATTCGGAAATTTGGATACATCCGAGTTTTCGAAAAAAACAAAAAATGTGTCTGAATTTCAATTCAGAATTAAATGAACTGCACAGGTCTATCACGTACTAGTAGAGCTGCACGATTAATTGTATGAAAATCGCGATCTTGATTCACCCCCCCTGACAATCTAAACCAGACATATGCTCGATTCTTTGCATAGGGAGCAGTGAGAACAGCTGTGGAAAAAAAAAAAAAGTCTCCCGTCCCGCAAACGCCTATCAGCATTAAGTCTCCCAGTAACTATAAACAAATGATTACATTGTATCTTTTCCTTCCCTCTGCCAGGGAGAAAGGAAGTTTAACCTCTTAAAGACTAGACCTTTTTCTGACACTTGTTGCTTGCAAGTTAAAATCATTTTTTTTTGCTAGAAAAGTACTTAGAACCCCCAAACATTTTATATATTTTTTTAGCAGAGACCCTACAGAATAAAATGGCGATTGTTGTAATATTTTATGTCACACTGTATTTGCGCAGCAGTCTTTCAAACGCAATTAATAGACTTTAATGAATAAAAAAAAAAAACGTAACAGTAAAGTTATCCCAATTTTTTTTTGTTACACAGAGAATCGTGATCTTTATTCCAAGCTAAAAAATCGTGATTCTCATTTTGGCCAGAATCGTGCAGCTCTACGTACTAGGTACCTGATGCAGCGCATGAGAGCCGCCTTGTCGCTGTATAGTATACAGTTGGCAAGTGGCTAAATTTATCCCACCAAACTTAAATGGTGTAGTGTCACAAACCTCATTGTGGGTCTTCAAACCTCACTATCGCCACACTCTTAAAAATGAGTAGGGGGGGGGGGGGGTGTTCTGTATTCCCAACACATGTTTCATCCTAGGGTGGCAAATATTTGCCTCCATGCATACAGTACAATAATAATAATTCTATTTGACGCTAAAGATAATGGCATTTACAATTTTCCAAATGCCTGTAAAATACATATATTAACAATTCTCACCTCTGTGACTCTATTCCATACCCCACTTGACAGTTCTTCAACTTGCAAAGCTCACGCTGCCGAAGAAGTTGACTGGAGTACTATGCTGGTGGTGTGTCAAAGTCTTTGACAACTGAATGGTTCATAGCACATTGTCCAGGTCTGAGTGCTGCCAACACAGAGCAAAACACACGAGGCTTCAACTGGGCTTCAAGCAGCATGAATACAAAGCTGTATTGGAGCTTTTACTGATTTTACTAGGCCTTCTGATTCTGTCAAGGGGTGCAAGTGGAGCCTGATGAATAGAGAGAACTATCACCTGATGAGGGACCGAGGTCGCTCAGCCGGTTACCGGATGGACACTAGGCAGGTGCTGAATCTAAGTGCTAGCTGGTATTCACCAGGGCCCCTGATGGTGGAGATGGACTACGCTGCAGACTAGCACCAGGTCGCGGTCCCCAGGATCACCCAGCCAGGCAGAGAGCAGGTTCTAGTCCGGAACGTATGAGCAGACAAGGATAATCCAAAGAGTAGTCAGACAAGCCGAAGGCCAGGACAGGCAGCGAGTAGCAGGGTAAATAGGAAGCCAGGTCAGATAATCAGGAACAACAGGTACAGAACACAGGATCACAGGAAGAGCTGAAGATAACATAGCAATTACCTGGAGTGACTGCTGTGTTTAAATAGGCTGTTTGGCGCCAATGATGATTGCGCGCACATGCGTGTTCTTGCGAACAGGAGGTTTCCTGAAACTATTCTAAGGTAGCCTCTAGCTATTCAAAGTGCCTCTTCGTATGCGCATGTGCATAGGCGCTCGCCGGTTTGCGGCGCCAGTGTGCCTGCGCATAGTAGTGGATCCCCGACAGATTCATTTTTGGTATGCTGTTAGCTTTTACAATTATAAATATAAATTACATCTTCATGCACATGTACTGAGAGAAACATAAAGACTATCCTTTGCTGAACTATTTCTGAAAATGCTGTTAATCTAGGTTTTCTGGCTAGCCAGAATCAGTGATCCAGAGCAAGCAGATAACAAGTGAAGTCAGGTCGATATCAGGTCTCCTAAGTTACATTGTTTTTCTTGCTAGACCACTGTTTCAACCGAGATAGCAAGAATCCTTCTCTACAGCATGTTGGCAGGAGCAGGCTTTTCTGCTCAGGCTCTGGCTGAATTCAAGAGAAAAAAATGTAAGACGTTGAACTTCTTTGCTTTATTGATTTTAGAATGTATTTAGCTGATTGAATCTGAAAGATCAATTGTGTTTATAAAGATTTGTACAGTGCAGTCTCTAATGATAATTTCAATGGCAGCTGGATATGAATGTAATCTGAAAATGTCTCCACATTATAGTTAATAGTTAATCGTTCTCTTTTCAGATCAGCTATGGAGCCACCGATTACTCATTAAGTGACAGACGTCTTTACCCGCATGTTTTCAGGACCGTTCAGAATGATTATGTCCATTATTTAGCAATTGCCAAACTAGTGAAATATTTTGGCTGGAATTGGGTTGGAATACTTTTATCAGATGATGATACCGGAGAGAATGAGGCAAAAATCCTGAAGAGACATTTGGCTTCCCAGGAGATTTGTGTTGCTATTGAAAAAAGAATTACAGAAAATGCTGCTGCAATAACTCAGTGGATGCACACACTTAGTAAAGTACATTGTAACGTTTTAATACTTTGCGGTTCCTCCACAAACAATGCCATAAATTACCTTTATGAATACTCTCAGATCAATAGAAATAATATGCTCATCCTTTCCCCAGGCTGGGCTTCAGGTGATTTCAAGATAATAACTCTTTTTACAAGTTTTATAACAAGTTTGTCTTTAGATTTTTTTGATCCACAAATTCTTGGAGATGAAAGTCTGTTTGATGACAATCTATTATCAAGACATTCACAAACTGAGGTACTGCTGGATGATCTGATCATTACATTTTACAATATGACATCAACTCAAAATAGAAAAAATATTTATTACCAAAATGTTACTATTTTCACTAAAAGTTTATTAAGAATCTTTCCTCTAAAAATTGACATAAGCATGCTTTGCGGAGATTCTCTACGAGTGTATATTGCAGTAAAAGCTATGGCTGAAGCTATACATCTTTTCAACAAGTTTAATCATAATTTTAATATTAACAGATTTGAGCAGGTAAAACCGTATAGTGCAAAATTTTGTCAAATGTTTTTAGATGAATTTTTGAATATAAACATCAGAAGGTTTTTTCAAGAGTACTTTGACCAAATATTTGGGCATTTATTTTAATAATCCACAAGGTTTATATAGCGCCAACTGTTTTACACCATGCTTTACAAAATAAAGGGAAACAGTACAGTTACAATACAATTTAATACAGGAGGGTTAGGAGTGCCCTGTTCATGGGAGCTCACAATCTGAAAGGGATCTGCAAGTGATACAAAAGTGAATATGTATGAAGTGTATTGGATGAGTTAAGGGAGAAAATAAAAGTATAGTTTTTAGATTATGAAGGAAAAGGCTTACCGAAACAGATGAGTTTTTAGGGATTGTCTGAAGGCAGACAGAGCATAAAAAACCCAGACAGATTTCATTAGCAAGTTCCAAAGGATGAGAGAGGCTCTGAAGAAGTCTTGGAGGAGAGCATAGAAAAAGGTGTTGAGGGAGCTAGAGAGCCGGAGGCCTTAGGGGAGCAGAGAGGATGGTTTGAATGATATTTTGAGATGAGGTTGGTGATGTAGCTCCTCAGGGCAGGACTCTTGTTAGTAGTTTGAATTTTATTTGTTGGGTGAGTGCAAGCCAGTGGAGGAATTAGCAAAAAGGGTTGATAGCTAATGAACTGTTGGTAAGGTGTAGCAGTAGCACTAAAGGTAGAGGTAGGCCAACGAAGGGGAAGTTGCTAAAGTTGAGGTGAGGGATAAGAAGAACTTGATGGTGTCATTGGTAAGAAGGGGTGTATTTTGGAGATGTTATGGAGGTTAAAGCAGCAAGATTTGGACAGTGATTGGTTGTGGGGGTCAAATGGAGAGGACAGGGGATGGACTAATGATTGTGTTATTTATCTGTAAAGAAAAGTTGGGGGAGGGGACACGGAGAAATGAAATGTATACTTTTTTTGCAGCTTTTGGCATTTGACCATATCTCAGGCCTGCAAGTGGAATTGGTTCCAAGACTTCCCTCTGCCAGACTTTGTGATCTCATGTCTGAACAGGGAAAACATATCATTTTCATCATATGCCATTAAGTACAGGCTGATGTCTGAATAGTAGCTCCACTGAGGGACACCAACCAAACATATCTTTTTAGTAGAGGAGTTAAGCTGGTCATACACCAGAGAACGAATAGGCTGAAATTCAAGCTGCGAGTGGCCCTTTCAGCATAACCCAGCATGTGCTCCTCTGGGGGCTGAGCTCAAGCTAATCCACCAGAGCCGATCCAGCCTTCCAAGGAGCTCCAACGATCTCCTCCAGTGCCACAGACCTGCCAGCCATGCCCAGAAGCCACAGGGAAGCCACACAGCTTCAGAAGCTGCCCAGATCCTTCCTTATGAAACAAAAGGGTCTCTATCAAAATGGCGATGGGAGACATGATGCAGCGGCCGCGGCCGGTCTTCTAGCAGCCACTCGGACAAATACAGCAGAATACAGTGGCAGCATTCCTCCACTCCATCTACAGGGAGCCCAGCCAAATCAAGGCTGCGTAGAGACTCCTGTGAAGAAAATGCCTCCCCAGAACCATCTATGGTGGTAAGCCATCTATACACCCCCTTGCCTAACACACCAACTTCAGAAGACCCCATAGCCTCTTTCCCTTCCCAAGGCCTGCCTGTCTCTAACACCACATTCAAAGACATGCTACTATCTCTCAGAGCCTCACTTCAAGCAGACCTCTTTACCTGTGTACACAAAAGAGGCTACAGATGTACGTGAACTAGGAGAAAAAGTTAATTATGTAGAAGATAAAATGGGGGAACTCACTCAATCGTTTAACATCATGGCAGATGCACATACTGCGCATGAAAAAGACATCTCTTGGATCAAAGATAAATTGCCGAAATAGAGGATAGATCTTCCTCACAGTTGCCGCACTTTGTATGTGACCTGTTTCAAAAGGTGAACGCATGAGGACTTAACCATTGATAGGATCCACAGGGTCCCCAAACCATCATTTCTCCCCTCTAATGTACCGTGAGACGTCATATGGATTCATTTCTTCCAAGTAAAGGAGAGACTACTTGCGGCCTTCTGTAAAATATATCAACTACCTGAGCAAGTCCTGAGTCTCCAAATACTTCCATACCTCTTAGCACAAACTCTAAAGAGAGAAAAAAAAAACCTGGATACTGTTACTAAGGCACTGAGGAACCACTATATCATATAACAATGGAAATTTCACACGCGATGGTGATACCTCCACTATAACAAACCTGGAAGATGACCTTAAGCTCCTACGTTTCTGGGACACACTACCTATCCACCAACCTTCTGCTGCGGCTAAGACCTCCTTCGCTCCAGTGTCGGAGGACTGGGAAGTAGTCCCTAAGAGACACTCTAACAAGAAACGCAACCCCTAAGGCTGTGGAATGTGATCCCCTTCAGATCCTCAAGCTACAAATAACATGAGCTCTTGGAACCTCATCAAAGTTTATTTTCTTTCCTCATATCCAAACCCCTTTCCAACCCTCACTCAATATTGCAGATTTACTGCCCATAACTCTTATAGAACTCTCTTTTTACCATACCTCATGGCTATGCTGTTCAGCATACAACCATGGCCTTACTATGTTGTGTTTTGTTTCCTTTGGTTTATTTGCTTTACTGTTCTAGTTTCCACCAAAAGTCTGTGACATTCCCACTCTGATGCATCAGAAAATATATCAACGAACTAAACCAACTGTCACCAGCAAACCAGGACGATACAATTCTACAACACCTCGCAAATCCATGGAACACCAATTCCCTAGAGATACACATGAGTCTAAATAAACACGTATCAATCCCTCATAAACACTACAAATATTATCAATCAATGCCCAAAGCCTTAACCACCCAGCAAAGAGGGCATCCCTCAGATGTCACTCTGCATATTCTGAACATTATAGAATTGCTGAGAGATCTCGAACACCTTCTCTGCTGCTTTCAACAGATGCAGAGAAGGTGTTTGATAGAGTCCATTGGGGCTACATGGCCGAAACTCTCCACAAGTTTGGTTTCCGGGGTCCGATCTTATCATCCATACTAGCACTGTACTCGTGTCCTTCTGCACAAGTATATACCTCCGGGTTACTATCTAAAATTTTCAACATCACAAATGGGACACGACAAGGCTGCCCACTTTCCCCTCTGATATTTAACCTGTTAATCGAGCCCTTAGCAGAAGTAATACACTTCCACACTATAATCACTGGGTTTAAGATCCAAAACAAACCCATGTCATCAACCTGTTTGCAGATGATGTCATACTGCTATTAACTAATCCAAGCCAATCAATGTGCCACGTACATCAGCTCCTTGAACTCTTCAGTGGACTCTCATACTATAAGGTAAACCACACGAAATCTCTCATTTCTAATCTGAGAGTCCATCCTAACGAACAAAAACAATTGGCGCAACAATTTTCCTACATTTGGTCTCCCAAAGGGAATACCTTTTATTGGTATAACACTTACCTCTACTGTCTCAACTGTAGCAGAGGGCAATTTTAGACCCTTCTTAATAAAACTTGAAGCAGAGCTTCGCCACATATCTCAATTTGAGCCATCGTGGGCAGGACGTCAAGCTGCTTTTAAGATGCTTATACTACCACAAATTTTGTACCTCTTTCATACCCTCCCTATCCCGCTTAAACAGTCCGTATTGTAAGCACTATCTACTACTGAATACCTATCTGAAGCCCATCAGAGTACCAGACACTCTATCTGCAGCCAATCAGAGTACCTGAGTACCATTTTGCTGCCCATCAGAGTACCTGATTACCTGTCTCAAGCCCATCAGAGTACTCGAGTACCTGTCTCCAGACCTAGGTGCAGCCCTTTAGAGTATCTTAGTACCTGTCTCCAGCCCAAAGTACCCGAGTACCTATCTGCAGCCCATCAGAGTACCCAAGTGCCTGTCTCCAGCCCAAAGTACCCGAGTACCTGTCTGCCATCCATCGGAGTACCAAAGTACCTGTCTCCAGCCCAGAGTACCCGAGTGCTTATCTGCCACCCATCAGAGTACCCGAGTACCTGTCTCCAGCCCAGAGTACTGAGTACCTACTGTATCTGCAGCCCATCAGAGTACCCGAGTACCTGTATCCAGCCCATCAGAGTACCCAAGTAGATATCTTCAGTCCACCAGAGTACCCGAGTACCTGTCTCCAGCCCATCAGAGTACCTATCTGCAGCCCATAGGAGTGCCTGAGTACTTTTCCACAGCCCATCAGAGTACCTGAGTACCTATCTGCAGCCCATCAGAATACCTAAATACCTGTCTGCAGACCCTTTAGAGTACCTGAGTACCAACCTGCAGCCCATTAGAGTACCATAGTACCAATCTGCAGCCCATCAGAATACCTGAGTACCTGTCTCCAGCCCATCAGAGTACCCGAGTATCTATCTGCAACCCATCAGACTACCTGAGTACCTACTTCAGCCTATGCCTCATAGAATGTTGGGGTGTTTTCTTTACAAAATGGGGTCATTTTGTGGACGTTTCTATTGTCCTGGTGCTCCAGGCCCTTCAAAGGTGTGATAGATAGTCAGGAAATTATATGTGTAATTTATGTCCCTAGAACGCTTGATGGTGCTCCCTGCATGTTGGACCTCTGTATTTGGCCAAGCTGTGTAAAAGTCTCACACATGTGGTATCGCCATACTCAGGAAGAGTAGCAGAATGTATTTGTGGGTTTATTTGCAAGTATGCATATGCTGTGTGTGAGAAATAACTTATGAATATGACAATTTTGTGCAAAAAAAAAAAAAATTCTTAATTTTCCCAAGAATTGTAGTAAAAAAATTACAACTTCAAAAAACTCACCATGCCTCTTACTAAATACCTTATAGGCTGTCAGTACATCAGCAGGCATGATTAGGTGTGATCAATTTTTTATGACTGCCACCATAGCTTGTAGACTCTATAACTTTCACACAGACTAAATAATATCCACTAATTTAGGTTATTTTTTACCAAAGATAAGTAGCAGTATACATCTTGGCCAACATTTTTGAACCAACTAAAAATAGAAACTAAAAAAAAAAAAGACAGTGTTTTTTTCACAATTTTTGCTCTTTTTTAACTTATATCGCAAAAAAAACAAACAAAAAAAAAAAAACAGTGGTAATTAAATACCACCAAAGGAAAGCTCTATTTGTTTGAATACAATTGATAAACATTTTGTTTGTGTGCAGTGTTGCTTGACTGAGTAATTGTCATTTAAATTGTGAGAGCACTGAATGCTGAAAATTGGTCTGGGCAGGAAGGGGGTAAAAGTGCCCTGTATTGAAGTGGTTAAACCTAAAATCAAAGATGTAATATATTACAGCTTATCAATCATTAGATGTGGTGGCTGCATTCGTTTTCTATTTTTAGGCTTTTTACCCTCTGTATTCACCTTGTGTTCTGGCCAGTAACACACCTCCTGTATTAGAGTGCCCACTCTGGATGAAGGTGCACAGGGGGCACCTTTGGACAGCAGCATTGTCAATCTGGGGGAAAGGGAGTGTTAGATGTACTAGCAGATTTAGATTCACTAACAAATTGAAACCAAACCCCAGTTAATACTTTATAATCAGTTACATAAAACTGTTTTTTTTGTTCCTTTTGAGATAAACTGATCATTGCAAGCACCCCTACGGGCTTTAAATTGTTTGTCTCATCACTGTAATTGATAGATCTGCAAGAGAGCTTGTTCCTTTGAAAATCAACAGACTTACTTGCAGGATCACCAGATGAAAAAAAAGGAAGAGAGCATAAAAAATGAATGCAGAAAAAGGATCGACTGATTGGAATTCGGTTTGAAAAATAACTGGTTGTTAAGAAGCAAGCCAGGAAGTCTGCCACTACGTCCTTAACAACTGATGACTCATCAGATGTCAGCGGACTTTCCAGCTGAAAGGTGAAATGTAAACAAAAGAATGCCGACAATGAAAAATGTCCCCCCCCAAAATCCATACCAGACCCTCATCCAAGCATGCAGCCCGGCAGACCAGCAAAGGGGGGGGGGGGGCGAGCAGGTGCCTTCCCCTCCTGAATCATACCAGGCCACATGCCCATGCCAACATGGAGGGGGGTGCTTTGGGATGAGGGCCTCTTCCCCAAATAAAAACAAATGTCCCCCAAAGTAGATCTATCGTCATTCACAATGCCCACCGCTACTGCTGAAAAACAAAAACACTCCTTCGCTGTTCGCCCACATAAGGTTCCCCTTAAAAACCATACCAGATGCCAAGGGCCTGGTATAGATCGAGGGGCTCCCCACCCTATTTTTTTTCTGCATTTTTTTGCCAGCATTCTTTTGTTTACATTTCATCTGAAGAAGCCTCCGGCCAGCGGATGAGTCATCGGTTGTTAAGGACGCGGCACTCCTTAACAACCAGCTATTCTTAACACAGAATTTGAATTAGACGATCATTTTATGTCCGATCCGAATTCAAATTGTTCTGAAAAAGATGGATTTTTTATTACAGACTTACCTGTAAAATCCATTCCTTGAAGTACATCACGGGACACAGAGCCATAAATCATAACATGTGGGTTATATAGCCACCTACAGGTGAAGGACAATGGCAACTAATCAGAAAGGATGCCCCCCCCCTATATAACCCCTCCCACACAGGAAGTACCTCTGTTTTGTAGCAAGCAATAAAGGCCCCATAGAATAGGCGAGGCACCTCTGTGTCCCGTTATGTAGTTCAAGAAATGGATTTTAGAGGTAAAAAATGTGTTAAAAATCCATCTTTCTTTTTGTACATCACGGGACACAGAGCCATAAATCATAACTAGTGTTGAGCGAACACGGACTGTATTATTCATGTTCGTACCGAATAATTGGATTTTTGTTACCCGAACACGGCCCGAAAACTTTACTGTATGTTCGGGTTTAAAATCTGTGTTCGGTCATTTTGTTTCTGGGTTTGTATGTAATGGCGCGCTTTTAATGGCGGGCTTTCAACAGCCAATCAACAAGCGTTTAACTGGTGTGCCTTAAGCCATCCCAGCCATGCCTACTAATGTATTAGTAGCTGTGATTGGCCATCTGAAGCATGTGACCAAGTCTTTATAAGTTCGAGACCGAGCGCCGCTGCGTCATTCTGCTGTAGTACAGGGACAGAGCACACATCATACGTGCTGGCTGCTGATTAGGGACAGACAGTCAAAAATTATATTGAGTCCGAAAGTAATTCAGGGACAGGTCAGAGTGCTGCAGGCAGGGCGAGTTGTTAGGGCATTTGAGGGCGAGGCTGGAGAATAGGCAGGGTCAGTGTTCTACATCGATTTTGCTGTGTGGGGGGTTTGCAGTGCCAGAGACCGATCTTATCGATCATTTTAGGGCGAGGCTGGAGAATAGGCAGGGTCAGTGTTCTACATTTTGCTGTGTGTGGGGTGGTGTGAACACAATCTTTTTGCCCGCTGAGGAGGAGGGAGAAAAAAATCTTTTTTATCAGTTGTGTGCAGCGTTTTTCCTTCAGTGCTGCTGACTGTGATAATACACTGCTGTGTTCACATGTGCTATTATTGAGTGATTTTAAAATTTATACACTTTTTTCTATTCCACTATTCAATATACACCCTTTTGGGTTAAAAAAATTAAATTGTGGCATAGTCTGTACTAATCTATTTAAAAATTACAAACTTAAAAGGGGAATTTTCTTTTTTTTTTTTCCCTTCATAGCTGGCAGCAGAGCTGACTGATATAAGACACTGCGGTTCACATGTGCTATTGATAAATCACCAAATTTATATCATATTTTCTATTCCGCTATTCAATATACACCTTTGGGTAAAAACAATTAAATTGCGGGATAGTCTGTATCGGTACGTGTGAGATACACCTTTCCAATTTTTGGGGCGCATCTCATACTGCCGACGATTTAAGGGTGCTGCCTGTTCCGAACTCCTCCTACTCCTCATCCTGCCTATGGGGGTACAAAAAATAGTAATTTGGGCCTAGTGTGGGTCTATACGTGTGAGATACATACACCTTTTGATATCATATTTTCTATTCCGCTATTCAATATACACCCTTGGGGTAAAAACAATTAAATTGCGGGATAGTCTGTATCGGTACCTGTGAGATACACCTTTCCAATTTTTGGGGCGCATCTCATACCGCCGAGGATTGCAGGGTGCTTCAGTGTGCCTCCTGCCTGTTCCGAACTCCTCCTACTCCTCATCCTGCCTTTGGGGGGTACAAAAAATAGAAATCGGGGCCTAGTCTGGGTCTGTACGTGTGAGATACATACACCTTTTGATATCATATTTTCTATTCCGCTATTCAATCTACACCCTTGGGGTAAAAACAATTAAATTGCGGGATAGCCTGTATCGGTACGTGTGAGATACACCTTTCCAATTTTTGGGGCGCATCTCATACCGCAGAGGATTGCAGGGTGCTTCAGTGTGCCTCCTGCCTGTTCCGAACTCCTCCTACTCCTCATCCTGCCTTTGGGGGTACAAAAAATAGTAATCGGGGCCTAGTCTGGGTCTGTACGTGTGAGATACATACACCTTTTGATATCATATTTTCTATTCCGCTATTCAATCTACACCTTTGGGGTAAAAACAATTAAATTGTGGGATAGTCTGTATCGGTACGTGTGAGATACACCTTTCCAATTTTTGGGGCGCATCTCATACCGCCGAGGATTGCAGGGTGCTTCAGTGTGCCTCCTGCCTGTTCCGAACTCCTCCTACTCTTCATCCTGCCTTTGGGGGTACAAAAAATAGTAATCGGGGCCTAGTCTGGGTCTGTACGTGTGAGATACATACACCTTTTGATATCATATTTTCTATTCCGCTATTCAATCTACACCTTTGGGGCAAAAACAATTAAATTGCGGGATTGTCTGTATCGGTACGTGTGAGATACACCTTTCCAATTTTTGGGGCGCATCTCATACCGCCGAGGATTGCAGGGTGCTTCAGTGTGCCTCCTGCCTGTTCCGAACTCCTCCTACTCCTCATCCTGCCTTTTGGGGTACAAAAAATAGTAATTGGGACCTAGTCTGGGTCTGTACGTGTGAGATAGATACACCCTTTGATATCATATTTTCTATTCCGCTATTCAATCTACACCCTTGGGGTAAAAACAATTAAATTGCGGGATAGTCTGTATCGGTACGTGTGAGATAAACCTTTCCAATTTTTGGGGCGCATCTCATACAGCCGAGAATTGCAGGGTGCTTTAGTGTGCACCCTGCCTGTTCCGAACTCCTCCTACTCCTCATCCTGCCTTTGGGGGGTACAAAAAATAGTAATCAGGGCCTAGTCTGGGTCTGTACGTGTGAGATACATACACCTTTTGATATCATATTTTCTATTCCGCTATTCAATCTACACCCTTGGGGTAAAAACAATTAAATTGCGAGATAGTCTGTATCGGTACGTGTGAGATACACCTTTCCAATTTTTGGGGCACATCTCATACCGCCGAGGATTGTAGGGTGCTTCAGTGTGCCTCCTGCCTGTTCCGAACTACTCCTACTCATTATCCTGCCTTTGGGGGTACAAAAAATAGTAATCGGGGCCTAGTCTGGGTCTGTACGTGTGAGATACATACACCTTTTGATATCATATTTTCTATTCCGCTATTCTATCTACACCCTTGGGGTAAAAACAATTAAACTGCGGGATAGTCTGTATCGGTACGTGTGAGATAAACCCTCCAAATTTTGGGGTGCATCTTCCACCGCTGAGGATTGCAGGGTGCTTCAGTTTGCCTCCTGTTCAGACCTCCTCCTACTCCTACCGTTTTGTAAAATGTTTTCTATTCCGCTTTTCAATATACACCCTGTTTGAGTGTAAAAAATTAAATTACGGCATAGTCTGTATCGGTACATGTGAGATACACCTTTTTAAATTTGTTTGGCGCATTTCCTTCCACCGCCGAGGATTGCAGTGCGCTTCAGTTTGCCTCCTGTTCCGAACTCCTCCTACTCCTCTTCCTCATCCTGCCTTTAGGGTACAAAAAAATTGTAATCGGGGCCTAGTCTGTGTTTGTACGTGTGAGATACACCGTTTTGTAAAATTTTTTCTATTCCGCTATTCAATATACACCCTGTTTGAGTGTAAAAAATTAAATTACGGCATAGTCTGTATCGGTACATGTGAGATACACCTTTTTAAATTTGTTTGGCGCATCTCCTTTCACCGCCAAGGATTGAAGGGTGCTTCAGTTTGCCTCCTGTTCTGAACTCCTCCTACTCCTCTTCCTCATCCTGCCTTTAGGGTACAAAAAATTGTAATCGGGGCCTAGTCTGTGTTTGTACGTGTGAGATACACCGTTTTATAAAATTTTTCCTATTCCGCTATTCAATATACACCCTTTTGGAGTGTAAAAAATTAAATTACGGCATAGTCTGTATCGGTACGTGTGAGATACACCTTCTAAATTTGTTTGGCGCATCTCCTTCCACCGCCAAGGATTGCAGGGCGCTTCAGTTTGCCTCCTGTTCCCAACTCCTCCTACTCCTCTTCGTCATCCTCCCTTTAGGGTACAAAAAATTGTAATCTGGGCCTAGTCTGTGTTTGTAAGTGTGAGATACACCATTTTTTATCCTTTTTTTATTCCTCTATTCAATATACACCCTTTTGGGGTAAAAAAATTTAAATTGCGTATTTGACTGTGAGATACACCCGTGTGATACTGTTGTTGTTTTGTTCCGCTATTCAATAAACACCTTTCTAGGGCAAGATCATAAATTACAGAAATATGAGGAGACCGTCAAATAGGGGCCGTGGCCTGGGTCGTGGTGCTGCTGGTAGAGCTCCTGTTGCAAGGAGAGGATGTGGTCGATCTGTGCCAGCTACACGCACAAGTGAAACACCTTCCTCAAGTGTGAGTAGGCGACAGAACCTGCAGCAGTATTTGGTAGGGCATCATGCGCATCTAGAAGTGATGAGGCCAGAAGAAGTACAGGCGATAGTAGATTGGGTTGCTGACAGTGCCTCCAGTTCCTTCACATTGTCTCCCACCCAGTCTACTGCAGAAAGGTCAGAGTTGGCACCTGCAGCCAATCTCCAACCGTCTTTCACCTCACCCCCCTTGCAAATCAGGCAAGCAGTCTGAGCCCCAAGTCATGCAGCAGTCTCTTCTTCTTTTTGATGACTCTGTCAGCAGGGTTTCCCAGGGCCATCCACCTAGCCCTGCCCCAGAAGTGGAAGAGATTGAGTGCAGCGATGCCCAACCACTTATTTCTCAAGATGAGTACATGGAATGCAGCAAGGGAACGAGCGCACCAAAGCCAGCTCAAAGGAGTTCTCTAGCGTGGAAGTTCTTCAGAAAATGTGCTGATGACAGGACACGAGTGGTTTGCACCCTGTGCAATCAGAGCCTGAAGCGAGGCATAAACCTTCTCAACCTGAGCACAACCTGCATGATCAGGCATCTAAGTGCAAAGCACGAGCTGCAGTGGAGTAGACACCTTCAAAACCAAGAAAGGTCTCTGGCTCCTCCTGCTTCCTCTTCTGCTGCAGTCTCCGCCTCTCCATCCACCTCTGTAGTGATACCGCCACCTGCCACTCCGCAAACAGACGATCTGTCAGCAACACCACCACCTGGGTCACCAACCATCTCCACAATGTCCCGTGAAAGCGTTCAGCTTTCCATCTCCCAAACACTTCAGAGGAAGAGGAAGTACCCCACTACCCACCCGTGATCCCTGGCCATGAATGCCAGCATTTCAAAATTCTTGGCCTTTGAAATGCTGTCATTCCGTCTGGTGGAGATGCACAGTTTTAAAAGCCTTATGTCGGTGGCTGTCCCACAGTACGTCGTGCCCAGCCGCCACTACTTTTCCAGGCAAGCCATCCCTTCCCTGCACAACCAAGTGGGGGAAAAAATCAGGTGTGCACTGCGCAACGCCATCTGTGCCAAGGTCCACCTAACTACCGGTACATGGACCAGTAAGCACGGTCAGGGGCGTTATATCTCCCTAACGGCACACTGGGTAAATGCAGTGGCGGATGGGCCTGAGGAGGAGAGCAATTTTGCGCATGTCCTTCCAGCACCGAGGATTGCAGGGCGCTTCAGTTTGCCTCCTGTTCCTAACTCCTCCTACTCCGCTTCCTCATCCTCTACCACCTCCTCATCCGGTCAGCGTAACACCTTCACCACCAACTTCAGCACAGCCAGGGGTAAACGACAGCAGGCAGTTTTAGAACTTGCCTGTTTGGGGAAAAAGCACACACCGCGCAGGAGTTGTGGAGGAGCATGGAACAGCAGACAAATGAGTGGTTGCTGCCAGCGAGCCTCAAGCCCAGCCTGGTGGTGTGCGATAACGGGCGAAATCTCATAGCAGCTCTGGGCCTAGCCGGTTTGACGCACATCCCTTGCCTGGCGCATGTGCTGAATTTGGTGGTGGAGAGGTTCCTTAAAAATTACCCCGATATGTCAGAGCTGCTGCAGAAAGTGCGGGCCGTCTGTGCGCACTTTCGGCGTTCTCACCCTGCTGCTGCTCGCCTGTCAGATCTGCAGCGTAACTTCGGCCTTCCCGCTCACTGCCGCATATGTGACATGCCCACAAGGTGGAACTCCACCTTGCACATGCTAGAAAGACTGTGCGAGCAGCAGCAGGCCATAGTGGAGTTTAAGCTGCAGCATGCATGCGTGAGTCGCTCTGCGGAACAGCACCACTTCACCACCAATAACTGGGCCTCCATGCGAAACCTGTGTGCCTTGTTGCGCTGTTTTGAGTACTCCACCAACATGGCCAGTGCCGATTGTCAGCTTAACTATCCCACTTCTATGCCTCCTTCAAAAAACTCGGGCGATGATGGAAGAGGATGTGGCACAGGATGAGGAGGAGGAGGATGAAGAGGTAACATTTCCAAGGCTTTCAGGGCAGTCATTCGCAAGGGGCTCCGAGGGTGGGTTCCTGCACACACAAACGCCAGGGACACAATTGTCCAGCAGGGGCACAGTTCTGGAGGATGAGGAGGATGAGGAGGAGGAGATGGAGGAGGAGATGGAACCATGTTCACAGCAGGGTGGCACCCAGGCCAGCTCATGGCCATCACTGGTGCGTAAGATGCGCGAGTACAAGCTCACGCTGGTAGACGCGATGCTGCTGGCATTCCCACCTGACAGCGGGGCCACAGTGGAAGCACAAGGCCAAGGCAGAGGAGGAGGAGTTAGAGGTCGCCAATGCAACCAGGGCACCGCCAGCACCTCAGAAGGCAGGGTTAGCATGGCCGAAATGTGGAAAAGCTTTGTCAGCACGCCACAACAAACAGCAGCACCAGCAGCTCATATGGAACATCTTAGCAGTAGGCAGCATTTCACCAACATGGTGGAGCAGTATGTGTGCACACGCCTACATGTAGTGAATGACGGGTCTGCCCCATTCAACTTCTGGGTCTCCAAATTGGGCACATGGCCTGAGCTTGCCCTTTACGCCTTGGAGGTGCTGGCGTGCCCTGCAGCCAGTGTATTATCTGAACGTGTATTTAGCACGGCTGGGGGCGTTATCACAGACAAGCGCAGCCGCCTGTCCAGAGACAATGTGGACAAGCTCACGTTCATTAAAATGAACTAGGCATGGATCCCACAGGACTTTTCCGTACCTTGTGCAGAATAGAGATGGATACCGACCTTACCCAGCCATTGTTCTATTTTTGATCTTTCTCACTCTTTTGGGGTGTACCCTCATTTAAAATGACTGAAAAAAAGCAGTGTTGGCTACCTCGTCCTCCTCTACTGCCGCTTCCGCCTACACCGCCCATAGGTGTGCGCAGCCTATTGCATTAGGGTGTGCACTCCAAAGTTAAATACACATGCATGTGTTTGCCTACATGTATATGGCCCCGGTACATTACTCTCCTTGCTGGCAAAGTGAAATAGAAGTGTGTGGCACTTCTCTTATGGCAGAGCAGGTCCGAGGGAGATCTTTCCCATCTCCTCACTGGCAAACAGAGCGATAATGCTAATGTGCCCTAGGTGATTAGGGTGTGCCCAGGCACACCCGGCACACCCTGTGCACACGTCTATGACACCGCCACATCCACCACCACCTCAACCTCCCTCCTACTCCATATGGGCCTCCCTCGTCCTTCACAGATACAGAACATTGTTTTATTTTTCTGTTTTGTTTTTTTTTGTTTTAAGTTATTTCCCTATCCACATTTGTTTGCAGAGCACTTGCCATGCTCTTAACTACGTTTTTCTGCCATTTGCAGCACTCTGGCCCTTTCCATTGGTGTTTTAGAGCCATTTTAGTGCCTGAAAGTTCGGGTCCCCATTGACTTCAATGGGGTTTGGTGTCCGGGTAAAGTTCGGAAAAAGTCCGGGACACGGACCCGGACTTTTTTTTCAAGTTCGGCCAAACCCGCCGAACACGGACACCCAGGTGTCCGCTCAACTCTAATCATAACATATGGGATGTCCCAAAGCAATGCATCTGAGGGGAGGGGGACACCAAAAGAATATCGCCATCCGACCACAAAAGGATTACACCGTTACACACTGTGGCCAAAAGCAGATTCCTTTTGGGTCCCAACAATAACTCGATAGAAACGAGTGAACATATGTACCGACAATCAGGTCACAGCCTTGCAAATCTGAGCCATAGAGGCTTGATTTCAATGTGCCCAAGAGGCACTTACTTCTCTGGTAGAATGTGCCTTTACAGGAAAAAGTGTAACCTTCCCTTTTAAATCACACACCTGGGTAATAACCTGGCGAATTCTATGAGAAATTGTAGACTTAGATGCTACCAACCCCTTCCTGGGCCCTTCTGACAGCACAAACAAGCACTCGGTCTTACGAATCCGAGCTGATTTCTCTAAGTAAAACTTAAGTGCATGCATTACATCAAAAGAAAGCAATCAAAAAGACCAGTTTTATGGTCAAAAGAACCAGGGAAACCTGCCACAGAGGTTCAAAAGGCTGTTTTTTTTTCTTTGTTGTAAAACTGCCAGCACCAAATTTGAGTCCCAAGGGCACAATGGTGGCTTCAAAGGTGGAAGCAAATATAACATTACCCGGACGAAGGACTGAACCAATGAATGGGAAGTGATTGCTTCTTGGAAGAAAAACAGATAAGGCTTAAATTTACCCCTTTAATAGTGTTCAAGGCTAATTTTTATATCTACCCCTGCTTGAAGGAAAGCTAGAATTCTCCCGATGATATTTTTGCGGGGATGCCCTTTGCTAGCTTCACACCAGGCAATGTAGGATTTCCAGACCCTGTAATAAATGTTTCCTAGAGTTTATCAGCGTATAAACTGCAGGGCCTGATACACCCCACTCCTTCAAGATTAAGGCTTTAATAGCCAAGCCATCAAATTTGAGGCTGTACAGCAGGGTGGAATATCGGACCTTGAGAGAGTAGGTCCAGATTCCTTGGAAGAACCGAAGGCCTCGTCACTGCCAACCTTTGGATTTGTGCATACCAAATATTCCTTGGCCATGCCAGAGCTACCAGAATTTCTGATTTCCCTTCTAGCTGGATCCTGCGCAACAGACATGGTATCAGCTGCACCGGAGGAAAGGCATAGAACAGGGAATACTCCTCCCAAGGAGTCACCAAAGAATCCACTCCGACTGCGAGTGGATCCCTGGTTCTGGACACAAATCTCTTCAACTTGTTGTTGAACCTGGATGCCAACAGATCTACATCTGAGACCCCCCCAGTGTAGGCAGATTGATAGAAAAATCTCGGGATGTAAGGACCATTCCCCTGGAAACATCTGTTGACGGCTCAAAAAATCTGCCTGCCAGTTCTCTATTCTTGAAATAAAAACTGCTGTCAGGCATGGCACAAACTTCTCTGCTTAGGATAGGATTATATTCACCTCTTTCTGAACTGACTGACTCTTTGTGCCTCCTTGATGGTTGATATAAGCCACGGCCATGGCATTGTCGGATTGCACCCTGACAAGGTGACCCCGAAGTCTGGGGTCCAGTATTTCAAAGCTTGACTGACTGCTCTGATTTCCAGAATATTGATGGGGAGATGTCTCTCTACCCAAGACCATTTCCCCTGGACAGTGGCTCCCTCCAGAACCACTCCCCAGCTGGAGAGACTGGCATCTGTAGTCACCACTTTTCAGGTCACTGGAAGAAAGGATTTCCCCTTCTCCAGATATCTGGTCAACAACCACCTATTCAGACTCTGACATACTCTTTGGCCCAGAGACATGGACCAGTCCAGAGACTGAACCCTTCCGGTCCATGTAGACAGAATGTTGTTCTGTAAGGGTCTGGCATGGAATTGCGCATAGGGAATTGCCTCGCATGCGGTCACCATCTTCCCTAGTAACATCATGCAAAGACATATAGAAGGATATCTCAGTCTTACTATGGACTGAACCAGATCCTTCAGGTCTGTTACCCTTCTTGTTGGCAAGAATATCTTTGCCTGTACCGTGTCCACAAGAAGACCCAGGTATTCCAGATGCTGGACCGGCTGAAATGCTGACTTTACTAAGTTCAGTTTCCAACCCAGACATTCTAGGAACTGTACTGTGTGGAGGACATTTCGGCTTAGAGCCAAAGTCGATCGATCTATTAGTAATAGATCGTCCAGATATCCTATTACAGATATCCCGCGGGACCTTAGAACAGCCAATACTGGAGCTATGATCTTTGTGAACACTCTTGGAGCCATGGCTAACCCAAAGGGCAGGGACACAAACTGAAAAGGACGGTTTTCTATTGCAAAGCGTAGAAACCTTTGATGAGCCTGGAATATAGGCACGTGAAGATATGCATCCTTGATGTCTATGGATGCTAGAAATTCCTCTCACTGCAGGGAGGCTATGACTGAAATAATTGACTCCATACGGAAAGTACGGACGTTCAGAAACTGGTTTAGATCCAGAGTTCCACAATAGGTCTCACATCGCCACTTAGTTTGGGGATTATGAACAGGTTTGAGTAAAAACCCCTGAACCTTTCATTCTCCGGAACCTCCATTATCACTCTTTGAGCACTTAGCTGATTCAATGCCAGAAAGAGAGACGTTTTTAGGGGGTCTGTCGCTAACCTATAAACCGAGGATACGGGAACACCCCAAAATTCCATATAAAAGAATTATTATGCTGGAGAGTCGAAAGTTGAAATAGCACCACATCCCTTGTTATAAATGCCACATACAAATAGGGAATTTTCTGGGACTTTGTAGGTGCGTATACATCGAAAAGATCAATTAATGGAGAAAACTCAATGATGTATTAAAAAAATACACAATAATTTTATTAAAGAAAATAACACAGACATTTAAAAACTTGTTAAAGTTTAAAATGGCACTTGTGATGGTATCGGGTCTACATGTTTAACCACAGCGACGTGGCTTCTTCGGGATACTTATACTTATGCCAAATATTTTTCTATATGGAATAACAGAAATACATAAATCAATTATGAGAATAACAGATTGTCATATACATATCTTTGCAAAAAATTGTCCACTACATGGAGCGGAATAATGGCTATGGACTAATTGGTCCCTGAGAGATTCAGATCTTTTAAAGGTGATTTATGGTAGCTCTCAATGTATTTGGCCACAGTTTGGTCTGCCTCCAGCAGATACCAAAATGTCTTCATAATTCTATGTACCTGGGCATGTTACCCCGAGTATTGTGTAATTAATCGTAAATTGGTTGTGTCAGTTTTTCTTTTTCGCTTATACAGTATATAAGGGAATTTCTATCAAGGCCTTTGGCCTTGTGATAAGCCTTCTTCAAGCATGATCTGCTATATCCTCTTGAAAATAAGCACTTTTGCAAGGCCTTGGCTTCTGGTTTGCAGCAATTTTGTTTTAAGTGCAAATATTGGTTGTACGGAATGCTTGAAATGAGAGATCTTGGATGTGAACTTCCAGCATTTAGGATGGTATTGCCAGATGATGGTTTATAGAATAATGTGGATCCAATGGTTCCATCTTCATTTACATAGATTTTGATGTCTAGAAAGGCAATACTTTTTTAATGATAGGTCATTGTAAATTTTACATAGTTACATAGTAGGTGAGGTTGAATAAAGACAATAGTCCATCCAGTTCAACCTGTGTAGGTGTGTGTGACTGTAATCATCTAACATAGCCCTTAATCTCCTGATCCTTGAGATGTAAGTCTAAGAGTCTTTTGAAAGTCACCATACTACCCGCAGAAACCACCTCTTGTGGTAGACGATTCCACAATCTTGTAGCCCTAACAGTAAAGAACCCTCCTCGTTGCCTGAGGTTAAAACGCTTCTCCTCTAATCGCATTGTATGTCCTCGAGTCCTCATGCAATTCCTTCGAATGAACAGCTTTTTTTCTAAGCTGAGATCCCCATTAACATATTTATAAATTGCTATCATGTCCCCTCTCAGACGTCTCTTCTCCAGGGAAAATAAATTGAGCGATTGCAGCCGCTCTTCATAGTTAAGGTCCTCCAACCCCCTAATCAGTTTAGTTGCCCTTCTCTGGACTTTCTCCAGCTCCAACACATCCCTCCTGAGGACTGGCGACCAGAACTGGACAGAATACTCCAGATGCGGTCGGACCAGAGTTTTATAAAGTGGAAGGATTATAGTCTTATCTCTGGAATACATCCCTTTCTTTATGCATGCTAATATTCTGTTGGCTTTGAAAGCTGCCGCTTGACATTGCATGCTGTTGCCTAATCTATCATCAACCAAGACTCCCAGATCTTTCTCCATTTTTGATTCCCCCAAGGGTTCCCCTCCTATAGTGTATTGTGTTTTTATGTTTTTAGTCCCCAAGTGCAGAACCTTACACTTCTCCACATTAAACCTCATTTGCCATGTCTTTTCCCACTCCGTAATTTTGTCCAGGTCATTCTGTAGGATATCTGCTTCATGCTGTGCAGTTATTGCCCTGCCTAATTTTGTGTCATCTGCAAAAACTGGTAACGAACTACTGATCCCGTCCTCAATGCTGTTTATGAATAAATTGAACAAGGTTGGTCCCAGGACTGAGCCCTGGGGCACCCCGCTTACTACCTCAGACCAGTCTGAGTATGCGCTGTTTATTACCACCCTTTGGACACGGCCTTTTAGCCAGTTCCGTATCCAAGAGCAAACCCTGCTGTCGATACCTGCAGATCTTATTTTATAAATGAAGCGCTTGTGGGGAACTGTATCAAACGCCTTAGCAAAATCCAAGTACTCCACATCCACTGGTCTGCCCCTATCTAGCTCACAGCTCACATCCTCATAGAATGCTAAGAGATTGGTTTGACAAGAACACCCATTTGTAAACCCGTGCTGGTTACTGCTGATGATGTTGTTGTCTTTAGCATACTCTACGATATAGTCCCTTATCATCCCCTCCAAAAGTTTACATATTATTGATGTCAAGCTGACAGGCCTATAATTTCCCGGGATATGCCTCTGCCCCTTTTTGAATATCGGAATCATGTTAGCCTTCCTCCAATCCCCTGGTACATCTCCTGTCCTAATACTGTCAGCAAAGATCAGGAACAGTGGTCTGGATATAACCTTACTGAGTTCCTTGAGTACTCTCGGATGTACGCCATCCGGGCCTGGTGATTTGTTTGTGTTAAGTTTATCCAGCCTTTTAATTGGTGATTTGTTTGTGTTAAGTTTATCCAGCCTTTTAAATTTTACTCATTTGATTTCAGGATGTTAAGAAATACCTGTAGTTGGTCCAAGGATTTGGTCCATCTGAGGAAAATATTGTCAATGAACCTCTTGTTGGTGTATGGGTAGGGTCTCTGACATTGGCTGATGGGCTTCCTTTTCTCGGAGTTGGTTGTCATATGAGCACATGGGGGCTTTCTTATGTAAGCCTTATCCCCTGGGCTTCAATTGAATGTGCCACCTAATTTTCATCATGCATGGCTGTTTTTCTGATTAAAACAGAAATTTTTATCTAAGCTCATTCGGATTTGGTGTTTCAACTAATAGATCAATACATCACTATTTAATAAGTAATTTCTCTGGATATTGATTGAATTCGTTTTTTCAGTGTTCTGACCCTTCATTTGAAGGATTCCTTAATATGACTTGTTAGTATGTGCAGGATATGGATCTGTGTGTGGGGGATTTTGTCTTTATTATCTCTGGGTTTTCATTGGGGTTTTTTGCCAATGGGATATTCCCCCTTCACATCTATACAGATGGAGGTTTTTCAATGATGGCCGTCAATGATGGCATGCGCGTGACGTCAGCATCCATTGCCGTCGGTCACGTGCGTTTGCCCACCAATAGGCAAACGTCTTTTAAGGACGAACATCCGGCCTTAATGAGAAGTCTCACTCTGGAAGGAGCATTTAGGACAAAGCCGAGCAGCGGCATCCTGCATGGAGTCTCACATTAGGGAAGGTTGACCACACTTTCTGGGTATGCTTTTTACATTACCAATCACATGACCGTCTTGGAGGTCATGAACTCAAACTTTTTTAAATATTATTTATTTTTTCAGTCAGCTTGAAAGAAGTAGAAGGGTTGGTGACCCCCTCTATTTATGAGGGTCTCTCTGCGGTTATCCGCAATGTAAGGTAATTATCTGAACTTGATTCATAGCTATATGTGGTTTATGGCTCATGTCATTTGTACATCCACTTAACCACCAAATATGATGATGTATATTTGCTATAGTTTTTCAGGGTGTCTTCTCTGGAGGTTGGTGACTCATTGAAAGTCCCTCCTGACTATTAGGATTAAAATCCTCGATCTATTCAATCCATTTGGTCACTTACCCCAAAAATTGAAGTCCCTGTTTGGGTAATATATTCTATACTCTTTAAACTTTGAGGTTCCAAGATTGGTTGGTAATGAAGGTATACTGAAAATTTTCATTTACTGAATTGTCAATATATAGATCCCTCTTTGCTGGTGTTGTGTTCCTTATATGACCCACTGATTGTAACAATCCCACAGGCTCACCTGAGTCAGAGGACTGCTGGCCGGAGGTAGGAGTGGTGCCCAGTGGCAAAGACCGCAGGCAGGTAGTAGGTGCTGGATACCGGATGGACACCGCATAGTACTCTGATGAGGACACAGGTTCACCTGAGGTGCGGAAACTAAGTGCTAGCTGGTTTTCACTAGAGCCCCTGATGGTGGGGATAGACTGCGCTGCAAGCTAACACCAGGACGCGGTCCTCAGGATCACCCAGCCAGGCAGAGTGCAGGTTCCGTCCGAAAGCAGAGGAGCAGACAAGGGATAACCAGAGAGAAGTCAGACGAGCCAAAGGTCGGGGGCAGTAAGCGTGGTCAGACAATCCGGATCGGCAACAGAGGTAGCAGTTCAGTAGGTAGAGACAAAGCAGAAGAGTAGTCGGTAGTCAATTCCTGGACAGCGTTGGATTTGTGGTAGTAGATAAGAGCAGCAGGTGAGGAGTAGCTTGATCAAGGCTCAGGAGCTCAATAATCAGCAAACTGGAGTGCAAGGGGCTGGACTTATATAGGGAAGTACCAGGTGTGGGGAATCAAGGGTGATGAGCAAGGCTTGGCAAGACTAAGGTTGAAATAATAGGCTTCAGGGAGGAATGTTCAAGGAGGAATGTCCAGAGAGGACAGTAGCCTAGTAAGCAGGGCTACCGCCTGGGATGTGGCTGGTCACAGGTTCAAATCCTGACAGTACTCCCCCCCTTCCAAGGTGACCTCCGGGCACCGCAGGGGCAGGCTTACCGGGGTGCCGTTGGTGGAACTCTTTTACCAGTCTGGGGGCGTGGACGTTTTCTTCTGGTTCCCAGGAGTTATCCTCGGGAGGGTAGCCCTCCCACCCAATTAGGTATTGTAGTCTTCCCCGGTGGATCCTGGAGTCGAGGATCTTTGCGACAGCGTATTCTTCTTCACCCTGTACCCTCACGGGTGGTGGAGGGGGCGAGTGTCGGCCTGTGAAGGTGTTCTCCACGTATGGCTTGAGGAGGGAGCAATGTAAAACAGGGTGCACCCTAATGGAGTCCGGAAGATCGAGCCGGAACGTGACCTCGTTAATTTGCGCAGAGATCCGGAATGGACCCATATATTTTTGGGCCAACTTTTTGGAGGGGACCTTCAATCTTAGGTTCCTGGTGGACAGCCACACCTTGTCTCCCACATGGAAGCCCGGGGTGGGTCTGCGGCGTCTGTCTGCTCCCTGTTTAAAGCGCCTCTGGGTGAGCTGGAGGTTGTTAATAATGTTCTTTTGTGCCTCCTGTAGGGTTGTTAGGTGTTCGGCCACTGCTGGGAGGGTGGAGGCGACGGGTAGGTGGGGAATGAATACCGGATGCGAGCCTGTGTTAGCAAAGAAGGGGCTGTGCTTGGTTGAGCTGTGCTCCGCATTGTTGTAGGCAAACTCAGCCGTGGGGAGATGGTCAAGCCAGTCATCCTGTAGGTGGGTGCTAAAACAGCGTAGGTACTGCTCTAGGGTCTGGTTAGTTCTCTCCGTCTGCCCGTTTGACTGAGGGTGGAAGGCGGAGGACAGGTTCACTTTAACCTGTCTACCACAAAGTCCATGGAGATTGAGCCCAGGGCCGGGAGGGAATCGGGAGAGGTTGTAATAGACCCACGGGAGAGGAACGAGGAGTCTTATTGCGGGCACAGACAGTGCACGAGGAAATGTACCTCTTGATGTCCTCCTTGTATGTTACCACGTAATAGACCACGTAATACAGCTTTATGAGCATTCCACACCACGACCGGGTCAACATCAGGCAGAGAATTTTCAGTTATGAAGTTATTCAGTTGAGTTTGAATCTCCTCCACGTACACAGTATTGGATAAGAGATGATTAGGTAGTTTCCACACAAACGTGGACAGCTTGAGGGCGCCCAAATTCACTGATACAGTTAAGGGAGAATGATCCGACCAGGTGGCAGTGTGGAGCTCGACAGACGAGACATGTTCCAAAAGATGTTTGTCAGTAATGCACAGATCAATATGCGAGTAGGTGCCGTGACGAGGGGAAAGGTATGAATAGTCCCTCTCTCCTGCATGACAACACCTCCACACGTCATACAAATCAGAATCCCACAGATACTTGGAGAGGGAAGTATTGTGTTTCTTAGGAGAGGCAGACGTATCAATAGCACTATCCCCCACCCAAGTGAGTGGGGACGCCCCTTCCCAGAGTAGGCTTAGAGGAAGAATTGGCTGATCTCGGGGGCTCAGGGCTTTTTCTGACCCTGCCCTGAAGACTTGGTTCCGGACCCAGATGGTTGAGGCCGTCGCCCCTGTCTGGAATTAGAAGCACTGGTGGTATGAGTGCTGGGGATCTTAAAAGAAGGACGCTCTTTCTTTTCACAGGTAGCAGCGTACTCTTTCCCCCGAGATCTTTTGGCTATACTTATCCAGATCATCACTAAAAGGTGTTCTCCCTGAAAAGGGAAGCCAGCCAGTAACTTTTTACATATCAATTAACATAAAGTGCAAGGTAGACCTGACAGATCTTTCACACACTCTCTTTGAGAAGGAACTGTTTTGGACACCCACTTCATACGGTCTTTTAAAGACTGACAAACTCCTATGGCTGCTACTGCTGGTTGTATCACAGATCCTGCAACCGCAAAAGAGGCTCTTATTAAAGATTCCAACTTCTTATCTGCTGGAACTTTAAAAACCTGGGCATTATCCACAGGGCAGGTTAAAGTCTTAGGTAACTGAAGAAATGGCAGCATCCACAGTGGGTACATACCATTTCTTAGTAAACTTTTTCCTCCATAGGATACAATAGTGAAAACCTTTTCAGGAGAAACAAAAAATCCTATCCGGATGGTCCCAATCATTTTACATTTCTTGCTCCACGAGCGGATGTATGGGAAACGTTCGAGGACTATGAGAAGGGTGCAATGAGACTAGAGAGGAAAAGGAGACTTCAGCCGTCTCTAAGGAAGGACATTTGTGTCCAGTCCGGACCATTTCAGTAAGAGACTGAACTAACAATCTCTGGGTTTGAGAGACTGACAGAGACTCCTCTGACCCTGACTCCCCAAAAGTGGAAACCTCAGCTTGACCTTCTATATGGTTATCATCAGCTACGTCTTCCACATCCTCTGCCCAATCCTGAACTGAATTCAGGGGGTGACTCAGGTGAGGGGGGTATATCATGTTTCTTCCCTCTTTGTGATGCTGCAATCATGTCAGCAATCCAACCCTCAAGGCTGGCTAATACCGATGCCAAATTATCCTTAGTGATGTAGGTTGCGGCAGAAGCACCTGGGGTAGCTACTATGCCTGACAATTGTAATGGCTCAGATTGGCTAGTCGCCTCTGGCTCTTCAGGGGGAGTAGGCACAGGGAAAGCACGGCTAGGACCTTCAAGGCCTGACCGTGGCATCACAGTGCCCCTTCCAACTGTGCCCCCCCAGCCCTCTTTGGGGCAGACATTGCTTTATAGCAAGACAAACCTGTGGTACGAACTTCAGTGTACCCAAGGCTTGTGCCAAGCTTATACAGCTTATCACACACAGCACTGATTATTCCAAGATACAAGACCTGTTTGTGCCAGTAATCATACACCCACAGTGACTCACACAACCCAGCTGCTCTGTGTCCCCTTCAGCCTCAGCAGAGGCTAGCGCGTTGGAAACAGTTCCTTCTAAAGTGCGCCAATTTTTGCTGTACTGCGCATGCGTGGTGTGCTATGTGGCATCTACGTACACGTCAATTGCATTCAAACATGCCCTCCAGCGTCGTACACCTGTACTTAAAGGTGAAAATTCTCTCTCGCGCATGAATAGGCCTTTGCCACAGACATACTATGAAGGGCAGAGACAAACATGTGGGCGCTTATGAGCCAAGTCAAAAACAGCAACCACATGGGGTGAGAGCAGCTTAGGCTGAATTTTGTTTGTCACAGCTTATACCTTTCAGGTGATCAGTCCTGGGCAAGTGTGATAACAATAGGCAAAGAAATAATGTTTAAACAAACTTTGCATTATCCCACAACTGCACAAGCTCATTTAATCACAATTGATATAAATGGCACATTTAATCCCTAAGGAAAAACCAGAGCTTTCAACAAAATGTATTTTGCATAGCTTAACATCCACAGTCTCATGCACACATTGGTTTGTCACAGCTAATACCTTTCAGGTAATCAGCACAGGGTGAAAGCAGTGTGTCAGAAAAATAAGCACAGAAATAATGCTTAACAAGATGTATTTTGCCTATGCTAAACATCCGTAGTCTCATGCAGAGACTCACATGGCACTCGGTCTCTGTTATCTTTTTTTAAGGGAACAGTGCATGAAATATTTACAATCTGCAATTATGCCAGCAATTTTTACCTTCAAGTTTTGCTGTATGTTTAACCTCTTTACCACTGCTCACTGTGCCTCTACTGCGGCACAGTGGCTCGTTATCGTCTGGCGACGTAGACCTACATCACCAGACATTCTCCCTCTATTCATACACAGCGGGAGTCGGGCCAGGGGAGGAGAGGCGGTGATCACCGCCGCTCTTCCCCGATCAACGGGGATCGAGAGAGGAAATCCGCCCGCTTGTGTACACAAAGCAGGCAGTTTCTCCTATATGACAGGCAGGGACAGATTACAGGATTTAGCATAGCTGAACCTGTGATCTGTGCCTGTGTCACACAATCCCCTCCCCCCACACACATCAGTAAGCATGAGGCATACATTTAACCCCTTGATCACCAATAAAGTTAACCTCTCCCTGCCAGTGTCATTATTACAGTAACAGTGCATATTTTTAGCACTGATTACTGTAGTAATGTGACTGGTACCCCCAAAAGTGTCAAAAATGTCAGTTAGGGGTCCAATCTGTCCGCCGCAGTGTCACAGTCCCGCAAAAAAAATCGCAGATCGCTGCCATTACTAGTAAAAATAAAATAAACAATAAAAATGACAAATCTTTCCCATAGTTAGTAAACGCAATAACTTTTGCGCAAACCAATAAAAATACGCCTTTTGTGATTTTTTTTACCAAAAATATGTAGCAGAAAACACATTGGCCTAAAATGTTAAAAAATTTTGATTTATCATTTTTTTTTGTTAATGTTATATATCAGAATGTAAAAAATATTGTTTTTTTTTTCTCAAAATGTTTGCATTTTTTTATTAATATCGTAAAAAATAAAAAGCGCAGAGGTGATCAAAAACCACCAAAAGAAAGCTCTATTTATGAGGAAAAAAAGGACATAAATTTAATTTTGGTACAATGTTGTACGACCGCGCAATTGTCCATTAAATTAACACAGTGCCGAATCGCAAAATATAGCCTGGTCAGGAATGGGGTAAAATCTCCCGGTCTTAAAGCGGTTAAAAATACTCTCATTGAGAATTTTTTTGTCAAAGACATAAAACTAAATACATTTTGGCCCAAATATATGACAAAAATTGAATATATTGGATATTTTTTAACTGTCAAAGTAGAAAATGTAAATTTTTTCGCAGAATTTTTGCTCTTTTTTTATTAATAAAAATAAATTAAAAAAATGAAAAGCGCAGAGGTGATCAAATACCACCAAAAGAAAGCTCTGTTTGTGTGAAAAAAAGACGTAATTTTTGTTTGGATACAGCATTGCATGACCGCGCAATTGTCAGTTAAAGTCACGCAGTGCCAAGTTGCAAAAAGTGGCCCAGACGTAAAGCAGGAAAATCCTCCGGTGGTAAAGTGGTTAAATATTTTAAATTTAATTCACCAGTCCTGATGCAGGATTCTGTATGAAACAAGAATCCAATCTTCACCCATCACAGCTTTGTCTTGACGACCTTCAAGGACTGGGTCCCCTTGTTTTAGAGGGGCCACAGCCTTGGACCTGTAAAGCACCCTGCATGGAGCGCCTTTGGGGTTTGGTATTCCAAGGGTCCGGATCCCAGGGTCCAGCGCCTAAAAAGGAGAGCATTACAGGCAAACCCTTGTATCTGCTTCCTGAGGCTCAGGTACCATATTTATAGTCCATTTACTTTTTAACCACTTGCCGACCGCCGCACGACTATCTACGTCGGCGGTCAGCCCCTCACAGGCAAACTAACGTAGGGCTACGTTGCTTGCTTGTGAGGGTCTAGGGAGCGAGCGCACGCCCCCGGAGGCGCGCTCTCGCTCCCGCGTGGTCACGGACCCCCCCGCGCGTGTGACCAGCGGACCCGATGTCCGCCGGCCACTCGGCGATCGGCGGGGGAGAGGGAGAATGTCAGGCAGCTTGTGTAAACAAACTGCCTGTCATTCTCCTCGCTGCAAAGACACTGATAAAACGGATCTGGTATGTAGATCCGTTGATCAGTGTCCTTACAGCTAGAGCCACAGCCAATCACAGTAGAAACCACGCCCCTAGGGACACACACAGCCCCTCCCTTCCAAATAAAGTTAACCCCTTCACTACCAGTGTATTTTTACAGTAACAGTGCATATGTATAGCACTGATTACTGTAGAAATGTCACTGGTAACCCCAAAAGTGTCAAAAATGTCAGTCAAGGGTCCGATCTGTCCGCCGCAATGTCGCAGTACCGCAAAAAAAATCGCAGATCGCCGCCATTACGCGTTAAAAAAAAAAAACAACAAAAATGACAAAAATCTTTCCCTTTGTTAGTAAACGCGATAACTTTTGCGCAAACCAATCAAAATACGCTTTTTGCGATTTTTTTTTACCAAACATAGGTAGCATAAAACAAATTGGCCGAAAATTTTTAAAAATTTTGATTTTTACATTTTTTTTGGGGGGAATTTCATATAAAAAAATGTGAAAAATATTGCTATTTTTGCAAAATTGACGCTCTTTTTTTGTTTATAGCGCGTGATCAAAAAATCGCACAGGTGATCAAATACCACCAAAAGAAAGCTCTGTTTGTGGGAAAAAAAGGACGTCAAATTCGTTTAGGTACAGCGTCGCACGACCGCGCAATTGTGCGTTAAATTCACGCAGTGCCGAATCGCAAAATACCCCCTGGTCGGAATGGGGGTAAAATCTTCCGGGGCTTAAGTGGTTAAGATGGATCTGATAGCTAACCCTTTACATTCATACAGGGGATTTCTGGTGCCTTAAGCCAGGAGTGAATGGTACTTTTTGGGCAAAAGATTTAAGATATTTGTATATAAAATAAAACAAATTTATTTTGAACAATAATAAAAAACAATACACATGTGTGTGTAGGGCTATAGGCCCTATATTGTGAAGAGGTGAAGAAGTATAAAGTTGCAGTGAAAAAGTAGTGACTTTGGTGAGCATATAGATGTTTTTCTCTGTTCTCTGAACTTGTTTCAAGTTTTCTGGGTCAGAGAAAGAACATCTGCGGTTTCCTACGCGTTTCGGCCTTGCGGCCTTTCTCAAGGATTTCATCATATCTGTATTTGTGAGAGAAGAGATTTTTTAGTACACCTACAAAGCCAAGGGGAAGTATTTTCCATTTGGGGTGGTGTTTACATTTTATACTTACATTTTCAAAATTGCCTTTCCAAGCATGGAGACCTTTTTTCCTCCTGTCCTGTTTCTGCAACAGGAACTGGAGTCGCTGTTCCTATGATTAATATAAGAGTTACCAGATGTAGTTTGTAAAAGATTGTGTTTATTTTGCATTTTCAAAAATATTATTTACTCACTGGCTTAGATCGTAAGTCAAGAGTATTTAATCTAATTTAATCTAAGTAATTTAATCTTTTACAAACTACATCTGGTAACTCTTATATTAATCATAGGAGCCGCGACTCCAGTTCCTGTTGCAGAAGGACACTAGGAAAAAAGGTCTCCATGCTTGGAAAGGCAATTTTGAAAATGTAAGTTTAAAATGTAAACACCACCCCAAATGGAAAATACTTCCCCTTGGCTTTGTAGGTGTACTAAAAAATCTCTTCTGTCACAAATACAGATACGGTGAAATCCTTGAGAAAGGCCGCAAGGCCGAAACGCGTAGGAAACCGCAGATGTTCTTTCTCTGACCCAGAAAACTTGGAACAAGTTCAGAGAACAGAGAAAAACATCTATATGCTCACCAAAGTCACTACTTTTTCACTGCAACTTTATACTTCTTCACCTCTTCACAATATAGGGCCTATAGCCCTACACACACATGTGTATTGTTTTTTATTATTGTTCAAAATAAATTTGTTTTATTTTATATACAAATATCTTAAATCTTTTTCCCAAAAAGTCCCATTCACTACTGGCTTAAGGCATCAGAAATCCCCTGTATACATGTCAAAGGGATGTTGGCAAAAGTATATAAATCAAAGCATTGAGAAACCTAACAAACCCACAACAAAACCCTTTACATTCAGTGATCTTTGATCGGAGGTGTAGAAGTTCTTCTTTCTTCTTTGAAGAGAAATGTGGAGAGGCTCTCCACAGTGACTATCACCTTTAGACACTTATACTTATATAGGGGGCATCCTTTCTGATTGGTTGCCAGTGTCCTTCACCTGTAGGTGAGTAATAAACCATATGTTATGATGTATGGCTCTGTGTCCCGTGATGTAGGAAAATAAATTGGAATTTATTAGAAAATGAATATAGGAAACTAAATAAATTTCAACAAATATTGTTAATATTTCATTAGGAAACTTGGATACATCCAAATCTCAGAATAACCAAAAATTTGTCTGAAATTATATATTTAAACTGAAGCCAATTGCGCATGTCTTGTTGATAGAAGGAGATGTAAAGACAGGGGAAAGCAACATATAAAAAGTTTAAACTTCAGCTCTGACTTGTTTGAGGTTTTTCTGTCCTTCAGTTGCATAAATATGTGAAACAAATAAAAAATCCATATAAGACGGCAGACAGAATGACCTTCTTTGATGAAAATGGTGAATTTCCATTCCACTCCAAAATAGTAAATTGGATGAAATCTACCCGCCGCATTACAACAAAACTTACCGATGTTGGTTTATACACACCATGGGCTAATGAGGAAAATCAACTTCACATTGACGCCAACAATATAACATGGGATGAAGGCAATAATACGGTGAGGACACTGACTTCTCATGACATTGGCCACCCATTGTACAGTTTTTACAACTGATATGAAAAAATTATAGTCACGCAATGACCTTTCATAGTGTTACCCATGAACTTGATTGCTTCAAATATTATATTTGTCTTATCTGCCCTTCACATATAAGTGAACAAGAAAGTAAAATATTTTTAGGAATTATTTCTTACTCATACTTATGGACTGAGGTTATCCAAGGAGAAATAATTCTGCCCCCCCCCCCCCCCAGATAAATATTATTAAAAGGAGTGAATTTCTCTTATTTCCTCCTGTTTGCTCTGTTATATATACCATTGCAGGAAGTTTGTCTTACTTGTTCAAAATAAAAAATAAAAAATTGCTCAAGGCTGACACCATTCAGTTTACAAATTAAATTGTACCACACTTTAAAGTGCATGTAAACCCAAAATCTTTTTTTTTTTCTTTCAGTATATTAGGCATTATGTCTAACTGAACTCAGTTTTCTTAGGAAATTAATTTTTTGTGAATCCTTTTCAATTTCTAACTGGAGATCACACCAGAAGCAGCACCTCCTGTAGCAGGCTGACAATGCTAAACAACTGCCTAAAAATTTTCAGCAGCATTGTCAGCCTGCCATGAGATTTTCTCCAGTGTGGGGCATTGGCTTAGTGTTGTCAGCCAAAAAGTAAGACATTTTGTTTCTGGCAGGATCTCCAGACTGCACACAGTGAGGCGTGTTGGCAGCCCTACTGAAAAATAGGTTTTTAGGTTAGTACGTACAGTAGTTTAAAGAGCAATGAAAGCAATGGATAAGGAGATACAGTAACATTTTGCAGCACACTCTTATTGAATCTCCAGTTAATTTTTTTTCACTTCCTTTTAGAGGCTGGAGTCTCGGTGTGTGAACTCCTGCTTGCCCGGATACAGAAAGAAGCCAAATTCTACAATCCACTCTTGCTGCTATGACTGTGTCCCATGTTCAAAGGGGCAGATATCCAATAAGACAGGTATACCTTATTTTTATATACAGTTATATTTATTAATGGTTTTACACTGAAATTCACAGATGTGCAAAAGTTGTAACTATTTAATGGAACCCATATACAGAGCCCTTCAATATCACAGAGTTTCCCATCACTTAGTCCCCTCTTCACATCAAAGCCTTCCAGCAGTGTGGTAGAAGAGGGAAACTGAAGTAAGTCTTTAAGAGCCAGACTTCCATCTCTCCTGAATGCTGGGGTGGATGTCACGGAACCATGAACCAGACGTACAACAACAGATAAGTGAAAATAGGAAGGCTTTATTGAAAATCAAGCTGTAAAGCAAAAGTCCAAACGGATGGCGAAACCGAAGCAGAGTCTCGCGAAGCCAGAGGTCAGGAACCAGGAGGGTAGTCAGACGAAGCCGGGATCAGGAACCAGCAGGGTAGTCAGATGAAGCCAGGATCAGGAACCAGCAGGGTAGTCAGACGAAGCCAGGATCAGGAACCAGAAGCAGCAGCAGTCTTAGAAGCATGTGAACACAGGAGGACCAAGCAAGGAACTGAAGCCACAGACCTCCTATATATATGAGCTAGGCATCCAGCTCCTCCCAGTGGGAAGAAGGAGCCGCAGGGTGGGAGGCTACAAGAAACCCAGAAACCAAGATGGCCGCCAGCACATGTCAAACGAAGGAGAACAGCAAGAAGGTAAGACCATGACAGTGGACTTGCAGGCTGCCTGACCTGGATTAGCATCATGAGTTGCCATTTTTGCAGGCAGGCTGGCCGTCAACATCATAGCAACTAATGAAGACATTTGAAAATACAAATAAGGCGAAAGACCAGCGCTATGGATAAATTATCAGAGACTTGTATAGAAATAGGTTGCAGCCACCAACCAACCCCTAAAAATTAGGGGTCAAGAATCAAAATAGGGGGAAGATAGTTGGAAATGGCGCTACCTTCTATATGTAAATAAGCCAACACTGTATCCAGACCGTGGGGTAACCTTTTGAGATATGTGCAAGTGCCAGTGCAAAGAATATGTGCATATAAAACAAGCCGTGCAGATAAAAATCGTTGAATGTATGGCTGGATAATAAGATAAAAAGATCACAAAGTGCTGGTGAATTTGTTTAATGTGACAAGATATAGTGTGTGTGTATAATCAATAAATATTAATAAAAGCATGAACGAATAAGAAGTGATTAAAAAAATATATAAAAAAGTAGTGATGGTGGTGAGCTTTAAGAGCTTACGTCCCGACTTCCACTAGAGGTCGCACTCAACCCTCAGCAAAGGTAACAATCCTGGCTGCAAAGGGTAAAGCAGATACTTCCCAGATCTAGCACCAGTAATCCTTACGGACAAGTGGATCCCATCTGAGTGTTTAAGCAAAAGACCTCATAGCATAGTATGTAATGCTGTTATTACAAAGGGGAGCAGCAGTAACTCACGGTTAGGCTGTAGTTGATCGACTCAGAATGTGTTTGCAGCGCCGGGGAGCTTCCGCTTTCCACACACGGCGGACTGCAGACCGGAAGTGACATTGACGTATGGTACCGCCCTACGTGTTTCGTCATTGGACGCCCAGATCTGGGAATGGTGCTAGATCTGGGAAGTATCTGCTTTACCCTTTGCAGCCAGGATTGTTACCTTTGCTGAGGGGTGAGTGTGACCTCTAGTGGAAGTCGGGACGTAAGCACTTAAAGAGGAAGTAAACCCTCCTCGGGAAGTTGTACCTATAGGTAAGCCTATGATAAGGCTTACCTATAGGTACTGTAAATATCTCCTAAACATGTACCGTTTAGGAGATATTTACCTTTAATGCAGCCAGTGACGTCACTGGCGCATGCGCTCTGAAGGAACGGCTGATCGTGCCGTTCCTTCAGAGCCCCGTGCCGTGACCGTCGGCTCCCGCGCGCGTGCGCGGGAGTGACGTCACCGCGGCTCCGGCCAATCAGATGGCCGGATGCCGCGATCCCGGAAGACGGGCGACTGAACATGTCGCTCGTCATACAGGTGAGTGAGCGGCACGGCGGGGGCTCGTTCTAAGGTAAGTATTTCATAATGAGCTAATATGCGATGCATACTAGCTCATTATGTGTTTCTCTTGCAGGATGTAAAAAAAAAAAAAAAATTTTAAACGGGTTTACAACCTCTTTAAAGCTCACCACCATCACTACTTTTTTATATATTTTTTTATTCACTTCTTATTCGTTCATGCTTTTATTAATATGTATTGATTATACACACACACTATATCTTGTCACATTAAACAAATTCACCAGCACTTTGTGATCTTTTTATCTTATTATCCAGCCATACATTCAACAATTTTTATCTGCACGGCTTGTTTTATATGCACATATTCTTTGCACTGGCACTTGCACATATATCAAAAGGTTACCCCACGGACTGGATACAATGAAGACATTTGTTGTTATGGTGCCATGAGAATAATTGGTTTATCCAGTACTGAAAAACACCAGGAAATGTATGTACAAATTGCATTCCCACTGCTCCTCTACAAATGACTGTTTAATTAATTAGAATACAAATTCAACTGTGTTATATCTTTTGTTCTTGGCAGATAGTGAGAACTGTATGAATTGTCCAGGAGAAGAATGGCCCAATGAGAAGAGAGATCGGTGTATTCCAAAATTCCTTGAATTCCTTTCCTACTCTGATGGCATTTCTAATATATTCCTAATAGTTTCTGCTTTACTCTGCATTGTGACAGTTTTAATAAAGGGAATTTTTATCTCCTACCTGAACACCCCCATCGTCAAAGCTAATAACAGAAATCTGAGCTTTCTTATCCTTGTCTCCATCTTGTTGAGCCTCCTCTGTGTGTTCTTGTTCCTTGGTCAGCCACTGGATATAACCTGTATACTCCGTGTCATGACATTTGGACTCATCTTCTCCATAGCCATCTCCTCTCTTCTTGCTAAAACAATCATGGTTTACATCGCTTTCAAAGCCACCAAACCTGGCAGCTACTGGATGAAATGGCTTGGAAGCAAACTGGCTATTTCCATAGTAGCAGTGTGTTCATCCATTCAAGTAATAATATGTCTTATTTGGTTGTCCTCTTCTCACCCTTTTAAGGAAATGGACACTCACTCTTATCAGGACAAGATCATCATTCAGTGTAATGAAGGGTCAGTTATCGGGTTCTACTCTGTGTTGGGTTATATGGGGTTTCTGGCAGCTGTGAGTTTTGTTCTGGCTTTCATGGTGAGGACATTACCGGACAGTTTTAATGAGGCCAAATACATCACTTTCAGCATGCTGGTGTTCTGCAGTGTCTGGATTGCCATGATCCCGGCCTATCTGAGCACTAAAGGGAAATACATGGTGGCTGTGGAGGTATTTGCCATATTGGCCTCAAGTGCTGGACTTCTAAGCTGTATATTTTTTCCAAAATGTTTTGTTATCTTATTTAAACCTGAATTGAATATACAATCATGTTTACTTGATAACAGAAAAAGACATGAATAACTACTCTTACGGATCTGTTTATAAATGTTTTCACACAAGAGACACATCACTGTCACCCAAGTCACATAGTTACATAGTGTAAGTCTAAAGAGATTCCAGTGGAAAATGTGAATCCTGGGTAAAAGTTGTCTGAACCTGGTGGGATTGTTTTTTAAATACTGAGGTCGTTAGATGGCTATGAAACTTGGGTCTGGAAGTGGATGGTGGCTTTGTGTTCATCAAACCAAGGGGTTGCTACCATCACCCTGGGTTGTGTATTAAAACTCTTTCTAGAAATTGGAGAACCATACCAAAATGTATTCCTAATTTTAATTTGGTACTAATGAATTAATATATGTGACTGATGAAGTAATATATACTCTGCAACCCATCTTAATTCATTAGTTATGTCTGAGTCACCAGATTATCAACCCTATATTTTGTTAAGACTTGGTAAAGAGGCTGATGTTGGAGCCCTGAAATTTGTTATCTTATTTATCCCTTTAATATTTTAAATAAACCTATTTAGAGTTGCACTTCAATATGCAGATTAAGTTTTTTTTTAAAGATTTTTGAACAAACCCCCTAGTGTCCTTTAGTCAAAGTTCTCCTTATGGCTTCCTCTCCTTACAGCAGCTGCTTCTGCCTGACACTGAGCCCCAATGCCTATTTCACATTGTCTGGTCTCTGCTGAAAGGCTTGCTCAGCAGGGCATCTGGTTTGCTGATTTCCTGATGAGCAGAGCAGAACAGTCAATTGACAGGTCTATGTCTGCTCAGTTTATTCAGAGCCAGCTCAGACACCGCTCATTGTGTTCTATGGGCAGTCGGATGTAAACGGACTGGCTGCTTGTTTACAACCAGCTGCCATCAAAATCGATTTGGCCAGATGGAGGGGGAGCGGATCCCATTCAGTTTGTTTTTGCCTGATCTGATCAGATTGGAGGTAGGTGGGTGGAAACGGCCAGAAGTCAGTTTACATTCGCTGCTTCATAAAAGGAGAAAGAGGGTCAGATCGGGTCCACCTGAAAAATAGACAGACATGGTCGGACCTCCCATGTGAAAAAGGCCTAATTGTCTTTTTGTCCAAACAAATCATGTTTCAGAATGTTCAATAAATGTTCTATTAGTTAATGGGGTTGACGTTTGTTTTTGACTGTAGCGATAAAAAAAAAAAAAAAAATCAAAGTAGCAGATAGACATATTTTCTCATACAAATGAAATTCTAAAAGTGATTGTGGTTTTTGAGTGAGATTTGCCAAGTTTCCGATGGGAGTATGTACCTACAAGATTTTTTTTATACAAATGTTCATATCAAAATCTATCATACAGCCAGCTTAAGAATCATAATGTAAAGTTGTGAATAGGAGCCAAGCTTGCTCATGTAGGGAGCATGTTGGACCTCTGTGTGGAGAGACTGCTGTTTCTACAAACGTTTCTTTATTTTATTCTCAGAAGGAGTAAGGTCAAGTTGTACGTAAACTACTATACCCCACTCACCCAGCGCTATGAATTATAAAAAAAACAATAAAAATTTAAATGAATCACCTTGTAAAGGTACAGCAGCTGCTATTAAATATACATGATTATACAGAAGGTGTGTGAAATAAGTCAGAAAGCACTTGTGTCCCCTGAAAGAAAGATCACACTAGCAGTGCTAAAACTTAGTCTATTAGGTCCTACTGGGATTAGAACAAGCCTGCTTGAATGCTGGCAAATAATGGTACAGTGAATGGGCAGGGTAGGTAGATCGATCTTCTACTCCAGTGCTCAATTTTCACAAAGTGCACCTTCACCGCACCTCAGTGACACCCCTTAGGCAGTGCTCACTCACCAGCTGATATCTTTAAATTGCGCATTTCCAAGAAAGCCCCGGGGGATTCAATAGTGTTGCGTCTCCGAGGAAAACCTTGCCCATCGCCTCACAACATCAGGGAGAAGATAATCAACTTGTCCCCAATCCACATGCTAATCGCAGTCTGACTCTCCAAGCAAAAAGCTCCAGGTTCATAGGGGTGACATGCAATCATAAGAAGGACTCATAGCGTAACATGTAAAACACAGTTTATTATTAAAATCTCCCCTTTCCCTTTTACATTGCACTCACATTCCCCAAAAAACAATAGAGCGTTGCATAAGTATATGGTAACCTTACAATCCTGCAGCCAAACACCGCTTGTATTCCCTCGACGCTCGGTACTTAACCAGCAGAGTTCTGGGTGTGACTTCAGACGTTGGTTACCGGGGTGACCGCATGCTCATGCCCTGAAGTGTTTCATCATCAAAGGACTTCTATGGAGGACGTGGGCACACGGCACGGCCACCACCTTTTATCTCCCTCCCCAATGGGCGGTCTGCACTCCCCGTCAGCTGAAAATGAATGATCTGCGGAGTATCTGAACAGTCACCGCTGCCACTGGGGATCTTTGTTAACCACTTACCGACCGCCGCAAGTACATGTACTGCGGCGGTCAGTCCCTCACAGGCAAAGTGACGTAGGGGTACGTCACTAGCCTGTGAGGCTCTGGGGAGCGAGCGCGTGCCGTCAGATGCGCGCTCCCGCTCGGTCACAGACCCCCCCGCGCATGTGCTCGGTGGACCCGATGTCCGCCGGGCACTCGCGATGGTCCGTTACACCGGGAGAAAGGCAGGCGGCTAATGTAAACAAGCCACCTGTCATTCTCCCCTGTGTAAGAATAGTGATCATACGGTTCTACTATGTAGGACCGTTGATCACTGTTCCTACACCTCAAGCCACAGCCAATCACAGTTAGAAACACGCCCCTAGGGACACACACCACCCCTCCCTCTCATAAAAAGTTAACCCCTTTACTGCCAGTGTCATTTTTACAGTAACAGTGCATATGTATAGCACTGATTACTGTAGTAATGTCACTGGTAACCCCAAAAGTGTAAAAAATGTCAGTCAATGGTCCGATCTGTCCGTCGCAATGTTGCAGTCCCGCAAAAAAAATTGCAGATCGCCGCCATTATGCGTTAAAAAAAAAAAACAACAAAAATGACAAAAATCTTTCCTTTAGTTAGTAAACGCAATAACTTTTGCGCAAACCAATCAAAATACGCTTTTTGCAATTTTTTTTTACCAAAAATATGTAGCATAAAACAAATTGGCCTAAAATGTTAAAAAATTTTGATTTTTACATTTTCTTTGGGGAATTTCATATAAAAAAAATGTGGAAAATATTGTTATTTTTGCATTGTTATTTTTGCAAAATTGACACTCTTTTTTTGTTTATAGCGCATGATCAAAAAATCGCACAGGTGATCAAATACCACCAAAAGAAAGCTCTGTTTGTGGGGAAAAAAATTTGTTTAGGTACAGCATCGCACGACCGCGCAATTGTCCGTTAAAATCACGCAGTGCTGAATCGCAAAATAGGCCCTTTGTCAGGAAGGGGGTAAAATCTTCCGGGGCTTAAGTGGTTAATATACTGATAATATCTGGCTCGTGTCTTCTTTATTCTCTAGGTGCATTAACCAGTTCCCACCCATTCTGGGCTGTAGGTTAATCTGTCAACAATTTCCTTTCAGGTCATTTGAAGTTCATTGACATTGCCAGTGTTTCATATGGCCTCTATACTGTATATGTTCCTCTCAAAATTACCCAGAATAACCCTCTGGGGAATGCCAGCATCAATATACTAAAACAATATACAGTATACTCCTATGTCTTTTTCATGGACATAAAAAATGCACAAAATGTTTTCTGCATATCATAGATACATATGCACACAGATGTAAAAGTACATACAAACATACAGTACATAAAAATATACAGAGAAGCATTCAACGCCCAATGTATTATATACCTGATAAAATATTAGTATTAAAATAACAGTAATCAAAAGCAAATATTATTGGATATCTCCCTTAAGGCAAAAGTAATCATTAACCATAATTACCATGGCAATAATCCAAAACCTCAAGAATATAGAAACTCATCTACCAAACCTATTCAGCAGAATGTATCTTATTGTGAAACACATAACCCTAAGTGCCCATTCACACTAGGGCGACTCACGAGGTGACTTGTGTCGCCCCAGGTCGCTTGACATAACCAAAGCAATATTATTCAATCAGTGCCATCTTAATTGCCACTACTGAAGTCGCTCCGACTTCAGAAAAGAGTCCGGTACTACTTTGAGGCGACCAGTGATCCGACCTGTCCCATATACTTCAATGGGAGTCACCTCTTTATCTTAATTGAAGCGACTTGTGATCCGACTTGTCATCCGACTTTGCAAAAAAATGGTATTGAACAAGAAAAGAGCATAATTTTTATTAAAACATGAATATGTCTTCTGTCAACCTGGCCGTTTTTCTTATAATTTTTAGTAGAAAACTAATGCAGTGTCTTTCCAGCTGTCTTTTTTCTTGCAGGCATTTATCGGCCATTTTTTTAGGCAGGCATGTCTTTTTTTGTATTTATTGTCTGAGGGGTCTAAAAAGTGTACCTGTCAAGTTTCAGCTCTGTAGCATGTCCAGAACCCCTAAAAAACAGCATTTTTCTTATAATTTTTAGTAGAAAAGGAATGCGGTGTCTTTCCAGCTGTCTTTTTTTCTTGCAGGCATTTATCGGGCATTTTTTTAGGCAGGCATGTCTTTTTTTGTATTTATTGTCTGGGGGGGGTCTAAAAAGTGTACCTCTCAAGTTTCAGCTCTGTAGCATGTCCAGAACCCCTAAAAAACAGCATTTTTCTTATAATTTTTAGTAGAAAACTAATGCGGTGTCTTTCCAGCTGTCTTTTTTTCTTGCAGGCATTTATCGGGCATTTTTTTAGGCAGGCATGTCTTTTTTTGTATTTATTGTCTGGGGGGGGGTCTAAAAAGTGTACCTCTCAAGTTTCAGCTCTGTAGCATGTCCAGAACCGCCCCAAAAATAGCATTTTTCTTATAATTTCAGTAATGCGGCTTCTCTCAGGCTGGCTTTTTTTCTTGCAGGCATTTATCGGGCATTTTTTGGGCGTCTTTGGAGGCATGTGCTTCTTAAAAATTATATGAAAAAAGCTCTTTTTTTTTTACGTTTCTGGACAGACAGACAAAAGATGTTTTTCCTTCAATGTGAGTGACCTCAATTAGCATTCTTATCTACTTTCTAGTAGAGGTGTACTGAACTGTTCGCCGGCGGACAGTTCCCGGCGAACTTAGCATGTTCGCGTTCGCCGCTGCGGGCGAACATATGTGATGTTCGGTCCACCCCCTATAATACATCATTGAGGCAAACTTTGACCCTGAACTTCACAGTCAGCAGGCACATTTCCAGCCAATCAGCATACCTCCCTCCCACACCCTCCCACCTCCTATAAATAAGCAAGGGCAGCATCCATCTTAGATCATTTTGAAGCAGTGTGTGTTAGTGAGAGCAGGGAGAGTGCTGCTGCTGCTGCTGTTAAGCTAGGGACAGTTGTTAGTCAGTGTTCCTGGTCTTGCTAGTCAGTGTTCTTGGTCCACTACTGCTGTAAGGACATCATCCTGACAGCACCCCAAAAAGCCCTTCTAAGGGCTGGTATTTGTGTAATTTTTATATATATATATATATATATTGTGAGGGATTAGCTCGGTGGCGGGTGTGGATGACCCCTTGGGGGGTGCGTTTTCCCAGAGAGGTAGCCGACAAGTGCTTGCAAACAAACAGTGTGGTTTATTAAATGGTGTTTTCTTCACCAGGCTGTATGCAGCAAAACATCCAAAATAAAATAAAACAGAAAATAAATCCTTGCCTCTGTGGGCGGCTACCTTCTCACAACTGGAACCTGCCTAAGTGTCTGTCTCCAACCTACCGTCGGGCAGACTTCCTTGTCCTACAGTGGACACTCAATAGTCCTTTTATAATAGTTTCACAGGGCAACACAGTCCTTTTGTTTCTTTCACACAGAAACACTTCGTCTTCTCACCTTTGAGACGTATTCACCCTTGGTTACCGTCCCGGGCACACATCACTCCGGGGGGTCTTCTCCCAGGCCCACACATCCTGTCGGGAGGCACACGCTGACTGTCCTCCTGCTCCCAGCCCACATGGCTTCAGGATGCAGCTTCTGGAGGCAGCCAACAACAGGAATTTCTCTGAACAAATTATAGAGCCTTAACTCCCTCATTCTGAACAGGTGAAGGCCTTTCAACTTCCTGCTGGCTAGCTCTGTAGCCAACACCCTAAATTAATTAATGGACTTCTCAATCAGGTGGAAAATGTATCTCCTTCCTGTGACTACATTCCCAGATTTAGCTGACTTCCTGTCACATACCCCCCCCTCTTGTTTCAACCCTAGGGTTGGGACACATATTTCCAGGCACGCATGTGTCAGGCACTGCTGACTCACTGATAAGCCTCCTATTATCCTCAAGCTTCCGGATGAAACTGTTTTGTCATCTTCATTGACGGATTTCTCATAAATGCCACACAGTTTGTCTCTCATCTCATATACACATTCTTCAACTGCATTTTTGGCATCATTTCGCTCCTTCTCGTTTCTGTCATCTTCATTGACAGCTTTCTCATAAATGTCAGACAGCTTGTCCCTCATAACCGTCTGTCCAATCCACCATGGAGGACCGTGATCCATAGGCAACTCAATTGGGCTAGTCTTAATGTCTTCAACATTCTTAAGACGCCTCTCTCTGCAATCCATAAATGTTTTCCACAAAACTTTGAGAACCTTTGCTTCACTAAGCTTTGTTCCAAGTAGGGACTCTTGACATCCCTCTGTGACTTGAGTTGCCTCTCCATACATCTGTACACAATCATTGACTTTTTGTTGTAAAAGGGAATGATCTTCCTTCTTGAGCTTTGCTTGCTCTAAGATGCTGTGCAGAGGATTTTCCAATTGAGACAACAGGCTGTCACACATTTCTTCAAAGTGACCCCTGTTCCTTTTCCCAGAGATATCAATATCATTCACCAAACATTTCATATTCATAGGCAGATCTGAAGCATTTGCACTCATCAACTTCTTAAACTTTTCGCCCTCCTGAGCGAGTCGCAGTAAAGGCCTACTATTTGATTTGATATTGAGTTTATATTTCTTGCCAAACTCTTCACAGAAGAAGCCAACCAGAACATCATCAACTTTCCTTCCACCAACATAGGGGTCAAAGGCAACAACACAGTTGAACCCAGCGATCTGGGTGGTATCCATTATAGACCTCCTCTCTGCATCAGTGAAGAAGCATGGAACTGCAACACATTCTTTTACAGGTTTCTTCAATGCACTTTCTGCTGAACTATTTGACCGCTCAAGGTCACCTAGTTCTTTTTCTCTATCTGAATTCCACATGGAATGCATCTCAAGATCACGATCAAACTTCTGCCACCCGTCTTTCACCAGTTTCATTTTAGAAATATTCTCTGAAAGGCACTTGAAATTCATTTGCTTCACGTTTTCACCAACAGCCTTAGTTTTCTCCACTAGGTGGCGTTTGCTTTTTCCTCCCAGATTTATATCACTTGCTTTAGTTTTCTCCGCTTTAGTTTTCTCCACTAGGTTTTCAGCCTGAACTGAGAAATCATCACATTTCTTACACAACTCCTTTATTTGCTGAAGTTCTAATGATACATTTTCCAATGCTTGAAGTTTTTGAAGGAACGGTTTATTCCAAAGGGGTGATTCAAGCCACGTGTCATCACATTTCTGAGGCTCACTCAGGACAGACCCCAAAACACTGATCCTTTTAAAAACTGCATCAGGCACACTATCCCCTCTTTGGGACAGATCCTCTGTTGCCTGGAATTCCTCTTCCAGTTCCTGCAACGGAATCTTCATCTCTTCTACTTGCTGTTCTAAGGCTCGCTTAGACTTTTCTAGCTCCTGAACGCTTTTCACAACATCATCCTTGGAGCTGACCAATTCTTCCATTTCTGTACGCAGCTGTTTAACACTTTCTAGTTCAGCCTTACACTCTAGAGCTTCCTCCAAAGAGCGAGCCAAGAACAGGGCTTTGCTCTCGTTATCACGCACCTCCGTTTCTGCACGTGCGCGTTCTTCTGCATATTTTGCAGACACAGTCTTCTCTTCACCAAGCATCTGATCAAACTTCTTTTTCACATCTTCAACACACTGTAATGAACCAACGCTTTCTTCCATGCGTTTTTTCATATCCGCTATCTGAGCTTGCAATGTTGCGACTTGCTCTGATAGGTTTTTCTTTGCTTCCGCCTCCTCTTTTAATTGTTCCAGGAAGCCATTTTTCTCATCTTCCATTTGTTTGAGCTTTGTGCTAAAACTCAGCCTTTGACACCTCTCTTCCTGTAAGAGTTCCTGCGTGTCTTGCAGCTGCGATTCCAAGATAGAAAAATCTTCCGCAATTTCTCTAGATTTGCGGTCTGCTTGAGAAAGCCGATTTGTGACACTGTCCAACTCAACCTGCAATCGGTTTGCCTTCTCTGACAGCTTAGCACACAATCGGTCACCTTCTGACACCTTGACTTGCGATTCCAGAAGCTGTGCCTCTACTTTTTCCCTCTTATGTTCACAATCTCCTTTTCCCTGCATAAGAGCCTTCACCTCATTGGCTAGCATCTGGGAATAAGAATGTAATTCTGCCACACAGGCTTCTTTCTCCTTTAACTGCTGCTGGACACGTTGGGCTTCCCCTTTCCAACTTTCACAGTCCGCACGCCATTCATCTACCACATTGCTCAAAGTAGTGAGCTCATACACAGTACTCAGTAATTTAGCCTCTCTTTCACTTTTCTCTTTGTCGCTGAGAGACAATGTCGCTTTCAGAGCAACATTCTGTTCCTGCGACTCCTGCAGGTCTATTTTTGTAGCTCCCAAAGACTGAAGACTTTTTTCCAGCTGATTACGCAACTCCAACATATCAGCCATACTTTGCTTCTGCAAAGTCTGAATTTCACTTTCCTTTTCCATGAGGATGGTATCTTTCTCCATTATAGTCTCTCTGCGTTTTTGCAACTCGACCAAAAGAAGAGCAGTGGATTCTTCCCACTGTAACACATGAGACTTGAGTAGTTCATTCGTTTCCTGCAAGTTTCTATGCTCCATTTTAAGCAATTCCAAGGCTTGTTCCTTTTCTTCCATTTTCCGTTGCAAGGCATCCAACTCAGCCCTGCACACATACTCGGTTTCCTCCATACCGATGGCCTCCATTGGCTGCTGGCGTCTCTGTTTCCAGCCTGCCATGCTCTCTTGATGAGCCTTTTGTTGAGCTGCAAAGCTCTGCTGAAAATCCGCATTTGCCTGCTGTTGAGCTGCATTTGATATAATCAGATGTTTCAACATCTCCTCCATTTTGAGTTTACTTTTCATCTGAGCACACTGCGTCTCCATAGCGGTTTCATCAGTGTTGCTAGGGACAACAACCTTCCTCTTTAGTAGACTCTCTTTAGGCATGGATGGGGCTGGTTCAGACGGCAACATCCCCTCCATCCATAGAATCCGGTCTCTCATTTCATCTATCTTTGCATTCTTCAGGCGTTTGGACCGCCCCATCTTCAATAACTCCACAAACAAATTTTTCACAGTCCAGCAAACAATTTTCAGACCACTGTCTCTTCAACACATGTAGTTTTTCTCTCTCTTGCAGGATCTCTTTTCCTGCGCACACAGTTTGTGCAGTCACTTGCACCAGACACAACAAAGTTCATCAAATAATTTTGAGACCGCTGTCTCTTTAAAACACTTTTTTTTTTTTTTCTGTCAGGATCTTCTCTCCTGCACACATAGATTGTGCAATCTCATGCACCAGATAAAGTTCATCAAACATTTGCACTTCCTTGCAGGGATCTCTGCTTATGCCCACTGCATACCTCCACCATATGTGAGGGATTAGCTCGGTGGCGGGTGTGGATGACCCCTTGGGGGGTGCGTTTTCCCAGAGAGGTAGCCGACAAGTGCTTGCAAACAAACAGTGTGGTTTATTAAATGGTGTTTTCTTCACCAGGCTGTATGCAGCAAAACATCCAAAATAAAATAAAACAGAAAATAAATCCTTGCCTCTGTGGGCGGCTACCTTCTCACAACTGGAACCTGCCTAAGTGTCTGTCTCCAACCTACCGTCGGGCAGACTTCCTTGTCCTACAGTGGACACTCAATAGTCCTTTTATAATAGTTTCACAGGGCAACACAGTCCTTTTGTTTCTTTCACACAGAAACACTTCGTCTTCTCACCTTTGAGACGTATTCACCCTTGGTTACCGTCCCGGGCACACATCACTCCGGGGGGTCTTCTCCCAGGCCCACACATCCTGTCGGGAGGCACACGCTGACTGTCCTCCTGCTCCCAGCCCACATGGCTTCAGGATGCAGCTTCTGGAGGCAGCCAACAACAGGAATTTCTCTGAACAAATTATAGAGCCTTAACTCCCTCATTCTGAACAGGTGAAGGCCTTTCAACTTCCTGCTGGCTAGCTCTGTAGCCAACACCCTAAATTAATTAATGGACTTCTCAATCAGGTGGAAAATGTATCTCCTTCCTGTGACTACATTCCCAGATTTAGCTGACTTCCTGTCACAATATATATATATATATATATATATATATATATATATATATAGTGTCCCCAAAAGCCCTTTTAAGGGCTGATAATTGAGTTTTTTCTTTTTATATATATATATATATATATATCTATTGTACACTGCAGTTGCCTGCCCGCTGTGTGTGAGAGGCCACAGACCCACCACAGACTGTACTGTGTGCACACCACACTCATTTCGGGAGGCACAGGCACAGTACCTTGCATTTTAAAAAATATTTGCAGTGAGTGCTGTGTCAGGTCCACAGAGTGCACTGTACCCACTGCAGTGCACTGCCCACCACTGATATATATATACGGTGGCACAGCATCTTGTTGCAAATTGAAAAAAAAAATATTTTTTATTATTGCAGTTGCCTGGGCTGCCAGTGACTGTCAGGTCCACAGAGTGTACTGTGCCCACTGCAGTGCCACTGCGTGCCCACCCACCACTGATATATACGGTGGCACAGCAGCTTGCAAAGTAAAAAAATATATATTTTTTTTATAATTGCAGTTGCCTGGGTGCCAGTGACTGTCAGGTCCACAGAGAGTGTAATGTGCCACTGCCCACCCGCCACTGATATATAAGGTGGCACAGCAGCTTGCAAAGTAAAAAAAATATATTTTTTTTATAATTGCAGTTGCCTGGGTGCCAGTGACTGTCAGGTCCACAGAGAGTGTACTGTGCCACTGCCCACCCGCCACTGATATATAAGGTGGCACAGCAGCTTGCAAAGTAAAAAAATATATATATTTTTTTATAATTGCAGTTGCCTGGGTGCCAGTGACTGTCAGGTCCACAGAGAGTGTACTGTGCCACTGCCCACCCACCACTGATATATAAGGTGGCACAGCAGCTTGCAAAGTAAAAAAATATATATTTTTTTTATAATTGCAGTTGCCTGGGCTGCCAGTGACTGTCAGGTCCACAGAGTGTACTGTACCCACTGCCCAACACTCCTATAGGGTGGCACAGCACCTTGCACTCATAGTACAACACATTAAAAAAAAAATGACAGGCAGAGGCAGGCCACCCCGCAAGGGCCGTCGTGGTCGTGGTGCTGTGATTTCCTTAGGCCCTAGAATAATTCCCAGTGTTCAGAGGCCACCACAGACCCTGAACTCAAAAAATTCTGAGGACATAGTTGACTGGCTTACACAGGACACCCAATCGTCTACAGCTTCCGCTCGGAACCTTAATGCACCATCCTCCTCCAGCTCAGCTTCGGGCACCTCTTAATTTACCACTCGCCAGCCCGCCGGCACCACCACCAACACTAGCACCACAGCCGCTTCACTTGATCCGTCAGAGGAGTTATTTTCACATCAGTTGGAAGAAATAAGTGATGCGCAACTATTAGTGCCAGAGGATGTAGATAACGGGGATATGTCTCAGTCAGGCAGCATTATACACATGGACGTACATTGTGATGATGATGATGATGTTGTACCTGCTGCTGCTGCCTTTGCTGAGTTGTCAAGTGAAGCGGCTGATGATGACGATGTGTCTGTGGATGTCACCTGGGTGCCTGCTCGAAGAGCAGAATAAGAGGGGGAAAGTTCAGATGGGGAGACAGAGAGGAGGAGGAGACGAGTTGGAAGCAGGGGGAGGAGGTCATCGCAAGGAGCTAGTGGCGCAGTCAGACAGCATGTAGATTCAGCACCCGGGGTCAGCCAGACAGCACGCCAATCAACGCAAGCTGTTGCCACCACCAGAATGCCGTCCTTGCAAAGCTCAGCAGTGTGGCATTTTTTTTGTGTGTCTGCCTCTGATATCAGCGATGCCATTTCTAACCTGTGCCAAAAGAAACTGAGTCGTGGGAAGTCCAACACCCACCTAGGTACAACTGCTTTGCGAAGGCACATGATCTCACATCACAAACGCCTATGGGATCAACACATGAGTAAAAGCAGCACACAAACCGAAAGCCACCATCCTCCTCCTGGTCCAGCATCTTCAGCCACGTCAACCACTGCTGTCCTCCATGCCCCCTATCAACAACCTGCCCCTCCGCCTCTCACCTTCAGCAGTTCCTGCTCATCTGCCCACAGTCAGGGGTCTGTCAAGGAAATGTTTGAGCGTAAGAAGCCAATCTCACAGAGTCACCCCCTTGCCCGGCGTCTGACAGCTGGCTTGTCGGAACTCTTAGCCCGCCAGCTTTTACCATACAAGCTGGTGGAGTCTGAGGCCTTCAAAAAATTTGTCGCTATTGGGACACCACAGTGGAAGGTACCCGGCCGAAATTATTTTTCACAAAAGGCAATCCCCAACCTGTACTCTATTGTGGAAAAGGAAATCATGTCACGTCTGGCACACAGTGTTGGGGCAAGGGTCCATCTGACCACTGATAGCTGGTCTGCAAAGCACGGTCAGGGCAGGTATATCACTTACACTGCGCATTGGGTAAACCTGCTGGCGGCTGCCAAGCATGGAATGCGCGGCTCTGCTGCAGAGGAGTTGGTGACACCGCCACGACTTGCAGGCAGGCCTGCTGCCACCTCCTCTACTCCTCCTACTCCATCCTCTTTGCTAACCTCCTCGGCTGAGTCCTCTTCTGCTGTTGCGTCTTGCTCCACACCAACTGCACCCCCCCAGCTCCCCAGGGGCTATTCCACATGCCGAATACGACAGTGTCACGCTGTCTTGGGGTTGACTTGCCTGAAAGCAGAGAGTCACACCGGACCAGCACTACTGTCCGCCCTGAACGCACAGGTGGATCAGTGGCTGACCCCGCACCAACTGGAGATCGGCAAAGTGGTGTGTGACAACGGAAGCAATTTGTTGGCGGCATTGAATTTGGGCAAGTTGACACATGTGCCGTGCATGGCACATGTGTTGAATCTGATTGTGCAGCGCTTTGTGCAGAAGAACCCAGGCTTACAGGATGTCCTCAAGCAGGCCAGGAAGGTGTGTGGCCATTTCAGGCGTTCCTACACGGCCATGGCGCACTTTGCAGATATTCAGCGGCGAAACAACATGCCAGTGAGGCGCTTGATTTGCGACAGCCCGACACGCTGGAATTCAACACTGCTAATGTTCGACCGCCTGCTCCAACAAGAAAAAGCGGTCAACGAGTATTTGTATGACCGGGGTGCTAGGACAGCCTCTGCGGAGCTGGGTATTTATTTGCCACGTTACTGGACGCTCATGCGCAATGCCTGTAGGCTCATGCGTCCTTTTGAGGAGGTGACAAACCTAGTCAGTCGCACCGAAGGCACCATCAGTGACATCATCCCATATGTTTTCTTCCTGGAGCGTGCCCTGCGAAGAGTGCTGGATCAGGCCGTAGATGAGCGTGAAGAGGAAGAGGAAGAGTTGTGGTCACCATCACCACCACCAGAAACAGCCTTACCATCGCTTGCTGGACCTGCGGCAACACTGGAAGAGGAGTCTGAGAAAGAGGAGTCAGAGGAGGAATGTGGCTTTGAGGAGGAGGAACACCAACCACAGCAGGCATCCCAGGGTGCTCGTTGTCACCTATCTGGTACCCGTGGTGTTGTACGTGGCTGGGGGGAAGAACACACCTTCAATGACATCAGTGAGGACGAGGAATTGGACATGAGTAGCTCGGCATCCAACCTTGTGCAAATGGGGTCTTTCATGCTGTCATGCCTGTTGAGGGACCCTCGTATAAAAAGGCTGAAGAAGAACGACCTGTACTGGGTGGCCACGCTACTAGACCCCCGGTATAAGCAGAAAGTCTGTGATATGTTACCCAATTACCGGCAGTCGCAAAGGATGCAGCAGCTACAAAATAAGTTAAAAAGTATGCTTTACACAGCATATAAGGGTGATGTCACAGCACAACGGGAATCCAACAGGGGAAGAGGTGAAAGTAATCCTCCTCCTACCACAACCACGCCGGCAAGGACAGGACGCTTTACAGACGTCTTGTTGATGGAGGACATGCGGAGCTTTTTTAGTCCTACGCATCGCCACAGCCCTTCGGGGTCCACCCTCTGAGAACGACTCGACCGACAGGTAGCAGACTACCTTGCCTTAACTACAGATATCGACACTCTGAGGAGCGATGAACCCCTTGACTACTGGGTGTGCAGGCTTGACCTGTGGCCTGAGCTATCCCAATTTGCCATTGAACTTCTGGCCTGCCCCGCTTCAAGTGTGCTGTCAGAAAGGACCTTCAGCGCAGCAGGAGGTATTGTCACTGAGAAGAGAAGTCGCCAGGTCAAAAAAGTCTTGATTACCTCACGTTTATTAAGATGAATGAGGCATGGATCCCGAAGGGACTGACAGTGGGGGATGCATTTGACTAAAAAAGGCCTAGTGACGAGCAGAGGAACAGACCGAAATTTAGAGGTTATAATAAAGAAAGGGAGAGAAAGGCACCACGTCCCAAGTAATGCGTAGAAGGAAAGGGAATTGGGGAGGGCGTATATGGGGGACTTTTTTAACAGGGTGCCAACATGAGACAATATATGCTAAAAGCATGTAATATAAAAAATATAATTTTTATTGAGAAAGCAAACGATTAAAAGATGTAAACTGTATTTCGACAAAGAAATCAGTATTACAACAAAAATTGATTCCAAAAGCCACATGCGTGTTACAATTATAATTGCACAGATACAGTTTATTGTGTTATACACAGGGATCTTTCTATAGCAGTTTATAGACCCTTATTACCAGCCAGAAGAATGTCCTGGTTAGCGTCTGTGTAGGGATGAATGATGCCCAGAACTATAGCCCGACATGTTTCGCGGCAAGGGCCGCTTCCTCAGGGGCAGTTGAGGGATTGCACAAACATCAATACAATAACTAAAGAGAAAAAACAGTGTAAGTAACATCACAGTACATAAAGTCATATACATATCATACTTTGCATATACATTCTATTATAACATTTACAATGAGAAAATGCATTACAAGCTAGTTGGTGTAATGTTCCGGTACCTTTGGTACCCTAATTACTCTTTCATAAGTGTATGCGCCCCACCATTCTCTTTTGGTAAGGTGCGCATACACCTTTAAGACTGATGCTGTCATCACTCAGCGCTGGACTGGATGCCTATTTAGATCGCCGGCTCTCACTCACATGTGTTCGTTCAAACACCTTTGCACCTTGATGCTAACTTGGCTTGAAGCTCTCATGCTTGCAAGCCTACCTCGCTGACGGAACCACGCTGCGCTGATCCCTGTATCCCGCTACTGGATCATCCGCTCTTCCTGAACCTCCCCTCGGCTACATTGCTATTAGTGATAAGTACCCCACAGGGGAGACCTCTATAAACTTTATACTAAAGCTTACACTATCTAGCTCTGCATAGTAAGGACTGTTATCACATCTGCATATCTAGATTGCTAGCTCTTGAGCCTACTGCCACCTATTCCTGCACTGGGTTGATCTCTCTTGTATGTCCACCTGCTTCTCTGTCATCTGCTACCATACATGATTGCTAAACCTATCTGCATCCATCTGCTACTATCTTACCTTCAAGTGTCTGTCATCTACCATCTCCACCCAACCTGTCTCTTCAGTCTATCATCACTGTGTTACTATATACATAAGTCACTCTAGGAAACATCTTATTGAGTGTGTGTATTTATTTGCTGAATTGAGATCATCCACACATGAGGAGTCATTGAGGGTTGGGAATGGTATCTCAGCGTTTCTCTTACATGACTACTGAAGTGGAATATTTCTGCAGCTGAAAATCCACACCATACATAAAACGCAGGAGCGTTACAGATTGAACGAACCTACAAATGGATTCAGCAGAAATAACCACTCAGGTGACACAATTAAAACAGCAAGTAACTGCGTTAATACACGCACTTGCTGAATTAAAAGAAGACAATCAGGCTCTGCCGCAGCAGGTAATTAGACTGACACAACTTACCTCTGCTCAGTCCCCTGAACCCAAAATAAATCCTCCCTTGGTATTTACAGGCGGTCGCAAAAAATTTCGCGAATTTAAAAACGCATGTGAGTTACTTTTTTTGCTAAAACCTCGTACCTACCTTACTGATCACATTAAGGTTTGTACTATTATTTCTTAACTAACAGGCGATCCTCGAGCCTGGGCAGACTCTCTTTTTGAGAAAAACGACCAGCTTCTCAACTCCTATGCCTTGTTCCTAGCAGAACTCACTAGCCCATATGATGATCCCAATAGGCAGAGTACTGCCGATCTTCAATTAAGATCCTTGAAACAAGGTAGGAGACCTGTAGAAGACTTTGTCGCGGAATTCAAGAGATGGACCCTTGATTCAGAATGGAATGATGCATCTCTGAAAACCCAATTTAGGCTTGGCCTATCAGAAGCCGTTAAAGACGAGCTCGCCCGAGCGGATCTGCCAAAAACCCTGGATGCATTGATACAACTCAGTATTACCATAGATAGAAGACTACGGGAAAGGAAGGCTGAGAGAATGGGAATGCCATTATCCAGTTCCTCTCAGATTTCGGCCGTTGACCCCGTTCCTATGGATGTAGGAACCATACGCCCACCTCTATCAACTATGGAAAGAGCCAAAAGACGATCTGAAAATCTCTGCTTGTACTGTGCATCCCCGGATCACAAAATAAACGTCTGTCCCCTAGTCAACAAAAAGAAGGGTGAGTGTTCACATGTCCTCCTAGGGGGATTGACAACTTCAATCACTAACCCTTACATTTCTGTTTGTTTGACATTACAGTGGGACCAGAACAGGATTACTACTAAGGCCATGATTGACACAGGATCTTGTGGAAATTATATTGATATATGTTTTGCTGCTTTAAATAAAATTCCTATTATTTCTAAACTTAAACCTGTCTCAGTAAGTCTTATTACCGGTGTTCCGTTATCCTCTGGTCCGATCACTGATCAGACACAAGCACTCCTAGTCACTACTAACGGGTCTCATAGGGAGACCACTACCTTCGATCTAATACCTTCACCCCACTTTCCCATTGTGTTGGGACTTCCCTGGTTGCACACACATCAACCAACCATAGATTGGAAGGAACGGACCCTGGCCTTCCTCTCTTGCTATTGCGAGGGTACGTGTAACCTCCCGTCTTCCGGGAAGATCCTGTCTGTGGTGACAGATGAGATTGCACCATTATGTTATCAGGATCTCTCTGAGGTTTTTCTTGAGAAAAATGCTCAAGCACTACCTCCCCATCGAGACTATGATTGTAGTATTGATCTACTCCCAAATAGCAAATTGCCGTTCGGTCATGTTTATCCTCTTTCACAGGATGAACTTTCCCATCTCAAAAACTATTTGGATGAGAATTTGGAAAAAGGTTTTATTAGACCTTCCACTTCTTCCACAGCAGCAGGACTCTTTTTTGTCCGCAATAAGGACTCAAGTCTCAGGCCTATCATCGACTACAGGCAATTGAATGCTATCACAATAAAAGATCGCTATCCACTACCGCTTATCCCTGAGCTCATTGAGCAGGTGCGTGGAGCTACCTATTTTTCAAAATTGGACCTGAAAGGAGCATACAATCTCATTCGAATCCGTGATGGACACGAGTGGAAGACTGCATTCAGAACCAGATACGGATTGTTCGAATATCTTGTAATGCCATTCGGGCTATGCAACGCCCCTGCAGTTTTCCAATGATTTATAAACAATATTTTCAGAGACTTACTAGATGTCTGTGTTGTGGTATATCTGGACGATATACTTATATATTCACGATCCCTGTCTGAACACATAAGACATGTAAGACTAGTATTATCGAGATTGCTTGCACATAACCTTTATGTGAAACTGAAAAAATGCTTGTTTCATAAAGAAGAGGTACTCTTTCTAGGCTACATCATATCCAAAACAGGAATCGAGATGGACATGAGTAAGATATCCTGCATTCAGGATTGGCCTACACCAACCACACGCAAGGCGCTACAGCGATTCCTTGGATTTTCAAATTTCTACAGGAAATTCATCAGAAACTTCTCTGCCATTGTGAGACCCCTCACACAGCTCACTAGCATAAAAAAAAACATTCAAATGGTCAGATGAAGCAAATAAAGCTTTTCACTTGTTAAAGACAAAGTTTACTTCTGCTCCCATATTACGCCATCCAGACCCATCCCTCCAATACATTCTGGAGGTAGATGCGTCAAACATGGCAGTAGGAGCAATACTCTCCCAACGACCAACCCACACTTCACCACTTCATCCAGTCGTCTTTTTTTCTAAATCCCTAAGCAGTCCCGAGATAAATTACCCCGTGGGTGAAAAGGAACTGCTTGCTATAAAATTGGCTCTGGAGAATTGGCGACATCTACTCGAAGGCACCCAATTACCAATAATTATATACACGGACCATAAAAACCTCCAATATCTTCAGACTAGCAAAACTCTCTCCCACCGACAGGTACGATGGTCACTATTCTTTTTAAGGTTTAACTTCCTAGTGACCTACACACCTGCAGATAAGAACAAAAAGGCAGATGCACTATCACGACTAACTGAAGAAAACTACTTTGAAATCCCTTCCGTTCCTATAATACCTCACAAACGCATTATTGGAGTTGTCCGTTCCTTAAAGGAAGAGGTTTTGCATGGTATAAGTTTGGATTCACCCCCACCACAACTAAATACTGATGCAGAAGGCTTCCTCTACTACAACGACAAACTTTACATACCACCTACCATACGCACCAAGATCTTGGAACTGTCGCATGATGTGCCTATGGCAGGACATATGGGTATGACAAAGACTCTTAATTTGATTACCCGGCAATTCTGGTGGCCTGACATGAAAACATCTATACAAAAATTCGTCTCTTCATGCAATGTCTGTGCCAGGTCCAAAATTGACACTACGAGACCATCCGGTCTACTATGCAGTCTACCAATACCCCAAACTCCATGGGAAGTTGTGTCCTTGGACTTCATCGTGGAATTGCCTCCTTCCAAAGGATTTAATACCATCTTAGTGTCAGTGGACCATCTGACAAAGATGGCACATTTCATTGCTATTCGCAGACTACCTTCGTCCAAACAAACGGCAGAACTCCTGATGAAACATGTCTTTAAGTTACATGGTATCCCAAAAACTCTTCTGTCTGACCGTGGATCCCAATTTATTTCTAAGTTCTGGCAAGAACTATGTCACATACTACGGATCGAGCGGAAGCTCACTTCTCCTTACCATCCGCAGACCAACGGACAGACTGAAAGAGTCAACCAATGCATCGAGCAATATTTACGTTGTTACACTTCTTACCAACAGGATGATTGGGTGGATCTTCTCCCTCTGGCAGAATTTGCCTACAACAACGCAACCCACAGTACAACCAAGCAGAGTCCGTTCTACTATGGGTTTCATCCCTCTATTCTTCCACCACGCATCCTTCCTTCAAATAACCCAGTAGCCTCAGACTATCTTACCCAAATAAAGGATTCTCTGGGTTTACTAAATACTACCATTGCACACGCTCATAGTCAACAAAAGAAGTACTATGATCTTCGCAGAAGACCTTCTCCTCAGTATGCTATCGGGGACCTCGTTTGGCTCTCAACAAAAAATTTAAGACTGAAAATCCCTAGCAAAAAGCTTGGACCTCTGTTCTTGGGACCTTTCCCAATCAAGAAACTTATTGGAAAAGCAGCAGTTCAGCTTACATTGCCAATAGACCTAAAAATTCATCCCATTTTTCATGTGTCGCTACTGAAGCCCTATGTTCCGGACCAAGGAATAAGGCCTACTATTCCACCTCCGCCTCCTGTACAAGTTGAAGGTGGAGAAGAATACGAGATAAAAGAGATTCTGGATTCTCGTATCCACAGAAGAAGACTTCAGTACTTGGTTAGATGGAAGAACTATGGGCCCCAAGACGACACCTGGCTAAACACCTCTGACATACATGCCCCTAGATTAATCCGCAATTTTCATGCGAAATACCCAGACAAACCAGCTCCAGAGGCCTTCAGGAGCCGGCCTTAAAGGGGGTGTACTGTAATGTTCAGGTAACTTCGGTACCCTAATCACTCTTTCAAAAGTGTATGCGCCCCACCATTCTCTTTTGGTAAGGTGCGCATACACCTTTAAGACTGATGCTGTCATCACTCAGCGCCGGACTGGATCCCTAATTGGATCGCCGGCTCTCACTCACATGTGTTCGTTCAAACACCTTTGCACCTTGATGCTAACTTGGCTTGAAGCTCTCATGTTTGCAAGCCTACCTCGCTGACGGAACCACGCTGCGCTGATCCCTGTATCCCGCTACTGGATCATCCGCTCTTCCTGAACCTCCCCTCGGCTACATTGCTATTAGTGATAAGTACCCCACAGGGGAGACCTCTATAAACTTTATACTAAAGCTTACACTATCTAGCTCTGCATAGTAAGGACTATTATCACATCTGCATATCTAGATTGCTAGCTCTTGAGCCTACTGCCACCTATTCCTGCACTGGGTTGATCTCTCTTGTATGTCCACCTGCTTCTCTGTCATCTGCTACCATACATGATTGCTAAACCTATCTGCATCCATCTGCTACTATCTTACCTTCAAGTGTCTGTCATCTACCATCTCCACCCAACCTGTCTCTTCAGTCTATCATCACTGTGTTACTATATACATAAGTCACTCTAGGAAACATCTTATTGAGTGTGTGTATTTATTTGCTGAATTGAGATCATCCACACATGATGAGTCATTGAGGGTTGGGAATGGTATCTCAGCGTTTCTCTTACATGACTACTGAAGTGGAATATTTCTGCAGCTGAAAATCCACACCATACATAAAACGCAGGAGCGTTACAGTTGGTCATGAAGAGAGGGTCTGGATATACCACACCTGAGATAGAGGCAATCATCTGCACAGCAAGCCTGGAATCAGGACCGCAAGGTAGGTATGTCCCCTCCGGGGCGAGCACGGGAGCCGACCAAAAACAAAGCGGTTGATCAAACTGGTCTAAGTCTAAAAGAATATATGAAAATAATGAGTACAAACATTTTAAGTAATATTGTTCCCAATAGGGATTATTTAGGTAAAGGATTTAATTAGATGTGAATGGGTATGCGATTATTAGGCCAACCATTATATAATATAGACATTAATCAAGAATCTTACCCAAATCACTTGGAGTGGTATCTTGAGGGCAGGGATCGGGGTAAAGGAGACCAAAAATCACAAAAGAGGAACCAAAACGGTCCACAACACGGCCAAATTGGGAAGGTGCCAATATGGCATCCTCCGTGGCTATAGGGTAAATGAAATAATAAAGGTAATAGGAGATGGCTAATAATTAGCACATAGGTTACATATAAATGAGAAAAAGGGAGGAGGGGGCTTGCTATTATATATTATGAGAAATACATAGGCGGCCATATATCGGTGGTGGTCAATTATCATTAATGTGCAACAATATAATAGAGGGAGTTACAGTATAGATATGGAGGCAAGAGACTTCGTCCATCGTAGCTGGAGACATAGCTTGTCGCCAAACATGGGGGCCTAGCATGTACAAACAATGGTACAGAAGATGGTCCAATAGAAAACAAGTTCGCATACCTGGTGCTAGTGGAAACAGCGTCTCCCGTCCCTGCTGATGCAGTGGGAATCACTGAGTCCCGCCGTTTTGTTGAGAAGGCTCCACCTCACGGCGCTGCTCAAGGCTGATGCCGTGAGTGCGCGCGCACATTGTACGCGCATGCGCACTGTCCAATTAGGCCGGACCACATCCGAGGGAGGGTCGCGCCATGTTGGACACACCAGCCCGCCCCAAAGGGGAGGGGCTGGAACACGGCGTCACGTACTCGCCCCGGGGGAAGAAGAACCCAAAGCAGTCCAAGGCGTCAGCTGACAATGACAGCCAACCAAGACCGCCGAGCAGAAAAGTGCCGTTGCCCAAGCAACCAAACGCTCAAAACCCCATGACCAACTATATATACATACATATCTGTTTAACAATGATTTGCAATGTATTTAACACAAGAAATTTAAAACGTAGTACATATGGATACATAACTATATGGAATTCCAAATAGTGACAGTATATTTTCAGTCAATTGTCTCAAACACGGAATATTGGGAACCCGTGTGGATATCCCAGCATTTCGTGTATTTAAAGAATACCTGAAATAATGGATAAATGGGAAGTGGGCAGAAGACAATTATTAGGGGATAACAATGGGGAGGGTGGGGATAAAGGAGAAAGGACGGGAGAGAAGGGGGAGAGAGGGGAGGGAAGCGGGAAGGATGGAAAAAGGGTGAACAGAAGACGATATCACATAGACATTACCAGTGGACACAACATATCATAGGAAAGGCTAGTGATGACTGAGATGCCTTGGGCTAAAAATGGTCCACACGCTGCTGTATTTAATCATTCTCTGCATGCCGGATGCTTTACGTGACGTCTCCGCCACCAACTACGGTTCAAGCCGCAATGTTTTAGTGCACTTTCTGCCTTGAAAACCTAAATTTTTCAGGCCGCTGCTACAGCAGCGGCTGCAACAATACCTACTTTTTCATGCATGTGTACATGCCTAATTTTTCTGGCCTCTGGTGCTACACTGTGGCTGCAAAAAAACAAAAAAAAAGGCACATACATGTGTCAATTCCCCTTCGTGATCGTTACCTTGTCGTGGTGAAGGGGCTTGCGTATCACAATGAAGCGATCACCTCTAGGAGTGTGTTGGCACACCCCAGATGATAAGGTCGTTGCTTCATTGTGAACAGACCAAAAGCGATCCGCGGGATAATTTTTCATAGAAAAAACATTCATTTTCTTTCATTCTTTCTGCGGAGCTGGGTATTTTTTGGCCGCGTTACTGAATGCTCATGAACAATGGCTGTAGGCTCATGCGCCTTTTGCGGAGGTGACAAACCTGGTGGTCAGTCGAACCCAAGGCAACATCATCGACCTCATCCCATATGCGTTTTTTCTGGGGCGTGCCCTGCGAAGAGTACTGGATCAGGCTGTAGATGAGCATGAAGAGGAAGAGTTGTGGTCCCCATCACCACCAGAAGCAGCCTTGTCGTTGTCAATTGCTGGACCTGTGGCAACGCAGAGAGAGGAGTCTGAAGAAGAGAAGTCAGAGGAGGAAGGTGGCTTTGAGGAGGTGGAATACCAGCCACAGCAGGCGTCCCAGGGGGCTTGTTCTCACCTTTCGGGGACCCTTGGTGTTGTACGTGGCTGGGTGGAGGAAGAGACCTTCAATGATGTCAGTGAGGACAAGGAACGGGACATGGCTAGCTTAGTATCCAACCTTGTGCAAATGGGGAGTTTGCGGTTGTGCAAATGGACTGACTGACTGTTAAACGGGGAGTTTGGTCTGTCAGAGTTTGGTCTGTCACTGTGAAGTGGGCGTAACCCTTACACTACTTGACCGATACAACATCATACCTGATCGTATTCACACACTGGATGTTTTAAAGCACGTTATTCCAAACAATTTAGGAATGTTAGGTGATTTATGCCCTTTATGGATCAAAACCCGACTCTGCGTCAACTACGTAATTTTCCATGGGAGTTTTGCCATGGATCCCCCTCCGGCATGCCACAGTCCAGGTGTTAGTCCCCTTGAAACAACTTTTCCATCACTATTGTGGCCAGAAAGAGTCCCTGTGTGTTTTAAAATTCGCCTGCCTATTGAAGTCTATGGCGGTTCGCCCGGTTCGCCGGTTCACGAACATTTGCCGATGTTCGCGTTCGCCGTTCACGAACGGCGAATTTTAGGTTCGCGACATCACTACTTTCTAGCATCAAGCTAGACATTCCACTGTTCAGCCACTCCTACACCTCCCCCATAAACGTTATCTGTACATTGGTCTGCCATACTTTTTTGTAATATGTTAAAAAAAAAAAAAACAGGAAAAGGAACACATCATATTGTGATTGGCCAAATAAAAAGTCGCCTCGCGCTGAAGTCGCGCTGAAGTCGCGCCAAAGTCGCGCTAAGTCACACCAAAGTCGCGCCAAAGTCGCGTCAAAGTCGCGCTGGAAGCGACGTGACTTTAGTGGTCGCGGCAGTGTGAACAGGCACAGTTGCTTATAAAGCAATTTCCATCAAGCTCTACGTTTAACCACCTCAATACTGGGCACTTAAACCCCCTTCCTTCCCAGACCAATTTTCAGCTTTCGGTGCTCTCTCACTTTGAATCACAATTACAGGCGGTCCCCTAGTTACAAACATCCGACTTACAAACGACTCCTACTTACAAACGGAGGCAGACAACAGGAAGTGAGGAGAAATCTACCTCTAGGAAGGGAAATTCACTCCTGTAAGAGTTCTAATGGGAAAAATGTGTCTCCACTGAAGCTTTATCACCAATCTTTGTTTCCACAACAACCCAAAATTTTCAAAATCCAGTTGTCATAGGGACAGAAAGTGTGGTGAAATCTTCTGAAAAGGGGCACAGACAGCAAAACTAATGGCACAGGGGTGTTAACCTTTCCCTCTGCTATCCATAATACTTGAAAATAATTTTTTTGGCTGGAGCTAAACTTAAAAAATATACCTGTTCTGACTTACAAACAAATTCGACTTAAGAACAAACCTACAGTCCCTATCTTGTTTGTAACCCGGGGACCGCCTGTACTCAGTCATTCTACACTGTACCCAAATGAAATTTTTATCATTTTGTTCACACAAATAGAGCTTTCTTTTGGTGGTATTTATTCACCGCTGGATTTTTTATTTTTTGTGATATAATCGAAAAAGTAGCGAAAAATAAAAAAAAAATATATATATATATATATTTTCTATTGTCTGTTTTAAAATAAATCCAATAAAATCAAATTTTGTCATAAATTTAGGCCAGAATGTATTCTGCTACATGTCTTTGGTAGGGTTGAGCGAACACGGACTGTATTATTCGTGTTCGTACCGAATAATTGGATTTTTGCTACCCGAACACGGAACCGAAAACTTTACTGTATGTTCGGGTAAAAATCCGTGTTCAGTCATTTTATTTCCGGGTTTTGTATGCATTAGCGCGCTTTTCATGGCGGGCTTTCAACAGCCAATCAACAAGCGTTTAACTGGTGTGCCTTAAGCCATCCCAGCCATGCCTACAAATGTATTAGTAGCTGTGATTGGCCATCTGAAGCATGTGACCAAGTCTTTAAAAGTTCGAGCCAGCGCCGCTGCGTCATTCTGCTGTGTAGTTCAGGGACAGAGCACACATCATACGTGCTGGCTGCTGATTAGGGACAGACAGGCAAAAATCATCCGGATAGAATTGAGGGACAGGTCGGAGTGTGTTAGGCAGGGCGAGTTGTTGTAACGTTCTCTGTAACGTTCATGCATTTTTGGTTAGGGATGGATTTACAGCTGCAGAATTATCACACTCAGTAGCCTTGTAGAGATTCTGTTGAACAACATATCCAACTCTCAGGACTTCATCATCGTGCACAGCCTGTTTATGCAATATACACACACTCAATATGATGTTCCTGGAGTTATAGAATATGTGATAGTATAGGTGAGAGACAGGCGATAGTATAGATGGTAGAGGACAGCAGATGAGGTATACTAGATAGAGTCACCTAGTGCAAGGATAGTTGATGATAGTCCCAAGCTAACAATCTATGCAGATGACAGGAATAGCTTAGATAGACATAGTCCTTGTACATGCAGATGACAGGAATAGCTTAGATAGAGATAGTCCTTGTATATGCAGATGACAGGAATAGCTTAGATAGAGATAGTCCTTGTATATGCAGATGACAGGAATAGCTTAGATAGAGATAGTCTTTGTATGTGCAGCAGATGATAGTGGAAGTATAGGTTTAGTAAGGAATCCCCTGTGGGGTACTTATCACTAGATAGTTAGCAGTAGCAAAGTCCAGTAGTAAGGAGTGATCCGGTAGCGAGATACGGGATCCGTAGCGAGGTTCCGGTTCAATACAGGCAAAAGGTAAAGCTGGAAGCTCCGGCAGCATAAGACAAGGTAAGGTGACCATCAAGGCATATAAGCATCAAAGCACATTGAACGAACACATGTGAGTGAAAGCTGGTGATTTAAATAGCTGTTCAGTCCGGCGCTCAGTGATGACATCAGCACTCTTAAAGGGAAACACACCTATATGCACTCCATCTACCTAGGTAGATGGAATGCACCCGGAAATGATGTGATAGGAGGCACTGCGAGTGCTAGGATCTTACAGTACCCCCCCCCCCCCCCGTAAGGCCGGCTCCGGAAGGCCTCTAAGGCTGGTTGTCGATACGAGAATCGGATAATACTGGTTGCCGATACGAGAATCGGATAAGACTGGTTGCCGATACGAGAATCGGATAAGACTGGTTGCCGATACGAGAATCGGATAAGACTGGTTGCCGATACGAGAATCGGATAATACTGGTTGCCGATACGAGAATCGGATAAGACTGGTTGCCGATATGAGAATCGGATAAGACTGGTTGCCGATACGAGAATCGGATAATACTGGTTGCCGATACAAGAATCGGCTAAGACTGGTTGCCGATGTGAGAATCGGAAAAAAAAAAACTAGTTGCCGATGTGAGAATCGGATAAGACTGGTTGCCGATATGAGAATCGGATAAGACTAGTTGCCGATGTGAGAATCGGATAAGACTGGTTGCCGATGTGAGAATCGGATAAGACTAGTTGCCGATGTGAGAATCGGATATGACTGGTTGCCGATATGAGAATCGGATAAGCTGGTTGCCGATATGAGAATCGGATAAGCTGGTAGCCGATATGAGAATCGGATAAGCTGGTTGCCGATATGAGAATCGGATAAGCTGGTTGCCGATATGAGAATCGGATCAGGCTTGTTGTTAGGGTGTCTGCTACATGAACCCCTCACTAGAATCGGACGCATAACCATCCGAAGTAGTCATAGCAACCAATGCTTCTTCAAACATCCTCAGATCCCCCCTACATACTACTGTGCCATTAGAAGCGCGTACGCAGTCAGGTGCAAGAATCTCAAAGTTTTCATTGGGAGCTATAAGTGTGCTTGTCAAAATAGGAGTATCCTCAGGAGGTGGTATAGGAGGTTTTTTAGAACGTGGTATCGAGTTCACTGGAGTTGAAGGAATATCTATTCCAATATTTGTCAAAGTCTGGGTGCCCTTTTTTGATATAGGACGGGGACAGGGCTGACAACAGCCTTGGTAATTTCCAGGCTGTTTTTCAGGGAAAACAGTCTGGATTCGCCTGGCCTCCATTGGGAGAGCCTTAGGCCTAGGGGGTCTGGTTGGGCAGAATGTAATGAAATGTCCCCCTTCTCCACAATAAAAACAAAGGCCACAGATTCTCCTGTGATCTTTTTTTTTTGTAAGGACAACTTAGTATGTACGGCACCAATCTCCATAGGCTCCTCGTCCATTTCTGTAGGATCAGGGTTCAAATGAGATGTGTCAGAGTGACAAGGCTGACTGTTTAAGGCAGGCTTGGACCATGACCAGGCAGGATCACCATATTCATTTGGTTTCCTTTTTTCCCTAGGTAGCCGGGGTCTGCGGTTACCTGGAGCAGGTTTAGGAGTAGATTTTTGGGAGGGGAGACACTGGGAGTGCATCGCAATTGCAAATGACTCCCAATTGTCTAGGATCGGACTTTTTTCTTGCAGTTTCTGGTATGCCCACGTTTTCATTTTGCCAAAAAGCAAATTAATGGCAGCATGCACTTTAATAAAGTCATTATGATAGGTCCTGGGCTTAAGGATAAATAGGAGCTCACAATCCATACGAAAAAAAAGAAAAGAGGAACGGGAACCATCAAACCTGTCTGGTAGAAAGACAAGAGGTTCTGGGGGTTGAGCGGCAGTAGGCTGTGAAATACGGTCTATCTGCTGTCTCAATGTCTGATTTCCTTCTTTTACTTCCGTAAGAGCAAGCATTAATCCATTTACTTGTTGTGTTAATTGCAATACTTGAGTGGACAATTCTGCTGAATCCATATTTTTCAGGTTCGTTCAATCTGTAACGTTCTCTGTAACGCTCATGCGTTTTTGGTTAGGGATGGATTTACAGCTGCAGAATTATCACACTCAGTAGCTTTGTAGAGATTCTGTTGAACAACATATCCAACTCTCAGGACTTCATCACCGTGCACAGCCTGTTTATGCAATATACACACACTCAATATGATGTTCCTGGAGTTATAGAATATGTGATAGTATAGGTGAGAGACAGGCGATAGTATAGATGGTAGAGGACAGCAGATGAGGTATACTAGATAGAGTCACCTAGTGCAAGGATAGTTGATGATAGTCCCAAGCTAACAATCTATGCATATGACAGGAATAGCTTAGATAGACATAGTCCTTGTACATGCAGATGACAGGAATAGCTTAGATAGAGATAGTCCTTGTATATGCAGATGACAGGAATAGCTTAGATAGAGATAGTCTTTGTATATGCAGCAGATGATAGTGGAAGTATAGGTTTAGTAAGGAATCCCCTGTGGGGTACTTATCACTAGATAGTTAGCAGTAGCAAAGACCAGTAGTAAGGAGTGATCCGGTAGCGAGATACGGGATCCGTAGCGAGGTTCCGGTTCAATACAGGCAAAAGGTAAAGCTGGAAGCTCCGGCAGCATAAGACAAGGTAAGGTGAACATCAAGGCATATAAGCATCAAAGCACACAGCAGGTAACAGAGCAGGTTGAACGAACACATGTGAGTGAAAGCTGGTGATTTAAATAGCTGTTCAGTCCGGCGCTCAGTGATGACATCAGCACTCTTAAAGGGAAACACACCTATATGCACTCCATCTACCTAGGTAGATGGAATGCACCCGGAAATGATGTGATAGGAGGCACTGCGAGTGCTAGGATCTTACAATTGTAGGGCATTTTAGGGTGAGGCTGCTGATTTTTAGGGTCAGTGTTCTACAATCGATATTGCTGTGTGGGGGGGGTTTGCAGTGACTGATCTTATCAATCCTTTTAGGGAGAGGCTGGAGATAAGCAGGTGTCAGTGGTCCACATCGATTTTGCTGTGTGTGAAGTGCAGTGAACACAATCTTTTTTGCCCAATGAGGAGGAGGGAAAGTCTTTTTCTATGAGTTGTGTTAATAGATAAATAACATCATAAAGTGCTCGTGCGAATAACTGTGCAACTGTGTATATAAATATAGTAAATATAACAGCATAAATATTATAAATAAACTCATATATGTGACATATCATATATCAAAAATAATTTTAAATATAAAGTTCATAACAATAAATATCTTCCAAACTGAATAAAGTGCAAGTCTCTTGTGCTACTATAAGTGCTCCGTGCTCAAGGTATATGGATAAAGTGCCGGTGCTCAGTCCTTGTGAGTTAGTGCTCCCCTCTCGGTCCCACACTCACCAGAAACAGAGAGTAATATCGCCTTAAAAACTGGTTGTATAAGGTAACCGCCTCTTATGGATCACCAACAGATATAAGCTGTAGATCTCCTGTGCCTCTATATCCAGGTAAATATCCAGGTGATGCTCCCCAGTGTCATGAAAAGAAAAGGGCCATCATCGTGCAGTATATTCTAAAAGGTTTATTTTTCACGCAATAAAAAGATACACTTACAAAACAAAAAGAATCAATCCGCCTTTAGCAAACCCACGGGACGCCAAACGAATGGCCGTGCGTTCCACCCGTGTAACCGGAAGCCGGAAACCGGAAGAGGTTGCAGCCGGAAATGACGTACTACGTGTTCGGACGGCTTGACGCGTTTCGCTCCGCCAATCAGAGCGTTCTCAAAAGCGAGGGCGTCACGAACACGTACTACTATATATATCATTCACAATTTCAAATTACCATAAACACCTGCGTCGGACCGGAAATGACGAAGACCGGAAATGGAACGCCGCCATCTTAGTTCACCCCATTTTGCCGACTGTCATACTCCATCTTAGTCCACCCGGAACCAAAGCCGTATATAGTGGAAATATGCAAAATATATATATATATATATGTGGCTAAGCCAACCCAGCCACGCATATGGTGTGTATAATATACTGAACGATAAACTAATTTGACCGTATCTATACTCAAAAATCAAAAATCAAAAAACGTCCAGTTCCGGTTCTCCTTCCTGATTGTCCCTATACATGTACATTACATACAGAAATAAATACAACACACCTACAATATATTAACAACACACAATAATAATGTTATATTGCACCATAATATCCTAGCAGCCTATCATATAGTTATTATCACCCATATGTCCATGTCGGACTCTAATTTGGATACTAATACAAACTTTATACAATACTCAGCCACATATGTCGCTGGCTCATAAATCAATTAATAATTATCCTGTGTAAATTCCACTTAAAGATCATAAAGTGATGTGTGCTGAGTTGGTGATCTACAAACTACAACTATATAAAGATATAAAAATGTAAATGTATAAAAATATATAAAATTAAAAATCATTTATAAAACAATTAATATCTAAATCTACATTAAGGCCTGAGGGGACCATGCTCTTAAGCTGTTGAATCCACCAAGTTTCATTTTGAGAAACAGCTCTCCTCATGTGTGTTCCTCTCCAATGTGCATTGATTTTATCTATGCCACAAAAAATTAATTTAGAGGGATCTTTGTTGTGAAAAAGTCTAAAATGGTTCGATAGATTGTGTTTGCGGAACCCCTTTTTAATGTTACAAATGTGTTCCCTCAGACGTATTCTAAGCTCCCTTGTGGTACGGCCCACGTACTGCAGGCCGCATTCACATTGTAACAAATATGTCACGTGAGTGCTGCTACAAGAAATAAATTCTTTTATTTCATATTCTTTTTTTGTGGTCCAGGATTCAAATTTCTTTATGCTCCTTCTTTTGTCCTTACGGCAGGTGGTGCAAGCCACACAGCGCCCGCATTTATAAAAACCTGTTCTATCCAGAAATGTAACTAATTTCTTTGGGGGGTTGGGAATACTCTTAACAATCCTATCTTTAAGAACAGGAGGCCTTCTGTAAATAAATGTAGGCTTATTAGGCAACATTTTTTTGAAAATAGGATCTCTCAGTAAGATGCTTCAATGCCCACCGAGGGGACAGAATTATTGGAGACCGAGAGGCCCCTACAGAGGCCCGTACAGGGGACACAACACACACCCCCCACAAGGAGGAGAGGTAAGAAGAGAGGATGCAGGGGAGGACAGAAGAAAAAGGAAAAGAGATGTATAGGCACGGGTATTTTTAACTTAAGTAAAAAGATTTTTAATGAGGAGGAATTAGAGATTTTAGATAAAGGATTAAAATATGCACCTCCTAAGCAGTTAAATAAATTCAAAGCTTTTATTGATTTACATAAGTTTGTTAGAGTTTTAAATATTAAAAAACATTTTTTTTAATAAACCAGTCACTAGCACTTTAGTAGAGGATGAATACATCCATAGTGGTTTAAGAAACAAGTCCACTTTTAACCCCAAGAACCCCAGAAACCAATGTCTAGAAGTCTTTAAATTGATGGTGGAACAGGATTTAGAGAATATATCAATACACCCCATAAAAGGTAGTAAAGTAATTAAGCAGAGCATAAAGAAATTGGAAAAAGACAATGACATAATTATAAGACCTGCGGACAAGGGGGGGGGGGGAATTGTGGTTATGGACAAAGAACATTACATTAAAGAGCTTAACCGTCTAGTTGAAGATAAAGAGACATATACCAAACTGAAAGGCGATCCAATTAAAAAATTGAAAGCGATGTTGACAAAGAAAATTAAGAAGGCACAAAAAGAAGGGATCCTTAACAAAAAAGAGGCCAGATATCTCATACCAGACCACCCAAAAAAACCTATTATTTATCAGAACCCGAAAATCCATAAAAATACAGTCAACCCACCGGGGCGCCCCATTATTAATGGGGTGGATTCAGTATACTCCAGGGTAGGAGAATATGTTGACTACCATCTCCAACCACTTGCACAAAAATGCCCGGCGTACCTAAGAGATAGTAAAGATCTGATTAATCGTATAGCAGACTTAAAGGTTACAGAAAACACTATTCTAGCTAGTATAGACGTTAATTCGTTATATACTAACATCAAGCAAAAAGATGCCAGCAAAGCTGTAGAATGGGCATTAAAATTGGATAATAAACTCCCGCAGAAACAAATAAATTTCATATTGGAAATCTTAAATATGGCCATGCAAAACAACTATTTTTGGCATGATGGCCAATATTATAATCAAACCAGAGGTGTAGCCATGGGGGCTAAATATGCCCCCACGGTTGCAAACCTCTTTATGAGTAAATGGGAATCAGAAACTATTTTTAAGAAACCCCATACCCCTCTCAAGATGTATGTTAGATACATCGACGATATTTTTATAATATGGGAGGGGTCACATAATTCTTTTATGGATTTTATCTCTGAAATAAACAACAATGGGTATGGGATTGGTTTTACTGAAAGTTTTAGCACTCAGGAAGTAAATTATCTAGATCTTACAATTTTAAAAATGGTGACAATCTTTTCACTAAAACTTATTTTAAGAGTACAGATCGTAATAGCTACATCCCAACCAGCAGTGGTCACCACCCTAAATGGATCTCAGCTGTGCCGAAAGGGCAACTGCTGAGGATAAAAATAAACTGTAATAGAGATAAAGATTTTAAGGAACAATCAGAAGTCCTAATTAAAAGGTTTGAAGAGAAAGGATATAAGAGAAAACATCTTGAGAAAATAAGAAATCAAGTGGGTGGCCTTGAGAGAAAAACATTACTGGCAGATAAACCCAAAACTGTGAATAATAGGAGTTTTGAAATTGCATTCTGCACTGAGTTCAATCAACAATATAAACAAGTGGAGAAAAGCATAAAGAAGCATTGGAGCATCTTACTGAGAGATCCTATTTTCAAAAAAATGTTGCCTAATAAGCCTACATTTATTTACAGAAGGCCTCCTGTTCTTAAAGATAGGATTGTTAAGAGTATTCCCAACCCCCCAAAGAAATTAGTTACATTTCTGGATAGAACAGGTTTTTATAAATGCGGGCGCTGTGTGGCTTGCACCACCTGCCGTAAGGACAAAAGAAGGAGCATAAAGAAATTTGAATCCTGGACCACAAAAAAAGAATATGAAATAAAAGAATTTATTTCTTGTAGCAGCACTCACGTGACATATTTGTTACAATGTGAATGCGGCCTGCAGTACGTGGGCCGTACCACAAGGGAGCTTAGAATACGTCTGAGGGAACACATTTGTAACATTAAAAAGGGGTTCCGCAAACACAATCTATCGAACCATTTTAGACTTTTTCACAACAAAGATCCCTCTAAATTAATTTTTTGTGGCATAGATAAAATCAATGCACATTGGAGAGGAACACACATGAGGAGAGCTGTTTCTCAAAATGAAACTTGGTGGATTCAACAGCTTAAGAGCATGGTCCCCTCAGGCCTTAATGTAGATTTAGATATTAATTGTTTTATAAATGATTTTTAATTTTATATATTTTTATACATTTACATTTTTATATCTTTATATAGTTGTAGTTTGTAGATCACCAACTCAGCACACATCACTTTATGATCTTTAAGTGGAATTTACACAGGATAATTATTAATTGATTTATGAGCCAGCGACATATGTGGCTGAGTATTGTATAAAGTTTGTATTAGTATCCAAATTAGAGTCCGACATGGACATATGGGTGATAATAACTATATGATAGGCTGCTAGGATATTATGGTGCAATATAACATTATTATTGTGTGTTGTTAATATATTGTAGGTGTGTTGTATTTATTTCTGTATGTAATGTACATGTATAGGGACAATCAGGAAGGAGAACCGGAACTGGACGTTTTTTGATTTTTGATTTTTGAGTATAGATATGGTCAAATTAGTTTATCGTTCAGTATATTATACACACCATATGCGTGGCTGGGTTGGCTTAGCCACATATATATATATATTTTGCATATTTCCACTATATACGGCTTTGGTTCCGGGTGGACTAAGATGGAGTATGACAGTCGGCAAAATGGGGTGAACTAAGATGGCGGCGTTCCATTTCCGGTCTTCGTCATTTCCGGTCCGACGCAGGTGTTTATGGTAATTTGAAATTGTGAATGATATATATAGTAGTACGTGTTCGTGACGCCCTCGCTTTTGAGAACGCTCTGATTGGCGGAGCGAAACGCGTCAAGCCGTCCGAACACGTAGTACGTCATTTCCGGCTGCAACCTCTTCCGGCTTCCGGCTTCCGGTTACACGGGTGGAACGCACGGCCATTCGTTTGGCGTCCCGTGGGTTTGCTAAAGGCGGATTGATTCTTTTTGTTTTGTAAGTGTATCTTTTTATTGCGTGAAAAATAAACCTTTTAGAATATACTGCACGATGATGGCCCTTTTCTTTTCATGACACTGGGGAGCATCACCTGGATATTTACCTGGATATAGAGGCACAGGAGATCTACAGCTTATATCTGTTGGTGATCCATAAGAGGCGGTTACCTTATACAACCAGTTTTTAAGGCGATATTACTCTCTGTTTCTGGTGAGTGTGGGACCGAGAGGGGAGCACTAACTCACAAGGACTGAGCACCGGCACTTTATCCATATACCTTGAGCACGGAGCACTTATAGTAGCACAAGAGACTTGCACTTTATTCAGTTTGGAAGATATTTATTGTTATGAACTTTATATTTAAAATTATTTTTGATATATGATATGTCACATATATGAGTTTATTTATAATATTTATGCTGTTATATTTACTATATTTATATACACAGTTGCACAGTTATTCGCACGAGCACTTTATGATGTTATTTATCTATTAACACAACTGATATTTATGTTTATGGTTTCGGTTTAAGCAGCGCAGGTACTTAGTTTTTTAGTATTGTTTGAAAGGTATCACCTTCTTTACCTAGCAGCAGCTTATGTATTTAATTTATTGATTTATTACTTAGTTATTATTTTTATTTATATTCACCGAACCGAGGTTTCCTAAGCGCAAGCCCCTCACACTCTACTTTTTCTATGAGTCACTGTGTGCAGCGTTTTTCCTTCAGTGCTGGGCTGTGCTGACTGTGATCATACACTGCTGTGTTCAGTGTTCACATGTGCTATTATTGAGAGATTTCAAAAGTTATACACTTTTTTCTATTCCACTATTCAATATACACCCTTGGGTTAAAAAAATTAAATTGTGGCATAGTCTGTACTAATCTAATTAAAAATTACAAACTTAAAAGGGGAATTTTTTTTTCCCTCCATAGCCTGCAGCAGAGCTGGTCCACATCGATTTTGCTGTGTGTGGGGTGCAGTGAAAACAATCTTTTTTGCCTACTGAGGAGGAGGGAGAAAAGCATTTTTCTATCAGTCACTGTGTGCAGCGTTTTTCTTTCAGTGCTGCTGTGCTGACTGTGATAATACACTGCTGTGTGTGTTCACATGTGCTATTATTGAGTGGTTTCAAAAATTATACACTTTTTTCTATTCCACTATTCAATATACAGCCTTGGGTTAAAAAAATTTAATTGTGGCATAGTCTGTACTAATCTAGTTAAAAATTACAAACTTAAAAGGGGATTTTTTTTTCCCCTCCATAGCCTGCAGCAGAGCTGAATGATATAAGACACTGCTGTTCACATGTGCTATTGATAAATCACACCAATTTTATATCATATTTTCTATTCCGCTATTCAATAAAAACCTTTGGGTATAAACAATTAAATTGCGGGATAGTCTGTGTTGGTACGTGTGAGATACACCTTTCCAATTTTTGGGGTTCATCTCATACTGCCGAGGATTTGAGGGTGCTGCCTGTTCCGTACTCCTCCTACTCCTCATCCTGCCTTTAGGGGTACAAAAAATAGTAATTGGGGCCTAGTCTGGTTCTGTACGTGTGAGATACATACATTTTTTTTGATAATATTTTTTATTCCGCTATTCAATAAAAACCTTTGGGTATAAACAATTAAATTGCGGGATAGTCTGTGTTGGTACATGTGAGATACACCTTTCCAATTTTTGGGGTTTATCTCATACTTCTGAAGATTTGAGGGTGCTGCCTGTTCTGAAATCCATCTACTTGGGGGTACAAAAAATAGTAATTGGGGCCTAGTCTGGTTCTGTACGTGTGAGATACATACACTTTTTTTGATAATATTTTCTATTCCACTATTCAATAAAAACCTTTGGGTATAAACGATTCAATTGAGGGATAGTCTGTGTCGGTACGTGTGAGATACATACACCTTTTGATATCATATTTTCTATTCCGCTATTCAATCTACACCTTTGGGTAAAAACAATTAAATTGCGGGATAGTCTGTGTTGGTACGTGTGAGATACACCTTTCCAATTTTTGGGGTTCATCTCATACTGCCGAGGATTTGAGGGTGCTGCCTGTTCCGTACTCCTCCTACTCCTCATCCTGCCTTTAGGGGTACAAAAAATAGTAATTGGGGCCTAGTTGGGGATAGTCTGTGTTGGTACGTGTGAGGATTGCCGAGGATTTGAGGGTGCTTAAGTCTGCCTCCTGCCTGTTCCGAACTCCTCCTACTCCTCATCCTGCCTTTAGGGTACAAAAAAATTGTAATTGGGGTAATTGTGTTTGTATGTGTGAGATACACCGTTTTGTAAAATTTGCCTATTCCACTATTCAATATACACCCTGCTTGAGTGTAAAAAATTAAATTGCGGGATAGTCTGTATCGGTACATGTGAGATACACCTTTTTAAATTTGTTTGGTGCATCTCCTTTTACCGCCGAGGATTGCAGGGCGCTTCAGTTTGCCTCCTGTTCCCAACTCCTCCTACTCTTCTTCCTCATCCTGCCTTTAGGGTACAAAAAATTGTAATCGGGGCCTAGTTTGTGTTTGTACGTGTGAGATACACAGTTTTGTAAAATTTGTCCTATTCCGCTATTCAATATACACCCTGTTTGAGTGTAAAAAATGTAATTGCGGGATAGTCTGTATCGGTACATGTGAGATACACCTTTTTAAATTTGTTTGGCGCATCTCCTTCTACCGCCGAGGATTGCAGGGCGCTTCAGTTTGCCTCCTGTTCCCAACTCCTCCTACTCCTCTTCCTCATCCCGCCTTTAGGGTACAAAAAATTGTAATTGGGGCCTAGTCTGTGTTTGTACGTGTGAGATACACAGTTTTTTATACTTTTTCCTATTCCGCTATTCAATATACACCCTTTTGGGGTAAAAAACATCATATTGCCGCATAGTTTGCATATTTGACTGTGAGATACACCCGTACGATTCAATAAACACCTTTCTAGGGCAAGATCATAAATTGCAGAAATATGAGGAGACCGTCAAATAGGGGCCGTGGCCTGGGTCGTGGTGCTGCTGGTAGAGCTCCTGTTGCAAGGAGAGGACGTGGTCGATCTGTGCCAGCTACACGCACAAGTGAAACACCTTCCTCAAGTGTTAGTAGGCGACAGAACCTGCATCAGTATTTGGTAGGGCATCATACGCCTCTAGAAGTGATGATGCCAGAACACGTAGAGGCGATAGTAGATTGGTTTGCTGCTGACAGTGCCTCCAGTTCCTTCACATTGTCTCCCACCCAGTCTACTGCAGAAAGGTCAGAGTTGGCACCTGCAGCCGATGTCCAACCGTCTTTCACCTCACCCCCTTGCAAATCAGGCAGTCTGAGCCCCAAGCCACACAGCAGTCTCTTCTTCTTTTTGATGACTCTGTCAGCAGGGTTTCCCAGGGCCATCCACCTATCCCTGCCCCAGAAGTGGAAGAGATTGAGTGCAGCGATGCCCAACCACTTATTTCTCAAGATGAGTACATGCAAGGACCATCGCAGCACGTCTCCGATGATGACGAAACGCAGGTGCCAACTGCTGCGGTGTTCAGAATTGTGGAGAACGACAAGGAGGGCAGGGGTGAAGTGGTGGAAGATGATGTGGAGGACGATGAGGTCCTCGACCCCACATGGAATGAAGGTCATGCAGGTGACCTGAGTAGTTTGGAGGAAGAGGCGGTGGTTGCACAGAGCCACCAGCACAGCAGAAGAGGGAGCAGGGTGCAGAAGCAGAGCGGCCGTGCCCTAGACACTACGCCGGCTACTGCCCAATGCAGCAAGGGAACGAGTGCAGCAAAGCCAGCTCAAAGGAGTTCTCTAGCGTGGAAGTTCTTTAGAAAATGTGCTGATGACAGGACACAAGTGGTTTGCACCCTTTGCAATCAGAGCCTGAAGCGAGGCATAAACCTTCTCAACCTGAGCACAACCTGCATGATCAGGCATCTATGTGCAAAGCACGAGCTGCAGTGGAGTAGACACCTTCAAAACCAAGAAACGTCTCTGGCTCATCCTGCTTCCTCTTCTGCTGCAGTCTCGGCCACTCCAGCCACATCTGTAGTGATACCGGCACCTGCCACCCCGCAAACAGACGATCTGTCAGCAACACCACCACCTGGGTCACCAACCATCTCCACAATGTCCCGTGGAAGCGTTCAGCTTTCCATCTCCCAAACACTTGAGAGGAAGAGGAAGTACCCCCCTACCCACCCGCGATCCCTGGCCCTGAATGCCAGCATTTCAAACTTCTTGGCCTTTGAAATGCTGTCATTCCGTCTGGTGGAGACGCACAGTTTTAAAAACCTTATGTCGGTGGCTGTCCCACAGTACGTTGTGCCCAGCCGCCACTACTTTTCCAGGCAAGCCATCCCTTCCCTGCACAACCAAGTGGGAGAAAAAATCAGGTGTTCACTGCGCAACGCCATCTGTGGCAAGGTCCACCTAACTACCGATACGTGGACCAGTAAGCACGGTCAGGGGCGTTATATCTCCCTAACGGCACACTGGGTAAATGCAGTGGCGGATGGGCCTGAGGCGGATAGCAATTTGGCGCATGTCCTTCCACCACCGAGGATTGCAGGGCGCTTCAGTTTGCCTCCTGTTCCTAACTCCTCCTACTCCGCTTCCTCATCCTCTACCGCCTCCTCATCCGGACAGCGTAACACCTTCACCACCAACTTCAGCACGGCCAGGGGTAAACGACAGCAGGCAGTTTTAAAACTTGCCTATTTGGGGGAAAAACCACACACCGCGCAGGAGTTGTGGAGGAGCATGGAACAGCAGACAAATGAGTGGTTGCTGCCAGCGAGCCTCAAGCCCGGCCTGGTGGTGTGCGATAACGGGCAAAATCTCATAGCAGCTCTGGGCCTAGCAGATTTGACGCACATCCCTTGCCTGGCGCATGTGCTGAATTTGGTGGTGCAGAGGTTCCTTAAAAACTACCCCGATATGTCAGAGCTGCTGCAGAAAGTGCGGGCCGTCTGTGCACACTTTCGGCATTCTCACCCTGCTGCTGCTCGCCTGTCAGCGCTGCAGCGTAACTTCGGCCTTCCCGCTCACCGCCTCATATGTGACATGCCCACAAGGTGGAACTCCACCTTGCACATGCTAGAAAGACTGTGCGAGCAGCAGCAGGCCATAGTGGAGTTTCAGCTGCAGCACGCACACGTGAGTCGCTCTGCGGAACAGCACCACTTCACCACCAATAACTGGGCCTCCATTCGAGACCTGTGTGCCTTGTTGAGCTGTTTTGAGTACTCCACCAACATGGCCAGTGCTGATGACGCTGTTGTCAGCTTAACTATCCCACTTCTATGCCTCCTTGAAAAAACAATTTGGGCGATGATGGAAGAGGATGTGGCACAGGATGAGGAGGAGGAGGAGGATGAAGAGGTAACATTTCCAAGGCTTTCAGGGCAGTCATTCACAAGGGGCTCCGAGGGTGGGTTCCTGCACACACAAACGCCAGGGACACAATTGTCCAGCAGGGGCACAGTTCTGGAGGATGAGGAGGAGGAGCTGTAGGAGGAGATGGAACCATATTCACAGCAGAGTGGCACCCAGGCCAGCTCATGGCCATCACTGGTGCATGGCTGGGGGGATACAGAGGACACAGACGATACACCTCCCACAGAGGACAGCCTTTCGTTGCCTCTGGGCAGCCTGGCACACATGAGCGATTACATGCTGCAGTGTCTCCACAACGACCGCCGAGTTGCCCACATTCTAACTTGTGCTGATTACTGGGTGGCCACGCTGCTGGATCCCCATTACAAGGACAAAGTACCGTCCTTAATTCATTCACTGGAGCGCGATCGCAAGATGCGTGAGTACAAGCGCACGCTGGTAGACGCGATGCTGCTGTCATTCCCACCTGACAGCGGGGCCACAGTGGAAGCACAAGGCAGAGGAGGAGGAAGAGGTCGCCAACGCAACCAGGGCACCGCCAGCACCTCAGAAGGCAGGGTTAGCATGGCCGAAATGTGGAAAAGCTTTGTCAGCACGCCACAACAAACAGCAGCACCAGCAGCTCATATGGAACGTCTTAGCAGGAGGCAGCATTTCACCAACATGGTGGAGCAGTATGTGTGCACATGCCTAGACGTACTGAATGACGGGTCTGCCCCCTTCAACTTCTGGGTCTCCAAGTTGGGCACATGGCCTGAGCTTGCCCTTTACGCCTTGGAGGTGCTGGCGTGCCCTGCAGCCAGTGTATTATCTGAACGGTATTTAGCACGGCTGGGGGCGTTATCACAGACAAGCGCAGCCGCCTGTCCAGAGACAATGTGGACAAGCTCACGTTCATTAAAATGAACCAGGCATGGATCCCACAGGACTTTTCCGTACCTTGTGCAGAATAGCGATGGATACCGACCTTACCCAGCCATTGTTCTATTTTTGCTCTTTCTCACTCTTTTGGGGTGTACCCTCATTTAAAATTTCTGAAAAAAAGCAGTGTTGGCTACCTCATCCTCCTCAGGGCCAGATTAACATAGGGGCTATTGGAGCTGCAGCTCCAGGCCCCTACCTTAATATAGGCCCCAGGTTGGCCATATTCACTGTTACCACTCTTCTGTCACTTGTAAACACAGTAGTCTGGCTTCTATGCTCGCTTCCCCAGGCAGCTCCCTCAGAACCTCCCCACACAGCACGAAGGCCGGACAAGGAGGGACAGTTGCCGATGCATGGATGTGTTTATGGGCTTCAGAGACAGCATATCATGTTGAATTAGGCATGCATGGCTGCACCCTTCCTCCTCTGGGTGCATGCCAAGGCACGGCCCTTAAGGCCCTTCTAAATCCTCAGCACCAAGCCCATGATGCTCTTAATCTGGCCCTGGTCCTTCTCCACCGCCGCTTCCACCTACACCGCCCATAGGTGTGCGCAGTCTATTGCATTAGAGTGTGCACCCCTAAGTTTAAATACACATGCATGTGTTTGCCTACATGTACATGGCCCCAATACATTACTCTCCCTGCTGGCAAAGTGAAATAGAGCAGAGCAGGTCCAAGGGAGATCTTTCCCATCTCCTCACTGGCAAACAGAGCGATAATGCTATGTGCCCTAGGTGATTGGGTGTGCCCAGGTACACCCGGCACACCCTGTGCGCACGCCTATGACACCGCCACATCCACCACCACCTCAACCTCCCTCCTACTCCATATGGGCCTCGTCCTTCAGAGATGAAGAACATTGTTTTATTTTTCTGTTTTTTTTTTTTTTTTTTTTTTTTAAGTTATTTCCCTATCCACATTTGTTTGCAGAGCACTTGCCATGCTCTTAACTACGTTTTGCTGCCATTTCAGCACTCTAGCCCTTTCCATTGGTGTTTTAGAGCCATTTTAGTGCTTGAAAGTTCGGGTCCCCATTGACTTCAATGGGGTTCGGTGTCCGGGAAAAGTTCGGCAAAAGTCCGGGACATGGACCCAGACTTTTTTTTTAAGTTCGGCCGAACCCGCCGAACACGGACATCCAGGTGTCCGCTCAACTCTAGTCTTTGGTAAAAAAAAATCCTGATAAGTGTATGAAAATAGGTTTGTGTGAAAGTTATAGAGCCCACAAGCTAGGCTAAGTATCATCGAAAATTGATCAGTCCTGATGTACTGACTACCTATCTAATTTCTTCATGCCCTAAAATGTCAGGAGAGTACAAATACCCCACAAATTACCCCTTTTTGTAAAGAGAACAGTCCAAGGTATTTAGTAAGAGGCATAGTTAGTTTTTTGAAGTTGCAATTTTTTGGCCACAATAGTTTTGATAATGAAGATTTTTTTTTCACAAAAATGTTATATTAGCAAGGTATTTCACACACATGGCATACATAAACTTACAAATACACCCCAAAATATATTCTGCTACTCCTCCTGAGTATGGCGATACCACATGTGTGAGACTTTTCCACAGCCTGGCCACAAACAGAGGCCCAACATTCAAGTAGCAATGTCAGGCGTTCGAAAGCCATAAATTACACATTTCATTTCCTGAGTACCTATCACATTTCTTAAGGCCCTGGAGCACCAGGACAATGGAATTACGAACAAAATGACCCCATTTTGGAAATAAAACACCCCAATGTATACTCTATGAGGCATAATAAGTCTTTTGAAGATGTCATTTTTTTCCACAAGTTTTTGGAAAATGTGGAAAAAAATAAAAACGTATTTTTTTTTACACAGCTGTCAATTTATAAGATATTTCTAATACATAGCATGTACATAGCAAAAATTACACCCCAAAAGGCATTCTGATACTCCTCCTGAGTATGGTGATACCACATGTGTGACGGAATCCGGACACCAACGACTGGGTATCTCCGCCAGTAACCTGCTTCCTAAGCTCTGGAACACGGGATCCGTGATTCTGGCTATAGTTACCCCAAGAACTAGACAGTACAAGTTTTGGAGTGAAACCAGAATGAACTGTTTATTAAAACCAACTCAAAGACTTTTATACATTGGAGAAGTATGTCATTGGCCAGTCAAATCTTTACACAAAATATCACACAATAGCTACGATAACGAGGTAGGGCTGACCATGATATCATTAACATACCAATTAACTGAGCACTTAAAATCAGCCTAGGCAGAATGCACAGAATGCCAGCAGGCAAACAATAGATGACACAAACACCTGAACATTCAGGAATATCATTCAAGGCCAGACACACCGGCATCGAGATCCCAAAGAACAATAGACAGCATTAAAGTGTAACACCCCCCCCCAGCAAGAGTCTGATTAGTGCAGAGCTGGCCTGACTAGGGTTTTTGGTCACCCTGTGCCCCTTACAGACACAGGGTGATTTACACATAAGAGGGACTGGGGATGCTGGACAAGGGGTCTCCCAACCTCCCTAAAGCAATTGGGGTTCCACAAGCCCCCCAACCAAAGTGTCTCACGTCACAACATGTGTGAGACTTTTCCACAGCCTGGCCACATATAGACACCCAACATTCAAGTAGCACCGTCAGGCGCTCTAAAGGCATAAATTACACATTTCATTTCCTGAATACCTCTCACATTTTTGAAGGCCATGGAGCCCCAGGACAATGGAATTACCCACAAAATTACCCCATTTTGAAAAGAAAACACCCCAATGTTTATTCTATGAGGCATAATGAGTCTTTTGAGCATGTCCTTTTTTCCACAATTTTTTGGAAAATGTGGAAAGAGAATGAAAACCTATTTTTTTTTACACAAAGTTGTCAATTTCTAAAATATTTCTCACACATAGCATGTACATACCAAGAAAGACACCCTAAAATGTATTCTGCTACTCCTCCTGAGTGTGGCAATACCACATGTGTGAGACTTTTCCACAGTCTGGCCACATACAGAGGCCCAACATCCAAGAAGCACCTACAGGCTTCTATCACATAGCATGTACATATCAAGAATTACACCCCAAAATACATTCTGCTGATCAAACGGTAAAACAAATGATTTCCTGTGGTTTTAGCAGGCATGAATACTGTCCCAGCACAAGAAAAAGCATTGGTCCAGACAGCCAATGGAGATGTTCAGGAATTTTCCAGGCAGCAGGCAGGGATATGCCAAAGTATTGGTCCTGGCAGTAGTTCAGTTAGCAGGAGTTGTTGCGCTGCTGGTGGATGCCTCAGGATGTGTTGCCCTGTTGGTGGAAGCCTGCGCCTGCTCAAATCTCCTGAGCCTCTTTGTTAGGATTCTGTCATCCTCCATTTCCATTTCAGAGCCACTGCTTTGTACTGGCTCATACTCGCTATCCGAGTCTGACGGAGAGAGTTCCCCGCTACTCTCATCCAACATATTCTGGAGAATATGGAGAGCCTCCTCGCAGCTATAAAAATTTTTAGCCATGTGGACAGATGTGCACAGATGATTTCTGGGACGGATGTGGGACAGATGTTCACTGGGACAGGTGTGGAAGATCACGGACATATGTGTCAGATCGCAGACAGGTGTGGCAGATCACAGACAGGTGACGATGTGTGCCAGTTGTGTGTGGGCAGATGTGCCCTGGATGATCACAGACAGATGTGCACCTGATGATCACTGACAGATGTGTCAGATCAGACAGGTGCGGCAGATCACAGACAGGTGACGATGTGTGCCAGATGTGTGTGGACATATGTGCGCTAGCTGATCATAGACAGTTGTGCGCTGGATGATCACGGACAGATGTGTGCTGGATGATCACAGACAGATGTGCACTGGATGAACACGGACACATGTGCGCCTGATGATCACGGACAGACGTTTATATTGGTGTTGGGGACACTGTGTTTTGGGAACACTGTGTTTTTGGGACACTGTGTTTTGGGGACACTAGCAGGGTGATCAGTGTGTAATTAGCAAAAAAAAAATGCTTCAAACTCACTGATCCCCTGGCTGCAGCACAGATTGTCTCTTCTCCTCACTGACAGGATCTGTATGAGGAGAAGAAGAGATCAAAGCCGGTACAACGGCTGTATTTACATTACATGACAGCTGTGATTGGACACAGCTGTCATGTGATCAGGAGGGCCAATCACAGGGCGCTCCTGCCACAACTTGTTGCTATGGGCCTGATTCATAGTACGGCGAATTGGTGTTTCAGCGGGATTTTGCGAACCGGCGATTATTTAAGTCTGAAATTGGTATTCAAAGAACGGCGGGCGGAAAATTGCGCCTAGTGTGAGATTCATTAAGATGCAATATGGTCAGAGCGCGACTTAAAACCACGCCAGCTAAAAGCTCGACTAAAGTTTAGCCAAATTTTCCCCTGTACCCCCAAAAATCCCAAATCACTGTGGAAGGTGTGGAAGTCAATTTGGAGATGACTTGCGTTTAAAAAATGTCAAAAACTGACTTAGAAAGAGAGATATCTGCGAAAGTGTAGAAAGGTTAAACAGCTCCTCCAGCCCCGAGCTGCGAACGCGCGAATGTGCGCATGCGCAACGCCAAATAGGCTCAAAAAATTTCGCCAGCGCGATTTTGGGTCAATTTTTTTTTGAATACCGATTGGAAATCCGCTGTCTCGCCCATAGAAAATGGCAAAAACCGGCGGAATTGGAAAAACATGCACACTTCCAACAAGGGATCCCTTAGTAAACACCATCACATTCCATACACCTTTCCTGCTAACTCAGAAATCATAACAGTCAAATCTACAGTGTTTATATAGAACCTCCACATTATCTGAAAAAACCCACAAAATATTACATTGGGGAATGGGTCGTAGATGTAAAACATATTTCAAAGAAAGATTATTAGCATTTCACACATATCAAGGAAATGTCACAATTTTGACAATATTTTATGTGTTTCAAAAGAATGTTTTTCTAAATATATTGCAAATACTACCTTTTCTTCCATATGGGTATGGCCAAGTGTTACCATTTTACTACACATTTAACTGAAGGTATATATATATATCCCTTATACTTGGCTAATTAGCAAAGTATGCCCAACAAACAAATAGAGCTTTAGCTCACAATATTGCTACATATTGACTGGCATCTTTTGTATTTTGTTCATGTCTTTAGATTAAAAGTTTGCTGATACACATGCCTTTTTCAAACATGAACAAAATTAAGGCCCCTTTCACACATGCTGTCCGTTTGTCCGTTTTTCATCCATCCGTTGACGGATGAAAAACGGACATCAATGCATCTCTATGTAAAAACGGATGACAACTGATGATCATCAGTTAACATCCGTTTTCATCCACTTCCGTCAATGTCCGTTTTTTTGAACGGATGAATGCCCTATTTTTTATCCTTTAAAAAAACGGATCGGACGAAAAACGGATGACAACGGATGAAAAACGGATGTCAACTGACGACAACGGATGACAACGGATGAAAAACTGATGTCAACTGATGACAACGGATGAAAAACGGACGACAACGGATGAAAAACTGATGAAAAATGGATAACAACTGATGAAAAACGGATGAAAAACGGATAACAACTGACGAAAAACGGATGAAAAACTGATGACAACTGACGAAAAACGGATGAAAAACTGATACATTTGACGTGACTGAACTGATGAACTGAACGGACTGTATGTGTGAAAGGGGCCTTATGATGTCAACATTTGGAGGATTGGAGATATCCAAGCGTTGCCCATACAGAGGGCTCCTTCCGGATTCGAACTTACAAACCTACAGCAGGAAGGCAGACTCCCTAATCATTGTGCTATTTCTCAGTGAGCGTTGGGTGTTTTCCTCATGCCGTCAAAATGCTCACATGGGAACAAGGGCCATTGAACTGAATAGGATTGGATTTTTTGCCTGTTTTGGGAGTTGATCCTTGAGCTGTACAAATCCCCCTCAAACGCCCCCAAACGGGCTACGTTCACATGTAGGTGTTTGTGGTCTGTTTTTGGGACTTTTTTAGGTGATTTCATATAACAATGCCTGCCCAAAAAATGCATGTCAAAACGCCTGTGAAAACGCCAGCCAAAACGCCCATAAGAACGCCTGATATAATTGCCACGCCAAATTTAGGGATGTTCATGAGTGATGAGTCAGATTGTTGGCTTACATATCTGGTCAATCGTCACAATCTCACTTCCCAAATCCCAAAAGGTGTGTTTCAATTGTTTCCCTAAATATATATTTCTCTCTCTCTCGCTCTCTCATGTAATTGTATATATATGTATGTGTTCCTGTATCTAAACATTCTAAATAATGACTAGCAAACTTGAAGAGAGAATTTTATCAATTCACATATATACACACCTACATACATACATGGATTTGGGCAGTTTAGGTCTCTCTCCTCCTCCTCATTTCTATTTCCCTTGTTTTGGCAACTGAGCATGCTCCAAAACACACAGGACACACACAGTTAATTTTTTGACTGGGCGTTACCATTCTGGGTGTGTGTTTGCTTTGATTATATATAGCTCACTCAGACATCAGGAAAGATTTGACCTACGAAGAGGTCCAATATATTTGTGTGTCACATGCTTTATGGTTAACATTTGTGGCCCTTTGTTATTTATGGAGGTGAGATTTGGCTGTGTTGTGTGTTGACTCTCTGTAAGTATTTATTGCTGTTAACATAATTCTGTCAAACTGCACATGCATCTGTTGATTATGGGCTCTTTGTCGATGTATATGGTCTAAATGTTGTACAAAGGTTGTTTTTGTTTGAAAAATACAAATCTGTGGCTTCAATGGGATACTGTGGAGACTGTGCCAAAAATATGTCATGTGAAATGTTTGAGCTGTGTATTTGTGTAATAAACAGCATGTTTCCAATCTTTTTTTCAAATGTCTTCATGTGTCTAAATAAAGTTTTCTGGTGTCCACAAATGTATGTATTTGTATTTCTTTTTCTAAGTTAAATATGCTTAATGGTTGTGTATGTTGACTATTGTTCGCGAATTCGCTAATATACAAACCCGCGTTCTCACATTTATACATGAAACCGGAAACGAAACTTTTGGTGCGTGCACACGTTTCCGGAAATTGTCCAGGCCCTCTCGCAAGTGTGTGCATCATGGCTCCTGCGCTCTATACTGCCGAAATAGTGGCATTTGTGTGTAAGGTAAGGAGGGGGTGTGAATGTGCGGGGTGCGGGATGGTGGCTGGGGGGCTGGGTGGGTCGCTTATCTAGCGGGTGTGCAAGAAACTTTTGGTCTGCTGATCTGCGCATGCACTTTCTGCCTATTAGACGTGATCTAGAAGCTTCCTGTTATAGAAACTTCCTAGATGTGAACCTGTTCCCTACACATATATGTGTATATGTATGTATGTATGTATGTGTGTATATATGTCTTTGTGTATATATATATATATATACACACACACACACACACACACACACACACACACACACACACACACACACACAATATATATTATAGAAAATATATATATTAGAGACAATATATATATATATACACTATGTATATATTATATACAATATATATACATTATCTACAATATATATACATTATATAATATGTTATATACCATATATTAGTGTATATAATAGGGAACAGGTTCACATCTCTGAACTTTCTATATAGATATAGATAGGCATACCCTGCTTTAAGTACACTCACTTTATATACAATCGTGAGTAAGGACACAGCTTGTTCAGCTTGCCATGACACTGCTCACAAACCATAAGTGACAGGGATAACAAACTTAGGGAGCAACGAGAAGCTACCCAGGTACCCAGGACTACACCATATCCATTTTGTGGCTGGCCAGCTTGCCTAGGTAATCTATCATGTCATAGTCCTGGATCCCCTTAACATGCTCCCACATGGTTTGGGAGCAAGGCCATGTCAATGTGGCCAAAATTTACAATGGAGCTGGTGTATTTTCATGCATTGAGAAAAGAAAAAAGGGATTGCTTCACTTTAAGTACATTTTCAGTTTACATACATGCCCTGGTCCCATTGTGTACTTAAAGTGGGCTATGCCTGTATATAGATAGATTTGATTAGTTTCAACTTTTACACAAAATGAAACACAATTATCTGTGACAAATTGCTCTAACGCTTTGGAATCTGTCTAGATAAAGACAAATGTATTGACCCTTTTCATATATGCAAGATTAGAAACATTATATTCCCTAAATACATAATGCCAAAAATTATTGCCTTACATACATCCATACACACTGCAAGCTCTGCACCGTTTGTCTTGTTGGAGACTCGCCATCATAAGCTGGATCTGCACACAGCAGCTAATTGGTTCACCTGAGATGGAATCAGTGATCCCAAAAATCTGGAATGGTCATGTCTTCAAAGGATTGCCTTGAACAAATCACCTCTAAAAGAAACACATGAGTGTATAATCACTTGTCTCAATGGATCACATTCCCAACACACCCATCTCACACTGCCATATGATAATGAATGGGGGTGTCCATTGCAAGTTAAATACACCCCCAGATCCCATTGCTTTGTTAATTTACAGATCTAACTGGAATCTGATGGCACTGCTGTGAACCACTATGCCATCAAATTCTGCTGGGGACCTTTAAAAAGGATTATGTGTGATTGTGTGGATAATTATGCCACCTTAAATTCGCATCTCCCACATACCATGTGCAACTCTTGCAGGAATTGCGATTTAAGGATAATTCAGCACAGCATAATGAACAGACACATTGAGGAGTGTAGGAGCACACCGTCAGATTACCCGATCACACTATGGGGTTTTAACTCCTCCATAATTTTGCCACTTTGGAAACCAAGTGCTTACTTTATGTATACTTTTTAGATGGAACTCCAATTTCTAATAGGGTGATATCATTGCATGAGATTTCCCCTCACTTCCTGTCTTAGTGTCACCAAGACAGGAAGTGAGGGGAATATCACTGTGGGGAAATAGCTTGCAATTGTTGCCTTATAATGTCCATAGTATATATAAAAGGAAAGAATTGCTGGCTATATCCCCACGGGAGATTCCCTCACTTCCTGTCCTGGTGACACCAAGACAGGAAGTGAGGGGAAATCTCCTGCAATGATATAACACTGTTACATGTTCTAGTTATGTAGCAAACTTAAGAATATACAAAGCAAACATCTTTTTTTTCCCATTTTGGCAAAATCATGGATTAATTAAAAAACTATCTTTGTTTGTCCCGTGGCTTGCAGGAAAAACATTTTGCCTTGATTCCACCATCAACACAGACAGGGGAAACCCTCCTGCGGAGCCATTGTGTTCTCCCGGTGCTGCCCCTGCCAGGAAAACACACTGATTATTGCTAGTGGCTACAAGTGATGCTAGCGATAAGTGTGTGTAAAATCTGACAGACTGGTTGTACGTTGTCCTCCAGGTGATCGACCAATCAACTTGGGTACCTTCAGCCTGGCCATACATAGTTTAAATCTGCATCTCAAATGAAGCAATCCCATTTACATATAACACTCCATAAAGGAGAATGGAGGGGCTTATCAGGTCTGCGTCAAAAATTAACAGCCACACCCAATCAGACAGCTCATGTTAAAAGGGACCTGAAAAGCAATCTGCATGGCTTGCTTTTCCAAGCATTGGCTAGTTTAGTGAGCCTGGACTAATAACAGTCACTGTAATGCTACCCATACTGCTGTCCTTTTAACATGGTGACAAAAGTTGATACCTATGCTACATGTGTGTAAAGTTACTTTCACCCTACTAAATGGACAGCAATAAGGTTGTAAATACAGTGACTGCCTGTCCCCCCCTGATGGCGGCCCTGGGTGTGTCATGAAAGGCCAATTGAGAAAATGGCTATATCATGTAGAGGAAATCACCAGTGTGGGGCAACCTATGTCATGGAGGTAGATTTGGACATCGATGTATATGTATCACCAGAAATGGAATTCTTTGTTCTACAATATCTCAAAGACGACCTAGCATGTTATTTGAAGACTGTACTATTTTGGACATACTTGGACTCAAACATACACTGCTCTTTCCACAGCTCCTCCTCCTCTGGGGGTATGATAACATTAATATGCATCTTCACCAAAAGCACAAGATGATGTGTCGTGTCCGGATGAGGCTGCAGCGGAGATTCCAGTTCCAGGCTGAGATGGTGGATCTGCAGCGGGCCTGGAGTGATGCCAAAAGGCGCTCACCCAGGCTCCTGCTAAAGGCTGTGGAGCAAATCTCCGGTAAGTAAAAATATACATTACATGTGACCAGATAGGTTACAATTTTTTGGGTAGGTGGACATGTGTTTAGCTATGCAACAACACTAATACCAACACCCCCCCTCCCTCTCCCTCCTACCTTTCCTACCTCCATCAAGTGTCTCTTCACAACCTTTAATACTACTATGTACATTCGTATTTTTTATGTTTATTTTTTTTCTTCTGCTTCTAGCCAAAGCGGACGGCCGGCACCCTCTTGTGCTTTTGGTGAAGAAGGGGAGGAGGAGGACGGCCACACTCCAATATGCCTTCCGAGACAGCGAGCCATTTCAGCAGCTGCAAATTGTGGATCGTAAGTAGAAAATAAAAATGGTAGAAATTTAAAATCTCTAATCACATTTTACAGAGCCCCCTTTACATCGGATACAAAAGGGGTGCAGCGCTACAGTAGAAAATATGAACTCAGACTGTATAATTGTGAAAAAGTCCTGACTGAACAATTAAATCACAAATACTGTGCAAGCTAAAAATAAAGAAGAGTCCTTTAAATGTCACAAATCCAAGCCATAAGATCAAGGAAAACCCGTGCTATAAAGGATGAAACAGATGCACCTCTTCATAAGTGACTCCATCACCAGAGTGTGTGCTAGCCTCTCACCTCAATTCTCAGACCTCTAGGGTCATAGCGCAGTGTGTTTTCAAACACCTGATGGGCTCCCAATCTGCTCAGCTTTGCCTCCAACCTCCAACCTCAGACCGATCATAGAGTAAGAGATTCCATCATAGAGGAGGGGACAAAAGGACATCTAGTGCTCTCCGTATATATAACAGTTTATTAAATAATAAAAGATATTGCACTTACAAGCATGGCACTATCCTAGTGCAAAACGAACAGCATAAGTATAAAACAGCACAGGTCTGAGGTTTAAGGTTGGAGGCAAAGCTGAGCAGATTGGGAGCCCATCAGGTGTTTGAAAACACACTGCGCTATGACCCTAGAGGTCTGAGAATTGAGGTGAGAGGCTAGCACACACTCTGGTGATGGAGTCACTTATGAAGAGGTGCATCTGTTTCATCCTTTATAGCACGGGTTTTCCTTGATCTTATGGCTTGGATTTGTGACATTTAAAGGACTCTTCTTTATTTTTAGCTTGCACAGTATTTGTGATTTAATTGTTCAGTCAGGACTTTTTCACAATTATACAGTCTGAGTTCATATTTTCTACTGTAGCGCTGCACCCCTTTTGTATTTTATGTTTCATCTGGGTTTTGATAGATTTGACCTTTACCGGTGTCCAGCAGCTTTTATTCCATTTTGCTGATTGTAGCGCTGAATGAGTTTTCATTTTATACCCTTTACATCGGAGTCTCCAGACTTACTACACTGTAAGAGGGAAGTGTGAAGACTCTGATGTAAGGAGAGTTCTGGGAACCATTATTTGAGGGGGGAAGCTGGGGACTCTGGTGTAAAAGGGAACTCTGTGGTCCCCAAAGCTCCCCCATACATCTGAGCTTACAGAGACCCTCTTACACTTCCCTTCCTCAGTCCACCACAGTCAAGGGCACAACAAGTCCCACTGCAGAAGGCTACCTGCTTGGACTTGTAATGCTCTCTGCAGGGAAATGAGGAACTACTGCCTGCTATGCTAAGACTTGTAGTGCCCTCTGTTAGGGACTAAGGATTCCTCAGTCCTCAACATTCTAGGGCACTATAAGTCTCAGCATAGTGGGCTGTCATACCTCAGTCCCTCACAGCTCGGGTCAAAAACAACACAGTTAAACATCTAAAGGACAACTCCAAACATAACTACCAATAATGGACAGAGTCCATATGCTCTATAATGTCAAAGACCCGCTACCACTCACCTTCCACCTCCGGTGCTGTCATTGTGTAGGGCAAAGGGCTCCATCTACACCATGTTTGGCTTTCAGGTCAGATAGGCAGGACTTGCTCAGCTCCACTCTCTTCCCTGGCAATTGACTCTGGCGTCATTGTGGATCTTTCCTCCTCTAGAAAACACCCAGGGGCCCTCTCCTTGTCCCCCAGCCACCCAGGGCCTTCTTCTCCTCCTCCTCCACCAACCATTTTCATACTCTTCCAACTTCCCTGGGGCTACTCAACCCCTTTGCATAGTGGACACCACAAATCTATGACCAGCCTGCAAAATATCAAGTCTGGGCCTGGTTACCTGTATGTTCCGGGTCCAGGGCGGAGCTCTCCTCCCAGAGCAACAACTGATGATAGCAGAGTGAGTTGACCGGCCAGTCACTTCCTACTGGTGCAGGTACACACCTACCGATTCCTCAACATCTTAGGATAACATGATCAGACGGCCAATCCCCAGTCAGAGAAGGAGGAGTAAGTGTCAGCGGACAACAGACACCCGGCAGACGCAGTGAAGGGACTGCAGCACACTGCTGCAAATTTTAGATCCGAGGATTGAAAGCAATCTTTTACTTGGGCGATTTCCCTGACTGCGCCCTTCGAAATGTTGGTGCTCCGCCACTGGCCGCAAGGCCCCTGTAGGTGCGAGGCCTTAGGCGACCGCTTAATTTGCATGGTGCCCTCCTGTTTTAAAACATGGTCAATGCATCTCATTGGTGTAAGTGCACTTCTATGTTCTGAATTGTAGGGGCATTGAGTATGGTGCTAGCATGATGAGAGGTTACTGCCTATTTGTGTCCATAAATAATATATAATGTTTTTCTTTTATTTTAGAAACCAGTGATGAGGATGTGGAGGCTCAGCCTTCTCAGGCCCACTGTAAGTAATGTGGATGTGCTGGTGTGTTGTGTATTAGGTCTAACTTGGAGGAATGATTGTTTGTTTTGTTTTCTTTTGTGGTTGATGTCGCTTCAGCAACAGAGGAGCCTCAGGCAGGGCCAAGTCACCTGGATCCGGGCCAGGAGGACGAAGAGGCCAATTTCTCCTGCAATGAGGAGGACCTGGGCTCTCCTCAAATGGGAAGTAAGTATTCTACATGTGTTTGTGTGTTCAATGTGTCCTGGGAAATATAAGGGCTGTAATATATATATTTTGCCATTGGGGTTATGTAGCAGCTGATATTGAGGATGTTTGTTGTGGAGGACTGGGGAAGAGGGGCCGCTGCTTACCCAGTCCAATGTAACTACTACCTTCAATGTTTCCCAACTACTTTCTGTGTGCCTTTATCAAATAGCTTTGGTTCAAGGATTGTATTTGTGTCTTTGTGTTTCTAGGAGATACGACGCCATCCCCCCATGAAGGGACACCATCCCCCCATGAAGGGTCTCCCCCATCCTCCCCCACTCCAGGCTCCCCTGAACAAGTCTGTAAGTACCTAAAATTAGATTCTCACATGAATTGTGTGTGCTAGGATGATGTGTATCTAGGATAATCTAAGTTGGAGTCAAAGCAAGTGTAGTTTTGCTATATGTGACAGGAAGGTTGGTCATGAAACACTCTTGCTTAACCTTCATGTTTGAAAGGTGGTTTTGGGGAGCATTACAGGACATGTTATCTTTTGTAAGTTATCTCAAGCCACCCTATTCTAAATTGGTGTTAGTTTCTCTACATTGGAAATGGTGTGCTTTGTACTTGTAAATTTTTTGGGGACATTGTAATTTAATCATGTCCTGATTTAGTCAACACTGAAAATGTGTGTTTATCAATCTTTCATAAATACTCTTCCTCGGTAATGTACCACATTCCAGTTCACAATTTGTGTTCTTTTTGTGCAGTTTCTCCAGAGCCAGCAACGCCATCCACTTCGGGGGCCCAAAAAAAAACTGATGATGGTAAGTTGTGTGCTTTTGCAGTAATGTGTCTACTTAGTAAGTGGAGAAATGCTAACTGTGTATGTCCCCGCTCAGGCTTCAAGTTGTTCTAAAGGCAGCAGGTTCTTTATGTGAATGCATTCTATGCATTAGTATTCCAAGTGATAGGTGTGCATATTCCCCCTAAGACTTACTGGGACCATTTTCTTACTGTCCAAAATTTTGCACAAATACTTGTCTGGAACAGACTCCCCCTCCTCCTTAACTGAGGTGACAGCATGCGAATATTGCCTCCTGATGCTGTCACTCCTAATCATTGAGACCATCAGAAGGGAGGGGGGCAAGGCTGGCTCACAGCCTAGTGCCTGAACAGGCACAGGGTGCTTGGCTTCATCTCATGTGCCTCCATAGCAAGCTGCCTGCTGTGGGGTCAACCAACAGGAGGGAGATGCCTAGAGGTGTGTACAGGGGCCATGTAAAAAGGAGGATTGTTATTTCTCTCGTCCCCAAAAACCTAGAGAGTGTAAGTCTAACCTGATTAGTTTTCCGCAGCCCTCCAAAAATGATATGTTTCCAACACTTAGAACAGGCAGGGCTGAGGCACCAAAAACATCCAAAAAAACACAATCAGCACAAAAGCAGGGAGTACGTATCCTTAACGCTACAAGCTTCACCCAGTAGAATGACGCTTGCACTGTACAAATCTGCATCACCACCATATCAAAGTCTAAATAAAACTTTCAGGGAAATGTGGAGGGGTAATGAGTGGGTGTTAGAGCGTTTTCATGACTGCGTAACCTACAGTTAGCGTGAGTCGATTTTTAGATAAATTTTTTCTTTTCTCTTAACACAGCTGGGATGGCAGAAAAACAAAAAGGGGAGCAGACATATCTACTCCGGCCACAACTGGCCCTCCGAATTCCAAAGGGTAAGTCTCTACTATGTGTCAGGTTCAATCTATAGACAGTAAGAGGGAGAGAGAACGCTACACAAACTCCAATGGTGATAGAGATAAATGTGTGCACATGTATCGTGTTGACCAATTGAACCCAAAACACCTTACATTCTTCTAAATGATTGCTTGTGTTGACATGAAGAAAAGCCTTTTACTTAGCTTTGGTGGAACTGCTACTAACATTCCAAGCCATCTTATGTAACCTTTTGAACAATTTGCTGTGAAAGTTTGAGTTTAAGGTTTACACCAGCAATTTAGCATATTTGCTTCAGAGTGTTGATAAAAGCCAACCAATAGACTCCTAAGCATATTTGTTGAGGCACATTAATTACAATCGATGTTTGGATCATTTTGCATAAAACTAATTGTCATGTCTTTTTCTACCCAGGGCACACCCACGTCACCTACGAGGTCCTTTTGGATTACGTGACGTGGTGCATAGACCGCATTATTGGAAGACATTTATGGTGCGGATCTAGACCCTGAGGAGCCATTCGTGAGGAATGTGTCACCGTTAAAAAGATCTTAGTTTTTATTTTTTAATTTGTTTTGTTAATTTTACACAGAAATGTCACATTTCTACATTATAAAAAAAAATTTACCAAAAAAAGCAAAAAATTAAAAACCCTTGTTTTTGGGACCAAAAAAATTAAAAAAAAAAAAGAAAAACCCTTGTTTTTGGGACCAAAAAAATAAAAAAAAAAAAAAAAGAAAAACCCTTGTTTTTGGGACCAAAAAAATTATAAAAAAAAAGAAAAACCCTTGTTTTTGGGACCAAAAAAATTATAAAAAAAAAAAAAACAACTTGTTTTTGGGACCAAAATAAACCAAAAATGTTTACAAAAAACCCTTGTTGTTTTTGTCAACAAAAAAAACCAAATATGTTTACAAAAAACACTTGTTGTTTTTGGCAACAAAAAAAAACAAAAATGTTTACAAAAAACCCTTGTTGTTTTTGTCAACAAAAAACCCCCAAAAAAATGTTTACAAAAAACCCTTGTTGTTTTTGTCAACTAAAAAAACCAAATATGTTTACAAAAAACCCTTGTTGTTTTTGTCAACAAAAAAACCCAAAAATGTTTACAAAAAACACTTGTTTTTGGCAACAAAAAAACCCAAAAATGTTTACAAAAAACCCTTGTTTTTGTCAACTAAAAAAACCAAATATGTTTACAAAAAACCCTTGTTGTTTTTGTCAACAAAAAAACCCAAAAATGTTTACAAAAAACCCTTGTTTTTGTCAACTAAAAAAACCAAATATGTTTACAAAAAACCCTTGTTGTTTTTGTCAACAAAAAAACCCAAAAATGTTTACAAAAAACACTTGTTGTTTTTGGCAACAAAAAAACCCAAAAATGTTTACAAAAAACCCTTGTTGTTTTTGTCAACTAAAAAAACCAAATATGTTTACAAAAAACCCTTGTTGTTTTTGTCAACAAAAAAAACCCAAAAATGTTTACAAAAAACACTTGTTGTTTTTGGCAACAAAAAAACCCAAAAATGTTTACAAAAAACACTTGTTGTTTTTGGCAACAAAAAAACCCAAAAATGTTTACAAAAAACCCTTGTTGTTTTTGTCAACTAATAAAACCAAATATGTTTACAAAAAACCCTTGTTGTTTTTGTCAACAAAAAAACCCAAAAATGTTTACAAAAAACCCTTGTTTTTGTCAACTAAAAAAACCAAATATGTTTACAAAAAACCCTTGTTGTTTTTGTCAACAAAAAAACCCAAAAATGTTTACAAAAACCCTTGTTTTTGTCAACTAAAAAAACCAAAAATGTTTACAAAAAACCCTTGTTGTTTTTGTCAACAAAAAAAACCAAATATGTTTACAAAAAACACTTGTTGTTTTTGGCAACAAAAAAAAACAAAAATGTTTACAAAAAACCCTTGTTGTTTTTGTCAACAAAAAACCCCCAAAAAAATGTTTACAAAAAACCCTTGTTGTTTTTGTCAACTAAAAAAACCAAATATGTTTACAAAAAACCCTTGTTGTTTTTGTCAACAAAAAAACCCAAAAATGTTTACAAAAAACACTTGTTTTTGGCAACAAAAAAACCCAAAAATGTTTACAAAAAACCCTTGTTTTTGTCAACTAAAAAAACCAAATATGTTTACAAAAAACCCTTGTTGTTTTTGTCAACAAAAAAACCCAAAAATGTTTACAAAAAACCCTTGTTTTTGTCAACTAAAAAAACCAAATATGTTTACAAAAAACCCTTGTTGTTTTTGTCAACAAAAAAACCCAAAAATGTTTACAAAAAACACTTGTTGTTTTTGGCAACAAAAAAACCCAAAAATGTTTACAAAAAACCCTTGTTGTTTTTGTCAACTAAAAAAACCAAATATGTTTACAAAAAACCCTTGTTGTTTTTGTCAACAAAAAAAACCCAAAAATGTTTACAAAAAACACTTGTTGTTTTTGGCAACAAAAAAACCCAAAAATGTTTACAAAAAACACTTGTTGTTTTTGGCAACAAAAAAACCCAAAAATGTTTACAAAAAACCCTTGTTGTTTTTGTCAACTAAAAAAACCAAATATGTTTACAAAAAACCCTTGTTGTTTTTGTCAACAAAAAAACCCAAAAATGTTTACAAAAAACACTTGTTGATTTTGGCAACAAAAAAACCCAAAAATGTTTACAAAAAACACTTGTTTTTGTGAAAAATTAAAAAAAAAATTGTAAAACCAAAAAAAATGTTTATATAAATAAAATAAAAGTATGTTGCTCGTTGCAACACAAATGTTACATTGGAAATTTAGTTCATTCTATTATATATTTTAATATATTTTTGGTACGCTACAGTTGGTAGACACCCACATGTGTTATTAAAACGTTTATTTTATTACCAAAGTTTTCTTTTTGGTGTACACATCGAATGTCTTTTGTGTTGTATTTGTTTAGTCGAGTGGTGTGGTCTGTAATTGTTAGTATGTTGGCTTTGGTTTATGTTAGCCTTGAGACTTGTTTTGAAGCTACATTTGAAGGGAGACCTTTTCTTGGGTCATTATGTGAACATTGAGTTTTCCAAATTTACATGAAATCATATGTTTGGAGATAGAGAAGCACGTGTGTATAAATGCCTACATTAACCAGGGCCATTACTTGGCCACCAACACTCCTAAAAAAACCAAAGATCAAACACAAACTAATCATTTTGCATAAAATTTAATTTCATCCCCCAAAAAAACACTATAATAAATCATATTGTGCCACCCTCAAATTAAAAAAAAAAATGGCCCCAAAAATTGGCCAATGTAACAATCATTAACAAAACTAACCCAAATAAATAAAAAAAAAAATTTAAGTTGGTGGTGGTGGTGGTGGTGACTGAAGCAGTGTGGTGAGCACTGTTAAGGTTCCTGCCATCAAATGGTGGGCCAATAGTCCCATCTGGTCTGGGGTTAGCCGTAGAGTTCTGGTCAAGTGGCCCATTAGGATCAGCTCTTGTGTCTGAGGCTGCTGATGATGCAGGGTGTTGAACCCTGGAAATGTCCCAGACTGAAGATCTTGTGCCAATAGTCTAATCTGCTCTGTGCTCAGCCTAAGAATTTGGGGAACGTGTGCCATTACCATGAGATGGGATAGTTGCTGCCCCGAGGCTATTTGATGCTGCTGGTGGTGCAAGGGTTGTGAAGATGTGTGGGGAGTGGTGGTTGATTGGTTGTTGTGGTCCACGGTGCGGGGGGAAACGACATGTCGCATTGGTGACAAAAAAGGAGGACGGCCTGGGGAGGAGTGAAGTGATAAAGGTGTGTAGGGAATGTAGTCAGGTGGAAGGGGTATTGTGGAACCAGTGCGCATTGAGGTTGTGCAGGAGGATTGCTCATTGAGGGGTGTGGGAGTCCGAACGGAGTGTGAAGTGCTAGGAGTGGCTACAGGAGGAATTGTCCCATCCCCAGCTGCCTGACAAGTGGCCAACACTGGCATTACCCTCCCACTACCACAACCTGCAGTGGCAGGTGAGTGAGATGTTTGGGAGGGCTCTGCCAATGGGGCATCTTCAGATCCAAACAGGCATTGGCGTGTGGCCAGCACCTGAGTGTCAACACTTTGCCGATCCCGTTGATGCTGGTCTGCTAAACTTACCAAGCTGTTACGCATATCCTGTTGAACCTGTACCATTGTTGCTACAGATTCCTGTATGAGCCCGAGCAGACATACTACCTCAGTAGATTGCTGAGTACGCCTCCTTAACTCATTTTGGATCCGATACTCATCAAGCAGCCTCTCGGCTACATCCAGCATAGATGGACGAGTTTGGGTAGGTGACAATCCCTCTGCATCTAAGGCTACCTGAAAGCAGAAGAAATAGACCAAATCATTATCAAACATCATGACTAAATATTTCAGATTAGTTTGACAAATTAACACCCCAAGCAGAACATTGAAAAGTTTGATGTGCTTCTAATAAGTACTTGTTCATTGTAAGATTATCCAAGCTAGCAACACTTCTGATAATGGGTACATATTATATTGGTAGGACTAATATGACAAAGGCAAAAAAGATTCAACATGAAGGTGTTCCCAATTAACCCTGGTGTGGTAGGTTGTTTATGCTTTTGGTAAATCGGTTACTACACCAATGACTTTCTACATCTACGTATGTTGTCTAAAAACCAAACGATACCCATGAATTTGGACCTGGAAAATCAAAGACTGGCCGGACTTTAAAGATCCAGGATGTTTTTGGAACATTAGTGCCACGCCAAATTATAACATAATTCCCTGATGTTCAAGATAGAACTCTTGTTGTGCTGGTGCATCGTCAGAATGTCATAGCACTAATTTAACACACACAATGTAAGCCACATCTAGCCCAAAATCATTACTACCATTGAAATGTTACATGTGCACCTTGTTCCCTTATATCACATACCACAGCACTGGATGCAGAATCGTCGCCAGCTCCTGATCCAACTCCAGCTGCTACGTCAAGAGGGGCCTGATTTTCTTTTAAAAAAAAAAAAAAAAAAAAAAAAAACATGTTTAGTACATAACCTTAGGCAGTAATGATTATGGCCAGATTGCCCTCCTAGCTTCAGGAATGAAGCATTGAGGCCAAACATTCAAAAGTGCTTTCCTGGGCTCATAGGACACTTGCTAAACCCTCCCAAAGGTTAAGAAGGCTTGGTCTGCCTACTAATGACGGCACCCATTAATGCTGTCAACTGTGTTTTGCAGGGTAAACATCTAAAAGGTAACACTCTTTCATAAGAAAAAACATGTGTGTTAATGGGGTTAATAAGATTCCAAAAAACATTATTTGGCTAGACATACCAACACCTTCCTCCAGGCCTTGCTGCACTGGGTGTGTTCCCTGCTGCGGATCTTCTGTAAAGGACATAGCAATATGAGCTATCTTGGCAAAAAAAAAAAAAACATCTACATTGTTTGGCACAGTATGATATTGGACCTACCAGGAGGAGGGTCAGCACTGATGTCAACACCTGTGAGTCCGTCTGGTTCGCCAAGCTGCATGGGCTGTGGAGGGGCTGAGATCCGTGCTACAGATGAACAAATTGGGGAAAACAAAAAAAGGACAATTGGAAGGGCAAGTATCAAATTCTATTCATGTCACACATAGGATAGTAGTTAATCTTTTCAAAACAACTCACACAATTGACATCCAAGATAATATCCTACCTCGGTGCAAAGCATCCGAATCTAAGTCCTCTCTGGGAAAGATGGTATTGGGTCCTATGATCTGCAAGAAAGGTAATTGATAATCCCAGAGAGAACTTCGTGCACGTTCATCCAGCCGACCTTGTCGGTCATAAAGACCCTCCGCAGCCCATGCAATTAGCTTCTTCCGAACGGACCCACAGATGTCGTTGACCTTCTTCCGCACACTGTCACAGTGGTGAGGTGCTTCACCCAGTGCATTTACAGCATCCCGGATTTCATCCCACAATCTGTTCTTCTCTGTTACTGAGTAAGCCGCGGCCCTGGTCCCATGTATCGCCTGATATCTGGCCATATAGGCGTGGACCAGGGCACAGCACTGATTGTGGGTGAAACGGGGAAGCCGGGATAATGTGGACAAGCTGACTCTGGTGGACGGACCCTCTCCAGGACTACTGTCAGAAGAGCCAGCTTGTCCACTTGGTGTGTTACCACCTCCCCCGGCTTCCTCCTCCGGGATGGGGATGGTGGACTCCCTCATGGATACAGCTGGAGCCTCCCTCACACCAGAGCCAGACGATCTGCCCACCCTGCCCCCCTGGCCACCCTGCCCCCCCTGGCCACCATGGCCACCCTGCCCCCCCTGCCCCTTCTCCTCAGCCTTCCAGTGGGTGGGGCCATGGGAGCACGAGGTGGGCAGAGAATCTGGCTGTCCAGCAGCAGCAAAGAGCCCCAAACTGCTAAATCTGAAATGACAAAAGATAAAACAGAAAAAAACATGATTTGCAGATTGCTCTTCATATACAGTATAATTAGTGAACAGTTACAGAACACACTTACCTAATGGCACAAACAGACTTGGTGGTGGTGGTGGTAGTGGGCAAAGAGCAGAAGAGGCTGCAAAGAAATGTGAAAAAAACACATAAGAAAACGCATATGGGTACAAATCACACGAGGCCCTCCAAACACTTACCTAATGGCACAAACACGGTGGTGGTGGTGGTGGTGGTGGTGGTGGTGGTGTCCAAAAAGCAGAAGAGGCTGCAAAGAAATGTGAAAAAAACACATAAGAAAACGCATATGGGTACAAATCACACGAGGCCCTCCAAACACTTACCTAATGGCACAAACACTGTGGTGGTGGTGGTGGTGGTGGTGTCCAAAAAGCAGAAGAGGCTGCAAAGAAATGTGAAAAAAGCACATAAGAAAACGCATATGGGTACAAATCACACGAGGCCCTCCAAACACTTACCTAATGGCACAAACAGACTTGGTGGAGGGGGGGGGGATGGTGTAATCCTTTATAGGCAAAAGGAGGCTGCAAACATTAAACATACATGAGAAATCGCATGACCTACATACGTGCACATAATAAATTACAGTTATCAGGAAAGCAAAAATGGTGTCTTTGGAAGCTGGGAAGATAAGGGGGCAGGTTTAGATGCCAAATCTAGACTGCACACCTTTAACAAACATGAGAAAACACATGTCAAAACCACATGCACATGGGGCCAACTGCCAATGATTAAAAGACACTTGAGGGGTTCCCAAGCTATTGTGGGTTGGAGGGGATTCACCATAGACAACTTAAGCACACCCAAGATAAGTACAAATTCTCTCCTTCAGTAAACAATAACGGTGAGCAAGAACACACAAACAGACAGATCTAGATTATATATATATATATATATATATATATATATATATATATATATATATATATATATATATATATATATATATATGAGAGAGAGAGAGAGAATTTGTTTTTTGTTTTTTTTGGGAGAGAGAGATACAATTGTCTTACCTCCAGATAATGTACGTTGTGGGTCACAGGGTCTTGCTAGCACATAAGAAACATTGATCTATAACATCCAGCAGCCATATTGGCCATGTGCTCCTTTTATAGCTGGCTCACAGGTGTGATAATTAGCGGCCGTTTCTATATATATGTGCGCATTCGCGAATTTGCGCGTTCAAAATGGAGGACGATATCCCAGACGCATTAGATGGTGCAATGTTGGCATTCATCGGTGCCTTGTTTGAGGAGGCCCTAGCACAGGAGGCAGCAGAAGGTGGGGAAGCAGCAGCAGCAGCACCTCCAGCAGCACCACCTCCAGCAGCACCTCCAGTCCGTGTGCCCTTACCTCGCCAGCCACGCATTTTTGCTCCAAGGATCTATTTGGACAAGCTGCGGGATTCTGATGTCAGGAGGAAATTCCGGCTCGAGCGAGGAACTATTCTCCACCTCTACCAGCTCATAGCAGACAAAATTGACCCGGACACACAGCGCGGCCATGCGGTGCCCGGCATGGCCAGATTGCTGGCCACTTTGTATATTTTAGGGCGTGGCAGCTTCCAAGCCACTTCGGGAAGTATCATGGGCATTAGCCAGCCCACAGTTTCAAGGGTGTTCATGTTGGTCATTAATGCCCTAGTCGATATAGTGCCCAATTTTATCCACTGGCCACAGAATGAAAATGAGTGGAATGAAGTCAAGTTGGGTTTCTACCTGCGGGCACACATGCCGCAAATACTAGGGGCAATCGATGGCACCCACATAGCCATTAGGCCACCAAGGAGCCACGAAGTGGAGTACTGCAACCGCAAGCAGTACCACTCCGTGAACGTCCAATTAGTTTGTGACGCCAAACAGCGCATCATGAGTGTCAACACTGGTCACCCAGGGTCGTGCCATGATTCCAGTATGTTAAGAACCAGTACTCTGTACGAGGTGTTTGAAAGTGGCCAAATGCCCCAAGGGTGGCTTATTGGTAAAGTATTTTGTCTTAACAACATAAACTGTAAGATTACATAGACATAGGAATAAGCTACATCGGTGTACACCCTGATTTAAGCAAAGCCTACCTAAAATGGATGTGTTAGGAGTTGGCAGGCTGTTCACACACAACCAGATCAGCAGCTTAGCAGCTCACAAAAGAAAGATTTCCAAAGTTGTCTTTGAGTCCAATGAAGGTGGTTAACCAATGTGTAAATGGTGTCCTCTAGCCACCCAAAGAAAACCTACAAATGATTCCAATGGTATTGCCATATCCCCAAAGTACTTTGCATAAGTGAGTCAATATTGGTTTCCTGACTCTAGTTGCAGATATATTCCAGAAGTAATACCTAGGCTAATGTAATAGGAACAAAATAGGGGCCAAGTTGGAACTTGCAAGAGAAACCCACCACTTTGTGTGTCCTTTTTCCCATTTGTATTAGTGATTTAGGCAGTTAGACAGAGTTGAGATGTTTCATATGAGTTTTTGAAAACAGACGAGCAGGTTGTTTAGTAAAATGCCTAATTGTCTCCCATTTTGAGGAGTCATCTAAAGTCACATGATATGAAGAACTAATGTATATTTTTCTTATTTTTCAGGGGATGCTGGTTACCCACAGCTGACGTGGCTGATGGCTCCAATCAGGTACCCCCAGGGCCGAGCAGAAATGAATTACAACAGGGCCTTGCGGAGAAGCCGGAGTATCATCGAGTTGACCATAGGTCTTCTCAAATCCCGGTTTCTCTGCTTGGCCCGGCCTGGGGGTGAACTCCTGTACTCTCCTACAAAGGCTTCCAAGATCATCCTGGCGTGCTGCGTGTTGCACAACATGTGCGTTGCCCGGGATGAATCTTGGGAGCTGACGGAGGAGAGGGAGCCAGAGGTCCGTCAGCCGGCGGCCCCCAGGCGGCGGAGCACCGCTGCAGGTATGGCCACCCGGAATACCCTGGTTGCTAGCCACTTTACATGTAAGTACTGTAACCGGTCAAGATAGGGCATGTGTATTAATTTGCTAGTTAGCAGAGGTGCCACTCACAGGGAGACAGAGGGTCATTATCATCTGCCAATGACACTTGCCATTGTAGATAAAGTGTAGTCAACATTGGTAAAATTGTGTTAGTTGAGCAAAAACATGCACCTCTAACCATAAACATGTTGGTATTGTGAATAGTGTAAAGGGCTGAGAAGAGCTGGCAGGTGTTTATTTGTGTCTATGCCACCTGTGTAGTTATTGATAACATGAACGGCTGCTTGGTATCTTATGGTGTTGTAATTTTCCAGAACGTGAACATCTTGGAATCATGGCATGTACCATGAGAAGCCTGTGGTGATGGGCTGTCTGACGTCACAGGTGTGTATTCAAATGTTTACATTAATGATTTCTGGTTTGTGTAAGTTGGCATAAAATGTGTTATTTCACTCGTGATGTCGAAATTAAATGAAGTTCAGAATGAAACAAACAGGCATTAAGATGTGATTTTCATAATGAAATGTCTTATCCTTTGTTTTATTTTTCCAGGAGTGGTACTGCTTGCGGGTGTAGGTGGTAGAAACCCACCTTGATTGACTCCACTCATCTTCTTTTGTGGCCAGTGGATATTTGGTAAGGCAAATGGCCAAAAGCAGCATCGATGACCAACATGAACACCCAGGAACTTCCAAAGTGGCTTGGAAGCTGACCAGCAACCTTGCCATGCCTGTCCCCTATGAGCTGGTAGAGGTGCAGAATGGATTCTGAACTCTGCATGAAGTTGTGGAAGACATCAGAATCCCTTAGCCATGGAGCAAAGATCGTGGTCTGGCGCTGTAAAGGCACACGGACTGGAGAGTGACAATATTATTTTGGTGCATCCCTCCTTATGCTGTCATTCTCGAAAAAATAAAGACTTTAGAATTGAACATGTGTTTTTTGTTTTGTGTGGGTGCCTACAGACAAAAGGGCCATACACACTGTAAGATTTAGAGAAGACTTTATCCTTCAGATTGACATTTTCTATGTAGTGCAAGGGCCTGCCTGATTGCATCCAAATTGAAAGTGTTGAGGTTTGACCTTATATTATATGGTTTGGTTAAGTCTACAGGAAAAAGTCTTGAAAAATTCTTAGTGTATGGGCCATTAAGCTGCCAAGGCCGGAGCTTTGCACTTTGCATGCTGCTTGTACTGGTGATGTGAGGGGTTGTAATGTAGAGTAGGGATGTGACAGTGTTGTGTTGAGGTGTGAGGCAAATGTAGTGTTGGACTATGAGGGTCTGTGTTGTTGAAATATGGAGAGAGTCCAATATCAGACACCTATGTTTATTGGTCAAGAAATTGTAAGAACCATGGTAAATATGTAAAGAATTGCATCTCGAGAAAACTAGGACCACACTCATAAAATCAAAATTGTGCTATTTCCATTGATGTGCTTGAAATTTGGGTAGGACACCCCCCCCCCCCCCAAATTCAAGATAGTTTAAAAAAACTGTTAAAAAAATGAGAGTGAAAAGAGATCCCAAGTGTAGTGATGTGATTTGAACCCATGACATTGTTAACTGCAGTGAAGTTGCAAAGCACTTAGCTATTGTGCAGAATAAAGCTGTATGGTGGAAAAAAAGGAGTGTGTTAAGGCTAAAAAGCACATATAGCTAAAGAACTAAACATTGTATGGAATCTGAGAAGAAGACCATGGTAAAATTGTGAGGTTTCATCTTGCCCTGAAGTAGGGTAGGGGTTTGGTCACTTGCCTTTGGTACTTTCAATCATAAGATCGATTCGACACACAGACAAGATCATAAAACCACTTAAAATGCTGTAAGCTTGCAAGCGCTTCTGAGTGTAACATTATTTAGCAATATATATGATGTAATCCGTTACATTTTAGCAATATAAACAAAAAAAGAAAATAAAAAAGTTAGGTGGAGATGATAAGCCTCGAACCTACAGCAGAGGGAGATGAATTACAGACATGATGTGTGCACTAATCCACTAGCCCACATCGCTATGTGAAACTGCTCTAAGCACGAAGACATAAGTTTGCGAATTGGCGAAGCCGCGATCGTAAGTGAATACCGCTGACGGCGGAATTCATTATTGCTGTTTCACTAGCCAATTCGCCGCAGCGCCAGTTAATTGATTTGAACGCGGCGAAACTGAAACACGTCATAGATGTTTGAAGCTGCAGTTTCTTTAAATCCGGCCCCCCGTGTCCAAGGGACACATGCACATCGAGATGTACATTGGTTAATCCATTAGAATATAAGGCATTAGTAAGATAGATCCAGTGTGTTTCGCGCATAGAAAGCTCTCTGACCATGTTAGAGCCCCTCCATACTGGATCCATCTTTTCCAAGCCCAAAACCTAAGACCCGAAGGGTCCCTGTTATGCCTGCGTTTGAAGTGCAAGAATACACTGTGGTCCTTGAATCCTTTGCGTATATTCGCTATATGTTTAGAAATTCTCTTGGCCAGAGTCCTCTTAGTGCGCCCGATGTAAATTAGGCCACAAGGGCACTCTAGACTATAAACTACATGTGTGGAACTACACTATATAAAATCCTTTATATCGAACGATCGTCCATTAGCGGTGGACACAAAGGAGGTAAAGCCTTTCAAATGTGAATTAACTTGCCTACAGGCCTTGCATTTCTGGCAAGCATAAAAACCCTTTCTTTTATCCCAAAACATTTTTGGCCTACAGGGAGGGTTTAATACTTTCTGGACGATCTGATCTCGTTGGTGCTCTTCTATATATGAACACGGTTTCACTGGGTAAAACTTTAACCAAAATTTTGTCCATACATAGAACACCCCAGTGTCTCTTGAACACTTCCTCGACTTCTTTGTATTGTACGTTATAGTTGGAAATAAAGCCCCATTCATGTTTGATACTAAGCTCTCTGTTTTTATTCCAGAGAAATTCTTCCTGTGAAGCCATCTAGACTTTGGCTATAGCCCTGTCCAGCTGCTGGCTATTGTATCCTTTCTCCACAAATCTAACCTTTATAACTTGTGCCTGTATTTGTTAATCGGAATCATTGGTGCAATTTCTCCTGATATGCAGAAATTGGCCCTTAGGGATGTTCTTGAGCCATTGTTGGTGGTGCTCACTAAAGATGACCTTGCGATTCGCCTGGCGGTCAGTTCGCGGCAAATTTTGCTTGTTTGCTACCCGCCAATTTTGCGAACACATGGCGTTGTTCGCGGCGGCCATATTAGTTTACAATGGGGAGAACTTTGACCCATGACACAGCCGTCAGGTGGAACGGAACAGCCAATTGAAACATTTCAGCATATGGACAGTCCCCCTACCCTATAAAAAGACCAGAGCAGGCAGCCATTTCACATTCTGCTTTTTGTCAGCGTAGGGAAAGGTCTGCTGTGTTCATGAGGGAGAGATTGCCAGAAACACGGCTATCACGTGGCGCAAACGGACGGGAAATTACGTGCCCGCGGACCGCAAATTACCCTTTCAGTGGCACCCTCCCCATACACTTATAAAATGCTCATTTAGTCTAGGGATAGAGTAATACGATGTAATACCTCAATCCTCCCTCCAGCAGGCTCCTCCTATATGTGCATACATTTCTCCACAACCTCTTCTCTAAGGTGCTCCAGCCTGTGGTCACACACCTGCCTCCTCAAATACAATGCAGGAATAATAGTCCTTCATTGTACATGATGATGCTGAGGGACTGCTCAAAAATCAGGGCTTCAGAGAGCAGAGGAGAGTGCCAGAGCGAGAAATATGGTAAATAATGCCACCTCTACCCCTTGAAGCAGCCCAGTACAGTCCCTCTCCACCCTGCTTAATCATGCACATAAGGTGGGGGCAGGCAGGCCACACTCTGAGCTGCCAGGTGAAAGCAGTGGGCTTGTATGAATCTGGAACTCAGAAGGCTCGTCCACCCTGGGCAGGGCCAATGCCAGGCCCTCTGAGTTTTTTCCTTTACATATGTGCCCACTGTTTTCACCCGGCAGAGTGTGGCCTGCCCCACCTTGAGTGTATGTGCAGCTGGAAGCAGGAGAAAGGGGGAAGAAAGACAGTGAGACAGCCACCTTATAGTCACAGAGCATCCTTGTGTAAGAAACAGACCTCCCAGTATGTAGTTTTGAAGAAAAAAAAAATCTCTCTATTCTAAGATGGATGGTATCTCCAGGCCTTAGCAAACTCTTTGAAAAGGTATTTAAAAATAATTAGAGAGAGGTACTGTATGTCAAAATGTGGACAGTCTCCAAAATCTTTTGGATTACCCTCTCAATATGTAGATAAAGATATGAAATAACATTTTTAGCCACATGGAGTATCTTGGCAATCAGTGGGAGTATCTTGGTATGTGGTGGAAGCAGCATGTGGTAGTGGGGAGAGGCACACAAGCTTTACGCTACGCCTTTGTTAAGGTCACATGTCAATCTGTACTTGGGATACTACTAATTCACTGTTCTCCTCCTCCACAAGAATACATATCCATCATTTTTTGGATTACTCAAAAGTTCAAGCCAGTGGCATTATTTTTGCTCAGAAGGCCATTCCCTGTCCTCTATCAGCATGTGGAATGCCATAAAGCAGCAGATGGTAAAGGTGGAATATGAAGAGGAAAAATGTTGGAGTGTTGACGGTTTGGAGGAGAAGTGTTGGAGCGCTGGCAAAAGCAGGAAACATAGTGGGAAGTTTCAAGTTAGATGTTTTACCCCTTCTCAATACAAGAGGACAATTCTAGTGAATCTACTCCCACCATTCCAGAGGGAGCCCAAATAGAAGAATGACTAAATACAGAAGACATGGAGATGTAGGTATTCACACACTTGGACAAAATTGAAGCAATGGCCAACAAAAAGGTAAGTAACATTGTGCTTCTTTTACAGGCTGTGCATAGTTTACAGAGTTACTTTAAAGCGGAGCGCCACCCAAAAGGGCAAGTTCCACTTTAAGCCCTCTTCTCTAACCTCCTATGCCACATTTGCCTTATAATTTTCTCGGGGGGGGGGGGAGCAGGTACCTACTTTTGACAGATACCACTCCCATTTCCGCTCAGATCGACTAGGCGATCCGAGCAGAAGTTCTCCTTTCCTCCTCCCTCCCTGCAATCTTCTAGGATGTCATAGGTCCCAGAAGATTGCCCGACCATTCAGGAGGTGTAGCATGACTTGCGCACCCGTCTGTGAAGCCACAAGCTGTCACAGCCGGTTGCTCATAGTTGTATTGCTGGCGAGAGGAGAGAGAGAGAATGGAGGGTTCGGATGGCTACATCACTGGATCCTGGGACTGGGGAGTGTGTGTTTAATAAAAGTCAGCAGACTGACTGGAGCTCCTCTTTAGGATAATAAAACAGTCATATAGAACAGTTATGTGCGTTGTTATTGTAAGTGGAAGAATCATAATGATATTATCTGGTACTACCTGTGTATTTCAATTGTATGATTTATTTTTCATACAGAATATTTAGTACTGATCCTTGCTGAATAGAGTTTATTTTAAAGAAATTCTGTCTTAGAGGTTTTAAAATAATATGAATAATAGAGGACTAAACATAACCACTCACAAATAAACTACCTGCACAAACAACTAAAAGTAGACAGAAGATGATGTATATTGAGAACAGATAGAGATGTATGGTACTGGACTGAATAAAAAGAGGGGAGAGGAGGCCGCTCATCGTATCTTCCTTGTGATACACATGGTGCAGAGGTCTGTGTCACAATGGAGGATTAAAGACTTTACTTAAAGAAGAATCAAGTGACTGGAGTTATGGTCGCATCCTTGGCCTACCTCTTCCAGTTCTGTGTGATCCTGCAATGTATGACACTCTTGAGATCAGGAATGCAGAGTCCGGCCTGTACCCTTAATCATATTCAGGTATTTGATGGATTCCAATATTTTCAGGATGGAGATTTGATCATTGGAGGAGTGCTCACTGTGAGGTCAAAAAAAGAAAATCTAGATTCACCTGAAAAAATTAAATACAGGTATGTAACTTACTTACTAAGGAGGAAAAACAAGTAATAGACAGAGAACAACAAATAGGGGTTTACGCAATGATTGCATGTGATGGAAATATTATAAGAATGTATATAATGGATATAGAATGTCTCCTCATTTACAAGAAAACCAAGCTGCCCAGAAAGTGACAGTAACAGGGGGTGAGTGACTGTGATTAGGGGATGGGTGACTGTGACAGGGGATGGGTGACTGTGACAGGGGATGGGTGACTGTGACAGGGGATGGGTGACAGTAACAGGGGGTGGGTGACAGTAACAGGGGGTGGGTGACAGTGACAGGGGGTGGGTGACTGTGACAGGGGATGGGTGACTGTGACAGGGGATGGGTGACTGTGACAGGGGATGGGTGACTGTGACAGGAGATGGATGACAGTAACAGGGAATGGGTGACTGTGACAGGGGGTGGGTGACTGACAGGGGATGGGTGACGGTGACAGGGGATGGGTGACGGTGACAGGGGATGGATGACAGTAACAGGGGGTGGGTGACTGTGACAGGAGATGGATGACAGTGACAGGGAATGGGTGACTGTGACAGGAGGTGGGTGACTGTGACAGGGGATGGGTGACTGTGACAGGAGGTGGGTGACTGTGACAGGAGGTGGGTGACTGTGACAGGAGGTGGGTGACTGTGACAGGAGATGGATGACAAAACTTGTGACAATCTATAACAGTGTCAGGGTGTTGGAGAAGTTGCTGGAAGAGTCTTTTCTTGAAAGCTGAAATATGGGGGGATTCCTCCATCCGCTCTGTTTGTGTGAATGGAGCGATCTGTTACTTTTTGTTGTTGTAAAAGTGATCACTTTAAATTTGTCCATTGATGATTTGTATTTTTTCATTCAGCCAGGTAGAGGAATCCTCCCCACTGAGACTTTGCATTCTGGCAGCTGTCAGAATATACAAATTTTTGTTCTACAAGGCCTCTGCTTTCGAAAATATATTATGTTCTGGGGGGGGGGGGGGTAGGTGCAGTAAATTAACTGCAGATTTTACATGTGTGCAAAAAAAAAAAAAATAGCTCTAGAGGGGTCATGGTTAAACCCAGGGGGAAGTTTTTTTGGGGAAGTGTAAATTGCGCTCACACTTTAATCCAAATTATTCTGTTACCGTTCTTTATAGCCCCATACATGCAGTCTGATTGGTGCTGTTTTTTGCGTTTGGCACATGGCAGAGTGGAGGGTTCCTATACTAAAGTCCTGCTGCAGATTGGCCACCCAGATTGTTTTCATGTCATTTATGGTGTTTTAAAGTTCAGATATAAAAGACACAAATGAATGCCACATTCAATAGCACATTATTACTTTGGTGTAAGTGCCGACATTTTACTTGGTATCAGCCACAGACTGGGGGAGGGACAAGACCTGTAAGTGTTTCTGTATAGCAGCAAAAAAAAATAAAAAATCAGGTCTCCGGTCCTGTCAGACAGAGCTGTGAAAATATCAGAACTGAAGGTAAGAGAGTTTGAGAAGAGAGGACACAACTGGCAGCAGGAGTAGTAGAGAGTTCATGTTACAGAGGGGAAAAGGAGCTGAATAGCTGACTAGTGATAAGTTTAAATCTTCCAGTGAAGAGATATTTAGGAAGATTTCCTTTCACTTCCTGTAGCATCTCCAGGACAAGAAATGAAGGGAAATCTCCCCTTTGATCCTGCCCTACTCTAAACAAACATAAGCTGATGGTTTAGTCTATACATAGGTTAGACTCGAACTTTGGCTGTTTAGAAGTTTGGATGAACCCCTGGACTTTAACCCATTTCACAGAATTGATGATGAATTTACAATGATGAACATTTTTTGGGGGATTCATTGTTTTTAATAAAGAACCTATCAAATGTTCTAGTAATTTCTAGGTAACAGCTTTATTTTTTTTTTTTTTTTACATAAGAAATTTTTATTGAGTTTTAAATAGAAAACATACATAATATACATTATACATAAGTACAAAAGCATGGAATGTATACACAAATAAAGAAGAGTGAATGGTAAGATAACACAAACTTGGAATAACATGGCAAAAATTAAGTGGAATAAACATCTTCATTATAACAGTGGGTTCATGGAGAGTAGTCATACAGATAACATGGCCACGAGTCTGTCTAATCTGAACATCGGGGATACCTGAGGCAGGGGGCCATATTAGTTAAGGAAATGCGTGGGGAAGGAAACATGTGCCACAGCGGCACCATTAACTGGGAGGTGTTATCCATGTTGTACATAGGGCAAGGGTTGAATATGGCCGGGATGCAGGCTAGTACCCACTAATTATCGGATAGGTAATCAATTTTTACCAAGAAGAGGAGACAAACAGACAAACAACAGAACGGGTGGGAATGAAGGGGAAGGGGAAGAAGGGTGAGGGGTGGGGGAGAGGAGGGGGAGATTGAGAAAGAACGTGAAGGGAGGGAGGGGAGGAGGGGGAGGGAGCAAGGGATGTAGAGGGGGGTGAGTGGGGATTAAAGTAAAGAAAAGAGGGCAAGCGGGGATGAAAAGGAACAGTATATGATCAAAAGTGTATCAATTAAATCATGAAGTGTTGTCTTTGGTTTCCATAATCGATTTGTAAGTGGCGGTACCCTTGAATCTGATCCAATCTATCCATAGGGCTGAAAACTTGTGGATTTGATCATTTGAAATGCTGATTAATTCCTCCATTTCCTCAATTCTATTGAGTCTAAGGAACCATTCCCTAGAAGATGGAATGGAGGTTGATTTCCAATGGCATGGCAGGCATAGTTTAGCAGCAGTTAGCATGTGACGGGCAAGGATCGGCCTGGGTGTGTTTTGAGTGGCTGGGACGTGGTTGAGAAGAAAATGGCTAGGGGTCAGGGGAAGGTCATAAGACGTGACCTCACGCACCAACCTGTGAACCATCTCCCAGAAAGGCTGGATATTGGGGCAGGACCACCAGATGTGAAGCATGGATTCCGGTTTCCTGACGGCACCTCCAACAGGTGTCAGGAACCCCAGGTTGAAATTTATGAATTCTATCTGGCGTCCTGTACCAACGCGTTAGGATTTTATATCCATTTTCCTGGGTGGTGACGTTAATAGAGGCCCGGTGAACCGAGCGGCACATAGTTTCCCAATCCTTTTCAGAAAGGGAGAGTTGGAGGTCACGGGACCAGGCTCGCGCAAAGGGGGCCAGAGCGACTGGAGGAGCGTCTAGTAGGTGGCTATAGAGTTCCGAAATCAAGTGTCGCTGTGGTTTGGCGCGGATGCTGATAGCTTCCAAAGGGGTCGGGGGTCTCGACCAATCGCTAGAGGTAGCTGAGGTAGTAAGAAAGTGTTGAATCTGGAAATAGGACCAGAGAGGAAGAGTGTATGGTGCTATGGAGCGATTAATCTCTTCCCAGGAGAGAAGATTTCCATCTTTGAAAAAACAGTGAGCAAGTATTTCCTGATGAGGCCAATTGTGTCGAAGGAAATTAAGTGAATTGCCGGGTGGAAATGCGGGATTCATCCTCAAAGAGGTCAAGGGGCCAGTTTGATCCTGGGAGGTTTCCCATCCCACAAAAATTTAGAACAGGTAGTCCGAAGGGTCGTGAAGAATGAAGCCGGGAGTTGAATGGGAGCCGCCTGGAATACATACAACAGTCTGGGAAGGATAGACATCTTGAGTAGGGCGGCCCTGCCAAACCAAGAAACGCGTATATTCTTCCAAGCCCTTAGGTCGCTGCAAATAGATGTCAGTAAGGGTTTATAATTGGTGTCAAAGAGGGATTCAAGGCGGCGGGGTATGTGTATGCCCAGATAGGGGATGGACGCTGGTGCCCATATGAAAGGGAAGTTAGTTTTGCATCTCTGCAGGTCCACATTAGGTAGAGTGACATTCAGGGCCATGGATTTGGAGTAATTAACTTTAAGATTTGAGAGGGAGTGAAAGAGTGCAAGGTCTTGAAGCAAGTTTGGCAGGGAGACGTGCGGGTGGGAAAGAAAAAGTAGCATATCATCCGCGAATGCCGCTACCTTGTGAGTGTTGTCACCTATCGGGATTCCACGTATGTTGGGGTTCGAGTGGATCATATTTAAAAAGGGTTCCAGAGAGAGTACAAAGAGGATGGGGGACAGGGGGCAGCCCTGTCGTGTACCATTGGAAAGGTGAAAGGCGTTCGACAGGTGGCCATTAACCCGTACTCGGGCTACCTGATTGGTGTATAGAGCGCGTATACTCAGTAGCATTCTCTCTCGCAATCCCATGGATGTCAGCATAGAGGAGAGATAGTCCCAGGCCACTCTGTCGAACGCCTTTTCAGCGTCTAGGGAGAGAAAGAAACCGGGGAGGTTATGGGAGGTAAGCCAGTGGTGAACGTTAAGTGCCCTAGTGGTGTTGTCCCGCGCCTCCCTCCCCGGGATGAACCCAACTTGGTCCAAAGAAACCAGGGAAGGAAGGAGCGGGACAAGCCGGTTGGCCAAAATCTTGGCATAAAGTTTAGCATCTACATTTAGAAGGGAGATAGGACGATAGCTGGAAACTAGCGTCTCGTCCTTACCTTCCTTAGGGATCACTGTAATGTAGGCTTCTAAAAGCGACGTGGATTGATGCTGGGATTCTGCAAGACTCCTAAAGGCTCTAACAAAGTGAGGTTTGAGTATGTCCTCAAAGGCCCGAAAGTATAGGAGGGGAAGACCATCAGGTCCAGGTGCTTTGCCCGGCTTCATCTCGCGTAGAGCTCTAGTGAGCTCTTCGGTGGTGATGGGAGATTCAAGAGCTTCTGCGTCTTGGGTAGATAGGGGGGATAAGCCATGAGATTTGAAAAAATTCTCGAGTTGAGATGTTCTTGATGCAGTCTGGGTAAGACTGCCAGGAGCTGGGGAGAGGTTGTATAGGCCCTTATAAAATTCCTCGAATTGACGGGCGATAGCCTCATTAGAGGAGTGGAGATTGCCCGCCGAATCTCTGATGGTATAGATGGAGGCGAGATTAGTTTTAGGGCGGGAGGCCCGGGCTAGCAGACGACCACTTTTATTACCCTGCTCGTAAAACACTTTACGGCTAAGGACAAGTCTACGATGTGCTTGGAGGCCTAATAGTTCTTTCAAGCGCGAACGGGTCTCAAATAGTTCCGACGCGGCTGTTTGGGCATGGGAGCGTTTGTGTGCCGTCTCGAGGACGGTAAGTCGGGAATATAGGTCTTGGAGTTCGCGTTGGCGTTCTTTTTTCAGGGATGCTGCTATTGCTAGGAGTTCGCCTCTAATTACGCACTTATGTGCTTCCCATTGAACAAGAGGTGTGGTGTCCAGAGTGTCGTTAATCTCAAAGTATTCCCTAAGTTTAGACTGCAGGCTGGAGAGAACTGGCCCATCCTTGAGGAGCGAGGGGTTCAATCTCCACGTTTTGGACTTAGTGACAAGTTCAGGGAATCGGAGCGTCATGGTTATAGGACTATGATCTGAGAGGATCCTAGGTTCAATAGTGGCACCCGAAAGGAATGGTAGGTCTGTTTGTGAGAGAAAAATGTAGTCGATTCTTGAAAATTTGGAGTGGGGGGCGGAGAAGAATGTGTAGTCCCTATCGTTAGGGAATAGCGTCCTCCAGGAATCATGAAGATGCAAGGATCGAAGTTGAAGGTGAATTTGGCGCAGTGCCCGGAATGGCAGCACTGAGGCACCGGTCGATGAATCTAGGAGGGGATTGAGAGGGGCGTTAAAATCTCCCCCAAATATCAAGAGTCCGGTAGTGAAGTCTGCAAGTTCCTGGCATACTGTTCGGAAAAAAGGTACTTGTTTGGTATTTGGCGCGTATATATTGGCTAGGGTCACTGGTCGAGAGTTAAGGTGGCCTTTAACAAAGAGGAATCTACCCTCTGGATCCGATCTAACGTCCAGAGGCTTGAAGTCGACTTGTTTAGCAAGTAAGATAGAAACTCCACGCGATTTGGAGCCTTCAGAAGTAGCATGAAATGCTGTAGGGAAGTGCTTATTAGAGAAGGAAAGCGGATCACCCGTTTTGAAATGAGTTTCCTGCACTAATACTATTTGGGCCCGCAAACGTGAGGCTTCGGCTAGAAATTGTGAGCGCTTTTCAGGAACGTTCAATCCCTGGGCATTGGACGAAAGAATCTTGATAGTGCGTTGCGTTTTGGTTATGGCAGGGGCAGGCATGATGACGTCCACTCAAAAAGGGAGACAAATCAGGGAGTATGAGAGGGTGTAACAGAGGGGGAGAGGAACGAGGCAGAGGGGGGAAGAGATAAAAAGGGGTGATAAGGGATAAGGGGGAGAGGAGATATGTAGGGGGGACCAGAAGGGAGACAAGGGGAGAGAGGGAAAGAGGGGAATGGGGGGAAAATGTGAGGAGGGTCGGGAAGGAGGAGGCTGGAGAAAACACAAGGAAAAGGAGAGCAAATAAGGTCCCCTAGCTTCCCTCTATCAGCAAATCGGAATGACCAGCCACTAGAGGAGGGGTAGGGGGGAAAGACACAAAGTGTCGCAGGTCAACAGACAGTATAAACTGCTGTTGAGGTGGGGAACAATAGTCTGGATACGATCCCAAGTTAGGCATGGGACGGCTCCGCACTGGGGATCAGCAGAGCGTGTGTAGTAAATGGCGGTGGGTGCCGCAATCAGTGAGACTGAGAGGGTCATTAGATATATTAAAGTGGTAGCCTGAGGTGGGTAGTACCGAATACCCAACAATAAACAAGTTTCAAACAGTGTATTAAAAAAAAAAAAAAAAGAGAAGAAAAAAAAAAAGAACCTGAAGTGTAGTACAGCGTAAACACAGGGGAGAAAGCTGGTAACAATAGCTGTAACAGATAGGTTGTATCCTGGGAAGAGGACAACAAGGTCAACATCTTAACTTGCCTGTGCATGAAGTAAACAGTTAACGAATTAACGGTAGGTACTCTCGGTCCAATTCAGTCCCCTGTCCCCGTTTATATGGCCTAATGGGAAGTCAGGGTCGGTCTGTGTCAGTCTCTGGAGTGGTGTCTGAAGGGGAATTGTTGGTGTCCACAAGCTTAGTTAAAGAAGGGGGGAGAAGTTGGTTTGGAAGGGAGATTGTAGGTATTCCGGGAGGTAAGGAGGGCGATTATATCGTGGGGAGCAGCATCAGTCTGGTCGGGCGGTATGAGTTGTATAGGTAGGGGGAGGTAGTCACAGGAAACCGTAGGATGAGAGGGGGAGTGGGGAATGAGGGTCCTGGGGAGGAGTTATAGTCGTCATTAATGAGGAGGAGGGAGGGGGATTAGGAGAGACCGCGACCAACAGTTCAGTGTCCAGAGCTACTCATCATACCATAAATAACATTCCTATGAAATACAACACCTCAATCTCTTTTGTCATCAAGATGTGGTCGTAGCAAGAATACATGCAAAGTTTAGGCAGTTTGAGGCAACTCAAAGCAACTCATCTCCCCTTCCCCCCCATGTAATAGCAAATACTGACAAAATAAAGGCGGCATAGGCTAATGACAAGACAGCATGTAGGTTAAACATTAAATAACTAGAATAATCGTAAGGGGAAACCTGTAGCAGCCAGTGGTGATGTATGGAGAATGCCATCCATGGGGCTCGCAGTGAGCACCGAGGTCCGTGGAGCAATGTCAGGTAGGTTGGTAGTTCTGAGTCCCCAGAGGCGCTGAATCGAGATGATAAAACCTGTGGAGAGTCAAGGGGAGAGGAAAACAAGGGGGGATATCGGGGGGAATGGGGATCAGTGACACATCCGTGGGCGATGTATAGGAGGGATCGGATGACCAAGAAGGGGGGGAGGGGGGTGGAATGTGGACATCAGAGTCTATGGAGCAGTCTAAATCAGTAAGGGTGTCGGTTGCCAACTGACAGAGGAAAATGGATCAGAAGGGGCAGCGAGGACTGGGGGTTGTAGCTGGATAGATTCACAATAACAAAGTCCAGAGCAGGGGGGTATGAGGAGTATGGGGGGGTAGGACCAAGGGGGGAATGGGACAAGAGTACCTTTAAGGAAGTTTCAGTCAGGCATCAGCGATCAGCTAGAGAGTTCAGAGCTTCAACTTCTCCCGTTGGCGGGCTGGCGATCGAAGAGGACTTGAGCGACGATCATCTCTGGAGCGCATGGGAGTAGCATCGTGGTGCGAATGGCGTCTTCTGCGTTGTCTGCTTCTCTGTGCTTTAGGGGTATTGGAGGCGGTAACTGAGATCCAGGGGTCTGGTGTGTAGAACTCTCCATACCAGTCGGGCAGGTCCATCACAGGAATGTCAAAGGCATCGCAGAAAGCAGGTATGTCATCAGGGATTTTTAAGGATGCGGACCTGCCCCGAAAGGTGGCAAAGAGGCAAAATGGAAAGCGCCACCTGTACGTGATACCTCTGGTGCGGAGAGCTTCTAGTAGGGGGCGTAGGGCTCTGCGATTTTGCAGAGTGATGGGCGAGAGGTCCTGGAAGAGTTTCAGCTCAGTCCCCTCAAACTGTACACGATCCCGGCCCCTCGCTTTTCTGAGAATTGCTTCTTTAAGGGGGTAACTCACCAGGCAGCAGATCACATTGCGTGGTGGATCGGAGTCTCCCGCTCGGGGGCGCAGGGCCCGGTGTGCTCTCTCGAAATCGATCGGGGTGTCCGCCGGTCTCTCGAGGAGGTCGTTGAAGATCGTTGTTAGCGAGGTGGTCAAGTCGGGGGGTTCCACAGACTCCGGGAGGCCCCGCAAGCGGATATTATGCCTCCTTCCCCGATTGTCCAGATCCTCAAGGTGGCGGTTTATCTCGATGAGGTGGGATGTGTACAGGTCCGTGCCCCTCTGGAGCTGCTTGATGGCGGCCGCATGAGTGGCAGAGGCCTTCTCTGTGACGTCCAATCTGGCGGTCACTGAGCGTAATTCTGCAGTGAGTTCCGATATAGCAGAGCCCAAGGTGGATTTAATGTCCGCGGCCACATTTTGAAGATCCGTGAGGCTCGGAAGGGGTACTGCGGTGGTCGGCTGAGCCTGGGATCCGGAGGCGATAGAGGGTTGCGCCATGGGGGAGCTGGGCGCGGGAGCCGGGGAGGCCGCACGCTGGCTGTTCTTCTGCGTGCGGAAGATGGCTGGGATGTTTCCCGTGAGTTGGGTCTCCTGATCAGGCATCGCCCGGCTGGCTGAGGCACTGCGACCCGATCTGAGCATGATTTGGAGGTTGAGGGCACCCGAAAAAGCGTTTAGTAGATCCCCAGTGCGTGGAGCCGAGCTAACATGCGGCCATTCGAGTCCGGTGCCAAGCCACGCCCCCTTTTTTTTTTTTTTTTTTTTTTTTTTTTTTTTTGTGAATGAGTAAGAGTTACCCCTAATCATTCACATTGAGGGTGGTATCTAGGCACCCCCTTATTATTAAAGGGGGCTTTCAGATTCCACTAAGATCCTGTAGACTCCACTTTCAGATTCCACTAAGATCCTGCAAGGGTTGTGAGGTAGAAACCCTTGATCTCATTAACAAGGACACAAGATGCTTTGCCAGGGGTCCCCCCCCCCCCTACAAGGCACCTCTCATAAAGGGGGCATGAGGCTTGATATTTTTCACGAGGAGAGGTGCATGCTCGTCCCTCTCTTCCCTATCCAGCCAGGCTGCATGCTTGGATTAAGCGTCTGGTATGAATTTTTAAGGGGACCTTGCTTTTTATTTTTGCATGTAGCCCCCATTAAAATCTGTACCAGAACCATATGGTCTGGCATACAATATATATCATGGAGAACCTCATGTGCTTTTTTTTTTCCCCTGTATTTCCATAAAATCCATACACGACTCAAAAGGATTTACTTTAAGCATTTAAAAAAATCACTGCTCCTGACCAAATGGATTCTATAAAAATGTTTTTGCATTGGCACATGTCCCCCAGGGCGGTGCCTGCTCCCTCTTTTTACAACGCCTTGACTATTAGAGCAGAAAAATAGCATTTTAAATTGAATCAGTTTCAACAAAGTTCATAAAACCCCTGCTCAACTGAACCTAGAGCCGTTTGGCTGATCACTACCTGCCAGGCCTGTGCAGAATATCCCAAAACAGTCCACAAACAGGTATTCTGGATCTACAAAGGCCACATGATTGGTGTAAACATCTAGTGGTGAAACGGAGTTGTAAAGGCAGAAGGTATTTTTTTATCTAAATGCATTCTATACATTAAGATAAAAAGCCTTCTGTGTGCAGCAGCCACCCCAGCACCCCTAATACTTACCTGAGGTCTCTCTAGCTCCAGCAATGTTGTAGGAATGTCTCGGGCATCTGGACTCCCCTCCTTATTGGCTGAGACAGCAACGCGGCGCCATTGGCTCCTGCTACTGTCAATCAAAGTCAGTCAGCCAATGAGAATAGAAAGGGGATGGGGCCGGGCCGCAGCTCTGTGTCTAAACGGACACACGGAGTTGTGACTCAGCTCGGGTGCCCCTGTTGTAAAATTTTGTCGGACCCGTGAAAAAATCGGACCTCGTCACTTCCGGTTACAGAGCATCACAAAACAGCTGATGGGAGTCGTCTGTGCGCATGCGCAGAAGACATTTTTCGAGGTTTGGCGAAATTATAACAGAGAACGGACAGCTGACTGAGAGAAGGCGGGGCTGAGGTGCGACGGAGGACATCGCCGCGTCATCGAGACATTACAGGGACGGAGGCACATATGCAGAGCTGAATAGAGGAGGTGGGACGGAGGTGCGGCCGTTTAATAAATACAGGGCTTAAGCGACTCCTTCTGTTTTATTATCTTTAGTAATTATCGTATTATTTATCCTTTGGATTTCATTACATTTAGTATTTCTTATTTTGTATTGTAGAAATATTAAATGTTATGAAATCCTAACGATAGGAGTCGCTAAAGTCCTGCATTTATTACACGGCCGCACCTCCGTCCCGCCTCCTCTATTCAGCTCTGCAGATGACTCGGCGGTGTCTTCCGTCCCACCTCAGCCCCGCCTCCTCTCAGTGAACTGCCCGCTATGTGTTATAATTTTACCAAACTAAGATAATGTCTTGTGCGCATGCGCACTTGAGACTCCCATCAGCTGTTTCATGATGTAGGGCCACCGGAAGTGACGAGGTCCGATTTTTTCATGGGTCCGACAAAATTTTAGAACACCTCCATAGCGAGCTGCTTTCTCTGGGTGCATCCAGCAGGAGGGAGGGGCCAAGAGAGCCAAAGAAGGACCCGAGAAGAGGAGTTTCTGGGCTGCTCTGTGAAAATCCACTGCAACAGAGCAGGTAAGTAGAACATTTTTGTTATTTTTAATTTTAAAAAAGGGAGACTTTTCAATCACTTTAAATTTGCAAACCTGCTGTGTAAAATTTTGCCTTAACCCTCTGTATTTAATATTAAGTTGATCACTTGTATGAATATTTTAAAATAATTTTACATATATTGTATAATGAAATTATTAACGTGCTGTTTTGGAAAAATAAACTTTTTGTAGCTCATCTTCCCGGTATTTCATGAACCTCCTAGCTTTCCTTGCCGCAATTGATAATATTAACCAGGATCCAGACATCTTACCCAATATCACTCTCGGTTTCCATCTATATGACTCATGGCTTGAACCCAGGAAGGCTGTACAGAGTGTGTTGCAGATTTTATCTGGACCAAATGGGACAGTTCCCAATTATTCCTGTAAAGGACAAGGCATGCTGGCTGGTGTTATTGGAGATCAATATTCATCCACAACTATCCCAATCGCCCAAATCCTCGGACTGTACAGATACACACAGGTGAGTGAAAAATCTACATATATTTGCAATACTATTCTAATCATCAGAGACAACAATATACATTTTACCAAAATATGCCAAACAGTGGAAGTTAAAGTGTATGTAAACTCTAACAGCTAAAGTGTTTGCGTGGGGGCAAGTTAGGGGGGCGTGGCTTGGCACCGGACCTGAATGGCCGCATGGTAGAGGAGCTCTCTGCACTGGGGGATTAATATTAGCTTTTTGGTGTCTCATCTATCACCCCAACATGGTCAGATCGGGCCGCAGCGCATCAGCCAGCCGAGTACCACCCGACCAGACGATCCAAAACTCTGGCAACATTCCAGCGATCTTTAGAGCTCAGCGGGAAGGCCTACGAGCGGCCTCATCATCTCCAGCACCCCGCTCTCCTGAAGTACAGCCTGCCTCCTCCTCACCGCTCCAACTGGGGACGAACATGGCGACTCCACTACCCAGCCTGGCGGACCTACAAACAGTTGCGGCCGATATAAAACATACCCTGGGATCAGCTATCACGGAGCTTTCAGTCGAGCTGCGTTCTGTAACAGCCCGCCTCACAGAGACAGAGAAGTCATCGATTACCCAGGCGACCGCCATCAAACAGCTTCAGCGATCAACTGATGCCCAAACAACACACCTTATCGAGATCAACAGACACCTGGAAGATCTCGATAATCGGGGTCGGAGGCACAATAATCGCCTGAGAGGTCTCCCTGAATCAGTGGAACCACCCGCTCTGGTGCCTGCAATGACCGCCATCTTCAATGACCTACTCGAGCGCCCTGCAGACACTCCTGTAGAATTTGAAAGAGCTCACCGCGCCCTCAGACCGAGAGGAGCGGATAATGATCCCCCGAGAGATGTGGTGGCATGCCTGGTCAGCTATCAAGTTAAGGAGGCTATCCTGAAGAAAGCGAGAGCCCGAGATCGCATCTCCTATGAAGGCTCTGAGGTAAAGCTCTTCCAAGACTTATCTACCATAACCCTGCAAAACCGACGGGCTCTTCGTCCCCTGCTGGAAACCCTGCGTTCAAAAGGCATTACTTACAGATGGCGCTTTCCCTTTTGCCTATCTGCATCATTCCGGGGCAGATCTGCAGCTCTCAGAGTCCCAGATGATTTACCCGCCTTCTGCGATGCCATGGAGGTCCCTATAATAGACTTACCTGACTGGTACAGCACCTTCTACACTCCGGAACCCTGGATCTCAGTGACATCCTCTTCAACTCCGAAGTCCCAACGCCACCGACACAGACGCCGTCAATCACACCCTGGCTCCACACCTAACCGTGGAAGAGATGATCACCGGAACAGCCCTCGTCGTTCCCCAACCCAGCAGAGGGAACATGTAGACCTATAACTTCATTCCTACATGCAGCCTGGATGCCTGACAATGTGAGTCTCTCCTTTCTCCCTGCTCTACCCTAAGATGCCCTTTCCCCAGATTTATAGACTTCCTAACCACCCCATGCCCTCTATAGCTCCTGGGAATATTACCCCCCCAATTCTCCTCCTCGATCACAAACTCTAAATACCCTGAACTGGAATTGCAAGCAGATTCTGTCTCGCTCGCTTTTGGCCCTCTCCCCCCCCTCCTCCCATCGATCTGTCTGTGAGACTGTTTGCATCGCCTGCTGCTTATTTCCCTATACACGATCCATCACCATTCTTCACCTTAGCAATATATACTATCCCTGTCATCCTGAATTACCGATGACACCGATCCAAGCTGAACTGAACTTTTTGCAGGAACTGTCTGGCACCAGAGAGGATGCTTGATCCCTGTCTCCAGCACTCAGGCTGAAAGATGGTTAACGTTCTCGCAACAGGATCTAATGTAATGTGTGACTTAGGAAGATAGTGCAGGCTCGTGAAATCAGGCTTCTACACCTCTCAACTGTTGTTTGGTTGGTGGATGGTGACCTGGGTTTGATGATGGGGGGGGGGGGGGACGGATGTAAGGGGAGTCTGATTATCTGACTTCTAGCTGCAGAAAATGCAATTCTATATGCCTCTTCAGATATCCGTCGGCTGTCACTTCCCTATCTTTTTGCTCAAATCACTCCATCATTATATTCACCTCCTCTCCCCTTCCTTTCTCCCTTCCCCTTCCCTCCAGTCCCTTCCCTTCCCCCCTCCTTCTCCTACCCCCTCCTCATTCCCCCCCTAATCCTTTCCCCTCAATACCCTCCCCAACTCCTATTTTTCCAACTCCTATTTCCAATTAATATCCCTATATTTTCTATATTCTATTTTTCCAACTCCTATATCTATAATCTATGGGACTGATGATGTATACTTTGTTATGCTATACAATAGAAGGTAATATTAGGTTGCACTAAGTTATATTTTAGGATGGGGATTGTGCATGTGGCCTATGGGACTTTTATGGACTTCCATGATCCCCTCGGCGATATGTTCTTATTCCTTCCTTACTTAAATCATGCTTATCTTCATATTGAAATGCAACTATACTTCTAGGCTCAATAGTACTGTATTACTAAACCAGTGGTGTTTTGTTAAATTTCCATATACCGATAATAATCACCAACAGGTTTAAAAGGTATTGCAAACATTAATGTAATATTTGCCTGATGCTCCAACTTGACTTCAGATCACAATCAATAAGCCCCAGTACCGAAATACAAAATCGGCATCCAGCCATGATAAGATCTGGAGTTATCGAACCTTGACTCCATAGATTATTTCCCCTCTCCCCATCCCTGCTCCCTCCCACCTTCCTTTCCCCCCCATTTCCCCTCTTCCCTCCTTTCCCCCCCCATCCCCCCTCCCCCCTTCCCCCTCCACCCCTCTCCTTCTCCCTTCCCTTCCCCTCCTCCCTCCCCCCTTCCCCCTCCCCCTCTCCCCCCCCCATCCCTAGCCTCACTCTCTCATCCCTCTTCCCCTATAATCCCCTCATCCCAATTACCCCACATGTCCCCTGCATCTTCATCTCCCTATACCCTCCTCAGTGATCTGACTCTACTCCCTACCCGTTCAACATTGCCAGACCTCACAGTCAACTACTTCTCGGCATACAGGCTCACCAAAACTTCTCAGCCAATCTAATACAATTGTTTAAATGTTCATACTATCTTGTTACTAACTGTCAAGTTGATTTAAATACCTTAGCGGTTATGCAATTTTGTTTATATGTGATGTTACATCCACCCTTAAGGTTTCACTACTCTACATTATTTACCTTTCGCTTGAGCCGGTCACTGTTACATTTGATCTGGACCAAATATGAACACAGGGACGCTCATAACCCTATACTACATATATCTCTAGGTATACCGGAGACAATTTTCTCCTTTTTGCATTCCATACAGGCTCCAAGAAGAGCCCCTGACGACCCGGGCTCCTTAAGACCATTATCTGCAATTGTTTTTATACAATTCACTTTTTTTTATCTACATTTTGAGACACCAAAGATTTTTGTTTCCCTACATTTCCCTGCTATTCCCCCAGTGCCGTGCAGTCCCACGGTTATCTGGTTTTTGTTCTAAGACCCCTCCCCGCACCACAGCGGGTGCCTGTGTTGACCTCGGGCGCCCGTTGAACCTAGCACCAAGTGCGCATTTCTTCACCCCCCAGAATAAAGTTTTCCTGGTAATCTTGGTGAGCTTTCTGGGGGCGTCTCCCTATATATCTCTTTTCTGTCACTCTCAATAACTCCTCCAACCTTCCTATCTCTACTCTTCTCCTCTTCCCTCCCCCCCCCTTTTTTTTTTTTTCTCTCTCCCAGATTTTACCCCCCTTTCCCTATTCCCCTTCCATCATGACCAACCCCAAGTTGACACAAATTCAAAACCGTGTCAAAATTCTCTCACTGAATGCACATGGCCTAAATGTGCCAGAAAAACGTTCGCAAACGCTATCAGAAGCCCATAGACTACGGGCACAAATTATTTTATTGCAGGAAACCCATTTTCGAACCGGAGACCCAATTTATCTTTCCAACAAACGATACCCTACGGGATTCCACTCCACGACAGAAGGCACCAAATCACGAGGAGTCTCGATTCTATTTGCACGTCAATTAGACTTTAAACTGGTTGACATCAAAAGAGATCCTAATGGTAGATTTCTTTTTGTAAAGGGACTTCTTGCCTCTCGCCCAATTACAATCGCAAACGTATATGCCCCTAACACCAAACAGGTGGCCTTTTTTCGTTCAACCTTACAGGAACTTCAGGACTTTACAACTGGGCTTCTAATTCTTGGAGGTGATTTCAACGCCCCTCTGAACCCCTTAATTGACTCCTCCACAGGCAATTCGGTCCTTCCCTATAAGGCTTTACGACAAATCACTACACAACTTCAATCCCTCCGTCTCCACGACACTTGGAGATTGACCCATCCAGACACCAGAGATTACACCTTTTTTTCTTCACCTCATCAAAAATTCTCTAGGATCGACTACCTTTTCCTATCCCAACCAGATCTTCCTTATCTCTCCTCCTCCTCGATAGAAACCAGTGTGCTATCCGACCACAATCCTATCACCTTAACTTTGAGGTTTCCAGAAGTAGAAACAAGAAGTAAGACTTGGAAACTAAATGCCTCACTCCTAAAAGACACACAGGCAATCACCAGGATCCAAAACACCCTGAAAGATTATTTCAATTTGAATGATACCCCAGATACCACAGCTCTCACCCAATGGGAGGCTCACAAGTGTGTGATCCGGGGAGAATTTTTGGCACTATCTGCAACACTTAAATGGGCCCGACAGAAAGACCTTACGGACCTATACTCTAAACTCGAAGCACTTGAAAAATCCTACAAACGCTCACAGGCACAATCCACTCTATCAGAATTGACAGCGATACGAACCGAACTGCGAGATAAGTTGGGCTTACAAGCCCACCGCAGACTCGTTCTTTCTCGCAAATTATTCTACGAACAGGGGAATAAAAGTGGTCGCCTTCTGGCGCGGTCTATACGCCCACAGCACACGTCCTCCCCAGTACACTTTATTAAGGATGCTTCTGGCAAGGACCACCACTCTAACCCTGACATTGCAAAACAATTTGAGTGTTATTATAGGAAACTATATAATCTCACAGACTCACTTGCCACTAAACCTTCTCCAGAAGCCAGGAAAGCTCAATTAGATAAGTTCTTCCATGATCACGGCATGAGCCCCATTTCCGAGTCCGATGCGATCTCCATGGAAGCTCCCATAACTGGTGAAGAACTACACCGCGCCCTCAAAGAAATGAAGCCGGGGAAATGCCCAGGCCCCGATGGGCTCTCGCTTCAGTACTATCGTTCTTTTGCTGTTACCCTCACGCCACATTTTCTCCGTGCATTTGGGAGCTTAGCTACATCCCCTAACCACTCACCTTCTCTTTTGGAGGCACATATCTCTGTTATCCCGAAATCAGGAAAAGACCCCTCCCTAGTCACTAGTTATAGACCGATCTCCCTCCTAAATGTAGATGCCAAGCTATATGCAAAAATTTTGGCCAATAGAATACTCCCCTTTCTGCCATCTCTCGTTTCCCTTGACCAAGTAGGCTTTGTTCCCGGCAGGGAGGCGAGAGATAATACCACAAAGGCCCTAAATATCCACCACTGGTTGACAACAAAGAAAACCCCTGGGTTCTTTCTCTCTTTGGATGCAGAGAAGGCGTTCGACAGGGTGGCCTGGGACTACCTAATTAAGACCCTGGAGTCCATTGGACTCCGTACCAGGATGCTCTCGAACATCCAGGCACTTTACACAGATCAAACTGCTAGAGTCAAGGTCAATGGTCACCTGTCGGACGCCTTCCAACTATCCAACGGCACAAGACAGGGATGCCCACTCTCTCCTATCCTTTTCGTTCTATCCCTCGAACCCTTTCTGAACATGCTTCGCCAAAACCCCAACATCCACGGGGTACAGATTAGTAATACCACCCATAAAGTAGCTGCGTTCGCGGACGACATGCTTCTTTTTCTGTCGCAACCGCACATTTCCATTCCGAACTTATTGAAAGACCTGGAATAATATGGTTCTATATCCAACCTCAAAGTTAACCATTCAAAATCAATGGCTCTCAACGTCTCCTTACCTATTACCGAGGTGAATCGTTGTCAATCTAATTTCCCCTTTCTTTGGGCAAACACAACACTCCCATACTTAGGCATACATATTCCCCGTGACCTGTCACATCTTTATGCTTCCAACTATCAACCCCTCCTGTCAGCAATCAATACAGATTTAAAATCTTGGAGGAATATTCAGGTTTCATGGTTTGGAAGGGCTGCCATTCTTAAAATGTCTATTCTCCCCAAATTGTTGTACCTTTTCCAAACAATCCCCATACATATTCCCCCAGCCTTTTTTTCTACCCTACGCATTTCATGGCGGAACTTTATTTGGCAAGATAAACCACCTAGGATTAAGTTTTCTCGTCTTACAGCCCCCAAACACAGAGGAGGTCTCAACTTGCCAGATGTGACCAGTTATTACAAAGCATGCCTTCTCGGCAGAATAGTTGATTGGACCCTTCATGCTGAACATAAAGAGGTGGTTAGGATGGAGAATGTCTGGACATCCACTCCGCTGCACCTTCTACCGTGGCTTCCGTTATCAGACATAACTCAATCTATTAAACTACACCCCTTCATTGGGCCTCCGCTACTCATCCATGATTCATGGCGTAAGAAGTTGAAAATTGATCCCCGCTGTGGCCCACTGACCTCCCTTAGGCTAAATCCAGCCTTTCCACCAGGCATGTCTACCGGCTTTCTGCGTTCCCTTTGGCCCCACAAAGAAATCTTAGCCAAACACTTTTACAAAGATGGAGCATTCATCTCATGGGAAAGTCTTAACTCCTCACTACACCCCTCAAGCATACCATTGTGGACTTTTTTTCAAATACGCCACTTCCTCTCTTCCAAAGGCACCCCGGCTTTATGGTCAAGACCCAGGACACCATTGGAAAACATATGTGAACGTTCCCATCCTCAAAGACACACAATCTCAGAACTATATGGTCACATACTTGATGCCCCATCTGCATCCTCTGCTACTTTTTCCCTTGCCTGGTCGAAAGACTTACAACTGTCCCTTTCTGAAAAAGACTGGGAAGCAATCTGCCGCTCACCCCACCGCACCTCGATTAATGTCACTGCACAAGAAAATGGATACAAAATCCTTACCCGCTGGTACAGGACGCCAGACAAAATTCATAGATTCGCCCCAACAGTTGACAACACCTGCTGGAGATGCAATGAATCTCCGGGCACCATGCTTCACATATGGTGGACATGCCCAGTGTTGCAAACTTTCTGGGAAAAGGTACAAAAAACCATAAAAAAAGTCACATCCAGTGAAATTCCTCTCACCCCGGAAAAATTCCTTCTTAACTATTCCCCTAGAACCTCCAATTTCTCTCAAACTACACTAGCACGACACATGATGAACGCTGCCAAACTTTGTGTGCCGTGCCACTGGCGCACATCTGACATACCCTCACTTAAAGAATGGTTTCGCAGACTAAATAGAACTGAAGAAATAGAAGAACTGATAGCTATTTCAAGAGAAGACATATCCAAGTTCTCTACAGAGTGGCTGGATTGGATCCGATACAAAGAGACGAACGAATACAAATCCATTGCCAGCTCTTCATAATCTGAATTCATAGATTTATTATTTTTTTTGGAGCCGGCTTCCCTGAAGTAGCAGGAGCTGGGAAGCTGAGCACATTGTCACCATGAGGTCCATTACTTCCGGATATCCCCCCTCGACCCTCATGTACACACCCCCCCCCCCAACCCCTTTTACTTTCCCTTATTTTTTTTTTTTCTCTCTTTCTTTCTCTCTCACCTCTCCTCTTAATCTTCTTATCTATTCTTTCTTTCTATCACGCCTCTCTATCTATCCTTTTCTATCTCTTTGACAAGCTATATTTCGGCACTCCCACAGATGGTTACCAAGAAGCCAGCTCCCTTGTTTCAGACACATGAAGGAAGCAGATTCATGAATATAATAACAAACAAGAACTCCTACCCCACCAGTTGGACACTAATCCAATTTTTTCTTTTTTCTCCTTTTATTTCTCAACACATCTTTTTGCCAGAGTACTACTTAAAGCCCCACTCCTATCTTAATAGAGTGCTTCCACTTTATACGTTTTTGATTATGTCTTCTTGTGTCTGTAACCACGCAATCTCATATGTTTTTATGCCATTATGTTTCTTGTTATTACGTGGGCTCATTGTCCCTCATTCTATTGTACTGTATACATTTCTTGTTACTTTTTGCTTTTATCAAAATAAAAATTTGTTTATGGAAAAAAAAAAAAGTGTTTGCAAATGCAAAGTCAGTCAAACAATTGAAAACACACCTGGCACCATCATTAAAGTTGTTGTTTTCTATGCATTAAGATAAAAAGCCTTCTGTGTGCAGCAGTCCCCCTTAGCCCCCCTAATGCTTACCCGAAGCCCCTCTCTATCTAGCGATGTCCACGACTGTCTCAGCCATCCGGGACTCCCCTCCTCATTGGAGCCATTAGCTCCCCCTGCTGTCAATAAAAGTCAGTTAGCCAATGAGGTGTGAGAGGGGGCATATCTGAATGGATTCACAGAGCTGTGCCTCGGCTTGGGTGCCCCACAGCAAATTTCTTGCTGTGGGGGCACTCAAAGGAAGGAAGGGATGGGCCAGGAGAGCAAAAGAGGGCCCAGAGAAGAGGAGCATCCAGGTAAGTATAACATGTTTGTTATTTTTTTTTTTTTTTTAAAGAGAGGCTTTACAATTACTTTAAGAATTTTGTCCCATTTTCCATGAATAATATTGAATGCAATTAACTTTTTTTAGGGCTTTCATCTATGGTCATGTGACTGCTTGGTCCCCTTTTCTCCTGTTGCTTGGGGGGGGGGGGCTGGGGCAGAAACTGCAGAAGACCTTTGGATCGGCTGCCAATTACTGTTTTGAGGGCTGGGCTATGGGATAGGAGGAGCCTCTGTTAATCTTAGAACTTTACTTTCCCCTGTTAGGCTCCCATTTTGCCTATTTAAGCAGCAGCGCTGTTTGATGGGGTGGGCAGGGGTATTTGATGGACAGTGGTTCCTCCTCTTATTATTACTAATAGTAGGGCAGAGGTCCTGCCCATTGCCAGGGCCATTCAAAGAGATAAGTAAAGCATGTGCACAAGCAGTGGCAATGCAGGGCAGAGGTCCCACCCATTACCCAGATTGTTTTGAGTACAGGGTAAGCAGTAGATACTTGGAGCATGCTTATAAGTAATGGCAACACTGCAGAACATAGAAAAGCCTGCAGATCTTTGCCATGGCCAACAAGCATGAAGAAGTGACTGGCAAAAATGAATGGTCACTACACTCACACTGATGGAACTATCACTAGATTCACACTAAACTGATATTCTACACTGACAATAGAATCAGAATAGCACACTATAGCACACTAACTCTCTAGTAGTACTGAACAGAGCCCTGTTCTATCTCTCTCCATGCCGATATCACACTACAAATGGCCGCTATTGAAAGAACACCTTTATAGTGTGGGGCAGGACTAAGAGCAATGAGCCATGATTGGATAGAGTCATCTTTACTTCCTCTAATATTGGCTTTGACAGTGTTCTGTGCCCTGATTGGGCAAAGCTTTTATTGCTTCAGTCAATAAGGGCTTCCAATGCACTGTGCGGTAGCACAGTGCATTGTAGTCATTTGGCGGGCTGAACAAACAGTCGAACGTCCCGATAATTCAAGTGTCTGTCAAACGGGTGAACAGCCAACTCATTGCCCAATACAGGGGGCAGTTTTTGACAATGCCTTTTTTAAAAATACTAAAACAGTGTCCCCTGATGTAGATCCATCATCATATACAATGTCGCGGGCACGGCTGGAGATGAAAAAGAAAAAAAATACCCCACCGTCAACTAAGGGAAACCGCTAAATGCATGGCTTGCCATTTGACAATTACTTGGTGATGTCACAAAGGGGGCGATGTCAACAGATGATGTCGCCAGGTGACTCCATCCCTTTTCCTATATAAGAACTGTCAAGCGGCAGACCAGACAGTAGGCGGTTAGCCTTCTTTGACGGTAGAGCGTTTTTTTTTTTTTTTTTTTCAGGTCGGCGGTGATGGTGGTGGCATTGTGATGAATGATGGATCTACATCGGAGGACATTGTTTGTTTTTTTTTATTTTTCAATAAAAGGATTGTAAAAACTATCTCTGTTTTTTTTATTACTTTTTGACACTTTTTTGCTCAATGGGTAGGGCTACATAGTACTCCATACTCATTCACATGGGGGGGGGCAGGATCTGGGTACCCCTTGTTAAAGGGGACTTTCAGATTCCAATACTCTCCCCCGACTGTCCAGAATGCAAAGATGGCTGCAGAGAAAAGTGGCACTCGAATATGGATACGATTATCCATATGCACCCAGGGAGGTGATGCTGTTGGAAGTTCAGAGACTTTCGGTGTGACGAAATGATCTGGGATTTCTTGTTTGTGCCCAAGCCACACAGAGACTCACCGGAGGAGAAATTAAAGTAAAAGTTCAAAAGTGTAAAGGCTCAATGGAACTCCATTTACAAAGACCGGGTGGAGGTTCTTCGCCCGGATGGATCAGGACACGCCTGGTCTATCAGAGTCGAAGATGAACAAGGAGTCTATGTTCAAGTCCCTCACCCTGACTATTATATTTGAGGGCAGCAAGTGTTTGTTCGAAAGAGAAAAAAGGAGATTTCAATAGCAAGAAAACCTGTGTTGGCCTCCTGGCTGGCTATCACAACTGACCAAGGAACTTTAAAGATATAATGCTGAATTCACAAGTTTGAAAGTTTTTTAGTTCAATACTAGACCCCTTGGGCCAATGGTCCAGGGTCTCTGTGGATTACAAATAACTGTGTGGGACGTCGTCCACAGTTCTAACAAAGTTGTTGCAAAGTTCAAGTATCCAGGAACTTTGGTGGAGGGTGTCCTGCAAAACTCCTGTGCTACTTCCCTGACTCAGCTGGACTGCAGGTCATACAGAACTGTGACTTGTCCTATAAAGATGGCCTTGTGGTTCGCCCAGCGGTCGGTTCGCGGCGAACTTTACTCGTTCGCTGTTTGTCGAACATGCGAACATATGGCGATATTTGCGCCCGCCATATTCTTTTACATTGTGAAGAACTTTGACCCATGACACATCCATCAGGTGGTTTAGGACAGCCAATTTAGACATTTCAGCACATGGACATACCCCCTACCTTATAAATAGACCTGATCTGGCTGCCATTTTACATTCTGTCTTTTGTCAGTGTAGGGAGAGGTTGCTGTGTGGAGCAGGGACAGACTGTTAGTGACACAAATCGCTAGCTAATAGGTCCACAAAAGTCCTTTTAAGGACTGGTATAGGTGTACTATTGTTTGGTGTGCAGTATATAGGGGTGTAATACACTTTGTAGCAGAGTGTCCCAGAGAGAGCCAGGAAAAGTCCTGTTCGGGGTTTATACATCACCCAGGCATCTCTCCTATACCTTTAGGGATCTCTGAGCCATGATCCAGTTCGGATCTTGGTCCTCTTCACCAGGCCAATTTAACACCTGAGACAGACAGCAGTGCTCTCTCTCAGCCTGGGAAATTAGACAATGTTTGTCTAGGAGAGCGGAAGGTTGGTAACACTGTCAGTGTGTGTCTTTGGAAGCTGGCAAGCTGTAGGCTTGCTCAGTCTGTGTGTAGTAAGCGCCGGGAAATGGCTAGGTTTTTGTTTATTATTATTATTCCTGCTTGTTTTCCTGAAAGCACTGTACAGCACCTGTTTATAAACTTGTATATAGCACCAATAAACACCGCACTGTTTGTCACTACCACTGGATTTGGTATCTGTGCCTGAAAGACGGCTCATCCTAGGGAGCTTTGCACCTGCTACCTGTTCCCCAGCTTACATATGGTGGAGGATGCGGGCACTGGTAGTAAGTTACTACTTAGAGGCCAGTACCTGGAGTGACTAAACATGGAGGAAATCCTCAAACAGTTGGTGTTATCGAACGCTGCACAACAGCAAGCAAACTCTTTGTTTAAACAACAAATTGGTGTTGTACAAGAACAAACGAAGCAAGCAAACGCTGCACAACAGCAAGCGAACTCTTTGTTTAAACAACAAATTAGTGTTGCACAAGAACAAACGAAGCAAGCAAACTCTTTGATTCAACAACAGATTGGTGTTGTACAGGAACAAACGCAGCAAGCAAACTCTTTGATTCAACAACAGATTGGTGCTGTACAAAATCAAACCCATTTGATGTTTGAAAAACTGGCAAGTGCTGCAGAAGCAGACAGAAAGGTGCTGGTTGAGGTGATGCAGACACTTGCACAGGAGTCTGCTGTGAAAACAGAAACAGTTAGAGACCGCTCCTCAGCCATCCATCTTTGTCGCTTCCTGTCCAAAATGACTGCTGATGATGACCCAGGGGCCTTTCTGGTTACGTTTGAGAGAACCGCTGAGAGGGAAGGCTGGCCCAAAACCCAGTGAGCAGGATTGATCGCTCCCTTACTTACTGGGGAATAGCAGAAGGCCTATTATGATTTGGAGTCCGTGGATGCAGGAGAGTATGAAAAGGTCAAGCAGGAAATCCTGGCGTGTCTCGGTGTCAACTTGGCCGTTCGAGCCCAGCGGGTCAACAGCTGGTCCTTCCGAGATGAGAGGCCCCCAAGATCACAGATGTTTGACCTAATCCACCTGGCGCAAAAATGGCTACAGCCGGAGTCCTTGTCTGGGCCACAAATAGTGGAGCGTGTAGTCATGGATCGGTTCCTGAGGTCATTACCAACTCCTTTGCAGAAGTGGGTGAGTCAAGGAGACCCCAAGTCGGTGGACAACCTGGTGGAGCTTGTTGAGAGGTACTATGCTGCAGAGAACCTGGTCACCACCCCTACAGCCGCACGGACTTTCCACCCAAAGTCACGGTCTCCCCAGGCAACCGGTAAGACTGTTCCAGGGGAAGTGGGTGGTCATAATGGCAAGGAGACAGGGGGGAAGACTTTTGGTGCCAGAGCTGAAGTTTGGCGTCCCAAACAAGGGAAGCCACTGCCTGTCAGCAAACTTAACTGGGGTAACATCAGGTGTTTCCGTTGCCAGGAACTGGGGCATGTTGCAGCAAACTGTCCGTTGACAGATGAACCCATGCAGTGTGACATGTGTCTTAGAAGGCAGTCTATGTTTGCTGCTGTTTCATGCGCTGCTGCGCCAGGTGTAGGAAAACACATATGCCAAATGACTGTTAATGATAAGCCTATTGCAGCCTTGCTGGACTCGGGAAGTCTGGTGACTTTGGTTAAAGCAGAAATGGTTGAAAATGTGAATTTAAATGAAAAAAAGTTGCTGTGATCTGTGTACATGGTGATACTTGGGAGTATCCTATAGCTACTGTTCGCTTTGACACTGATTTAGGTATGGTGACCCATCCGGTTGGACTTGTACCCCACTTAGTGCATGAGGCCATCATTGGTAGAGACTTCCCTAAGTTTTGGGAACTCTGGGATCGTCCCGACTTGGTCACAGTAACTGACTAAGTGGTGGAGCCAGAACCCCCTTCACCGACAATGTGGGTTTAAGGGATCCCTCTCAAGGTTCCCCGGATTTTCCTCTCTCTGTTATGGCAGGAGAACTGGAGAAGCCTGAGGAAGTCCCCACAGTCAGTCAAGGGGGACAATCTTCTGCTGACCCTGAGGGTACATTGGAGTTTGCTGATCTTAATATACACAAGGAAAACTTTGGTACTGAGCAGAGAAAAGACCCTACCCTTGCCAGGGCCTGGGAGAATGTAGTAATGGTTAATGATGTACCTGGCGAACCAGGGGACAGGCCCTGTTTTCCTTTTTTCAGCAGCAATGAGGATTTATTGTATCGTGTATATAAAAAGAACGATGAAATTGTTGAACAGTTGGTGGTCCCTAAGCCTTACAGACGAGTGGTGCTGGAATTGGCTCATGGACACTTACTAGGAGGTCATTTAGGGGTTGAAAAAAACACTGAAAGGGTGTTACGCAGGTTTTACTGGCCTGGGATACAGAAAGATATTGACAATTATTGTCAATCTTGTCCTGTATGTCAGATGTCAGCCCCACTACCCCACTTCCGTAGTCCTTTAGTGCCCTTACCCATTATTGAAGTGCCCTTTGAGAGGATCGCTATGGACCTCGTGGGTCCACTCCCCAAGTCTGCCCGGGGTCATCAACACATTCTTGTAATCATGGATTATGCTACCCGTTACCCCGAGGCAGTTCCCTTACGCACTGCATCCGCTAAGAACATTGCTAAAGAGTTGCTCATGGTGTTCAGTCGCTTTGGGGTCCCTAAGGAGATCCTTACGGACCAGGGCACGATTTTATGTCACGAATAACTAAAGAGTTGTGCAAGTTATTTAAGGCGACCCAGTTGCGAACCTCCGTATACCAACCTCAAACTGATGGCCTTGTAGAACGCTTCAATAAAACATTAAAGAGTATGTTAAAAAAGGTTGTGGACAAGGATGGAAAAAACTGGGACTTCTTGATTCCGTACTTGATGTTCGCCATCAGAGAAGTACCCCAGTCATCTACAGGATACTCTCCGTTCAAATTACTTTATGGGAGACACCCTCGGGGACTCTTAGACATAGCCAAGGAAACCTGGGAGGGGGAGCAGACCCCCCACAAAAGTGTCATTGAGCATATCGCTCAAATGCAGGACAGGATTGCAGCGATCATGCCTATGGTAAAGGAACACTTACTGCAGGCCCAGGCAGCGCAACAGAGAATATACAACAGGGGAGCCCGACTCCGTGTCTTCTCACCTGGTGACAGGGTCCTGGTGTTAGTTCCCACTGTCAAGAGCAAGTTCCTAGCTAAGTGGCAGGGTCCCTTCGAAGTATTGGAAAGAGTTGGGGAGGTCAATTATAAAGTGCATCAACCAGGAAAAAGGAAGCCAGATTTACCATATTAATCTGTTAAAGCCCTGGAAGGATAGGCTGGCCTTAACTGCGAGATCCGTCCCTGTGACATCTAGGGGTACTGAGTCCCCTCTGGTCCCTGAGGTCACGGTTCCAGACACCCTGTCTTATTCCCAAAAACAAGAAGCTAGAGAGTTCCTGATAAGGAATAGAGAGAAATTTTCGGAGTTTCCTGGTACGACTTCAGCAGTTCAGCATGATATTGTTACTGAACCTGGGGTCCATGTCAAGCTAAAACCATACCGAATTCCCGAAGCGAGGAGAAGGGACATTAGTGATGAAGTAAAAAGGATGCTGGAGCTAGATGTCATTGAGGAATCCAATAGTGACTGGTCTAGCCCCATCGTTTTAGTCCCAAAACCTGATGGTACTTGGAGATTCTGTAACGACTTCAGAAAACTCAATGCAGTGACAAAGTTTGACACGTACCCAATGCCCAGAGTGGACGAACTTATAGACAGACTTGGCAAAGCCCGCTACCTAACTACTTTAGACTTGACCAAAGGATATTGGCAAATACCCTTGACTTGTAGCGCCAAAGAAAAGACTGCGTTTGTTACCCCAGAGGGTTCATTTCAGTATAAAAAAATGCCTTTTGGGTTGCAAAATGCCCCTGCGACATTTCAGAGGGCCATGGACAGGACCCTAAGACCTCACCGATAGTATGCTGCTGCCTATCTGGATGATATAGTGGTACATAGCACTGACTGGGAGTCTCACTTGCCCCGTGTACAGGCTGTTCTGGATTCCCTCTTCAAGGAAGGTTTTACAGCAAACCCAAAAAAATGTGCCATTGGTTTAGAGGAAGCCAGGTATTTGGGCTACATTATTGGTCGTGGAGTCATTAAACCTCAGTTAAACAAAGTAGAAGCCATCCAAGAATGGCCACGTCCTACAAACAAGAAGAAGGTCAGAGCCTTTCTTGGAATTGCAGGGTACTATAGGAGGTTTATCCAGAATTTTGCAACTCTAGCTGCCCCACTGACCGACCTTACGAAAGGGAAAGAATCAGTAATGGTGAAATGGTCCCCAATAGCAGAGGAGTCTTTCCAAGTCTTAAAGGAGGCTCTTTGTGCACAGCCAGTGTTGTACTCCCCTGATTTCTCCAAGGATTTCTCGGTTCAGACGGATGCCTCTGATGTAGGTATTGGGGCCGTATTGTCACAGGTACACAATGTAGAAGAACACCCTGTGGTGTACCTGAGCAGAAAGCTTAATGAACATGAGAGAAAGTATGCAGTCATTAAAAAGGAATGTTTAGCCATAAAGTGGGCCTTGGACGCGCTACGGTACTATCTGTTAGGGCGCCAGTTTGATTTAATAACTGACCATGCTCCTCTGAAATGGATGGCCCAAAAGAAGGAGACTAATAGACGGGTGAACCGGTGGTTTTTGGCTCTACAAGATTACTCCTTCACTGTAAAACACAGGCCAGGTGTTGAGATGGGGAATGTAGATGCCCTGTCCCGTGTTCACTCCTGTTTGGCCACAGGTGTTCCAACCCTGGGGTTGAAACAAGGGGAGGGGATATGTAGCAGAGTGTCCCAGAGAGAGCCAGGAAAAGTCCTGTTCGGGGTTTATACATCACCCAGGCATATCTCCTATACCTTTAGGGATCTCTGAGCCATGATCCAGTTCGGATCTTGGTCCTCTTCACCAGGCCAATTTAACACCTGAGACAGACAGCAGTGCTCTCTCTCAGCCTGGGAAATTAGACAATGTTTGTCTAGGAGAGCGGAAGGTTGGTAACACTGTCAGTGTGTGTCTTTGGAAGCTGGCAAGCTGTAGGCTTGCTCAGTCTGTGTTAGTTAGGGACTGCACTGTGTGTAGTAAGCGCCGGGACACGGCTAGGCTTTTGTTTATTATTATTATTCATGCTTGTTTTCCTGAAAGCACTGTACAGCACCTGTTTATAAACTTGTATATAGCACCAATAAACACTGCACTGTTTGTCACTACCACTGGATTTGGTATCTGTGCCTGAAAGACGGCTCATCCTAGGGAGCTTTGCACCTGCTACCTGTTCCCCAGCTTACAACTTATAATATACTTTCTAATATAGAAAGCATATTATAGTGGATTTGTATTGTGCAGCATTGTGACTGGTGAGCGGTTCTGCAGCGATGCTACAACTACAAAGAGTGACAAACGCAATTAGAAAAAAGCATTATAACTGTGTGATATACCAGTTGCCCCCCAAAAACGACAGATTGAAGCGGGGTGTTATATATACTTTCATAATAGTGTATTTGGGTACTGCAGAATTTTTTTTTCATTTTTGCTGCGTTCCCTCTGCTATACACAGTTACACACGTTACTGGAAAAAAAGTATTGTAACTGGTGTGATATACAAGTGGCCCACCAAAACGACAGATTGAAGTGGGGTGTTATATAACAATATACTTTCATAATAGTGTATTTGGGTACTGCAGAAATGTTGCCTCTTTCGCTGCGTTACCTCTGCTACACACAGTGACAAAAGTTACTGGAAATTTTTTTTAAAAACTGGTGTGATAGACCAGTGGCCCCCCAAAACGACAGATTGAAGAGGGGTGTTATATACTTTCTTCCACATATACTGCGCTTCTCTAGAGACTTTTGTCACAGGGTCATTTCAAAAATGACAGGCAGAGGAGGAGGCAGGCCCTTTTACAGGGGTGGTAGGGCAGGAGCACCAGGCAGAAGCCAAAGTTGGAAGTTGCAAAAGGTGCATTCGATTACGTCAAAGGACACACCAGACTTGGTTGAGTGGCTCACTCAGCTTTCCTCTTCTGCACCCTCCTCATCCTCTCTATCTGGACCCTCAAGTCTCTGCTGTGTGCACCCTCAAAGACACCACCACCAACACCTCCGCCACCATATACCCTCTGCTTGAGTCACAGGAATTATTTTCCGATCCATCACAACACATTTCCGATGCGCAGCCATTCTTGGCATTGGATCAGGAAGAGGAGGTAGCAACAGCCGCCACACAGCAGTCTGACGACAGTACCCAGATCAGCCCAAGGAGGTTGGTCCCTGCTGTTGCTGGCTACTCCGAGATCTCTAATGTTAGTGGTAGGGAAGGTGATGTCGATGATGACATGTCTATGGACATCACGTGGGTGCCCACAAGAGAGGAAGAGGAAGGGAGCTCAGAGGGAGAGATGGACCAGCAGATAGGGAGGAGAAGCAGGCCGAACCTACATTGTACAGGAGGGACAAACCAGACTGCTTATGTATCAGAAGCGAACCATCAACCATGTATGGTCACATCTGGCACTCCCAGGACACAGGCACATGGCTCCGCAGTGTGGGCTTTTTTTAAAGCATTGCCATCTGCAGCCTTTGCAGTCATTGCATAAGTCGCGGTAAGCCCAAAACTCACCTAGGGACGACCGCCTTAAGAAGGCACCTAGGCTCCCCAGTGGGAGCAACGCTGTCAGAACCCACAAAGCCACACTCCAGGCTCTCACCGTCCAGCCTCTTCTCCTTCTCCTCTCTCCTCGTAATTGTCCTCCACTCCACCTTCCATCATGCCGTCCTCACGTTTTTCTGGAAAAAAACAGGCTTCCGTGGCCCAAATGTTTGAGCGTAAAAAAAAATGATGATGCTGGATAACCCTCTTGCCCAACGGTTGACCGCTGGCTTGTCGGAACTGATAGCCCGCCAACTACTGCCATATAAACTGGTGGACTTGGAGGCATTTCGAAAGTTTGTGGTCATTGGAACACCATAATGGAAGGTCCCAGGAAGGAAATATTTCTCACAGAAGGGCATCCTAGAGCTATATGGCCATGTTCAGCGGCAAGTAAATGTATCTCTGGCACACAGTGTCGGTGCCAAGATACATCTGACCACAGACACGTGTTCTAGCAAACACAGCAGGGAAGGTATATAACTTTTACTGCCCACTGGGTGAACCTTCTGATGGCCGTCAAGCATGTAACCCGTGGCACCCGTGTAGATTTGGTTGTACTGCCACGGATTGCATGCAGGCCTGCCTCTTCTTCTCCTCCTCCATTCTCCCTCTCCTCCTCAGCTGACTCTTTTCCGCTGCTACCGTCTCTTCTGCTGCGCCGCCCAAGATCCCCAGAACCTATTCGACATGCCAGGTGAGACGTTGCCATGCTGTGCTGCGTCTGTTGTGCCTGGAAGCCAAGAGCCACACTGGTACTGCACTCCTTTCAGCTTTGCATTCACAGGCAGATCAGTGGCTAACACCGCTCAATTTGACAGTTGGTAAAGTGGTGTGCGATAACGGTGCCAATCTGCTGAGCGCGCTGAAACAGGGCAAAAATTACACGCGCCATGCATGGCACACGTCCTGAACTTGGTCATGCAGAGATTCGTTGTCAAATACCCTGGGGTCCAGGACGTCTTGCCGCAGGCCAGGAAAATCTCAGGCCATTTCAGGAGATCTTACACAGCCATGGCTCCCCTTGCTGACATTCAGCAGCGACACAACCTGCCCATCAGACGTCTTATTTGTGACTGCCCGACATGATGGAACTCAACCTTGTATATGCTTGATAATCTGCTCCAGCAGAAAGGTGCAGTTAACGACTACCTGTACAAACTCTGCGGCAGGACAGGATCTGGGGAGCTTGGTTTTTTTTCACTGCGCCAGTGGCTGCTCATGCGTGACGCATGCAGACTTCTGCGGCCATTTGATAAGATCACCAAACTGGTCAGTCGCAGCCAGGGCGCCATCAGTGACATCGTACCTTACGCCTTCTTTCTGGAGCGTGCATTGCATCGTGTCATTGATCAAGCCATCGAAGAGCAAGAAGATGAGGAAGTCGCAATGTTAGATGAATTCCCAGGGGGGGCTACTCCATCTGAGACAAGTCAACAACAGGAGTCTGAAGAGGAGTCAGAGGAGGATGGTGTCGGGGCGGATGAGGAGGAGCAAGAAGAGCATGCTTTAAACCTTTCTGGGATCCCTGGTGTTGTCCGTTGGTGGGGGGAGGAGAATGAGGACGACATTATCCTGGATGATGAGCTGGAGCCAGGCCACTATACCGCTTTCAGTTTAGTGCAAATGGGGGCCTTCATGCTCCAGTGTCTTAAGAGGGACCCCCATATAAAAAGCATAAAGGGCAAGGACCAGTACTGGGTGGCAACGTACTTAGACCCCCCGTACAAACAAAAAATGGCGGAAATGTTACCACCATCACAGAGGGCTGTCAGAATGCAGCACTTCCAGGCCTTGCTTCGAGAAATGCTGCATTCTGCTTTTGGGTGCACTGGCAGAGGAATTTCTATTCACAGAGAAACAGTTGTGGGTACCAATCCAACAGCGCCTGCAAGAAGAGGGAGGTTTGAAGATGTGTTGGTCACTTCTGATATGAGATCATTCTTTCAGCCAACCCATCTACAGCTGTCCTCCGGATCCAGCATCAGGGAATGCCTGGACCAACAGTGTCCTGTCCGAAAGGATGTTCAGCGCAGCAGGGGGGATCGTGACCGATAAGCGCAACCGCCTAGCTCACGACAGTGTTGACTACCTCACATTTCTAAAAATGAATGAGGCATGGATCTTGGAGGAATTCAACACATGTGACCAGTAGACCATGTTTGATTCAAATTCCTCATGACAGGCCACAAATATCCGCCACCACCCATAACAATCCATGGTCCCTGTCTTAGATAAATACAGTGGCATAAACGGCCTTTTATGTCTGTTGAATGCCTAATTTTTGGGGCCTATATTGGTCGACACTTATTTATCCTGTGAATGCCTAATGTACCTCCAGCCACAGAATACGAAGTTCTTTGCTGTCAGGTGAACGCCTGTCGGCTAATTTTTGGGGCCTGTAATGGCCGACACTTACTTTTGTATCCTGTGAATGCCTAATGTACCACCAGCCACAGAATAGAAAGTTCTTTGCTGTCAGGTGAACGCCTGTGGGCTAATTTTTGGGGCCTGTACTGGCCGACACTTACTTCTTTATCCTGTGAATGTAATTTTTCAGACTGGAATTGGAAATCAATGGGTCTGTAAACGTTCCACTAAATTGTGGAACGAATGCAGACCCATTTTACAGATGTGTGAATGGACCCTATATGTATTTGACATGTATTTACCGGCTGCTGTCATATCTGGCTGATTTCGGCCGAGCTATTTCACTAAAACCGAGCAATATTACAAAAAACAAAATACACATTATAACTGTATAAACGATTTATAAAACTTATAAAAAAAAAAATGATGGCAACTTTTCCAATAGCAGGATCATTTCCTGCACCCCCTTCATAGCCTGGCGTTGCTTCTCCTCCATGGCCTTCATGCGCTCCGAAATTGATGACATTTCGCAGATAAAAAAAAAGAATGCTTGTCGATCACAGATTCGCTTAATACTTCTGGTATGTCAGTGTCCATGTTGTGGGACTATGTGTGCATAGCTAGTAAGTATTTTGTGGCTGCAAATATGACCTGGAGGTTTTTCATGTTCACCTGCCTTCAAAATGAATGGGACCCGCCACGAACCTGTGGTTAACGAACATTTGAGCAAGTTTGAGCGATCGCATTCGCATACCATCACATCAGATGTTCGTCCATCACTATTGTCCTGTTCCTTCAAGAAGTACTTCGAAAGACAGCAAGAGGGTGCTGTATTTCACTTTATTTAAGGACTCTAAATAGTTAGCCAGTGACACGGTACAGAGTCATCGGGAAGGAGTGGACCCCGGCAAGTCTAGACACTGGGCAGTAGAGGTAGTCAGGGAAGGGAGTGGAAAGGTTGCCCTTAGAGTTAGAAGGAGGGTCTTTCCACTCAACTGTCAAGACAGTTAGGCTTGCATTTTACTATGTGTATACAGTTGACTAACTTTTGCTTCCATTTTCTCTACAGGTGGGGTCATCTTAGAGATAGTTAGTTAGAAGATTTACATTGTATTTTTCTTCATAGTTCTCACCAAACAGGTTTGTTTGGTGGGGGGGTGCATCAGTTTTCATGCACCTTAAAATGTTTGTAAATTTGTACAGCAGAGTGTAAAGCTATATTTTTTCACCGTACTTTATTTGTACATTTGTTTTTCCCTTATCCTCCTTTCCAGGTTTGTGGGATGCTCCTGCGTTTTTGGCAGTGTTTTTGATAGGAGGCTGTTGCCTCCGAGTCAGAGGGACCTGACTCATTTTGGTGTGGGGTGGATGTAGCACCCTACAGGTAGATACTAGGTAAAAGTATAGTGGGCCTAGGCTGCCTAACAGCAGGGCCATGATTTCAGCTGGCTGTCATGTCTCCCAGGTGTGTCTGCTGAGAGGGGAGTCTCCCCACTGGCTCCATGAGAAGATTTGCATTGGGCAGTGGAGGAAACCCAATCAGAGACACACTCAGGCCTGTATCTACCCCAGAAGGCAGATTCTGCCGAAGAGGATTCTGGGAGTGGGTATAAGTTTTGAGGGAACGCATGACGCAGTGTCTTTGGCAGGAAGCAGAGTCCCAGGAGGCATAGTACGGCTGTCTCTCCTCCTGCCAGAAGGATCGGGTGTCTCGGGTGGCTGCCTGGGAATCAAGAGAGTGCGCAGTTGAGCTGCAGAGGGTATCCGGTGTGCTGAGGACCAGTGGAGGAAGAGGGGTTCAGTTCCAAGAAAGCCTGCCAAGGTCATAAGTACTGTGAACTGCCCCTAGGGGTCTGCCAAGTGTAGAGAGGACCACTCCAGAGAAGGTTCCAGGGATCCAGGAGTCAGCTAGCTGTAAAGGGGGTGCCTAGTCAGAGGACCCTGAAGTGTTAGAGGGGCTACCTAGTCAGAGGACCCTGAAGTGTAAAAGGGGGCACCAGTGGTTGGGCCCTGAAGAGGCAGTGTACAGTGGGCAATGTACAGAGTTAAGAGTTGCAGCAGCACAAGCAGTGACAAGAAGCTACCTCAGTCAGTGAAGGGCTGGAGGGAGCTGTTCAGTAACTTTTGAGCTAAATCGAGTGTCAGGAGTCAAATGTTCTACAGTCCTGGATCTTCTGTGTTAACAAAAAAGTTGAAGTTCTAGCACTATTCAGCAAGTCAGTACGCTTAAGCGCCAGGAAGCGTTGGCCGGCATTCAGCTGGCGTTAAGGCAGCGCCAACGGGCATTTTTCTGTACAGTGTCCCAGTAAAGCCTAGAAGAGCCAGAGGAGTATTCCACTCATTCCCTTCTCCCATCCCCAATATACAAGAAACAAAACAATCCCCAATATACAATAAACAAAACAAACCAAAGATGCCGGAATGGTCATTGTCTCAGTTCTCACACCTGGGTTCACAACTTAAATGTGTTGGAGGTGTTACCGGTACTGATGGCAGACCCAGCTCAGGCCCAAGGCATGGAAACATTGCTACATAAATATAAAGTACATCTTTATGCACATGTACTGAGAGAAACATATCCTTTGCCGACCTATTTCTGAAAATACTGGTAAACATTTTTTTCTGGCTAGCCAGAATCAGTGATCCAGAGCAAGCATATCACAAGTGAAGTAAGGTTGATGTCAGGTCTCCTAATTTGCTTAGTTTTTCTGGCTATGTATAATTTAACCTGAATAGGAAAGCCTGTCCTCTGCCAGCCTGCAACAGAGTAGGGTAACTGTACTCTGCATGAAAACAGTACTGTATATACAACATGTCCACTGATAAGTCCAAGCTATATTGAATAATACTTTTGACCCTTGCTAATTGGAGAGCTATATATCTGGCACAACAGGGGGTGTATTGTACCTCTGCAGGTAGACCACTGTTTCAACAAAGAAAGCAAGAATCTTTCTCTACAGTATTCTTGCAGGGCAAGCTTTTCTACTCAGGCTCTGACTGAATTCAATATAAAAAAAAACAGTAAGACCTTGAACTTCTTTGTTTTATTGATCCTAGAATGTAATGTATTTAGTTGATTTATTTTGAAAGTTAATAGGTAATTGTCCTCTTTTCAGATCAGCTATGGAGCCACCGATTACTCATTAAGCGACAGACGTCTTTACCCGCATGTTTTCAGGACTATTCAGAATGATCATGTCCATTATTTAGCAATTGCCAAACTAGTGAAACATTTTGGCTGGAATTGGGTTGGAATACTTTTATCAGACGATGATACTGGAGAGAATGAGGCACACATTTTGAAGAGACATTTGGCTTCCCAAGAGATTTGTGTGGCTTTTGAAAAAAAAATGATTGAAAATTCTTTTACGGATCAGTGGATAGACACACCTAGTAAAGTAAACTGTAGCGTTTTAATACTTTGTGGTTCTTTCACAAGCAATGCCAGAGAATATCTTTATAATTACATTGAAATCGATAGAGACAATATGCTTATCCTTTCCCCAGGCTGGGCTACAGGTGAAATCAAGTTAATAACTGCTTACTTAGGTTTTATAACAAGTTTGTCTTTAGAGTTATTCGATCCACAAATTCTTATAGATGAAAGTCTGTTTAATGACAATCTATTGTCAAGACATTCACGAACTGGGCTGGTGCTGGATGATCTGATCATTACATTTTACAATATAACATCAACTCAAAATGGAAAAAATATTTATTTTCAAAATGTTACTAATTTTAGTGGGGGTTTTTTAAGAGCCTTTTTTCAAAAAAATGACATAAGTATGCTTTCGGGAGAATCTGTACGAGTGTATATTGCAGTAGAAGCTATGGCTGAAGCTATACATTTTTTCAACAAGTTTAATCATAACTTTAATATTAACAGATTTATGCAGGTAAAACATGAAAGTGCAAAAGTTTGTCAATTATTTTTAGAGGATATTTTAAATATCAACATAAGAATGTTTTTTTTTTTGGAGTACTTTGACCAAGTATTCTAAGATTTATTATACATATTCTACAAGGTTTATATAGTGCCAACTGTTTGCACCATGCTTTACAAAATAAAGGGAAACACTACAGTTACAATACAATTCAATACAAGAGGGTTACGAGTCTTGTGTAATGGTATCAGCCAAATGATCAGACAAGTGGTGATATGCAGTTTCTACTTTGCTAAACAATGGGGGTCAGCATACCATTGCATAGGGCAGTGCAGTATAGAACATTAATATTAACAGCAGGGAAAACAGGTGTAGGCTTAATGCAGGTATATCCTCTACCAATCCCCAAGGTAGAGAAACAGAAACAGATCTTGATGCTTTACCAATAGACAAACAACCTGGTACTGTAAAAGGGCTTAAGGCCTTGTTCGCTCACCACGCACTATGTGTAACTGCAGAGTCCACTGGAGATTTTAGAACTCAATATTGCCTGCTACTCAAATAGTTCAACAGTTCTGCCCTGATTCAGTCTAGAGATGTAATAAATGCAGATTAAGATGCTGGATGTCTCTCACCCAATACTGGGAGCTCCGCTCCATGCTGCAACCAGGCCCCGCTCTGCTCAGCGACTCTCCCTCGGCCTGTCAGGCGTCCTTCCACTCAGTCCCACTACCGAGCCTCTTCCACACACACCGCTCGTCTCAGCTCCGGTGTCCACTACTAGGCCTCCGGCCTACTCCTCTGCGATCCGCAACGCTAAGAACATTGTATTCTGTGGCTGAAGGTACATTAGGCATTCACAGGATACAGAAGTAAGTGTCGGCCATTACAGGCCCCAAAAATCCGCTCACATGCGTTTACCTGACAGCTAAGAACGTTGTATTCTGTGGCTGAATGTACATTAGGCATTCACAGGATACAGAAGTAATTGTCGGCCATTACAGGCCCCAACAATTAGCCCAAATGCGCTTACCTGACAGCTAAGAACATTATATTCTGTGGCTGAAGGTACATTAGGCATTCACAGGATACAGATGTAAGTGTCGACCATTACAGGCCCCAACAATTAGCCCACATGCGTTTACCTGACAGCTAAGAACATTGTATTCTGTGGCTGAAGGTACATTAGGCATTCACAGGATACAGAAGTAAGTGTTGCCCATTCCAGGCCCCAAAAATTAGCCCACATGCGTTTACCTGACAGCTAAGAACATTGTATTCTGTAGCTGAAGGTACATTAGGCATTCACAGGATACAGAAGTAAGTGTCGCCCATTACAGGCCCCAAAAATTAGCCCACATGCGTTTAGCTGACAGCTAAGAACATTGCATTCTTTGGCTGGAGGTACATTAGGCATTGACAGAAAAAATAATTGTCGGTCATGAAAGGCCCCAAAAATTAGGCATTCAATGGACATGAAATGCCTGTTATGCCGCTGTATATTTACCGAAGACAAGGACCATGAATTGTTGTGGGTGGATGGCAGATATTTGTGGCCTGTTATGAGGCATTGTAATCAAACATGGTCTACTGGTCACATGTGTTGAATTCCTCTGAGATCCATGCCTCATTCATTTTTATAAATGTGAGGTAGTCAACACTGTCATGAGCTAGGCGAGTGCGCTTATCGGTCATGATCCCCCCCCCCTGCTGCGCTGAACGTCCTTTCGGACAGGACACTGGACGGGGGGCAAGCCAACAGTTCCATTGCAAATTGTGCAAGCTCTGGCCAGAGATCAAGCCTGCCCACCCAGTAGTCCAGGGGTTCATCACTCCTCAGAGCGTCCACATCGGCCGTTAACCCGATGTAGTCGGACACATGTCGGTCTAGGCATTCCCTGATGCTGGATCCGGAGTACAGCTGTTGATGGGTCGACTGAAAAAATTATTTCATATCTGAAGTGAGCAACACATCTTCAAACCGCTCTGTTCTTGCAGGCGCTGTTGGATTGCTATCCGAAACTGTTTCTCTGTGCCAGTGCACGCAAAAGCAGAATGCAGCATTTCTCGAAACAAGGCCTGGAGGTGCTGCATTCGGACCACCCTCTGTGATGGTGGTAACATTTCCGCCATTTTTTGTTTGTACCGGGGGTCTAAGTACATTGCCACCCAGTACTGGTCCTTGCCCTTTATGCTTTTTATACAGGGGTCCCTCTTAAAACACTGGAGCATGAAGGCCCCCATTCACACTAAACTGGAAGCGGTGTAGTGGCCTGGCTCCAGCTCATCATCCAGGATAATGTCGTCCTCGTTCTCCTCCCCCCATCCACGAACAACAACAGGGATTCCAGAAAGGTTTAAAGCATGCTCTTCTTGCTCCTCCTCATCCGCCCCGGGAACCATCCTCCTCTGACTCCTCTTCAGACTCCTGTTGTTGACTTGTCTCAGATGGAGTAGCCCCCCCCCCCCCCTGGGAATTCATCCAGCATTGTGACTTCCTCATCTTCCTGCTCTTGCTCCTCCACAGCTTGATCAATGACACAATGCAATGCACACTCCAGAAAGAAGGCATAAGGTACAATGTCACTGATGGCGCCCTGGCCGTGACTCACCAGTTTCGTCATCTCATCAAATGGCTGCAGAAGTCTGCCTGCGTCGCGCATGAGCAGCCACTGGCGAGATGAAAAAACCAAGCTCCCCAGAACCTGTCCTGCCACAGAGTTCGTACAGGTAGTCGTTAACTGCACATTTCTGCAGGAGCAGCCTATCAAACATATACAAGGTTGAGTTCCATCGCATTGGGCAGTCACAAATAAGACGCCTGATGGGCAGGTTGTGTCGCTGCTGAATGTCAGCAAGGCGAGCCATGGCTGTGTAAGATCTTCTGAAATGGCCTGAGATTTTCCTGGCCTGCCACAAGATGTCCTGGACCCCAGGGTATTTGGCAACAAATCACTGCACGACCAAGTTTAGGAAGTGTGCCATGCATGGCTCGTGTGTAATTTTTGCCCTGTTTCAGCGCGCTCAGCAGATTGGCACCGTTGTCACACACCACTTTACCAACTGTCAAATTGTGCGGTGTCAGCCACTGTTCTGCCTGTGAATGCAAAGCTGAATGGAGTGCGGGACCAGTGTAGCTCTTGGCTTCCAGGCACAACAGATGCAGCACAGCATGGCAACGTCTCACCTGGCATGTGGTGTAGGTTCTGGTGATCTTGGGCGGCGCAGTGGAAGAGACGGTAGCAGTGGAAATGGAGGAGTCAGCTGAGGAGGAGAGGGAGGATGGAGTAGGAGGAGAAGAAGAAGAGGCAGGCCTGCAAGCAATTTGTGGCGGTAAAACCAAATCTACACGGGGGCCACGGGTTACATGCTTGACGGCCGTCAGAAGGTTCACCCAGTGGGCAGTAAAAAATATATACCTTCCCTGTCCGTGTTTGCTAGACCATGTGTCTGTGGTCAGATGTATCTTGGCCCTGACACTGTGTGCCAGAGATTTATTCACTTGCCGCTGAACATGGCCATACAGCTCTGGAATGCCCTTCTGCGAGAAATATTTCCTTCCTGGGACCTTCCATTGTGGTGTTCCAATGGCCACAAATTTCCGAAAAGGCCTCCGAGTCCACCAGTTGATATGGCAGTAGTTGGTGGGCTATTAGTTCCGACAAGCCAGCAGTCAACCGAGAGGGTTATCCGGCATCATCATTTTTTTATGCTCCAACATTTGGGCCAGAGAAGCCTGCCTTTTCCAGAAAAATTTGAGGATGGCATGATGGAAGGTGGAGTGGAGGAAAATTGTGAGGAGAGAGGAGAAGGAGAAGGAGAAGGAGAAGGAGAAGAGGCTGTACGGTGAGATCCTGGAGTGTGGCTTTGTGGGTTCTGATGGCATTGCTTCCACTGGGCTCGGTGATGGGAGTCCAGGTGCCTTCTTAAGGTGGTCGTCCCTAGTTGAGTGTTGGGCTTACCGCGACTTATGCGTTGACTGCAAAGGCTGCATATGGCAACACTATTGTCAGCAGCGGACACATTAAAAAAAGCCCACACTGCTGAGCCATGTGCCAGCATCCTGGGAGCGCCAGATGTGACTGTACATGGTTGATGGCTCGCTCCTGATACATTAGCAGTCTGCTTTGTCCCTCCTGTGCAATGTAAGTTCCGCCTGCTTCTCCTCCCTATCTGCTGGTCCATCTCTCCCTCTTAACTCCCCTCCTCTTCCTCTATTGTGGGCACCCTTGTAACGTCCATAGACACGTCATCATCAACATCACCTTCCCCACCACTAACATTCAAGATCTCGGAGTAGGCAGCAACAGCGGGGACCAACCTCCTTGGGCTGATCTGGGTACTGTCATCAGACTGCTGAGTGGCGGCCTCCTCTTCCTGATCCAATGCAAAGAATGGCTGGGCATCGCAAATGTCTTGTAATGGATTGGAAAATAATTCCAGTTACTCAAGCGGAGGGTATATGGTGGTTGTGTTGGTGGTGGTGTCTTTGGGGGTGCACACAGCGGAGAGTGAAGAGGGTGCAGATAGAGAGGATGAGGAGGGTGCAGAAGAGGAAGGCTGAGTGAGTCACTCAACCAAGTCTGATGCGTCCTTTGACGTAATCTAACGCACCTTCCGAGACTTTCCACTACTGCTCCTGCACTACCCCTACCACCTCTGCATAAGGGCCTGCCTCTTCCTCTGCCTGTCATTTCTTTAATTACCCTGTGGCAAAAGCCTCTACAGAAGCGCAGTATATGTGGAAGAAGGTATATAACACCTCGCTTCAATCTGTGGTATTGGGAGGCCACTGGTCTATCACACCAGTTATACAAAAAATTGGCCAGTAACTGTTGTCACTGTGTGTAGCACAGTTAACGCAGCAAAAGAGGCAACATTTTTGCAGGACTAAAATACACTGTTTGGCACAGCATTGCCCTGCCAGGGTTTAAAAAGTGAACGGGACCCAGAATTCTCAACCAGGCAAGTTGAGGAGCTCCAGGGAGCTTGTAACATGAAAAGGAAACTGGCTGTGTTTTAAAATGTCCAGTTTGGGACCTGGAGCTTGGAGATTTCTAAGTGATCCGGGTGGGATGAAATCTCCAATCCTGGGTCCAGATATTCAGAACAGCCAGCATAATAATTGGTCAGGTGTGTGCTGGGCTTTTAGTAGTAACCTTACCATAGTTCTGGGCTCCACCCTGGCAGACAGGTGGTCTGGCCTAGGATTTGGTGATGCACGAGGCTGCTGTGTGCACCCTGTTCAGTGAGTGAAGTCTGTGGGAGACAGACAAGGGCCTGGAATTTGAGGCCAGAGCAGCAGTGTTGCAAGTTCAAGCCAGGAGGGCTGAATGGTCATTTATTTTGCTGAGGATTCAAATGCTGAAACCCCTGTGAGAGAAACACTTGTTTTGTGTACCGAGCTTTCTTTTAATAAACATGGGCAAAGAAAGCCCTTAAAGAAGAAACAGCAAGTGGCAGTGTCCTTAAAGCACTACGCTTGGTGTGAAGTCTCACAACTGTTATAAAAGTATACTGTTAGATAACACCCCACTTCAATCTGGGGTATTGGGGGGCCACTGGTTTATCACACCAGTTATACAAAAAATTGGCCAGTAAGTTTGGCACTGTGTGTAGCAGAGTTAACACAGCAAAAGAGGCAATACTTTTGCAGGACACAAATACACTCTTAAAAGTATACTCTTAGATTAAAATGTAAATTAATATAAACGTCCAATAAAATGTAATACAGTCCAAATAATTTGTCCAATACAAAGGTAATGAAGAAGGGAGAGCCAGAGCAAGATCCCGGATACCAGTGATAGATTCAGGAGCAGTACACCCAATCGTGATATTCTCACAAACTGCTTACCAGAAGGTGATCAAAACAGGCATATGAATCTCACAGATATGGAAAGCCAAAAGGACAAGACACTGGAACTATTCAAATCGGAACACTCCAAACCATCTCCAATTTACCTGACTCTGTTTTGAGATCAGTGTCCTGTGCGCTCTTCCACAGAAGGACTGGAAAAAAGGTCAACACTCCCAACCAGTCAAGCTCTACTAGATGCTAGCTGACTCTAAGCACAGTTGCTCTTGTACGTGAGATGTGTTGTTACCCTGTTTCACAGATATTATTAAATAATTCACAATGTGTCAAAAACACACTACATGCTTTTCTGCTGCTTCTCCATTAAAGTTTATTGAAACAAAAAAGTAGCGGTTAAAAAAAAGTCCCTGACCCTTTCAAAACCACTGAGGTACAAAATTGCGTTGATGTGAATGTGTTCCATAGTAACCAATGTTAAAAATAATGTCCTGCGTTTCTTTGCCTAAGCCGAGCCTCCACCTTCCAGAAGACCACAATTGCTTTTGATCAGTTCTTGGTATGTAACGTCATCAACAGAGAAACAATGCCATAAACCACAGCAGATATTACATTTCCAACAATTGCACTAATAATATCGAAGGGGTCAAATGGGGCTCTTTTTGGCCTCTAAAAGACTCTATCATGCACTGAGTTTCATCTTGTATATGAGACTCTAGTCCATGTTTTCCAAGTCCCAAATTCCTCAGAGTCATCAGTGTAAATCGCCTCTGTTGTTTCCACAATTGTCCGTTTGCTGTCAAAATGCCAGCTAGACAGCACAAAAAAAAGGCCCTTGTCTAACAATTCACAAGCTCTTGCTGGGTATCCAATGTGTCCCTGTGGCCCATTTCTCCTTAAAGGCACAGGGACACATTGGATACCCAGCAAGACTGGAAAACATGGGAGCGTGAGACCGTAGACTTCCGGGTTGGCGGAACACAAGCGTGGAGCGGCGTTCCTGTACCGATCTAACCGAGATTCTGATTACACATAGGTGGACTGTCATACGATTTTGTACTAAGTGCAATCTGTATCAATAAAATGCTTGTTATACTGATATGCTGCACTATGAGAGTCTCCTTTTTGCCCCTATATGTCCTTTAATTTGGAGTTCCACTACTATCTGGCCATACATCTTTGCTGTTGGAAAGGTTATGTGGATGATCCGGATTCGGTGTGGATATCAATGCTTGTTGTGACCCCCTATAATCAAGGGGTCATATCCTTCTGGTAAGGAGTATCTATTTAGAGCACTGGGTGAAGGTGTGGAGGTGAAGGTTTAACACCACTTCTATCAAGTCTGTGCTTTAATACTGCTGCGGATTACCTTATCATCATCTTATTTTAAGCACTATAAGGACTTTTTACACAATATAATTATTTAAGCTGAGTTTGTGGTTTATCAATCAATGACATCCAGCACTTTGGATTATTTCATATAAATATTTATTCACTTATTTATATGCACATATGCACCTTTTTTTGTTGAGCGCAATATATACTTTCAAAATTTCACATCTATCACGTTAACACGTTGTTTGGTTGCTGCTCGCAGTGCGGAAGATATTCCCACATATCTATATTTAGATTTTCACAGATTTATATATTTATTTAAATATTTTTTGTACTCACAATTATTGCACTATAATTTGTGCACAAGCACCCATTTGCGCAGTTCGTTTTTTGGTTAACACCATTTTTTCCCATCTAGTACAGCTTGACTGGTTGGTAGTGTTGACCTTTTTTCCAGTCCTTCTGTGGAAGAGCGCACAGGACACTGATCTCAAAACAGAGTCAGGTAAATTGGAGATGGTTTGGAGTGTTCCGATTTGAATAGTTCCAGTGTCTTGTCCTTTGGCTTTCCATATCTGTGAGATTCATATGCCTGTTTTGATCACCTTCTCGTAAGCAGTTTGTGAGAATATCACGATTGGGTGTACTGCTCCTGAATCTATCACTGGTATCCGTGATCTTGCTCTGGCTCTCCCTTCTTCATTACCTTTGTATTGGACAAATTATTTGGACTGTATTACATTTCATTGGACGTTTATATTCATTTACATTTTCATTTTTTGGTGCTGCTTTTATCCTTTTCTATATGTTATAAGTTTGTAATCCACTTATTTAGCTGGCTGCCTTACTCATTTATATGGTTCATATGGTTTTGTTCTAAGTGCAGATATCATTACCTTTTTTCTATACTCTTAGATAACACCCCACTTCAATCTGTGGTATTGGGGGGCCACTGGTCTATCACACCAGTTCTACAAAAAATTGGCCAGTAACTGTTGTCACTGTGTGTAGCAGAGTTAATGCAGCAACATTTTTACAGGACACAAATGCACTTATAAAAGTATACTCTTAGATAACACCCCACTATATAGGGGTGTAATATACTTTCTAATATAGAAAACATATTATAGTGGATTTGTATTGTGCACTGTGCAGCATTGTGACTGGTGTGGTGAGCTTTTCTGAAACAAAACTACAACTACAAATAGTGACAAAAGCACTTGTAAAAAGTATTTTAACTGGTGTGATAGACCAGTGGCCCCCCTAAATGACAGATTGAAGTGGGGTGTTATCTAACAATATACTTTTATAACAGTGTATTTGGGTAATGCAAAAATATTGCCTATTTTGCTGCATTAACTCTGCTACACAGTGACAACAGTTACTGGCCAATTTTTTGTATAACTGGTGTGATAGACCAGTGGATCCCAATACCACAGATTGAAGCGGGGTGTTATATACCTTCTTCCACATATACTGCGCTTCTCTAGAGACTTTTTTCACAGGGTAATTTAAAAAATGACAGAAAGAGGAAGAGGCAGGCCCTTACGCAGGGGTGGTAGGGGTAGGGCAGGAGCAGTAGGCCGGAGCCAAAGTGTGAAGTTTCAGAAGGTGCGTTCGATTACGTCAAAGGACGCACCAGACTTGGTTGAGTGGCTTACTCAGCCTTCCTCTTCTGCACCCTTCTGCACTCTCATCATCCTCTCTATCTGCACCCTCTTCACTCTCTGCTGTGTGCACCCCCAAAGACACCAACACCACCATATACCCTCCGTTTGAGTCACTGACATTTTTTTCTGATCCATCACAAGACATTTGCGATGCGCAGCCATTCTTGGCATCAGATCAGGAAGAGGAGGTAGCAACAGCCGCCACTCAGCAGTCTGATGACAGTACCCAGATCAGCCCAAGGAGGTTGGTCTCCGCTGTTGCTGCCTATTCCGAGATCTCAAATGTTAGTGGTGGGGAAGGTGATGTCGATGATGACGTGTCTATGGACGTCACATGGTTGCCCACAAGAGAGGAAGAGGAGGGGAGTTCAGAGGGAGAGATGGACTAGCAGATAGGGAGGAGAAGCAGGCGAAACTTACATTACACAGAAGGGACAAAGCAGACTGCTAATGTATCAGGAGCGAGCCATCAACCATGTACAGTCACATCTGGCGCTCCCAGGACGCCGGCACATGGCTCCGCAGTGTGGGCTTTTTTTAATGTGTCCGCTGCTGACAATTGTGTTGCCATATGCAGCCTTTGCAGTCAACGCATAAGTCGCGGTAAACCCAACACTCACCTAGGGACGACCGCCTTAAGAAGGCACCTGGACTCCCATCACCGAGCCCAGTGGGAGCAACACCATCAGAACCCACAAAGCCACACTCCAGGCTCTTGCCGTCCAGCCTCTTCTCCTTCTCCTTTCTACTCACAATTGTCCTCCACTCTACCTTCCATCATGCCGTCCTCACGTTGTTCTGGAAAAAGGCAGACTTCCGTGGCCCAAATGTTGGAGCATAAAAAAATTATGAAGCCGGATAACCCTCTTGCCCAACAGTTAACTGCTAGCTTGTCTGAACTGATATCCCACCAACTACTGCCATATAAACTGGTGGACTCGGAGGCCTTTCAGAAATTTTTGGCCATTGCAACACCACAATGGAAGGTCCCAGGAAGGAAATATTTCTTGCAGAGGGGCATTCCAGAGCTGTATGGCCATGTTCAGCGGCAAGTGAATGTATCTCTGGCACACAGTGTCAGTGCCAAGATACATCTGACCACAGACACATGGTCTAGCAAACACGGGCAGGGAAGTTATATCAATTTTACTGCCCACTGGCTGAACCTTCTGACGGCCGTCAAGCATGTAACATGTGGCACCAGTGTAGTTTTGCATTTACCGCCACAGATTGCATGCAGGCCTGCCTCTGCTTCTCCTCCTCCTACTCCATCCTCCCTCTCCTCCTCGGCTGACTCCTCCTTTTCCACTGCTACCGTCTCTTCCGCTGTGCCACCCAAGATCCCCAGAACCTATTCCACATGCCAGGTGAGACGTTGCCATGCTGTGCTGCATCTGTTGTGCCTGGAAGCCAAGAGCCACACTGGTCCCGCACTCCTTTCAGCTTTGCGTTCACAGGCAGATCAGTGGCTGACACCGCTCAATTTAACAGTTGGTAAAGTGGTGTGCGACAATGGTGCCAATCTGCTGAGCGCGCTGAAACGGGGCAAAATTACACACGTGCCATGCATGGCACATGTCCTGAACTTGGTCGTGCAGCGATTCGTTGCCAAATACCCTGGGGTCCAGGACGTCTTCGGCAGTCCAGCAAAATCTCAGGCCATTTCAGAAGATCTTACACAGCCATGGCTCACCTTGCTGACATTCAGCGATGACACAACCTGCCCGTCATGCTTCTTTTTTGTGCCTGCCCGACACGATGGAACTCAACCTTGTATATCCTTTATAGGCTGCTCCAGCAGAAACGTGCAGTTAACGACTACCTGTACGAACTCCGCGGCAGGACAGGTTCTGGGGAGCTTGGGTTTTTTTCACCACCCGCGCCAGTGGCTGCTCATGCGCGATGCATGCAGACTTCTACGGCCTTTTGATGAGATCACCAAACTGGTCAGTCACAGCCAGGGCGCCATCAGTGACATCGCACCTTACGTCTTCTTTCTGGAGTGTGCATTGCGTTGTGTCTTTGAGCAAGCCATTGAGGAGCAGGAGCAGGAAGATGAGGAAGTTGCAATGTTGGATGAATTCCCAGGGGGTGCTACTCCATCGTAGACAAGTCAACAACAGGAGTCTGAAGAGGAGTCAGAGGAGGATGGTGCCAGGGTGGATGAGGAGGAGCAAAAAGAGCATGCTTTAAACCTTTCTGGGATCCCTGGTGTTGTCCGTTGGTGGGGGAGGAGAACGAGGACGACATTATCCTGGATGATGAGCTGGAGCCAGGCCACTACACCACTTCCAGTTTAGTGCGAATGGGGGCCTTCATGCTCCAGTGTTTTAAGGGGGACCCCCGTATAAAAAGCATAAAGGGCAAGGACCAGTACTGGGTGGCAACATACTTAGACCCCCTGTACAAACAAAAAATAGCGGAAATGCTACCTCCATCACAGACGGTGGTCAGAATGCAGCACTTCCAGGCCTTTCTTCGAGAAATGCTGCATTCTGCTTTTGCGTGCACTGGCAGAGGAATTTCCACTCACAGAGAAACAGTTGCGGATAGCAATCCAACAGCACCTGCAAGAAGAGGGCGTTTTGAAGATATGTTGGTCACTTCAGATATGAGATCATTCTTTCAGCCGACCCATCGACAGCTGTACTCCGGATCCAGCATCAGGGAATGTCTAGACTGACAGGTGTCTGACTACATTGTGTTAATGACAGTGTTGACTGCCTCACATTTATAAAGTCAACACATGTGACCAGTAGACCATGTTTGATTACAATTCCTCGTGACACATATCTGCCAAACCGCCATCCACCCACAACAATTCATGGTCCTTGTCTTCGGTACATACAGCGGCAAGAAAGGCATTTCATGTCCATTGAATGCCTAATTTATGGGGCCTTTCACGGCTGATAATTATTTTATCCTGTGAATGTCTAATGTACCTTCAGCCACAGAATACAACGTTCTTAGCTGTCAGGTAAACGCATGTGGGTTAATTTTTGTGGCCCGGAATGGGCGACACTTACTTCTTTATCTGTGAATGCCTAATTTTTCAGACTGGAATTGAAAATCAATGGGTCTGTAAGCGTTCCGCCAAATTGAGGAAAGGATGCGGATCCCATTTTACAGACATGTGAATGGACCCTATATGTATTTGACATGTATTTACCAGCTGCTGACAGTTCTGACTGATTTAGCAAAAAAAACAAAAAAAAAACATTTTTTGCTGGAAAAAAAAAAAATTAAAAAAAATTTAGGGCAACTTTTCCAATAGCAATACTTGTGTCATGACATTTTGCTATTAGGTATTTTGTGGCTGCAAATATGACCTAAAAGGTTTTTAAAGTTTGCCTCCCATTAAAGTCAGTGGGGCTTGCTGCGAACTTGCGGTTCGCGAACATTTGAGAAAGTTTGCGGATAACGTTCGCGAACCGCCCCAGCCAATGTTCGTCCATCACTACTGAGCTGCACCTGAGTATCATGAGCAGACCTCACTAATGGATCCTGTTCTCTGGTAGGCATAGAGCCACATAAATTCACCTGGCAATCTCTCTGGTAAACAGAAAAACCCAAAAACTATACTCTCTCTCTAGCACCTACCTAGTAGGGTGCTACAAAACATGTTCTTATGAGCACTGCAATGTCATTAAATCATTAGCAAAATACATGAGAATTATACTTTATCAGAACTTTTAAGGGAAATTTGTAGAAGTATCTGCTCATGTCTTTGCACATACAGTATCATCATTTTTTTTATTTTTTTTATATTTTATGTAAAAATTAATGTTTAGGAATCATTTACAGAGCAGTAATTAAACCATATCTTTGTACAATACATACATGGTTATAGAGGTAACTGTGCTTCAATCCTATCCATACATTTTTGTAGAAATCAGAGTAATGTGAAATGAAAGGTTATATTCTAACACTCGATTATATTTAAAGTATAACTAAAGGAAAAACTTTTTTTTAAAGTTCTGGATAGAGTGGAGAGGGATTCGAACCCCAGTCAGTTTTTATTGCTGTCTGTGCCCCCATTAAGAAGATACAGCCTCTCTATTTGTCCCTTTTACCATTATCATTACAAAGTGAAAGTAAAAGAAAATCCCAAATTGTGGGTTGTCCCCAGAAAAGTAATAGAGGGGAAATTTTCAACGCGGACACTAGTTTTGGTGACCTCTGGGTCCCCGAGGAATTCCCTTAATTTGCAGGCATTTCCTCTCACTTCATGTTTTTGCTATGGGACAGGAAGTGAAGGGAAATCTCCACAATTGGACACAGATGGCGAAGAAAAAAAAAAAAACTGACAGGGGTTAGAACAATTCCTTGCTTTATCCAAAAAGAAAAAATAAAGTTTTTCTTATTCTTCTTCTTTAACCATTAGTATCTGTGTGCAAAGGAGCAACTTTAGAAAAATCCACCATGCTGGCAACTGTATGAAACATGGCAATCCAGACCAACATCTGTCCAGTAAGATGCACTGATATCTATTTACAATCTTTTCTTGTTTACCATTTGAGCAGCTGACATTAAAGATATTGAGCACATGTTCACAAGAATAAGAAATGTGTAGACCTCTGTTGGGGTGGGGGGTTATGAGAAATGGCCCTCCCCAAACAGAACATTGCACTAAACCTGTAGCTAAATAAGAGAACCAGACCCTTCGCTAAGTGGAAGAATGGGATTGATAATAAAGGTCTCAGTTTCTCTACCCAGGACAGGACCTCTGTGGACAGAGATATTCCTTTCCAGGATCACTTAATCACTAATCTCAGCAAAGTCATTGGGAGCCTCAGAAGTACTGCAACCAGCATATAACATTAACCATAAGTCTATAGATGCACACCAGTATAGAAATAATACAATCTTATTATAAGAACGTAATATTAATAGTACATACATCCAATGTACAAACAGGTATTATAAGCAAAGATCCCAACAGGAGTCCTGGTGGAATTGTGCACATACAGTATACCTGAGTATATATATAGTTATCAATAGAGATACCTCCAGATGAATGTTACAGCAAACTCCAGTTTCAGGGACCTCTGAGGATAATCATGATGGTGCATCCATCTTTGTGTCTGAGACCTGAAGACAAAATCTGCAGTGATTAGTAGACCCTTCAGCTCTTGTCCAACCAGCCTGGAATGGAGGCTTTTTTCAACAGAAATCGTTTTTGGCACTGCGACTCAGAGTCAGCCTAACTACTCTGCACCTCAGTCCCTAGTAAATTCTAATCTATCATGCAACCTGATCTTTAAATATCAGAAAATGCCATTGGATGCTAAACTGGGCTCTAGCCTATGCTGGCCATTGAGCCCTAAAACTAGATACAGGATCCCAGACCAGAAGGGACAGGGTTAGATAAAATAACAGGAGCTGTATATAAACTCTATTGCAATAAACAGGTTCTCCTTCTAACATACAACTATAAATTCTTTTTTCTGATCCTCAGAGAATTCTTTGCCATGAGGTGCCATGTTGAACTTCCAGTGACCAGTATGAAAGAATGAGAGTGATAACACCAAATTTAACACACCTGCTCCCCATTCACACCTGAGACCTTGTAACACTAACGAGTCACTGACACCGGGGAGGGAAAATGGCTAATCGGGCCCAATTTGGACTTTTTTTTACTTAGGGGTGTACTCACTTTTGTTGCCAGCGGTTTTGACATTAATGGCTCTGTGTTGAGTTATTTTAGGGGACAGCAAATTTACACTGTTATACAAGCTGTACACTCACTACTTTACATTGCAGCAAAGTGTCATTTCTTCAGTGTTGTCACATGAAAAGATATAATAAAATATTTACAGAAATGTGAGGGTTGTATTCACTTTTGTGAGATACTGTATATACAGCTATGGACAACAATAGTATACTATCAAACACAGGAGCACCTGTCAGTGGGGTCATTGGCTGTTAAGGATGCGGTGCTCCTTAATAGGGATGGGCTGAACACCTCCCCTGTTCGCAGCAGAACTCCAGAACAGGGGAAATGTTCTAAAAGTTGTACCCCATTGAAGTCTATCGGAGCTGAACAGGAAAAATCAAAAGTGCCCATTTTGAAGGCGTATTTGCAAGTAATTGGCCATAGAAGGGGTCTGGGTATCTGGGTACTTCCCTGGGGGACATGTATCAATATATATTCTTTAAAACAGTTGTTTTTCAGGAGCAGTGTTTTTAATTGTGCTTAAATTGCAACAATAAAAATGAAAAATATAGTGCCTGGGGAGGGGGGGTCCCCCTAGTTTGCCTGTAAAGTGACACATATGTAGCATGCATAAAACATGCTACAGCAAAAATGAAATTTCTAAAAAAAAAAAAAAAAAAGAGTCAAATGCCACTTACACTAATAAATTTAAATAAAGAAAAAAGTGGCATGGGGTTCCCTCCCTTCAGTCCATACCAGGCCCTTCAGGTCTGTTATGGATTTTAAAGGTGAACCCTACGACAAGATAAAAAAATCTTGTGGTCCCCCCCAAAATCCATACCAGACCTTTATACGAGCATGCAGTCCAGTAGGTCAGGAAAATGGAGGGGACGAATGATCACCCCCCCCCCCCTCCTGAACCATACAAGGCAACATGCCCTCATAACAAGGCCCCCCCCCATGTGAATCGGTAGGTAGGCTACCCATTCACCAAAAAAGTATCAAGTATAAGTAATAACCACAAGAAACAGTTTTTGACAAATCCTTTATTTAAAAATACAAAAAATAGTGTCCCTCAATGTAAATCCTTTGTCAATTACAATGCCCGCCAGACCGAAAAATAGAAAAAAATAAAAATTCTCTAGCCTCTTGGGAGGCCTCCCGCCGTATGCCCCCTCTGCACTTTGACATTTCTTATATAGGCAAGGGGCAGGGTCACCCGGCTACATCATCTGCCCCCTTTTGATGTCACGCGATTTCAGAAAGGGGCGATGCCACCGGGTGACGTAGGCGCCCCTCGCCTATGTAGGAAATGTCAAAGTGCAGAGTGGGCATACAGCGGGAGGCCTCCCAAGAGGTGAGAGCGTTTTGATTTTTTCTATTATCCAGGCCCGGCGGGTGTCATAATTGACGATGGATTTTGAATTTTTTTTTGGGCCTTGGCGGGAGGCGTGATTAACGATGGATTTACATCGAAGGACACTATTTATTTTTTTTTTTTAATAAAGGACTTATCAAAAACTGTTTCTTGTGGTTATTACTTTTTGACACTTTTTTGGTGAATGGGTAAGGGTACAATGTACCTGATATCCATTCACATAGGGGGGGCCGGGATCTGGGGGCCTCCTTGCTAAAGGGGGCTTCCAGATTCTGATAAGGCCCCCACCCACAGACCCCAACAACCACAGCCCAGGGTTGTCGGAAAGAGGCCTTTTTCCCCATCAACAAGGGGACAGGGTGCTTTGGGGTGGGGAGGGCAGATCCCCCCTGCCCCAAAGCACCCACCCCCTCATGTTGAGGTTATGTGGCCTGGTATGGTTTAGGAGGGGGGGGGCACTCGTCCACTATCCGCATGCTCGGATTCTAGTATGAATTGCAAGGGGGACCCCACGCCTCTTTTTTTTAAATTTTGCATTGGGGTTCCCCTAAAATCCGAACACCCAGCGAACACACTGCAAATTCAGGTGTTTGGCGAATGCCTGAACAGGCAAATGTTTGGATCAAACTCATGCTCGGGCCAAACTGTTCGCCCATACTTACTCCTTAACAACAAGCTTTTCTTCACACAGAATTCTAATTGTTTTTCGACTAATCAGAATTGTTATGAAAAATTGGAATTAGTTAGAAAAGTAATATATGAAACTAAACAAATTTCCACAAAAAATGTATTTTTAATTCATACTTACCTGTAAAATCCATTTCTTGAAGTACATCATGGGACACAGAGCCATAAATCATAACAAATGGGGTATATAGCCACCTATAGGTGAAGGACACTGGCAACCAATCAGAATTGATGACCCCCTATAACCCATCCCACACAGGAAGTACCTCAGTTTTGTAACAAGCAATAAAGACCCCATAGAAGAGGGGAAGGACCTCTGTGTCCCGTGATGTACTTCAAGAAATTGATTTTACAGGTAAGTATGAATTAAAAATACATTTTTCTTTTCGTACATCACGGGACACAGAGCCATAAATCATAATATATGGGATGTCCCAAAGCAATGCATCTGAGGGGAGGGGGACACCAAAAAAATACCGCCATCTGACCCCAAAAGAAGAATTACACTGCCACCTGCAGACTACTGTGGCCAAAGCAGACTCCTCCTGGGTCCCAACATCCACTGTGTAGAAACGAGTGAACGTATGCACTGACAACCTGGTCGTGGCCCTGCAAATCTGAGCCATAGAGGCCCAATGGCAGTGTGCCCAAGAGGCACCTATTCCTCTGGTAGAATGTGCCTTTACAGGGAAAGGTAGAACCTTTCCTTCTAAACCATACGTCTGGGTAATAACCTGGGGAATCCAAAAAGAAATCATAGATTTAGATGCTACCAACCCTTTTTCTGGGCCCTTCAGGTAGCACAAACAAGCTCTCGGTCTTATGAATCTGAGCGGACTCCTTTAAGTAAAACTTAAGGGCACACACTACATCAAGGGAATATAATAACTTTTCCTCCTCTGAGTGAGGATCTGGAAAAAAAGATGGTGGTATAATGTCCTGATTCAAATGAAATCATTGGTCAAAAAAATATGGGTGTGGACGTAAAATCACCCTATCTTGATAAAATATCAAAAATGGCTCTTTCCAGGAAAGAGCTGCTAGTTCCAATACCCTTCTTCTAGCTGAAGTTTTCACAATCAAAAAGACCAGTTTTCTGGTCAAAAGAACCAGGGGAGCCTGCCCCAGAGGTTCAAAAGGCTGTTTTTGAAAAACTGCCAGCACCAAATTTAAGTCCCAAGGACACAATGGTGGCTTCACAGATGGAAGCAAATGCAATGTTCCCCAGATGAAGGTTTGAACTAACGAATGGGAATCGATGGGTTCCTGGAAAAAAAAATGATAAAGCTGAAATCTGCCCTTTAATCGCACTCAAAGCTAATTTCATATCTACCCCCACTTGTAGGAAAGCTAGAATTCTCCCTATAATATAAGAGCGGGGATGCCATTTCCTGGCTTCATACCAGGCAATGTAGGACTTCCAGACCCTGTAATAAATATTGCTAGAGACTGGTTTCCTAGCGTTTATAAGCGTATGAACTGCAGGGCCAGATACACCCCGCTACTTCAAGAATAAGGCTTCAATAGCCAAGCCGTCAAGCAGTTTAGAGACTGCACAGCAGGGTGGAATATGGGACCTTGAGAGAGCAGGTCCGGACGCAGTGGAAGAACTCAAGGCCTCGTCACTGCCAATTTCCGGATTTGTGATACCAAATCCTCCTCGGCCATGCCAGAGGTACCAGAATTACTGGTTTCCCCTCTAGCTGGATCCTGTGCAACAGACGCGGTATCAGCTATACCAGAGGAAAGGAGTCACAAAAGCATCCACCCCGACTACGAGAGGATCCCTGGTCCTGAACACAAATCTCTCCAACTTGTTGTTGAACCTGGATGCCAACAGATCTATGTCTGGGACCCCCAGCGTAGGCAGATCGATTGAAAAATCTCGGGATATAGGGACCATTCCTCCGGAAACATCTTTTGGCGGCTCAAAAAATCTGCCTGCCAGTTCTCTATTCCTGGAATAAACACTGCTGTCAGGCATGGCACAAACCTCTCTGTCCAGGACAGGATGATATCCACCTCTTTCTAGGCTGAGCGACTCCTTGTGCCTCCTTGATATTTGACATAAGCCACAGCCGTGGCATTGTCGGATTGCACTCTGACTCGGTGACCCCGAAGTCTGGACTTCTAGAATTTCAGAGCCCAACTGACTGCACTAATTTCCAGAACGTTGATGGGGAGACCACTCTCTACCCAAGACCATTTTCCCTAGACAGTAGCTTCCTCCAGAACTAGCATCTGTGGTCACTACCCACCAGGTTACTGGAAGAAAGGATTTCCCTTTCACCAGATTTCTGGTCAACAACCACCAATTCAGACTCCGCTGTACCCTTGGTACCAGAGACATGGACCAGTCCAGGAACTGAAATTTCCCGCTCCATGCAGAAAGAATGTTGTTCTTCAAGGGTCTGGCATGGAATTAAGCATAGGGAACAGCCTGGAGTGTGGACACCATCTTCCCCAGTAACATCATGCAAAGACATATGGAAGGATATCTCAACCTTTCTATGGACCGAACCTGATCCCTCAGGTCTGAGAACCTTCTTGTGGCAAGAATTTCTTTGCCTGCTCCATGTCCACAAGAAGACCCAGGTATTCCAGATGCTGGACCAGCTGTAATGCTGACTTTGTTAAGTTCAGTATCCAACCCAGACGTTCTAGAAATTGTACTGTCTGAAAGACATTTTTGGCTTAGAGCCGCCGACGATCGATCTATTAGTAATAGATTGTCCAGATATCCTATTACAGATATTCCTCTGAACCTTAAAATAGCCAAATCAGGAGCTAGGATCTTTGTGAACACTCTTGGAGCTGTGGCTAACCCAAAGGGCAGGGCCACAAACTGAAAATGATGGTTTCCTATCACAAAATGAAGAAACCTTTGGTGGGCCTAAAATATAGGCACAGGAAGATATGCATCCTTGATGTCTATGGATGCTTGAAATTAATTTCCCTGTGACTGAACAAACTGACTCCATGCGGAAACTGGTTTAAAAGCCTTAAGATCCAGAATAGGTCTTAAATCCCCGCTTGGTTTTTGGATTATGAACAGGTTTGAGTAAAAACACTTGAACCTTTCATTCTCTAGAACCTCGGTTATCACCCTTTGAGCCCTCAGCTGGTCTAATGCCTGAAAGAGAGACTTTCCTTTTAGGGTATCTGTTGGTATACTTGACCTTACAAATCGAGGATGTGGGAACCCCCGAAACTCAAGCTTGTATCCCTGTGAAACTATGGAGACAAACCAGTTGTCTTTAATTGACTCCACCCATACCCCTGAGAACTGCAGAAGCCTTCCCCCCACCCAGGTGAGTGGGGGTGCCCCCTAACAGAGGGGGCTTAAAGGAAGACTTGGCTGACCTCTGGGCCCAGTGCTTTTTCTGACCCTGCCCTGAAAAAAATCCTATCAGGATGATCCTAATCATTATACACTTCTTGCTCCAAGAGCGGATGTATGGGAAATGTCTGAGGACTCTGAGGAGGGTGCAATCAGCCTAGAAAATGAAAAAGTGGCCTCAGTTGTCTCTAAGGGAGGAAACTTGTACTCAGACCGGACCATCTCAGTAAGGAACTGAATAAACAATCTCTGGGATTGAGAGGCTGATAGAGACTCCTCTGACTATGACTCCCTGGAAGTGGAAACTTCAGCTTGACCTTCCATAGGTTCACCATCAGCTACATCTTCCCCATCTTCTGCCTAATCCTGAACTGATTCAGGGGGGTGGCTCAGGAGAGGGGATCTATCCAGTTTCTTTCCTCCATGTGGTGCTGCAATCCTGTCAGCAATCCTACCCTCCAGGCTGGCTAATGCCGATGTCAAATCGTCCTTAGTGACAGGCTGTGGCAGAAGTACATGGAGTAGCTACTATGCCTGACAACTATAATGGCTCAGATTGGCTAGCTGCCTCTGGCTTCTAAGTAGGAGTAGACACAGTGGAAGCACGACTAGGACCTTCAAGGCCTGATGATGGCATCACAGAGCCCTTTCCAACTGTGCCCCCCCCCCCTAGCCCTTTTTCTGGCAGGCATTGCTTTGACAAACTTGAGGTACTACCTTTTAAGTGTGTGCCAAGCTTATACAGCCTATTGCACACAGCACTGATTATTCCAAGATACAGGACCCGTTTGTGCCAGTAACATACACCCACAGTGACTCACGCAACCCAGCTGCTGCTACTCTGTGTCCCCTTCAGCCTCTAACAGAGGCTAGCGCATTGGAAACAGTTCCTTAAAAATCACCCCTCTTAATACTGAATAGCACAGGTGCGGCATGGTAGGTGGCATCCACGTACACCCCATTGTGTTTGGATCCGCCCTCCATGTGGCATACTCCGTTATAAAAAACTAAGATTCCTGCGTGTGCGTGAATGAACCCTCGCCACAGACACGCCAGGAAGCAGGAAACGAACATGCGGACGCTTAAGTGCCAAGGCGAAAACAGCAAACACATGGGGTGAGAGCAGGTTAAGCTGAATCTTGTTTGTCACAGCTGATACCCTTTTAGGTGATCAGCTCAGGGTAAGAAACAGTGTAATAACAACATGCTTTAAACATATTTTTGCATAAACCTGCTACCATAAGATGTATTTATAAGCAGAAATACACCTTGCACAAGTCTCTGTAATCTTAATAAAGGGAACAGTGCATAAATATTTAGAATTTGCAATTTATACCTTTAAGGCTTGTTTGCTGTGTAAATATTTAAAATGGACTCACCAGTCCCGCCTCAGGAATCTTCTTTAAGCAAGAATCCAATCTTCACCCATCACAGCGAGCTTTGTCTTGGAGACCTTCAAGGACTGGGTCCCCTATATAAGAGGGACCACGGCCTTGGACCTGTAGAGCACCCTGCACAGAGTGCCTTTGGGGTTTGGTATTCCAAGGGTCCAGATCCCAGGGTCCAGCGCCTAAAAAGGATAGTGTTACAGGCAAAACCTCGTATCTGCTCCCCGAGGCTCAGGTACCATCTTTTTAGTCCATTGACTGTTTTAGATGGATCTGATAGCTAACCCCTTAGATCCAGTGATCTTTGATCGGAGTAAGATAGCATAATCTTCTTTCTTCTTCTTTAAACATAACAAATATGAGGAGCAACTCTCCTCAGTGACCTTCACCTTTAGACACTGGGGGAAAAACTGAAGTACTTCCTGTGTGGGAGGGGTTATATAGGGGGTCATCAATACTGATTGGTTGCCAGTGTCCTTCACCTATAGGTGGCTATATAACCCATATGTTATGATTTATGGCTCTGTGTCCCATGATGTACGGAAATAAATTTCATTAGGAAATTCGGATACATTCAAGTAAATTCAGAATAACCAAAAATGTTTCCAAATTTATATTCGGACTGAAATCAATTGCATATGTCTAGTTGATAGAAGGAGATGTAAAGACAGGGGAAAGCAACATATAACATGTCTAAACTTCAGCTTTAACTTGTTTGAGGTTTTTCTTTCCTTCAGTTGCATAAATATGTGAAACAAATAAAAAATCAATTTAAGACGGCAGACAGAATGAACTTCTTTGATAAAAATGGAGAATTTCCATTCCACTACAAAATAGTAAATTGGATCAAGTCTTTCCGCCGCATTGGAACAAAACTTACTGATGTTGGTTTATATACACCATGGGCTAATGAAGAAAATCAACTTCACATTGACCTCAACAAAATAACATGGAATGATGGCAATAATACGGTGAGGAGGAGCACATGTGGCACTCACTTCCAGGGCCACTGATAGGGGGGTAAAACCGGGCTTTCTTTAGGGGGCCCGGCCGGCAGTTGTAGGTTTCACAAAGCATCCAAAGTGCAGGCACTTTATGTTTGGTTTTACCTGTTTCCCGAGTTCCCCGCTGCTCCCAGGTGGTTTTTACCATATATCCTGGGCCCCATCAGTTCTTTCAGAGGGGCCCCGGAGGCTTTTTTCTAAGTCCCACGGTCAGGCGGATTAACACCATCCAGCGCCAAATTTTCAGAAAAAAAAAAGAAAGTTCCGGTCCCGGAGGAGTGTTATTTGTCACAGGGCACACAATCAGCAGCAGCCAAAAGCCATCAAAGCACAGAGCGACAGTGTGAGGAAAGTGGGGAGCAGCAAGTCTGCAGTAAATTTTGCTTAAATAAGGTATTGTCACTAAAAACACACCCTCTTCACCTATGCCATATGTACTTGATTGATACAGCAGCTAAATTTGATCATCAATCATCACTTGGCCCATTCACACTTGGTGCTGCAGATACAGTATGTGTCTCCTGTGCAGGGCCATCTTTTTCCAGCATATCAGTGTCCTATTAATTTCTATTGGGACACACAGTTGTTTGGGTACAACCACTGTGTCCTATTCTAACATGCAGGTAGGTGTGGGTGCGGGTCCCAATAGAAATGAATGGGAATCTGGCAAGGGGACACCCACAACACTTTGTGCATCCCCATGCTGGTAAAATACAGCTCAGCACAGGAGACACAACCTACACTTCATGTGAATGGGCCCTTACACTTGTGTTTAGGGGTTGGAATGGAAAAAATTGTGTGTTTTTTTTTTACCCACCCCCAAACACTTATACTACAAAACAGCACAGGATGGATACTATATGCCGTGGCCATGATGCTTTTTTGTGTAGCAAAAATTATCCCCACGGTTGTGTTCAGCCGCCACTTGCACCTGTTTTCCTGGGCTCTCCCATTCCATTAGGTTGGGTTGGCTTTGCACAAAGGAGGAGGAACACATTTGTCTTCCTCTCCTCTGTGGCAAATAAAGCTGGAAGCTACAAGGATGTTTTCACTTCCAAATTCGGGTTATTCATCCCTTGTGATAGCAATAAAGTTGAATAAAAAAAAAAACATAAAAAAGCAATAGTTCTAGCGCCAAAGCTTACATTTAACTGTAAACTGTTAACTGGAAAGACTTTTAAAGCATCGCCTATGGACAATTTTATGTACTGTTGTTTGTCGCCATCTAACAGGAAATTTTAAAGCATGATACAGTATGTTTGGTATCTATTTACTCAATGCAATCTTTTATATTTTAGAAAAAAAATGGGTATTATAATGTGTTTGTGTGCACTAAATTGCATTTAAGTGTATATTTTCCTTAACCACTTCAACTCCGGAAGGTTTTACCCACTTAATGACCAGGCCATTTTTTTGCAATTCGGCACTGCACTACTTTAACCACTTAAGCCCCGGAAGATTTTACCCCCTTCCTGACCAGGGGGTATTTTGCGATTCGGCACTGCGTGAATTTAACGGACAATTGCACGGTCGTGCGACGCCGTACCCAAACAAAATTTACGTCCTTTTTTTCCCACAAACAGAGCTTTCTTTTGGTGGTATTTGATCACCTGTGCGATTTTTACTTTTTGCGCTATAAACAAAAAAATAGCGTCAATTTTGCAAAAATAACAATATTTTTCACTTTTTTTTATATGAAATTCCCCCCCAAAAAATGTAAAAATTAAAATTTTTTAATATTTTAGGCCAATTTGTTTTCTGCTACCCATGTTTGGTAAAAAAAATCGCAAAAAGCATATTTTGATTGGTTTGCGCAAAAGTTATTGTGTTTACTAACTAAGGGAAAGATTTTGTCATCTTTGTTGTTTTTTTTAAACATGTAATGGCGGCGATCTGCGATTTTTTTTGCGGGACTGCGACATTGCGGTGGACAGATCGGACCCTTAACTGACATTTTTGACACTTTTGGGGTTACCAGTGACATTACTACAGTAATCAGTGCTATACATATGCACTGTTACTGTAAAAATGACACTGGCAGGGAAGGGGTTAATTTATTTATGGAGAAGGAGGGGTTAAGTGTGTCCCTAGGGGCGTGCGTCTAACTGTGAAGGGATGTGGCTTGTTGTGTTAACAACAGAGATATACATTCCTGCATAGCAGGACCGTATGATCTCTGTTCTTACACAGGGAGAATGACAGGCGGCTTTGTTTACATTAGCCGCCTGCCTTTCTCCCTCTGCAGTGGACGATCGCGAGTGGCCGGCAGACATCGGGTCCACTGGTCACACGTGCAGGGGGGTCTGTAAACGAGTGAGGCGGGAGCGCGCCTCCGGCGGCGCGTGCTCACCCCCTAGAGCCACACAGGCTAGCGACGTAGCCCTACGTCACTTTGCCTGTGAGGGGCTGACTGCCGCAGTAAATATACTGTGGGCGGTCGGCAAGTGGTTAAGTGTAAATTTTCCTTAACCACTTCAGCTCCGGAAGGTTTTACCCGCTTAATGACCAGGTCATTTTTTTGCGAATTGGCACTGCGCTACTTTAACGAAAAACTGCATGGTCGTGCGACGCTGTATCCATATACAATTGATGTCCTTTTTTTCCCACGAATAGAGATTTCTTTTGGTGGTATTTGATCACCTCTGCGTTTTTCAGATTTTGCGCTATAAACAGAAAAAAGTGAAGATTTTGAAAAAAACGCCATATTTTTTACTTTCTACTATGAAACATTCCCAATAAAATTTTTTATAAATTTAAATTTTTTTTTATCAGTTTAGGCCAATTTGTATTCTGCTACATATTTTTGGTAAAAAAAAAATCCCAAAAAGCGTATTTTAATTGGTTTACGCAAAAGTTATAGCGTTTACAAACTACGGGATAGATTTTTGGAATTTTTATTTATTTTTTTGTTTTTATCAGTAATGGCGGCAATCAGCATTTTTTAGCGGGACTGCGACATTGTGGCGGACAGATTGGACCCCTAACTGACATTTTTTACACTTTTTGGGGACCAGTGACATTAATACAGTAATAAGTGCTAGATAATATACACTGTTACTGTATAAATGTGACACTGGCAGGGAAGGGGTTAACACTGGAGTGATCAAAGGGGTTAATGTGTGCCTAAAGTTCTTGCTCACCGGCTCACCGTGGGGGGGGGGGTTCTGTGACAGGCACAGAGAGATCAGAGTTGTAGCTTAGCTGAGACTCCTGATCTCTCCCTGCCTGTGTGACAGAAGACTCGCCCGCTTTGTTTACATAAGTAGGTGGGTCTTCTTTCAGTTTATCTGACGATCGCGGGAGGCCGGCGGCAAGCGCCGCCGCTCCTCCCGCGGCCCACCTCCCGCTGTGCCTAAACACCGCCGAGACCTCATGCATGAAATCACATAGTACTACGTAATTTTGCGCAACGGAGCTGCCCTGCCGCAGTAATACTACGGTGGGCAGTAGGCAAGAGGTTAAAAATATGTGTTTTAAAAATGGCTGCGCAAATTTCATGTGACATAAAAATTACAACAATGTCCATTTTATTCCCCAGGGCCTCTGTTTTCAGAAAATATATAATGGGGTTTCTAAGAAATTTTATAACAAAAAAAAAATGCAGATTTTAACATGTCAAAATTCTCCCAGACAGCAAGTGGTTAAAGTGGTTGCAAAGGATGATATGTCTATACTTACTTGCTCTGTGCAGTGAAAGAGCACAGAGCAGCCCTGAACCTCCACTTCTTAGGTCCCCCACCGGAGCTCCTGGTTCCTCCTCTCTGTCCAGTGCCCCCATGGGAAGCCACTTCCCATGGGGGCACACTTGTGTGCTCACTCCCAAGCCCTGCTGCTGTGTCCATTGACACAGACAGCTGGACTCAGCCCCACCCCCCGCTCCCTCGTCACTGGCTTTGATTGACAGCAGTAGGAGCCAATAAATCCCGGTGTCCAAGCAAAGCCAGTGAGACCCAGAAGTGAGGACAGAGAAGAGCTGCAGAGGAGCATGCGGCTGGATTGAATGAGGGTTCAGGTATGTTTACTAGGGCTGTGAGGGTCCAAAATAGATGCCTGAACATTTTTTACCTTAATGCAAGGAATACGCTAAGGTAAAAAATATTTAGGCTTTTGAACCACTTTAAGGCTCAAGGACTATCTATTAGGCTTCCAAGTCGGCTGCAGCATTCTCATTAGCAGGAATGATCGGAGGCGTGTTCAGAAAACACTTATTCCTTTTGGGTAATCAAATTTTTAAGGGTCAAGGGCCTGATAGGGCCCCCCTCAACCCCACCCACCAAAGCTGCATATTTTTCAAGGTGGGTGGGGTCGAGGGGGGCCCTATCAGGTAGGCTGTATGGGGCCCCATGATATCTAACAGCAGCCCTGCTCACTTCTCATGACATTGGCCACTCATTTTACAGTTTTAACAACAGATATGTAAATATTATAGTCATGCAATGACCTTTCATAGTGTTACCCATGAACTTGATTGCTTCAAATATTATATTCACCTTATCTGCCCTTCACATATAAGTAAAAATAACACGGAAATTGAACAAGAAATTAAAATATTTTTAGGGATTATTTCTTACTCATACTCATACTTCTACCCCCGAGATTAATATTATTAAAAGGATATTAAAAAAAAAAAAAAAGAGTGAACTTCTCTTTTCTTTATCATACATCACAGGACATAGAGCAGCCATAATAATTACTATGTGGGTTATGCGCCACCTATAGGTGAATAGACACATGGCAGATCAATCAAACAGGAAGTCCTCCTCTATATAACCCCTCCTACACGGGAAGTAACTCAGTTTTTTTGCCAGTGTCTGTAAGGTGGTGGTCACTGAATCTGATACATGTGCTCTTGGAGCATACTTTGAGGTCTGGACGGTTCTGTTAAGAATCGGGGACTTCAATTGGATCCATTTGAAAAAGCTGTCAGCCAAAATGGATGGTACCTGAGCCTCATTGGATAGAAGTGAAGATTTCTCGAGATTTGCCTGTAATGCAGCCTTATGGCGCTCGACCCTGCGTAAGGAACCCTGTGCAGAGTTTGTTCTGACCAAGGTATTTTCCTGCAGGGTGCTATACAGGTCCAGGGGAGTTGACCCCAGATTAAGCGGGACCAAGTCTTTAAAGGTCTTTTATGACTGAGCCTGCCATGATGAGTGAAGATTGGACTCCTGTTATCTCAGGTTCCTTTGTACTTTTCAGGAGTGTTGGACGGCAGTGTCTCCTCCAGTCACTAGAGGGTGAAGGTTCACTCAGTTTAGCCTACTCCTGTATAGACAGGAAGTAGAAGGACGGCCATTTTTGGTGGACCATGTGGGCTGAAGGATCAGCAAGGCCTCTGAGACATAACTTCAGCCTATGGCTACATAATGAAATGGGTCATTTCTATAGAAGAGCTAGTCAAGGCATGGTTATGTACGGCATAAAGGAATACTTGTATACTTACTGCTTAATCCGGAGGGCTTGTACATCTGTCCATCGCTACACCCCTGTACGGGTATCAGTGCACTTTAAGGATTGATGTCTTCAGAATAGCGTGCATTTGGTCTGCAAGAACCTATTTTTAGGTTGTTTTGAAGCAGCATTAAGGCTGTATTGGAGCCTATATGCTTGGCGTATGCAAAACCAGTTGGGGCCAAGTGCAGTTGAGCTGGTGCAGAATGTTCATGCATGCTTACTTGCATAAACACATGCCTGCTTACTTGCATAGGTGCATTTTTTGCATAGGTGCGTGTTTGCATGGGCACATGCTTGCATGAACGCATGTTTACTTACATTCATGCTTGCATGAACTCATATTGCATAAATGTATGGACACGTGTTTTCTTGTTTGCGTGAATGCGTATTTGCATAAGTGCATGGTTGCATACACACATGTTTGCATAGACGCGTGTTGCATAAAAGCATGCTTGCTAATTGCATGGATGCACGTTGCGCAGATGCATGTTTGCATGGGTACGTGTTTGCATGGACACGTATTTGCATAGGCACGTGTTTTCATGTTTACGGGAACACGTGTTTGCATGAACGCATATTTGCATAAGCGCATGCTTACATGTTTCCATAAATGCATACTTCCATAAACACATATTACATAAAAACATATTTTTATTTGCCTAGAACTGCATCTATTCTCTTATTGCCTTGAGCTGCATACATCTATGCTTAGTTATATTAAACTGCATGCATATATGCTTAGTTATATTAAACTGTATACATATGTGCTTATTTGCCTTGGACTACATACATATGTGCTTATTGCCTTGAACTGCATACATAAATGCTTGAACAGCAAGAATACTTATATACCTGCATATTGGCATACCTAGGTGCCTACATAACAACATACTAGGGTACCTGCATACTTACACACCTATGGGGTTGCACAGTGGTAAACCAACGTTGTTTTAGGCCTGCATCCTTGGGGGACTGCGTATTAGATGTTGGCTAATAAAGTTGCTACATTTTTTACCTGTTTTACTAGCTAAAATGTCTCCAGAAGGGAGAGGCAGCTGGGGGAGGCAGGTGCACGGCTCTCAGGTTCAATGATCTGTCCACATCTCCTGATGTCCAGTGGTTTCAGGCATTGCAGTGTTTCCTGACTGATTCATTTTTCACCAGATGGACTGGGGCCGTATCACCCTGACAATGCCTGATCGCAGTTGATCAGAGCCTAAGCAGGATCAAGCCTGGTTAGTACTTGTATGGGACTGCCTGGGAATACCAGGTGCTGTAAACTTTCCTCTCCTGAGTTAGGGAGGCATCTGAGGTGTGACAAAACTGGAGTTTTGCCTGCAAAGGAGAGTAATAGTTATCAACAATATCTCTCAAGAGGTATGAAGATTAGGTCCCACATGATGCTTATGTCATCAGCTCAACCACCTGTCTTCCAGACATCATCGAATATGCTGATTTACCCATCTGTTAGATAATGTGTATTGCATGAGCACCAGGACAGCTGTCTGCAGGCCAATTGGCTCAGGTTGATTGAATCATTGGCATCTGTTGAGTTGCTGAATTGAAATGGAATGATGTTTGTGGTCGTTGTTCCTTAGAGATGTTAATGAACTCACATTGCTTCTGTTCAGATTGCTAGATAATTAGTTTGGGCTAATTCTGTATACAATTTCATCTGCATCTAATAATGTGATCAGAAAACCCATGACCTGCGTGTGGTAATTTGATCAAGAGGGGGGTTGTCCACGCTGTTTATAAATTCTGTGTGTCTGTTCAATAAAGCGTTCGTTTTTACCCCTTCATGAAGTCTTGACTCATGTTTGGGGGAATGGGAGCTATTTTTACTTCTTGGTGTTACTTCAACTGGGATTTCGGGAGAAGCTGCATGGATCTCTCTCATAGAGACTATAGGATCTGTTACATGAGGCTGCTGTGGTTTGAGAGTATCTCAAAACAGAGGATCAGACTCTGAGATGGGTCATTCCATCTTTAGCCAGCAGAAACCCGCTAGGTCAAGTATACGTCTTGGTACCTTCTGGGTCTGAGACATCAGTCTTTTGCCTTACATTGGCTCTTAGAGCAGAAGCTATGGGCTCATTATTGTAAAACACTTGAATGGCAGCGGTTCCAAAACCAAATGGGGACATGAGTTCTATCTTAAGATCTCAAGCTGCTGGGCATCCTCCTATTTTAGATAGGTGCTGTCTGTTCAGTTCTCTGCAAGATATAAATTTTGGGGTCCATAGTAATCGATAAGGCATATCTTCATGTGCCATTTTTTTCCAGGCTCATCAAAGGTTTCTGCAATTGTAGTAGAAAGTCGTCTTTTTTTAATTTGTGTCTCGACACTTCGAGCTAGCCACCACTCCCGAGGGTTCACAAAGCTCCAAGCCCCGGTGCTGGACTTGATGAAGTCACAGGGGGTGTCAATCTCGGTATACTCTAACAATCTTTGCTCAGGAAACAGTCATTTTCAGGTTTTCTTTCAATACATTTCTGCAGGAGAAAATTGTATCTAGGTTAAAGCATGTTTCCTAAGGACAGTCCGACTCCAAGATTTTTTATAGAGAATAAATTCCCTCTGTCTGGAACATGATGATCCAAACATTGGATTGCCAGAGGGTTTTGTTCCCGTGGCGTTGCAGAGCTAAAATTGGTGGTTAATGGTTCGGAATCTGGAGAGGGCAAAATTCTTCCTTTCAGGGGTTTGCAAGATAATAACCCCTGAGGCAAATCACTCTAGTTGGTTTAAAGGTGGCTACAGTTCTATATAGCCTTGGTTTCCACAGGAGAGAATACTTTTGGCCAGTACACTTTGCTCTAGATTATTGAATGAACCAGTTGTAAGTTCAATCTGACAATGCCTCTACAGTGGCATATAATCAACCACCAGGGTGGCACCAGAAGTTGTGCAAGGGAACCACATTCTGTCTGGGGAAGAACAACGGGTGCTGTCTCTGTCACCAGTACATATTCTAGGTATAGAAAAATGACAGTGGGGATTTCCAGTTATCAGCAACTAATGCCGGGACCACGCTGCTTCCAGAGACATTTTTTTTGGCAATCTGCCAATGTTGAGAAACTCTGCAGGTGGATCTACTGGATTCCAAGTTCTACAACGAGTTTGACAGGTTGTGCCCGGGAGGAGAGTTCCACTGGAAATAGGGGTAGATGCAATGGTAACACCTTAGGGACCAGTTCTCCCTAGGAAGATGAAGGGGAAAGCCGCTCAGGTGCATGTGTCAAGACCCGGTGCTGGTCAGATCCGCCATCCAGGAACATACAATTTGAAGTGTGAGACCGCACTCAGGGTTTAGATGAAAGCAATGATTTTCTTTATTCCTCAAAAAATGTTGACAGACAGACAGTGTACAGGAACAGATGTGTCCAGTAGGTTAACGCATTTCACGACATAAAACGTCGCTTACTCATAACCACACTGGTTGTGTTATGGTAAGCGATGTTTGGTTATGAGTAAGCAACGTTTTATGTCGTGAAACGCGTTAACCTACTGGACACTTCTGTTCCTGTACACTGTCTGTCTGTCAACATTTTTTGAGGAATAAAGAAAATCATTGCTTTCATCTAAACCCTGAGTGCGGTCTCACACTTCAAATTACCAGTTCTCCCTAATTGATGCCCTCCCTCTGTGTTGACTACTACTGCATCTTTTGCCAAAAATCAGGGAGGTGGTAACACTGATAATAGTGTTAGCTGAAATTGCCCAGAAGGGCTTGGTGCACTGACATAGTCTTGGACACTTCCAGCTGGACCTAATGGTCTTGAGTCCTGTTATCTCTGCTCTTTTAAGCGCCTGGAAGCTGGCTTCAGGGAGCTTCAATTACAGGACTTGGAAATTATTTGTGCCTGGGGTGAAACCAGGAAGTGGCACCTGCAGATATAAGAGTGGGAGGTTTTTTTTCCTTTCTCCAATCAGAAAGGGAAGGGAGATTGGTCATAAATACCATTAAGGATCAGATTCGTCCCTACCCATTTTTTTCTAGAGGCCGTTTTTTCTCAGTCCTTGATTCATACTTCATACAGAGTGTAACACAGACAGTCCCGCCTGTCAAGCCACCCTTGTGTCCTTGGGACTTGCTCTTAACTGTCCTAGCAGAGGCCACCTTTTGAACCATCTTGAGAAACGGTTATTCCTTTGACTCAGAAAGTGGCTTCTTTGGTTGCTATCACTATACCAATCATAGTGAATATAGACTAAAGAGGGAATATATATATATATTTATTCACAAGACATGTATTCACAATAAATAGTTAGATATGGATGACACAAAAATATTATCTCACGTAAAATACAATCTTAATGATAACGCTAATTGAATCTGTTTGGCTCAGCAATATAAATCAAAGGACAGGATTACTTTTTCCCAGAAGGAGTAAAAACCATATATATGAGTTTTATATATCAGACAAAATTGTCTGTGAATTGCGTAGTCAACAGTCGCTCCGCTGCAGTTGGAGTGAGAATAGAGTATGCAAAATGTGCGACTAATTTGCTTATTATAGCGCTAAACCAAGAATGGAAAAATGTATAAAAAGAAAAATAATATTTCGGGGGAAAAAACCTACAATGGTTGTTACAACTGGGAAGGTAATCTAAATATCCTGAGCATACAATTTATAGCATACAAGGAAACAAAAATCAAAGAATCAATAATGCATAATTACCACTCCAAAATGGCTGCTGGCTCAAAATGGTAATTACCAGAGTCCTAAGATGGCTGCCTTTCCCAAAATGGTGGCTGGTTAGGGGGGGGGGGGCTTGCGTCTGGTGTCCATAAAGTTTTTCAGAGTGTCAGGTGTAAAATGAGGGTGTGAAGTAAGATGGAGTATGCTGAGTGTGAGTGAGTATGAATGTGTATGGATGGATGTGTGTGTCCCTATGTCTCGTCTGGGTTCCTTTATATACTGTATAGGACAAAAATGCCATAAAAATTATAATAAGCCGAACCCAGAAGGTTGAACTTCTTCCCATTGGTTGGGATAAATAACCATTAACTGGTTTTGTAATTATGCAACTACCTCTTTTAACCACCATGTATGTTCGGGAGCAAAAAATCTTTGATAAAAGTTACTACATTAATTTATAGTATCAAAAAAAAAAATGAAAATCTGTCCATATTCTTATGGTGCAGGCATGGCCATCTGATATTTCTGTTATATCTCTTTGAAAGGTTCAGTTCTGGTAATGGTAATGCCATTTAATGAGTATGCATACTAATACCATATACAGTAAATATATATATTTTAATTAAGAATAAGTGATTTATTTATAGATTATCTAAATTGATACACATTAACCTGGAATTATAATTGTTTGACACATGTGATATATTCAATAAGAAGGTTATCTACTATAGAATTATTATGCTAGTAAATAATATAATCATGACATGGTCTGGGATCTACAATATGAAATCTAATTTAACCATCAACTACTATCTAACTGATATAACATAATCTTCAAAGGAGGATTGTCCATATAACCATAATTTCCACATCCCCTCTTGGTTAGAGTTGAGCGGACACCTGGATGTCCGTGTTCGGCGGGTTCGGCCGAACTTTAAAAAAAAGTCCAGGTCCGTGTCCCGGACTTTTGCCGAACTTTTCCCGGACACCGAACCCCATTGAAGTCAATGGGGACCCGAACTTTCAGGCACTAAAATGGCTCTAAAACACCAATGGAAAGGGCTAGAGTGCTGCAAATGGCAGCAAAACATTGTTAAGAGCATGGCAAGTGCTCTGCAAACAAATGTGGATAGGGAAATAACTTAAAACAACAACAAAAAAAACAGAAAAATAAAACAATGTTCTTCATCTCTGAAGGACGAGGCCCATATGGAGTAGGAGGGAGGTTGAGGTGGTGGTGGATGTGGCGGTGTCATAGGCGTGCGCACAGGGTGTGCCGGGTGTACCTGGGCACACCCTAATTACCTAGGGCACATTAGCATTATCGCTCTGTTTGCCAGTGAGGGGATGGGAAAGATCTCCCTCAGACCTGCTCTGCTCTATTTCACTTTGCCAGCAGGGAGAGTAATGTATCGGGGCCATGTACATGTAGGCAAACACATGCATGTATATTTAAACTTTGGGGTGCACACCCTAATGCAATAGGCTGCGCACACCTATGGGCGGTGTAGGTGGAAGCGGCGGTGGAGGAGGACCAGGGCCGGATTAAGAGCATCATGGGTTTGGTGCTGAGGATTTTGAAGGGCCTTAAGGGCCGTGCCTTGGCATGCACCCAGAGGAGGAAGGGTGCAGCCATGCATGCCTAATTCCACATGGGATGCTGTCTCTGAAGCCCATAAACACATCCATGCATCGGCAACTGTCCCTCCTTGTCCGGTCTTCGTGCTGTGTGGGGAGGTTCTGAGGGAGCTGCCTGGGGAAGCGAGCATAGAAGCCAGACTTCTGTGTTTACAAGTGACAGAAGAGCGGTAACAGTGAATATGGCCAACCCGGGGCCTATATATAGGTAGGGGCCTGGAGCTGCAGCTCCAATAGCCCCTACGTTAATCTGGCCCTGAGGAGGACGAGGTAGCCAACACTGCTTCTTTTCACAAAAGAGTGAGAAAGAGCAAAAATGGAACAATGGCTGGGTAAGGTCGGTATCCATCGCTATTCTGCACAAGGTACGGAAAAGTCCCGTGGGATTAATGCCTGGTTCATTTTAATGAACGTGAGCTTGTCCACATTGTCTCTGGACAGGCGGCTGCGCTTGTCTGTGATAACGCCCCCAGCCGTGCTAAATACCCGTTCAGATAATACACTGGCTGCAGGGCACGCCAGCACCTCCAAGGCGTAAAGGGCATGTGCCCAACTTGGAGACCCAGAAGTTGAGGGGGGCAGACCCCTCATTCAGTATGTCTAGGCGGGTTCACACATACTGCTCCACCATGTTGGTGAAATGCTGCCTCCTGCTAAGACGTTCCATATGAGCTGCTGGTGCTGCTGTTTGTTGTGGCGTGCTGACAAAGCTTTTCCACATTTCGGCCATGCTAACCCTGCCTTCTGAGGTGCTGGCGGTGCCCTGGTTGCGTTGGCGACCTCTTCCTCCTCCTCCTCCTCCTCCTCCTCCTCCTCTGCCTTGTGCTTCCACTGTGGCCCCGCTGTCAGGTGGGAATGCCAGCAACATGGCGTCTACCAGCGTGTGCGCTTGTACTCTCGCATCTTGTGATCGCGCTCCAGTGAGTGAATTAAGAACGGTACGTTGTCCTTGTAACGGGGATCCAGCAGCGTGGCCACCCAGTCTTCACCCCTGCCCTCCTTGTCGGTCTCCACAATGCTGAACGCCGCAGCAGTTGGCACCTGCGTTTCGTCATCATCGGAGACGTGCTGCGATGGTCCTTGCATGTATTCATCTTGAGAAATGAGTGGTTGGGCATCGCTGCACTCAATCTCTTCCACTTCTGGGGCAGGGCTAGGTGGATGGCCCTGGGAAACCCTGCTGACAGAGTCCTCAAAAAGAAGAAGAGACTGCTGTATGGCTTGGGGCTCAGACTGCTTGCCTGATTTGCAAGGGGGTGAGGTGAAAGACGGTTGGACATCGGCTGCAGGTGCCAACTCTGACCTTTCTGCAGTAGACTGGGTGGGAGACAATGTGAAGGAACTGGAGGCACTGTCAGCAGCAAACCAATCTACTATCGCCTCTCTGTGTTCTGGCCTCATCACTTCTAGAGGCGTATGATGCCCTACCAAATACTGATGCAGGTTCTGTCGCCTACTAACACTTGAGGAAGGTGTTTCACTTGTGCGTGTAGCTGGCACAGATCGACCACGTCCTCTCCTTGCAACAGGAGCTCTACCAGCAGCACCACGACCCAGGCCACGGCCCCTATTTGACGGTCTCCTCATATTCCTGTAATTTATGATCTTGCCCTAGAAAGGTGTTTATTGAATAGCGGAACAAAACAACAACAGTATCGCACGGGTGTATCTGACATTCAAATATGCAAACTATGCCGCAATTTATTGTTTTTTTACCCCAAAAGGGTGTGTATTGAATAGCGGAATAGGAAAAAGGATAAAAAAACGGTGTATCTCACACGTACAAACACAGACTAGGCCCCGATTACAATTTTTTGTACCCTAAAGGCAGGATGAGGATGAGGAGTAGGAGGAGTTCGGAACAGGAGTCAAACTGAAGCACCCTGCAATCCTCGGCGGTAGAAGGAGATGCGCCAAACAAATTTAAAAAGGTGTATCTCACATGTACCGATACAGACTATCCCGCAATTTAATTTTTTACACTCAAACAGGGTGTATATTGAATAGCGGAATAGGACAAATTTTACAAAACGGTGTATCTCACACGTACAAACACCAACTAGGCCCCGATTACAATTTTTTGTACCCTAAAGGCAGGATGAGGAAGAGGAGGAGTTGGGAACAGGAGGCAAACTGAAGCGCCCTGCAATCCTCGGTGGTAGAAGGAGATGCGCCAAACAAATTTAAAAAGGTGTATCTCACATGTACCGATACAGACTATCCCACAATTAAATTTTTTACACTCAAACAGGGTGTATATTAAATAGCGGAATAGGACAAATTTTACAAAAACGGTGTATCTCACACGTACAAACACAATCTAGGCCCCGATTACAATTTTTTGTACCCTAAAGGCAGGATGAGGAGTAGGAGGAGTTCGAAACAGGCAGGAGGCAGACTGAAGCACCCTCAAATCCTCGCAGTATGAGATGCGCCCCAAAAATTGGAAAGGTGTATCTCACACGTACCGACACAGACTATCCCGCAATTTAATTGATCCCCAAAGGTTTTTATTGAATAGCGGAATATTATTATTATTATTATTATACAGGATTTATATAGCGCCAACAGTTTGCGCAGCGCTTTACAATGTGAAGGAAGACAATACAGTTACAATACAGTTCAAAACAGGAGGAACTAGAGGGCCCTGCTCGTTAGAGCTTACAATCTAGAAGGGAGGGTCAAGTGAAACAAAAGGCAATAACCGTGGGGGATGGGTTGATGGAGAAAAAGGAGGTACATTTGTTAGGGGTTGGTAGGATAGGCTTCTCTGAAAAGGAGGGTTTTCAGAGATCGCCTAAAAGCTAATAGAGTGGGGGATAATCGGACAGATAAGGGTAAGGAGTTCCATAGGATTGGAGAGGCTCTGAAAAAGTCCTGGAGGCGAGCATGGGAGGAGGTGATGAGTGAGCTAGAGAGCAGGAGGTTTTGAGAGGAACGAAGAGAGCGATTAGGTCGGTATTTTGAGATGAGGCTGGTGATGTAGCTGGGGGCTAGGCTGTGGATTGCTTTGTAAGATGTTGTAAGTATTTTGAATTTAATTCGTTGGCTGAGCAGAAGCCAGTGGAGGGCTTGACAGAGAGGAGCAGCGGACACTGAGCGATTGGTGAGGTGGATGAGTCTGGCGGCAGCATTCATGATAGATTGAATAGGAATAGGAAATATGATCAAAAAAAGTGTATGTATCTCACACGTACAGAAGCACACTAGGCCCCAATTACTTTTGTTTGTACCCCTAAAAGGCTGAATGAGGAGTAGGAGGAGTATGGAACAGGCAGCACCCTCAAATCTTCAGAAGTATGAGATGAACCTCAAAAACTTGTAAAGGTGGATCTCACACGTACCAACACAAACTATCCCGCAATTTAATTGATCCCCAAAGGTTTTTATTGAATAACGGAATAGGAAATATGATCAAAAAAAGTGTATGTATCTCACACGTACAGAACCACACTAGGCCCCAATTACTATTGTTTGTACCCCTAAAAGGCTGAATGAGGAGTAGGAGGAGTATGGAACAGGCAGCACCCTCAAATCTTCAGAAGTATGAGATGAACCCAAAAACTTGGAAAGGTGGATCTCACACGTACCAACACAAACTATCCCGCAATTTAATTGATCCCCAAAGGTTTTTATTGAATAACGGAATAGGAAATATGATCAAAAAAAGTGTATGTATCTCACACGTACAGAACCACACTAGGCCCCAATTACTATTGTTTGTACCCCTAAAAGGCTGAATGAGGAGTAGGAGGAGTATGGAACAGGCAGCACCCTCAAATCTTCAGAAGTATGAGATGAACCCAAAAACTTGGAAAGGTGGATCTCACACGTACCAACACAAACTATCCCGCAATTTAATTGATCCCCAAAGGTTTTTATTGAATAGCGGAATAGGAAATATGATCAAAAAAAGTGTATGTATCTCACACGTACAAAAGCACACTAGGCCCCAATTACTATTGTTTGTACCCTTAAAAGGCTGAATGAGGAGTAGGAGGAGTATGGAACAGGCAGTACCCTCAAATCTTCAGAAGTATGAGATGAACCCCAAAAACTTGGAAAGGTGGATCTCACACGTACCAACACAAACTATCCCGCAATTTAATTGATCCCCAAAGGTTTTTATTGAATAACGGAATAGGAAATATGATCAAAAAAAGTGTATGTATCTCACACGTACAGAACCACACTAGGCCCCAATTACTTTTGTTTGTACCCCTAAAAGGCTGAATGAGGAGTAGGAGGAGTATGGAACAGGCAGCACCCTCAAATCTTCAGAAGTATGAGATGAACCCAAAAACTTGGAAAGGTGGATCTCACACGTACCAACACAAACTATCCCGCAATTTAATTGATCCCCAAAGGTTTTTATTGAATAACGGAATAGGAAATATGATCAAAAAAAGTGTATGTATCTCACACGTACAGAACCACACTAGGCCCCAATTACTATTGTTTGTACCCCTAAAAGGCTGAATGAGGAGTAGGAGGAGTATGGAACAGGCAGCACCCTCAAATCTTCAGAAGTATGAGATGAACCCAAAAACTTGGAAAGGTGGATCTCACACGTACCAACACAAACTATCCCGCAATTTAATTGATCCCCAAAGGTTTTTATTGAATAGCGGAATAGGAAATATGATCAAAAAAAGTGTATGTATCTCACACGTACAAAAGCACACTAGGCCCCAATTACTATTGTTTGTACCCTTAAAAGGCTGAATGAGGAGTAGGAGGAGTATGGAACAGGCAGTACCCTCAAATCTTCAGAAGTATGAGATGAACCCCAAAAACTTGGAAAGGTGGATCTCACACGTACCAACACAAACTATCCCGCAATTTAATTGATCCCCAAAGGTTTTTATTGAATAGCGGAATAGGAAATATGATCAAAAAAGTGTATGTATCTCACACGTACAGACGCACACTAGGCCCCAATTACTATTGTTTGTACCCCTAAAAGGCTGAATGAGGAGTAGGAGGAGTATGGAACAGGCAGCACCCTCAAATCTTCAGAAGTATGAGATGAACCCCAAAAACCCCAAATATCATTCAGCTCTGCTGCAGGCCACAATTTAATTTTTTTTAACCCAAGGCTGTATATTGAATAGTGGAATAGAAAAAAAGTGTATGATTTCTGAAACCACTCAATATTCGCACATGTGAACTGAACACAGCAGTGTATGATCAGTCACTCAGCACAGCACAGCTGAAGGAAAAATGCTGCACACAGTGCCTGATAGAAAAATACTTTTCTCCCTCCTCCTCAGTGGGCAAAAAAGATTGTGTTTACTGCACCCCAAAAAGATTGTGTTCACTGCACCCCAAAAAGATTGTGTTCACTGCACCCCAAAAAGATTGTGTTCACTGCAGCCCACACACAGCAAAATGGATGTGGACCACTGACACCTGCCTATCTCCTATCCCACACCACACAGCAATATCGATTGTAGTTTGTAGAACACACTGACCCTAAAAATCAGCAGCCTCTCTCCCTAAAAGGATTGATAAGATCGTAGATCGGTCACTGCAAACCCCACCCCACACAGCAATAGGTTTGTAGTTTGTAGAACACACTGTCTGACCCTAAAAATCTGCAAACTCTGTCCCTAAAAGGATTGCTAAGATCGTAGATCGGTCACTGCAAACCCCACCCCACACAGCAATATCGATTGTAGTTTGTAGAACACACTGACCCTAAAAATCAGCAGACTCTCTCCCTAAAATGCCTACAACTCGCCCTGCCTAACACGCTCCGACCTGTCCCTCAATTCTATCCGGACACAAATGTTTTGTTTTCCTGTCTGTCCCTAATTAGCGGCCAGCACCCCAAAAAGATTGTGTTCACTGTACCCCAAAAAGATTGTGTTCACTGCACCCCAAAAAGATTGTGTTTACTGCAGCCCAAAAAGATTGTGTTCACTGCAGCCCACACACAGCAAAATGGATGTGGACCACTGACACCTGCCTATCTCCTATCCCACACCACACAGCAATATCGATTGTAGTTTGTAGAACACACTGACCCTAAAAATCAGCAGACTCTCTCCCTAAAAGGATTGATAAGATTGTAGATCAGTCACTGCAAACCCCACACAGCAATATCGATTGCAGTTTGTAGAACACACTGACCCTAAAAATCAGCAGACTCTCTCCCTAAAATGCCTACAACTCGCCCTGCCTAACACACTCCGACCTGTCCCTCAATTCTATCCGGACACAAATGTTTTTTTTTTTCCTGTCTGTCCCTAATCAGCAGGCAGCACGTTGATGTGTGCTCTCTCCCTGAACTAAACAGCAGAATGACGCCGCAGCGGCGCTGCCTCGAACTTATAAAGACTTGGTCACATGCTTCAGACGGCCAATCACAGCTACTGATACATTTGTAGGCATGGCTGGGATGGCTTAGGCACACCAGTTAAACGCTTGTTGATTGGCTGTTGAAAGCCCGCCATGAAAAGCGCGCCAAAGCATGCAAAACCCGGAAATAAAACGACCAAACACGGATTTTTACTCGAATATACAGTAAAGTTTTCGGGTCCGGGTTTGGGTAACAAAAATCCAATTATTCGGTACGAACACGAATAATACAGTCCGTGTTCGCTCAACCCTACTCTTGGTATATGATGGAACAAGAAGTTTATAAATGCTTATGATTATATTAAATTCATTTAAAATACAGTTCGAATAGGTCTAAGCTGATGACCAGAAAATGAAACAAACTCTTTTTCCACGGCTTCTCTGTTGTTGATTTTTCCATATTTGAAACAATGGTCTGTTAGTTACAGTATATAATCCATTATACAGCTGTCCTTATGAAACATGTTAGGATCTGCTATTGTATGGAAAACAACTCATGGCCAGGACACAATGTTTATGGCTTCTTCAAATAGATTCTATTTTCAAGACCATAGAATATAGTTGTTATCTCCAGGGTTAGTTAACAACGGCTTACCACTTTTCAACAATGAACAATGGAAACTAGAAACCTGAGTCTCCTATTGAAGCGAAGGCCGTGAATTGAACTTTGTCTCTGGGGTCATGCATTTCATAATTCTTCCATGCAATAGGAAAAATATGCCTATTTCTTACAATAGTCCTGACAATGATAAGGTGATGTTGTGTCCTAGTTCCATCTTTTTTTGCTTAGAGTGGTTTCTAGTTTTCACTTAAATCAGGACAGTGTTTTGCATTTCTTTTCTAATCCTCATTTGGCAGGAGTAAGATTGCTGCATACTCTGGAGGTAGGTCAGGCGGTCAGAATTTACTTGAAATGGCGGTGCAAGTCAGGAATCCTGGTTTGTGCTGCCAGCAGAGCCCTGGAAGGGCAGGAGGCATCCAAATTACCTATTTTTTTTCCTTGGATCCACCGGTTAATTATTTAGCCTATGGCTTGAAAGGGCAAGGTCCCCACCCCTTTTTGGTGAGAGTGCTCGCTACCAGGTGTGTGGGGGCATCTTGGGTCATCCCCCATCAAGTGTCAATGGCTCAGGTGTTTAAGGCCACTACATGGTCTTTCATTCATACATTCAAAGATTTTTACCAGAGGGATGTCAAAGCCACTGAGGATACTGCTTTGGTATGTTACAGGAAGCAGAATATGTCATCCTCAGGTGGAAGTTTCTGTGATTGTGTCTCCCTCCCCTCAAGGGCAATGCTTTAGAACATCCCATATAGTAAATATGGCTGCTGTGTATCCTGTGATCAGGGCCGGCCTATGGGGTGTGAGAGCTGTGCGGCCGCACAGGGCGCCATGGGCAACAGGGGCGCCGTGCGGCCATCACAGCTCACAGATGATCAGGCCGCACAGCAGGAGTTAAGCCTGCGGCCTGGACAGGGTGAACATAGGCCGCGGCCGCCGCTTACCTCCCGCTGTACGGCTGTGCATCGGTCTCCTACTGCTTCAGCGCTGAGCTGTATATCTCACAAAGCTCAGCCACAGATCCGCCGCCGCTGACTGATCCCTCCTATTCTCTGCAGGGATGCCAGAGGAGAGAGATCGTCAGCTCCTCCTCCTCCTGGGTCTGCCCCGCCCACACTCCCCGGGGATGTGTGGGCAGGAAGTTTAAAGAAAAAAAAGCTGATTTGTGCGTGGGGGGGGTCTCTGATGTAAGGGGGGCTTTGTGCGTGGGGGTAGTCTCTGATGTAAGGGGGGATTTGTGTGTGGGGGTCTCTGATGTAAGGGGGGCTCTGTGTGGGAGGCTCTCTGATGTAAGGGGGCTCCGTGTGGGGGGTTTGTGTGGGGGGCTCTCTGATGTGTGGGGGGCTCTGATATAAGTGGGGCTTTGTGTGGGGGGGATCTCTGATGTAAGGGGGGTCTATGATGTGAGGGGGGCTTTGTGTGGGGGGTCTCTGATGTAAGGGGGTCTCTGATGTGAGAGGGGCTTTGTGTGTGGGGTCTCTGATGTAAGTAGGCTCTCTGATGTGAGGGGGACTCTGTATGGGGGGTCTCTGTTGTGAAGGGGACTTTGTGAGGGGGGTATCTGATGTAAGGGGGGCTCTGATGTAAGGGGGCTCTGTGTGGGATGGTCTGTGTGGGGGTCTCTGATGTAAGGGGGGCTTTGTGTGGGGGGTCTCTGATGTAAGGGGGCTTTGTGTGGGGGGTCTCTGTAAGGGGGGCTCTGTGTGGGGGTTCTCTGATGTAAAGGGGGCTCTGTGTGGGGGGTCTCTAATGTAAGGGAAGTTCTATGGGGGAGTCTCTGATGTAAGGGGGCTCTGTGTGTGGGGGTCTCTGATGTAAGGGGGGCTCTGTGGGGGGATCTCTGATGTAAGGGGGCTCTGTGTGGGGGGTCTCTCATGTAAGGGGGGCTCTGTGTAGTGGGGTCTCTGATGTAAGGGGGGCTCTGTGGGGGGTCTCTGATGTAAGGGGAGCTCTGTGTGGGGAATCTCTGATGTAAGGGGGGCTCTGTGGGGGGGTATCTGATGTAAGGGGGGCTCTGTGTGGGGGGAGCTCTGATGTAAGGGGAGCTCTGTGTGGGGGTCTCTGATTTAAGGGGGGCTCTGTGTGGGGGTCTCTGATTTAAGGGGTTCTCTGATTTAAGGGGGGGCTCTGTGGGGGTCTCTGATGTAAGGGGGGCTCTGTGTGGGGGTCTCTGATTTAAGGGGTTCTCTGATTTAAGGGGGGGCTCTGTGGGGGGTCTCTGATGTAAAGGGGGCCTCTGTGAGGGTCTTTGATGTAAGGGGGACTCTGTGAGGATCTCTGATGTAAAGGGGGCCTTTGTGAGGGTCTCTGATGTAAGGGGGGCTCTGTGAGAATCTCTGATGTAAGGGGGGCCTCTGTGAGGGTCTCTGATTTAAGGGGGGCTCTGTGAGGGTCTCTGATGTAAGGGGGGTCTCTAATGTAAGGGGGGCTAAGTTATTAGTGATCATAAAAAAAGAAAAGTCAAATAAAGTGCAAAAAAGGTGCAAGAAAATGTGCGGGGGGGGGGGGGTGCCACAGGATTAGCTCGCACAGGGTGCCTGAACACCTTAGGCCGGCCCTGCCCGTGATGTACGGTAAAGAAAATTGGATTTTTCCTACTGCTTACCTGTCAAATTCCTTTTTTGGAGTGCATCACGGGACACAGAGGTCCTGCCCCTCTTTTTTGGGATATTCATTGTTTTGCTACAAAACGGAGGTACTTCCTGTGTAGGAGGGGTTATACAGTAACTCACAAAAGTGAGTACACCCCTCACATTTTTGTATATATTTTATTCTATCTTTTCATGTGACAACACTGAAGAAATGACACTTTGCTACAATGTAAAGTAGTGAGTGTACAGCTTGTATAACAGTGTAAATTTGCTGTCCCCTCAAAATAACTCAACACACAGCCAATAATGTCTAAACCGCTGGCAACAAAAGTGAGTACACCCAGTCTGAAAATGTCCAAATTGGCCCCAAAGTGTCAATATTTTGTGTGGCCACCATTATCTTCCAGCACTGCCTTAACCCTCTTGGGCATGGAGCTCACCAGTGCTTCACAGGTTTCCACTGGAGTCCTCTTCCACTCCTCCATGATGACATCCTGGAGCTGGTGGATGTTAGAAACCTTGTTTGAAGATGCCCCACAGATGCTCAATGGGGTTTAGGTCTGGAGACATGCTTGGCCAGTCCATTACCTTTACCCTCAGCTTCTTTAGCAAGGCAGGGGTCATCTTGGAGATGTGTTTGGGGTTGTTTTCATGTTGAAATACTGCCCTGCGGCCCAGTCTCCAAAGGGAGGGGATCATGCTCTGCTTCAGTATGTCACAGTACATGTTGGAATTCATGGTTCCCTTAATGCATTGTAGCTCCCCAGTGCCGGCAGCACTAGTGCAGCCCCAGACCATGACACTCCCACCACCATGCTTGACTGTAGGCAAGACACACTTGTCTTTGTACTCCTCACCTGGTTACCGGCACACATGCTTGACACCATCTGAACCAAATAAGTTTATCTTGGTCTCATCAGACCACCTGACATGGTTCCAGTAATCCATGTCCTTAGTCTGCTTGTCTTCAGCAAACTGTTTTCGGGATTTCTTGTGCATCATCTTTAGAAGAGGCTTCCTTCTGGGACGACAGCCATGCAGAACAATTTGATGCAGTGTGCGGCGTATGATCTGAGCACTGACAGGCTGACCCCCCACCCCTTAAACCTCTGCAGCAATGCTGGCAGCACTCATACGTCTATTTCTTAAAGACAACATCTGGATATTATGCTGAGGATGTGCACTAAACTTCCATATTTTTGTAGAGCAACAATTCTTTTTTTCAGATCCTCAGAGAGTTCTTTGTCATGAGGTGCCATGTTGAACTTCCAGTGACCAGTATGAGAGAGTGAGAGCGATAACACCAAATTTAACACACCTGCTCCCCATTCACACCTGAGACCTTGTAACACTAACGAGTCCCGTGACACTGGGGAGGGAAAATGGCTAATTGGGTCCAATAGGTAGGGGTAGGTTAGGGGTGTACTCACTTTTGTTGCCAGCGATTTAGACTGTATGTTGAGTTATTTTGAGGGGACAGCAAATTTACACTGTTATACAAGCTGTACACTCACTACTTTACATTGTAGCAAAGTGTCATTTCTTCAGTGTTGTCACATGAAAAGATATAATAAAATATTTACGAAAACGGGAGGGGTGTACTCACTTTTGTGAGATACTGTATAGAGGAGGACTTCCTGTTTGATTGATCTGCCAGTGTCCATTCACCTATAGGTGGTGCATAACCCACATAGTAATTATTAAGGCTGCTCTGTGTCCCCTGATGTACTCCAAGAAAAGGAGTTTACAGGTAAGCTGTAGGAAATATTTTATTATTTCCTCCTGTTTGCCTTGTTAAATATACCATTGAAGGAATTGTGTTATTCCTGTTCAAAATAAAAAAAGATAAAAATAAAAATAATTGGTCAAGGCTGACCTCATTCAGTTTACAAAATAAAATTGACCACACTTTAGAGAGCATGTAAACCCAAAGTCTGTTTTTCCAGTATTTTAGGCATCTTGTGTAACTGAATTCAGTTTTCTTAGGAAATTCATTTTTTGTGAATCCTTTTCCATTTCTAACTGGAGATCACACCAGAAGCAGCACTTCCTGTAGCAGGCTGACAACGATAAACAATTGCCTAAAAATTAGCAGAAGCATTGTCAGCCTGCCATGTGATTTTCTTCAGTCTCAGGCAGTGGCTTAGTGTTGTCGGCCAAAAAATAAGAATTGTTCTTCCTGGCAGGATCTCCAGACTGTACACAATGAGGCATGTTGGCACTTTAAGACCGGGCCTTTTTTTGACACGGGATGTTTACAAGCTAGAATCATTTTTTTTTGCTAGAAAACTACTTAGAACCCCCAAACATTATACATATATATATATATATTTTTAGCAGAGACCCTAGAGAATAAATTGGAGATCGTTGCAATATTTGTTATCACACCGTATTTGCGCAGCGGTCTTCCAAACTCAATTTTTTTTTGGAAAAAATTCATTTATTTTATTAAAAAATAAGAATAGCCCAATGTTTTTCCATAATGTGAAAGATAATGTTACACCGAGTAAATAGATACCCAACATGTCATGCTTCAAAATTGTGCACGCTCTCAGAATGGGGACAAACTTTGGTAGTTAAAAATCCTATAGGCGACACTTTAATTTCTACAGGTTACCAGTTTAGAGAAACAGAGGAGGCCTGGGGCTCAAATTATTTCTCTCACTCTAACGTTCGTGGCAATAACTCACATGTGTGGTTTGAATACTGTTTACATATGTGGGTGGGACTTCCGTATGCGTTCGCTTCTGCGCGCAAGCTAACAGGGACAGGGCGCTTTAATTTTTTTTCCTATGTATTTTATTTATTATTTTTTATTTTTACACCGTTTTAAAAAAAAAAATTGATAAACATCCCTTGTAATAGAAATAGAAATATAAATAGGTATGACAGGTCCTCTTTATTGTGAGATCTGGGGTCAAAAAGATCTCAGACCTCACAACTACACTAAAAAAGGAAAAAAAATAAAAAAAAAGTGTTGAAAAAAAATCAGCCCTTTAAACCGGTTGCTAGGCAACGACGTTTGACGTCGCTCCGGTCCTCCAAGACCATAGAGTCGAGTGAGGGCCATCTTGCCCTCACTCGACTTCCAGGACGTGGCGGGAGGAGGGGGCACCTATTCCACCGCATCGTTATGGTGATCCTGCTGCGAATCTGCCGCTGGGACCACCCTTATGTGAAAGCTGATCGCCCACCGTTTTTAAAAATACTGGGGTTATGGCAGCTATCTGCTGCCATAACCCCCGATATTTAGCATCAAAGGACTGACGTAAATAGGCGGTGGGCGGTCGGTAAGTGGTTAAAGAGCAATGGAAGCAACAGATAAGGAGATACAGTAAAATTTTGCAGCACATTTTATTGAATCTCCAATGTTATTTCACACAAGTAAACTTTTTTTCACTTCCTTGTAGAAGCTGGAGTCTCGGTGTGTGGACTCCTGTTTTCCCGGATATAGAAAGATGCCAGGATCTTCAACCCACTCTTGCTGCTATGACTGTGCCCCATGTTCAAAGGGGCAGATATCCAATAAAACAGGTATATCTTATTTTTTATAACCAGTTTTATTTATTAATGGTTTTACACTGAAATTCACAGATGTGCAAAAGTTGTAACTATATAATAGAGCCAATATACAGAGTCCTTCAGTATCACAGAGTTCCCCATCACTTAGTCCCCTCTTCACATTATCCGCTTTCCGACCAGTCGCCATAGTTTTACTGCGGCAGGTTGGCTCTATCCTGCGAAATGACGTACCTGTACATCGCTTCGCGAGACCACTAGTGGGGGCGCATGCCCATTGGCCACAGGGGGAGCCAATCAGCGGGTCCGGTGACCGAAATTGCCGCTGGGCCCCCGCGATCCCTCCCCGTGGAGACAGAACGGCGGTCTGCCGCTGTAAACACGCAGACTGCTGTTCTGTCAGATATGAACACAGGAATCCTGTGTTCCTCCTTCCTTTTTAGGAACACATGTATCCGTGTTCATGCAGCAAGCCCATCCCCCCACAGTTAGAAAATACCCCCTGAGGACACATTTAACCCTTTGATCACCCTGGTGTTAACCCCTTCCCTGCCAGTGTCATCAGTACAGGAACAGTACATATTTTTAGCACTGATTACTGTAGTAATGTCACTGGTCCCCCCAAAAGTGTAAAAAATGTCAGTTAGGGACCGATCTGTCCGCCGAAATGTCGCAGTTCCACTAAAAATCGCTGATCGCTGCCATTACTAGTCAAAAAAAAAAAAAAATGACATAAATCTTTTTCCTGGTTCGTAGACGCAATAACTTTTGCGCAAGCCGATCAAAACACACTTATTGGGATTATCTTTTTTTCAACAAAAATATGTAGCAGAATACAAGTTGGCCTAAATTGTTTTTTTATTGGGAATGTTATATAGCAGAAAGTAAAAAATATTGTTTTTGTTTTTTTCAGAATTGTCGCTCTTTTTTTGCTTATAGCGCAAAAAAAAAAAAGAAAAAATACGCAGAGGTGATCAAATACCACCAAAAGAAAGCTCTATTTGTGGGAAGAAAAAGGACATCAATTTTATTTGGGTACAGCGTCGCATGTGCAATTGTTAGTTAAAATAATGCAGTGCCGTATCACAAAAAAAATGGCCTGGTCATTAAGGCCATTTTTTAAGGTCCAGAAGTGGTTAAAACCCTACAGTAGTGTGGTAGAAGGTGGAAAGTGGAGCAAGTCTGGAAGAGCCAGACTTCCGTCCTCTCCTGAATGCTGGGGTGGACATGCATGCTGCCTGCCCTGGATTAGCATCATGAGTTGCCATTTTTGCAGGCAGGCTGGCTGCCAACATCATAGCAACTAATGAAGACATTTGTTGTTATGGTGCAATGAGAATAATTGGTTTATCCAGTACTGAAAAACACCAGTATATGTATGTACACATTACATTCCCACTGCTCCTCTACAAATTAATCTGTGTTATATATATTGTTCTTGGCAGACAGTGAGAACTGTATGAATTGTCCAGGAGAAGAATGGCCCAATGAGAAGAAAGATAGATGTATTCCGAAACTCATTGAATTCCTTTCCTACTCTGATGGCATTTCTAATGTTTTCCTAATAGTTTCTGCATTACTCTGCATTGTGACTGTTTTAATAAAGGGGATTTTTATCTCCTACTGGAACAACCCTATCGTCAAAGCTAATAACAGAAATCTGAGTTTTCTTATCCTTGTCTCCATCTTGTTGAGCTTCCTCTGTGTGTTTTTTTTCATTGGTCAGCCACTGGATATAACCTGTATACTGCGTGTTATGACATTTGGAGTCCTCTTCTCCATAGCCATCTCCTCTCTTCTTGCTAAAACAATCATGGTTTTCATTGCTTTCAAAGCCACCAAACCCGGCAGCTACTGGAGGAAATGGCTTGGACACAAACTGGCCACTTCCATAGTAGCAGTGTGTTCATCCATTCAAGTAATAATATGTCTTATTTGGATGTCCTCTTCTCACCCTTTTAAGGAAATGGACACTCACTCTTATCAGGACAGGATCGTCATTCAGTGTAATGAAGGGTCAGTTATCGGGTTCTACTCTGTGTTGGGTTATATGGGGTTTCTGGCAGCTGTGAGTTTGGTTCTGGCTTTCATGGTGAGGACATTACCGGACAGTTTTAATGAGGCCACGTACATCACCTTCAGCATGCTGGTGTTCTGCAGTGTCTGGATTGCCATGATTCCGGCCTATCTCAGCACTAAAGGGAAATACATGGTAGCTGTGGAGGTATTTGCCATATTGGCCTCAAGTGGCGGACTTCTAAGTTGTATATTTATTCCAAAATGTTTCATTATCTTATTTAAACCTAAATTGAATACACAATCATGTTTACTTGATAACAGAAAAAGACATGAGTAACTACTCTTAGAGATCTGTCTATAAATGTTTTCACACAAGAGACACACCACTGTCACCCAGGTCACATAGTTACATAGTGTAAGTCTAAAAAGATTCCAGTGGAAAATGTGAATCCTGGGTGAAAGTTGTTTGAACCTGGTGGGATTGTTTTTTTAAATACTCAGGTAGTTAGATGGCGATGAAACTTGGGGCTGGAAGTGGATGATCACCCTGGGTTGTGTATTAAAAATCTTATCTAGAAATTGGAGAGCCATACCAAAATGAAATGTATTCACAATTTTAATTGGGATGAATTAATAAATGTGTGTGTTCACACTGCAACCCATCTTAAGTCATTAGTTATGTCTGAGTCACCAGATTATAAAACCTATATTTTGTTAAGACTTGGTAAAGAGGCTGATGTTGGAGCCCTGAAATTTGCTATCTTAATTATCCCTTTAATATTTGAAATAAACATATTTAAAGTTGCACTTCAATATGCAGATTAAGATTTCTTTTTTTTTTTTTAAGATTTTTGAACAAACCCCCTAGTGTCCTTTAGTCAAAGTTCTCCTTATGGCGGCTTTGCTTACAGAAGCTGCTTCTGCTATTTAAACAAAGGTGCAACAGATTGAGTTTTGGCAAGCCAATCTGTGACACTAGCAGCGCTAAGAAATAATTAATAAATTGCACTTTAAATGATTAAAACATCATTGCACAAGAATGGTTAAAATATCAACAACTGAATGTCCATCAGAAGTAAAGTGTACTCGCTATAGAGTAGGATTATCATTCGGCCAAAGAGCAGTCCCATATACCAGTGCAGGTAATACAGTAGGATGAAAGTGCAGCTAATTGTATAGTCCGTGTGCCTCCACCGACAAGTCGTGATTAGAGTTGAGCAGACAACTGGATGTCCGTGTTTGGCGGGTTCGGCCGAACTTGAAAAAAAAGTCCGGGTCCGTGTCCCGGACTTTTTCCGAACTTTACCCGGACACCGAACCCCGTTGAAGTCAATGGAGACCCGAACTTTCAGACACTAAAATGGCTCTAAAAAACCAATGGAAAGGGCTAGAGTGCTGCAAATGGCAGCAAAATGTAGTTAAGAGCATGGCAAGTGCTCTGCAAACAAATGTGGATAGGGAAATAACTTGCAACAACAAAAAAAAAACAGAAAAATAAAACAATTTTCTTCATCTGTGAAGGACGAGGCCCATATGGAGTAGGATGGAGGTTGAGGTGGCGGTATATGTGGCGGTGTAGGTGGAAGCGGCGGTGGAGGGGGACGAGGTAGTCAACACTGCTTTTTATTAGTCATTTTAAATTAGGGTACACCCCAAAAGAGTGAGAAAGATCAAAAATATAACAATGGCTGGGTAAGGTCGGTATCCATCTCTATTCTGCACAAGGTACGGAAAAGTCCTGTGGGATCCACGCCTGGTTAATTTTAATGAATGTGAGCTTGTCCACATTGTCTCTGGACAGGCGGCTGCGCTTGTCTGTGATAACGCCCCCAGCCGTGCTAAATACACGTTCAGATAATACACTGGCTGCAGGGCACGCCAGCACCTCCAAGGCGTAAAGGACAAGCTCAGGCCATGTGCCCAATTTGGAGACCCAGAAGTTGAAGGGGGCAGACCCGTCATTCACTACATGTAGGCGTGTGCACACATACTGCTCCACCATGTTGGTGAAATGCTGCCTCCTGCTAAGACGTTCCATATGAGCTGCTGGTGCTGCTGTTTGTTGTGGCATGCTGACAAAGCTTTTCCACATTTTGGCCATGCTAACCCTGCCTTCTGAGGTGCTGGCGGTGCAATGGCTGCGTTGGCGACCTCTTCCTCCTCCTCCTCCTCTGCCTTGGTCTTGTGCTTCCACTGTGGCCCCGCTGTCAGGTGGAAATGCAAGCAGCATCGCGTCTACCAGCGTGCGCTTGTACTCGCGCATCTTGCGATCGCGCTCCAGTGAGTGAATTAAGGACGGTACGTTGTCCTTGTAACGGGGATCCAGCAGCGTGGCCACCCAGTAATCAGCACAAGTTAGAATGTGGACAACTCGGCGATCGTTGAGGAGACACTGTAGCATGTAATCGCTCATGTGTGCCAGGCTGCCCAGAGGCAACGAAAGGCTGTCCTCTGTGGGAGGTGTATCGTCTGTGTCCTCTGTATCCCCCCCAGTCACGCACCACATGGTTCCATCTCCTCCTCCATCTGCTCCTCCTCATCCTCCAGAACTGTGCCCCTGCTGGACAATTGTGTACCTGGCGTTTGTGGGTTCAGGAACCCACCCTCGGAGCCACTTGTGAATGACTGCCCTGAAAGCCTTGGAAATGATCCCTCTTCCTCCTCCTCCTCCTCCTTCTCCTCCTCCTGTGCCACATCCTCTTCCATCATCGCCCGAATCGTTTTTTGAAGGAGGCATAGAAGTGGGATAGTTAAGCTGACAACGGCGTCATCGGCACTGGCCATGTTGGTGAAGTACTCAAAACAGCGCAACAAGGCACACAGGTCTCGCATGGAGGCCCAGTTATTGGTGGTGAAGTGGTGCTGTTCCGCAGAGCGACTCACGCGTGCGTGCTGCAGCTGAAACTCCACTATGGCCTGCTGCTGCTCGCACAGTCTTTCCAGCATGTGCAAGGTGGAGTTCCACCTTGTGGGCACGTCACATATGAGGCGGTGAGCAGTAAGGCCGAAGTTACACTGCAGCGCTGACAGGCAAGCAGCAGCACGGTGAGAACGCCGAAAGTGCGCACAGACGGGCCGCACTTTCTGCAGCAGCTCTCATATTTTGGGGTAATTTTTAAGGAACCTCTGCACCACCAAATTCAGCACATGCGCCAGGCAAGGAATGTGCGTCAAACCGGCTAGGCCCAGAGCTGCTATGAGATTTTGCCCGTTATTGCACACCACCAGGCGGGGCTTGAGGCTCTCTGGCAGCAACCACTCATCTGTCTGCTTTTCCATGCTCCTCCACAACTCCTGCGCGGTGTGTGGTTTTTCCCCCAAACAGGCAAGTTTTAAAACTGCCTGCTGTCGTTTACCCCTGGCTGTGCTGAAGTTGGTGGTGAAGGTGTTACGTTGACCGGAGAAGGAGGCAGTAGAGGATGAGGAAGCGGAGTAGGAGGAGTTAGGAACAGGAGGAAAACTGAAGCGCCCTGGAATCCTCTGTGGTGGAAGGACATGCGCCAAATTGCTATCCGCCTCAGGCCCAGCCGCCACTGCATTTACCCAGTGTGCCGTTAGGGAGATATAACGCTCCTGACCGTGCTTACTGTCCACGTATCGGTAGTTAGGTGGACCTTGGCACAGATGGCATTGCGCAGTGCACACCTGATTTTTTCCCCCACTTGGTTGTGCAGGGAAGGGATGGCTTGCCTGGAAAAGTAGTGGCGGCTGGGCACGACGTACTGTGGGACAGCCACCGACATAAGGCTTTTAAAACTGTGTGTCGCCACCAGACGGAATGACAGCATTTCAAAGGCAAAGAATTTTGAAATGCTGGCATTCAGGGCCAGGGATCGCGGGTGGGTAGGGGGGTACTTCCTCTTCCTCTGAAGTGTTTGGGAGATGGAAAGCTGAACGCTTCCACGGGACATTGTGGAGATGGTTAGTGACCCAGGTGGTGGTGTTGCTGATAGATCGTCTGTTTGCGGTGTGGCAGGTGCTGGTATCACTACAGAGGTGGATGAAGAGGCCGAGACTGCAGCAGAAGAGGAAGCAGGAGGAGCCAGAGACCTTTCTTGGTTTTGAAGGTGTCTACTCCACTGCAGCTCGTGCTTTGCACTTAGATTCCTGATCATGCAGGTTGTGCTCAGGTTGAGAAGGTTTATGCCTCGCTTCAGGCTCTGATTGCACAGGGTGCAAACCACTCGTGTCCTGTCATCAGCACATTGTCTGAAGAACTTCCACGCTAGAGAACTCCTTTGAGCTGGCTTTGGTGTGCTCGGTCCCTTGCTGCATTGGGCAGTAGCAGGCATAGTGTCTAGGGCACGGCCGCTCCGCTTCTGCACCCTGCTCCCTCTTCTGCTGTGCTGGTGGCTCTGTGCGACCACCGCCTCTTCCTCCAAACTACTCAGGTCACCTGCATGACCTTCATTCCATGTGGGGTCGAGGACCTCATCGTCCTCCACATCATCTTCCACCCAGTCTTCACCCCTGCCCTCCTTGTCGGTCTCCACAATTCTGAGTGCCACAGCAATTGGCACCTGCGTTTCGTCATGATGGGAGACGTGCTGCGATGGTCCTTCCATGTACTCATCTTGAGAAATAAGTGGTTGGGCATCACTGCACTCAATCTCTTCCACTTCTGGGGCAGGGCTAGGTGGATGGCCCTGGGAAACCCTGCTGACAGAGTCATCAAAAAGAAGAAGAGACTGCTGCATGACTTGGGGCTCAGACTGCTTGCCTGATTTGCAAGGGGGTGATTGAAAGACGGTTGGACATCAGCTGCAGGTGCCAACTCCGACCTTTCTGCAGTAGACTGTGTGGGAGACAATGTGAAGGAACTGGAGGCACTGTCAGCAACCCAATCTACTATCGCCTGTACTTGTTCTTGCCTCAACACTTGTAGAGGCGCATGATGCCCTACCAAATCCTGCTGCAGGTTCGGTCGCCTACTCACAATTGAGGAAGGTGTTTCACTTGTGCGTGTAGCTGGCACAGATCGACCACTTCCTCTCCTTGCAACAGGAGCTCTACCACCAGCACCACGACCCAGACCATGACCCCTATTTGACGTTCTGCTCATATTTCTGTAATTTATGATCTTGCCCTAGAAAGGTGTTTATTGAATAGCGGAATAAAAAACAACATTATCGCATGGGTGTATCTCACAGTCAAATATGCAAAGTATGCCACAATTTCATTTTTTTCACCCCAAAAGGGTGTATATTGAATAGCGGAATAGAAAAAATGTATAAAACGGTGTATCTCACACGTACAAACACAGACAAGGCCCCGATTACAATTTGTTGTACCCTAAAGGCAGGATGAGGAAGAGGAGTAGAAGGAGTTCGGAACAGGAGGCAAACTGAAGCGCCCTACAATCCTCGGCGGTGGAAGGAGATGAGCCAAACAAATTTAAAAGATGTATCTCACACGTACCGATACAGACTATGCCGCAATTTATTTTTTTTCACCCCAAAAGGGTGTATATTGAATAGCGGAATAGAAAAAAATTATAAAACGGTGTATCTCACACGTACAAACACAGACTAGGCCCCGATTACAATTTTTTGTACCCTAAAGGCAGGATGAGGATGAGGAGTAGGAGGAGTTCGGAATAGGAGGCAAACTGAAGCGCCCTGCAATCCTCGGCGGTGGAAGATGCGCCCAAAAAATTTGAAAGGTGTATCTCACACGTATCGATACAGACTATGCTGCAATTTAATTTTTTTCACCCCAAAAGGGTGTATATTGAATAGCGGAATAGAAAAAAGTATATAAAATTGGTGATTTTTTAAGAGCACATGTGAACACAGCAGTGTCTTATGTTTTATGTCACGGTCAGCAGCAGGCTATGAAGGGGGAAAAAAAAAATTCCCCTTTAAATTTGTAATTTTTAAATAGCAGATTAGTACAGACTATGCCGCAATTATTTTTTTTTACCCCAAAAGGGTGTAGATTGAATAGCGGAATAGAAAAATTTTATAAAACGGTGTATCTCACACGTACAAACACAGACTAGGCCCCGATTACAATTTTTTGTACCCTAAAGGCAGGATGAGGATGAAGAATAGGAGGAGTTCGGAACAGGAGGCAAACTGAAGCACCCTGCAATCCTCGGCGGTGGAAGATGCGCCCAAAAAATTTGAAAGGTGTATCTCACACGTACCGATACAGACTATGCCGCAATTTAATTTTTTTTACCCCAAAAGGGTGTATATTGAATAGCAAAATAGAAAAAAAGTATATAAAATTGGTGATTTTTTAATAGCACATGTGAACACAGCAGTGTCTTATGTTTTATGTCACGGTCAGCAGCAGGCTATGAATGGAAAAAGAAAATCCCCTTTAAATTTTTAATTTTTAAATAGCAGATTATTACAGACTATGCCACAATTTAATTTTTTTTACCCCAAAAGGGTGTAGATTGAATAGCGGAATAGAAAATAGTATATAAAAAGGTGTATCTCACACGTACAAACACAGACTAGGCCCCGAGTACAATTTTTTGTACCCTAAAGGCAGGATGAGGAGTAGGAGGAGTTCGGAACAGGAGGCAAACTCAAGCGCCCTGCAATTCTCGGCGGTGTAAGATGCGCCCCAAAAAATTTGAAAGGTGTATCTCACACGTACCGATACAGACTATGCCGCAATTTATTTTTTTTCACCCCAAAATGGTGTATATTGAATAGCAGAATAGAAAAAAGTATATAAAATTGGTGATTTTTTAATAGCACATGTGAACACAGCAGTGTCTTATGTTTTATGTCACGGTCAGCAGCAGGCTATGAAGGGAAAAAAAATAATTCTCCTTTAACTTTGTAATTTTTAAATAGCAGATTAGAACAGCAATCTGTAGTAAAATATAGCTGAACGCTGCACACAACAGACTGATAAAAATATATTTTTTTCTCCCTCCTCCTCCTCCTCAGTGGGCTCAAGTGAAGGCAAAAAGATTGTTCACTGCACCACCCCCCACACAGCAAAATCGATGTAGATCGCTAGCGGACTATTGTTCTGTCCTGTGTCTCCTATCTGTCCCTGCCTACTCTCTCCAGCCTGTCCCTAAAATGCTCAAATATCTTTCCCTGCCTACACTCCGACCTGTCTCTGCATTCTTTTCGAGCACAATGTTGTTTTTCCCTGTCTGTCCCTAATCAGCAGCAGCCAGCACCTTTATGATGTGTGCTCTCTCCCTACACTACAGCAGACTGACGCACCGCGCTGTGTCTCTCGAGCTTATAAAGACCTGGGTCACATGCTTCAGCTGGCCAATCACAGCCATGCCATTAGTAGGCATGGCTGGGATGGCTTCTAAGGCACACCAGTTAAAAGCTTGTTGATTGGCTGTTGAAAGCCCGCCATTAAAAGCACGCCATTACATAAAAAACAGGAAATAAAATTACCGAACACGGATTTTAAACCCGAACATACAGTAAAGTTTTCGGGTCTGTGTCCGGGTAGCAAAAATCCAATTATCCCGTACGGACCCGAATAATACAGTCCGTGTTTGCTCAACACTAGTCATGATCACCCATCAAAATGGAGACTCCCCAGATCTGAGATAAATGAAGGCCTGTAAGCATCACAGCTAACTCTTCCACTAGACAGTCAGCACCCACCACTTGGCTCTCGAATGCAAATCCTTTTCTTACTCGCCCATCAATTCATGCAGGTGTAAGCACAACAAGGGGACACATAGCGTAATTCCGCAATGATTTATTGAAAAATACACACCAGTTCCCCACAAATTAATACTCACAAACAACGCATGATAACAGGCATTAACAAATGCATATAAGCTGCGTCCGTCCGCCTCTGTCTTCCCCCCGACCGCTTTTGGCGCCCAGCGAGCCGGATCAAACAGTGTGGCATGGCGTCTTCTGTTGCTAAGGCGACCGCACACTCACTTAAGGGTCCTAGCAGGAAGTGACGTTTAACATAGGTATAGAGCTTGGTGATGCGCCGGCTCCTCCCTAGAGGGCGGGGTGATCGGTGCATTTAACTGGACACCGCGCCGACAGTTTTACGCCCCCTATGATGAAGTCGGTAAGACGAAACTAGTTGAGGCGTGACCTGTCGGCGTTCTGATCTGATCAGATTGGAGGAAGGTGGGTGGAAACGGCCAGAAGTCATTTTACATTCGCTGCTTCATAAAGGAGAAAGAGGGTCCGATCGGGTCCACCTGAAAAATAGACAGGCGGACCTCTCATGTGAAAAAGGCCTAATTGTCTTTTTGTTCCAAAAAAATTATGTTTCAGAATGTTCAATAAATGTTCTATTAGGTAATGGGGTCAAATGTAGCGAGAGAAAAAAATAAATCAAAGGATCAGGATAGACATATTTTCTCATACAAATAAAACTCTAAAAGTGATTGTGGTTTTTAAATGAGATTTGTCAAGTTTCTGATGGGAGTATCAAATATACTGCAAGATTTTTTACACAAATGTTCTTATCAAAATCTATCGTATAGTCAGCTTAAGAATCATAATATAAACTTGTGAGCAGGAGCCAAGCTTGCTCGTGTAGGAAGCATGTTGGACCTCTGTGGAGAGACCGCTATTTCTACAAACGTTTCTTGATTTTTATTTAGCTGATTTATACTGATGGCTCAGTTTTGTTTTAAGAAGAACATATAATAACAAAAATAAAATAAAGAATGCATGTTTCATATTATTTATTTTAAGAATTATAAATGTGTAAAATTGTTAGAATTTAGAACAGAAAGCACTGTATTCATAAAACTAATTTCCCAAAAAACAAAACCACACAAACTCACTTTAAGATCACAGTACAACACTTTTGGCTGTGCCTGCTGATGATGTCACTTTCACTTGATTAGTTTCATCATTCGACTTCCTTAAGATCCTGAGGAAGTCAAATGCCGAAACTTGTCGGTACATTTGATACTGTCAATAGAACTTGACAAATGTCACTCAAAAGTACTTCAAAATTTTGTTTGCTTTTAATATGTTATTTTAAAATGAATGAAATTTCTCAAAATGAAAACTACATTTATTGTTACAATTTGGTTTGTAAAGAAAACATTTTGCATTGTCCTCCACTGATTTTTTTTATCACTACAGTCAAAACCAATTGTCAATTTGACCCAATTACCTACTAGAACACTGAAGATACTTAATACAGCCATAGATGATACGATTTTCTTTCCTGCAATTACGAAAAGAAAATTGCTTGATTTCGCTATCAACCCAGTCAGTGTTGAAGGGGGAATACCTCCCATGGATCTATTGTGTTTTCCCGGCGGGGAGAATACAATCATTATTGCTGGTGGCTATAGCCACTGGAAATAATTACATCCCAAAAATCTGACATGCTGGTTGCACCCAAATTGATGGGTGGATCAACTTAGGTACAGTCAGCCTGCCCATACATGGTTTGAAGCTTGACCAGTCCCTGCTGAACCGACTGAGATTTGAATCGTCTATGGCCGGCTTTAGGGCTCAGTATGAACAATAGGAAAATCAACTGCTTTAAGGAGAGGCTACAGTAAGGAAAATTTTAGACACTAGGGGTCTATTAAAAAACCTTGACACCAAGAAATTGAGCATTACAACACTCCTGGGTGTGCCTGATGACGTCACTCCCGCTTGACTAGCGTGAGGAAAGAAGATTCCTAATATCGATATCATGTTAATATTATACATCTTATTGAAAAATAAAAAGAATTAAAGTAAATATGTTTTCAAAAAAGTTTGTAAAATAGTATAAGACTGGCGTAAGGAGGGACTGGTGCAATTTTTAGAACAGCTGCAAGTCAAAGTTACAGCTCAAGAAGCATTGATTACAGTTCTAACTCCAAAGATCTAAATCATCAACTAAATCATCAACTATATGATTACGAAAATCATAATAGATGGCAAAATATAAGAATTTAGGGCCTCCCACAAACCATCACTTTATCTGATTTGACCTCTACGGTGCAGGATAATTTTAGGCAAATACTAGGTAAAAAAGCACCAGATTATATTGAGAAAGATTGGGTGCACAAATCTCCTGGTCCTCCATCTCAGAATTTAAATAAGTGTCATTGATATCACTTGCAGACATCCAGCAAGGATGATCAGATCAGTTGGCTGCAACTTAAGGAAATAGGAACCAGACTGAATGAGGTTAAAACGTGTTTATTAGGACAAATGACATACTTCCAATACTAACACCAGTAAGCCATAAACAACGTAGGTGATAAATAGTGATGAGCCAAACACCCCCCTGTTCAGTTCGCACCAGAACAGGGGAAATGTTCTAGCGAACATGCAAACTCCATTAAAGTCTATGTGACACGAACATGAAAAACAAAAAGTCCTAGTTTTAAAGGCTTAAATGCAAGTTATTGGCCCCAAAAAAAGTACGAGGACCTGGGTACTGCCCTGGGTGACAAGAATCAATACAAATTTTTTTTTTAAAAACTATCGTTTTTACAGAAGCAGTGATTTTAATAATGCTTAAAGTGAAACAATAAAAATGAAAAATTCCTTTAACCACTTGCCGACCGCCGCACGACTATTTACTGCGGCGGTCAGCCCCTCACAGGCAAATCGACGTAGGACTACATCGCTAGCCTGTGAGGGTCTAGGGAGCGAGTGCGCGCTCCCGGAGGCGCGCTCCCACTCCCGCTCGATCACGGACCCCCCCCGCGCGTGTGCCCGGCGGACCCGATGTCCGCCGGGCACTCGCGATTGTTCGTTACACCGGGAGAAAGGCAGGCGGCTAATGTAAACAAAGCCACCTGTCATTCTTCCCTGTGTAAGAATGGAGATCAAATGGTTCTGCTATGTAGGACCATTGATCTCTGTTCTTACTCCAGTAGCCACATCCAATCACAGTTAGAATCACGCCCCTCCCTCTCAAAAAAAGTTAACCCCTTCACTGCCAGTGTCATTTTTACAGTAACAGTGCATATGTATAGCACTGATTACTGTAGTAATGTCACTGTTAACCCCAAAAGTGTCAAAAATGTCAGTCAAAGGTCCGATCTGTCCACCGCAATGTCGCAGTCCCGCAAAAAAAAATTGCAGATCGCCGCCATTACTCATTAAAAAAAAAACAACAAAAATGACAAAAATCTTTCCCTTAGTTAGTAAACGCAATAACTTTTGTGCAAACTAATCAAAATACGCTTTTTGCAATTTTTTTTTACCAAACATATGTAGCATAAAACAAATTGTCCTAAAATGTTAAAAAATTTGGATTTTTAAATTTTTTTTTGGGGGGGGGGGGAATTTCATATAAAAAAATGTGAAAAATATTGTTATTTTTGCAAAATTGACGCTCTTTTTTTTGTTTATAGCGAATGATCAAAAAATCGCACAGGTGATCAAATACCACCAAAAGAAAGCTATGTTTGTGGGAAAAAAAAGGACGTCAAATTCGTTTAGGTACAGAGTCGCACGGCCGCGCAATTAAAGTCACGCAGTGCCGAATCGCATAATAGGCCCTGGTCAGGAAGCGGGTAAAATCTTCTGGGGATTAAGTGGTTAAATATCATGCCTGGGGGCCCCCTTAATGTGCCTGTAAAGTGGCACATTTGTGCGATGTATGTAGCCTGCTGCAGCACTACTGACATTTTTAAAAGAAAAAAATGTAATTCAAACTTGCTTGCGGCTGTAATGTATTGTCGGCTCCCGGCAATACAGATAAAAAAATGAAAAAAAACGGGGTGCCCCCCCCCCCCCCCCGTCCATACCAGGCCCCAGCCCAAAAAAAAAAAACGGCATACCTGACCCTTATCCGAGCACACAGCCTGGCTGGCCAGGATGGGGGTGGGGGGCGAGGGAGCACCCCCCCTCCTGCACCATACCAGGCCACATGCCCTCAAAATGGGGGGGGGGTGCTTTGGGGCAGGGGAGGCTCTGCCCCCCAACCCCATGGGCTGTGGTTGTGGGGGTCTTATTGGAATCTGGAAGCCCCCTTCAACAAGGGGGCCCCCAGATCCCGCCCCCCCATGTGAATGGATATCGGGTACATCGTACCTCTACCCATTCACTAAAAAAGTGTACAAAAAAATAAAGACAAAAGCCAGATTTGGACAAGTCCTTTATTAAAAAATAAAATTAAAAAAATAATGTCCCCTGATGATCAGTCGCCCACCTGCCCGCCCAAAAATAGAAAAAAAAAAGCACCTGCTTCTCCGGACGCTTCCTGCGCTATGAGCTGTTTTGAGTTTGACAACTCTTTTATAGAGATCTGACGTCACGAGCCGCCCCACAATGCACTGCTCAGGCGCAGTGAAAAAATTACTGATGTCATGTAATTTATTCACTGCACCTGAGCAGTGCATTGTGAGGTGGCTCATGACGTCAGATCTCTATAAAAGAGTTGTCAACTCAAAACAGCTCATAGCGTGGGAAGCGTCTGGAAAAGCAGGAGCTTCTTTTTTTTCTTCTATTTTTCGGGCAGGTGGGCGAGCGACTGATCATCAGGGGGAAACTATTATTTTATTTTATTTTTTAATAAATGACTTGTCCATAATTGGCTTTTGCCTTTATTTTATTGGTGAATGGATAGTGCTACAATGTACCCAATCTCCATTCACATAGGGGGGCTTCCAGATGTTAAAGGGGGCTTCCAGATTCCGATAAGCTTCCCCCCCGCAGACCCCCACAACCACAACCCAGGGTTGTCGGGAAGAGACCCCTGTCCCCATCAACATGTTGAGGGCATGTGACCTGGTATGGTTCTGGGGGGGCGCTCGCTCGCCCCCACCCCCACCCTGGCCAGCCAGGCTGTGTGCTCGGATAAGGGTCTGGTAGGGATTTTAGGGGGAACCTCACACCATTTTTTTTTTAAATTTTGGCCCGGAGTTTGCCTTAAAATCCATACCAGACCTGAGGGGCCTGGTATGGACCGGGCGGGGGGGACCCCATGATGTTTTTTTCAGCAATACTGACATAAATTGTTATAAACTGAAGTGCCTATATATATATATATATATATATATATATATATATATATATATATATATATATATATATATATAAACTGTAGCATACACTGCACTATCTGATCTCAATAAAGTTGAGCGGACACCTGGATGTCCATGTTTGCGCGAAGCGGGGCTGGGCGCGCGCCGCGGCTGGACGAGGCGCCGCCCCCGACCCCCAACTTGAAAAAAAAGTCCGGGTCCGTGTCCCGGACTTTTTCCGAATTTTACCCGGACACCGAACCCCATTGAAGTCAATGGGGACCCGAACTTTCAGGCACTAAAATGGCTCTAAAACACCAAAGGAAAGGGCTAGAGTGCTGCAAATGGCAGCAAAATGTAGTTAAGAGCATGGCAAGTGCTCTGCAAACAAATGTGGTTAGGGAAATAACTTAAAACAACAAAAAAAAAACAGAAAAATAAAACAATGTTCTTCATCTGTGAAGGACGAGGCCCATATGGAGTAGGAGGGAGGTTGAGGTGGTGGTGGATGTGGCGGTGTCATAGGCGTGCGCACAGGGTGTGCCGGGTGTACCTGGGCACACCCTAATCACCTAGGGCACATTAGCATTATCACTCTGTTTGCCAGTGAGGAGATGGGAAAGATCTCCCTCGGACCTGCTCTGCTCTATTTCACTTTGCCAGCAGGGAGAGTAATGTATCAGGGCCATGTACATGTAGGCAAACACATGCATGTGTATTTAAACTAATGCAATAGGCTGCGCACACCTATGGGCGGTGTAGGTGGAAGCGGCGGTGGAGGAGGACGAGGTAGCCAACACTGTTTTTTTTCAGAAATTTTAAATTAAGGTACACCCCAAAAGAGTGAGAAAGAGCAAAAATAGAACAATGGCTGGGTAAGGTCGGTATCCATCGCTATTCTGCACAAGGTACGGAAAAGTCCTGTGGGATCCATGCCTGGTTAATTTTAATGAACGTGTGCTTGTCCACATTGTCTCTGGACAGGCGGCTGCGCTTGTCTGTGATAACGCCCCCAGCTGTGCTAAATACCCGTTCAGATAATACACTGGCTGCAGGGCATGCCAGCACCTCCAAGGCGTAAAGGGCAAGCTCAGGCCATGTGCCCAATTTGGAGACCCAGAAGTTGAAGGAGGCAGACCCGTCATTCACTACATGTAGGTGTGTGCACACATACTGCTCCACCATGTTGGTGAAATTCTGCCTCCTGCTAAGACGTTCCATATTAGCTGCTGGTGCTGCTGTTTGTTGTGGCGTGCTGACAAAGCTTTTCCACATTTCTGCCATGCTAACCTTGCCTTCTGAGGTGCTGGCGGTGCAATGGTTGCGTTGGCGACCTCTTCCTCCTCCTCCTCTGCCTTGGTCTTGTGCTTCCACTGTGGCCCCGCTGTCAGGTGGGAATGCCAGCAGCATCGCGTCTACTAGCGTGCGCTTGTACTCGCGCATCTTGCGATCGTGCTCCAGTGAGTGAATTAAGGATGGTACGTTGTCCTTGTAACGGGGATCCAGCAGCATGGCCACCCAGTAATCAGCACAAGTTAGAATGTGGGCAACTCGGCGGTCGTTGTGGAGACACTGCAGCATGTAATCGCTCATGTGTGCCAGGCTGCCCAGAGGCAACAAAAGGCTGTCCTCTGTGTCCCCCCAGCCACGCACCAGTGATGGCCATGAGCTGGCCTGGGTGCCACCCTGCTGTGAACATGGTTCCATCTCCTCCTCCATCTCCTCCTCCTCATCCTCCTCATCCTCCAGAACTGTGCCCCTGCTGGACAATTGTGTCCCTGGCGTTTGTGTGTGCAGGAACCCACCCTCATAGCCCCTTGCGAATGACTGCCCTGAAAGCCTTGGAAATGTTACCTCTTCATCCTTCTCCTCCTCCTCCTCCTCCTCCTCATCCTGTGCCACATCCTCTTCCATCATCGCCCGAATTGTTTTTTCAAGGAGGCATAGAAGTGGGATAGTTAAGCTGACAACGGCGTCATCGGCACTGGCCATGTTGGTGGAGTACTCAAAACAGCGCAACAAGGCACACAGGTCTCGCATGGAGGCCCAGTTATTGGTGGTGAAGTGGTGCTGTTCCGCAGAGCGACTCACGCGTGCGTGCTGCAGCTGAAACTCCACTATGGCCTGCTGCTGCTCGCACAGTCTTTCCAGCATGTGCAAGGTGGAGTTCCACCTTGTGGGCACGTCACATATGAGGCGGTGAGCGGGAAGGCCAAAGTTACGCTGCAGAGCTGACAGTCGAGCAGCAGCAGGGTGAGAACGCCGAAAGTGCGCACAGACGGCCCGCACTTTCTGCAGCAGCTCTGACATATCGGGGTAGTTTTTAAGGAACCTCTGCACCACCAAATTCAGCACATGCGCCAGGCAAGGGATGTGCGTCAAACCGGCTAGGCCCAGAGCTGCTATGAGATTTCGCCCGTTATCGCACACCACCAGGCCGGGCTTGAGGCTCGCTGGCAGCAACCACTCATTTGTCTGCTGTTCCATGCTCCTCCACAACTCCTGCACGGTGTGTGGTTTTTCCCCCAAATAGGCAAGTTTTAAAACTGCCTGCTGTCATTTACCCCTGGCCGTGCTGAAGTTGGTGGTGAAGGTGTTACGCTGTCCGGATGAGGAGGCGGTAGAGGATGAGGAAGCTGAGTAGGAGGAGTTAGGAACAGGAGGCAAACTGAAGCGCCCTGCAATCCTCGGTGGTGGAAGCACATGCGCCAAATTGCTATCCGCCTTAGGCCCATCCCCCACTGCATTTACCCAGTGTGCCGTTAGGGAGATATAACGCCCCTGACCGTGCTTACTGGTCCACGTATCGGTAGTTAGGTGGACCTTGCCACAGATGGCGTTGCGCAGTGCACACCTGATTTTTTCCCCCACTTGGTTGTGCAGGGAAGGGATGGCTTGCCTGTAAAAGTAGTGGCGGCTGGGCATGACATACTGTGGGAAAGCCACCGACATAAGGTTTTTAAAACTGTGCGTCTCCACCAGACGGAATGACAGCATTTCAAAGGCCAAGAATTTTGAAATGCTGGCATTCAGGGCCAGGGATCGCGGGTGGGTAGGGGGGTACTTCCTCTTCCTCTGAAGTTTTTGGGAGATGGAAAGCTGAACGCTTCCACGGGACATAGTGGAGATGGTTGGTGACCCAAGTGGTGGTGTTGCTGACAGATCCTCTGTTTGCGGGGTGGCAGGTGCCGGTATCACTACAGATGTGGCTGGAGCGGCCGAGACTGCAGCAGAAGAGGAAGAAGGATGAGCCAGAGACGTTTCTTGGTTTTGAAGGTGTCTACTCCACTGCAGCTCGTGCTTTGTAATTAGATGCCTGATCATGCAGGTTGTGCTCAGGTTGAGAAGGTTTATGCCTCGCTTCAGGCTCTGATTGCACAGGGTGCAAACCACTCGTGTCCTGTCATCAGCACATTTTCTAAAGAACTTCCACGCTAGAGAACTCCTTTGAGCTGACTTTGGTGCACTCGTTCCCTTGCTGCGTTGGGCAGTAGCAGGCGTAGTGTCTAGGGCACGGCCGCTCCGCTTCTGCATCCTGCTCCCTCTTCTGCTGTGCTGGTGGCTCTGTGCGACCACCGCCTCTTCCTCCAAACTATTCAGGTCACCTGCATTACGTTCATTCCATGTGGGGTCGAGGACCTCAACGTCCTCCACATCATCTTCCACCCAGTCTTCACCCCTGCCCTCCTTGTCGGTCTCCACAATTCTGAACGCCGCAGCAATTGGCACCTGCGTTTCGTCGTCATCTGAGACGTGCTGCGATGGTCCTTGCATGTACTCATCTTGAGAAATAAGTGGTTGGGCATCGCTAAACTCAATCTCTTCCACTTCTGGGGCAGGGCTAGGTGGATGGCCCTGGGAAACCCTGCTAACAGAGTCCTCAAAAAGAAGAAGAGACTGCTGTATGGCTTGGGGCTCAGACTGCTTGCCTGATTTACAAGGGGGTGAGGTGAAAGACGGTTGGACATTGGTTGCAGGTGCCAACTCTGACCTTTCTGCAGTAGACTGGGTGGGAGACAATGTGAAGGAACTGGAGGCACTGTCAGCAACCCAATCTACTATCGCCTGTACTTCTTCAGGCCTCATCGCGTCTAGAGGCGCATTATGCCCTACCAAATACTGCTGCAGGTTCTGTCGCCTACTCACTTGAGGAAGGTGTTTCACTTGTGCGTGTAGCTGGCACAGATCGACCACGTCCTCTCCTTGCAACAGTAGCTCTACCAACAGCACCACGACCCAGGCCACGGCCCCTATTTGACGGTCTGCTCATATTTCTGTAATTTATGATCTTGCCCTAGAAAGGTGTTTTTTGAATAGCGGAACAAAATAACAACAGTATCGCACGGGTTTATCTGACAGTCAAATATGCAAACTATGCCGCAATTTAATGTTTTTTACCCCAAAAGGGTGTATATTGAATAGCGGAATAGGAAAAAGGATAAAAAAACGGTGTATCTCACACGTACAAACACAGACTAGGCCCTGATTAAAATTTTTTGTACCCTAAAGGGAGGATGAGGAAGAGGAGTAGGAGGAGTTGGGAACAGGAGGCAAACTGAAGCGCCCTGCAATCCTCGGCGGTAGAAGGAGATGAGCCAAACAAATTTAAAAAGGTGTATCTCACATGTAGCGATACAGACTATCCCGCAATTTAATTTTTTACACTCAAAAAGGGTGTATATTGAATAGCGGAATAGGACAAATTTTACAAAACGGTGTATCTCACACGTACAAACACAAACTAGGCCCCGATTACAATTTTTTGTACCCTAAAGGGAGGATGAGGAAGAGGAGTAGGAGGAGTTGGGAACAGAAGGCAAACTGAAGCACCCTGCAATCCTCGGCGGTAGAAGGAGATGCGCCAAACAAATTTGAAAAGGTGTATCTCACATGTAGCGATACAGACTATCCCGCAATTTAATTTTTTACACTCAAACAGGGTGTATATTGAATAGCGGAATAGGACAAATTTTACAAAACGGTGTATCTCACACGTACAAACACAAACTAGGCCCCGATTACAATTTTTTGTACCCTAAAGGGAGGATGAGGAAGAGGAGTAGGAGGAGTTGGGAACAGAAGGCAAACTGAAGCACCCTGCAATCCTCGGCGGTAGAAGGAGATGCGCCAAACAAATTTGAAAAGGTGTATCTCACATGTAGCGATACAGACTATCCCGCAATTTAATTTTTTACACTCAAACAGGGTGTATATTGAATAGCGGAATAGGACAAATTTTACAAAACGGTGTATCTCACACGTACAAACACAAACTAGGCCCCGATTACAATTTTTTGTACCCTAAAGGCAGGATGAGGAAGAGGAGTAGGAGGATTTGGGAACAGGAGGCAAACTGAAGCGCCCTGCAATCCTCGGCGGTAGAAGGAGATGCGCTAAACAAATTTGAAAAGGTGTATCTCACATGTAGCGATACAGACTATCCCGCAATTTAATTTTTTACACTCAAACAGGGTGTATATTGAATAGCGGAATAGGACAAATTTTACAAAACGGTGTATCTCACACGTACAAACACAATCTAGGCCCCGATTACAATTTTTTGTACCTTAAAGGCAGGATGAGGAGTAGGAGGAGTTCGGAACAGGCAGGAGGCAGACTGAAGCACCCTCAAATCCTCGGCAGTATGAGATGCGCCCCAAAAATTGGAAAGGTGTATCTCACACGTACCGACACAGACTATCCCGCAATTTAATTGTTTATACCCAAAGGTTTTGATTAAATAGCGGAATAGAAAATATGATCAAAAAAAGTGTATGTATCTCACACGTACAGAACCACACTAGGCCCCAATTACTATTGTTTGTACCCCTAAAGGCAGGATAAGGAGTAGGAGGAGTTTGGAACAGGCAGCACCCTCAAATCTTCAGAAGTATGAGATGAACCCCAAAAACTTGGAAAGGTGGATCTCACACGTACCAACACAGACTATCCAGCAATTTAATTGATCCCCAAAGGTTTTTATTGAATAGCGGAAAAGAAAATATGATCAAAAAAAGTGTATGTATCTCACACGTACAGAACCAGACTAGGCCCCAATTACTATTGTTTGTACCCCTAAAAGGCTGGATGAGGAGTAGGAGGAGTTTGGAATAGGCAGCACCCTCAAATCTTCAGAAGTATGAGATGAACCCCAAAAACTTGGAAAGGTGGATCTCACACGTACCAACACAGACTATCCCACAATTTAATTGATCCCCAAAGGTTTTTATTGAATAGCGGAATAGAAAATATGATCAAAAAAAGTGTATGTATCTCACACGTACAAAACCACACTAGGCCCCAATTACTATTGTTTGTACCCCTAAAAGGCTGGATGAGGAGTAGGAGGAGTTTGGAACAGGCAGCACCCTCAAATCTTCAGAAGTATGAGATGAACCCCCAAAACCCCAAATTTTATTCAGCTCTGCTGCAGGCCACAATTAAATTTTTTTTAACCCAAGGCTGTATATTGAATAGTGGAATAGAAAAAAGTGTATGATTTTTGAAACCACTCAATAATAGCACATGTGAACTGAACACAGCAGTGTATGATCAGTCAGCACAGTACAGCTGAAGGAAAAACGCTGCACACAGTGACTGATAGAAAAATACTTTTCTCCCTCCTCCTCAGTGGGCAAAAAAAAATTGTGTTCACTGAACCCCACACACAGCAAAATCGATGTGGACCACTGACACCTGCCTATCTCCAGCCTCTCCCTAAATGGATTGATAAGATCGTAGATCGGTCACTGAAAACCCCTCCCACACAGCAAAATCGATCGTAGAAAACTGACCCTAAAAATCAGCAGCAGCCTCTCCCTAAAAGGATTGATAAGATCGTAGATCGGTCACTGAAATCCCCTCCCACACAGCAAAATCGATCGTAGAAAACTGACCCTAAAAATCAGCAGCAGCCTCGCCCTAAAATGCCTACAACTCGCCCTGCCTAACACACTCCGACCTGTCCCTCAATTCTATGCGGACACAAATGAGTTTTGCCTGCCTGTCTGTCCCTAATCAGCAGCCAGCACGTATGTGTGCTCTGTCCCTGAACTAGTACACAGCAGAATGACGCCGCACGGCGCTGGCTGGAACTTATAAAGACTTGGTCACATGCTTCAGATGGCCAATCACAGCTACTAATACATTTGTAGGCATGGCTGGGATGGCTTAAGGCACACCAGTTAAACGCTTGTTGATTGGCTGTTGAAAGCCCGCCATGAAAAGCGAGCCAATGCATGCAAAACCCGGAAATAAAACGACCGAACACGGATTTTTACCCGAATATACAGTAAAGTTTTCGGGTCCGTGTTCGGGTAACAAAAAACCAATTATTCGGTACGAACACGAATAATACAGTCCTTGTTCGCTCAACCCTAGTTTTTACCCCAAAGGTGTAGATTGAATAGCGGAATAGAAAATATGATATCAAAAGGTGTATGTATCTCACACGTACAGACCCAGACTAGGCCCAAATTACTATTTTTGTACCCCCAAAGGCAGGATGAGGAGTAGGAGGAGTTCGGAACAGGCAGGAGGCACACTGAAGCACCCTGCAATCCTCGGCGGTATGAGATGCGCCCCAAAAATTGGAAAGGTGTATCTCACACGTACCCATACAGACTATCCCGCAATTTAATTGTTTTTACCCCAAAGGTGTAGATTGAATAGCGGAATAGAAAATATGATATCAAAAGGTGTATGTATCTCACACGTACAGACCCAGTCTAGGCCCAAATTACTATTTTTTGTACCCCCAAAGGCAGGATGAGGAGTAGGAGGAGTTTGGAACAGGCAGGAGGCACACTGAAGCACCCTGCAATCCTCGGCGGTATGAGATGCGCCCCAAAAATTGGAAAGGTGTATCTCACACGTACCGATACAGACTATCCCGCAATTTAATTGTTTTTACCCCAAGGGTGTAGATTGAATAGCGGAATAGAAAATATGATATAAAATTGGTGATTTTTCAATAGCACATGTGAACAGCAGTGTCTTATATCAGTCAGCTCTGCTGCAGGCTATGGAGGGAAAAAAAAAAAAGAAAATTCCCCTTTTAAGTTTGTAATTTTTAAATAGATTAGTACAGACTATGCCACAATTTAATTTTTTTAACCCAAAAGGGTGTATATTGAATAGTGGAATAGAAAAAAGTGTATAAATTTTGAAATCACTCTATAATAGCACATGTGAACACAGCAGTGTATTATCACAGTCAGCAGCACTGAAGGAAAAACGCTGCACACAACTGACTGATAAAAAATACTTTTTTCTCCCTCCTCCTCAGCGGGCAAAAAGATTGTGTTCACACCACCCCACACACAGCAAAATCGATGTGGACCACTGACCCTGCCTATCTCCAGCCTCGCCCTAAAATGATCGATAAGATCGGTCACTGCCGGCATTGCAAACCCCCCACACAGCAAAATCGATTGTAGAACACTGACCCTTCCTATCTCCAGCCTGGCCCTAAAATGATCGATAAGATCGGTCACTGCCGGCACTGCAAACTCCCCCCCACACAAATCAAAATCGATTGTAGATCACTGACCCTGCCTATCTCCAGCCTCGCCCTAAAATGCCCTAATATCTCGCCCTGCCTGCACTCCGACCTGTCCCTGAATTCTTTTCGGACACAATATAATTTTTGACTGTCTGTCCCTAATCTGCAGCCAGCACGTATGATGTGTGCTCTGTCCCTGTACTACAGCAGAATGACGCAGCGGCGCTCGGTCTCGAACTTATAAAGACTTGGTCACATGCTTCAGGTGGCCAATCACAGCTACTAATACATTAGTAGGCATGGCTGGGATGGCTTAAGGCACACCAGTTAAACGCTTGTTGATTGGCTGTTGAAAGCCCGCCATTAAAAGCGCGCCAATACATACAAACCCGGAAATAAAATGACCGAACACAGATTTTAAACCCGAACATACAGTAAAGTTTTTGGGTCCGTGTTCGGGTAACAAAAATCCAATTATTCGGTACGAACACGAATAATACAGTCCGTGTTCGCTCAACACTAATCATAATCCTTTGGTATGGTTGAACCGAGTGGCTGGAGATAATGGACGCTTGTTGAGATGGAGCCTAGCACTACAACCATACAATTTCTCCATCCAATACCGCCCTGGCAAGTTGAATGGGAACGCGGACGGACTTTCCAGGCAAACAGAACTTTTACCCTGACAGTCGGTCAGACAGCCCCAAGCTGACCTGAAAAGGATCAATCCGGGTCTGCCGGAGTGTTCCACAAAAGGGGAGCAGTGTAACAGAACCTTACCTTTGACAGAGAATATTTGTGCTTACCTGGTTCATGGGTGTGAAGGATTTCCCAGCAACCATTCGGTTATTTACACTACCTGCTATCATATCTCTCTTTGCACTGTGAGCTCCAGGAAGTGACTCCTTATATGGACATTCCATGAAGTCAAGGTATGGCCAGCCTAGAGACGGAATGTCTGCTGATTAACGAAGTGCTTTTGTCTACATTATGTTGATTTGGGTTTTGTTAAGTGTGGTAATGAGCTTACCTATTTGTCTGGGTGGATGTCGGGCCATTGTTTAGGTAGTGTCTGATATACTCCCCAGGTGTATAAAAGCCTGTTTTCTTGTTTCAATAAAGAGTTGTTGTTTTTTTACCCTTCAAAGCGTAGCTGCGTCTCGTTCCTGGAGGGGGATTTTACTGCATCGTTGCCTGGTCGTTCAACAGCTGAACCTGACTCTCCTCTTGGATCTTATGGTTGGGATTATACTACTCCGTTCCTACACAGGGACTTGCCGGGAAAAAGGATGTCTCCAATGGCTGATACCCTCTCACCACCTGGGTAGCTGTTACACTTACAAGCTGTCTGACTCAAGCCAATGTGAGCCTAGTAGGCCTACCGCAAGGACAGCAAGCACCAGGCAGAGAATTGGAGTTGTTTATACACCCCCTAAGCAAAGACTGCTACTAGCCCCCCACCAAGAGGTTGTTTTTCGTTACCTGTCAGGGCTCACAAGCAACTTCAGGGATGTGAGGGTAATGAGAGAATGGTTAATGGGTCATACCTGTCCACGGTTTACTAGGGTAAGGTACTGGTAGAGCTAATCAACCTAGGGACATCTCCCATTCCATTACCGAATCATATGATCAATGGGGACCTCTATGTGGTATCCAGATTGCATCATGGAATCCCAACCTGCTGGGCAAAGCCACCTGTGCACCACTGCAAGTCACTATGTCTTCCTTGGATAGCAAGCAGTACCAACAGTTGCTAGACCATGTGGCCATCTCCTTCTATGAATTCCCGTTGCCCCAACACCGTCTAAACCAACAGCTATTAGAGAAGAATGGTTAGCTTTTTCAGTTGGGCCCGAAGACTATAGTTGGCTATAGGCCAACTCATACACATGGGAAGCACTCCACCTATTCAGAAAAGACACAAGGACATACCGCCTGCCCTGTGCCAAGAGGTTAAGGACTTGATCTGCAACATGCTGCAAAGTGGAAAAATTAAAAAAGGCACAGTCCTTGGACCGCACCTGTTTTCTTGGTTTGAAAGAATTGCAAACTTATGGAACTTATACAGTGCCTGTATCCACCAGGATACCTACCCGCTACCTTGAGTAGAGGAGTCGCTTATGGCTTATGGAGTCGCTTATGGCATTGAGTTAGGCTTACTGTTTCTGCATCCTGGACCTGGCTAGTAGGTACTGGCAGGTCCCAGTGTAAGAGCAATACTAGGAAAAAAGTATTGATCACCCCACCAGGACTATATGAGTTTATTTACATGCCATTTGGGCTAACCAACATCCTCAGTACTTTTTAAAGACTGATGGAGCGGTGCTGAGGAGACTTCAACTTTGAATCTGTATGGATCTATTTGTATGATAATATCATCTTCGCCAGGACTTTTGAAGACTAGATTCAGCGTCTAGACCGAGCTTTAGTAAAAAATCCAAAATACAAAAGGGGGGGGGGGTAAGTTGGAGCCTTGCACCAACCACCCTGTATCAAGTAAAAAAAAAAAAAAAAACTGTTCCCACCATCTCCTGTGTATGATGTGGTGTCAGAAGGTTCTGTGGGCGACTGAAAACACCTTCACTGAAATCTTTTGAGGCCTGGGCAGAGATTGTTTTGTCCATCCCCCAGCTGACTGGGAGGATGGACTCCTATGACACAGACCTCTCTTCTTTTCCAAAGGTCCCCATGGAATTGTAACTGCCTCTGGTTATGTATAAAACTTTGGTCCCAGACCCTTTTGACAATGAAAGTTCCACCTATACGCAAGCCAAAATGTAAATGGCTGCTATGCATTCTTGATTCCCTTGAGGAAGGGTAAATTAGAAGGTCCAAAAATATGACTGCTATGTGCCATTGAGGAGGAGAAAAGAAAGTGCACACAGGCTATATAAAGGAACACCAAACAAGCACTCATGATTAGTAGAGAGAGAAGTCAGCAAACCAAGATCAGCCAAAAACCAAAGGAGTAGTCCACGAGGCAAGGTCAAGAACAGACAGAGTTGGCAACAGCAATCAATGAAATCCAAAGGAGTAGTCCAAGAGGCAAGGTCAGGAACAGGCAGAGTCGGCAATAGCAATCAACAAAATCCAAGTTTACCACCAACGCCCAGGGAACAAGACCTATGCTAGGGCGAAGACAGGAAGGGGAAGTGAAGATTTATAGGATCACTAGATTAGATGACAGCCAACAGCTGGATACAGGGTAGGGCCAGCATCCAAAGGATCTCAAGGAGTAAAAAAACAAGGGTGTTACTCAAAAGGAAGTTCCCCAGTGGCAAAGGCAGGGAACCGTCCAACGAACACAGGTCTCAGGATCCCCGCCCTATTTGGGTTTGGATGGGTGCCTATTATGGAAAGACTTGACCAGCTGTGGTGCATGAACATCACAAGCAGGCACCCAAGTCCTTTCTGCAATGGAGTAGCCCTTCCAGTCCACTAGATACTGCAATAGTCTACCCCTACATCGGGAATCCAGGAGTTTGCTAACTTCATATTCCTGATGATCATCCACCGAGCCCAGGGAAGGCAGGGCCGGCGCGATCCATAAGGCAGCTCAGGCAGACGCCTGTGGGTGCCAGGGTGGTGGGGGCGGTAAATTGTCATACCTCCTGGTCCTGGATTGGTCCTGGAGTCCCGGCGAATCCTGGCGCAGAGCAAGTTCCGGCACTTGGCTGCAGTCATCTGCCCGGGAGGGGCGCGCCGCGTGCTAACTTTGGACACACATCAGGCAGCATCAGTTTCCCCCCCCCCCCGCAGCCTGTGCAGTGCCGTACGATCTCCGCTCGGCTCGGCTCCACATTCTCCCCGGACCCCGCCCACCGGCCACCTTTCAGAAGCCGCCCTCTCTTCCTCCCACGGCTCTGATATATTCCTGTAAACAAACAGGAGGAGTCGGGGAGGAGGAGGGAAATCATGCCATGCTCCGAGTCCACGCTGATCTGAGGTCTGAGGTCTGTGAACTGTGAGTACTACAATTCAGATGACACTGGGGGGGGCAATATAGATGACACTGGGGGGACGGACGGACAATATATATGACGGGGGGGGTTACAATATAGATGACACGGGGGTCAATATAGATGACATGGGGGGGCAATATAGATGACAGTGGGGGGAGGACAATATAGATGACACGGGGGAACAATATAGATGATACTGGGGGGGTAATATAGATGACACTGGAGGGGCAACAATGACACTGGGGGGGAACAATATAGATGACACTGAACAATATAGATGACACTGGGGGGGGGGGGGGAAATAGATGACACGGGGGGAACAATATAGATGATACTGGGGGGGGAATAAGATAAATGACACTGGGGGTGTGGAACAATATAGGAAAAAAGGACTGAGTGCTAAGTACCCAATCACCCAGCGCTTATACAGTTATGCGGCAATATTTCATGTGCATAAAACGTAATTAAGAACCATAAAATTCAAAAGCAGCTGCCTAAAATAAAATGACATGTAAAAAAAGGTGCGTACCACTAAATGATAAACACCAGCAGCGCTAAGTATACACAAACTCTATATGAATAAAGCTCTCCTTATACACAGTCCATGCATAAGATAATGAAACGAAGTCCAGTATGAAAGAAGTCCATCACCCTAACAGGATTCCAATGGGGTTGTGAGGGGAAAGTATGCACTTTATAGCAGATGCCGATCAGCCTCCACCACACCACGTGCTCAACCCAAAGGTAATACTCTTACCAGATATCAAAATATCACAAGCCCATCATAGGTGATGTTCTCTCACATAACTTCATCGGACTCAGCATACATCGATCACAATGATGGCTGCAGTGTCCTCCAAATCCGTCATGTGTGTAAGGGAAATAAAGATGCACATAGGGCAATATCGTTCAGATAAAACAAGCACCTTTATTAATAAAACCTCCTCCCATTACACTCACATTAAGATAGGAAACAAACAGCATATCATCTGAGGCAATCCGAGGCCTGCCATCCGCTTACCGGACTCCCGCCCGCTGTTCGGCGTCACGGAAGTTGCCGATCGTCGTGGCTGGACAGCGTCTCGTTGCCTGGGTGACCGCGCAAGCCACCGCCCTAACGCGTTTCGTCAGAGACTTCTACGGAGAGCGTGCTTGCGCGGTCACGTCACTCCCATTTATCTGGTCCGTCCGCCCAGCATTAACCACCTCAGTGCCATCGCTACTGCTGCGGTAAGCCTAGGGACGGCGGAACCGACTCAAAGTGAATCTTCAAGCCACCAGAGATACCTCTAACAATGGTTACAGTGTCAATTCAAAATTAATTCCTCGTAATGAGTAGGTGTTGCCACCCTCACCACACCGGAACCTCCCACTGCCATTGTCCATTGATGCCGCACTCATAGTATCTCAATATCGCTATTTCTATGTGTAGAGAGATCGATGGCCGATGGCAGCATATTTATCAGCAATACAAAATGTTCACATTATAATATCCTTACACAGTACTGCCCTAATTATACATGTGTGAGGTAGCAAACATACGTATGTATCAAACCTGCTGACATATTCAGTTTACCCATCAAGATCTCATATATTCATATATCTCTGGCTTGGCATGGTGGGGATCCACTTATTGGACATTATATTTCCATACAATCAAAGAGGATCATATCAACATAAACATGCATTAAAATTACTAATAATTACCCGCATATATTCGTGCGAAGTGTACATAGTGAAACAAATAACCTATAAAATATCTTAAAGGCCATAATACAATTTCATATATTAGGCACGATATAAAATAGAATAAAAGATCATAAAAACATAAAGCCTAGACACCCTACCTTGGGGTAATGATACCACCCCTAGGGTGAACTTTCTGATTCTGGCCAGTAATGCACATATTAAACATATTAAAATGTTTTAGAAATATTACAAAAATATTATTATTAAAATATTATAATATTAAAATATTACAATATTAAAACATTAAAAAAATTAAAAAAAGTGGACCAAATCTTGCTCAAAAAATGTAAAGAAACAATCACTGGCTGCAAGGGATAATAGCAAGAGGACACCTAGGTTAACTACAAAAAGACCCCATGCGTGCAGTGTAACTGATCTTATCTGTGAATGTCTCAGTAGTCACTTATGAAACAGTTCACACCTAGTTCCACGTTCAGGCCTCTAGGTTGGAGAACGTCTGTCAGGTAGATCCAGTAGGTCTCCCTACGTGACAGTTCCCTCACCATGTTGGATCCCCTCCAATCGGGGTGTATCCTATCGACTCCCCAAAACTTCAGGCCTGATGGATCCTTGTTATGCTTCTGCCTAAAGTGAAGAGGTACGCTATGATCTTTATCACCTTTACTAATCTTGGCTATATGCTCGGACACTCTTTTTGTTAAAGTTCTTTTTGTGCGTCCGATGTACATAAGGCCGCACGGGCATTCTAAGCAATAAACCACGTGTGTTGTTAAACACGTGATACATTCCTTGATGTCAAACTGCTGCCCGTTTGCACTAGAAGTGAAATTTCTTATTCCGCGTACATGTTCTTTAACTTGTTTACAGGATGTGCATCTTCGGCATGCATACAATCCCTCACGGTCCAAAAACATTTTAGGCCTCGTGGGGGGATCTATGATTTTCTGTACTACTTTGTCACCGAAAGATGTACCTTTCCTATATATAAAAGTGGGGTTCTGAGGAATCACCTTTCCTAATAGCTTGTCCATGCACAGGACACCCCAATGTTTTTTGAAGATGCTCTCAACTTCTTTATATTGCTCACTGTAATTGGATATGAACCCCCATTCATGGTTGTTATTCTCTACTGGTGCCTTGTCTCGCAAACATTGCTCCTGTGAGTAACAACCAACCTCCTGTCTGGTAGTTTCCAGGATAGATGAGGAATATCCTTTCTCTATGAAGCGATTTTTTAGAAGCTCAGATTGTGTTACATAATCTTCATCCTTGGTACAGTTCCTCCTAATGCGGAGGAACTGACCTTTGGGGATGTTACGTAACCATTTGGAATGATACCCACTATACATGGGAAGGAAACTGTTCCTGTCGGTGGGTTTGAAATAAGCTTTCGTGCCCACCTCACCATTCTGCAGGAATATTTCTACGTCCAAGTAGTGGATGCTTGTTTGGCTCCAACTAAAATCCAGCTTAATATTGTTCGTGTTGTTATTAAGGTACTGCATGTATTCACTTAATGATTGTTCGGTGCCCCTCCAGATCAGGAACAAATCATCAATGTACCTTTTGCATAACACTAATTCTGGTTTCTGATTGTAATAAACAAAGCGGTCTTCCCACTCACTCATGAACAGATTGGCGAGGCTGGGGGCATACTTAGCCCCCATCGCCACGCCCTTCTTTTGAGTGTAGAACTCGCCCCCAAACCAGAAATAGTTATTAGAAAGACAAAAAGACAATAGTTGAGGGCTAGGAGAGCATCCTCGTGTTGGATCACTGTATAAAGTGAGGCAACGTCGGTCGTCACTAAATATACATCTCCTGTATTCAGTCCCTCTAAAGTCCTTAACGATTTTAAAAAGTCCTTTGTGTCTTTGAGGTAAGATTTGGTGCAGAATACTGAATCTTGGAGAAAGTGATCCAAGTATTCTCCTGCTCTGGCCGTCACGGAATTAATACTATTTACTATTGGTCTGGGTGGTGGATCGTTGACATTCTTATGTATTTTTGGGAGCGTATAGATAGTTGGCACCCTGCTGTAACTCGGTACCAAGTATCGCTTCTCCTTTTTTGTTAACACCCTACTATCATACCCATATGTAATTAGTTGAGTTAACTCATTCCGTGATGACTTGGTGGGGTCCCCAGCCAGTCTCTGATAAGTATCAGTATCTGCCAGCATCTCAATTAATTGATTATGGTAGTAATCCTTCCGCATGATTACCACCCCCCCACCCTTGTCAGCGGGCGTACAATTACATTTTTTCATTTTTCTAATGACTCAAGTCCCTCCTGTATATGTCTAGGATTGACATTGTTTTTTGGTTCGATGTTAGCCAAATCCTTCAGGACCAGTCTTTTAAAAACGTCTACACAATGGTTAGACCGTTGCGCAGGGTTAAATAAAGATTTATTTTCAACCCGCTGTCTAAACCAATTGTGTATGTAGGTTTATTAGCAAGCTTCGGTCTACTATCGTTTAAATAATATCTTTTTAAATTTACCTTTCGGATAAACTTGTGTATATCCATATATACCCCAAATTTTCCGATTGGTCTTTTTGCCGCACACTTAAGGCCTGCATTTAAAATATTTGTTTCCTTATTGCTAAGGGTGATGCCTGCAAGATTATGGATACCACCTAATCCTTTACCCTCTTTCTTTTGCTGTGTCCTCCTCCCTGCTCTGCATCCTCTAAATTTTCCCCTATCCGAGGCCCTCGTGGGTCCTGATAGTCCCTCCATTGGGCATTGGGGTTTCCCTTCTCTGAGTTTGTGAGGTATGATTGGCGTGGGTCGGCATTGTTGCCCCTCCCCCCTCTGCCACCTCTCCGGCAGAATTGGCACTTCATATCCATTGTTGTAAACATATGGGTCAACATGCGGATTATGGGCAGGTTTTGTATTGTTACCTTTATTAGGATGTTGGTACACCTGTTGGGCCTCAGGTCTTAGTCCCTTATTAACTAACTGTAAGGGCACATTCTTGTTGAATGGTTTCTTACCTTTGAGGTCACCCCTATTAGGCCTTCCGTTAGTATGGGCCCTTGTCTTTATATTGTTCCTAGGTGTCCCTCTTATAGGGGTATTCGGTGTCAATACCTCTGTGTTTCCCTGCCCAGGTGCGGATGTACTCGACAGCGTTTCAGGGAATTGCCAAGCATATATTTGACCTATTTGAAAATCTTTCATATCCCTATGAAACTTTTTTACCTTCTTTTTTTGGGTATCTCTGTCTAGTTTCTCTAATTTTTTCTTAACATCCACATTGAACTTGTCCACTAGCGGGTTGTCCTTACTTACTTCTAAGGCAATCTTAATCTCCGCTATTTTAGTTTCTAGAATGGCCATCTTTTTCTTTTTTCTCTTTAATACTAACTCCTGTAGTTTCAATCCCACAGAGTTAAAGAACTCCAGCCATTCCACCTTTGAGCCTTTATCGTCAAGACCATCCTGAGGTGCTACGTCCCAACGCAGACTCCTCATGATGATCTTCTCCTTGATGTAGCGCTCAAAGGTGCATACATCCCACCAAGCCCGGAGTTGTTTATCCAGCAGGTGATTTAAAGTGGATAGGAGTACACTAATGTCAGGTGACCCTTGAGGGACATCCTTAGTGGTAAGAAAAACATCATCTAAAATTAGAAGTCTGTTTTTTAAAAAGGCTATAGCCTCCATAGCAGCTAGGTAGTAATGTGAAATATAGGAAAAAAGGACTGAGTGCTAAGTACCCAATCACCCAGCGCTTATACAGTTATGCGGCAATATTTCATGTGCATAAAACTTAATTAAGAACCATAAAATTCAAAAGCAGCTGCCTAAAATAAAATGACATGTAAAAAAAGGTGCGTACCACTAAATGATAAACACAAGCAGCGCTAAGTATACACAAACTCTATATGAATAAAGCTCTCCTTATACACAGTCCATGCATAAGATAATGAAACGAAGTCCAGTATGAAAGAAGTCCATCACCCTAACAGGATTCCAATGGGGTTGTGAGGGGAAAGTGTGCACTTTATAGCAGATGCCGATCAGCCTCCACCACACCGCGTGCTCAACCCAAAGGTAATACTCTTACCAGATATCAAAATATCACAAGCCCATCATAGGTGATGTTCTCTCACATAACTTCATCGGACTCAGCATACATCAATCACAATCACGGCTGCAGTGTCCTCCAAATCCGTCATGTGTGTAAGGGAAATAAAGATGCACATAGGGCAATATCGTTCAGATAAAACAAGCACCTTTATTGATAAAACCTCCTCCCATTACACTCACATTAAGATAGGAAACAAACAGCATATCATCTGAGGCAATCCGAGGCCTGCTGGCCGCTTACCGGACTCCCGACCGCTGTTCGGCGTCCCGGAAGTTGCCGATCGTCGTGGCTGGACAGCGTCTCGTTGCCTGTGTGACCGCGCAAGCCACCGCCCTAACGCGTTTCGTCAGAGACTTCTACGGAGAGCGTGCTTGCGCGGTCACGTCACTCCCATTTATCTGGTCCGTCCGCCCGGCATTAACCACCTCAGTGCCATCGCTACTGCTGCGATAAGCCTAGGGACGGCGGAACCGACTCAAAGTGAATCTTCAAGTCACCAGAGATACCTCTAACAATGGTTACAGTGTCAATTCAAAATTAATTCCTCGTAATGAGTAGGTGTTGCCACCCTCACCACACCGGAACCTCCCACTGCCATTGTCCATTGATGCCGCACTCATAGTATCTCAATATCGCTATGTCTATGTGTATAGAGATCGATGGCCGATGGCAGCATATTTATCAGCAATACAAAATGTTCACATTATAATATCCTTACACAGTACTGCCCTAATTATACATGTGTGAGGTAGCAAGCATACGTATGTATCAAACCTGCTGACATATTCAGTTTACCCATCAAGATCTCATATATTCATATATCTCTGGCTTGGCATGGTGGGGATCCACTTATTGGACATTATATTTCCATACAATCAAAGAGGATCATATCAACATAAACATGCATTAAAATTACTAATAATTACCCGCATATATTCGTGCGAAGTGTACATAGTGAAACAAATAACCTATAAAATATCTTAAAGGCCATAATACAATTTCATATATTAGGCACGATATAAAATAGAATAAAAGATCATAAAAACATAAAGCCTAGACACCCTACCTCGGGGTAATGATACCACCCCTAGGGTGAACTTTCTGATTCTGGCCAGTAATGCACAAAATGATGGGCTTGTGATATTTTGATATCTGGTAAGAGTATTACCTTTGGGTTGAGCACGCGGTGTGGTGGAGGCTGATCGGCATCTGCTATAAAGTGCACACTTTCCCCTCACAACCCCATTGGAATCCTGTTAGGGTGATGGACTTCTTTCATACTGGACTTCGTTTCATTATCTTATGCATGGACTGTGTATAAGGAGAGCTTTATTCATATAGAGTTTGTGTATACTTAGCGCTGCTTGTGTTTATCATTTAGTGGTACGCACCTTTTTTTACATGTGGAACAATATAGATGACACGGGGGGGGGCAATATAGATGACACTGGGGGGGGGACAATATAGATGACACTGGGGGGGGACAATATAGATGACACGGGGGGGGGATAATATAGATGACACGGGGGAACAATATAGATGACACTGGGGGGCCATATAGATGACACTGGGGGGACAATATAGATTACACGGGGGGATAATATAGATGACACTGGGGGTGTGGAACAATATAGATGACACTGGAGGGGGGACAATATAGATGACACTGGAGGGGGGACAATATAGATGACACTGGGGGGGGCAATATAGATGACACGGGGGGGCAATATAGATGACACAGGGGGGAGGGACTTATTCTAGTAGGGGGGATGGATATTAAATCTGACCACCACCCCCCTCAGCACAAAGCCTCCCTCCTCCAAAGCGCCCCGTAGGACAGTGACCACTTAGCTCCCACCATCCCACAAATTAAAGAGATACTGGCTTCTACAAAGGGGCAAAACAAGGCATCTGGGACCCTTGGCATCCCGCTAGAGATGTGGATCAATCACCCCAGGTGCCCACATTAGTGCCGACTTGTCAGGCAAGTTAGTGGAGCCAGGTAGTGGAATTTTTTTTTTTTTACTACTGTACTACACAATCCAGCACAGGCAAACGCATTACATTTTCAACCTGCATTTGGGGTGTAATTAGGTGAACATTGACACCCACGGCAGATTGCAACTGCAGTGCGTTTTGAAGAATGCGGTGCAGGAAGCGCAAATATCATTTGGATTTTTGGGCTTTTGTTCTTTTCTCAGGAAAGTCCCACAAAAAGCAGGACAGTTGGGAAGTATTTTTGATTGATTTGTATTAAAAGGGGGAGATTTGTACTGGGAAGGGGGATTTAGGTGGGAGGATTTATGAGAGAACTGCACAGTAGACTGATGCTGACATGGGGGATTGGGGGGGGGGGGAGGATTTGTGTTGGAAAGGGGTATTTAGGGGGTGGAAAAATAATTGTGCTGGGTAAGGGGATTTGTGGGGAGAGAATTTGTGCTTTTGTGCTATAAAAGGGGAAAATATTTACTCTGGGAGATCTGCGCTAGAAGAGTGATTGGGTTTGGGGTTTTTTTGCTGGGAGAAGAAATTTGGGAGGATTTGTTGTGCTGGGAAGGGGGATTGGTGGGAAAGAGGATTTGTGCTGGGGGTATCTGGAGAGGGGGTATTGTGTGGGAGAGCATTTGTACTTGAAATGGGGGGGTTGTGCTGGGAGGGAGGATTTTGGGGGGTGGAAGAGGATTTATTCTGAGAGGGGTATTGGGGGGAAGGAGGATTGGTGTTGGGAGGGGAATTGAGGGGTGTGGGGATAAGTGCCAGGACAGGGGGATTGTGCTGGGTCTGGGGAGATAGGGGGGAGCATAAAAATTAGTGCTGGAGGGGAGGGAGTGGGGATTTTTGCTAAAAAGGTGAAGTTGGGGGGGGGGGTTATTTTGTACTCTCCTTACCACTACACTCCTGTCCCCTGCATTCTGTACATTACACACTCCTGTTCCCTGCATTCTGTGCATTATATACTCCCGTCCCCTGCATTCTGTACAATAGACACTCCTGTCCCCTGCATTCTGTACATTAGACACTCCTGTCCCCTGCATTCTATACATTACACAATCCTGTCCCCTGCATTCTATACATTACATACTCCTGTCCCCTGCATTCTGTACATTACATACTCCTGTCCCCTGCATTCTGTACATTACATACTCCTGTCCCCTGCATTCTGTACATTACATACTCCTGTCTCCTGCATTTTGTACATTACACACTCCTGTCCCCTGCATTCTATACATTACATACTCCTGTCCCCTGCATTCTGTACATAATGTTCTCCTTGACCCTGTTCTCTGTGTGTCATGTATTCCTAAACCCAGCACTGACTACAGCTTTCTGTTTTATCAAACAAAGATAGCCTTAGTGGGTGTGATTTAATCATACAGGAGACCTCCAATCCTAATAGACAGATAAAAGAACCAAGGACTCTGATCCATAACCCCAAAGGGTAATAGGATACTGGTGCCTAGAGATAAAAATAGTGGATATGCTGAGGAGGGCTCCTGATGGGTGAGCATGAGACAATCACTTCACATGTTGAAAAAACATAATTTATTAAATTTTGAAGTCATCAATATAAAATGAACAGACATTTAAAAGAGAAAGAACATTTTCCATGATACATTCGGTACAACAGTCCAGATAAGTCTCACATGTGCCCTGGGACAGGCTGACGCGTTTCGCCCTTGGATGGGCTTTTTCAAAGACCATAGCCAGTCCCGGGTGGACACATAAAAAGAGAGATTGAGGATAGTTGTTGGTGACCAGGGGGTTCCACATACAGCCCGATGCACAATTCCACACTCGCGCTCAAGGAAGCACAGACTGGGCACCTCCGGCCCCCGAAGGGGTAAGAAGAATTGTCCCAAAAGATGGGGTGTCGAGCCCCGCCCCTTATTTTGGAGGAGATCAAAGCCTACGACCTCGGGGGAAAGGGCTATCCAGAAAGGGCTATCACCAACAACTATCCTCAATCTCTCTTTTTATGTGTCCACCCGGGACTGGCTATGGTCTTTGAAAAAGCCCATCCAAGGGTGAAACGCGTCAGCCTGTCCCAGGGCACATGTGAGACTTATCTGGACTGTTGTACCGAATGTATCATGGAAAATGTTCATTCTCTTTTAAATGTCTGTTCATTTTATATTGATGACTTCAAAATTTAATAAATGATGTTTTTTCAACATGTGAAGTGATTGTCTCATGCTCACCCATCAGGAGCCCTCCTCAGCATATCCACTATTTTTATCTCTAGGCACCAGTATCCTATTACCCTTTGGGGTTATGGATCAGAGTCCTTGGTTCTTGTATACAGCTTTCTGTGTGTTACACATTGTATTACACACCCTTGACCCCTGCAGTCAGCGTTATGCATCCTTAACCAAACACTAACTGCAGCACCCTGTGCATTGCACATCGTCGACCCCTTGCCTTACATACTCCTGCACTATATACACAATACTGTACATTACATACTCCTGCACTATATACACAATGCTGTACATTATACAGTATACTTCTCACCAAAGTCTTCATTATCTCAACAGTTACTGGTTGCTATGCAGTCCCTGACTATTTTAAAGAAGGTCTTCTTTAAGGTAGGCTCAGATAAAGTGTAAGCTCTCTGTATATTTTCATTGTCTGCAAAACCATATGCAATGGAAGCTTTGCAATCTTTTTTGTGTGATTATTGTGCTGGGATTTATACGTATTCGTGAGATTCTTGCTTGTAGCATAGCAGTAAAAGCATATTTTATGGGTACAAGTGTTTAACCACACTCTTAAAGCGGAGTTCCACCCAAAAGTGGAACTAACCCTGATCTGTTTGCAACACCCCCCCCCCCCACTTTGGCACCTTTCAGGGGGGAGGGGGGAACGGGTACCTTTTTTTGACAGGTACCCCTCCCCACTTCCGGGAGACAGCGCTGCAGCGCCATCCCTCGGAAGTTCAGCCCCCTCCTCCTTCCCCTGCCACTGGGGCAATTACAAAGTGCGGCGAGCTTTACGCATGTGCAGTAGGGAACTGGCAGTGAAGCTGAAAGGCTTCACTGCCGGTTTCCCTTATGACAAATGGCGGCGGCAGCACCTGACAGCCGTTCCCGAAAATTGTCTGGGGTGCCCACATCGCAGGTTCCCTGGACAGGTAAGTGTCTATATATTAAAAGTCAGCAGCTACAGTATTTGTAGCTACTAATTTTTAATTTCTTTTTCCTTACGCAGAACTTTACTTTAAGCTACGTGCACCACAGGTCACTTCCTCCCTCAAGTCTCCCTCATTCTGAAGTTTAAAAGTTATAAGGAATGCAGGTGGCAGGTGAGGGGGGGGGGGCACCAAAATGCACCTTTGCCTGTGTAGACAAAAATCCTTGCACCGGCCCTGAGGGAAGGACATCTCGAGGGGAGAGAGAACCTATTCTTAACATAGGGTTTAAGCAGGGGCGTGGTCTGCACGCGCTGGAAGATGGCCGCGTAAGAGAGGAGCTTCCGCCGCCACGAGCCTGCTCACCAGCAGAATAAGGAGACTTCCGACGCTGCACGGTCCCGGTAAGGATGGCATATTCCGTGCGAGCATCCTCCGCCATTCGCTCTCGCTCTCCGCGGGATACTGCCTCTAAAATCAGCCCCAGCATCCCACAGCTCTTCCGCACCCAGGTCTCAAATATGACGCCGACAGGCCGCACATCGCCGCCCGCCACTAATCCCTCTCCACCCGCCTGCTCATATGCGGCGGTCACCTCCGGAGACCCCGAGCCTGACTCTCGCCCTCCGGTACCCCAAGAACACCTCTGTATGGACGATCTCAAATTTATATATAAAGAATAAACTGGGGGCGGCCATATCTGAACTGTGGGCAGACATACAATCACCTAACAGGCAGGGTACAGGAGGTGGAGACCATCACAGCCCACCAGGAATCTGCTATTAGGGATTTGTACTACAAATCTGACTCCCAGACCATGTAATGCGGGACATGCAGCGCCATCTGGAAGATTTGGACAATCGTGGCAGACGCCACAACCTTAGGCTTAGGGGCTTGCCAGAAGCAGTAGAAGGAGACCACCTAGCCCCCACTGTTATTGCTCTGTTCAATTCCCTCCTGGACCGGCCACCTCAGTCCCCCATAGACTTAGAGCGTATTCACAGAGCCCTGAGACCTAGGGGGAGGGAGGGTGACTCCCCTAGGGATGTAGTGTGCTGTCTAGTGGACTACCGCCTTAAAGAGGATATAATTCGCAAGGCCAGGAACAGGCAACAGATAGAGTGGGACGGCACCTCAGTGCAGCTGTACCAAGATCTTTCAGGGATTACTCTGCAACGCCGCTGGGAGCTTAGGCCTTTACTTGACCTCCTGTGGGCGAAAAGCATCACATACAAATGGAAGTTCCCCTTCTGCCTATCCGCTACTTCACAAGGTCGCACGGCCCTCCTCAGGGTCCCAGAAGACCTACCCCACTTCTGCTCTACTTTGGGGATCCCATTCATGGCCCTGCCCAACTGGAATGTGGAATTCAGGAATACTACTAGCCACAGAGAAGCCCCGACGGTGAACCCATGGACGCCCAAGACGCCTGCAACAGACGGTATCGCTCACCTTCTCGGAACAGACAGGCGCATAGCACGGCTGGCCCCAATGGGTTCCACAGCCCAACTAAACCCCCTCGACAGCGTATGGCCAGGAGAGGCGACTAATGCCCCCAATTCCCAGCTCCATCTCACACTGCTCACGTCTGGATCAGGCCACGTTCCGTGGCCTCACCAAGTTCTAGTTCTCTGGTTTCCTATTACCAAGTTGGGAGTTTTTCTTATGTTTTTTTTGCACTGGCCTTTTCCCCACCTTAACTGAAATGCTCTTGTTGTCTTTACTAACATTCTCTCCAACCTAGCTGTGACTGCGTCATCTCCTGGGAAGATATCGTGGTTCCATTAGTCTGCATTGACCCTCTGGACAATCTCTGCTTCCCAACCCGTCGTCTGTTGTCAGGACTGGTAATGTACTTCCTGGCTCAACACTGTGCCCGTCAATAACCGGATCAGTCATCTTTGCCCCCCCCCCTTTTTTTTTTTTCTTTTTTTTTTCCTCTTCTTCTCCTCTTTTTGTTTTTCTACCATCATCCCTCTGTGAGAGACTCTAACCCACACATGCTGGACGAGACAGCTTTATACAGATACACGCACTCACTTTTCACTATCAGATAATCTGAGGATCTTGAAACGGTTTCCGAATCGCAGCTTGAATGTATTATATGGGTTACAGTTATTAAATGCCACCCTCTGTCCCCTAGGTGTCTATGGTGGCTCTAGACATGGGACCCTTGTTGTAATGGGGCTCCACTGCCTGGGGCCGCTGTGAACGCCGGGTGAGTAGACGGAATGTGAATGTTTATCTGGTTATAGACTCTGCGATAAGGGGGGGGTGGGAAGCCTTTGATGGGAAGAGGTTGCCTACCCCATAGGATAGGCTATACAGAGGCTGACATGTGAGTTGACATTAGACACGCATACCATGGCTCTTACAATGATTAGCGTGCCTACTGTCTCCCTAGAGATATGACCCCCTATTGGACTTCTAGGGACCAATCACTTGAGTAGGTCCTGTCCCCCTCTACTCACCAACTCAATCACTGCCCAAGAGATTGCCAATCACTTCAAATATAAGGTTGATGCAATACGTGAGGACACTGCCACTGTGCACACATCTTCCCCACTCAACATACCTTGCCTAACAGTACAGTTAACACTCTCCTCCTTTGAACTGGCTACTACTGAAGAGGTTAAAAACATTTTCTCAGATGCCCGCCTAACCCCCTGTTCCCTGGATCCTGTTCCCTCACAACTACTGCAGACACTCTCTTATTCTATTTTATGCTCCCTTACTCACATCTTTAATCTCTCCCTCTCTAGTGGCACCTTCCCCTCCCCTCTAAAACAGGCGCAGATCATTCCCATACTTAAAAAAAACTTTAAAAGCCTGTGATTGGACCAGAAACATTAGTAAAAGCCAATTGAGGGGGCAGGAGGATGCTAGGAATGTGATTGGAGTGACTAGGGGGTCCAGAGGCCAATCAGTAGTGAATACGCCCCCCAGTATATAACATAGCCCAGCCAAATCTCTAGCACTGTAATACAGGGGCTGTGGAAGAGAGTGGAAGCAGTTCTGTTACTCCTGCTTCAAAAGTGTCATTTAGCAATTATTAGTGTGAGGAAAGGGATATCTAGTGTAGTTAGGGTACTATATACCACTATAGTTAGATTCAATAATCTAGTTTCTGTAGGGAAAGTGTTAAGTGTCAGGGTGACCGTAGTGTAGTGTAGGGTGAACTGACTCTGACTGCTATGCCAGGGTGACAGAACTCATCCGTGTCAGGGTGACCGCCATAAGAAAAAGATAATTTTTCTTAGAATTTTTAGTAGAGCAGGGATGGCGCTCTGCTCCTTGTATGCCAGGGTGACCGAATTCATCCATGTCAGGGTGACCACCATAAGAAAAAGATTGTCTTAGAATTGCAGTAGAGCAGGGATGGGGCTCCGCTCCTGTCATACCTAGGCGTTTTTGTTGCAGGCGTTTATTGGTCATTTTTTGGGCGTCTTTGGAGGCAGGCATGACATCTGAACTTCTGTGTAGGGGTATATATACACACACACATATATGTATACATACACATACACACATATAGGTGTGAATGTGTATATATACACATACACACATATAGGTGTGAAAGTAGCGGAACCCCATCCATGCGCTAATGAAATTATTTGCAGGGATACATATATGTGTGTGTATATATACCCCTATACAGAAGTTCAGATGTTATGCCTGCTTTCAAAGACGCCAAAAAAATGACCAATAAACACCTGCAACAACACACCTGGGCGTTTTTGTTGCAGGTGTTTATTTGGCATTTTTTGGGCATCTTTGGAGGCAGGCATGACATCGGAACTTCTGTATAGGGGTATATATACACACACACATATATGTATATATACACATACACACATATAGGTGTGAAAGTAGCGGAAACCCCATCCATGCGCTAATGAAATTATTTGCAGGGATGTGGCTCCGCTCCTATCACACCTATATGTGTGTATGTGTATATATACATATATGTGTGTGTGTGTATATATACCCCTATACAGAAGTTCAGATGTTATGCCTGCCTCCAAAGACGCCCAAAAAATGCACAATATACGCCTGCAGCAAAAACGCCCAGGTGTGTTGTTTTAGGCGTTTATTGGGCATTTTTTGGGCGTCTTTGGAGGCAGGCATAACATCTGAACTTCTGTATAGGGGTATATATACACACACACATATATGTATATATACACATACACACATATAGGTGTGATAGGAGCGGAGCCACATCCCTGGCTAATAAAAATTCTAAGAAAAACAATCTTTTTTTTTTCTGGTTCTGGACATGCTACAGAGCTGAAACTTCACAAGTACACCTTTTAGACCCCCCAGACACTAGATCCAAAGAAATCTCATTTTTTTTTCAATAATTTTTTCAATAATTGGCTCTCTATAAAAAATGACAATTTTTAAGAACTTTTCTTTGTGTGATTAATAGTCCCTGGGCATGACCCAGAACCCTGGGCACTTTTTAGGGGCATTTATTTGGTTTTAGGGCTTCAAAATGGTGTTTTTTGATCACCGAAGTTCGGGTCCCATTGATTTCAATGGGGTTCTGGAATCCGGACCCAAACTTTTGGGAAGTTCGGGTGTCGAACCGAACTGAACCGAACTTTTCAAAAGTTCGACCATCCCTACTTACCACTTCATAGGCTATCCCCTCTTCAGTCCAACATGAATGCTGCTGCCAGGCTTATCCATCTTACCAACCGCTCAGTGTCTGCCTCCCCTCTCTGCCAATCCCGACACTGGCTCCCGATTGCCCAGCGAATTAAATTCAAAATACTAACCGTAACATACAAAGCCATTCACAACTCTGCCCTGAGCTACATCACCAATCTTGTCTCCAAATATCACCCAAACCGTCCTCTCCGCTCCTCTCAAGACCTCCTACTCTCAAGCTCCCTTGTCTCCTCCTCTCATGCTCGTCTCCAGGATTTCTCCAGGGCCTCTCCCATCCTATGGAACGCTCTACCTCAACCTGTACGGCTATCTCCTATTCTAGCTGCTTTCAGGCAATCCCTGAAAACTCATCTCTTCAGGGAAGCCTATCACACCTCCAACTAATCCAACTCCAACCTCCAACTAATCTTCCATCAGCTCATTTCCTACTGTTAAAATCTCTTGTACCACCTGCCCCACCCTATTAGATTGTAAGATTTTCTGAGCTGGGCCCTCTTAATCCTCTCCTCTATTTTATTGTATTGTAACTGTATTGTCTCCCTCTAACATTGTAAAGCGCTGCGTAAACTGCTGGCGCTATAGAAATCCTGAATAATAATAATAATAATAATAATAATAATAGTTTTATTTTTGAGAAATTCCATTCATTTTAAAATACCATATTAAAAGCAAACAACATTTTGAAGTACTTTTGAGTGACATTTGTCAAGTTCTATTGACAGTATCAAATGTACTGCCAAGATTTTTCATACCAATGTTCATATAAAAATCTACTTCCCTTGACAAGTTTCATTTGACTTCCTCGGGATCTTAAGGAACTCGAATGATGAAACTAGTCAAGCGGAAGTGACATCATCCCATAAGTGTTGTACTGTGATCTTAAAGTGAATTTGTGTGTTTATTTTTTGGGAGTTTAGTTTTATGAATGCGGTGCTTTCTGTTCTAAATTCTAATAATTTTACACATTTACAATTTTAAAAACAACTATAAAAATATGAAATATGCATTCTTTATTTTAATATTGTATGTTCTTCTTAAAACAAAACTGAGCCATCAGCATAAATCAGCTAAATAAAAATAAAGAAACGTCTGTAGAAACAGCAATCTCTCCACAGAGGTCCAACATGCTCTCTACATGAGCAAGGTTGGCTCCTGCTCACAAGTTTACATTATGATTCTTAAGCTGACTATACGATAGATTTTGATACAAACATTATGTATAAAAAATCATGTCAGTACATTGATACTCCTATCAGAAACTTGACGAATCTCACTCAAAAACCACAATCATTTTTAGAATTTCATTTATATAAGAAAATATGTCTATCCTGCTCCTTTGATTGCTACAGTCAAAAACAAACATAAATTTGACCCCATTAACAATAAAAACATTTATTGAACATTCTGAAACATCATTTTTTTTTTTTTTTAACAAAAAGACAATTAGGCCTTTTTCACATGGGAGGTCTGATCAGGTCCGCCTGTATATTATTCAGGTGGACCTGATCGGACCCCCCATTCTCCTCTATGAAGCAGCAAATGTAAACTGACTTCTGGCCATTTCTACCCACCTACCTCCAATCTGATCAAATCATACAAAAACAAACTGAATGGGATCCGCTCCCCTCCGTCTGGCCAAATCAGATTGGATGGCAGCTGGTTGTATATAAGCAGCCAGTCCGTTTACATCTGACTGCCCATAGAACAGAGTGAGCTGTGTCTGTGTCTGCTCTGCATAAACTGAGCCGACACAGATCTGTCAATTGACTGTTCTGCTCTGCTCATCAGGAAATCAGCAGACCAGATCCCCTCCTAACAAGCTTTTTAGTGGAGTCCAGCCCATGTGAAATAGGCATTGGGGCTCAGTGTCGGGCAATAGTCGAAGCAGCTGCTGTAAGGAGAGACCACCAAAAGGAGAACTTTGACTAAAGGATACTAGGGGGTTTGTTCAAAAATCTAAAAAAAAAAAAATCTTAATCTGCATATTGAAGTGCAACTCTAAATATGGATAAGAGTTTTAATACACAACCCAGGGTAATTATAGTAACCCCTTGGTTTGATGAACACAAAACCATCATCCACTTCCAGCCCCAAGTTTCATCGCTATCTATCTACCTGAGTATTTAAAAAAACATCATCCCAGGTTCACACAACTTTCACCCAGGATTCACATTTTCCACTGGAATCTCTTTAGTCTTACACTATGTAACTATGTGACTTGGGTGACAGTGATTTCTCTTGTGTAAAAACATTTATAAACAGATCTCTAAGAGTTGTTACTTTTGTCTATTTTTTCTATCAAGTAAACATGTTTGTGTATTCATTTTAGGTTTAAATAAGATAATGAAACATTTTGGAAAAAATATACAGCTTAGAAGTCCAGCACTTGAGGCCAATATGGCAAATACCTCCACAGCCACCATGTATTTCCCTTTAGTGCTCAGATAGGCTGGGATCATGCAAATCCAGACACTGCAGAACACCAGCATGCTGAAGGTGATGTATTTGGCCTCATTAAAACTGTCCGGTAATGTCCTCACCATGAAGGCCAGAAACAAACTCAAAGCTGCCAGAAACCCCATATAACCCAACACAGAGTAGAACCCGATAACTGACCCCTCATTACACTGAATGATGATCCTGTCCTGATAAGAGTGAGTGTCCATTTCCTTATAAGGGTGAGAAGAGGACATCCAAATAAGACATATTATTACTTGAATGGATGAACACACTACTACTATGGAAATAGCCAGTTTGCTTCCAAGCCATTTCTTCCAGTAGCTGCCAGGTTTGGTGGCTCTGAAAGCGATGAAAACCATGATTGTTTTAGCAAGAAGAGAGGAGATGGCTATGGAGAAGATGATTCCAAATGTCATGACACGGAGTATACAAGTTATATCCAGTGGCTGACCAAGGAACAAGAAGACACAGAGGAGGCTCAACAAGATGGAGACGAGGAGAAGAAAGCTCAGATTTCGGTTATTCGCTTTCACGATGGGGGTGTTCCGGTAGGAGATAAAAATCCCCTTTATTAAAACAGCCACAATGCAGAGTAAAGCAGAAACTATTAGAAATATATTAGAAATGCCATCAGTGTAGGAAAGGAATTCAATGAGTTTCGGAATACACCGATCTTTCTTCTCATTGGGCCATTCTTCTCCTGGACAATTCATACAGTTCTCACTATCTGCCAAGAACAAAAGATATAACACAGATTAATTTATATTCTAATTAATTAAACAGTCATTTGTAGAGGAGCAGTGGGAATGTAATTTGTACATACATTTCCTGGTGTTTTTCATTACTTTTTAATTATTCTCATTGCACCATAAAAACAAATGTCTTCATTAGTTGCTATGTTGTTGGCGGCCAGCCTGCCTGCAAAAATGGCAACTCCTTATGCTAATCCAGGGCAGGCAGCATGCAAGTTCACCCCAGCATTCAGGAGAGGATGGAAGTCTGGCTCTTCCAGACTTGCTCCACTTTCCATCTTCTACCACACTGCTGGAGGGCTTTAATGTGAAGAGGGGACTAAGTGACGAGGAACTCTGTGATATTGAAGGGCTCTGTATATGGGCTCTATTAAATAGTTACAACTTTTGCACATCTGTGAATTTTAGTGTAAAAGCATTATTAAATAAAATTGGTTATAAAAGATAAGGTATACCTGTCTTATTGGATATCTGCCCCTTTGAACATGGGACACAGTCATAGCAGCAAGAGTGGGTTGAAGATCCTGGCTTCTTTCTGTATCCGGGCAAACAGGAGTCCACACACCGAGACTCCAACTTCTACAAGGAAGTGAAAAAAAATTAATTTTTGGCCGACAACACCAAGCCACTGCCTGAGACTGGAGAAAATCTCATGGCAGGCTGACAATGCTTGTGCTAATTTTTAGGCAATTGTTTAGCGTTGTCAGCCTGCTACAGGAAGTGCTGCTTCTGGTGTGATCTCCAGTTAGAAATGGAAAAGGATTCACAATAAATGAATTTCCTAAGAAAACTGAATTCAGTTAGACAAGATGCCTAAAATACTAAAAAACTGATTTTGGGTTTGCATGCTCTCTAAAGTGTATTTTAGAAGGATATATTGCTAGAGAATTGAATTTAATTCAAGCACCACATCCCTATATAGAATTCGAGAAAAAGTAGGTATAGGAGTGGGACTTTTAAGGTGCCAATAAATGTTATAGGATGGAGAAAAACTTCATTTTTTGTAAAACAATATACATACTTTATTCAAAACATTAATTACAAAGACAATACTTTTAAAATCATAAAAGCACAAGAAGGCACTTGGTTATGTCTGCTCTACATGTTTCACCATCTTCAAAATGGCTTCTTCAGGAGTCTGATGGACATTTTTCACAAGTGAGTGTTCTATATACAAAGAAATATTATGAAAGAATCAAAAAAGCATATACATAGGAATATAATTATATATTGAAAAGCCATTACTGAATGAAATATCACAGTATGAATTCATGAAGTTTAGACTCAGTAAGTGAATATAGAACAGGAAAAATCATTGTACCTTGAAAAGGACTTGAACCCCTGAAATATTGAGGAGAGCTGTAGATGGATTTGGCCCCCGGGAGGGAGAAAAGGTGGAAACACCTGCTAGCCTGCGTCCACCATAGAGAGGATTCGAGCCAAGCCATAAAAATGTAAGAGAGTAAACAATGAATGAAAAATGAGGAGATTTGAGGAGTTTCACTTTCCTGAAAGAATTCAGCATTGAGATATTGAATCTACCCTTTTTAAGAAAAATATCACTTAATTACCTCTCAATTTCACAAGATGAATCTGAAGACTGAGGAAAGTCTTCAAAGAAGTTTGCAGTTGATAACCGATTCTTCAAATGACCATAAATTTAGATCTAGATATTGGTTCAAAAACTCTAGCTAAGAATTCTGGAGGATATTAAATCAGAAAAAAGAGATCAGTATGTTCACTGGATAAATATACAGAATTGCTAGTGAATTAACTCTTCCAAATGGAAATATCTACAAACCAACCTTCTACGCAAATTGCCAGACGGTTGGTGTTGTATATATCATGTACTGCGCTTGTCAGGCCTTTTACATAGGTAAGACCAAGAGACCTTTCTTTAATCGCATTAGAGACCATGTTAAACTCGTCCAGAGCAAGAAATTTGAAAGTCCAATCAGTCGCCACATGGGTCTCTACCATGGATTTGACGACAGGATGATGAAGTTCTTTGCTCTGGAGCACATTCCACTCAATGAAAGAGGTGGAAGTATGGATAAAAATTTGTTACAACGTGAAACCAAATGGATCTTTAATTTGTCGGCTACACGTCACCCGGGAATTAATGATACTATAAGCTTTAAACCCTTCCTTGGTTAGGAATATAGCACTAGGTATTAAAAAGTTAGTAGCCTTTTTTGGTTACAAACTCTTTGTATAAATACATTTTTGTTGTTTCTTTCTGTACAAAAAATTTTTCTCGCTTTAACAATTGACAATTAATATTGTCCATCTGCAACTGAACAGATCCACTGAAATTTCCCAAAATAAATATTAAAATTAAAAATTGTGACCTGACCCCCTTTTTGGGTAGAGCTACGTTTTATGGCCAGCCCAGAAGGTTGTAGATTTGGTGTGATTTCCTTGCTCCAATTACGTCCCCATATGGGCACCCATGGGGACGGTGACCCCTGCCCTGATCTGTGTCCCATATCAGGGCAGGGGTCACCGTCTTCCTATTGGCTGTCCCTTAGGTGATCCTTTAAAATAAAAGTTTAGAAATCATATAGGCAAACAACTCAATAATGCAATTTGAATTAATAAAGCTATTTTTTTGGTACATTACATTTTTAATTGATTTATTCAATAATTTCCTTTCTAGTAATAGCCAATTGATTGATTATCAATGGTGAAATTTATTACTAGTTAATTTCCATGGCATCGATTGGAAAGTTTAAGGACCTTCGTTTTATATATGTACCCAAATTGTATAATCAAGTTCATTCTTTCTGTTTGCCTATGATTCAATTATACAAATTCAAAGTTTGCCCTTAGTGTTTGCCCTTAAGAAACATGGTAACCTCTACACCGGAGTCTCTACTGAGTCCACTTCCGGGTTTGAGATAGATCATGTGACGTTGCCGCCCAATCGCGGCACACGTCGTTCGTCGGGTTCACCCGGCCAGCTGATAGCACTTGCCCTCACTCCAGCGGTGATGTTAGACGCCGCTGTAGTGGAGGGGATACATAAACGCCGGCAGATTCACCCATTGTCTTGTTGGACTATCGGGATGAAAGTAAGGAATGTCTGAATGAGGTAATGGAGGAATTGGTTAACTCTTCATTATAACGATCAGCCGTTTTGGCTGTCCCTGCAGCGCTTCAGCATTGATATGTACATGAGATGATTGTTTGTTTGTAGATATCAGTAGTTGGTGATCTGGGAAGTCTCTTTTTCTTTGGATACCGATTCCTGTCCATCTATACCAAAAATTTGATCCAATATTTGATATCAGGAACAAGGTAATGGTTGATCCTTAATAGTTTATTGCAAAGTAAAACATATTTATGGTCCTTATGACAGCATATACATATATATTTTTTTATAGGTTCCCTGACTTACAGTCCGGTATTCCTATACTTTAAAATCCATCTTTGCTTGATTCATGGTACACACTACCTATCTGATTTATTCAATCAATTCCCATATAAGGTAAAATCCCTATTATTCCTGTTTATCATACAATTCTGTATATTTATCCAGTGAACATACTGATCTCTTTTTTCTGATTTAATATCCTCCAGAATTCTTAGCTAGAGTTTTTGAACCAATATCTAGATCTAAATTTATGGTCATTTGAAGAATCAGTTATCAACTGCAAACTTCTTTGAAGACTTTCCTCAGTCCTCAGATTCTTCTTGTGAAATTGAGGGGTAATTAAGTGATATTTTTCTTAAAAAGGGTAGATTCAATATATCAATGCTGAATTCTTTCAGGAAAGTGAAACTCCTCAAATCTCCTAATTTTTCATTCATTGTTTACTCTCTTACATTTTTATGGCTTGGCTCGAATCCTCTCTATGGTGGACGCAGGCTAGCAGGTGTTTCCACCTTTTCTCCCTCCCGGGGGCCAAATCCATCTACAGCTCTCCTCAATATTTCAGGGGTTCAAGTCCTTTTCAAGGTACAATGATTTTTCCTGTTCTATATTCACTTACTGAGTCTAAACTTCATGAATTCATACTGTGATGTTTCATTCAGTAATGGCTTTTCAATATATAATTATATTCCTATGTATATGCTTTTTTGATTCTTTCATAATATTTCTTTGTATATAGAACACTCACTTGTGAAAAATGTCCGTCAGACTCCTGAAGAAGCCATTTTGAAGATGGTGAAACATGTAGAGCAGACATAACCAAGTGCCTTCTTGTGCTTTTATGATTTTAAAAGTATTGTCTTTGTAATTAATGTTTTGAATAAAGTATGTATATTGTTTTACAAAAAAATGAAGTTTTTCTCCATCATATAACATTTATTGGCACCTTAAAAGTCCCACTCCTATGCCTACTTTGTCTCGCTCTCTAAAGTGTAGTCAATTTTATTTTGTAAATTGAATGGTGTCAGCCTTGACCATTTTTTTTTTTTTTTTGAACAGGTATGACAAAATTCCTTCAATGGTATATTTAACAGAGCAAACAGGAGGAAATACGAGAAATTCACTCTTTTTTAAAATATCCTTTTAATATTATTAACCACTTACCAACTGCCTAACGACTATTTATGTCGGTAATTTAACGCTAAATTCTAGGGTTAAGGCAGCAGATAGCTGCCACAACCATGGTATTTTTTTAAAAGGCAGGCGGTCGGCTTTCAGATAAGGGTGGTCCCAGCGGCAGATTCGCCATGGGATCACCCTTACGGTGCGGCAGAAGAGGTGCCCCCCACTGCTGCCGCGTCCCGGCCATTTTACCTGCCTACCGGACCTGCCAGTCTTTTTGACCCCAGATCTCACAATAAAGAGGACCTGTCATGCCTATTTCTATTACAAGGGATGTTTACATTCCTTGTAATAGGAATACAAATGATCATTTTTTTATTTATTTTAAAACAGTGTAAAAATAAAAAATAGTTTTTGAACCAATATCTAGATCTAAATTTATGGTCATTTGAAGAATCAGTTATCAACTGCAAACTTCTTTGAAGACTTTCCTCAGTCCTCAGATTCTTCTTGTGAAATTGAGGGGTAATTAAGTGATATTTTTCTTAAAAAGGGTAGATTCAATATATCAATGCTGAATTCTTTCAGGAAAGTGAAACTCCTCAAATCTCCTAATTTTTCATTCATTGTTTACTCTCTTACATTTTTATGGCTTGGCTCGAATCCTCTCTATGGTGGACGCAGGCTAGCAGGTGTTTCCACCTTTTCTCCCTCCCGGGGGCCAAATCCATCTACAGCTCTCCTCAATATTTCAGGGGTTCAAGTCCTTTTCAAGGTACAATGATTTTTCCTGTTCTATATTCACTTACTGAGTCTAAACTTCATGAATTCATACTGTGATGTTTCATTCAGTAATGGCTTTTCAATATATAATTATATTCCTATGTATATGCTTTTTTGATTCTTTCATAATATTTCTTTGTATATAGAACACTCACTTGTGAAAAATGTCCGTCAGACTCCTGAAGAAGCCATTTTGAAGATGGTGAAACATGTAGAGCAGACATAACCAAGTACCTTCTTGTGCTTTTATGATTTTAAAAGTATTGTCTTTGTAATTAATGTTTTGAATAAAGTATGTATATTGTTTTACAAAAAAATGAAGTTTTTCTCCATCATATAACATTTATTGGCACCTTAAAAGTCCCACTCCTATGCCTACTTTTTCTCGCTCTCTAAAGTGTAGTCAATTTTATTTTGTAAATTGAATGGTGTCAGCCTTGACCATTTTTTTTTTTTTTTTGAACAGGTATGACAAAATTCCTTCAATGGTATATTTAACAGAGCAAACAGGAGGAAATACGAGAAATTCACTCTTTTTTAAAATATCCTTTTAATATTATTAACCACTTACCAACTGCCTAACGACTATTTATGTCGGTAATTTAACGCTAAATTCTAGGGTTAAGGCAGCAGATAGCTGCCACAACCATGGTATTTTTTTAAAAGGCAGGCGGTCGGCTTTCAGATAAGGGTGGTCCCAGCGGCAGATTCGCCATGGGATCACCCTTACGGTGCGGCAGAAGAGGTGCCCCCCACTGCTGCCGCGTCCCGGCCATTTTACCTGCCTACCGGACCTGCCAGTCTTTTTGACCCCAGATCTCACAATAAAGAGGACCTGTCATGCCTATTTCTATTACAAGGGATGTTTACATTCCTTGTAATAGGAATACAAATGATCATTTTTTTATTTATTTTAAAACAGTGTAAAAATAAAAAATAATAAATAAAATAAAAAGGAAAAAAAATGTAAGCGCCCTGTTCCCGTTAGCTCAAGCGCAGAAGCGAACGCATACGCAAATTGCGCTTGTAAGACCTCTGCGCAAATACGGTGTGATAAAAAAATATTGCAACAATCTCCATTTTATACTCTAGGGTCTCTGCTAAAAAAAAAAGATATAATATTTGGGGGTTCTAAGTAGTTTTCTAGCAAAAAAAAACCTGATTTTAGCTTCTAAACACCAAGTGTCAAAAATAGGCCCGGTCTTCAAGTGGTTAATGTATCTATTAATCTTAATAATATAAACTAACTACTTTCTTATTCAATTTCTGTGTTATTTTTACTTATATGTGAAGGGCAGATAAGCAATTGAGTTCGGGGCTAGCACTATGAAAGGTCATTGTATGACTATAATATTTACATATCAGTTGTGAAAACTGTCCAATGGGTGGCCAATTTCATGAAAAGTGAGTGCCACATGTGCTTCTCCTCACCGTATTATTGTCAAAATTCCATGTTATTTTGTTTAGGTCAATGTGAAGTTGATTTTCTTCATTAGCCCATGGTGTGTATAAACCAACATCAGTACGGCTTGTTCCAATGTGGCGGCTAGACATCATCCAATTTACTATTTTGTAGTGGAATGGAAATTCACCGTTTTCATCAAAGAAGTTCATTCTGTCTTCCGTCTTATATGGATTTTTTATTTGTTTCACAAATTTATGCAACTGAAGGACAGAAAAACCTCAAACAAGTTAAAGCTGAAGTTTAAACTTTTTTTAAGCTTTTCCCTGTCTTTACATCTCCTTCTATCAACTAGACATGTGCAATTGGTTTCAGTCCGAATATAAATTTGGACAAATTTTTGGTTATTCATAGATTTGAATGTAAAAAATTTGCAAAAAAGCTATCAGCGCAGTTATGTGAAATAAATAGAAAAAAAAAATGTGAAAAAAATATCTGGCAGCCACCACCAGATAGTGTTATCCACTTCCACACAAAATAAGTATTTTTTGATTTTTTTGTGTGATATTGGGAAGCACTTATGATTTAAGGTCATTGAGTTTGCTTATTATTTACACATATTGTCATTATTAGAGTTGAGCGGACACCTGACACCTCGGGTTCGGCCGAACTTTAAAAAAAAGTCCGGGTCCGTGTCCCGGACGTTTGCCGAACTTTTCCCGGACACCGAACCCCATTGAAGTCAATGGGGACCCGAACTTTCAGGCACTAAAATGGCTCTAAAACACCAAAGGAAAGGGCTAGAGTGCAAATGGCAGCAAAACGTAGTTAAGAGCATGGCAAGTGCTCTGCAAACAAATGTGGATAGGGAAATAACTTAAAACAACAAAAAAAAACAGAAAAATAAAACAATGTTCTTCATCTCTGAAGGACGAGGCCCATATGGAGTAGGAGGGAGGTTGAGGTGGTGGTGGATGTGGCGGTGTCATAGGCTTGCGCACAGGGTGTGCCGGGTGTACCTGGGCACACCCTAATCACCTAGGGCACATTAGCATTATCGCTCTGTTTGCCAGTGAGGAGATGGGAAAGATCTCCCTCGGACCTGCTCTGCTCTATTTCACTTTGCCAGCAGGGAGAGTAATGTATCGGGGCCATGTACATGTAGGCAAACACATGCATGTGTATTTAAACTTTGGGGTGCACACCCTATTGCAATAGGCTGCGCACACCTATGGGCGGTGTAGGTGGAAGCGGCGGTGGAGGAGGACCAGGGCCGGATTAAGAGCATCATGGGCTTGGTGCTGAGGATTTTGTAGGGCCTTAAGGGCCGTGCCTTGGCATGCACCCAGAGGAGGAAGGGTGCAGCCATGCATGCCTAATTCAACATGGGATGCTGTCTCTGAAGCCCATAAACACATCCATGCATCGGCAACTGTCCCTCCTTGTCCTGCCTTCGTGCTGTGTGGGAGCTGCCTGGGGAAGCGAGCATAGAAGCCAGACTTCTGTGTTTACAAGTAACAGTGAATATGGCCAACCCGGGGCCTATATAAAAGGTAGGGGCCTGGAGCTGCAGCTCCAATAGCCCCTACGTTAATCTGGCCCTGAGGAGGATGAGGTAGCCAACACTGCTTCTTTTGACAAATTTTAAATGAGGGTACACCCCAAAAGAGTGAGAAAGAGCAAAAATGGAACAATGGGTGGGTTAGGTCGGTATCCATCGTTATTCTGCACAAGGTACAGAAAAGTCCCGTGGGATCCATGCCTGGTTCATTTTAATGAACGTGAGCTTGTCCACATTGTCTCTGGACAGGTGGCTGTGCTTGTCTGTGATAACGCCCCCAGCCGTGCTAAATACCCGTTCAGATAATACACTGGCTGCAGGGCACGCCAGCACCTCCAAGGCGTAAAGGGCAAGATCAGGCCATGTGCCCAATTTGGAGACCCAGAAGTTGAAGGGGGCAGACCCGTCATTCACTACACGTGTGCACACATACTGCTCCACCATGTTGGTAAAATGCTGCCTCCTGCTAAGACGTTCCATCTGAGCTGCTGGTGCTGCTGTTTGTTGTGGCATGCTGACAAAGCTTTTCCACATTTCAGCCATGCTAACCCTGCCTTCTGAGGTGCTGGCGGTGCCCTGGTTGCGTTGGCGACCTCTTCCTCCTCCTCCTCCTCTGCCTTGTGCTTCCACTGTGGCCCCGCTGTCAGGTGGGAATGCCAGCAGCATCGCGTCTACCAGCGTGCGCTTGTACTCGCACATCTTGCGATCGCGCTCCAGTGAGTGAATTAAGGACGGTACGTTGTCCTTGTAATGGGGATCCAGCAGCGTGGCCACCCAGTAATCAGCACAAGTTAGAATGTGGGCAACTCGGCGGTCGTTGTGGAGACACTGCAGCATGTAATCGCTCATGTGTGCCAGGCTGCCCAGAGGCAACGAAAGGCTGTCCTCTGTGGGAGGTGTATCGTCCGTGTCCTCTGTATCCCCCCAGCCACGCACCAGTGATGGCCATGAGCTGGCCTGGGTGCCACCCTGCTGTGAACATGGTTCCATCTCCTCCTCCAGCTCCTCCTCCTCATCCTCCTCATCCTTCAGAACTGTGCCCCTGCTGGACAATTGTGTCCCTGGCGTTTGTGTGTGCAGGAACCCACCCTCGGAGCCCCTTGCGAATGACTGCCCTGAAAGCCTTGGAAATGTTACCTCCTCATCCTCCTCCTCCTCATCCTGTGCCACATCCTCTTCCATCATCGCCCGAATTGTTTTTTCAAGGAGGCATAGAAGTGGGATAGTTAAGCTGAGAACGGCGTCATCGGCACTGGCCATGTTGGTGGAGTACTCAAAACAGCGCAACAAGGCACACAGGTCTCGCATGGAGGCCCAGTTATTGGTGGTGAAGTGGTGCTTTTCCGCAGAGCGACTCACGCGTGCGTGCTGCAGCTGAAACTCCACTATGGCCTGCTGCTGCTCGCACAGTCTTTGCAGCATGTGCAAGGTGGAGTTCCACCTTGTGGGCACGTCACATATGAGGCGGTGAGCGGGAAGGCTGAAGTTACACTGCAGCGCTGACAGGCGAGCAGCAGCTGGGTGAGAACGCCGAAAGTGCGCACAGACGGCCCGCACTTTCTGCAGCAGCTCTGACATATCGGGGTAGTTTTTAAGGAACCTCTGCACCACCAAATTCAGCACATGCGCCAGGCAAGGGATGTGCGTCAAACCGGCTAGGCCCAGAGCTGCTATGAGATTTCGCCCGTTATCGCACACCACCAGGCCGGGCTTGAGGCTCGCTGGCAGCAACCACTCATTTGTCTGCTGTTCCATGCTCCTCCACAACTCCTGCGCGGTGTGTGGTTTGTCCCCCAAACAGGCAAGTTGTAAAACTGCCTGCTGTCGTTTACCCCTGGCCGTGCTGAAGTTGGTGGTGAAGGTGTTACGCTGTCCGGATGAGGAGGCGGTAGAGGATGAGGAAGCTGAGTAGGAGGAGTTAGGAACAGGAGGCAAACTGAAGCGCCCTGCAATCCTCGGTGGTGGAAGGACATGCGCCAAATTGCTATCCGCCTTAGGCCCATCCGCCACTGCATTTACCCAGTGTGCCGTTAGGGAGATATAACGCCCCTGACCGTGCTTACTGGTCCACGTATCGGTAGTTAGGTGGACCTTGGCACAGATGGCGTTGCGCAGTGCGCACCTGATTTTTTCCCCCACTTGGTTTTGCAGGGAAGGGATGGCTTGCCTGGAAAAGTAGTAACGGCTGGGCACGACGTACTGTGGGACAGCCACCGACATAAGGTTTTTAAAACTGTGCGTCTCCACCAGACGGAATGACAGCATTTCAAAGGCCAATAATTTTGAAATGCTGGCATTCAGGGCCAGGGATCGCGGGTGGGTAGGGGGGTACTTCCTCTTCCTCTCAAGTGTTTGGGAGATGGAAAGCTGAACGCTTCCACGGGACATTGTGGAGATGGTTGGTGACCCAGGTGGTGGTGTTGCTGACAGATCCTCTGTGGCTGGAGCGGCCGAGACTGCAGCAGAAGAGGAAGCAGGATGAGCCAGAGATGTTTCTTGGTTTTGAAAGTGTCTACTCCACTGCAGCTCGTGCTTTGCACTTAGATGCCTGATCATGCAGGTTGTGCTCAGGGTGAGAAGGTTTATGCCTCGCTTCAGGCTCTGATTGCACAGGGTGCAAACCACTCGTGTCCTGTCATCAGCACATTTTCTAAAGAACTTCCACGCTAGAGAACTCCTTTGAGCTGACTTTGGTGCGCTCGTTCCCTTGCTGCGTTGGGCAGTAGCGGGCGTAGTGTCTAGGGCACGGCCGCTCCTCTTCTTCACCCTGCTCCCTCTTCTGCTGTGCTGGTGGCTCTGTGCGACCACCGCCTCTTCCTCCAAACTACTCAGGTCACCTGCATGACGTTCATTCCATGTGGGGTCGAGGACCTCATCGTCCTCCACATCATCTTCCACCCAGTCTTCACCCTTGCCCTCATTGTCGGTCTCCACAATGCTGAACGCCACAGCAGTTGGCACCTGCGTTTCGTCATCATCGGAGACGTGCTGCGATGGTCCTTGCATGTACTCATCTTGAGAAATAAGTGGTTGGGCATCGCTGCACTCAATCTCTTCAACTTCTGGGGCAGGGCTAGGTGGATGGCCCTGGGAAACCCTGCTGACAGAGTCCTCAAAAAGAAGAAGAGACTGCTGTATGGATTGGGGCTCAGACTGCTTGCCTGATTTCCAAGGGGTTGTGGTGAAAGAGGGTTGGACATTGGCTACAGGTGCCAACTCTGACCTTTCTGCAGTAGACTGGGTGGGAGACAATGTGAAGGAACTGGAGGCACTGTCAGCAACCCAATCTACTATCGCCTGTACTTCTTCAGGCCTCATCACGTCTAGAGGTGCATTATGCCCTACCAAATACTGATGCAGGTTCTGTCGCCTACTAACACTTGTGGAAGGTGTTTCACTTGTGCGTGTAGCTGGCACAGATCGACCACGTCCTCTCCTTGCAACAGGAGCTCTACCAGCAGCACCACGACCCAGGCCACGGCCCCTATTTGACGGTCTCCTCATATTTCTGTAATTTATGATCTTGCCCTAGAAAGGTGTTTATTGAATAGCGGAACAAAACAACAACAGTATCGCACGGGTGTATCTCACAGTCAAATATGCAAACTATGCCGCAATTTAATGTTTTTTACCCCAAAAGGGTGTATATTGAATAGCGGAATAGGAAAAAGGATAAAAAACTGTGTATCTCACACGTACAAACACAGACTAGGCCCCGATTTAAATTTTTTGTACCCTAAAGGGAGGATGAGGAAGAGGAGTAGGAGGAGTTGGGAACAGGAGGCAAACTGAAGCGCCCTGCAATCCTTGGCGGTGGAAGGAGATGCGCCAAACAAATTTAAAAGGTGTTTCTCACACGTACCGATACAGACTATGCCGTAATTAAATTTTCTTACACTCCAAAAGGGTGTATATTGAATAGCGGAATAGAAAAAATGTTATAATACGGTGTATCTCACACGTACAAACACAGACTAGGCCCCGATTACAATTTTTTGTACTCTAAAAGCAGGATGAGGAAGAGGAGTAGGAGGAGTTGGGAACAGGAGGCAAACTGAAGCGCCCTGCAATCCTCGGCGGTAGAAGGAGATGCGCCAAACAAATTTAAAAGGTGTATCTCACATGTACCGATACAGACTATCCCGCAATTAAATTTTTTACACTCAAACAGGGTGCATATTAAATAGCGGAATAGGACAAATTTTACAAAACGGTGTATCTCACACGTACAAACACCAACTAGGCCCCGATTACAATTTTTTGTACCCTAAAGGCAGGATGAGGAAGAAGAGTAGGAGGAGTTGGGAACAGGAGGCAAACTGAAGCGCCCTGCAATCCTCGGCGGTAGAAGGAGATGCGCCAAACAAATTTAAAAAGGTGTATCTCACATGTACCGGTACCGACTATCCCGCAATTTAATTTTTTACACTCAAACAGGGTGTATATTGAATAGCGGGATAGGACAAATTTTACAAAACGGTGTATCTCACACGTACAAACACCAACTAGGCCCCGATTACAATTTTTTGTACCCTAAAGGCAGGATGAGGAAGAGGAGTAGGAGGAGTTGGGAACAGGAGGCAAACTGAAGCGCCCTGCAATCCTTGGTGGTAGAAGGAGATGCGCCAAACAAATTTAAAAAGGTGTATCTCACATGTACCGGTACAGACTATCCCGCAATTAAATTTTTTACACTCAAAGAGGGTGTATATTGAATAGCGGAATAGGACACATTTTACAAAACGGTGTATCTCACACGTACAAACACCAACTAGGCCCCGATTACAATTTTTTGTACCCTAAAGGCAGGATGAGGAAGAGGAGTAGGAGGAGTTGGGAACAGGAGGCAAACTGAAGCGCCCTGCAATCCTCGGCGGTAGAAGGAGATGCGCCAAACAAATTTAAAAAGGTGTATCTCACATGTACCTGTACAGACTATCCCGCAATTTAATTTTTTACACTCAAAGAGGGTGTATATTGAATAGCGGAATAGGACACATTTTACAAAACGGTGTATCTCACACGTACAAACACAAACTAGGCCCCGATTACAATTTTTTCTACCCTAAAGGCAGGATGAGGAGTAGGAGGAGTTCGGAACAGGCAGGAGGCAGACTGAAGCACCCTCAAATCCTCGGCAGTATGAGATGCGCCCCAAAAATTGGAAAGGTGTATCTCACACGTACCGACACAGACTATCACGCAATTTAATTGTTTATACCCAAAGGTTTTGATTAAATAGCGGAATAGAAAATATGATCCAAAAAAAAGTGTATGTATATCACACGTACACAACCACACTAGGCCCCAATTATTATTGTTTGTACCCCTAAAGGCAGAATGAGGAGTAGGAGGAGTTTGGAACAGGCAGCACCCTCAAATCTTCAGAAGTATGAGATGAACCCCAAAAACTTGCAAAGGTGGATCTCATACGTACCAACACAGACTATCCCACAATTTAATTGATCCCCAAAGGTTTTTATTGAATAGCGGAATAGGAAATATGATCAAAAAAAGTGTATGTATCTCACACGTACAGAAGCAGACTAGGCCCCAATTACTATTGTTTGTACCCCTAAAGGCAGGATGAGGAGTAGGAGGAGTATGGAACAGGCAGCACCCTCAAATCTTCAGAAGTATGAGATGAGCCCCAAAAACTTGGAAAGGTGGATCTCACACGTACCAACACAGACTATCCCGCAATTTAATTGATCCCCAAAGGTTTTTTATTGAATAGTGGAATAGGAAATATGATCAAAAAAAGTGTATGTATCTCACACGTACAGAAGCAGACTAGGCCCCAATTACTATTGTTTGTACCCTAAAGGCAGGATCAGGAGTAGGAGGAGTATGGAACAGGCAGCACCCTCAAATCTTCAGAAGTATGAGATGAACCCCAAAAACTTGGAAAGGTGGATCTCACACGTACCAAAACAGACTATCCCCCAATTTAACTGATCCCCAAAGGTTTTCGATTAAATAGCGGAATAGAAAATATGATCAAAAAAAGTGTATGTATATCACACGTACACAACCACACTAGGCCCCAATTACTATTGTTTGTACCCCTAAAAGGCTGGATGAGGAGTAGGGGGAGTATGGAACAGGCAGCACCCTCAAATCTTCAGAAGTATGAGATGAACCCCAAAAACTTGGAAAGGTGGGTCTCACACGTACCAACACAGACTATCCCCCAATTTAACTGATCCCCAAAGGTTTTTGATTAAATAGCGGAATAGAAAATATGATCAAAAAAAGTGTATGTATTTAACACGTACACAACCACACTAGGCCCCAATTACTATTGTTTGTACCCCTAAAAGGCTGGATGAGGAGTAGGGGGAGTATGGAACAGGCAGCACCCTCAAATCTTCAGAAGTATGAGATGAACCCCAAAAACTTGGAAAGGTGGATCTCACACGTACCAACACAGACTATCCCCCAATTTAACTGATCCCCAAAGGTTTTTGTTTAAATAGCGGAATAGAAAATATGATCAAAAAAAGTGTATGTATATCACACGTACACAACCACACTAGGCCCCAATTACTATTGTTTGTACCCCTAAAAGGCTGGATGAGGAGTAGGGGGAGTATGGAACAGGCAGCACCCTCAAATCTTCAGAAGTATGAGATGAACCCCAAAAACTTGGAAAGGTGGATCTCACACGTACCAACACAGACTATCCCCCAATTTAACTGATCCCCAAAGGTTTTTGATTAAATAGCGGAATAGAAAATATGATCAAAAAAAGGGTATTTATATCACACGTACACAACCACACTAGGCCCCAATTACTATTGTTTGTACCCCTAAAAGGCTGGATGAGGAGTAGGGGGAGTATGGAACAGGCAGCACCCTCAAATCTTCAGAAGTATGAGATGAACCCCAAAAACTTGGAAAGGTGGATCTCACACGTACCAACACAGACTATCCCCCAATTTAACTGATCCCCAAAGGTTTTTGTTTAAATAGCGGAATAGAAAATAGGATCAAAAAAAGTGTATGTATATCACACGTACACAACCACACTAGGCCCCAATTACTATTGTTTGTACCCCTAAAAGGCTGGATGAGGAGTAGGGGGAGTATGGAACAGGCAGCACCCTCAAATCTTCAGAAGTATGAGATGAACCCCAAAAACTTGGAAAGGTGGATCTCACACGTACCAACACAGACTATCCCCCAATTTAACTGATCCCCAAAGGTTTTTGATTAAATAGCGGAATAGAAAATATGATCAAAAAAAGTGTATGTATATCACACGTACACAACCACACTAGGCCCCAATTACTATTGTTTGTACCCCTAAAAGGCTGGATGAGGAGTAGGGGGAGTATGGAACAGGCAGCACCCTCAAATCTTCAGAAGTATGAGATGAACCCCAAAAACTTGGAAAGGGGGATCTCACACGTACCAACACAGACTATCCCCCAATTTAACTGATCCCCAAAGGTTTTCAATTAAATAGCGGAATAGAAAATATGATCAAAAAAAGTGTATGTATATCACACGTACACAACCACACTAGGCCCCAATTACTATTGTTTGTACCCCTAAAAGGCTGGATGAGGAGTAGGGGGAGTATGGAACAGGCAGCACCCTCAAATCTTCAGAAGTATGAGATGAACCCCAAAAACTTGGAAAGGTGGATCTCACACGTACCAACACAGACTATCCCCCAATTTAACTGATCCCCAAAGGTTTTTGATTAAATAGCGGAATAGAAAATATGATCAAAAAAAGTGTATGTATATCACACGTACACAACCACACTAGGCCCCAATTACTATTGTTTGTACCCCTAAAAGGCTGGATGAGGAGTAGGGGGAGTATGGAACAGGCAGCACCCTCAAATCTTCAGAAGTATGAGATGAACCCCAAAAACTTGGAAAGGTGGATCTCACACGTACCAACACAGACTATCCCCCAATTTAACTGATCCCCAAAGGTTTTCGATTAAATAGCGGAATAGAAAATATGATCAAAAAAAGTGTATGTATATCACATGTACACAACCACACTAGGCCCCAATTACTATTGTTTGTACCCCTAAAAGGCTGGATGAGGAGTAGGGGGAGAATGGAACAGGCAGCACCCTCAAATCTTCAGAAGTATGAGATGAACCCCAAAAACTTGGAAAGGGGGATCTCACACGTACCAACACAGACTATCCCCCAATTTAACTGATCCCCAAAGGTTTTTGATTAAATAGCGGAATAGAAAATATGATCAAAAAAAGTGTATGTATATCACACGTACACAACCACACTAGGCCCCAATTACTATTGTTTGTACCCCTAAAAGGCTGGATGAGGAGTAGGGGGAGTATGGAACAGGCAGCACCCTCAAATCTTCAGAAGTATGAGATGAACCCCAAAAACTTGGAAAGGGGGATCTCACACGTACCAACACAGACTATCCCCCAATTTAACTGATCCCCAAAGGTTTTGGATTAAATAGCGGAATAGAAAATATGATCAAAAAAAGTGTATGTATATCACACGTACACAACCACACTAGGCCCCAATTACTATTGTTTGTACCCCTAAAAGGCTGGATGAGGAGTAGGGGGAGTATGGAACAGGCAGCACCCTCAAATCTTCAGAAGTATGAGATGAACCCCAAAAACTTGGAAAGGGGGATCTCACACGTACCAACACAGACTATCCCCCAATTTAACTGATCCCCAAAGGTTTTCAATTAAATAGCGGAATAGAAAATATGATCAAAAAAAGTGTATGTATATCACACGTACACAACCACACTAGGCCCCAATTACTATTGTTTGTACCCCTAAAAGGCTGGATGAGGAGTAGGGGGAGTATGGAACAGGCAGCACCCTCAAATCTTCAGAAGTATGAGATGAACCCCAAAAACTTGGAAAGGTGGATCTCACACGTACCAACACAGACTATCCCCCAATTTAACTGATCCCCAAAGGTTTTTGATTAAATAGCGGAATAGAAAATATGATCAAAAAAAGTGTATGTATATCACACGTACACAACCACACTAGGCCCCAATTACTATTGTTTGTACCCCTAAAAGGCTGGATGAGGAGTAGGGGGAGTATGGAACAGGCAGCACCCTCAAATCTTCAGAAGTATGAGATGAACCCCAAAAACTTGGAAAGGTGGATCTCACACGTACCAACACAGACTATCCCCCAATTTAACTGATCCCCAAAGGTTTTTGATTAAATAGCGGAATAGAAAATATGATCAAAAAAAGTGTATGTATATCACACGTACACAACCACACTAGGCCCCAATTACTATTGTTTGTACCCCTAAAAGGCTGGATGAGGAGTAGGGGGAGTATGGAACAGGCAGCACCCTCAAATCTTCAGAAGTATGAGATGAACCCCAAAAACTTGGAAAGGTGGATCTCACACGTACCAACACAGACTATCCCCCAATTTAACTGATCCCCAAAGGTTTTCGATTAAATAGCGGAATAGAAAATATGATCAAAAAAAGTGTATGTATATCACATGTACACAACCACACTAGGCCCCAATTACTATTGTTTGTACCCCTAAAAGGCTGGATGAGGAGTAGGGGGAGTATGGAACAGGCAGCACCCTCAAATCTTCAGAAGTATGAGATGAACCCCAAAAACTTGAAAAGGGGGATCTCACACGTACCAACACAGACTATCCCCCAATTTAACTGATCCCCAAAGGTTTTTGATTAAATAGCGGAATAGAAAATATGATCAAAAAAAGTGTATGTATATCACACGTACACAACCACACTAGGCCCCAATTACTATTGTTTGTACCCCTAAAAGGCTGGATGAGGAGTAGGGGGAGTATGGAACAGGCAGCACCCTCAAATCTTCAGAAGTATGAGATGAACCCCAAAAACTTGGAAAGGGGGATCTCACACGTACCAACACAGACTATCCCCCAATTTAACTGATCCCCAAAGGTTTTCGATTAAATAGCGGAATAGAAAATATGATCAAAAAAAGTGTATGTATATCACACGTACACAACCACACTAGGCCCCAATTACTATTGTTTGTACCCCTAAAAGGCTGGATGAGGAGTAGGGGGAGTATGGAACAGGCAGCACCCTCAAATCTTCAGAAGTATGAGATGAACCCCAAAAACTTGGAAAGGGGGATCTCACACGTACCAACACAGACTATCCCCCAATTTAACTGATCCCCAAAGGTTTTCAATTAAATAGCGGAATAGAAAATATGATCAAAAAAAGTGTATGTATATCACACGTACACAACCACACTAGGCCCCAATTACTATTGTTTGTACCCCTAAAAGGCTGGATGAGGAGTAGGGGGAGTATGGAACAGGCAGCACCCTCAAATCTTCAGAAGTATGAGATGAACCCCAAAAACTTGGAAAGGTGGATCTCACACGTACCAACACAGACTATCCCCCAATTTAACTGATCCCCAAAGGTTTTTGATTAAATAGCGGAATAGAAAATATGATCAAAAAAAGTGTATGTATATCACACGTACACAACCACACTAGGCCCCAATTACTATTGTTTGTACCCCTAAAAGGCTGGATGAGGAGTAGGGGGAGTATGGAACAGGCAGCACCCTCAAATCTTCAGAAGTATGAGATGAACCCCAAAAACTTGGAAAGGTGGATCTCACACGTACCAACACAGACTATCCCCCAATTTAACTGATCCCCAAAGGTTTTCGATTAAATAGCGGAATAGAAAATATGATCAAAAAAAGTGTATGTATATCACATGTACACAACCACACTAGGCCCCAATTACTATTGTTTGTACCCCTAAAAGGCTGGATGAGGAGTAGGGGGAGTATGGAACAGGCAGCACCCTCAAATCTTCAGAAGTATGAGATGAACCCCAAAAACTTGGAAAGGGGGATCTCACACGTACCAACACAGACTATCCCCCAATTTAACTGATCCCCAAAGGTTTTTGATTAAATAGCGGAATAGAAAATATGATCAAAAAAAGTGTATGTATATCACACGTACACAACCACACTAGGCCCCAATTACTATTGTTTGTACCCCTAAAAGGCTGGATGAGGAGTAGGGGGAGTATGGAACAGGCAGCACCCTCAAATCTTCAGAAGTATGAGATGAACCCCAAAAACTTGGAAAGGGGGATCTCACACGTACCAACACAGACTATCCCCCAATTTAACTGATCCCCAAAGGTTTTCGATTAAATAGCGGAATAGAAAATATGATCAAAAAAAGTGTATGTATATCACACGTACACAACCACACTAGGCCCCAATTACTATTGTTTGTACCCCTAAAAGGCTGGATGAGGAGTAGGGGGAGTATGGAACAGGCAGCACCCTCAAATCTTCAGAAGTATGAGATGAACCCCAAAAACTTGGAAAGGGGGATCTCACACGTACCAACACAGACTATCCCCCAATTTAACTGATCCCCAAAGCTTTTCAATTAAATAGCGGAATAGAAAATATGATCAAAAAAAGTGTATGTATATCACACGTACACAACCACACTAGGCCCCAATTACTATTGTTTGTACCCCTAAAAGGCTGGATGAGGAGTAGGGGGAGTATGGAACAGGCAGCACCCTCAAATCTTCAGAAGTATGAGATGAACCCCAAAAACTTGGAAAGGTGGATCTCACACGTACCAACACAGACTATCCCCCAATTTAACTGATCCCCAAAGGTTTTTGATTAAATAGCGGAATAGAAAATATGATCAAAAAAAGTGTATGTATATCACACGTACACAACCACACTAGGCCCCAATTACTATTGTTTGTACCCCTAAAAGGCTGGATGAGGAGTAGGGGGAGTATGGAACAGGCAGCACCCTCAAATCTTCAGAAGTATGAGATGAACCCCAAAAACTTGGAAAGGTGGATCTCACACGTACCAACACAGACTATCCCCCAATTTAACTGATCCCCAAAGGTTTTTGATTAAATAGCGGAATAGAAAATATGATCAAAAAAAGTGTATGTATATCACACGTACACAACCACACTAGGCCCCAATTACTATTGTTTGTACCCCTAAAAGGCTGGATGAGGAGTAGGGGGAGTATGGAACAGGCAGCACCCTCAAATCTTCAGAAGTATGAGATGAACCCCAAAAACCCCAAATATCATTCAGCTCTGCTGCAGGCCACAACTTAATTTTTGATAACCCAAGGCTGTATATTGAATAGTGGAATATAAAAAAAGTGTATGATTTTTGAAACCACTCAATATTAGCACATGTGAACTGAACACAGCAGTGTATGATCAGTCACTCAGCACAGCACAGCTGAAGGAAAAATGCTGCACAGAGTGCCTGATAGAAAAATACTTTTCTCCCTCCTCCTCAGTGGGCAAAAAAGATTGTGTTCACTGCACCCCAAAAAGATTGTGTTCACTGCACCCCGAATATACAGTAAAGTTTTCGCGTCCGTGTTCGGGTAAAAAAAATCCAATTATTCGGTACGAACACGAATAATACAGTCCGTGTTCGCTCAACCCTAGTCATTATACATTTTTTTTTTTTTTTTTTTACATATTCACTATTCAGTTTTTCTGGCACAGCAGCTGTTTGTTTATAAAAATGTTTGTTTTGAGTAGATTTGAATGTATCTGAATTTCCTAATGAAATTTTTTTGAAATTCGTTTAGTTTCGTATATTCGTTTTCGAATGAATTCCAATTTTTGATATTGATTCAAATATATATATATACTGAACAAAATTATAAGCGCAACACTTTTGTTTTTGCCGCCATTTTTCAAGAGCTGAACTCAAAGGTCTAAGACTTTTTCTATGTACACAAAAGGCCTATTTCTCTCAAATTTTGTCCACAAATCTGTCTAAATCTGTGTTAGGAAGCACTACTGCTTTGTCGAGATAATCCATCCACCTCACAGGTGTGGCATATCAAGATGCTGATTAGACAGCATGATTATTGCACAGGTGTACCTTAGGCTGGCCACAATAAAAGGCCACTCTAAAATGTGCAGTTTTACTGTATTGGGGGGGGGTGTCAGAAAACCAGTCAGTGTCTGGTGTGACCACCATTTGCCTCACACAGTGCAACACATCTCCTTGGCATAGAGTTGGTTGTGGCCTGTGGAATGTTGGTCCACTCCTCTTCAATGGCTGTGCGAAGTTGCTGGATATTGGCAGGATCTGGGACACACTGTCGTATACGCCAATCCAGAGCATCCCAAACATGCTCAATGGGTGACATGTCCGGTGAATATGCTGGCCATTGTTGCCTTAGGAGAGTTTATGTGTAATCTCTATTAGCAACTATAAATAGATATGTGTGTGTGTATGTATATACTGTATATTAGAGATCAACCGATTATCGGCAAAGCCGATATATCAAGGGCCGATGTGGACTTTCCCTGATATATCGGAATCGGCTTTTTATTTACCGATATTGCTGATATTTTCGTGACGTCATTCCATATATTGCGCTCATACGTTCTTCCTTCTAACACCGCCTCCCATGCCTGTGCGGCCCATACGTGATGCCATTTGACCACTCGCACTGCACTTAAGACTGCCTCCCACAGCTTCGTGTTACAGCCAGCTGCAATCTGGTCCGGTCACGCTGCCAGCCATCCATCCATCCACCCACAGGCCCTGGCCTCAGCCACCCACCACAACAGGATGCCAGCCCAGTGAGCAAGCAACCAGCTACCCAGATGACACCAAGCCAGCCACCCGCCACCTTGACCAGTGTTCCAGCAAGCCAGCAGCAGCTACTCACCACAACAGGCCAGGGTGTGTGAGTGAGTGACACCAAGCCAGTCACCCACACAACAACAGGGTGACCCCAAGCCAGCCCCCACCACAGTGTTCAAGCAAGCCAGCCACCCACCACAGTGATCCTGCAAGCCAGCCACCCGCCCACCCACCACAGTGTTCCTGCAAGCCAAACACCCACCACAGTGTTCCTTCCTGCAAACCAGCCACCCATAAGAGCCTGACACCAATCCAGCCAGCCACCACAGTGTTCCTGCAAGCCAGCCACCCATAAGAGGGTGACAACAATCCAGCCAGCCACCACAGTGTTCCTGCAAGCCAGCCACCCATAAGAGACTGACACCAAGCAAGCCAACCAGGCACCACAGATACTGTTCCTGCAAGCCAACCAGCCAGCCACCACAGTGTTCCTGAAAGCCAGCCACCCATAAGAGGGTGAAACCAATCCAGCCAGCCACCACAGTGTTCCTGCAAGCCAGCCACCCATAACAGGCTGACACCAAGCAAGCCAACCAGGCACCACAGAGACTGTTCTTGCAAGCCAGCCACCCACCACAGTGTTCCTGCAAGCCAGCCACCCACCACAGTGTTCCTGCAAGCCAGCCACCCATAAGAGGGTTACACCAATCCAGCCACCCACCACAGTGTTCCTGCAAGCCAGCTACCCATAAGAGGGTTACACCAATCCAGCAAACCACCACAGTGTTCCTGCAAGCCAGCCACCCATGAGAGGGTGACACCAATCCAGCCAGCCACCACAGTGTTCGTGCAAGCCAGTCACCCATAACAGGGTGACACCAATCCAGCCAGCCACCACAGTGTTCGTGCAAGCCAGTCACCCATAACAGGGTGACACCAATCCAGCCAGTCACCACAGTGTTCCTGAAAGCCAGCCACCCATGAGAGGGTGACACCAATCCAGCCAGCCACCACAGTGTTCCTGCAAGCCAGCCACCCATAACAGGGTGACACCTCACCAAGCCATTTAACCAGCCACCACAGACTGTTCCTGAAAGCCAGCAACCAATAACAAGGTTACACCATTCACCAAGCCAGTCACTCATACATAACAGGGTGACACCACCAAGCCAGCCAACCAGCCACCACACCGCAGACTGTTTCTGAAAGCCAGCCACCAATAACAAGGTGACACCAGTCACCAAGCCAGTCAGCCACCCATAACAGGGTGACACTTTGGGCACAATTTGGACATTTTCACTTAGGGTTGTACTCACTTTTGTTGCCAGCAGTTTAGACATTAATGGCTGTGTGCTGAGATATTTTGAGGGGACAGCAAATATACACTGTTATTCAAGCTGTACACTCACTACTTTACGTTGTAGCAAAGTGTTATATCTTCAATGTTGTCACATAAAAAGATAAAATAAAATATTTACAAAAATGTGAGGGGTGTACTCACTTTTGTGAGATACTGTATTTATATACTTATGAGATATTAGATTTTGGTTTAAACTAATAGTTGATATAATTTAAATGTACCCATTTGTGTAAACCCAGTCTGCAGGCGTTAGTAATTAATTTACCAAGTCCTTTTGAAGTGCAGGAATGTTAGGTTGGGCTAAGCATGTGTGTTTGTCCCAACAGATGTCTGCTATTTATCCTTCATAAATTTTTATGCAAGAAAGGACAACACCTTAATTAAGTTCCTTTTCGCAGACTTTACAGGACCGAGGTAAAATTTTACTCCAGATCATTACACTTCTTTCATTATCTCTGTCTCCACTTCAAAGTTGCTCTCTTTAGTTATGCAATGAAGGGGGTTGTCTGTTCAGGAATGGACAATTTTCTCAGGAGATGACCTGGCAATATTAATTCCCCCCCCTCCCCCAGAGAGGAGGTGCTATTGAGGGGCTGGGCTATGATAGATATAGGGGATGGGGAAATTGTCTAATCCTGCATGAGATACGGCCGGAGGGAGGAGAGGCCCTAGGGAAGTCTATGAGAGTTAGGTATATATTAGTTAAGTCTTGGAAGAGAGAAGTCTCTGAAACAGTAGACTAGAAGGAAGCTCTCATGAGCATGGTAACTATGGAATATACCTCATGTACTTATATCTAAATGCCTGTCCCAGTGTTGTCTGTCTTGCTGTCTGTATCTTCATGTTTTGAGTATCATACTCTGTATTTGTTCCTTTAACCTATAATTGTCTTCCTTTTCTGTATTGCAGATAGATTGCTGTGTATTAGTTTAGGCCGCCTTGCGAGTTACCAATAAATCTCTGTTGTTGTGTTAAAGCTTTCACATATGGTCAAAGAACTCTCATTTAACCCAAACCATATCTGAGATACATGAAATCTCAAAATATAAATTATGAGTAACACCATTCAAGAACTGGGATGTTTTCAGCTTCCAGGAATTGTGTATAGATCCTTGCCTCATGGGGCCATGCATTATCATGCTGCAACAAGAGGTTATGTTCGATGATGAATGGCACAACAATGGGTCTCAGGATCTCATCACAGTACCCCTGTGCAATCAAAATCCCATCAATAAAATACACCTGTGTTCGTTGTCCATAACATACGCCTCCCCACACCATAACCCCACCGCTATCATGGGCCACTCCATTCACAACGTTGACATTGGCAAACCGCTCACCCACACGATGCTATACAAGCTGTCTGCCATCTGCACTGTCCAGGGAAAACCGGGATTCATCCGTGAAGAGAACACCTCTCCAAAGTGCCAGACACCATCAAATGTGAGCATTTGCCCACTCAAGTCAGTTACGACGACGAACTGCAGTCAGGTCGAGTCCCCGATGAGGACGACGAGCATGCAGATGAGCTTCCCTGAGACTGTTTTGACAGTTTGTGCAGAAATTCTTTGGTTATGCAAACCAATTGTTGCAGCAGCTGTCCGGGTGGCTGGTCTCAGATGATTTTGGAGGTGAAGATGCTGGATGTGAAGGTCCTGGGCTGGTGTGGTTACAGGTGGTCTGCGGTTGTGAGGCCGGTTGGATGTGCTTCCAAATTCTCTGGAACGCCTTTGGAGACAGCTTATGATAGAGAAATTAACATTCAATTGATGGGCAACAGCTCTGGTAGACATTCCTGCAGCCAGCATTGCCAATTGCACGCTCCCTAAAAACTTGTGACATCTGTGGCATTGTGCTGTGTGATAAAACTGCACATTTTAGAGTGGCCTTTTATTGTGGCCAGCCTAAGGCACACCTGTGCAATAATCATGCTGTCTAATCATCATCTTGATATGCCACCCCTGTGAGGTGGATGGATTATCCCGACAAAGGAGAAGTGCTCACTAACACGGATTTAGACAGATTTGTGAACAATATTTGAGAGAAATAGGCCTTTGTGTACATAGAAAAAGTCTTAGATCTTTGAGTTCAGCTCATGAAAAATGGGGGCAAAAACAAAAGTGTTACGTTCATAATTTTGTTCAGTGTATATATATATATATATATATATATATATATATATATATATATATATATATATATATATATATATATATAGACTGGTGACAGAAGTATAGTTGTCTCCTTGTTTTTATCTTACATGCACTATACCAGATAATTAAGTCTGTGATATGGTGTGGGTGTGTAGTAGTCACCTTAATGAATGTTAGAAGAAGAACCTGTTTATTGCTTTAGAGTTTATATACACCTCCTGTTATTTTAGCTAACCCTGTCCCTTCTGGTCTGGGTTCCTGTATTTCATTTTAGCTTAGGGCTCAAAAGCCAGCATAGGCTAGATCTCAGTTTAGCATCCGATGGCATTTTCTGGTGATTAAAGGTCTGATAGCACGACAGATTCAAATTTACTATGGACTGAGGTGCAGAGTAGTTAGGCTGACTCTGAGTTGAAGTGCCACATAATGATTTTTGTTGAAGAAAACCTCCATTCCAGGCTGGTTGGACAACGGCTAAAGGGTCTACTAATCACCACAGATCTTGTCTTCAGGTCTCAGACAAAAAGATGGATGCACCATCATGATTATCCTCAGAGGCCCCTAAAACTGGACTTTGCATAAACATTCATCTGGAGGTAGCTCTATTAATATATATATATACCCAGGTATATTTTAACAATTCCATCAGGACTCTTGTTGGGACCTTTGCTTATAATACCTGTTTGTACATTGGATGTATGTACTATTAATATTATGTTCTTATAATTAGATTGTATTATTTCCATACTGGTGTGTATCTATAGACTTATGGTTAATGTTATTTGCTGGTTGCAGTACTTCTGTGGCTCCCAATGACTTTGTTTAGATTAGTGATTCATTTCCCTGGAAGGGAATATCCCAATCCCATTCTTCCACTTAGCGAAGGGTCTGGTTCTCTTATTTAGCTACAGGTTTAGTGCAATGTTCAGTTTGCGAAGGGCCATTTCTCGTAACCCCCCTACCCCAAAGAGGTCTACACATTTCTTATTCTTGTGAACATGTGCTCAATATCTTTAATGTCAGCTGCTAAAATGGTAAACAAGAAAAGATTATAAATAGATATCAGTGCATCATACTGGACAGATGTTGATCTGGATTGCCATGTTTCATACAGTTGCCAGCACAGTGGATTTTATAAAGTTTCTCCTTTGCACACATATTCTAATGGTTAAAGTAGAACTATAGGAAAAACTTATTTTTTTCTTTAGCGCAAGGGATTGTTATAACCCCTGTCAGATTTTTTTTTTTTCTCCATCCGTGTCCAATTGTGGAGATTTCGCTTCACATCCTTTCCCATAGCCAAACAGGAAGTGAGAGGAAATGTCTGCAAATTAAAGTTATTCCTTCGGGGACCAAAGTAATTCCTCGGGGACCCCGAGGTCACCAAAATTAGTGTCCCCATTGGAATATTTCTTCTCTATTACTTTTCTGGGACATCCCACAATTTGGGATTTTCTTTTACTTTCACTTTTAATGATAATGGTAAACAGGACAATATATAGGCTGTATCTTCTTAATGGGGGCACAGACAGCAATAAAAACTGACTGGGATTCTTAATCCCCCTCCACTCTATCCAAAACGTTTAAAAAAGCTTTTCCTTTAGTTATACTTTAAAAATTACTGGCCAAATATTAGCATATAATCTTTCATTTCACATTACTCTGATTTCTACACAAATTTATGGATAGGATTGAAGCACAGTTACCTCTATAACCATGTATTTATTGTACAAAGATATGGTTTAATGACTGCTCTGTGAATGATTCTTAAATGTTGCTTTCTATGTAAAATAAAAAATGTGTGTATATATATATATATATATATATATATATATATATATATATATATATATATAAGTATGATACTGTATGTGTAAAGACATGAGCAGATACTTCCATAAATGTCCCCTAAAAGTTTTGATAAAGAAGTATAATTCTCATGTATTTTACTAATGATTTCATGGCATTGCAGTGTTTATAAGAAAATATTATGTAGCACCCTCCTAGGTAGATGCTAGAGAGAGAGTATAGTTTTGGGTCTTTATGATTACCAGAGAGATTACCAGGTGAATTTATGTTGCTCTCTGCCTACCAGAGAACAGGATCCATTAGCAAGGTCTGCTCGTGGTGCTCAGGTGAAGATCAGCTTATCTGAAATATTTCACACTGGTCCAATAGCGAGACATATTGGACAGTGGGAGGAAACATGACAAGTAAGTGCACAGGCATTTGTTACAGCCCTGGTGATTGGCAGAGGAACTTTCCTCTGTGCATTCTGGGATACTGTATAAATGCCAAGGGAACACGTGCTTAGGGTATTTCAACTGAAGACTGGGATCCCACAGGGAGGGGGAAGCTGCCCCTCCTCTGTAGAAGCTGCCATGTAGCCTCAGGTGGTCAACCTGAGAGCCTGAGAGTTAGAGAAGAGATGAACCCAGAGGTCCTGCAGAGCTGACTGGAAGGGAGACACTGGAAAGGATCTGATTCTGCCCACAGTGAGTACAGATCTGTCTCGTGGGGCCTGTCTTGAGAGGACCACCCCTTTTGCCAGATGAGTCAGTGGAAGGGTGTCAGTCAAGGGGATGCCAGAGGGTATCCTGAAGATAATGTAGTTGCATCAAGTCTATTGCTAAAGAGAGCAAAAAGGACTTAGTTCTACCATCCAAGTGGCAGTATGGTTAAAGCAGCATTTCTGCTTCCACAAATAACCTGGTGCGGCCTAGTGAGAGTTGTCCTTATCTACTGTAAATAGTTCTATTTGGAGTATCCCACTCTTCCCTTTTCCCATCCAAGTTCCACAATAAATATAAAACGCAAATCCCCTGGACTGTTTATTGAGTAACGAGCAACTGGGAGTATAGTGACTGTCTGCAGGTAATCAGAGGGAGACTCAAGAAGTCCTCACACAGCAAGCCCTACGGGGACAATTCTAAAGCTAGGTTGTTGGTATAATAACTTATGTATCTCATTAGAATGATTTTGAAGAAAGATGTTATTATAACGCATGGCTCTTCTATGGATTTTTGAAAAGCCTTTTTATGTGCAACATGGAGACAATTAATCCTCTTGTTTTGCAATAAGGGGTTTGTCACTCTAGAGCAACATTTCTCAACCGGTGTGATGTGAAAGAGTCCCCAGGTGTGCCGCGGCAAAATGACCCCAACTTAGGCAGCTATTTGATCAACAAACTTCTGTTGGCTACTCGGTTAAGCCTTGTTGTTACAGTGATGCCGGTCCGCTATCTAAAGCTCACTTCCCACTGCCACAGGCATTTAGGAAGCTATGCCGGCCTCCTGACTATGTCTTGACACCATTGGTTGCTAGGGGCGGGTCATATACGTACGCACAGCTTTCTTAGATGTTCAAGCTGTGGGTCCCGGGAGACGATGGCTGACGCGCTTTTCCCCGAGGGTAGGTGAAGCACAGCGTGAGAAGAGGAAGAAGAACAGGGAGGAGGCTCTTCAGTGGCCGCATATTAGCTCCTCTGAGCTCTGTAAGGTACAGAAATTGTACCTGTAATTTACCTGCATGTATTTGTAATAGATTTATGTGCAGGCATGGTGATTGCTTTTTTTTTTTTTTTCATGTAATATAAATATACATAAGATATGTGAGTTATTATTGGTAATGGTAACTATACTTCTTTAATGGTAACTGCACTCCTTTTTATTTTGTTTTCTGCTTGCACATTACTCTGCTGCAATTTGGTTGCAGCGAAGGTGTAGCACAGGGTACCCGCGGCTTTCATGTGCGTTACCTGCGGTTTCCAATAGACTTCGATTATGTCCCTCACTTTTGGTGTGCTTTCAGAAAATACGCCAAAATGTAGGACATAATAGAAGTTCATGAGAAACCACAGGTAACGCTCATGAAAACCGCAGGTACTCTGCGCTACACCTGCACTGCGGCCAAACTGCAGTAAGTCAATATGAAAGTGCTCTAATTGTAACAAGTGTTATGAAGATTATTTTTCCTCTTCAATACGTAAATATACGTTGTGGCTTTGAAATGATTTACCTTGGGTTATCAGCCATAACCTCGGTATTGATTTTTTACAGTCGAGGGATGGCCTTCTCATGAAAGCATTCCAAACGGATTATGAGCAACTGGAATGCTTTCAGAAGCGGTGGGAGGGGATGCCCCCTCCCCACCGGCTCACCCGAGAAACAATCCAATGGTGCGGCTGGGTAGTCCCAGAGGCGATGAAAGAGTACATCCTCTTTGATTGCCTCTATGAACTTGGAGGACAGGAGCAAAGTCATGACGTCCCTTCTGGTCCATGATGCATTTTTGGTTGGTGTGCCTCGAGATTCTGCCAGATTTTAAAGGGTGCCTTGGTTGAAAAAAGGTTGAAAAACACTGATCTAAAGGACTGTTATGCTGATAAGTTGTTCCAAGATAACAGAAATAAATGTCTCTTATAGTGAACAACAAGGTTGATTTACTAAAGATACAAATAGACTGTGCAAGTTGAAGAGTACAGTTGCACTCTACAAGTGCCTTTGCACCAGAGCTTAGTAATTGAGGTAAAGCTTCACTTTGCAAAGAATACCCAATCAGGAATGCTCAACCACATGCAAGGAAAATTAAAAAAAACACATTTTTGCTTGCAGATGATTGGATGATGGAAGTCAGCGGAGCTTTTAGTCATTTACTAAGCTCTGGTGCAACTACTCTTGCAGAGTGCAAAGTCTATTTGCCTTTAGTAAATCTAACCCAATATGTTGCTTGTGCAAATTCTTAAGCGTATGCTTACAGTGCCTGGCGAAAGTATTCGGCCCCCTTGAACTTTGTGACCTTTTGCCACATTTCAGGCTTCAAACATAAAGATATAAAACTGTCATTTTTTTTGTGAAGAATCAACAAGAAGTGGGACAAAATCATGAAGTGGAACGAAATTTATTGGATATTTCAAACTTTTTAAAAAAATAAAAAACTGAAAAATTGGGCGTGCAAAATTATTCAGCCCCCTTAAGTTAATACTTTGTAGCGCCACCTTTTGCTGTGATTACAGCTGTAAGTTGCTTGGGGTATGTCTCTATCAGTTTTGCACATCGAGAGACTGACATTTTTGTCCATTCCTCCTTGCAAAACAGCTCAAGCTCAGTGAGGTTGGATGGAGAGCGTTTGTGAACAGCAGTTTTCAGTTCTTTCCACAAATTCTCGATTGGATTCAGGTCTGGACTTTGACTTGGCCATTCTAACACCTGGATATGTTTATTTTTGAACCATTCCATTGTAGATTTTGCTTTATGTTTTGGATCATTGTCTTGTTGGAAGACAAATCTCCGTCCCAGTCTCAGGTCTTTTGCAGACTCCATCAGGTTTTCTTCCAGAATGGTCCTGTATTTAGCTCCATCCATCTTTCCATCAATTTTAACCATTTTCCGTGTCCCTGCTGAAGAAAAGCAGGCCCAAACCATGATGCTGCCACCACCATGTTTGACAGTGGGGATGGTGTGTTCAGGGTGATGAGCTGTGTTGCTTTTACACCCAACATAACATTTTGCATTGTTGCCAAAAAGTTTGATTTTGGTTTCATCTGACCAGAGCACCTTCTTCCACATGTTTGGTGTCTCCCAGGTGGCTTGCGGCAAAATTTAAACTGCACTTTTTATGGATAGCTTTAAGAAATGGCTTTCTTCTTGCCACTCTTCCATAAAGGCCAGATTTGTGCAGTATACGACTGATTGTTGTCCTATGGACAGAGTCTCCCACCTCAGCTGTAGATCTCTGCAGTTCATCCAGAGTGATCATGGGCCTTTTGGCTGCATCTCTGATCAGTCTTCTCCTTGTATGAGCTGAAAGTTTAGAGGGACGGCCAGGTCTTCGTAGATTTGCAGTGGTCTGATATTCCTTCCATTTCAATATTATCGCTTGCACAGTGCTCCTTGGGATGTTTAAAACTTGGGAAATATTTTTGTATCCAAATCCGGCTTTAAACTTCTCCACAACAGTATCTCGGACCTGCCTGGTGCGTTCCTTGTTCTTCATGATGCTCTCTGCCCTTTAAACGGACCTCTGAGACTATCACAGTGCAGGTGCATTTATACGGAGACTTGATTACACACTGGTGGATTCTATCTATCATCATTAGTCATTTAGGTCAACATTGGATCATTTAGGGATCCTCACTGGAGAGAGTTTGCTGCACTGAAAGTAAAGGGGATGAATAATTTTGCACGCCCAATTTTTCTGTTTTTTTTTTGTTAACAAAGTTTGAAATATCCAATAAATTTCGTTCCACTTCATGATTGTGTCCCACTTGTTGTTGATTCTTCACAAAAAATTACAGTTTTATATCTTTATGTTTGAAGCCTGAAATGTGGCAAAAGTTTGCAAAGTTCAAGGGGGCTGAATACTTTTGCAAGGCACTGTATGTTATGGGAGGACCCTACGTGGCAGCCAGCCAGAATTGGAGCATCAAAGCCTCCATGTTAGACCTGAAGATCACATTCTGGAAACTACTGTCATCTGGGATCCTCTAATCTTTTGTTTTCTGTATACAAGCATAGATGTATGTGCCAAACAGCATGGATGGAGGAATCTATACTACCAGCTATTATAATCAGACAGCTGTGGGTGCTGTAGCTGTCTGAATACAATAGTCGGCAGTATAGATTCAGTGTAGAAAAATATATGTATGTATCGATTCGCTAGCCTTACAGAAAGTTGAAGATTAGAAGAAAAGATTTAAAGATTGGAAGAAAAAAAGAGTTGAGGAGATCCCAGATGACAAAAGTTTTCAGAATGTGATCTTTTATCCTCCAGTTCTGACTATTCCACTTCCACAAAGGGAACTCCAAAACCTAAACATTTTACACATTAAGGCATATACTTAGGAAGTAGCAAGCCACTAAATACAAGAGACATTCATTTCTTTTAGGATGCAGTCACTGTTCGGCTTAAATTTTCCACTCACTTCCTTTGATTTTTATTGTGGTTTTTCAAGCTGGGTTATGCCGACAGGGCCACTCACAGCTTGAATTCCAGGCTATTCCTGCTCTGGTGTATGGCCAGCTTAACGCTTCTACTAAAAAGATTTGTTTTGTTGGTGTCCCTCAGTGAAGCTACTTTTCAGACATTGGACAGAGTGAGACCTGCACTTAGTGACATATGATGAAAATGATCTGTTTTCCCCATTCAGACATGAGGTCACAAAGTCTGGCAGATCGAAGTCTCAGAACAAATTCCACTTGAACCTCCGAGATATGGTCAAATGTCAAAAGCTGCAAAAAATATATATTTTCTTTCCTCATATCCTCTCCCCTGACTTTTCTTTCAAGATAAATAACACAATCATTAGTCCATCCCCTCATGTCAACATGCTAGGTGCAATCCTGGACTCTGATCTCTCCTTTTGACCCCACAGCCAATCGCTGTCTAAATCTTGTAGCCTTAACCTCCATAATATCTCCAAAATACACCCCTTCTTACCGATTCTAACTCACATAATCCTCTGGGCTTCCAAAATCCCCTGAGCTCTTGGACACACCCAGAGCATATAAATTCTAGCTCTGCCCTGCTTCCTTGGCTCAGAGAGTTGGGACAGAAGTGACTGGGCAAGTGAACTGTCACCATGTGCTGGGTTATCCCCTGTTAAGTCTGGTGTGTGGCCCACCAGCAGTGAGCACAAGAGCATGCAGCATCTATCTAAGCTCCAGTCACTGGAGAGGACTTTGTTACAGTCAGTTTGGAGAGGCTGTCCATGCAGTGGGGGGACCGTATCTTCAACCAACCAGAACCTCCTGGCTGAAGACAACAGCAGCCATGCCAGTGTGAAGCATTTGCCAGCTGCAGATGCACCCAGTCATTAGTGTTCCACAACCTTCCTTCATAAGGTGGACATGTGAGGGACATTGTCTTCTTTCTCAGAAGCTCCACTGAACCAGGAAACTTTCCTGTCATCAAGTGGCCATTTGTAGAATTGTTTTCATTTCTTAAATTCCTGTTTTCCCTACTGTTAATAATAATGTTCTATATTGCACTCCCCTGTTCATATAATATCCCCTATGCAATGTCATGTTGACCTCCATTGTTTAGCAAAGTAGAAATTGCATATCATCACTGGTCTGATCATTTGGCTGATGCCATTACACAACACGCCTAACCCTCCTGCATTGAATTGTATTGTAGCTATAGTTGTAACAGAACTGCAACCCACACTGTACTTGTTGACTTCCAACAGTATACGGCTTCCTCCCAGTCATGAACATAGATATCGGATTTTCCAGCTGCCCCCATACAAAGCTAGCTGACAACTTAACTTGTATTGTAATCTACTGCTTTATTGAACAACGCACACAGTTTATATACAGCATGAACACCCCCCTCCTGATCAGATTACCACACAGGTCAGGGGTTACCTGATTACATTATCATATGCAGATTAAATTGTATACAGAAATATAATTTACCTGAACTAATTATCTATCCACCTGGGCAGAAACAATATGTGAGTTCATTAACAATTACCAATGGGACAGACAGGCTTAACAGAATACACATCACACCTCAATACACAGACAATAGGAAAACCTGTCTCTGACATTGAAGTTCAATACACATTATCATAAGTGTAAACACAGAACCCATTTGAAGCAATCCAAACCATATTCTCAGTGTCCATTAAGTATCTGTCTTTCACTCCCAGTGACAGTGAGTCCTGTCACAGTAGTGTTTCCCTTTATTTTGTAAAGCACGGTGAAAACAGTTGACACTATATAAACCTTGTAGAATATTTATAATAAACTCCAAAACATTTGGTCAAAGTACTCTTAAATAAAAAAAAAAAATCTTCTCATGTTGATATTAAAAACTAAGCTAAAAATAATTGACAAATGTTTGCACTATACTGTTTTACCTGCTTAAATCTGTTAATATTAAAGTTATGATTAAACTTGTTGAAAAAATGTATAACTTCAGCCATAGCTTCTACTGCAATATACACCCGTACAGATTCTCCAGAAAGCATACTTAGGTCAATTTTTCGATGAAAGACTCTTAATAAACTCTCACTAAAAGTAGTAACATTTTGGAAATAAATGTCTTTTCCATTTGGAGTTGATGTTATATTGTAAAATGTAATGATCAGATCATCAATCACCAGCCCAGTTTGTGAATATTTTGACAATAGATTGTCATCAAACAGACTTTCATCTATAAGAATTTGTGGATCCAAAAACTCTAAAGACAAACTTGCCATAAAACCTAACAGAGCAGTTATTAACTTGATTTCACCTGAAGCCCAGCCTGGGGAAAGGATAAGCATATTGTCTCTAACGATTTGAATGTAACTATAAAGATATTCTATGGCATTGCTTGTGAAAGAACCACAAAGTATTAAAACGTTACAATGTACTTTACTAAGTGTGTCTTTCCACTGATTCACACTTGCAGAATTTGCAGTCATTTTTTTTTCAATAGCCACACAAATCTCCTGGGAAGCCAAATGTCTCTTCAGAATTTTTGCCTCATTCTCTCCGGTATCATCGTCTGATAAAAGTATTCCAACCCAATTCCAGCCAAAATATTTCACTAGTTTGGTAATTGCTATATAATGGACATAATCATTCTGAACGGTCCTGAAAACATGCGGGTAAAGGCGTCTGTCACCTAATGAGTAATCAGTGGCTCCATAGCTGATCTGAAAAGAGGAGGATTAACTATTAACTTTAAAAATAAAATGGCTAAATACAGTCTAGGATCAATAAAACAAAGAAGTTCAAAGTCTTACCATTTTTTTTATATTAAAATCAGTCAGAGCCTGAGTAGAAAAGCCTGCCCCTGCCAGCATGCTGTAGAGAAAAATTCTTGCTCTCTTGCTTGAAACAGTGGTCTACCTGCAGAGGTACAATACACCCCCTGTTGTGTCAGATCTAAAGCTCTACAATTAGCAAGGGTCAAAATTATTATTCAATATAGCTTGGACTTATCAGTGGGCATGTTGTATCTACTGTTTTCATACAGAAGACAGTTACCCTCCTCTATGGCAGGCTGGCAGGGGATAGGCTTTCCTACTCAGGTTAAATTATGCATAGCCAGAAAAACTATGCTAATTAGGAGACCTGACATTGACCTGACTTCACTTGTGATCTGCTTGCTCTGGATCACTGATTCTGATTAGCCAGAAAAAAACAGTTTACCGGCATTTTCAGAAATAGTTCAGCAAAGGATATTCTATAGGTTTCTCTAAGTACATGTGCATGAAGATGTACTTTATATTTATAATTTTAAAAGCTAACAGCATACTAAAAATGAATCAGAGAGCCTAGTAAAAGCGGCACAAGCTCCAATAGAGCTTTGTATTCATTCTGCATGAAGCCCAGTTAAAACCTTATCTTGTTGGCTCCATGTTGGCAGCATTGTGCAGACCTGGACAACTGCTCAATGCATTATTCAGTGGTCCAAGTCTCTGGCATACCCCCAGGGCAGTATTCCAATCAGCAGCACTCCTTAGGCAATGTGAGCTTTGCTGATTGAAGAACTTTCAAGTGGGGTATGGAATAGAGTCACAAAGGTGAGAATTGTTAATATATGTATTTTAGAGGCATATGGAAAACTATAAATACCATTATCTTTAGTGTCAAATAGAATTATTATTGTACCGTATGCATAGAGGCAAATATTTGCCACCCTAGGATGCAAGTTGTGTTGGGACTACAAACCCCCCCCCCCCCCTACTCGTTGCACAGTGCAATATAAGCCCTGACTGGGCAAAGCTTTGCCCCATAAGGGTGCAGTGAATTGCTGGTTGTTAAGGAGCAGGGGCAGGAAGCTGGTCGTGACCTCCTTAACAACCGGTGAGTCATAAGCTGTCAATGGGCTTTCCCGCTGACAGCTGAATAATAATAAACATTGCCGGCAATAAAAAAGGTGAAAAGAAAATGGCGTAGGGGTCTCCCCCAATCCATACTAGCATACTAGGACCTTTATACAAGCATGAAATCCAGGAAGGGGGGGGGGGTTGAGCGAGCATCCCCCCTCCTGAATTATACCAGGCCTCATGCTCTCAACATGGGTGGTGCTTCGGGGCACCCACCCCAAAGCACCTTGTCCCCATGTTGATGGGGACAAGGGCCTCTTCACGACAACCCTGGACGGTGGTTGTGGGGGTCTGTGGGGGGTTGGGGATTATTGAAATATGGAAGTCCCCTTTAACAAGGGGGCACCCAGATTCCGCCCCTCCATGTGAATGAGTATGGGGTACTATGTACCCCTACCCATTCAGCAAGAAAGTGTCAAAAAGTAATAAAAATACAGAGACTGTTTTTACAATTCTTTAATTGAAAAATAAAAAAAAACAATGTCCTCTAATGTAGATCCATCATCAATTGCAACACCGCCACCACCGCCGACCTGAAAAAAGAAAGAAAAAAAGCTCTGCCGTCAAAGAAGGCTAATTGCCTACTGCCTGTTCTGTTTGACAGTTCTTATATAGGAAAGGGGTGGAGACACCTGGCGACGTCACCTGGTGGCATCGCTCCCTTTGTAATGTCACCAAGCAATTGTCAAATGGCAAGCCAGGCATTCAGCGGTTTCCCTTAGTTGACGGCGGGGCCAGAGGCGGCTCTCTAATTAGGCAAATTAGGCGGTCGCCTAAGGCCTCGCGCTCCCAGGGGCCTCGCAGCCGCCTAATTTGCCTGATGTGTGTGTGGCAGTAATAGGAAATATACACCGGTCCGTGTCCCTAGGGCCGTCTTTAGCGCAGTGCAAAAGCCTGCGGTGCCCGCAACTAGTTTTCCCTGGCAAGAGATGGGCTGACCTCTTGTGCACTGAGCACTGCCCACTGTCCCAGGGTCAGTGGGTGGCTCCATGTACTCCCCTCCCCCGGCTCTCCTGCCCTTTGCCAAGCTTCGTGGATAATGCACACAGCAGCCGAGCAACTCCCTTATCTACTCTCCCGGAGGGACCTGCTAGAGCTGGCACCACCCCCTGGCAATCATCGAGGAGCCAGTCAGCTGGATCCTAAAGGTACTGCATGACTGTCCTGCCCGACACTGACAGTGACCGCTTCCTGTGACAGCCGCCTACCTTCCATCCCATCCCCTGTCATCTTCATCCCCCCCTGTACCCTTCTGCCAGCTTCCTTCAATCTCATCCAATCCCCTGTCATCTTCATCCCCCCTGTACCCTTCTGCCAGCTTCCTTGCACCCCTGTCCCCTCCCGGGCATCTTCATCCCCCTTTCACCCCTCTGCCAGCTTCCTTCTACCCCTGTACCCCCTGTCATCATCATCCCCCCTGTACCACTCTGCCAGCTTTCTACCATCCCACCCCCTTTCATCTTCACCCCCCCTGCACCCTTCTGCAAGCTTCCTAACACCCCACCCGTCATCTTCATCCCCCTGCACTCCTCTGCCGGCTTCCTTCCGCCCTTGTACCCCATGTCATCTTCATCCCCCCTTGTACCCCTCTGCCAGTTTCCTACCATCCCACCCTCTGTCATCCTCATCCCTCCTGTACCCCTCTGCCAGGTTCCTACCATCCCACCCTCTGTCATCCTCATCCCCCTGTACCCTTCTGCCAGCTTCCTTCCATCCTACCCCCGTCATCTTCATCCACCGGCACCCCTCTGCCAGCTTCCTTGCACCCCATCCCCTGTCATCTTCATCCCCCCTGCACCCCTCTGCAAGCTTCCTACCACCACACCCCTCTGTCATCTTCATCTCCCCTGTACCCCTCTGCCAGCTTCTTACCACCCCACCCCACCGTCAACCTTCTGCACCCCTCTGCCAACTTCCTATCATCCCACTGTCAACTTCCCCCCCCCTGCACCCCTCTGCCAGCTTCCTTCCACCCCACCCCCTGTCTTATTCACCCCCCCCCGTACCCCATTGTTATCAACATCCATTGCCAGCAGTTTAGACATTATTGGCTGTGTGTTGAGTTATTTTGAGGGGACAGCACATTTACACTGTTATACAAGCTGTACACTCACTACTTTACATTGTAGCAACGTGTCATTTCTTCAGTGTTGTCACATGAAAAGATATAATAAAATATTTACAAAAATGTCAGGGGTGTACTCACTTTTGTGAGATACTGTATACCCTATGTTTAATGATATTTGATTTAAGAGTAATCAGTTAGAGGGAATTCTAGAGACTGTGAATTCATAGATCATAGGATTAAAGGCTCTTAATATATGCAATCTATACAATTAATTTCTATCGCTTTAATTATTTTTCCCATTTTGGGTGTGAGTGGGGCCTCATGTCTAAGATTTGCCTAAGGCCTCTCAAAGCCTAGAGCCGCCTCTGGGCGGGGCGTTTTCTTTTTTTCTTGTTCGGCTCCAGCAATGCCCGATACATTGTATATGGTGATGAATCTACAAAGATCAAAGAACCCCACAAACACAGACCTGCAGTTAAGCTTTTTTAAATGGGCAATTATGTCTTTTTAGCAGCAATCACCTTTTATTTGTAAATATATTTTTATTAAAAGTTTTCAAAATATTACAAATGGAGTACAAGGGAAAATACAAACTACAGTGATTGCCATAAGGAACATTCATAGGGAGAAAGAAACCTTTTAAATGACATCTACTTGAGTAGACATAGATAGGTACAGAGTATCCTAGGAGGCAGTGGACCAACAACTGTATGGAGCATCTTGCACAAAAAGACTAACCACAAATGGTTCCAATTGAGTCTCTGAGCAAAAAATGGGAGCAAATCCAGGCAGCTCCAGTCCAGTGGAAGCAGAAAATGCCTGGAGCCTGGACAATACAGAAGAGACTACAAAGACACATCAGTAATATTGTTAAAGGCAATACATCACAATAAAAATAAGAAAAGGGGAAGTTCCTCGATAATAATAACAGTTTAGCATCCCAGGACTGATTGAGATGAGGTTACACCAATGGTAATATTATTGAAATGTGGTAAAATGTCACTTGACTGAGCTGAAAGGTACCCCATTCATGTAACATCGTCAATAGTACTCAGTAATTGAGAAAGTGAAGGTGTCATTGGGGAGAGCCCACGTGAAGAAATAGCTCTTGTCGCTGCCACTAAAATATGTGGTGACAGTTTCTTAGATGGCTTGGTGATACCAGAGAAGGGTTAGTCAAAAAAAAAAAAAAATGGGGAGAAGATCATGGGAAGAAGTGTGTCCCAAAACCACAGAAAGGAGATTGGAGACAGAAGCCCAAAAGGGCTGGACATGGGGACATGACCCAAAAATATAGTCAATGTCATAATTACATCTCGATCAGGTTTGTGACAAGGTTGGGTTATTAGAATGGGGTATCTTTTATACCAGAATATCAATATCTTTTAGGTCTCTCTCTGCACCACACAACAGGACAATTTGAACGTAGCATTCCAGATTTTTTCCCATTATTTAAGGGAAATGGATTTGCTAGGGATGGGTAAACGGTTCGGCCCGAGCATGAGTTCGGGCCAAACATTGGCTGTTCACCTGTTCGACGAACACCGGAATTATTGGGAAGTTTGACAATTTGTTTGGCCCGCCGAATGACCACAATGCTCTGCCGTAGAGATGGCCTTGTGGTTCGCCGGGCGGTCAGTTTGTGGCGAACTTTGCTCATTCGCAGTTCGCCGATATTGCGAACATATATCGTTGTTTGCAGCTGCCATATTAGTTTACATTGGGGAGAACTTTGACCCATGACACATCCATCAGGTGGAACAGGACAGCCAATTGAGACATTTCAGCACATGGACATACCCCCTACCTTATAAATGGACCTGAGCTGGCTGCCATTTTACATTCTGCTTTTTGTCAGTATAGGGAGAGGTTTGCTGTGTGCAGCAGGGACAGATTGTCAGTGACACAGATCACTCTGTTATAGGTCCACAAACGTCCTTTTAAGGACGGTTATTTGGTATAGGTGTACTATCTATATTGTCTCTTTTGTCAGTGTATGGAGAGGTTTGCTGTGGGGAGCAGGGACAGATTGTCAGTGACACAAATCGCTCTGTTATAGGTCCACAAAAGTCCTTTCAAGGACTGGTATTTGGTATAGGTGTACTATTCGTTGGTGTGCACTATATAATGGTGTAATATACTTATATTATACTTTCTAATATAGAAAGCATATTATAGGGAATTTGTATTGTGCACTATGCAGCATTGTGACTGGTGTGGTGAGTGTTTCTGCAGCGATACTACAACTGCAAAGAGTGACAAAAGCACTTTTAAAAAAGTATTATAACTGGTGTTATAGACCAGTGGCCCCCCAAAACCACAGATTGAAGCGGGGTGTTATCTAACAGTATACTTTTATAACAGTGTATTTGTGTCCTGCAAAAATATTGCCTCTTTTGCTGTGCTAACTCTGCTACACACAGTGCCAAACTTACTGGCCAATTTTTTGTATAACTGGTATGATAAACCAGTGGCCCCCCAATACCACAGATTGAAGTTGGGCGTTATCGAACAGTATACTTTCATAACAGTGTATTTGTGTCCTGCAAAAATGTTGCCTCTTTTGCTGCGTTAACTCTGCTACACACAGTGTCAAACTTACTGGCCAACTTTTTGTATAACTGGTGTGATAAACCAGTGGCACCCCAATACCTCAGATTGAAGTGGGGTGTTATCTAACAGTATACTTTTATAACAGCGTATTTGTGTCCTGCAAAAATATTACCTCTTTTGCGGCGTTAACTGTGCTACACACAGTGACAACAGTTACTAGCCAATTTTTTGTATAACTGGTGTGATAGACCAGTGGCCCCCCAATACCACAGATTGAAGCGGGGTGTTATATACCTTGTTCCACATATACTGTGCTTCCATAGAGACTTTTGTTACAGGGTAATTTAAAAAATAACAGGCAGAGGAAGAGGCAGGCCCTGGTAGGGGTAGGGCAGGAGCAGTAGGCCGGAGCTAAAGTGTGAAGTTTCAGAAGGTGCGTTCAATTACGTCAAAGGACGCACCAGACTTGGTTGAGTGGCTCACTCAGCCTTCCTCTTCTGCGCCCTCCTCATCCTCTCTATCTGCACCCTCTTCACTCTCTGCTGTGTTCACCCCCAAAGACACTACCACCAACACCACCATATACCCTACACTTGAGTCACTGGAATTATTTTCCGATCCATCACAAGACATTTGCGATGCACAGCCATTCTTGGCATCGGATCAGAAAGAGGACGTAGCAACAGCCGCCACCCAGCAGTCTGACGACGATTGCACCCAGATCAGCCAAAGGAGGTTGGTCCCCACTGTTGCTGCCTACTCCAAGATCTCGAATGTTAGTGGTGGGGAAGGTGACGTTGATGATGACGTGTCTATGGACATCACGTGGGCGCCCACAAGAGAGGAAGTGAAGGGGAGTTCAGAGAGAGAGATGGACCAGAAGATAGGGAGGTGAAGCAGGCGGAACTTACATTGCACAGGAGGGACAAAGCAGACTGCTAATGTATTAGGAGCAAGCCATCAACCATGTACAGTCTCATCTGGTGCTCCCAGGACGCCAGCACATGGCTCCGCAGTGTGGGCTTTTTTTAATGTGCCCACTGCTGACAATAGTGTTGCCATCTGCAGCCTTTGCAGTCAACGCATAAGTCGTGGTAAGCTCAACATTCACCAAGGAACGACGGCATTAAGAAGGTACCTGGACTCCCATCACCGAGCCCAGTGGGAGCAACGCCGTCAGAACCCACAAAGCCTCCACAAATACTCCGTGCTCTCACCGTCCAGCCTCTTCTCCTTATCCTCTCCCCTCACAATTGTCCTCCACTCCACCTTCCATCATGCCGTCCTCACGTTGTTCTGGGAAAAGGCAGGCTTCCATTGCCCAAATGTTGGAGCGTAAAAAAATGATGACGCCGGATAACCCTCTTGCCAAACGGTTGATTGCTGGCTTATCAGGACTGATAGCCTGCCAACTACTGCCATATCAACTGGTGGACTCGGAGGCCTTTCGGAAATTAGTGGCCATTGGAACACCACAATGGAAGGTCCCAGGAAGGAAATATTTCTTGCAGAAATGCCTTTCAGATCTATATGGCTATGTTCAGCTGCAAGTGAATGTATCTCTGGCACACAGTGTCGGTGCCAAGATACATCTGACCACAGACACATGGTCTAGCAAACACAGGCAGGGAAGGTATATAACTTTTACTGCCAACTGGGTGAACCTTCTGACGGCTGTCAAGCATGTAACCCATGGCACCCGTGTAGATTTGGTTTTACCGCCACGGATTGCATGCAGGCCTGCCTCTTCTTCTCCTCCTCCTACTCCATCCTCTCTCTCCTCCTCGGCTTACTCCTCCTTTTCCTCTGCTACCGTCTCTTTCGCTGCGCTGTCCAAGATCCCCAGAACCTATTCCACCTGCCGGGTGAGACGTTGCCATGCTGTGCTGCGTCTGTTGTGCCTGCAGAGCCACACTGGTCCTGCACTCCTTTCAGCTTTGTGTTCACAGGCAGATCAGTGGCTGACACCGCTCAATTTGACAATTGGTAAAGTGGTGTGCGGCAACAGTGCCAATCTGCTGAGCGCGCTGAAACAGGTCAAAATTACACACGTGCCATGCATGGCACACGTCCTGACCTTTGTTGTGCAGCGATTCGTTGGCAAATACCCTGGGGTCCAGGACGTCTTGCGGCAGGCCAGGAAAATCTCAGGCCATTTCAGAAGATCTTACACAGCCATGGCTCGCCTTGCTGAGATTCAGCGGCGACACAACCTGCCCGTCAGGCGGCTTATTTGTGACTGCCTGACGCGATGGAACTCAACCTTGTATATGCTTGATAGGCTGCTCCAGCAGAAACATGCAGTTAACGACTACCTGTACGAACTCTGCAGCAGGACAGGTTCTGGGGAGCTTGTTTTTTTTCACAGTGCCAGTGGCTGCTCATGCGCGATGCATGCAGACTCTGCGGCCATTTTATGGGATCAATAGAGATGGCCTTGCGGTTCGCACGGCGGTCGGTTCACGGTGAATTTTTCTTGTTCGCTACCCGCCAAATTTACAAACACATGGCGTCGTTTGCAGTGGCCATATTTGTTTACATTGGGGAGAACTTTGACCCATGACACAGCCGTCAGGTGGAACGGGACAGCCAATTGAAACATTTCAGCACATGGACAGTCCCCCTACCCTATAAATAGACCTGACCTGTCAGCCATTTCACATTCCGCTTTTTGCCAGTGTAGGGAGAGGTCTGCTGTGCTCATCAGGGAGAGTTTGCTAGACACATATAGCGCTTTGAAGATCCACAAAAGCCCTTTTCAGGGCTGGTATTTCGGTATAGGTCTACTAGTATCTTTTGAGTTTAGGGAGAGGTATCCAGTGGTTGCTTTAGGGGCAGTTAGAGATCATCTGCAGTGACACACATCGCTCTGTTAATGCCCACAAAAGTCATTTAAAGTGCTGCACTGTCGTTACAGGGTCTATTACAGTCTCTTTAGTATAGGGAGAGGTATCCAGTGGTTGCTGTAGGGGCAGTTAGGGATCGTCTGCAGTGACACACATCGCTCTGTTAATGTCCACAAAAGTAATTTAAAGTGCTGCACTGTCGTTTTAGGGTCTATTACAGTCTCTTTAGTATAGGGAGAGGTATCCAGTGGTTGCTGTAGGGGCAGTTAGAGATCGTCTGCAGTGAAACACATCGCTCTGTTAATGTGCACAAAAGTCATTTAAAGTCATTTAAAGCCATCAACCATGTACAGTCACATCTGGCGCTTCCAGGACGCCGGCACATGGCTCCGCAGTGTGGGCTTTTTTTAATGTGTCCGTTGCTGACAACAGTGTTGCCATCTGCAACCTTTGCAGTCAACACATAAGTCGCGGTAAGCCCAACACTCACCTAGGGACCACCGCCTTAAGAAGGCACCTGAACTCCCATCACCGTGCCCAGTGGGAGCAACACCGTCAGAACCCACAAAGCCACACTCCAGGCTCTCACAGTCCAGCCCCTTCTCCTTCTCCTCTCTCCTCACATTTGCCCTCCACTCCACCTTCCATGATTCCGTTGTCACGTTGTTCTGGAAAAAGGCAGGCTTCTGTGGTCCAAATGTTGGAGTGGAAAAAAATGATAACGCCGGATAACCCTCTTGCCCAATGTTTGACTGCTAGCTTGTCGGAACTGATAGCCCGTCAACTACTGCCATATCAACTGGTGGACTCGGACGCCTTTCGTAAATTTGTGGCCATTGGAACACCACAATGGAAGGTCCAAGGCAGGAAATATTTCTCGCAAAAGGGCATTCCAGAGCTGTATGGCCATGTTAAGCGGCAAGTGAATATATCTCTGGTATACAGTGTTGGTGCCAAGATACATCTGACCACAGACACATGGTCTAGCAAACACGGGCAGGGAAGGTATATCACTTTTAATGCCCACTGGGTGAACCTTCTGACGGCCATAAGGCATGTAACCCGTGGCACCCGTGTAGATTTAGTTGTACTGCCACGGATTGCAAGCAGGCCTGCCTCTTCTTCTCCTCCTCCTCCATCCTCCCTCTCCTCCTCGGCTGACTCCTGCTCTTCCGCTGCTACCGTCTCTTCTCCTGCACCGCCCAAGATCCCCAGAACCTATTCCACATGCCAGGTGAGACGTTGCCATGCTGTGTCTGTTGTGCCTGGAAGCCAACAGCCACACTGGTCCTGCACTCCTTTCAACTTTGTGTTCACAGGCAGATCAGTGGCTGACACCGCTCAATTTGACAGTTGGTAAGGTGGTGTGCGACAACGGTGCCAATCTGCTGAGCGCGCTGAAACAGGGCAAAATAACACATGTGCCATGCATGGCACACGTCCTGAACTTGGTCGTGCAGCGATTCATTGGCAAATACCCTGGGGTCCAGGACGTCTTGCGGCAGGCCAGGAAAATCTCGGGCCATTTCAGAAGATCTTAAACAGCCATGGCTCGCCTTGCTGAGATTCAGCGGCGACACAACCTGCCCGTCAGGCGTCTTATTTGTGACTGCCCGACGCAATGGAACTCAACGTTGCATATGCTCGATAGGCTGCTCCAGCAGAAATGTGCAGTTAACGACTACCTGTTCGAACTCGGCTGCAGGACAGGTTCTAGGGAGCTTGGGTTTTTTTCACCTTACCAGTGGCTGCTCATGCGGGAAGATCAGGAAGTCGCAATGTTGGATGAATTCCCAAGGGGTGCTACTCCATCTGAGACAAATCAACAGTAGGAGTCTGAAGAAGAGTCAGAGGAGGAGGATGGTGCTGGGGGGGATGAGGAGGAGCAAGAAGAGCATGCTTTAAACCTTTCTTGCATCCCTGGTGTTATCCGTGGATGGGGGGAGGAGAACGAGGACGACATTATCCTGGATGATGAGCTGGAAGCAGGCAACTATACCGCTTTCAGTTTAGTGGGAATGGGGGCCTACATGCTGCAGTGTTTTAAGGGGGACCCCCATATAAAACACATAAAGGCCAAGGACCAGTACTAGCTGGCAATGTACTTAGACCCCCGGTACAAACACAAAATGGTGGAAATGCTACCACAATCACAGAGGGCGGTCAGAATGCAGCACTTCCAGGCCTTGCTGCGGGAAATGCTGCATTCTGATTTTCCGTGCGCTGGCAGAGGAATTTCCAGTCACAGAGAGACAGTTGCGGGTAGCAATCCAACAGCGCCTGCAAGAAGATGGCGGTTGGAAGATGCCTTGGTCACTTCAGAGATGAGATCCTTCTTTCAGCCGAACCATTGACAGCTGTACTTCGGATCCAGCATGAGCGAATGCCTAGACCGACAGGTGTCCGACTACATCGGGTTAACGGCCGATGTGGACGCTCTGAGGAGTGATGAACCCCTAGACTACTGGGTGGGCAGGCTTGACCTCTGGCCAGAGCTTGCACAATTTGCAATGGAATTGTTGGCTTGCCCCCCTGTCAAGTGTCCTGTCCGAAAGGACGTTCAGCGCAGCAGGGGGGATCCTGACCGATAAGCGCACTCGCCTAGCTCATGACAGTGTAGACTACTTCCCATTTATAAAAATTAAGGCATGGATCTCTGAGGAATTCAACACATGTGACCAGTAGACCAGGTTTCATCGAAATTCCTCATGCCAGGCCACAAATATCCGAAAGACCGCCATCCACCCACAACAATTCCTGTTCCGTGGCTTCGCTACATACAGCGGCATAAAAGGCATTTCATGTCCATTGAATGGCAAATTTTTGGGGCCTTTCAGGGCCGACAATCATTTTTTCTGTGAATGCCTAATGTTCCTCCAGCCACCAAATACTAAGTTCTTTGCTGTCAGTTAAACCCATGTGAGCTCATTTTTGGATCCTATACAGGCCCACACTTATGTATGTATACTGTAAATGCCTACTGTACCTCTAGCCAAGAGGGGCCTATACAGGTCGGCACTTCTGTATCCTCTGAACCCCTAATGTACCTCCAGCCGTCAATAACACTATGTTCTTTGCTGTCAGTTAAACCCATGTGGTTTAATTTTTGGGGTTTATACAGGCCGACACTTACTTCTGTATCCTGTGAATGCCTAATGTACCTCCAGCCATCAAATACTACGTTCTTTGCTGTCAGTTAAACCCATGTGAGCTAATTTTTGAAACCTATACAGGCCGACACTTACTTATGTATACTGTGAACGCCTACTGTACCTCTAGCTATCAAAAACAAAGTTCTTTGCTGTCAGTTCAAACCATGTGAGCTAATTTTTGTGGCCTATACAGGCCGACATTTACTTCTATATACTGTGAATGACTACTGTACCTCTAGCCATCAAAAACGAAGTTCTTTGCTGTCAGTTAAACCCATGTGGGCTAATTTTTGGGACCTATACAGGCCGACACTTACTTCTGTATCCTGTGAATGCCTAATGTACCTCCAACCATCAAATACTACGTTCTTTGCAGTCAGTTAAACCCATGTGGGCTAATTTTTTGGGCCAATACTGGCCGACACTTACTTCTGTATCCTGTGAATGCCTAATGTACCTTCAGCCACAGAATAGTACGTTCTTAGCTGTCAGGTTGTTGTGGAAATTTAATTGTGGACGTTTTCTTTAGTTAAATAGGCATAATGTCTCCCAGTGTCGGGTTTTAATGATAATCGCTATTCACAGTGATTATCGCTTTAACTGTCATTGCAGGAAAGACTTGTTAGTGAAAACCTTTCATTGGATGAGATTGCACAATACTAGTAGCAAAGAGAGTCCATCACTGCTGAGATATGTTTGTGATATGGAAATTCTTATCATTTTACCAAGATTAATAGATGGCATTTGTTAGTCATATTCGGATCCGTGTGACTGAAACACTGCTGCTATTATCTTATGCAGATAAAGCCTCATCAACTGGAACAAATAGAATGGTCACTATCACATCTGGTTTATATATGAATCATTTATGATTGGACCCACTAACGGGTATTAGTCTGTTTATGGATTGACATGGGTGAACAATGAGAAGCCATCTGCTACAGTTGGGATTCCCTTTGTTCGTCCATGTCCATTCATGGGCATCTACTCCACAGTTTCTATTGTACTTTTTGATTGCATACATGTTCTGTGATTTGTGGTCCTGAAGCCACTCCCTGTAACACCCTTTTGTTAAATAAACCTACTGTGTCTTGGAGGAGTCAGTCACACAGAGGAACCCTCCAGATGGCATCGAATTGACTACAGCAAGCTTGTCTGTTCATTTCCTTTGCTGCCGAGCGCTTGGATAACCTTATACAAAAGAGCTATACATTTGTACTTTTCAGTACAAGGGTTTAATGGTGTTTGGTGCGTATTAATTTTGAGCGCAGTGAGCGGGTTTCTATGCTCCAAGCCCTATTAATTTCCACGACACAGGTAAACCCATGTGGGATAATATTTGGGGCCAAGAGCTCCAATCCCAGAAGCCGACTTATTAGTGGAAACGCGTCGGGGGGAGCCAGTTGTGCTGCTGCATGTCCCGGATCGCACTGCAGGCGACTGTTAGGAATGCTTCCTGAGCATGTGCTGTCATGAGTCTGCAACCTAAAGGGTTAACCTAGAGCAGACTAATTGCAATAATTGGCAAACAGGCTGCCTTATTTAAAGCAGCACTGCACTTTGCTGTGTTGTCTTCAGCTCTCCTGTGTTCTGAACCTGATTCCTGTTGATTTCCTGTCTGATACCTGTTGACCTTTGGCTCGTCCCTGACTTCGCTTGTTTGCTGCCAGTCCTGATCCGGGCTCGTTTTGACTACTCTTCTGGATTCTCCTTGTCGGCTCATCCACCTTCGGACCTTGACCAGTTACCCCCTGGTGGGGCGACCCTGGGGACCGCGACCTGGTATCCACCTGCAGCCAAATCCATCCTCACCATCAGAGGCTCTGGTGAAGACCGGTGGATGCTTAGACCCCGCACCACAGGTTAGCCTGTGCTACTCACCTTGGGTTTCCAACTAAGCTCTGCGCACCGGCAACGGTAAGCCTTCTCTGCACGACAGGCTTCCACCTGCCTCATAACAGCGACCGTGACCGTATTTGCTGTTTACCTCTCTGGATCTTGTAAGTGTTTTTTACCTTTTTTATGAATAAAAACCCGTGGGTAATGCACTATCAGTCCCTTCCTTTTATTGTGGTCTCCTTGCTGGCAATCCCATCCTTGGAAGCCTCCAGATCGCTGATCAATTGGATTCCCTGGTACCACAGTACATGCGCTATTCTCTCTCAATTGTGGTAAGAGTCCGTCCACATCACTGGGTGTCACCATAAGATTGTATTTTTTGTTTAAAATCACGCGTATGGATTACCTTTTTGTAAGAGGTTAATTCACCTACTTCACATCACCAGTCATCCACCTGTGGTTTTTTTTATATCATCACTTTGGGAATACTTTCTTTGGATGTAAAGACTTTATTTCAAAAGATTGATTCATTTGATTTCACTCATATGGACATTTTGTTATTGTTCTCTTGTTTTATTAGCGCACTTTTGTAACTGATTTATATGTTACATAATTTTTTTCTACTGGCCGACACTTACTTCTGTCCCCAGCGAATGCCTAATTTTTCAGACTGGAATTGAAAATCAATGGGTCTATAAAGGTTCCGCCAAATTGTGGAATGGATGTGGACCCATTTTACAGACGTGTGAATGGACTCTATATGTATTAGACATGTATTTACCGGCTGCTGTCAGTTCTGGCTGAATTATGAAAAAAAATATATATATATTTTTTGCTGTAAAAACATAAAAAAAACATTTAGGGCAACTTTTTCAATTGCAATACTTCTGTTATGACATTGTCCATGTGCTGGGGCTATTTGTGCACAGCTAGTACGTCTTTTGCGGCTGCAAATATGACCTAAATGTTTTTAAATTTCGCCTCCCATTAAAGTCAATGGGGCCTGCCGCGAATTCAAGGTTCGCAGACTTTTGAGAACATTTGCGGCTGACGTTTGTGAACTGCCCCGGCCAATGTTTGTCCCATCACTACTCTGCCGCACAGTGCATTAGAAGCCCTGGTTGGCTGAAGCAATAAAAGGCTCATTGCTCTTAGTCCTGCCCCACACTATAAAAGTGTTCTTTCAATAGCGGTCATTTGTAGTGTGATATTGGTGATAGAGGAAGATAGAACAGGGCTCTGTTCAGTGCTACTAGAGAGTTAGTGTGCTAAAGTGTGCTATTCTGATTCTATTGTCTGTGTAGAATATCAGTTTAGTGTGAATCTAGTGATAGTTCAGTCAGTGTGAGTGTAGTGACCATTCATTTTTGCCAGTCACTTCTTCCTGCTTGTTGGCAGTGGAAAAGATCTGCAGGCTTTTCTAGGTTCTACAGTGTATAAGCATGCTCCAAGTATCTACTGCTTACCCTGTTCTCTGAACAATCTGGGTAGTGGGTGGGACCTCTGCCCTGCATTGCCACTGCTTGTGCACATGCTTTAAGGTAATTATCTCTTTGAATGGCCCTGGCAATGGGCTGGACCTCTGCCCTACTGTTAGTAATAATGACAGGAGGAGCCACTGTCAGTCAAATACCCCTGCCCACCCCATCAAACAATGCTGCTGGTGAAATAGGCAAAATGGGAGCCTAACTGGGGAGGGTAAAGTTCTAAGATTAACAGTGGCTCCTCCTATCCCATAGCCCAACCCTTACTACAGTAATTGGTAGCTGCTCCAAAGGTCTTCTGCAGTTTTTGCCCCAGCCCTCCAAACAACAGGAGAAAAGGGGACCAAGCAGTTACATGACCATATATAAAAGCCCTAAAAAAAGGTAATTTCATTCAATTTTAACAATGGAAAATGGGGCAAAATCCATAACCTCCCTGGCGGTAATCCCGAGTGTGGCTCCTGGTTAATTATCAGTACCAAAACCGGTAACCCTGAGCCACACTTGGGGTTACCCTGTAGTAAAACTTACCTTGTCCTAACAATCCCCTAATGTCCTCCCGCCGTGTCCTCCTGCCGATGTCGGCATCCATCTTCTGGGTTCCCTTCCCTGCGAGCGCCGCGACGCAGTGGGGCGGAACCGGGTGGGAAATTTAAAAAAAGTACACAAAACATAACATGATACATTGTAATCTGTTAGGATTACATTACTGTATCAAACCATTTCACCTCAGTATTGTGCCTAGTGCTTTGTCCAGAGCCCTGCCTGCACTTTTACTGTTTTATTCCTTTTATTTTTATTAATAATTTTCTATTAATAATGTATTAATTTATTTGTATTAATTTATTAATTTATTAATGATTATATTCACTTTTACAGTTTTTTTCCTAAGAATTACAGGCCTACAATATAAAACAACAGATTTCCATGTAAAACAATGTACCGCTTTGACATTTAAAAATACTGACATAATCAGACCATCAGGGAGGTTAAAGTGATTGTAAAGTCTCTTTTTTTTTTCAATAGAAATAGCAAACATGTTATACTTACCTGGATTCTCCTCTTCTCTGGTTCCTCTTTGGCTCTCCTGGCCCCTCCCTCCCTTTGAGTTCCCCCACAGAATGCAGCTTGCTTTGGGGGCACCCAACCCGAGGCACAGTTCCATGTATCTATTCAGATATGCCCCCTCTCTCTCTCTTCATTGGATAACTGATTTTGATTGACAGCAGTGGGAGCTAATGGCGCCAATGCTGTGTCTTAGCCAATGAGGAGGGGAGTCCTGGAAGGCTGACACAGTCATGGACATCGCTGGATCAAGAGGGGGTTCAGGTAAGCATTAGGGGGGCTAAGAGGGGCTGCTGCACACAGAAGGCTTTTTATCTTAAAGAGGAAGTAAACCCTCCTCTGCAACTTGTACCTATAGGTAAGCCTATGATAAGGCTTACCTATAGGTACTGTAAATATCTCCTAAACATCCGTACCGTTTAGGAGATATTTAGCTTGCATGCAGCCAGTGACATCACTGGCGCATGCACTCTGAAGGAACGGCCGCTCATGCCGTTCCTTCAGAGCCCAGGGACGTGAAAGTCGGCTCCCGCGCGCATGCGTGGTAGTGATGTCACCGCGACTCCAGCAAATCAGATGGCCGGATGCCGCAAACCCGGAAGAAGAGCGCCCGGACATGTTGCCTGTGAGGGAGGTGAGCAAGCGGCACTGCGGAGCTTCATTCTAAGGTAAGTATTTCATAATGAGCTAGTATGCGATGCATACTAGCTCATTATGTTTTTGTCTTTCAGGTGTTTGTTTGTTTTTTTTTTTAAATTCTGAGGTTTACAACCTCTTTAATGCATAGAAAACAGCCACTTTAATGATGGTGCTAGGTGTGTTTTCAATTGTTTGACTGACTTTGCAATTGCAAACACTTTAGCTGTTAGAGTTTACATACACTTTAACTTCCGCAGTTTGGCATGTTTTCTGTAAAATGTATATTGTTGTCTCTGATGATTAGAATAGTATTGAAAATATACGTAGATTTTTCACTCACCTGTGAGTGTCTGTACAGTCCAAGGATTTGGGCAATTGGGAATGTAGTGGATGAAAAACAAGGGGGTGAAATCTCCCGGAGCTCATGTGGTTAACTTTCAGGCTGGCATATTTTTGTAAATATATATTGTTGTCTCAGTTGGCTTAGAATTGTATTACAAATATAAAAGTTGTTTTCACTCACCTGTGTGTATCTGTACAGTGAGAGGATTTGGGCGATTGAGATTGTAGAAGAAGAATAGTGATCTCCAATAACACCAGCCAGCTTGCCTTGTCCTTTACAGGAATAATTGGGAACTGTCCAATTTGGTCCAGATAAGATCTGCAGAACGCTCTGTACAGCCTTCCTGGGTTCCAGCCATGAATCATATAGATGGAAGCCGAGAGTAATATTGGGTAAGATGTCTGGATCCTGGTTAATATTATCAATTGCCGAAAGGAAAGCCAGAAGGTTCATGAAATACCGGAAAGATGGGCTACAAAAAGTTTATTTTTTTCCAAAACAGCATGTTAACAATTTCAATATACAATATGTTTATTTTTCTTTTAAATATTCATACAAGTGATCAACCTAATATTAAATACAGAGGGTTAAGGCTAAGTTTTACACAGCAGGTAAATTTAAAGTGATTGTAAAGTCTCGCTTTTTTAAATTAAAAATAACAAAAATGTTTTACTTACCTGCTTTGTTGCAGTGGATTTGCACAGAGCAGCCCGGATCCTCCTCTTCTTGGGTCCCTCTTTGGCTCTCCTGGCCCCTCCCTCCTGTTGGGTGCACCCACAGCAAGGAGCTTGCTATGGGGGCACCTGAGCCGAGTCACAGCTCCGTGTGTCCATTCAGACACGGAGCTGCAGCCCCGACCCCATCCCCTTTCTATTCTCATTGGCTAACTGACTTTGATTGACAGCAGCAAGAGCAAATGGCACCGTGCTGCTCTCTCAGCCTATGAGCAGGGTAGTCCGTACGCCCGAGACATTCCTACAACATCGCTGTTGCTCGAGGGACCTCAGGTAGGTATTTGAGGGTGCTGGGACGGCTGCTGCACAGGTTTTTTATCTTAATGTATAGAATGCATTAAGATAAAAAACCTGCCTGACTTTACAACTCCTTTAAGTTTCACCACTAGATGTTTACAATCGTGGCCTTTGTAGATCCAGAATACCTGTTTGTGGACTGTTTTGGGATATTCTGCACAGGTATGACAGGTAGTGATCAGCCAAACTGCTCTAGGATCAGTTGAGCAGGGGTTTGGTAAACTTTGTTGAAACTGATTCAATTTAAAATGCTATTTTTCTGCTCTAATAGACAAAGCGGTGTAAAAAGAGGGAGCAGGCACCGCCCTGGGGGACATGTGCCAAAACAAAAACATTTTTATAGAATCCATTTGGCCAGGAGCAGCGATTTTTTTTTTTTTTTTAAATGCTTAAAGTAAACCCTTTTGAGTCGTGTATAGATGTTATGGGTGTAGCACCCTCCTAGATAGGTGCTAGGTATGCAAAGCATAGTTGCTCTTCCTGCTTATCAGGGGAGCCTGATCAGTAGTTAGGCCTGCTTAGTGTGCTCAATGTGCGATTCATGTGGGCAGAGAGAGTGTCCCCACTGTATCCAATGAGGAGGTTCGTTGGACAGTGGAGTAAACCTGGCCAATGATGCACAGGCTTTTGTACTGTCCCAGTGGGATGGCACAGAGAGAGGTTCATCCTGGGATAGGGGATAAAAGCCGAGAGCACATGAGGCAGGAGGACTTTTGGTGGGTAGCCAGGTCCCCGGAAGAAGGGTGATGGCTGTCTCTCCTTCTATTGCTGTGGATAGTGGTCACAGGCGGTCGGCCTTGTGAACCAGGAGTGTGGGGCTGAATCTGGAGGTCTAGGAAAGCTGACTGGTGGAGTTGAAGGCAGAGTGACCCTGGAAAAACAGTGTCAGTGAGTACAGGGAAGCTTGCCGAGGGTCTGCCCAGGAAGGGGACCACTTCAGTGGATAGAGTCAGTGAACGGGTGTCAGCATACACAGTAAGAGAGAAAGGGGGTGCCAAGTTTAGAACCCTGAAGAGATAATTCAAGCAGGAATACTTAAAGCATTAAAGTATCTTTACTTCAGTGGCAAGGTGAAGCAGCGGCCTTGCCGCATCCTAAGTCAGTTGTCCTCAACATTGTGAATAGTAATCAGTTGGAGTATCCCACTCATCCCTTCTCCTATCCCAGTTCTAGAATAAACTACAAAACAACATCCCCTGGACTGTTAATTGTCTGAGCCAAGCATTTAAAGTGATACATTTCAATAGACTGTTGCTACGGATAACCGAGAGGAATCCAGAAAGTGTAATTCTCAGCAGTCCCCTAGGGGGCAGTGCTACACGGGGAAACAGGAAAAAAAACATGAGGTTCTCCAGGATATATACTGTATGCCAGACCATTTGGTTCTGGTACAGATTTTAATGGGGACTACATGCAAAAATAAAAAGCAAGGTCCCCTTAAAAATTCATACCAGACGCTTAACCCAAGCATGCAGCCTGGTGGGATAGGGAAGGGAGGGATGAGCATGCACCTCTCCTCGTGAAAAATATCAAGCCACATGCCCTCATTATGAGTGCTGTCTTGTAAAGGGGGGCGGACCCCCCCTGGCAAAGCATTTTGTTTCCTTGTTAATGAGATCCAGGGTTTCTACCTCACAACCCTTTCCCTGTGGTCTTCAGGATCTTAGTGCAATCTGAAAGCCCCCTTTAATAATAAGGGGGCACCTGGATGCCACCCCCAATGTGAATGAGTAGGGGTACCTTTTAGATATTCACAAAAAGAAAAGTTGTAACCTAGAAATAACCAGAACATTTGGTTCTGTTATGAATGATATGTTTCTCTAAATGCAACTCTATGGTGCATCTCTGTTATACTACTTCCTGTGTTATGTTTCCTGTTCCTGTTTGCTTACTTCAGTAAAGCACAGCTTGTGTACAGTAATGGCTTGTGCTGTCTCCTTACATATATCGCATCAAACATGGTGTCAGAAGATTTCTGGATCCATACTCCTTCTACACATTTGATGCTGAGAGCCTGCTAGCCTTGATGTGAGTGTTCTTAGAACTGATTGTGCTTTCTAACAATTGCAGTCCTGTCCTGGATACTGAGCATTTGCAGCAAGGAAAACACCATCATGGCAGCTAACAGCATTCCACTGCCTGAGGCAATGAGGGCGAGTGGAGATGTCAGCAGTAACTGGGACAATTTTAGGGCTGAATTTGAGGACTACTCCCTAGCCACAGGGTGAAATGAGAAGCCTGCAGCAGTGCAAGCAGCCACACTGAGGAGGGTGATGGACAGTGAATGCCTCCATGTGTACAAGCATAATCTGATCCTCACAGAGGAGGAAAAGAGTGACCATTCTGGATGCATTGGAAGCTTTCTTTAGACCCTCTAAAAATGTCATATAGGAAAGATACATGTTTGGCTGCTGTGAGCAGGAGGACTGTGAATCAATAGACAGGTTTGTCACACGGCTAAGAGAAAAAGCTTCAAGCTGTGAGTATGACTCTCTGAGAGAAGAACTTATTTGTGATAAAATCGTTTTGGGTATCACCAGTGAAAGCACACATCGTCACCTGTTGAGGAAACATGATTTAGATCTACATACAGCAATTGAGATGTCGCACTACAGAAATTACTGACAAACATATGAAAGCTATGGAGCAGGATAAGCTGATTTACAATATCAATGCAGCCTCTAAACAACAGCAAAGCTTCAGAAACCACCAGCACAAGGGTCACCTACACAACTCATCCAAGCAGGGCAGCCGTCAGAAATTTTTGGGCCCCTTACACAGCTTTAGGCCTGGGCCCCTCTGAGCCGGACCACCAAGGGCCTGCCAATGGGCCATCCCACCAAATCCACACATCAGCCACCTCACCTGTACTCACTCAGCCCCCCCCTCACACCTGTATATATTTCAGCCCCCCTCACACCTGTATATATGTCAGCCCCCCTCACACCTGTATATGTATCAGCCCCCCCCACACCTGTATACGTGTCAGCCCCCCTCACACCTGTATATATGTCAGCACCCCCCACACACACCTGTATATATGTCAGCACCCCCCACACACACCTGTATATATGTCAGCACCCCCCCCCCCCACACACCTGTATATATATATCAGCACCCCCCACACACACCTGTATAAATGTCAGCACCCCCCACACACCTGTATATATGTCAGCACCCCCCCCCCCCCACACACACACACACCTGCATAAATGTCAGCTCCCTCCACACACCTGTATATCTGTCAGCCCCCCCTCACACACACACCTGCATAAATGTCAGCACCCCCCACACACCTGTATATCTGTCAGCACCCCCCCACACCTGCATATGTATCAGCCCCCCCCACACCTGTATACGTGTCAGCCCCCCTCACATCTGTATATGTATCAGCCCCCCCACACCTGTATACGTGTCAGCCCCCCTCACACCTGTATATATGTCAGCACCCCCCACACACACCTGTATATATGTCAGCACCCCCCCACACACACCTGTATATATATCAGCACCCCCCACACACACCTGTATAAATGTCAGCACCCCCCAAACACCTGTATATATGTCAGCAACCCCCCCCCCCCCACACACACACACACACCTGCATAAATGTCAGCACCCCCCACACACCTGTATATCTGTCAGCCCCCCCTCACACACACACCTGCATAAATGTCAGCACCCCCCACACACCTGTATATCTGTCAGCACCCCCCCCACACACCTGTATATCTGTCAGCACCCCCCCCACACCTGTATATATGTCAGCACCCCCCACACACACAACTGTAAACACACAAAGCTCTGGCCCCTCCTTGTACACACACAGCCCCCTCCCTTTCCTTCATTACACCTACTTGTAAATGAGGTCTTCCTACCTTCTCCCAGCTCTTGTTTCCACAAAGCTGACACATAGCTGAGACACAGAGGAGCTGCAGCCGATCACAGCACATAACACAATACTGTAAAAGCAGCACACACGAGGGGTGCACATGCAGATAGTAGCCAGAGGTGGCAGTAATGAGCTTGATTTCTGAGCTCAATGAGACAGCGCAGCAGAAGTTGCCGAGTTTGTTTCTGTAATGCACAATGCGGCTCCCCTTCACCCACTGCTGCCTTCTCCTGGCCTGGCCGGGCCCCTCTGGACCCTGGGCCCCTTACATTTGTATCGGCTGTCCCCCCCTGATGGCGGCCCTGAGGATGGTAAATGTGTTGCGCTAAATTATAAATAAATACATGTGATAATATGGTTCAACAATTAAAAAATTTGAAAAAAGTCCATAAAATCCAAATAAGTGATAATAGTGCTAGATAAGCCCCTTAGGGTAAGTATTATAAAGTCCACGTGTAAAAACAAATAATAGTGCTGTGATCAATTCATTCCAAAAGACACCTCCATGATTATAAGGATCTGCCACCAGATAAACAAGCCTCTCACCTCAGTATCTGACCCAGGAGCCACCCAGGTTCAGAAACAGCAGTCCCCTGCAGGGGTGATATAAAGCCAGCAAAACGATATCTCAGGCGAGTCCAGGATCATGAAGCCCATAAATCCATAAAACCGGATAAATATGAGGACAGAAAACAAACAAAACCTAGTGCTCTCTGTCTATAAATCAATCAGCAAACGTTTATTTGAAGAAAGGGGTACTCACAATACACTCAATGGAGTCAGGCAAACAAACAAGGTTCCAAGCGAGAGAGGGAAAGGGAGTGATGTCCGCAGCATGGCTCCGCCCCCCTGTACGCGTTACGTCTGCGCTAAGGGCTGTGACTTCTTCTACACAACTCATCTGGGAGGAAGCCTGCATCATGCAAGTATTGCATCAATATGCATGTACGAGAGAAAGAAAAGTGTCCTGCATATGGGAAAATCTGTACTGCATGTGGTAAACCAAATCACTTTGCAAGGGTCTTTCCAGTAAAATGGAAGCAAGGAAGCTGCACACAATTGAGCAAATGTCATATCTGGAGGACGCACACCTGCTTAGCACTGATATGGTTTACTCCTCAGAATGCATTGGTGCTGTAAACACAAAGAGCAAAAAATGGTTTGTAAACCTCAGATTAAACAATATAATCCAACCCTGCCAGCTGGACTCGGGTGCAACGTGTGGGGCTATTCCAAACAGAATGCAGCATATGTGATTGTATACACAAACTGAACTTTGAGATTGTTGACGCGGATCAGCAACCTCTATTATCGGGTTCAACATGTGAGCGCCTTTGACTGATGCTGTTCACCATTCCTGGTGAGCTACATGTTGATAATCAGCCTGGAAAATCTCTGACTAGGCTACTGACAAAACAGCAAATTCTTCATGCCTACAGTGATGTGTTTAAGGGCCCAATTGTCTCTGTTCCAGGAGAGGTTCGTTTTGATCTTGATCCTACCATTCAACCTGTACAATGTGCCCCTCGCAATGTGCCTATCGCCATTAAGCCACAGGTTAAAGCTCAATTAGATAAATATGAAGCTGAAGGACATCTAACTTCAGTATCAGAGCCTACAGATTGGATCAGTAACATGGTTATCAGAAAGCCTGAGAAGATCAGAATATGCATTGATCCCAAGTTTCTGAATATGGCCCTGAAATGGTCACACTACTTAATGCCAACACTCAATTATATTTTGCACAAACTACCTAGAGCACGTGTATTCACACTTGTTGATGCTAGAGATGCCTTTTTGCACTGCAAACTGGATGAAAGGAGTAGCTTCATGACCACGGTCTGGACTCCTTGGGGCAGAAAGAGATGGCTCAAGCTACCATTTGAAGTCTCTGTAGCACCTGAAGTATATCAGCGAATGCAGCATGAACTATTAGGTGGTCTTTGTGGAATTGGGCCAATAGCTGATGACATTCTTATAGTTGGCTGCAGTAATACTGATAAGGAGGCTGAGCATGACCATGATGAAAAGTTAATAGAGCTACTGGATCATTGTAGGCAGGTGATGCTGAGGCTTAGTGTAAATAAATTGCAGTTCAAGGTGGGAGAAGTTAATTTCCATGGACATATCCTGTCTTCACAAGGCTTAAAAGCTGACCCGGATAAGATTAAAGCCATTGTGGACATGCCACTGCCTGCTGATGCCAAAGCAGTACAGAGATTTATTAGCTTTGTTACATACCTAGCAAAATTCCTCCGACACTTATCTGAGGTGTGTGATCCGTTACGGCGACTTCTGGACAAAGATGCAGTTTAGCACTGGCTTCCCAAGCATGACCAAGCAGTAGAGGACATAAAACGCTTGGTCACCTCTGCCCCAGTGTTGAAATACTATGATGTTGCAAAGCCTGTTACGATACAAATTGACTCCAGTAAAAATGGTCTAGGTTGTTGCCTTTTGCAGAAAGGTCAGCCAGTTGCGTATACATCCAGAGCTCTTTCATCAGCTGAGCAAAAGTATGCTCAAATTGAGAAGGAATGTTTAAGTATTGTATTTGCTTGCCAGCGTTTCCATCATTATCTTTATGGAAGGGATTCAATTACAGCAGAAACTGATCACAAACCTCTGATAGCTATATTCAAAAAGCCCCTTTTGTGTGCTCCCAAGCATTTGCAGAGCACGATGCTTACATTGCAGCATTACAACCTCAATGTTGTCTACAAACCAGGATGTGATATGTATATCAGCGATACCCTGAGCAGAGCTACGTCTGATGAAGTGGCACCTGGAGGTGAGCATGAGCATCATACAATTTGTCTGCTGCAACAGGAACAAAATGTATTTGCTGGATATCAATCAAACGGACTATCTTAATGTCACAGATCAGCGATTACATTAACTCACTCAGCACACTGACAGTGATGCAACTTTACAAGCTTTGAAGTCTGTTGTTTTGATGGGTGTCCGGATGTAAAAGAGGCAGTACCTGGAATTGTAAGGGAATATTGGTCCTTTAGAGATGAGATCAGCATACAAAATAGTATTTTGTACAAAGGTCCAAGAGTCATTGTGCCGAAGTCACTGAGAGCAGAGAGGTTATTGTGCATACACTCCAGCCATATTGGTGGTGAAGCATGCTACCGACAAGCTCGTGAAACTCTTTACTGGCCCAACATGCATGGTGAAATCAAAGACTTTGTCAGTAATTGTCCCGCCTGCAATAAATATGCCCACTTACAACAAAAAGAAACCATGATGTCACATGAGATACCTACACGTCCGTGGCAGATTATCAGTATGGAATTATTCAACTACGCAGTCAAGGAATACCTGCTATTAGTTGGTTATTATTCAGACTTCTGGGAAATAGATTTTCTTCCCGACTTATCCACTGAAGCTACAATTAAGAGGTGCATGGCTCAGTTTGCACGTCATGGCCAACCAGATATAGTGATCTCCGACAATGGCCCTCAATTTGCAAGCCTACAATTCAGAAAATTTGCTACTGAATGGGAGTTTGAGCATGTTACTTCCTCAACCCATCATCCACGGACTAATGGCAAAGCTGAATCAGCTGTGAAGATTGTTAAAAATGTATGCAAGAAAGCACAAAGTGATGGTAAAGACCCATGGAACGCCATTTTACATTGGAGAAACACTGAACACTGAAGGCATGGATAGTAGTCAAAGACTGATGTCAAGGAGATTAAAGACCTCCTTACCAGTAGCAAATAGGCTGCTTGAACCCTCTGTCATACAAGGTGTTCCAGAAAAGTTAAGGATTAAGAGACAAGTGTCAAAAGCAAGATATAATACATCGGACAGAGATTGGCCAGAATTGAATGTGGGGGAACAAATCCATATGAAGCCATTGCCTGGAGATCGTACAGGCCGTTGGAGAATAGGTACTTGTCTGCAAAAGGTGGCACCGCGCTCCTATCTTGTGGACTTTGACGGAACTCGCTATCGCTGCAATTGAGTGGATTTGAGAGTGGCAGAGCTGCCTGAATCTCAGTATCCCGTTGATAGATCAGACTCACCCAGTATCAAAAGGACATACTCACCCATTGACAGTTAGGAGTGTACAGAGGCACAGCCTCATACCAATGGCAATGACAGTTCTGGGCAAGCAAGTATGCCCGATAGCTGTCAAGTGTAGAGCATGCCAGTACGTGGTGATAAAAGCCCAGTAACTTCAGAGAGGGCTACAGGAATCCTTGCACAAGGACCAGTCTTCACCCATAGTGGTAGATGTTCAAAACCACCTATGAGACTTAACCTATAGAATGTGTTATTGCTGTGTCTCTATCAAATTTCACATGTTCCTTTATTAATACTAAAAGGGGGAGATGTTATGGATGATACGTTTCTTTAAATGCAACTCTATGGTGCATCTCTGTTGTAATACTTCCTGTGTTATGTTTCCTGTTCCTGTTTGCTTACTTCAGTAAAGCACAGCTTGTGTACAGTAATGGCTTGTGCTGTCTCCTTACATATATCACATCAAACAGGTTCTTTATTAAAAACAACATAAATCCCCCAAAAGTGTTCATCATTGTAAATTCATCATCAATCCCATAGAATGAGCTAAAGTCCAGGTGTTCATCCAAACTTCTGAACAGCCAAAGTTCTAACCTATGTATAGATCAAACCATCAACGTATGTTTGTTTAGAGTAGGGCAGGATCAAAGGGGAGATTTTCCTTTATTTCTTGTCCTGGAGATGCTACAGGAAGTGAAAGGAAATCTTCCTAAATATTTATTCACTGGAAGATTTATTAAAGGGGGCTTACAGATTCTGATGAGCCCCCTGCCTGTAGACCACCAAAAAAACAGCCCAGAGTTGTCAGAAAGAGGCGCTTTCCCCATCAACATGGGGACAAGGTGCTTTGGGGTGGGGTGGCTAAGCCCCCCACCGCAAAGCACCCACCATGTCAAGGGCATGTGGCCTGGTATGTTTTAGGTTTGCTCGCCCCCCTGTTTCCTGACCTGCCAGACTGCATGCTCAGATAAGGGTCTGGTATGGATTTTGGACCATACCATATCATGTCAGTTTTCTTTTGTTGGCAATGTTTTTTTCATTCAGCTGTCAGCGGGGAAGCCTGTTGACAGCTGATAACTCATCTGTTGTTAACGATGCCGATGCATCATACAGACTGGCTCCCCAAGCCGTCGTTTATAAAATAAAGCTTGCAGGGAAAATATCATTTTTTTGCCTTTATAACTAATTTTTGCTGCAGCAGGTTTTATACACGGTGCAGATGCGCCACTTTACAGGCCGACTAAGGAGACCCCCCTCGGCACTGTATTTAACCATTCTCTCTGTCAGCACTGGGATCATATTAGCTGAGTGAGGCTCGGTTCACACATATGCGATGCAGGAACCCTGCGAATCCACTGCGGGTTGCCGCATTGCATTCAAATCTCAGGCAGTACACACTACCATATGTGAATCGCTGGGGGTGTCAACGCAAAGTTAACGACACCCCCAGATCAGTTTGCATATCGCAGTGCTAACGGACAGTTTGGCCATGAATCAGATCGCATTGGTGTGAACCACCATGCGATCTGATTCTGCTGCGGACCCAAAAAAGGGTCCTGTGCGTGTTCAGTATAAACAGATGCAAATTCAGCCAGTATGGCTGAATTGGCATCACACAGACATCTCATGTGATTTTCAGAGCAGTGCGCTCCAAATCACATGTGATGTCTGTCATCGCTATAGTGTGAACCGGAGCTAAAGCCCTGTACACACGATCAGATTGTCGAACGATCGGTCGTCCGTGAAGAGGTTATTTTCATACGAATTTTCCCGTACGACAGAATTCTACTTCAGAAGTGATGTCATGTGTTGGATTGTTTTGTATGTGTTCTTTCGTCTCTGAGCATGCCTAGTCTTGCTCTTAAGATTTTTTTTTTCCGTCGAAAACTGTACTAATGAGAAGAAAATTGGAAGTTGTGTTGACGGACGACAAAAAAAAATTATAGCCTGCACATCAGGATTTTTTCGGCCGAAAAGTCGGAGTCGGCTGTCGAAAGCACCATACTAACAATCCGAAAATCGGCAGATCGGTCGTCGGACGAAATTTCCCTTCAGATTTTTCTTATCGTGTGTACGAGCCTTAAGTGATTCAAGGGAGAAGAGAAACGCTGGAATACTAGTTAGTACCACTGTGCAAAGGTGTATTTGCTTTGGAAGAGTAAATCACCTCTAATGCTGGATTTCCTACAATGGTGAATGTTGATGCATTAAGTAAAATTATTCGTTTATTTTTATACATTTAAAAATTAGGTGCCCTGGGTTTGTGGAAAATTTTAAAGGGTGCCTTGACTGACAAACACTGCTCTAAGGGACCAAATCTCCCAGTGTGCAATGTGATTTCTGTGTCCTCTCCCTTCAGCCACCTAGCATTGCTGGGGGAGCACATTGCAGGGTATCTTTCCTTAAGGCTTCTTTCTTTAAGTGATTCTTTCTACAAGTGATATGCACTTCAAGCTCTGCACTTCAGTGATTCCACAAAGCGAACATACACAGCAAACTATACCAACAAGCAGACATGGGAGTAAGTCACACATGTGCAAGTCACAAGCAAGTCTCAAGTCTTAACCTTCAAGTCTCAAGCAAGTCCCAAGTAACTGTGGCGAAAAGCAAGCAAGTCAAGTCAAGTCCCTGCTAGAAGTCAAGCAAGTCAAGTCATTTGTTTTGGTCAAGTCACAAATCAAGTCAAAATACTGATCTAACCCAATTTTCACCTTTAAATCAGTAAAAAGTCAGTGGTCAGGAAAGGTTTTGTTTTATTTTCAACATTAACAAAACTGCTTAGTGCTTTTTTCTTGGCATATTAAAGAAACACTTTGAATGCCCAAACAGCTCAAAAATCCTTCGTCCGGTCATTTTTCAGCACCACAGTCACTAAAAACATGTTAAGTATTTCCATTGTTAAACAGCCAGTGTCCTAAAAATCAGAACACACTGAGGTGTTTTAAGTGACTGTGGTGTCAGAAACATAACCGGCACATTAATTTTGCTTTAACACATCTTGAGAAAATGCAAATATTTAATAACTTAAAAAAGTAAAGTTATTTCGAGTCATATGTCTCAAGTCAAAGTCAAGTCTCAAGTCATGAATACCAAGTCAAAGTCAAGTCGAGTCTTTTATTAATTTTAGTCAAGCAAGTCTCAAGTCTCAAGTCCTAAAACTGGTGACTTAAGTCTGACTCAAGTCAAGTCATGTGACTCAAGTCCCCCACCTCTGCCAACAAGCACCAAAAAGGCTGCAGATGACCCTGTGTCTCTATTCAGCTCCTTTTCCACTCTGTAACATGCACTCTCTACCACTCCTACTGGCAGTTGTGTCCTCTCTTCTCAAACTCTCTTAGATTCAGTTCTGATATTTACACAGCTCTGTCTGACAGGACTGGAGACCTGATTTTTTTTTTTGCTGCTATACAGAAACACATACAGGTCTTGTCCCTCCCCCAGTCTGTGGCTGATACCAAGTAAAATGTCAGCACTTACACCAATGTAATAATGTGCTATTGAATGTAGAGTTGCATTCATTTCTGACTTTTATATCTTTTATATCTGAACTTTAACCGCTTGCCGACCGCCGCACGACTATTTACTGCGGCGGTCAGCCCCTCACAGGCAAAGCGAAGTAGGGATACGTCGCTAGCCTATGAAGGTCCAGGGAGCGAGCGCGCGCGCCGCCGAAGGCGCGCTCCCACTCCCGCGCGGTCACGGACCTCCCCGCACGTGTGCCCGGTGGACCCGATGTCCGCCGGTCACTCGCGATCGTCCGTTAGAGCAGGAGAAAGGCAGGCGGCTAATATAAACAAGCCGTCTGTCATTCTCCCCTGTGTATGAATAGTGATCATACGGTTCTGCTATGTAGGACCGTTGATCACTGTTCCTACACCTCAAGCCACAGCCAATCACAGTTAGAATCACGCCCCTAGGGACACACATAACCCCTCCCTCTAAAAAAAGTTAACCCCTTCACTGCCAGTGTCATTTTACAGTAACAGTGCATATGTATAGCACTGATAACTGTAGTAATTTCACTGGTAACCATAAAGGGGCAAAAATGTCAGTCAAGGGTCCGATCTGTCCGCCGCAATGTTGCAGTACCGCAAAAAAAAAATTGCAGATCGCCGCCATTACGCGTTAAAAAAAAAAAACAACAAAAATGACAAAAATCTTTCCCTTAGTTAGTAAACGCAATAACTTTTGCGCAAACCAATGAAAATACGCTTTTTGTGATTTTTTTACCAAACATATATAGCATAAAACAAATTGGCCTAAAATGTTAAAAAATTTAGATTTTTACATTTTTTTGGGGGGGGATTTCATATAAAAAAATGTGAAAAATATTGTTATTTTTGCAAAAAAATAAATTAGTTTAAATTACAATTGCACGGTCATGCAATGTTGTACCCAAACAAAATTCACGTTCTTATTTACCCACAAACCGAGCTTTCTTTCTGTAGTATTTGATCACCTCTGTGCTTTTTTTTTGGCGATTTTAATAAAAAAGAGCGAAAATTTTGAGAAAAAATGACATTTTCTATTTTGTCTTTTAAAAAATATCCAATATACTCAATTTGTCTCATATATTTAGGGCAAAATGTATTTAGCTACATGTCTTTGACAAAAAAATCTCAATAAGCGTATTTTTATTAGTTTGCGCAAAAGTTATAGCGTCTACAAACTATGGTGTATATATTGGAATTTATGCAGCTTTTACTTCCTGACTGCCTATCTCACTTCTTGATGTGCTAAAATAGCAGGACAGTGAACCCCCCCCCCCCCCGCCCCCCAATTACCACTTTTCGGAAAGTAGACATCCTAAGGAATGTCCTGAGAGGCATGTTGAGCCCACTGAATATTACATTTTTTGGCATAGATGTTTGAAAAAAGACTAAAAAAAAAAATAAATTTGTTGTCTTTGAAATGATATATTGAAGTCAATGGAGACCCGAACTTTTGAGCAAACATGGAAAGGGCTAGAGGGCTGCAAATGGCAGCAAACTCATCTTAAGAGCATGGCAAGTGCTCTGCAAACAAATGTGGATAGGGAAATAACTTAAAATAACATAAAAAACAGAAAAATAAAAAATAATCATCTTGAATGATGTAGGAGTAGGATGAGGCCCATATGGAGTAGGAGGTTAAGGTGGTGGAGGATATGACGGTGTAGGTGGAAGCGGCGGCGGCGGTGGAGGAGGAGGAGGAGGCCGAGGCCCATATGGAGTAGGAGGTTGAGGTGGCGGTGGATGTGGCGGTGTAGGTGGAAGCGGCGGTGGAGGAGGACGAGGTAGCCAACACTGGTTTTGTTTTTAATTTTATTTCTTTTTAAATTAGGGTACACCCCAAAAAGAGTGAGAAAGATCAAAAATACAACAATGGCTGGGTAAGGCCAGTATACATGTCTATTCTGCACAAGGTACGGACAAGTCCTGTGGGATCCATGCCTGGTTCATTTAAATGAACGTGAGCTTGTCCACATTGGCTCTGGCCAGCCGTGCTAAATACACGTTCAGATAATACACTGGCTGCAGGGCACGCCAGCACCTCCAAGGCGTAAAGAGCAAGCTCAGGCCATGTGCCCAATTTGGAGACCCAGTTGAAGGGGGCAGACCCGTCATTCAGTACGTCTAGGCGTGTGCACACATACTGTTCCACCATGTTAGTGCTGGGTCATGGTGCTGCTGGTGGAGCTCCTGTTGCAAGGAGAGGACGTGGTCGATCTGTGCCAGCTAAACGCACAAGTGAAACACCTTTCTCAGCTGCGAGTAGGTGACAGAACCTTACAGCAGTATTTGGCAGGGCCTAATGCGCCTCTACAAATGTTGAGGCCAGAACAAGTACAGGCAATAGTAGATTGGGTTGCTGACAGTGCCTCCAGTTCCTTCACATTGTTTCCCACCCAGTCTTCTGCTGAAAGGTCAGAGTTGGCACCTGCAGCCGATGTCCATCAATCTTTCACCTCACCCCCTTGCAAATCAGCCAAGCAGTCTGAGCCCCAAGTCATGCAGCAGTCTCTTCTTCTTTTTAATGACTCTGTTAGCATGGTTTCCCAGGGCCATCCACCTAGCCCTGCCCCAGAAGTGGAAGAGATTGAGTGCACCGATGCCCAACCACTTATGTCTCAAGATGAGTACAAAGGAGGACCATCGCAGCACGTCTCGGATGATGACGAAACACAGGTGCCAACTGCTGCGGAATTCCAAAATTGTGGAGACCGACAAGGGTTGCAGGGGTGAAGACTGCGTGGAAGATGATGTGGACGACGATGAGGTCCTCGACCCCACATGGAATGAACGTCATGCAGGTGACCTGAGTAGTTTGGAGGAAGAGGCTGTGGTCGCACAGAGCCACCAGCACAGCAGAAGAGGGAGCAGGGTGCAAAAGCGGAGCGGCTGTGCCCTAGACACTATGCCTGCTACTGCCCAACGCAGCAAGGTACCGAGCACACCAAAGCCAGCTCAAAGGAGTTCCCTAGCGTGGCAGTTCTTCAGACAATGTGATGATGACATAAAAGAAGAGGGGAGAAGCACCACTTGAGTGCAATTAAAAAAGGGTTTTATTTAGGACAAGCAGGTTATGGTGACTCACATCTGAACTCACATCTGAACAGTCACTGTGATGCCCTCCGTGGTGTAGTCAGGTAGCTGGGTGCCTGCTCTGGATCCGGTGCGGTCCGATCGTCCGGGAGACACTTGAAAAAGGAGTGCGCATGCCAGACAGCGGCATGTTGCGCATGCTCCGAAACATGTAGTGAAGCCCGGCTACGCCCACTAAGCCCAGATTGCCCGTGACGTCATGCGCTGCCGGCCGCAGCCACAACAGCTCTCTGCAGTTCCTCCGCCGATCCGACCCGGAAGTCGCCTGAGACTACCCCCGGACCTCTCCCAGACGATCGGACCGCACTGGATCCAGAGCAGGCACCCAGCTACCTGACTACACCACAGAGGGCACCACAGTGACTGTTCAGATGTGAGTTCAGATGTGAGTCACCATAACCTGCTTGTCCTAAATAAAACCCTTTTTTAATTGCACTCAAGTGGCACTTCTCCCCTCTTCTTTTATGGTTAACATTGAGCTGCTTCGCTCACCCGGATAGCAGCACTGAGTGCCACCAAGCCTTACTCCCCCCATCCACCTGAAGAACAGTGGATTTTTATACCCCCACCTCTCCCTCCTCTGAACCGAGGTCAGCCCAACACCCTCAGTTTATACCACAGGCACTTGAACCCTTCACCCCATCCCCTCTAAGGTTCCTCCAGCTTGCAGCCTTTTGATGTGCCAGTGCCTGGATTGACCTCCGCCTGACTGTTTGCTTATACTAGCAGCCAACACAGAGCAGCACCCCTTGTGAGGGCTAAAAAATATACTTTCTATCTCTAATGTGATGATGACAGGACATGAGTGGTTTGCACGCTGTGCAATCAGAGCCTGAAGTGAGGCATAAACCTTCTCAACCTGAGCACAACCTGCATGACCAGGCATCTAAGTGCAAAGCACGAGCTGCAGTGGAGTAGACACCTCAAAAACCAAGAAAGTTCTCTGGCTCCTCCTGCTTCCTCTTCTGCTGCAATATCGGCCTCTTCATCCACCTCTGTAGTGAGACCAGCACCTGCCACCCCACAAACAGAGGATCTGCCAGCAACACCACCACCTGGGTCACCAACAACCATCTCCACAATATCCTGTGGAAGCGTTCAGCTTTCTATCTCCTAAACACTGGAGTGGAAGAGGAAGTACCCCCCTAACCCACCCCCGATCCCTGGCCCTGAATGCCAGCATATCAAAATTCCTGGCCTTTGAAATGCTGTCATTCCGTCTGGTGGAGACGCAGAGTTTTAAAAGCCTTATGGCGGTGGCTGCCCCACAGTACATCGTGCCCAGCCGCCACTACTTTTCCAGGCAAGCCATCCCTTCCCTGCACAACCAAGTGGGTGACAAAATCAGGTGTGCACTGCACAATGCCATCTGTGGCAAGGTCCACCTAACTACGGATATGTGGACCAGTAAGCACGGTCAGGGACGTTATATCTCCCTAACAGCACACTGAGTAAATGCAGTGGCGGCTGGGCCTGAGGCGAATAGCAGTTTGGCGCATGTCCTTCCACCACCGAGGATTGCAGTGCGCTTCAGTTTGCCTCCTGTTCCTAACTCCTCCTACTCTGCTTCCTCATCCTCTACAGCCTCCTCATCCGGTCAGCGTAACACCTTCACCACCAACTTCTGCACAGCCAGGGGTAAACGACAGCAGGCAGTTTTAAAACTTGCCTGTTTGGGGGGAAAAAAAACCACACACAGTGCAGGAGTTGTGGAGGGGCATTCAACAGCAGACTGATGAGTGGTTGCTGCCAGTGAGCCTCAAGCCCGGCCTGGTGGTGTGTGATAATGAGCGAAATCTCGCAGCAGCTTTGGGCCTAGTCGGTTTGACACACATCCCTTGCCTGGCGCATGTGCTGAATTTGGTGGTGCAGAGGCTCCTTAGAAATTATCCCGATATGCCAGAGCTGCTGCAGAAAGTGCGGGCCATCTGTGCGCACTTTCGGTGTTCTCACCCTGCTGCTTGCCTATCAGCGCTGCAGCGTAACTTCAGCCTTCCCGCTCACCGCCTCATATGTGACGTGCCCACAAGGTGGAACTCCACCTTGCACATGCTGGCCAGACTGTGGGAGCAGCAGCAGGCCATAGTGGAGTTTCAGCTGCAGCATGCACGCGTGAGTCGCTCTGCGAAACAGCACCACTTCACCACCAATGACTGGGCCTCCATGCGAGACCTGTGTGCCTTGTTGCGCTGTAACATATGCAGACTAGGCCACAATTTTTCTTTTTTTTCCCCCTAAATGGGTTTTTATTAATTAATTTAATTGGGTCAAGAAACGCTGCACCACCAGATTCAGGACATGTGCCAAGCATGGAACATGTGTCAAGTGACCCTGATGGAGAGCGGAGAGAAGGTTGGTGCCATTGTCGTATACAACCATTCCTAGCTCAAGCTGTGATGGTGTCAACCATCTCTGAGCCTGCCCCTGCAGAGCTGACAGAATCTCTGCCCCGGTTTGACTCCTATCCCCTAGACAGACCAATTGAAGCATGGCGTGGCATCTTTTAGCCTGACTGCTTGCATAGGCCCTTGAACGCTTAGGGAGCACTGCTGCTTCAGAGGACAATTGAGCAGAAGAGGACATGGAGCAAGAAGAAGAGGAGGAAGAGGAGGTGGTGGAGTAGCCAGATGTGGCAGAACCAGCACCAGCTTTTTGGAGGCGTGGTGGCATAACAAGCTGAACCCTGTCCTGCATCCTTCCCAGCTGCCAACAAAGTTACCCAGTGCGCCGTGAAAGAAATGTAACATCTCTGGACCAAGAGCCAGCAGTAATGTGCACCTTCCTGCTGACTGCTCTGTCCAACGAGGCCAAAACACTACCTTCCACATGATGGTAGAGAGCCGGAATGGCCTTACGCGAAAAGAAATTCCTTTTAGGTACCTGCCACTGTGGTACAGCACATTCCACAAATTCGCAAAAGGGAGCAGAGTCTACCAGATGAAAAGGCAGCAATTGTAATTAGGGTTGAGCGGACACCTAGATGTCCGTGTTCGACGGGTTCGGCCGAACTTTAAAAAAAAGTCCGGGTCCGTGTCCCGGACTTTTACCGAACTTTTCCCGGACACCGAACCCCATTGAAGTCAATGGGGACCCGAACTTTAAGGCACTAAAATGGCTCTAAAACACCAAAGGAAAGGGCTAGAGTGCTGCAAATGGCAGCAAAACGTAATTAAGAGCATGGCAAGTGCTCTGCAAACAAATGTGGATAGGGAAATAACTTAAAACAACAAAAAAAAACAGAAAAATAAAACAATGTTCTTCTTCATCTCTGAAGGACGAGGCCCATATGGAGTAGGAGGGAGGTTGAGGTGGTGGTGGATGTGGCGGTGACATAGGCGTGCGCACAGGGTGTGCTGGGTGTGCCTGGGCACACCCTAATCACCTAGGGCACATAGCATTGCCAGTGAGGAGATGGGAAAGATCTCCCTGGGACCTGCTCTGCTCTATTTCTCCTTGCCTACAGGTACATGGCCCCGATACATTACTCTCCCTGCTGGCAAACACATGCATGTGTATTTCAACTTTGGGGTGCACACCTTAATGCAATAGGCTGCGCACACCTATGGGCGGTGTAGGTGGAAGCGGCGGTGGAGGAGGACCAGGGCCGGATTAACAGCATCATGGGCTTGGTGCTGAGGATTTTGAAGGGCCTTAGGGCCGTGCCTTGCCATGCACCCAGAGGAGGAAGGGTGCAGCCATGCATGCCTAATTCAACATGGGATGCTGTCTCTGAAGCCCATAAACACATCCATGCATCGCCAACTGTCCCTCCTTGTCCGGCCTTCACGCTGTGTGGGGAGGTTCTGAGGGTGCTGCCTGGGGAAGCGAGCATAGAAGCCAGACTTCTGTGTTTACAAGTGACAGAAGAGCGGTAACAGTGAATATGGCCAACCCGGGGCCTATATAAAAGGTAGGGGCCTGGAGCTGCAGCTCCAATAGACCCTACATTAATCTGGCCCTGAGGAGGAGGACGAGGTAGCCAACACTGCTTCTTTTCACAAATTTTAAATGAGGGTACACCCCAAAAGAGTGAGAAAGAGCAAAAATGGAACAATGGGTGGGTAAGGTCGGTATCCATTGCTATTCTGCATAAGGTACGGAAAAGTCCCGTGGGATCCATGCCTGGTTCATTTTAATGAACGTGAGCTTGTCCACATTGTCTCTGGACAGGCGGCTGCGCTTGTCTGTTATAACGCCCCCAGCCGTGCTAAATACCCGTTCAGATAATACACTGGCTGCAGGGCACGCCAGCACCTCCAAGGCGTAAAGGGCAAGCTCAGGCCATGTGCCCAATTTGGAGACCCAGAAGTTGAAGGGGGCAGACCCGTCATTCACTACATGTAGGCGTGTGCACACATACTGCTCCACCATGTTGGTAAAATGCTGCCTCCTGCTAAGACGTTCCATCTGAGCTGCTGGTGCTGCTGTTTGTTGTGGCGTGCTGACAAAGCTTTTCCACATTTCGGCCATGCTAACCCTGCCTTCTGAGGTGCTGGCGGTGCCCTGGTTGCGTTGGCGACCTCCTCCTCCTCCTCCTCTGCCTTGTGCTTCCACTGTGGCCCCGCTGTCAGATGGGAATGCCAGCAGCATGGCGTCTACCAGCGTGCGCTTGTACTCGCGCATCTTGCGATCGCGCTCCAGTGAGTGAATTAAGGACGGTACGTTGTCCTTGTAACGGGGATCCAGCAGCGTGGCCACCCAGTAATCAGCACAAGTTAGAATGTGGGCAACTCGGCGGTCGTTGTGGAGACACTGCAGCATGTAATCGCTCATGTGTGCCAGGCTGCCCAGAGGCAACGAAAGGCTGTCCTCTGTGGGAGGTGTATGGTCCGTGTCCTCTGTATCCCCCCAGCCACGCACCAGTGATGGCCATGAGCTGGCCTGGGTGCCACCCTGCTGTGAACATGGTTCCATCTCCTCCTCCAGCTCCTCCTCCTCCTCATCCTCCTCATCCTCCAGAACTGTGCCCCTGCTGGACAATTGCGTCCCTGGCGTTTGCGTGTGCAGGAACCCACCCTCGGAGCCCCTTGCGAATGACTGCCCTGAAAGCCTTGGAAATGTTACCTCTTCATCCTCCTCCTCCTCCTCATCCTGTGCCACATCCTCTTCCATCATCGCCCGAATTGTTTTTTCAAGGAGGCATAGAAGTGGGATAGTTAAGCTGAGAACGGCGTCATTGCCACTGGCCATGTTGGTGGAGTACTCAAAACAGCGCAACAAGGCACACAGGTCTCGCATGGAGGCCCAGTTATTGGTGGTGAAGTGGTGCTGTTCCGCAGAGCGACTCACGCGTGCGTGCTGCAGCTGAAACTCCACTATGGCCTGCTGCTGCTCGCACAGTCTTTCCAGCATGTGCAAGGTGGAGTTCCACCTTGTGGGCACGTCACATATGAGGCGGTGAGCGGGAAGGCCGAAGTTACGCTGCAGCGCTGCCAGGCGAGCAGCAGCAGGGTGAGAACGCCGAAAGTGCGCACAAACGGCCCGCACTTTCTGCAGCAGCTCTGACATATCGGGGTAGTTTTTAAGGAACCTCTGCACCACCAAATTCAGCACATGCGCCAGGCAAGGGATGTGCGTCAAACCGGCTAGGCCCAGAGCTGCTATGAGATTTCGCCCGTTATCGCACACCACCAGGCCGGGCTTGAGGCTCGCTGGCAGCAACCACTCATTTGTCTGCTGTTCCATGCTCCTCCACAACTCCTGCGCGGTGTGTGGTTTGTCCCCCAAACAGGCAAGTTGTAAAACTGCCTGCTGTCGTTTACCCCTGGCCGTGCTGAAGTTGGTGGTGAAGGTGTTACGCTGTCCGGATGAGGAGGCGGTAGAGGATGAGGAAGCGGAGTAGGAGGAGTTAGGAACAGGAGGCAAACTGAAGCGCCCTGCAATCCTCGGTGGTGGAAGGACATGCGCCAAATTGCTATCCGCCTCAGGCCCATCCGCCACTGCATTTACCCAGTGTGCCGTTAGGGAGATATAACGCCCCTGACCGTGCTTACTGGTCCACGTATCCGTAGTTAGGTGGACCTTGGCACAGATGGCGTTGCGCAGTGCACACCTGATTTTTTCCCCCACTTGGTTGTGCAGGGAAGGGATGGCTTGCCTGGAAAAGTAGTGGCGGCTGGGCACGACGTACTGTGGGACAGCCACCGACATAAGGTTTTTAAAACTGTGCGTCTCCACCAGATGGAATGACAGCATTTCAAAGGCCAATAATTTTGAAATGCTGGCATTCAGGGCCAGGGATCGCGGGTGGGTAGGGGGGTACTTCCTCTTCCTCTCAAGTGTTTGGGAGATGGAAAGCTGAACGCTTCCACGGGACATTGTGGAGATGGTTGTTGGTGACCCAGGTGGTGGTGTTGCTGACAGATCGTCTGTTTGCGGGGTGGCAGGTGCCGGTATCACTACAGATGTGGCTGGAGCGGCCGAGACTGCAGCAGAAGAGGAAGCAGGATGAGCCAGAGACGTTTCTTGGTTTTGAAGGTGTGTACTCCACTGCAGCTCGTGCTTTGCACTTAGATGCCTGATCATGCAGGTTGTGCTCAGGTTGAGAAGGTTCATGCCTCGCTTCAAGCTCTGATTGCACAGGGTGCAAACCACTCGTGTCCTGTCATCAGCACATTTTCTAAAGAACTTCCACGCTAGAGAACTCCTTTGAGCTGACTTTGGTGCGCTCGTTCCCTTGCTGCGTTGGGCAGTAGCGGGCGTAGTGTCTAGGGCACGGCCGCTCCGCTTCTGCACCCTGCTCCCTCTTCTGCTGTGCTGGTGGCTCTGTGCGACCACCGCCTCTTCCTCCAAACTACTCAGTTCACCTGCATGACGTTCATTCCATGTGGGGTCGAGGACCTCATCGTCCTCCACATCATCTTCCACCCAGTCTTCACCCCTGCCCTCCTTGTCGGTCTCCACAATGCTGAACGCCGCAGCAGTTGGCACCTGCGTTTCGTCATCATCGGAGACGTGCTGCGATGATCCTTGCATGTACTCATCTTGAGGAATAAGTGGTTGGGCATCGCTGCACTCAATCTCTTCCACTTCTGGGGCAGGGCTAGGTGGATGGCCCTGGGAAACCCTGCTGACAGAGTCCTCAAAAAGAATAAGAGACTGCTGTATGGCTTGGGGCTCAGACTGCTGGCCTGATTTGCAAGGGGGTGAGGTGAAAGACGGTTGGACATTGGCTGCAGGTGCCAACTCTGACCTTTCTGCAGTAGACTGGGTGGGAGACAATGTGAAGGAACTGGAGGCACTGTCAGCAGCAAACCAATCTACTATCGCCTCAACTTGTTCTGGCCTCATCACTTCTAGGGGCGTTTGATGCCCTACCAAATACTGATGCAGGTTCTGTCGCCTACTCACACTTGAGGAAGGTGTTTCACTTGTGCGTGTAGCTGGCACAGATCGACCATGTCCTCTCCTTGCAACAGGAGCTCTACCAGCAGCACCACGACCCAGGCCACGGCCCTTATTTGACGGTCTCCTCATATTTCTGTAATTTAAGATCTTGCCCTAGAAAGGTTTTTATTGAATAGCGGAATAGAAAATATGATCCAAAAAAAGTGTATGTATATCACACGTACACAACCACACTAGGCCCCAATTACTATTGTTTGTACCCCTAAAAGGCTAGATGAGGAGTAGGGGGAGTATGGAACAGGCAGCACCCTCAAACCTTCAGAAGTATGAGATGAACCCCAACAACTTGGAAAGGTGGATCTCTCTCACACGTACCGACACAGACTATCCCGCAATTCAATTGATCCTCAAAGGTTTTTATTGAATAGCGGAATAGGAAATATGATCAAAAAAAGTGTATGTATCTCGCACGTACACAACCACACTAGGCCCCAATTACTATTGTTTGTACCCCTAAAAGGCTAGATGAGGAGTAGGGGGGGTATGGAACAGGCAGCACCCTCAAACCTTCAGAAGTATGAGATGAACCCCAACAACTTGGAAAGGTGGATCTCTCTCACACGTACCGACACAGACTATCCCGCAATTCAATTGATCCTCAAAGGTTTTTATTGAATAGCGGAATAGGAAATATGATCAAAAAAAGTGTATGTATCTCGCACGTACACAACCACACTAGGCCCCAATTACTATTGTTTGTACCCCTAAAAGGCTAGATGAGGAGTAGGGGGAGTATGGAACAGGCAGCACCCTCAAACCTTCAGAAGTATGAGATGAACCCCAACAACTTGGAAAGGTGGATCTCTCTCACACGTACCGACACAGACTATCCCGCAATTCAATTGATCCTCAAAGGTTTTTATTGAATAGCGGAATAGGAAATATGATCAAAAAAAGTGTATGTATCTCGCACGTACACAACCACACTAGGCCCCAATTACTATTGTTTGTACCCCTAAAAGGCTAGATGAGGAGTAGGGGGGGTATGGAACAGGCAGCACCCTCAAACCTTCAGAAGTATGAGATGAACCCCAACAACTTGGAAAGGTGGATCTCTCTCACACGTACCGACACAGACTATCCCGCAATTCAATTGATCCTCAAAGGTTTTTATTGAATAGCGGAATAGGAAATATGATCAAAAAAAGTGTATGTATCTCGCACGTACACAACCACACTAGGCCCCAATTACTATTGTTTGTACCCCTAAAAGGCTAGATGAGGAGTAGGGGGGGTATGGAACAGGCAGCACCCTCAAACCTTCAGAAGTATGAGATGAACCCCAACAACTTGGAAAGGTGGATCTCTCTCACACGTACCGACACAGACTATCCCGCAATTCAATTGATCCTCAAAGGTTTTTATTGAATAGCGGAATAGGAAATATGATCAAAAAAAGTGTATGTATCTCGCACGTACACAACCACACTAGGCCCCAATTACTATTGTTTGTACCCCTAAAAGGCTAGATGAGGAGTAGGGGGGGTATGGAACAGGCAGCACCCTCAAACCTTCAGAAGTATGAGATGAACCCCAACAACTTGGAAAGGTGGATCTCTCTCACACGTACCGACACAGACTATCCCGCAATTCAATTGATCCTCAAAGGTTTTTATTGAATAGCGGAATAGGAAATATGATCAAAAAAAGTGTATGTATCTCGCACGTACACAACCACACTAGGCCCCAATTACTATTGTTTGTACCCCTAAAAGGCTAGATGAGGAGTAGGGGGGGTATGGAACAGGCAGCACCCTCAAACCTTCAGAAGTATGAGATGAACCCCAACAACTTGGAAAGGTGAATCTCTCTCACACGTACCGACACAGACTATCCCGCAATTCAATTGATCCTCAAAGGTTTTTATTGAATAGCGGAATAGGAAATATGATCAAAAAAAGTGTATGTATCTCGCACGTACACAACCACACTAGGCCCCAATTACTATTGTTTGTACCCCTAAAAGGCTAGATGAGGAGTAGGGGGGGTATGGAACAGGCAGCACCCTCAAACCTTCAGAAGTATGAGATGAACCCCAACAACTTGGAAAGGTGGATCTCTCTCACACGTACCGACACAGACTATCCCGCAATTCAATTGATCCTCAAAGGTTTTTATTGAATAGCGGAATAGGAAATATGATCAAAAAAAGTGTATGTATCTCGCACGTACACAACCACACTAGGCCCCAATTACTATTGTTTGTACCCCTAAAAGGCTAGATGAGGAGTAGGGGGGGTATGGAACAGGCAGCACCCTCAAACCTTCAGAAGTATGAGATGAACCCCAACAACTTGGAAAGGTGGATCTCTCTCACACGTACCGACACAGACTATCCCGCAATTCAATTGATCCTCAAAGGTTTTTATTGAATAGCGGAATAGGAAATATGATCAAAAAAAGTGTATGTATCTCGCACGTACACAACCACACTAGGCCCCAATTACTATTGTTTGTACCCCTAAAAGGCTAGATGAGGAGTAGGGGGGGTATGGAACAGGCAGCACCCTCAAACCTTCAGAAGTATGAGATGAACCCCAACAACTTGGAAAGGTGGATCTCTCTCACACGTACCGACACAGACTATCCCGCAATTCAATTGATCCTCAAAGGTTTTTATTGAATAGCGGAATAGGAAATATGATCAAAAAAAGTGTATGTATCTCGCATGTACACAACCACACTAGGCCCCAATTACTATTGTTTGTACCCCTAAAAGGCTAGATGAGGAGTAGGGGGGGTATGGAACAGGCAGCACCCTCAAACCTTCAGAAGTATGAGATGAACCCCAACAACTTGGAAAGGTGGATCTCTCTCACACGTACCAACACAGACTATCCCCCAATTTAACTGATCCCCAGAGGTTTTTGATTAAATAGCGGAATAGAAAATATGATCCCAAAAAAGTGTATGTATATCACACGTACACAACCACACTAGGCCCCAATTACTATTGTTTGTACCCCTAAAAGGCTAGGAGTAGGGGGAGTATGGAACAGGCAGCACCCTCAAACCTTCAGAAGTATGAGATGAACCCCAACAACTTGGAAAGGTGGATCTCTCTCACACGTACCAACACAGACTATCCCCCAATTTAACTGATCCCCAGAGGTTTTTGATTAAATAGCGGAATAGAAAATATGATCCCAAAAAAGTGTATGTATATCACACGTACACAACCACACTAGGCCCCAATTACTATTGTTTGTACCCCTAAAAGGCTAGGAGTAGGGGGAGTATGGAACAGGCAGCACCCTCAAACCTTCAGAAGTATGAGATGAACCCCAACAACTTGGAAAGGTGGATCTCTCTCACACGTACCAACACAGACTATCCCCCAATTTAACTGATCCCCAGAGGTTTTTGATTAAATAGCGGAATAGAAAATATGATCCCAAAAAAGTGTATGTATATCACACGTACACAACCACACTAGGCCCCAATTACTATTGTTTGTACCCCTAAAAGGCTAGGAGTAGGGGGAGTATGGAACAGGCAGCACCCTCAAACCTTCAGAAGTATGAGATGAACCCCAACAACTTGGAAAGGTGGATCTCTCTCACACGTACCAACACAGACTATCCCCCAATTTAACTGATCCCCAGAGGTTTTTGATTAAATAGCGGAATAGAAAATATGATCCCAAAAAAGTGTATGTATATCACACGTACACAACCACACTAGGCCCCAATTACTATTGTTTGTACCCCTAAAAGGCTAGGAGTAGGGGGGAGTATGGAACAGGCAGCACCCTCAAACCTTCAGAAGTATGAGATGAACCCCAACAACTTGGAAAGGTGGATCTCTCTCACACGTACCAACACAGACTATCCCCCAATTTAACTGATCCCTAGAGGTTTTTGATTAAATAGCGGAATAGAAAATATGATCCCAAAAAAGTGTATGTATATCACACGTACACAACCACACTAGGCCCCAATTACTATTGTTTGTACCCCTAAAAGGCTAGGAGTAGGGGGAGTATGGAACAGGCAGCACCCTCAAACCTTCAGAAGTATGAGATGAACCCCAACAACTTGGAAAGGTGGATCTCTCTCACACGTACCAACACAGACTATCCCCCAATTTAACTGATCCCCAAAGGTTTTTGATTAAATAGCGGAATAGAAAATATGATCCCAAAAAAGTGTATGTATATCACACGTACACAACCACACTAGGCCCCAATTACTATTGTTTGTACCCCTAAAAGGCTAGGAGTAGGGGGAGTATGGAACAGGCAGCACCCTCAAACCTTCAGAAGTATGAGATGAACCCCAACAACTTGGAAAGGTGGATCTCTCTCACACGTACCAACACAGACTATCCCCCAATTTAACTGATCCCCAAAGGTTTTTGATTAAATAGCGGAATAGAAAATATGATCCCAAAAAAGTGTATGTATATCACACGTACACAACCACACTAGGCCCCAATTACTATTGTTTGTACCCCTAAAAGGCTAGATGAGGAGTAGGGGGAGTATGGAACAGGCAGCACCCTCAAACCTTCAGTATGAGATTGTGTTCACTGTACCCCACAAAGATTGAGTTCACTGCACCCCACAATGATTGTGTTCACTGCACCCCACAAAGATTGTGTTCACTGCACCTCACAAAGATTGTGTTCACTGTACCCCCCAAAGATTGTGTTCACTGCACCCCACAAAGATTCTGTTCACTGTACCCCACAAAGATTGTGTTCACTGCACCCCAAAAAGATTGTGTTCACTGCACCCCAAAAAGGATGTTGTTCACTGCACCCCAAAAAGGATGTTGTTCACTCCACCCCAAAAAGATTGTGTTCACTGCACCCCACAAAGATTGTGTTCACTGCACCCCAAAAAGATTGTGTTCACTGCACCCCAAAAATGATTTTGTTCACTGCACCCCAAAAAGGATTTTGTTCACTGCACCCCAAAAAGGATGTTGTTCACTCCACCCCAAAAAGATTGTGTTCACTGCACCCCAAAAAGATTGTGTTCACTGCACCCCACAAAGGATTTTGTTCACTGCACCCCAAAAAGATTGTGTTCACTGCACCCCAAAAAGGATGTTGTTCACTGCACCCCAAAAAGGATTTTGTTCACTGCACCCCAAAAAGATTGTGTTCACTGCACCCCACAAAGGATTTTGTTCACTGCACCCCACAAAGATTGTGTTCACTGCACACCAAAAAGGATTGTGTTCACTGCACCCCAAAAAGATTTTGTTCACTGCACCCCAAAAAGATTGTGTTCACTGCAGCCCAAAAAGATTGTGTTCACTGCAGCCCAAAAAGATTGTGTTCACTGCAGCCCAAAAAGATTGTGTTCACTGCAGCCCAAAAAGATTGTGTTCACTGCAGCCCAAAAAGATTGTGTTCACTGCAGCTCACACACAGAAAAATGGATGTGGATCACTGACACCTGCCTATCTCCAATCCCACACCACACAGCAATATCGATTGTAGTTTGTAGAACACAGTTTCCCTAAAATTCAGCAGACTCTGTCCCTAACAGGATTGAGAAGAGATCGTAGATCAGGATTGAGTGCAGATTCACCCCACCCCCCACACAGCAATATCGATTGTAGTTTGTAGAACACAGTTTCCCTAAAATTCAGCAGACTCTGTCCCTAACAGGATTGAGAAGAGATCGTAGATCAGGATTGAGTGCAGATTCACCCCACCCCCCACACAGCAATATCGATTGTAGTTTGTAGAACACAGTTTCCCTAAAATTCAGCAGACTCTGTCCCTAACAGGATTGAGAAGAGATCGTAGATCAGGATTGAGTGCAGATTCACCCCACCCCCCACACAGCAATATCGATTGTAGTTTGTAGAAGACACTGACCCTATATAATTCAGCAGACTCTATCCCTAAAATGCCTACAACTCGCCCTGCCTAAACACTCCGACCTGTCCCTCAATTCTATCCGGACACAAATGGTTTTTTCCTGCCTATCTTTCCCTAATCAGCAGCCAGCACGTTGATGTGTGCTCTGTCCCTGAATCTAAGCAGCATAATGACGCCGCTGCGGCTGCCTCGAACTTATAAAGACTTGGTCACATGCTTCAGACGGCCAATCACAGCTACTGAGACATTTGCAGGCATGGCTGGGATGGCTTAAGGCACACCAGTTAAACGATTGTTGATTGGCTGTTGAAAGCCCGCCATGAAAAGAGCGCCAAAGCATGCAAAACCCGGAAATAAAACGACCGAACACGGATTTTTACCCGAACATACAGTAAAGTGTCCGTGTCCGTGTTCGGGTACAAAAAATCCAATTATTCGGTACGAACACGAATAATACAGTCCGTGTTCGCTCAACACTAATTGTAATGCTAGCAATTTGACCAAGCTAGCATTAAGACGCTGAGCATGTGGATGGCTGGGACAGTATTTCTTTCTACGGTTCAGCAACTGGGGTAGTCAAATTTGCCTGCTGCTCAAATCAAGCGGTGGGGTACTGCTAGCAGATTGGGTGCAAGTCTCTGTGGCACTCATTGCTATACAATCATCCCTCTCAATGCAGGTATTTCAGAAGACATGAGGTATAGGGCTAGAGATCCCAGATGAGGAGCAAGGTGCAGTATGTTTGTTTTGATCTTGTGTCTTTTTCAGGTGCTGTTGCCAACATACTGCATGGCAGGTCGTCATATGCCTTGTCAAGCATGTGGTGCCCAAGCGGTTGGTGTTCTGGCCATGCTTGATCTGCTTCAGACAGATGTTGCAAACAGCAACGCTGCGGTCTACTACACATGTGCTGAAGAAAGCCCACACTAATGAACTTTTGGGAGTCCGCTGGGAGTTTGTAGCACCCTGCATCTGTGGAGCTCTGTGCTGTAATGCAAAAGGTTGGCTACTCCTATGGCGGCCCCTTGAGCACATCCTGTCTTGTTGGAATTGTCCCCCCTCCTTCTCCCCCTTCCCCTCCCCCCTCCCCTCCTTCTCTATCCTGCCAGGCACCCAAGTACAGTCAGTGACCTCATTATCCCTTCCTCCCTCATCACTGGAGCAAACTTGGCAGTATGCTGCAGCTGTGGGAACATGACTGCTAGTTTCTTGTCCATCATTGTCATCCCCGCTCTCTAGGCTCACGTTATTCCCTTCATCAACCTTGGAAGCAACATCGCAGTTTTCAAATTGCTGCGCATCCTCCAGCAGCATGTCACTGACACTATGATCGAATAGTTCAGGTGACTCCTCTATGCATGATGGTGGGGCTACAGAAGGAGTAGCTGTGGAGAAGGAGCCTGTGAAACGGGCCACTTTGTCAGCTGCGGTGGAAGGCAAACTACTGTGAGCGTGGGTGTTAGAGGACCAGGAGGATGAGGACGGCTTATTTATCCACTCCACCAACTCTTCGACATGTTGTGGCTGAATAACATGGCAAGCACCAGAAATATAGGACGGGCGTGCCCCGCCTGCAGAGGATGCACCATGTCGACCATATGTATACCATAGACCATATACCATACACTGATCTCTATCTATATATAGGGCAATAGATTAGATATCAGGCCATTGAGTATCTATCGGTCCATTGCGTATACTCTATATTGATCTCAGTGAAACAGTGAAAACTGGTGGTCACAGTCGACATGGTGCATCCTTTGCAGGCGGGGCTCGCCCGTCCTTTTTTTCTGTAGCTGGCTATGTTATTTAGCCACAACATGTGGAAGAGTTGGTGGAGTGGATAAATAAGCCGTCCTAATCCTCCTCATCCTCTGACACCCACGCTTACAGTAGTTTGCATTCCACCGCAGCTGCCAAAGCAGCCCCTTCCACAGGCTCCTTCTCCACAGCTACTTCTTCTGTCGCACCACCATCATGCACGGAGAAGTCATCTGAACTATTCGATCATAGTGTCAGTGACATGCTGCTGGAGGATGCGCAGAAATTTTAAAGCTGTGATGTTGGTCTCCATGTTAATGAAGGGAATAACGTGAGCCTAGAGAGAGGGGGTTACAATGACGGACAGGAAACTAGCAGTCATGTTTCCACAGCTGCAGCATACTGCCAAGTTTTCTCCAGTGACGAGGACGGAGGGGATGATGAGGTCACTTACTGTACTTGGGTGCCTGACAGGATAGAGGAGGAAAGTGAGGAGGAGGAGGAGGAGGAGGAGGAGAAGGAGGAGGAGGCACAACTCCAACAAAGCAGGATGTGCTCCAGGGGCTGCCATAGGAGTAGTCAACCTATTGCATCACAGCACAGAACTCCACAGGTGCAGGGTGCTGCAAACTCCCCACGGACTTCAAAAAGTTAATTAGTGTGGGTTTTTTTCAGCACATGTGCAGTAGACCGCAGCGTTGCTGTTTGCAACATCTGTCGGAAGCGGATCAAGTGTGGCCAGAACACCAGCTGCTTGGGCACCACATACTTTATAAGGCATAAGACAACCTTCCATGCCATGCATGCTAATATTCTGCCGGCTTTGGCAGCTGCAGCTTGACATTGCATGCTATTGCCAAGTCTATCTTCCACTAAGACTTCTCAGATTTTTCTCCATCTTTGATTGCCCCAGGGGTTCCCTCCCCCAAAGTGTATTGGGGGGGGGAACCCTCATTAAACCTCATTTGCCATGTAGTTGCCCACTATTTTGTTCAGTTCATTCTGTAAGATTTCTGCCTCACGATGTGAAGCTATTGCCCTACTTAATTTTGTGTCATCTGCAAAAACTGAGATTGAGCTAATGATCCCGTCCTCTCCTCAATGCTATTCATGAATAAATGAACAAAATTGGTCCCATGACTGAGCCTTGGGGGACCCCACTTACCACCCCAGACCAGTCCGAGTACACGTTATTTATTACCACTTTTTGGACACGCCCCTTTAACCAGTTTTATATCCAAGAGCAAACCTTGTGGTCGATGCCTGCAGACCTTATTTTATAAATTGTTTGTGGGGAACTGTATCCAACGCCTTAGCAAAATCCAGAAACAGCTCATCCACTGGTCTCCCCTTATCTAGCTCACAGCTCACCTCCTCGTAGAATGTTAACAGATTGGTTTCACAAGAACGCCCTCTTGTAAACTTGTGCTGATTACTACTGATGTTGTTGTTCTCTTTAGCAAACTCTTGGATATAGTCCCTAATCATCCCCTCCAGAAGTTTACATACTATTGACGTCAGGCTGACCGGCCTATGATTTCCCGGGACATGTCTCTGCCCTTTTTTAAATATTGGTAGCCTGTATGACAAGTACATGCAATTTCAAATTTGTATGGAATTTTTAGCAGCAGGGCCTGTCCCTATGCCCAGCAAGAGTAACTGTGAGGGGTTATGGTGTTCAGGCACCACCAACAACCAACGCCCAATTTTTCTGCACCTCTATGATTGACAAGTACATGCAATTTCAAATTGGAATGGAATTTTTAGCAGCAGGGCCCGTTCCTGCGCCCAGAAAGAGTAACTGTGAGGGGTTGCAGTGTTCAGGCACCACCAACAACCAAGTCCCAATTTTTCTGCACCTGTATGACAAGTACATGCGACTTCGAAATTTGTATGGAATTTTTAGCAGTAGGGCCTGTCCCTGTGCCCAGCAAGAGTAACTGTGAGGGGTCACGGTGTTCAGGCACCACCAACAACCAAGGCCCAATTTTTCTGCACCTGTATGACAACTACATGTGATTTTCAATTTGTATGTATATTTGTATATGCCATTTTTGCTTTAGAAATGTCAGTATTGCTGTAGCAGGCTACATACATCATAGAGATGCGCTACTTTACAGTAACATTAAGGAGACCCCCCAGGCATGATATTTAAAGGAATTTTTTATTTTTATAGTTTTACTTTAAGCCTCATTAAAATCAGTTAATCACTGCTCCTTTAAAAACTATCATTTTAAATGCTTTTTTTTTATTTCTACATGTTCCCCAGGTCAGTACCCGGACCCCCATACACCTTTTTGGGGCAATAACTTGCATTTAAGCCTTCAAAATGAGGCAGTTGGATTTTCGAGGTTTGAGTCCCATAGACTTCAATGGAGTTCGTTTTTTTCGAACAAACGTTTGCTCTGTTCGCGGTGTTCTGGTGCGAACCGAACCGGGGGTTGTTCGGCTCATCACTAGTCAACAGTCAAAAGTGGTTGTCACAGACATGATGCATCCTCTGCAGACGGGGCACGCCTGTCCTTTTGTTCCTGTGCTGCCCGTGTTATTCAGCCACAACATGCAGAAGAGTTGGTGGAGTGGATAACTAAGCCGTCCTCATCCTTCTTGTCCTCTGACACCCACACTTACAGTAGTTTGCCTTCCACTGCAGCTGCCAAAGCTTCCCGTTCCACGGGCTCCTTCTCCACAGCTACTCCTTCTGTAGCCCCACCATCATGCATGGAGGAGTCACCTGAACTATTCGATCATAGTATCAGTGACATGCTGCTGGAGGATGCACAGCAATTTGAAAGCTGTGACTTTGGTTCCCAGGTTGATGAAGGGAATAACGTGAGCCTAGAGAGAGGGGTGACAATGGCAGACAAGAAACTAGCAGTCATGTTGCCACAGTTGCAGCATACTGCCAAGTACGCTCCAGTGATAAGGAGGGAGGGAATGAGGATTTCACTGACTGTACTTGGGTGCCTGAGAGAATAGAGGAGGAAAGTGAAGGGGAGGAGGAGGAGGAGTTAGCACAACTCCAACGAGGCAGGGTGTGCTCCAGGGGCCACCATAGGAGTAGCCAACCTATTGCATCACAGCACAGAGCTCCACAGGTGCAGGGTGCTGCAAACTCCCCACAGACTTCCAAAAGTTCATTAGTGTGGGCTTTTTTGAACACGTGCAGTAGACCACATCGTTGCTGTTTATGAAGATATAATTTCTGCAGGGACACAAAACACACAAGAGGAAGAGGATGAGGAGGAGGTCTGTCAGGTAAACCCATGTGGGCTAATTTTTGGGGCCAATACTGGCCGACACTTACTTCTGTTACCTGTGAATGCCTAATGTACCTTCAGCCACAGAATACTACGTTCTTAGCTGTTAGGTAAACGCATGTGGGCTAATTTTTGGGGCCTGGAATGGCCGACACTTACTTCTTTATCCTGTGAATGCCTAATTTTTCAGACTGGAAATGAAAAACAATGGGTCTGTAAAGGTTCCGCCAAATTGTGGAATGGATGCGGACCCATTTTACAGATGTGTGAAAGGACCCTATATGTATTAGACAATGTATTTACCGCCTGCTGTCAGTTCTGGCTGATTTATGAAAAAAAATGTTTTTGCTGTAAAAAAAAAAAAAAAAAAGATAGGGCAATTGCAATTTCAATTGTAATACTTCTGTTATGACATTGTCCATGTGCTGGGACTATTTGTGCACAGCTAGTACGTCTTTTGTGGCTGCAAATATGACCTAAAGGTTTTTAAAGTTTGCCTCCCATTAAAGTCAATGGGGCCCGCCGCGAGCTTGCGGTTCGCAGACTTTTGAGAAAATTTGCGGCTGGTGTTCGCGAACCGCCCTGGCCGATGTTCGTCCATCACTACTGGCCTGTCCTGCTTCCAGCATGCTTTCCGAATAGACATTCAGTGCTGTTGGAGGTTTTGTGACGGACAAAAGAATGTGTCTGTCCACAGACTCTGTTGACCAGCTGACTTTTATCAAAATAAACCAGTCCTGCATCAACAAGAGCTATCAAGCCCCTGATGCTGATGTAACTGATTGAATTTGCTAGTGGTCTGCCATCTCTTGAAGACTGCATATGCTGCCTATCCTTTTCCTCAATCTTGATTCTGTTAGCTTCCAACAATGTTTTTGGTTTAGGTCACCACCAACACCCAAGGCCTTATTTTTCTGCACTTGTATGACAGGTGCATATCATTTAAATGTCGTATGAAATTTTTTAACAGCAGGCCCTGTCCATATGCCCTGCGCCCAGCAAGAATAACTGTGGGGGGTTACGGTATTCAGGCACCACCAACACCCAAAGCCCAATCTTTCTACACCTGTATGACAAGTACATGCGATTTCAAATTTGGATGTAATTTTTACCAGCAGGGCCTGTTCCTTCCCCCAGCAAGAGTAACTGCGAGGGGTTGCGGTGTTTAGGCACCACCAACAACCAAGGCCCAATTTTTCTGCACCTGTATGACAAGTACATGCGATTTCATATTTGTATGTATATTTGTATATGACATTTTTTCCTTTAGAAATGTCAGTATAGCTGCAGCAGGCTACATTCCCTGAGGAAACGATAGACGTGGGTCTCAATGTTTTATCCGGATGTCAACTGGCCAGAAAGTTCTTTCAACAAGAGCGTTAAAATGCACCTGTGGTTTTGGAGACAGCAGTGTGCTCTGAATGTGGCAATATCCCAATGAACATCCTAAGGCCACGCCCCTGATGACGTCAATCGGTGAAGAAACACGTAGGGAGAAGGAGCCAAGGACGTGTGACGCCAATACACGCTGGGACATGGCGGCTATCCTCTGGATTTGAAAACACAGCACAGACAGCCATGCATACACTGGAACATCTGATTGTCTATGTGTGAACAATGCCTTAAAAAACAACAGCAACAGGCTTTGGAAGCCAGGTTTAAAACCCCACCTGCTCCATCCTTTCCACCAATCCGTATTGTCTGATGTGTCCTGGCTCCTGGATCTTCTGGGATATACGGGAGAAGTGTTGTCTAATGTGTCCTGGCTCTTAGATCTTCTAGGATATTCCATCGGCAGTTTCTGGGGATGATCTCCCATATGACCATAAGGCTATTTATGACGACTGTGAGAGCAGCGGTCATAGACATCTGGTAAGTAGCCAATCAGCTTTTTTCTGTGTGGTGGAGGTACTTACCGTTCCAGTCTCTCACCAGTATTATAGATCTTCACTTGTTAAGGTGTCTTTCTGTGGATTTGAATGCTCCATATACCATCTTAAAGTGGACTGTGGTCATACGGTGGACTGTATATAAACTTCTCTAGCGCTGCATTTTGTTTTATACATACATCGTACAGATGCGCTACTTTACAGGCACAATATTTAAAGGAATTTTTCACTTTTATAGTTTCACTTTAAAGCGGTTATATATTGAAAAAAAAAACCCTGCAAGACAAAGGCATAATGAGCTAGTATGCATTGCATACTAGCTCATTATGAAAAACTTACCTTAAAATGAAGCCCCGACACGGACCCCCGGACACCGCTGTGGGAGCTGACATGCTCCGTCGGTGTCTCTTCCAGGTTTGGCAGATCCGGCGCTGTGAGTGGCCGGAGCCACGATGACGTCACTCCCGCGCATGCGTGCAGAAGTCACTTCCCGGCAAGTGCCCGGCCTGGAACTCTGAAGGTCCGCCGGACCGTCAGAGTGCATGCGCCGCTAGCGTCAGCGCCTGCATGCAGGGCAAATATCTCCTAAACCGTGCAGGTTTAGGGGATATTAATTGTACCTACAGGTAAGCCTTATTATAGGCTTACCTGTAGGTAAGTCACAAACATTTGTATTCTACCGCTTTAAGCATCATTAAAATCAGTAAATCACTGCTCCTTTAAAAATTATTGTTTTCAAAGAAAATTGGTATATGTTCCCCAGGTCAGTACCGAGACCCCCATACACTTTAGTTGGGCAATAACTTGCATTTAAGCCTTTATAATGAGGACTTTTGATTTTGGAAATTCGAGTCCGATAGACTTCAATGGAGTTCAATTGTTTGAACAAACTTTTCCCCTGTTCGCGGTGTTCTGGTGTGAACTGAACAGGGGGGGTGTTTGGCTCATCACTACAGAGCACACACAATGTCCATGTGATGCACATTCAGCCATACAGTTTGTATGGCTGAATTTGCATTGCATTGGGACCAAAATGGTGCAGGACCCTATTTTTGGTCAGCACTGGAATTGGATTGCATGGGTGTTCACACCCATGCGATCCGATTCTTTCATCATTTCAAATTTTGCACTGCATTCTGCGAACCAATATGGGGGTGTCATTAACTTTCCATTGATACCTGCAGTGTTTCGCAGAGGGCATTGTGAACTGCCTGCGAGTGACATACGATGGGGGAACCTGAACTGCAATTTTGCTGGTTCCCACACTGCACAAGTGTGAACCCAGCCTAAAAGCGAAGTTAAAAATGATAAAACTGAAAAAAAAGACATAAGTAAAGTAAAAAAAGATATAAAGAGTCACAGTTGATACCCTTAAGCACTTATGTAAAAATATGTGCAGCTAGGAATGGTAACTGTCACCTGTGTAACACATATTGGAGGAGAGAAATAGTTCTATTACAATATTTATGGTTAACTCTAAAATGAAGAGTTGGAAGGGCTTTTGAAAGTGTAACTTAAAGGCGTATGTTTCATGGGTGCATGCAATTTTTAAGATTGGCATGTTTGGTATCTATTTACTAGACACAATCTCTCCTTTTTAGAGTAAAGAAAAAAAAATGATATATATATATATATATATATATATATATTGTGGAGGTCATAGAGGTTGGGTCCTGGATGGATGTTACATTGCACTAATATTTGGACTGTGGTCCCTGTAAGGGAAGTATGGGATCTCAGTAAGGCAAGGGTTAGCCCTCTCCCAGAGAAACCAGCTCTTAAAGACAGGAAGTAGTGTCAGTGAGGGGGAGAGTAGGAGCTGGAGCTGGAGACACACCTGGGAGACTGAACTGCTACAAAGAAGTGTGCTTGTTTGCTGCATGGTGGCTGGAGACTTGGCGGCTGCTTGGGACTGCATACCTGGGGTACAAGCCCCTGCCAAAAGCTGGTATCGTATTATCATTTACCATTTATGCTGGAGTTAAGTGGACTTTTAAGTTATACCTGTTTTCCACACACACACACATAAATAAATTATCATGAAAAAAGTTAATTTATTTCAGTAATTCAATTCAAAAAGTGAAACTCATATTTTATATAGAGTTATATATTTCAAGCATTTTTTTTTTCTTTTAGTTTTCATGATTATGGCTTACAGCTAGTGACAACCCAGAATTCAGTATCTCAGAATATTAGAATATTACATAAGACCAATAAAAAAAATATATATATTTTTAATACAGAAACATTGGTTTAGTGAAAAAATCTGTCCATGTACAGTATAGTATGCACTCAATACTTGGTCGGGGCTCCTTTTGCATGAATTACTGCATCAATGCAGCGTGGCATGGAGGCGATCAGCCTGTGGCACTGCTGAGGTGTTATGGAAGCCCAGATTGCTTTGATAGCGGCCTTCTGCTCATCTGCATTGTTGGGTCAGGTGTCTCATCTTTCTCTTGACAATATTTACAGATTCTCTATGGGGTTTAGGTCAGGCAAGTTTGCTGGCCAATCAAGCACAGTGGTACCATGATCATGTGACCAGGTATTGGTACTTTTGGCAGTGTGGGCGGTGCCAAGTCCTGCTGGAAAATGAAATCAGCATCTCCATAAAGCTGGTCAGCAGAGGGAAGCATGAAGTGCTCTAGAATTTCCTGGTAGAGGGCTGCACTGACTTTGGACTTGATAAAACACAGTGGACCAACACCAGCAGATGACATAGCTCCCCAAATCATCACTGACTGTGGAAAATGTAGCATTTCATTTGGAAATGAAGGTCCCAGAGTCTGGAGGAAGAGTGGAGAGGCACAGAATCCAAGTTACATGAGGTCCAGTGTGAAGTCTCCACAGTCAGTGATGATTTGGGGAACCATGTCATCTGCTGGTGTTTGTCCACTGTGTTTTATCAAGTCCAAAGTAAGCTGCCCACATTGCCAAAACTACCACTACCTGGTCCCATGATCATGGTGTCACTGTGCTTGATTGGTCAGCAAACTCGCCTGACCTAAACCCCCATAGAAAATCTTTGGGGTATTGTCAAGAGGAAGATGAGACACCAGAATCAACAATGCAGAGGAGCTGAAGGCCGCTATCAAAGCAATCTGGGCTTCCATAACACCTCAGCAGTGCCACAGGCTGATCACCTCCATGCCACGCCGCATTGATGCAGTAATTCATGCAAAAGGAGCCCCCACCAAGTATTGAGTGCACAATTTCACAGATGTGGTGCAACATAAAGATTTACAAATTATCATCATTTATTTCTACAGGTTCTCTGCTTTCAGAAATATTCTGTATAATGTTTGGAGAGCTTAAAGTAATTTTCAGGTCTAAAATGTGTATTTTATCATGTGTGTCAAAACATTAAAATCAAACTCCAGGCAGATAATAAAATACATAAATGAAAAGCATACACGGGAGCTGTCTTACCTGCCAAAAGATTTGTATTTCTGTCCATCCAGTTCTGATGTTTACACAGCTCTGCCCAATACAGGACAGGACTGGAGACCTGATTTTTCTCTGCTGCTGTACAGAAATACCAGAGATGTATAAAGGACTAGAGACCCAGGCTTGAGTAAAAGTACAAGTGCTCTATCAAAAAAGTGACTTGAGTAGAAGTTGAAGTGCTCTTTAAGCACCACACTTAAGTAGTAGTACTAAAGTATTCCACATTTTTTGTACTTAAGTATTGCAAGTAGTTTATTTTAAAATTTACTACTCAAGTACTGAAAGTAAAAGTACAAGTATTGTGTTATGTAGTTATAAAAGAAAGCAGTCAGAAGGCCAGGGTTCCCCTCCCATTTTAGATCCCCTTTAGAGCAGGCCAGGGTCCCCCTCCCTTTACAGATTCCCCTTAGAGCAGGGTAGGGTCCCCCTCCCATTATAGTTCCCGCTTAGAGCAGGCCAGGGTTCCCCTCCTATTATAGCTCCCCCTTAGAGCAGGTCAGGGTCCCCCTCCCATTATAGATTCCCCTTAGAGCAGGCCAGGGTCCCCCTCCCATTATAGATCCCCCTTAGAGCAGGCCAGGGTCCCCCTCCCATTATAGATCCCCCTTAGAGCAGGCCAGGGTCCCCCTCCCATTATAGATCCCCCTTAGAGCAGGCCAGGGTCCCCCTCCCATTATAGATCCCCCTTAGAGCAGGCCAGGGTCCCCCTCCCATTATAGAGCCCCCTTAGAGTAGGGCAGGCCAGGGCAGGTCTCTCCTCCCATTGAATAGATCCGATCCCCTTAGTGAGTAACTTGACTTCAAGACAGTTCTTACTTCTCCTACCTTAGGCTGTCTCAAGTCCTCCAGCCTCTCTCTCCACAGTCCCCAGTCCAGTCCCCTCTGCTTAAAGAAGAATATATTCCTACCTCCATCCAGTTCTCCCGCGCTGGGCGGCCGTGCTTCACAGTGCCCAGAGACAGTCTAGTAGTCTAGACTCTAGTAACTCACAGTCCCTCCCCCAGCCAGGGCCCAGAGAGATCACTCCGCAGGCAGGTGTCTCTCCTCTCTCGCCAGTGTCGCCACCACCACTTCACTTGAGAGCAGAGTGGGAGGCGGGACTCGGGCCAAGCTGAGGGAGGTCAGAGGCGGCGAGGCTCTGCCCCTGAGCCATCGCATCGGGTCGGGGATTGGTCGTGACTTGTGAGACTCGAGTAAAAAAAGTCAGTGGCGGTGCGGGTTTGGAATGGAAATATTCGTAACATTTTTTATAATTGTAACGATGCAGCACATAAAAAAAAAATATCTGAGTAAAAGTATTAATCTCATTGAAAATATGTACTGAAGTAAAAGTGGAAGTAGGAGAAAAAAAATTATACTCTAGTAAAGTACAGATACCGCCTTTTAGTACTTAAGTACAGTAGTGAAGTAGTTCTACTTCGTTACTATACATCTCTGAGAAATACTTACAGGTTTTGTCCCTCCCCCAGTCTGTTGCTGATACCAAGTAAAATGCCGGCTCTTAAACCCCTTTGCAAATATGCGGCATAGGCTTCAAGGGGTTATTTCCAGGGGTGATGGCTGCAGCTAAAGGCATCACCCTGGTACCGTTGTTTAGAGCCAACGGTTGACTTTCTTGTGATAGCAATCGATGTGGCTAAGTAGCCGCTCGGTTGTTATTACAAGGAGTGGGAGGGGACATTCCACCGCCTTCCGCGGCTCGCCCGGGTCTCCCGTCGCACCGGAATGCTGGAGCGACCAGCCAGCACATCCGCTGGCTGGCCGAAGACCCGAGTAAAGTCGGTTTCGGCTTTGATCAGGTCTCCGATGTAGAAACCCGGACAGATGTAAAAAAAAAAAAAAAATTAAAGTACTGTATTTTCTTATACGCCGAGTATAATATCTCCAAGGTAACCTAAGTATAAGTATTACTGGTAGATGCAATCTCTCAAGACGCTGGCTGTGTGGGAATCCTGTACCGGTATACCCAGGATTCCCGAACAGCCAGCATCTTGAGATTACATCTACTGGTAATACTTAGGGTACCTTGGAGATATTATGAGAGATTACATGTATTACAGTACTAGGGTACCTTGGAGATCTATGAGAAATCTGATGTTTTTCAATGGTGTTGCCTTGCTTCGGAAGGGGGGCAGTCTTATATGGCGAGTATAGCCCAAAACCTATGTTTTAACTTGAAAATTAGGGGGGTCGTCTTATACGCCGGAAAATACGGTATTCAAAACAGCCAAACTTGGCGTTTTGAATGCTTTTAAGTGCAGAGGAGGGGTTTGGAGCCTTTTAGACCCCCAATCCCTCCATAAAGAGTACCTGTCACTGCCTATTACTGTCACAAAAGATGTTTACATTGCTTGTGACAGCAATAAAAGTGATACATTTATTTTTTTCTTAACTTTACTGTTTTTTTTTTTTGTAATTCATGAAAGTATATTTGAAACACCGCTGCGCAAATACCGTGTGACATAACATTTTGCAACGATCACCATTTTATTTTCTAGGGCCTCTGCTAAAAAAAATAGATTATAATGTTTGGGGGTTCTAAAATTTTCTAGCAAAAAAAACTGCTTTAACTTGTAAGCAACAAATGTCAGAAAAAGGCATGAAGGGGTTAAACCAGTGTAATGATGTACTATTGAATACAGAGATGCATTCATTTGTGTTTTTTATAACTGCCTGGGGTTCAGATTAAGACCTTTAAACATACATAAAGGACATGAAAACAATTTGGTAGAAGAACCCTCGCCTCTGCCCTGTGTTTGAGTTTGTAAAAAAAAAAAAAAATAATAAAATAACAGCACAGATTGCATGTCTGGTGCTATAAAGAATGGAAACAGAACAATTGGAATTAAACTGTGAGTGCATTTAACACTTTTTGCAAAAATATTTCCCTTCCTCTAGAGGATTTGTTGGTAATTTTTTTACACACATGTTAAAATCTGCATTTTTTTATTATAAAATTACCTAAAACTCCCAGAACAGAATATAAAACAAAAAATGTAAAACAAAAAATGTTAAACAAAAATCTGTGAATTCTGACAGTGGAGAGCCCCGCTTTCAGAATACAATGTCTCAGTGGGGAGGATTCCTCCATCTACCTCGCTGGGAAAAAAAATAAATCATCCATTGACAGTATTAAAGTGATCACTTTTACAGCAAAAAAAAATAGATCAGTTTGCATGTAAATAAGCAGACATTTTATATACATTGTATACATTCTTATAATATTTCCATCATGTGTATTTCTTCCAATCATTGTGTAAAGTCCTATTTGTTGTCCTTTGTCACCCTGATCACTTTTTTTCTCTTCCTAGCAAGTAAGTTACATACCTGTATGTCTTTTCTTTAGATGAATCTATATCATCTTTTTTTGACCTCACAGTGAACACTCCTCCAATGATCAAATCTCCATCCTGAAAATATTGGAATTCATCAATTACATCAGTAAAATGAAGGGTACAGGCCGGACTCTGCATTCCTGATCTCCAGAGTGTCGTACATTGCAGGATCACACAGAACTGGAAGATATAGGTAAATGATAAAATCATGGCTCCGATCACTGGATTCTTCTTTAATTAAAGTCTTTAATCCTCCATTGTGACACAGACCTGTGCAGTATGTGTATCACAATGATGATACGATGAGCTGGCTCCTCTCCTCTCTCTTTTTATACAGTTCAGTACCACACATCTCTCATTGTTCTCAATACACTGACATCATCTTCTTTCTACTTTTAGTTGTTTGTGCAGATAGTTTATTTGTGAGTGGTTAGGTTTAGTCCTCTGTTATTCATATTATTTTAACAACTCTAAGCTAAGACACGTTATTACTTTATTTAAAATAAACTAAAGAAAATTCTGTATGCCAAATAAATCATACAATTGAAATACACAGGTAGTACCAGATAATATCATAATGATTTTTCCATTTACAATATTAATGCACATAACTGTTCTCTATGACTGTTTTTTTATTTTCTTAAAGTGACCCTGTAAACTAAGCTCGGCCTGTAAAATAAGCACATTGTTGCTTACCTTTTTGTTGGCTATTGCCTTCACACATGTCCAAGTGTGTGAATACCTATTTCTCCGTGTCTTCTGTATATACACTCATGAAATAGCGATAGCTTTGTGTTTTTTCTTTTCCATAAGTCATTCCACTTGGACTCCCTATGGAATGGTGGGAGTAGATCCACCAGAATCCCCCCTTGTATTAAGAAGGGGAGACACATCTCCCTTGAAACTTCCTACTATATTTCCTACTGTTGCCAGCACTCCAAGACTTCTCTTCCTAACTTTCAGCACCCCAACACTCCTGCTGCCTTATGGCATTCTACATGCTGATATGGGAGAAAGAATGGCCTTTTTCACAAAATAGTTGCACTGGCTTGAACTTTGGGTAATCAAAAAAAAAAAAAAAAAAAAAACTGAAATGTATCCTTTGTAGAGGAGACAAACAGTGAATTAGTAGTCCCAAGTATTGACTGAAATGTTTCCTTAGGTATGGCAGCTTGGACCAATGCACCAATGCACATATCATACCTGTGGGATCCACTCTACAACCAGAAGCGCAGGACCCAAATTCTAGTAGAGACCAGTGTAGTAGCAGTGTCTACCACTGTGATCTCCACTAGCTTCTCGGTCCTGTGCTGAACAGCTGCCTAGCTGCATTCTAATACAGGTGGTCAGAAGCTCCACATGGATCTTACTCAGAGAATGCTTTGCATTTCATTTGCAAATCATTCTCTGATTGGATAATATGGAGAGGTATGGCACTGACGTCACAACCTCATGTGTTCATAAAGCAGCAGAGCAAGTACTTGGCAAAGGACACACAAGCTAGTGGAGATCACTGTAGTAATGCTTTCTTCTAAAGTGATTTCCAGATTCTAGAGGGATCCCACTGGTATGACATATGCATAGTTTGATTGGTCCAAACTATGTAAAAAATACCATATAGTGCATTAGCATTTTGGCAGGTACAGTGTGCCCTCCTATCAGTAGGGGGTGCTGTGTGTCGTGGCCACTGTGCAGGAGGGAGGAATGGAAGCCAAGAGGAACTTTGCCCCTCTGGAGCTTCTGTCAGTGTCAGCAGGAGAGCAGCTGTCTCATCGAGCACTGCAACCCTGGGTGACCTCTATGGTCTTTTTTAGTGACACAAAATGATGTGCATTTTGTGTAGTGGGCAGTGCAGAGATATGGTGCCTGCTTGTTAGGGACAGTGTGGCAGAGATGAGGACAGGTTCCTGGTGAAGACGGACAGGACAGGCACACCTTGGCTATTCGGCACTGTGAGGCTTAGATCAGAGACTGAAGGACGACTCACACTGCTAGTATACCGAGCCATGGTTTCAGTTACGGCAACCCTCTTCCATCAGATGCTGCCGCCAGCTAGGTATACACGGTGTAGTGAGTTTACAACTTCTGAGTTATAAAACACTTGTCTTGTTACCTATTGAATTGTTGTTTTGCCAGTACTTACTGTTGTACCATTGGGATCACTGAAAGTTCCTTGCTGCTCCCCATACCACATGTAACTGTTGTCTGTGTTTACTCCAATACAACTGAATATTTCACCTGCCTCTGATTGCTCTCTAGTGGGTACCAGTGGTAGGATCCACCTACACTTGGCATAAGTGAGCAGGATATGCACTTTGTAGTGGTTAGCATGGATGGGGAAGTAGGGGCCACCATGGCATCATGGGGAGTGGCTTTAGGTCTGGTCCCAAAATGTAATGGGTCTATTATTTCAGTAATGGAGTGGCAAAAGAGACTGCAAAGTACCAACTTAGAGCAGATTGTGGCACAGCTAGAAGGCCTATTTGGGGAGAATGAGACCATGATGGAGTTAAGATGTAGGTTCTTCATTCACTGGTAACAAGAGGGTGGGAGCCTCACTCATTTCGCAATGGCCCTCCAAAACGATTGAAATGGCTGGAGAAGAAAAAACAGCATAGGTGTGCTGACACTGCAAGTGCTTCAGACTAGTTGATACAGGACAGGTTCATTGGAGGGGTGAGTGCTGACCCCATCTGAAGAACCCTAAAAGAACAAGTGACCTATCGACTGTTCCTTGGTTTCAATTATGTAGTGGTGGAAACAGTGACACAAGAACAGGGGGACATGCAGGCCAATGTCACAGTGATTAGGAAGAGTGAGCCTTTCTACATGAGAGAGGAGGTCTTAGTCCCCTCACCATTGTCAGCCCTACAAACAGCCATTTAAGAGCTGACATAGAACATGGCCTCCATACGGCAAGAGATGACATCCATCAAGCAAGAGCTGGTCTAGCTCTCCAAAGGTGGAAATCCATGGCGGAGGGACCCAGATGAAGACCTTAGGTGCTGGTGGTGTGGACAATATGGTCACCTAGCTAGGAGCTGTAGTCACCCGGAAAATAAGGGTACCTCAAATAAACTAGAGGTCCCCGGGACTAACTCCTGGAACTTCACAGGGTGGCCAAAAATGTTCCCATTAGTACGTAAGGAATCTCCTGGGTGGAGATTCAGGCATTTGACAAAGTAGTGGAATAAGTGAGGGTCATAGTCACTCAAAGCCTTTAAATACCCTTGGTACCTATTGATTTGGGGATGAATGATTTGAAAGACTTAGACTTATCCCATTTGATGACAGAGGTGGAGGAGTTTTGTGGAACCAAGTGAGGCTGTGGCTTACAAGCTGTCTGACTTAAGCCAATGTGAGCCTAGTAGGCCTACCACAAAGATAGCAAGCACCAGACAGAGAATTGGGGTTGTTTATACACCCCCCAAGCAAAGACTGCTACTTGCCCCCCACCAAGAGGTTGTTTTTCGTTACCTGTCAGGGCTCACAAGCAACTTCAGGGGGGTACTTTCATCATCACAGGGATGTGCGGGTAATGAGAGAATGGCTAATGGGTCATACCTGTCCACGGTTCACTAGGGTAAGGTACTTGTAGAGATAATCAACCTAGGGACATCTCCCATTCTGTTACCGAATCGTATGATCATTGGGGACCTCTATATGGTATCCAGATTGTATCGTGGAATCCCAACCTGCTGGGCAAAGCCACCTGTGCACCACTGCAAGTCACTATGTTGTATGTAGGGGGTATGGGCCTATGCTGGTCTGCACACCAAAGGAGTACAGTCCAAAGCATTAAGCCTAGGGGTTTGAGTGTGCCACGAATACCAATATGAAAAATAAGAATACTTCCACACTTCCAGAAGGTATAAAAATGAAAAAAATATATAAGTTTATTCAAAGTTCATTTACATAATTTAGGGATATATGGAATTGGGTAGACAATACAAAAATTACATATGACAATACATATTACATTTCAAAAGACCAAGAGAAAACAAAGAGAATGGTGCAAAAAGATCATTAATTTTTAGAAGCTTTACAAAATGGAAAAAAGAGCTGGAACTACGCGTTTCGCAAAATATGCTTCTTCAGGCTCCAGCAGGTTAAGGATATAGGTACTTTTATGAAATAAACAATATATGTATTATTTTATAATAGAAATACATGCTCTTATAATACAACACAACTAATCAAAACATACATAATTACCAAAAATTAAAAAAGGTTTGGTTATTTACCAATATTGTTCAATATTAGATATTCATAAATATTCAGGTATTGAATGTTCATTTAAAAACACAAATTAATTCATTTTAGCCAGTGTTAGATGAATATATATTTGTTGTATATTCCTTAGATTTAAAAGCTAGGAATGACTTAGCGGATATTATCTTATCTGACATTCAATTATATAAAATGACAAAAAAAGAAAAAGGAGGGAAGAAAAAAAAAAAAAAAAAAAGGGGGGGGTATATCAAGTAATCCATCAGAGAAGCTTGAGGGGGGGCGTTTAGGCCAAAACCCTAAACAATCCCTGGATAGGAAGTCCAGGGTATGTCTGGGAAAGGGCCAGACATGAAGGGAAGTGATTGGCAAATATATGAGGAAAATCAGTATTATCCATATGGCAAAGAAAGCTTACCTATGATCTTGTTTTGACGTTGTTTTTTACTGGATATATATATCTGGTCAATTGACTGAGTATATGTCTTTTCCGTATGGTCACAAAATAGGAAGAAGGGAAGGGGGAAATTGGAAAGAATAGGGATGGAAAAAGATTTTGTATATATGTGGGACCTATAAATAAGGAGATAATGTTGCCAGGGTTATAAAAAATTCAGTGATTAACACACAGTGTGAATTTATAAAGAAGATTGTGCCTAAAAGATAATGTGATATGATTGTTTTCCCAATCGAGTTATAAGGTGAAAAAATTGATGTTACAGGTAGTGAATAAAATAACAAGAGCCAGAGAAAGGTAATTAGTATTTATAAATAAATAAATAATTAGCATAGGAACCAAATGTGATAAGAAGGGAAGGAGAAGGGAATATAGGTGGGAGTGTGTGTAGTGCTAGTAAAGATAGATGCCAATATGTAGATAAGGGATATGATTGTTTAAGAAAGAAACTTACCCTAATTGGATGGAATAGAGTCTTTTGATTTGTTATTTATGTCTCTCAGCATAAAAGAGGCATCAAAAAAATAATCATTAATATGGCCTGGATAGAAAGAGAGAGGCCCATAGGGGAAGATAAAAAATAGGGATATAAATAACAGACGACTCAATCATATCTCTCAATAGCGCTGTTTGTGGATATTATTGACTGAAAAGTCAATTGCAGTTGTCCAATCTCTATAAAAAAGAGAGATCATAAAGATGGTTTATTAACCTTATCTATACAGAAAAAAAACGGTCAAAAGTGACCAAGAATACAATCTATAAGAAAAAATAAAAATAAAATAAAATTTGTATTTAAAGTCTTTTAGGACTTTTACCTTATTCCATCAGCGCTCAAATGAGAGAGTACGAAAAGATTGAGAAATCTGGGAAGTTCAAATATGTGTGTCCGCATCAGTTTGGCTGGCAGTATCAATCTGCACATTTGTTTGGTACTTAAATAGGTGTAGGTTTGGCGCCAAAACAGTTCCCCTGCGTCTCCCGCCCCCCACGTCCGCCCGCCAATTGTCCGTAGAGGACTTGCGGGAGGACGTTCCTGCATCACCATCGCTAACGTCCGCTTCCGGTCGTATGGACCGGAAGTGACGATAGCGTGCCACCTGTAGTGTCAGCAGAGGAGGTATCTCTCAAGAATAGAATAACAGAGATGTATATAAATAACATAAGAATGGGTAATCTCAGCAATGGATTATAGAAATAATAACATTTAGTTTCCTTCTTGATATAAGATAATAAAAGATTTCGCCAGAGCAGCCAACAAAGAAGAAGAAACATAACTAAGGAATACAATTTAGAAAGGATATAATTTTCAGAAAAGCGGGAAATTAGATATATATAAGTATCGCACATCCAAGAATTACTGATTTTAAGGAGTATAATGTTTCTGGATTAGACTTTTCACTATTATTCATGGTAATTAAATAAAGGATTATAAAATAATCCCATGAACATGATAGAGGCTCATGGATAAAATAGTGTATCCAGCCGTCAATAATTGATATGCTAATAATTATCTATATTTTCAATTTTCATTCATCTATACATTTACAGAACCCTTGCTTATAGATAGGTTATTTATAAACTTACTACATGTTAGGTGGAGTTAAGGATAACAGGACAAAAGGTCCCCTGATGGTTAAATGATAAACAAACCAATAAGAAAAAAAAAAAAAAAAAAAGGGGGGGGAGGTAAGGGAGGAGGAAAAGGGGAAAGAAAATAAGGAAAGAGGGGGAAAAGGGATGAGTGTTCCCAGGAACATCATGACTGACAGAAAAATGTTCCACATGTGGCGTTAACAAGATGGGGTTTAAACCATCTACCGTTAAAGGTGGTTAGCCTCTCAAAAGAACCCCAGAGCTCCCCAAAAAGAACCCCCAGCTAAACAACTCCAAACAAGATTTTTGAATAGAGGTTATAGTAAAAAAAGCACAAAAAGGGCCTATAAAAAGGCCAAAGATAGCCCACGTGATCTTCTCCTATTTCAAGGGGAGCCCTTGGCCAATACTAATAAAACTAAGTTAATAACCAAATTTTGCTCTCAATCAGACCAGTTGAAAAAAATCCTAACAAAACATTGGCATCTCTTGACAGAGGATAAGGTCTTAAACAACTTTGTAGAAACCAAACCTAACCTTATATTCAGAAGAAATAAATCCGTTGGTGATTTAGTTACAGCGAGTCACTATGAGAGAATTAAAAAAAAGGACCCCTGTGAAAAATTACCACATGGCACCTTTCCCTGTCGCTCCTGTGCATATTGCCAATTTATTGCCACGAAATCGCAACAAAAACTGCCAAATGGAAAAACTTTCATATCAAGACACTTTGTCACATGTGAAACAATTGGTGTAGTTTATATGTGGAAATGCGAATGTCCAGCCTTCTATATAGGCAAAACTAAACGCCACTTTTGGGAACGCATCAAGGATCATGTGACATATACAAAAGGAGGGGATCTTGAAAGCCCAATAGCCCGCCATATAGCCTATATACACAAATATAAACGACCGAAGTTTAGTTTCTTTGCTCTAGAAAGAATCCACCCAGGCCCCAGGGGTGGACCCTTTGACAATGTTATTCTTCAGAGAGAATCTCGCTGGATTTTTAATTTAAATGCCTGCATTCCTCCAGGCTTAAATGAGCAACTAAGCTATGCTCCATTCTTGGAAAAATAACATTGTCCTCCCTTATCTGGGGTTCTTTTGAGAGGCTAACCACCTTTAACGGTAGATGGTTTAAACCCCATCTTGTTAACGCCACATGTGGAACATTTTTCTGTCAGTCATGATGTTCCTGGGAACACTCATCCCTTTTCCCCCTCTTTCCTTATTTTCTTTCCCCTTTTCCTCCTCCCTTACCTCCCCCCCCTTTTTTTTTTTTTTTTTTTTTTCTTATTGGTTTGTTTATCATTTAACCATCAGGGGACCTTTTGTCCTGTTATCCTTAACTCCACCTAACATGTAGTAAGTTTATAAATAACCTATCTATAAGCAAGGGTTCTGTAAATGTATAGATGAATGAAAATTGAAAATATAGATAATTATTAGCATATCAATTATTGACGGCTGGATACACTATTTTATCCATGAGCCTCTATCATGTTCATGGGATTATTTTATAATCCTTTATTTAATTACCATGAATAATAGTGAAAAGTCTAATCCAGAAACATTATACTCCTTAAAATCAGTAATTCTTGGATGTGCGATACTTATATATATCTAATTTCCCGCTTTTCTGAAAATTATATCCTTTCTAAATTGTATTCCTTAGTTATGTTTCTTCTTCTTTGTTGGCTGCTCTGGCAAAATCTTTTATTATCTTATATCAAGAAGGAAACTAAATGTTATTATTTCTATAATCCATTGCTGAGATTACCCATTCTTATGTTATTTATATACATCTCTGTTATTCTATTCTTGAGAGATACCTCCTCTGCTGACACTACAGGTGGCACGCTATCGTCACTTCCGGTCCATACGACCGGAAGCGGACGTTAGCGATGGTGATGCAGGAACGTCCTCCCGCAAGTCCTCTACGGACAATTGGCGGGCGGACGTGGGGGGCGGGAGACGCAGGGGAACTGTTTTGGCGCCAAACCTACACCTATTTAAGTACCAAACAAATGTGCAGATTGATACTGCCAGCCAAACTGATGCGGACACACATATTTGAACTTCCCAGATTTCTCAATCTTTTCGTACTCTCTCATTTGAGCGCTGATGGAATAAGGTAAAAGTCCTAAAAGACTTTAAATACAAATTTTATTTTATTTTTATTTTTTCTTATAGATTGTATTCTTGGTCACTTTTGACCGTTTTTTTTCTGTATAGATAAGGTTAATAAACCATCTTTATGATCTCTCTTTTTTATAGAGATTGGACAACTGCAATTGACTTTTCAGTCAATAATATCCACAAACAGCGCTATTGAGAGATATGATTGAGTCGTCTGTTATTTATATCCCTATTTTTTATCTTCCCCTATGGGCCTCTCTCTTTCTATCCAGGCCATATTAATGATTATTTTTTTGATGCCTCTTTTATGCTGAGAGACATAAATAACAAATCAAAAGACTCTATTCCATCCAATTAGGGTAAGTTTCTTTCTTAAACAATCATATCCCTTATCTACATATTGGCATCTATCTTTACTAGCACTACACACACTCCCACCTATATTCCCTTCTCCTTCCCTTCTTATCACATTTGGTTCCTATGCTAATTATTTATTTATTTATAAATACTAATTACCTTTCTCTGGCTCTTGTTATTTTATTCACTACCTGTAACATCAATTTTTTCACCTTATAACTCGATTGGGAAAACAATCATATCACATTATCTTTTAGGCACAATCTTCTTTATAATTCACACTGTGTGTTAATCACTGAATCTTTTATAACCCTGGCAACATTATCTCCTTATTTATAGGTCCCACATATATACAAAATCTTTTTCCATCCCTATTCTTTCCAATTTCCCCCTTCCCTTCTTCCTATTTTGTGACCATACGGAAAAGACATATACTCAGTCAATTGACCAGATATATATATCCAGTAAAAAACAACGTCAAAACAAGATCATAGGTAAGCTTTCTTTGCCATATGGATAATACTGATTTTCCTCATATATTTGCCAATCACTTCCCTTCATGTCTGGCCCTTTCCCAGACATACCCTGGACTTCCTATCCAGGGATTGTTTAGGGTTTTGGCCTAAACGCCCCCCCTCAAGCTTCTCTGATGGATTACTTGATATACCCCCCCCTTTTTTTTTTTTTTTTTTTTCTTCCCTCCTTTTTCTTTTTTTGTCATTTTATATAATTGAATGTCAGATAAGATAATATCCGCTAAGTCATTCCTAGCTTTTAAATCTAAGGAATATACAACAAATATATATTCATCTAACCATTGGCTAAAATGAATTAATTTGTGTTTTTAAATGAACATTCAATACCTGAATATTTATGAATATCTAATATTGAACAATATTGGTAAATAACCAAACCTTTTTTAATTTTTGGTAATTATGTATGTTTTGATTAGTTGTGTTGTATTATAAGAGCATGTATTTCTATTATAAAATAATACATATATTGTTTATTTCATAGAAGTACCTATATCCTTAACCTGCTGGAGCCTGAAGAAGCATATTTTGCGAAACGCGTAGTTCCAGCTCTTTTTTCCATTTTGTAAAGCTTCTAAAAATTAATGATCTTTTTGCACCATTCTCTTTGTTTTCTCTTGGTCTTTTGAAATGTAATATGTATTGTCATATGTAATTTTTGTATTGTCTACCCAATTCCATATATCCCTAAATTATGTAAATGAACTTTGAATAAACTTATATATTTTTTTCATTTTTATACCTTCTGGAAGTGTGGAAGTATTCTTATTTTTCATATTGGTATTCGTGGCACACTCAAACCCCTAGGCTTAATGCTTTGGACTGTACTCCTTTGGTGTGCAGACCAGCATAGGCCCATACCCCCTACATACATTTTTTGCTTTTGAGGGGAGGTGCCAACAAAATATATGTTTTAATAGCCACTTTCCTCCTCCACCACATTTCTCAAGTCACTATGTCTTCCTTGGATAGCAAGCAGTACCAACAGTTGCTAGACCATGTGGCCATCTCCTTCTAGGAATACCCATTGTCCCAACACCGTCTACACCAACAGCTATTATAGAAGAATGATTAGCTTTTGCAGTTGGGCCCGAAGACTATGGTTGGCTATAGGCTACCTCATACACATGGGAAGCACTTCACCTATTGGGAAAAGACACCAGGACATAACGCCTGCCCTGTGCCAATAGGTTAAGGACTTGATCTGCAACATGCTGCAAAGTGGAAAATTTTAAAAAGGCACAGTCCTTGGACCGCACCTGTTTATCTTGGTTTGAAAGAATTGCAAACTTATGGAACTTATACAGTGCCTGTATCCACCAGGATACCTACCCGCTACCTTGGGTAAAGGAGTCGCTTATGGCATTGAGTCAGGCTTAGTATTTCTGCATCCTGGAACTGGCTAGTAGGTACTGGCAGGTCCCAGTGTAAGAGCAATACTAGGAAAAAAGTATTGGGCACCCCACCAGGACTATATGAGTTTATTTACATGCCGTTTGGGCTAACCAATGCCCTCAGTACTTTTTAAAGACTGATGGAGCGGTGCTGAGGAGACTTTAACTTTGGATCTATTTGTATGATAATATCATCTTCGCCAGGACTTTTGAAGACCACATTCAGCGTCTAGACCGAGCTTTAGTAAAAAATACAAAAGGGGGGTAAGTTGGAGCCTTGGTAAGAAACCACCCTGTATCAAGTAAAAAAAAAAAAAAAAACTGTTCCCACCATCTCCTGTATATGATGTGGTGTCAGATGGTCCTGTGAGTGACTGAAAACACCTCCACTGAAATCTTTTGAGGCCTGGGCAGAGATTGTTTTGTCCATCCCCCGGCTGACTGGGAGGATGGACTCCTATGACACAGACCTCTCTTCTTTTCCAAAGGTCCCCATGGAATTGTAACTGCCTCTTGTTAAGTCTGAAACTTTGATCCCAGACCCTTTTGACAACGAAGGTTCCACCTATACGCAAGCCAAAATGTAAATGGCTGCTATGCATACTTGATTCCCTTGAGGAAGAGAAAAAGGGTAAATTAGAAGGTCCAAAAATATGACTGCTATGTGCCATTGAGGAGGAGAAAAAAAAAGCGCACACAGGCTATATAAAGGAACACCAAACAAGCACTCATGGTTAGTAGAAAGAGAAGTCAGCGAACCAAGATCAATCAAAAAACAAAGGAGTAGTCCACGAGGCAAGGTCAGGAACAGGCAGAGTCGGCAACAGCAATCAACGAAATCCAAGTTTACCACCAACGCCCAGGGAACAAGACCTATGCTAGGGCGAAGACAGGAAAGGGAAGTGAAGATTTATAGGATCACTAGATTAGATGACAGCCAACAGCTGGACACAGGGTAGGGCCAGCATCCAAACTCAAGGAGTAGAAAAACAAGGGTGTAAAGCCCGTACACACGCACCGATTGTTGGCCGTAAATTTTCGGCCAACGTCCGATCGGCCGATTGTCGGCTTGTTAGTATGATGATTCTGACAACCGACTGCGACTTTTTCGGCCGAACAAAATCTGGTGTGCATGCTATAAAATTTTTGTTGGCCGTCAACAGAACAGCCAGTCAGTCGGTCAGTACAGATTTCGGCAGACAAAAATCAGGTGGGCAAGACTGGGCATGCTCAGAGAAGAAAAAACACACGGAAAGTCAACCATCACATGACATCACTTCTGAAGTTGGTTTCTGTCGGCCAACAAAAGTGCAAGTCTAGAGCACATTTCAACCAACAAACAACACTGGACAAAAGACGGCTGATCGTTCAGCTGACAATCGGTGCGGTTCCTCAGTGGCACAGGCAGGGAACCATCCAAGGAACACGGGTCTCAGGATCCCCGCCCTATTTGGGTTTGGATGGGTGCCTATTATGGACTGACCAGCCATGGGGCATGAACATCATGAGCAGGCACCCAAGTCCTTTCTGCAATGGAGCAGCCCTTCCGGTCCACTAGATACTGCAATAGTCTACCCCTACATCGGGGATCCAGGATTTCGCTAACTTCATATTCCTGATGATCATCCACCGAGCCTGGGGAAGGACTTCTCGAGGGTAGAGAGAACCTATTCTTAACATAGGGTTTAAGCAAGGATACATGAAATGTATTTTAGATACGGCGGTGAGGGGCTAAGCAAAGTTTATAAGCCACGGGATTAACTTGCTGAAGAATGCAAAAAGGTCCTATAAATCTAGGACCTAATTTGGAAGAGGGCTGTCACAGCTTAATGTTCTTGGTGGACAACCATACCAGCTGATTAAGACGAAAGCGGGGAGCAGGTTTTCTGCGACGGTCCGCAAACCTTTTGTATCGGTGAACAGACTGCAGCAGAACCTTTCTTACGTCCCTCCAGTGCTTTGTTAATCAGGACACCATGTTGGTTGCTGCAGGTATCTCTACCAGAAAAGACTGGAAGGGGAAAAACCCTAGGTTGATACCCAAAGGCAGCTTGGAATGGGGAACATCTTAGGGAAGAGTGCCATTGCGAATTGTGCGCCAATTCAGCTAGAGGTAACATCTTGCACCAGTTGTCATGTTCAGCATTGATATAAGCTCTTAGGTAGATCTCTAAATCTAGATTGACAATTTCCATTTGCCCATTAGATTGGGGTGGTATCCCGAAGACAAGGAATTCTGGATCCCCAGAAGTTTTCAAATGGCCCTCCAAAACGAGGATATGAATTGAGGGCCTCTGTCGTTGACAATATCAACCCGGGATGACATTTTTAAAGGAAGGAAAAAGCCAAGCTGGGGGCAGAAGGTAATGTGGGCATGGAAATGAAGTGGGCTAAATAGATCAACTACAACCCAAATGATGGTATTTCCACTGGAAGAGGGTAAGTCCACGATAAAGTCCATGCTAATGAGTCCAGGGAGCTCTAGGTACCGGTAATTGTTGTAGTAGACCTTGTGGAACAGATCGATGCATTTTGATGGCCGCACAAGCTTTAACAAAGGCTATAAACATCCCTCTTTAGAGGAGGCCACCAGACCAGGGGTTTTAGGTGTAGGAAGGTTTGATTGATACCAGGGTGTCCTGATACCTTCTACCCATGGGCCCATTGCAAAACTTCTTTCCGTAGTTCAAGGGGAACAAACAAGGTATTGGGCAGAACTGAGAGATTAGAAGGTGCTCAAGATTGGGCAGCCAACAAGTTCTTTTGTAGAGACGTATCCAGTTGAGCAATAATTAGCGCAGGAGGAACAACATGATCCGGAGGTGCTTGCAGACTCTCACAAGGAAATTTCCGAGACTGGGCATTGACCTTGACGTTCTTGATTCCCGGAATGTATGTTACTACAAAGTTAAACCGGGAGAAAAAAAGTGCCCAGCGGGCTTGTCTGGAATTTAGTCTCTGAGCTTTCTCCAAGTAGGCCAGATTCTTATAGTCAGTTTGAACCACAACTGGAATTTCCGTACCTTCTAATAAGTGTTTCCATTTGGAGAATGCTAGCTTTATAGCCAAAAGCTCTCTATTCCCTATGTCGTAGTTTTGTTCTGCGACAGAGAATTTTTTGGAGAAGAAGGCGAACTGATGAAGTCTTTAGGAAGTAGGTTCTCGTTGAGACAATACTGCTATGGCACATTACTTCAGAGGCATCAACCTCCAAGAAAAATTGGGCAAATGGCTGAGAATAGCGCAGTACAGGAGTGGAGCAAAAGGCAGACTTTAAAAGATCGAATGCCTCCAGAGCTTCTGGAGGCCACTGAGAGCAGTTGGTCCCTTTCTTAGTGAGAGCAGTGATGGGAGCCAGAATCTTGGAAAAGTTCTTGATAAACTTTCAATAATAATTACAGAACCCAAGGAATAACTGAATCTCTTTTAAAGTGGTCGGTCTGGGCCATAGTAAGATGGCATCAAGCTTTTTGGAATCCATCTGGAATCCTTCGGACGAAATTGTATAACCCAGGACGGGTATTTCTGGTAGTTCAAAGGAGCACTTAGAAGGTTTGGAGTATAACCTATGATCCCTTAAACGGAGAACCGTGTGTACATGGCAGCGATGATGCTGTAAATCCTTAGAGTGAACGAGTATATCGTCCAAATATACGACAATGAAAGTGTCCAGTATATCTCTGAAATTAGGCAAAAAATTTGGGGGAGCATACCCATGTATTTCTAAAGCTGCTGCAGCTATGAACCAAAAGACATGTATATTAAAAAAGAATAGCGCGCAAATGCAAAAGAAATTACTACCAAATCTGAAGACAATCCATAAATAAAAATGGGGGTTTGGTCCCACCATATGGCCATATCGTGCTCAAGCCCACTACTGCGTCAAAGTACCCCATTATCAGTGGGTCCTACACTATCCATGAAAAAGAGATGAATCCAGCCTTTCTAACCCTTGGAGATAATACTCCTTGCTGGGAAAGATGTGCAAATGCACTACAGGGGACTCTTCCTATATCCACTTGATGGTGGACACTGATTGAGTACAGGTGTGTGTGGGGGGTGGGGAGGGTTGCTCAACCTCGATGGTCTGGTCAGACCGAATACATAATAAACAGGCAAAAAATTTGGGGGAGCATACCCATGTATTTCTAAAGCTGCTGCAGCTATGAACCAAAAGACATGTCTTTTTCATGGATAGTGTAGGACCCACGGATAATGGGGTACTTTGACGCAGTAGTGGGCTTGAGCACGATATGGCCATATGGTGGGACCAAACCCCCATTTTTATTTATGGATTGTCTTCAGATTTGGTAGTAATTTCTTTTGCATTTGCGCGCTATTCTTTTTTAATATACATATCTCTGAAATTGTCATTCAAAAACTCCTGGAATGCAGCGGGGGCATTGCAAAGGCCAAATGGCATCACACGACACTCATAATGCCCTCTACGAGTGTTGAACGCGGTCTTCCATTCGTCTCCTGCTATGATTCTAATGAGATTGTAGGCAGAACGAAGGTCCAATTTGGTAAAGATCTTAGAACCTTGCACACGGTCAAACAGTTCAGTGATTAAGGGGAGAGGATACAGATTATTTATCATGATACAATTGAGAGCCCTGTAGTCAACACAGGGTCTAAGTCCTCAACCTTTTTTTCCTGCAAAAAAGAATCCCGCCCCCACGGGAGAGGTGGAAGGGTGAATGAAACCCTTCCATAGACTGTCGTCGATGTACTCTTCCATTGCCTTAGTCTCTGCAAAGCTGAGGGGATAGGTTCTCCCTTTTAGGTAGGGGAGCCCCAGGTAGTAAATCAATAGCGCAGTCATAAGGGCAGAGGGGAGGGAGAACCTCTGCTTCCTGTTCAGAAAACACGTCATTAAAATTGGCATAGGCTTCAGGTAATCCAAGGGCCTTTTTTACCAAATGAATGGACACATCAGGTACTACCTTCTGCTGACAGTTGACATGACAGGACGTGCTCCAGGCAGAAATGTGACCAGAGGACCAGTCAATAGACTGGTTGTGCTTACATAACCATGGATAACCAAGAATTACTGGATACTTAGGAGACAGAATGACGTCAAATGATAAAACTTTAAAATGCAGGGCACCCAACATGACGGAAAGAGGCTTGGATTCATGAGTGATAAGATCGTCACCAAGAGGGCCTCCGAGCAGAGTAGTTACACAGAGCGGTGGGTCTTTAAGAACAGTCAGAATTAGAAGACTCTTAACCAGTGCTGCATCGAGAAATACCCCACCAGCACCGGTATCTATAAAAGCAACTGTGGAACAGCACTTATCATTCCAGGACAAGGATATAGGGACTACTAGACTCTCTTGAGGAGAATTCAAAACAGCATGGCCTAATGGGTCTCCTCGAACACCCATTAAGCCTGGAAGTTTTCCGGCCAAACCGGACAAGTACGCAGGAGGTGATCCGGCTTTCCACAATATAGACAGAGGCCTAGGGTCCTGCATTTGGTACGTTCATTGTCAGACAAATGCATGGCCTCTACGTCCATTAGTTCTTCCTCAGACCTGACAGAAGAAGGGGCTAGTGATTGCCGAGGGGGAGATTTAGCACCAAACCTGTGAGGAACAAATTGTCTCTGGCGCCCTCTCTCTAACTGGCGTTCAGAGAAGCGAGTGTCCACCAGGATACACAAATTGATGAAATCCTCCAGAGCCACTGGGACCTCATGGTAGGTTAATTTGTCCTTTTTATGCATTCTGCAAGCCCTCTGCAGAAGGCAGCCTTAAGAGTACAGTAATCCCAAGTAGTTTCTGCCACAAGCGTGTGGAATTCAATGGCATAAGATGCTACCGTGCATTTACCCTGATGTAGATCGAGAATACAGGACTCAGATACTCTGCCAGGAACGTCAAATACTTTTTCAAAGGTTTTCATAAACGTGAGATAATCAGAAAGAATAGGCAAATCTTTCTTAAGAGGGGACACCCAGGACACCCAGGACAAAGCTATGTCCTTTAGAAAGGAAATAATAAAAGTCACCTTGGCTTGAGCAGAGGCAAACACAAAAGGTTGGCTCCTAAATCGAAACCCCCTGCACTCCAAAGGATTCCCAATGTACTTCTCAGGGAAGGGAATCTTAGGAACAGAAGCACCCTGGGGGCTAGACACAACAACAGGTTCCCTAGCCCCAGACTCTTGGTTACCAGAAGTAGCGGGCCTAGAACCCCGTGCAGTAGACAAAGAGGATAACATAGCTGTGATAGCATCCAATTTCCCCTCTAATGCCTGCACACGATTGGCCTGCTCTCCCAACAGTTGTCCCTGAAGAGAGACTGCCTGCACCAACTCACTGAGGTCCATCTGGCCCTAGTATAATGTCAGGTCTGGCAGGAGACTCTAACCATCCCTCTGGTTTCCTGACTGGTAGTCTTCTTATCCCAGTATCAGGTGGAAGGGCGGTTGAGATCCTACAGCCAGAAATATGCGACCTCAATAGAAAGTGCACACAGGCTATATCAAGGAACTCCAAACAAACACTCACAGATAGTAGAGAGAGAAGTCAGCAAACCAAGATCAGCGAAAATCCAAAGGATTAGTCCACGAGGTAAAGTCAGGAACAGGCAGAGTCGGCAATGGCAATCAACGAAATCCAAATTTACCACCTACCCCCAGGGAACAAGACCTGACAAAAGCTAGGGCAAAGACAGGAAGGGGAAGTGAAGATTTATAGGATCACTAGATTAGATGACAGCCAACAGCTGGACACAGGGTACGGCCAGCATCCAAACTCAAGGAGTAGAAAAACAAGGGTGTTACTCAAAAAGGAAGTTCCCCAGTGGCACGGGCAATAGGGAACTGTCCAAGGAACATCAGGTCTCAGGATCAAATCCCAGACACTGCGTGACAGCTCTTCCCACTGCAATATGGAAGGTCCAGCAGCCTATTTAAAGTTTGGTGATGTGGTGAACCCCAAACCTCCTATTCCTAACTACCAGCATGAGAACACTCCTTCTCAACACCAGCAACACAAGCCCTCCATCTCACTAATAGCATCTCAACCCCCATCCTCTTATGACAGTATAAGGGGAAGGAAGGAGTAAAGAGCACATTAGCAATCCTTCAATAAATGACTGTTTTGTGACCTTGAGAAAGAAAAGGAAATGGCTGCATTAAAAGAATGTTTGGCTATGCACTCCTCAAGAAGTGAAGAGGGAGGAAAAAAATGAACATCAGCAGAACTATAAAAGAAAGGAAAGTGGCTGCTGTATGCCTTTGAGGAGGAAGTGTGCATGCCTTTTTCTGGCAATGTGTTTCATTGAGATACTGTTCCCACCAAGCTCTGTACTCCAGCGTCATGGCTGGTACTTTATACAAGGTTGATACTCTGCAGGTCACATGTCGGCACAAAATACATTAACAAATACCCGCACCGCAGAGCTCTTTTCATGGTCATAGGATTCAATGCCTGATGCATCAGGACAAACCAGCGGTGATGGAGCCACATGTGCATCAACCTGGTCACGAGTACCAATTTGGACTGACACTTTGTTAGTGCAGCTGTTGAGTTTGAGCCTGCACACTGTGAGGTTTGCTCTACACTGCCTGGGGCCTGGGAAATGGGATGCTCACAACTGACTTTCTGTTTGACTGGGAAAAAAAAGGATGGAGGGTGATGGATGAATGCCTGACTTGTGGGGAAAACAAGGTGCAAGTTAGCCACCACCAAGCCAAAGGATGAGGTAAAATGAAATATAGATTTTTTCACGTAGTAACATAGAATAAGAATCACAAATAAATCATATGCTTCATCAAGTAGTCAAATAATAAGAAAAAAAATGATAAATTACTAGCTCAATAAATGAAACATTTTACAATGGGGGGTGGTCAGTTATTACATTTGTTTTCCAGGAGATTGAATAGCCTCAGGTAGAACCATTGTTATGCATGCCCAATGTAGAAAATGAGACAATAATAGGGAATCATTAGCAAGTAATTTGGAAAGATTTAAAGAGGGAGTTAGGAACGTCCCTCGTGTGCCCCCAACTGAAGGATAAATGGACTATCTCTGTACCCAGGGATTACAATCAAGTTGTATAAAAATATACAGTTTTATTCATATATGATTAAAAACAGAGACGTATGTCCATATCAAAAGGAAAACAATAGTTACATGTAGTGTTGAGCGAACACGGACTGTATTATTCATGTTCGTACCGAATAATTGGATTTTTGTTACCCGAACACGGACACGGACACTTTACTGTATGTTCGGGTAAAAAATCCGTGTTCGGTCGTTTTATTTCCGGGTTTTGCATGTTTTGGCGCTCTTTTCATGGCGGGCTTTCAACAGCCAATCAACAATCGTTTAACTGGTGTGCCTTAAGCTATCCCAGCCATGCCTGCAAATGTATGAGTAGCTGTGATTGGCCGTCTGAAGCATGTGACCAAGTCTTTATAAGTTCGAGGCAGCCGCAGCGGCGTCATTCTGCTGCTTAGCTCAGGGACAGAGCACACATACGTGCTGGCTGCTGATTAGGGAAAGACAGGCAGGGAAAACAAATTGGTGTCCGGATAGAATTTAGGGTCAGGTCGGAGTGTTTAGGCAGGGCAAGTTGTAGGCATTTTAGGGATAGAGTCTGCTGAATTATAGGGTCAGTGTGTTCTACAAACTACAATCGATATTGCTGTGTGGGGTGGGGTCTGCACTTAATCCTGATCTACGATCTCTTCTCAATCCTGTTAGGGAGAGGCTGCTGCTGAATTTTAGAGAAAGTGTGTTCTACAAACTACAATCGATATTGCTGTGTGGTGTGGGATAGGAGATAGGCAGGTGTCAGTGATCCACATCCATTTTTCTGTGTTTGGGCTGCAGTGAACACAATCTTTTTGGGGTGCAGTGAACACAATCTTTGTGGGGTACAGTGAACACAATCTTTGTGGGGTGCAGTGAAGACAATCCTTGTGGGGTGCAGTGAAGACAATCCTTGTGGGGTGCAGTGAACAAAATCTTTGGGGGGTACAGTGAACACAATCTTTGTGGGGTACAGTGAACACAATCTTTGAGGGGTACAGTGAACACAATCTTTGTGGGGTGCAGTGAAGACAATCCTTGTGGGGTGCAGTGAACAAAATCTTTGGGGGGTACAGTGAACACAATCCTTGTGTGGGGTACAGTGAACACAATCTTTGTGGGGTACAGTGAACACAATCTTTGTGGGGTGCAGTGAAGACAATCCTTGTGGGGTACAGTGAACACAATCTTTGTGGGGTGCAGTGAAGACAATCCTTTTGGGGTGCAGTGAACACAATCTTTGTGGGGTGCAGTGAACAAAATCTTTGTGGGGTACAGTGAACAAAATCTTTGTGGGGTGCAGTGAACACAATCTTTGTGGGGTACAGTGAACACAATCTTTGTGGGGTGCAGTGAAGACCATCCTTGTGGGGTGCAGTGAAGACCATCCTTGTGGGGTGCAGTGAAGACAATCCTTGTGGGGTACAGTGAACACAATCTTTGTGGGGTGCAGTGAAGACAATCCTTTTGGGGTGCAGTGAACACAATCTTTGTGGGGTGCAGTGAACACAATCTTTGTGGGGTACAGTGAACACAATCTTTGTGGGGTGCAGTGAAGACAATCCTTGTGGGGTGCAGTGAAGACAATCCTTGTGGGGTGCAGTGAACAAAATCTTTGGGGGGTACAGTGAACACAATCATTGTGGGGTACAGTGAACACAATCTTTGTGGGGTGCAGTGAAGACAATCCTTGTGGGGTACAGTGAAGACAATCCTTTTGGGGTGCAGTGAACACAATCTTTGTGGGGTGCAGTGAACACAATCTTTGTGGGGTACAGTGAACACAATCTTTGTGGGGTGCAGTGAAGACAATCCTTGTGGGGTGCAGTGAAGACAATCCTTGTGGGGTGCAGTGAACAAAATCTTTGGGGGGTACAGTGAACACAATCTTTGTGGGGTACAGTGAACACAATCTTTGTGGGGTGCAGTGAAGACAATCCTTGTGGGGTACAGTGAACACAATCTTTGTGGGGTGCAGTGAAGACAATCCTTTTGGGGTGCAGTGAACAAAATCTTTGTGGGGTACAGTGAACACAATCTTTGTGGGGTACAGTGAACACAATCTTTGTGGGGTACAGTGAACAAAATCTTTGTGGGGTGCAGTGAAGACAATCCTTGTGGGGTGCAGTGAAGACAATCCTTGTGGGGTGCAGTGAACAAAATCTTTGGGGGGTACAGTGAACACAATCTTTGTGGGGTGCAGTGAAGACAATCCTTTTGGGGTGCAGTGAACACAATCTTTGTGGGGTGCAGTGAACACAATCTTTGTGGGGTACAGTGAACACCATCTTTGTGGGGTGCAGTGAAGACAATCCTTGTGGGGTGCAGTGAAGACAATCTTTGTGGGGTGCAGTGAACACAATCTTTGTGGGGTGCAGTGAAGACAATCCTTGTGGGGTGCAGTGAACAAAATCTTTGGGGGTACAGTGAGCACAATCTTTGTGGGGTACAGTGAACACAATCTTTGTGGGGTGCAGTGAAGACAATCATTTTGGGGTGCAGTGAACAAAATCTTTGTGGGGTACAGTGAACACAATCTTTGTGGGGTGCAGTGAACAAAATCTTTGGGGGTACAGTGAACACAATCTTTGTGGATTACAGTGAACACAATCTTTGTGGGGTGCAGTGAAGACAATCCTTTTGGGGTGCAGTGAACACAATCTTTGTGGGGTACAGTGAACACAATCTTTGTGGGGTGCAGTGAAGACAATCCTTGTGGGGTGCAGTGAAGACAATCTTTGTGGGGTACAGTGAACAAAATCTTTGTGGGGTACAGTGAACACAATCTTTGTGGGGTGCAGTGAAGAAAATCCTTTTGGGGTGCAGTGAACAAAATCTTTGGGGGGTACAGTGAACACAATCTTTGGGGGGTACAGGGAACACAATCTTTGTGGGGAGCAGTGAAGACAATCCTTGTGGGGTGCAGTGAAGACAATCCTTGTGGGGTGCAGTGAACAAAATCTTTGGGGGGTACAGTGAACACAATCATTGTGGGGTACAGTGAACACAATCTTTGTGGGGTGCAGTGAAGACAATCCTTTTGGGGTGCAGTGAACACAATCTTTGTGGGGTGCAGTGAACACAATCTTTGTGGGGTGCAGTGAACAAAATCTTTGTGGGGTACAGTGAACACAATCTTTGTGGGGTGCAGTGAAGACAATCCTTGTGGGGTGCAGTGAACAAAATCTTTGGGGGGTACAGTGAACACAATCTTTGTGGGGTACAGTGAACACAATCTTTGTGGGGTGCAGTGAAGACAATCCTTGTGGGGTGCAGTGAACAAAATCTTTGGGGGTACAGTGAGCACAATCTTTGTGGGGTACAGTGAACACAAGCTTTGTGGGGTGCAGTGAAGACAATCCTTTTGGGGTGCAGTGAACAAAATCTTTGTGGGGTACAGTGAACACAATCTTTGTGGGGTGCAGTGAACAAAATCTTTGGGGGTACAGTGAACACAATCTTTGTGGATTACAGTGAACACAATCTTTGTGGGGTGCAGTGAAGACAATCTTTTTGGGGTGCAGTGAACACAATCTTTGTGGGGTACAGTGAACACAATTTTTGTGGGGTGCAGTGAAGACAATCCTTGTGGGGTGCAGTGAAGACAATCCTTGTGGAGTGCAGAGAAGACAATCCTTGTGGGGTACAGTGAACAAAATCTTTGTGGGGTACAGTGAACACAATCTTTGTGGGGTACAGTGAACACAATCTTTGTGGGGTGCAGTGAAGAAAATCCTTTTGGGGTGCAGTGAACAAAATCTTTGTGGGGTACAGTGAACACAATCTTTGTGGGGTACAGTGAACACAATCTTTGTGGGGGGCAGTGAAGACAATCCTTTTGGGGTGCAGTGAACACAATCTTTGTGGGGTACAGTGAACACAATCTTTGTGGGGTGCAGTGAAGACAATCCTTGTGGGGTGCAGTGAACAAAATCTTTGTGGGGTGCAGTGAACAAAATCTTTGTGGGGTGCAGTGAACAAAATCTTTGGGGGGTACAGTGAACACAATCTTTGTGGATTACAGTGAACACAATCTTTGTGGGGTGCAGTGAAGACAATCCTTTTGGGGTGCAGTGAACACAATCTTTGTGGGGTACAGTGAACACAATCTCATACTTCTGAAGATTTGAGGGTGCTGCCTGTTTCATCCTCCTCCTCCATCCTTTTAGGGGTACAAACAATAGTAATTGGGGCCTAGTGTGGTTGTGTACGTGTGAAAAACATACACTTTTTTTTGATCATATTTCCTATTCCGCTATTCAATAAAAACCTTTTGGGGATCAATTAAATTGCGGGATAGTCTGTGTCGGTACGTGTGAGATCCACCTTTCCAAGTTTTTGGGGTTCATCTCATACTTCTGAAGCTTTGAGGGTGCTGCCTGTTCCATACTCCTCCTCCTCCTCCTCCATCCTTTTAGGTGTACAAACAATAGTAATTGGGGCCTAGTGTGCTTCTGTACGTGTGAGATACATACACTTTTTTGGATCATATTTCCTATTCCGCTATTCAATAAAAACCTTTGGGGATCAATTAAATTGCGGGATAGTCTGTGTTGGTACGTGTGAGATCCACCTTTCCAAGTTTTTGGGGTTCATCTCATACTTCTGAAGATTTGAGGGTGCTGCCTATTCCATACTCCTCCTACTCCTCATTCAGCCTTTTAGGGGTACAAACAATAGTAATTGGGGCCTAGTGTGGTTTTGTACGTGTGAGATACATACACTTTTTTTGATCATATTTCCTATTCCGCTATTCAATAAAAACCTTTGGGGATCAATTAAATTGCGGGATAGTTTGTGTTGGTACGTGTGAGATCCACCTTTCCAAGTTTTTGGGGTTCATCTCATACTTCTGAAGATTTGAGGGTGCTGCCTGTTCCATACTCCTCCTACTCCTCATTCAGCCTTTTAGGGGTACAAACAATAGTAATTGGGGCCTAGTGTGCTTCTGTACGTGTGAGATACATACACTTTTTTTTTGATCATATTTTCTATTCCGCTATTTAATCAAAACTAGAGTTGAGCGGACACCTGGATGTCCGTGTTCGGCGGGTTCGGCCGAACTTTAAAAAAAAGTCCGGGTCCGTGTCCCGGACTTTTGCCGAACTTTTCCCGGACACCGAACCCCATTGAAGTCAAAGGGGACCCGAACTTTCAGGCACTAAAATGGCTCTAAAACACCAATGGAAGGGGCTAGAGTGCTGCAAATGGCAGCAAAACATTGTTAAGAGCATGGCAAGTGCTCTGCAAACAAATGTGGATAGGGAAATAACTTAAAACAACAAAAAAACCCTGCCTTCTGAGGTGCTGGCGGTGCCCTGCTTGCGTTGGCGACCTCTTCCTCCTCCTCTGCCTTGTGCTTCCACTGTGGCCCCGCTGTCAGGTGGGAATGCCAGCAGCATGGCGTCTACCAGCGTGCGCTTGTACTCGCGCATCTTGCGATCGCGCTCCAGTGAGTGAATTAAGGACGGTACGTTGTCCTTGTAACGGGGATCCAGCAGCGTGGCCACCCAGTAATCAGCACAAGTTAGAATGTGGGCAACTCGGCAGTCGTTGTGGAGACACTGCAGCATGTAATCGCTCATGTGTGCCAGGCTGCCCAGAGGCAACGAAAGGCTGTCCTCTGTGGGAGGTGTATCGTCCGTGTCCTCTGTATCCCCCCCAGCCACGCACCAGTGATGGCCATGAGCTGGCCTGGGTGCCACCCTGCTGTGAACATGCTTCCATCTCCTCCTCCTCATCCTCCTCATCCTCCAGAACTGTGCCCCTGCTGGACAATTGTGTCCCTGGCGTTTGTGTGTGCAGAAACCAACCCTCGGAGCCCCTTGCGAATGACTGCCCTGAAAGCCTTGGAAATGTTACCTCTTCATCCTCCTCCTCCTCCTCATCCTGTGCCACATCCTCTTCCATCATCGCCCGAATTGTTTTTTCAAGGAGGCATAGAAGTGGGATAGTTAAGCTGACAACGGCGTCATCGGCACTGGCCATGTTGGTGGAGTACTCAAAACAGCGCAACAAGGCACACAGGTCTCGCATGGAGGCCCAGTTATTGGTGGTGAAGTGGTGCTGTTCCGCAGAGCGACTCACGCGTGCGTGCTGCAGCTGAAACTCCACTATGGCCTGCTGCTGCTTGCACAGTCTTTCCAGCATGTGCAAGGTGGATTTCCACCTTGTGGGCACGTCGCATATGAGGCGGTGAGCGGGAAGGCCGAAGTTACGCTGCAGCGCTGACAGGCGAGCAGCAGCAGGGTGAGAACGCCGAAAATGCGCACAGACGGCCCGCACTTTCTGCAGCAGCTCTGACATATCGGGGTAGTTTTTAAGGAACCTCTGCACCACCAAATTCAGCACATGCGCCAGGCAAGGGAAGTGCGTCAAACCGGCTAGGCCCAGAGCTGCTATGAGATTTCGCCCATTATCGCACACCACCAGGCCGGGCTTGAGGCTCACTGGCAGCAACCACTCATTTGTCTGCTGTTCCATGCTCCTCCACAACTCCTGCGCGGTGTGTGGTTTGTCCCCCAAACAGGCAAGTTTTAAAACTGCCTGCTGTCGTTTACCCCTGGCCGTGCTGAAGTTGGTGGTGAAGGTGGTACGCTGTCCGGATGAGGAGGCGGTAGAGGATGAGGAAGCGGAGTAGGAGGAGTTAGGAACAGGAGGCAAACTGAAGCACCCTGCAATCCTCGGTGGTGGAAGGACATGCGCCAAATTGCTATCCGCCTCAGGCCCATCCGTCACTGCATTTACCCAGTGTGCCGTTAGGGAGATATAACGCCCCTGACCGTGCTTACTGGTCCACGTATCGGTAGTTAGGTGGACCTTGGCACAGATGGAGTTGCGCAGTGCACACCTGATTTTTTTTCCCCCATTTGGTTCTGCAGGGAAGGGATGGCTTGCCTGGAAAAGTAGTGGCGGCTGGGCACGACGTACTGTGGGACAGCCACGGACATAAGGTTTTTAAAACTGTGCGTCTCCACCAGACGGAATGACAGCATTTCAAAGGCCAAGAATTTTGAAATGCTGGCATTCAGGGCAAGGGATCGCGGGTGGGTAGGGGGGTACTTCCTCTTCCTCTGAAGTGTTTGGGAGATGGAAAGCTGAACGCTTCCACGGGACATTGTGGAGATGGTTGGTGACCCAGGTGGTGGTGTTGCTGACAGATCCTCTGTTTGCGGGGTGGCAGGTGCCGGTATCACTACAGATGTGGCTGGAGCGGCCGAGACTGCAGCAGAAGAGGAAGCAGGATGAGCCAGAGACGTTTCTTGGTTTTGAAGGTGTCTACTCCACTGCAGCTCGTGCTTTGCACTTAGATGCCTGATCATGCAGGTTGTGCTCAGGTTGAGAAGGTTTATGCCTCGCTTCAGGCTCTGATTGCACAGGGTGCAAACCACTCGTGTCCTGTCATCAGCACATTTTCTAAAGAACTTCCACGCTAGAGAACTCCTTTGAGCTGACTTTGGTGCGCTCGTTCCCTTGCTGCGTTGGGCAGTAGCAGGCGTAGTGTCTAGGGCACGGGCGCTCCGCTTCTGCACCCTGCTCCCTCTTCTGCTGTGCTGGTGGCTCTGTGCGACCACCGCCTCTTCCTCCAAACTACTCAGGTCACCTGCATGACGTTCATTCCATGTGGGGTCGAGGACCTCATCGTCCTCCACATCATCTTCCACCCAGTCTTCACCCCTGCCCTCCTTGTCGGTCTCCACAATGCTGAACGCCGCAGCAGTTGGCACCTGCATTTCGTCATCATCGGAGACGTGCTGCGATGGTCCTTCCATGTACTCATCTTGAGAAATGAGTGGTTGGGCATCACTGCACTCAATCTCTTCCACTTCTGGGGCAGGGCTAGGTGGATGGCCCTGGGAAACCCTGCTGACAGAGTCCTCAAAAAGAAGACTGCTGTATGGCTTGGGGCTCAGACTGCTTGCCTGATTTGCAAGGGGGTGAGGTGAAAGACGGTTGGACATCGGCTGCAGGTGCCAACTCTGACCTTTCTGCAGTAGACTGGGTGGGAGACAATGTGAAGGAACTGGAGGCACTGTCAGCAGCAAACCAATCTACTATCGCCCCTCTCTGTTCTGGCCTCATCACTTCTAGAGGCGTATGATGCCCTACCAAATACTGATGCAGGTTCTGTCGCCTACTAACACTTGAGGAAGGTGTTTCACTTGTGCGTGTAGCTGGCACAGATCGACCACATCCTCTCCTTGCAACAGGATCTCTACCAGCAGCACCACGACCCAGGCCACGGCCCCTATTTGACGGTCTCCTCATATTTCTGTAATTTATGATCTTGCACCTAGAAAGGTGTTTATTGAATAGCGGAACAAAACAACAACAGTATCGCACGGGTGTATCTGACAGTCAAATATGCAAACTATGCCGCAATTTAATGTTTTTTACCCCAAAAGGGTGTATATTGAATAGCGGAATAGGAAAAGGATAAAAAAACGGTGTATCTCACACGTACAAACACAGACTGGGCCCCGATTAAAATTTTTTGTACCCTAAAGGGAGGAAGAGGAGTAGGAGGAGTTGGGAACAGGAGGCAAACTGAAGCGCCCTGCAATCCTTGGCGGTGGAAGGAGATGCGCCAAACAAATTTAAAAAGGTGTATCTCACACGTACCGATACAGACTATGCCGTAATTTAATTTTCTTACACTCCAAAAGGGTGTATATTGAATAGCGGAATAGGAAAAATGTTATAATACGGTGTATCTCACACGTACAAACACAATCTAGGCCCCGATTACAATTTTTTTGTACCCTAAAGGCAGGATGAGGAGTAGGAGGAGTTCGGAACAGGCAGGAGGCAGACTGAAGCACCCTCAAATCCTCGGCAGTATGAGATGCGCCCCAAAAATTGGAAAGGTTTATCTCACACGTACCCACACAGACTATCCCGCAATTTAATTGTTTATACCCAAAGGTTTTGATTAAATAGCGGAATAGAAAATATGATCAAAAAAGTGTATGTATCTCACACGTACAGAAGCACACTAGGCCCCAATTACTATTGTTTGTACCCATAAAAGGCTGAATGAGGAGTAGGAGGAGTATGGAACAGGCAGCACCCTCAAATCTTCAGAAGTATGAGATGAACCCCAAAAAGATTGTGTTCACTGCAGCCCACACACAGCAAAATGGATGTGGACCACTGACACCTGCCTATCTCCTATCCCACCCCACACAGCAATATCGATTGTAGTTTGTAGAACACACTGACCCTAAAAATCAGCAGACTCTGTCCCTAAAAGGATTGCTAAGATCGTAGATCGGTCACTGCAAACCCCACCCCACACAGCAATATCGATTGTAGTTTGTAGAACACACTGACCCTAAAAATCAGCAGACTCTCTCCCTAAAATGCCTACAACTCGCCCTGCCTAACACACTCCGACCTGTCCCTCAATTCTATCCGGACACAAATGTTTTTTTTTTCCTGTCTGTCCCTAATCAGCAGCCAGCACCCCAAAACGATTGTGTTCACTGCACCCCAAAAATAGTGTTTACTGCAGCCCAAAAAGATTGTGTTCACTGTACCCCAAAACGATTGTGTTGACTGCACCCCAAAAAGATTGTGTTTACTGCAGCCCAAAAAGATTGTGTTCACTGCAGCCCACACACAGCAAAATGGATGTGGACCACTGACACCTGCCCACTGACACCTGCCTATCTCCTATCCCACACCACCCAGCAATATCGATTGTAGTTTGTAGAACACACTGACCCTAAAAATCAGCAGACTCTCTCCCTAAAAGGATTGATAAGATCGTAGATCGGTCACTGCAAACCCCACCCCTCACAGCAATATCGATTGTAGCTTGTAGAACACACTGTCTGACCCTAAAAATCAGCAGACTCTGATTGCTGAGATCGTAGATCAGTCACTGCAAACCCCACCCCACACAGCAATATCGATTGTAGTTTGTAGAACACACTGTCTGACCCTAAAAATCAGCAGACTCTCTCCCTAAAATGCCTACAACTCGCCCTACCTAACACACTCCGACCTGTCCCTCAATTCTATCCGGACACAAATGTTTTTTTTTTCCTGTCTGTCCCTAATCAGCAGGCAGCACGTTGATGTGTGCTCTCTCCCTGAACTAAACAGCAGAATGACGCCGCAGCGGCGCTGCCTCGAACTTATAAAGACTTGGTCACATGCTCCAGACGGCCAATCACAGCTACTGATACATTTGTAGGCATGGCTGGGATGGCTTAGGCACACCAGTTAAACGCTTTTAGATTGGCTGTTGAAAGCCCCCCATGAAAAGCGCGCCAAAGCATGCAAAACCCGGAAATAAAATGACCGAACACGGATTTTTACCTGAATATACAGTAAAGTTTTCGGGTCCGTGTTCGGGTAACAAAAATCCAATTATTCGGTACGAACACGAATAATACAGTCCGTGTTCGCTCAACCCTACTCACTACCCATCACAGTTTCAGAGGCCCTGAAAATTCAAGATAGCACAAAACTCCCCCAAATGACCCCATTTTGGAAAGTAGACACCAAAAGCTATTTGTTGAGAGGCATGGTGAGTCCATGGAATATTTTATATTTTGCCACAAGTTTCCGGAAAATTACATTTTTTTATTTATTTATTTATTTTTTAACACAAAGTTGTCACTAAAAGATACATTTCTCACACATGCCATGGGTATATGTGGAATGACACCCCAAAATACATTCTGCTGCTTCTCCTGAGTACAGGGATACCACATGTGTCAGACTTTTTGGGAGCCTAACTGTGTACAGGACCCTGAAAAGCAATCACCACTTTCAGGTTTTCTAATGGCGTAAATTGTGCATTTCACCTCCGCACTACCTGTCAGTTTTGGAGGCCCTACAATTCCAAGATAGCACAAACCCCCCCCCCCCCCCAAATGACCCCATTTTGCAAAGTAGACACCCCAAGCTATTTTCTGAGAGGCATGGCGAGTCCATGGAATATTTTTATATTTTGCCACAAGTTCCCGGCAAATAGGCAAATATATTGTTTTTTTTTTTTACACAAAGTTGTCACTAAATGATATATTGCTCACACATGCCATGGGTATATGTGAAATGACACCCCCTTCCCCTGAGTACAGGGATACCCCATGTGTGAGACTTTTTTGCAGTCTAGCCAAGTACAGGACCCCGAAAATCAATCACCACTTTCAGGCTTTCCAAGGGCGTAAATTGTTGATTTCACTTCTTTTTTTGTTTACAAAAAATTTTTATTAGAAAGTCATATCAAAAAAGGACATAACTCATACAATGCCATATGAAAAAGGAGAAGACAAGAAAAACAAAAAAGGTATTTTTCACAGGTGTATCCTGAAGGTAAGGTAGTGCATACCGTAAATGACACTGAACATGTTATACAAGCTGAACAGAATAGAAATGCAATGACAATAAACATAGGTACAATATTAGATATCACAACATATATTTCACAGCACAAATCAATTAACTAGGGGAATCCCATGGATCCCATTTGGCATGGTAAGCCGGCATAGAACTGTGCAAGGAATGAAATACTTTCTCTGAGAGCCTGATATCCATTCTAGATAAAACTTGAGACCACAAAAGAGTATCAGATCTCCCATTCAGGGCAATCATCCAATGAATGGAGGGCATTAAAGTGTGGAATAGCCTAGACACAGGAATGGGGACCCCAGGTACACGTGAGAAAAGGAGGCAAATTTTTGGGGAAAGGGCAACCCCCGGACCTGCTATTAGTGATAATTTCTGTTTAGCCCTATCCCAAATAGTCTGTTAATGCCTGCAATTCCAAAAGAGATGCAGAAGTGTACCCTCCTCTGGACAGCCTCTGAAGCATAAGGGAGAGACTGAACAGTAAAAGGAGTGTACCAGGGGAGGGGTCAAATACCACCTAGTGAACAATTTAAGGGGAGATTCTCTGCTAGCACTAAAGCGCGTACATTTGCGCAGGTTACCTATCATACCCTGCCCCTCTGGGACAGAAAATGTACAACCCAAGTCCTCCTCCCATTTAATCATATATTTTTGTTTATCCGGTAAGGGGGAGCAGTTAAAATGGTTATACAACATTGAAATCAAGCCCCTGCCCCTGGGGGAAGTGCAACATATGGTTTCGAATGGTGTATAAGGTGGGTGTAGCATCAAAGAATATTGAGATTGAAAGAATTGTTTTATAAAATCATAGTGATCTACTTCTGAAATGGGGAGTTTGTGTATACGCCTGAGCTGATCAAATGTACAAAAAGTATTGCAAACAGATAAGGCTTTAAGTGAAACAAGGCCTCTGGATATCCAAGGTTCCAAATCCTCCCTATTTAAGGGAAGAGTAGGGGTGTCTATATAGGCCAGGAATGAAGTTAAGGGGGTACCTGAGAAACCAACCCATGTGTATCTCTAAACCTCAACCATAGTTGATATAGATGATTAATAACCTTATTGGATTGAGTGACATATCTAGGGATAGCTGACCTGTTCCATAAAGTAGCATGTACAAAGTAAGGAGCAATGGAAGCTTTCTCAAAAATCAGCCATGGTATATCGTTCCCCTCAGAAGGCCATTGTGCCATCTGCACACATTTTAGCAGAGAGGTAGTAAGACCATAAGTCTGGGAGACCAATACCTCCTGTTGATTGAGGAGCATGAAGAACATGTTTGTTGCATCTGGGCCTCTTCCCACTCCATATGAATTTAGATAATTTGCGCTGAAATGTAACAATGTGGGACTTAGGCACATTAATGGGGAGGGCTCTAAAAAAGAATAATATCTTAGGAAGGATAATCATTTTTGCTGCCATAATTCTGCCCAGGAATGAGATATAGTATGAAGACCAAGTCTTTAAAAGTGTGCTCAATTTTCTGAAAATTGGGGGAACATTAGATAAGTATAGGGAATCATAATGAGGGGGGTAACATGAACCCCTAAGTATTTGAAAGATTTTTTGCACCATGAAAATGAAAAACTTTCTTTAATAGAAACTTGCATCCAATTTGGCAGGTTGATAGGCATCAGGGAACATTTGGAATATTAATGCCAAGACCAGATACAGAGTGGAAAGCCTCCAGTTCCACCAGCAACTGAGGTAGAGACAAATGTGGATTTGATAAAAATAACAAATCATCATCCGCATATAGGCTATGTTTGAATTCTTTACCCTCTTTACAATAACCACTTATCTTATTATTGTTTCTGATGGCACAAGCCAAAGGCTCAATGGCCAAGGCAAAAAGTAGAGGGGAAAGGGGGCACCCCTGCCTGGTACCCCTTTTAAGGTGAAATAAATCTGAGTTACATCACGGCAGGCGGACCCTCGTTTGGGGGGGAGTTATACAGGGCCTTGAAACCATGGATGAATCCATTTCCCAACCCAAATCTAGGCAATAGATTCTCCATATAAGACCAACTAACGCTGTCAAATGCCTTGTGGATGTCTAAGCTGACTAAACATGTTGGAATTTTGGTAAAATTAGCATCCTGTATTAAATTAGTGACCAGTCTAATGTTATCCGTGAGCTGTCTGCCCGGGATAAATCCCGTTTTTGGTCAGGGTTAATTAATTGAGTTATGTTACAGGCCAATCTATTAGCGAGAAAGCGACCAAATAGCTTAAGATTGTTATTCATGACCGAGATAGGTCTGTAGTTTTGTGGAAGTGAGTGATCTTTATCGGGCTCAGGGATGAGGGACATATTTGCGAGGAGCATCTCCTCAGGAAAACTACCACCTTGGAGAACCCAATTAAAAAGTTTGGTTAATCTAGGGACCAGGAAAGAGGAGAAAGTCTTATAATAGGTCGCGGAAAAGCCATCTGGGCCAGGTGCTGTGGAAGACTTTAATTAATTATGACCAAAATCTCAGCTTCCGTACAGGGTGCCTCCAACGCTTCCCTCTGCCCAACCGTAAGGGATGGGAGGTGTAACTTATCAATCCAAGCATCAAATTTAGATAGAGGCACCGAAGTAATCTCCAAAAGCAGGTTCTTATAGAAATTTGTAAAGACCTCCAATTCTTCCTTAGGATGAGAGAACATTTTACCATCCTGTCATCTAAGCCTATAGACATGGGTGGGTTTAACTGCTTGTGTAAGTTTCTTGGCAAACATTGTGGAGGATGTATTACTGTTAAGAATAAATTTGGCTCTTGACCATCTAAGTGCTTTTTCAGCATCATTAGAAAGAATCTCATCCAAGTCCCTCTTCTTGGTGGAAATCTGATCTAAAAGTGCAGGGGAGGAAGAATGGTTGACTAAGTTATAGAGACGGTTTACATCTTTAGTCAATGAGTTAATATCAGCTAATCTAGATTTATTCCTCGCAGAGGCAAGAGCAATGAATCTACCCCTGATTATAGCTTTATGCGCTGTCCAAACAGTAGAAATAGGGGTGTCTTCATTCTTATTAATTGCAAAATGCTCATCTAACGAGGAGGAAATCTGGGCGACCAGTGTGGGATCATTGGTCAAAGAGTCGTTCAATCTCCAGTTAAAGGATGATCTTTCCATCCCTATGCCACAGGCTTCAAATGTAACAATCTGATGATCAGACCACGGGCAAGCGTGAATGTGAGCATCAGATGAGTTTGCCAAAAGAACCAGTGTGCAAAAGATATAGTCCAATCTCGCAAAACTATCATGAGGGTGTGAATGATAAGTATATGACCTAATTCCAACATTATGGGCTCTCCATGCGTCCACCAGCTGCGAGTCACTGAGCGCACGAGTTAAGCTCTTAGGGAACGCCTTAGAGAATGCCACCACCCTACTTCTATCAAAAAGTGGGTGAGCCGTCAGATTAAAATCCCCCCCAACAATCATATGAGGAGATTCAAATCTGCCTAGAGTATCGAAAAAGTGTTTGAAAAACGTAGCTTGAGCGTCATTATGGGCATATAGCGATGCAATTGTGATCGGTTTACCACAAACACTACCTTTGAGTATCAGGAACCTACTTTCAGGGTCACAATATGAGGAAGAAACATCAAACATAATATTATTACGGATGAATATTGCAACCCCTTAGTTTTGTTATTATAGATTGAGCACCGAAATTGTTGAAAGGATTTATTAAAAAATTTAGGATGTTTATCTGTGGCAAAATGGGTTTCTTGTAACAGTATTATATCTGCACCCAAGCGCTTGTACTGCCTGAAGGCTTTATGTCTTTTGTTAGGGGAGTTAAACCCCTGTACGTTGTGTGATATAACTTTAAGCCCCATGGTAAGCGGTTCGAGTGCAGATATCTCTCCTAGAGAAATGTTTAAGAAGAAAAAAATGTATTTGCTGTATAAGCTTAACGGCAGCCTGAGCAAAAAGGAGAATTAGCCCTTGGATAGAAATAAAAACCAAGCCTGTGGAGGCAAAATCTGGTCTGGGCCTAGGCCCAAGCGCCAGAGGCCAGTGGATCAAACCCGTTGACATAGAAAGCATTGTATAAATCTGAGTAGATGACTTTCTCTTTTCTATTCCTCTTGTGAGAAAAAAACAACAAACCATAAGTGAGAACAGAATAAAAATCTTCAAAGATCTAAAAAAGTAAACCCATCCAGAAAATCACGTACCTATGGACTTCAACGTCCAACATCCATCCGTGGGGATCCGCAACCAGTCCACTAAAGTACATGAGCCAACTCGTGAGCCGATGCATGGCCGGGATGCGAATCAACACAAAACTGACCAATAGGGAAAAACAAGACAAAGGGGAGAGAGAGAAGCATGAAACATTTAAGTTGAAAGCATGCTAAGCATAATAATCAGGTTGGCATATAGTTTGTGCAAATAAAACGTAGCACCCAGTCCATAGGAGTGTAACCTTCCACATTAAACCTCAACACTGGCGGGCACAGCCGTCACCCCATGCCCGCCCCCCCCCCCCAAAAGCAGGGCGGCCATGCGGCGATGGGGGCCCACTCAATAGCACCAAACACACCAAAGCACAGAGTGCAAAACGCATGTAGAGAGTTCAGGAACAAAAAGAGACTCAAAAAATTAGAGATCAAAGAGAACCGTCCCTGAAGGGATTGCGCCATCTCCGTTGATCACGCCTAGTTGCAGGAGCAGCCCAGATGGGTGAAGGTCTAGGGGTCACTTGCTGGCGAACTTCAGGTTCAGCCTCCAAAAGGCCTAGTTTGATAAGCAGTTCTTTGCCTTCAGCGACATTATAGACAACATAAACTTAGCCATTATGTGGGACAGTAAGCTTAACAGGAAAGCCCCATCTGTATCTGATCCGAGCCGCTTGCAATAATGAAGTAACCTCTTTAATTTTACGGCGTTTTTCCAATGTAGCCTGAGAGATATCAGGAAAAATTTGGATCCTGTTTCCTTTCAACTAAATGTTAGGGGTGTTTCTGGAAGCACGAAGAATATCTTCTTTTACCAGGAAGTCTTTAAGGCACAAGATCACATCCCTGGGGGGCTTATCAGGTGGTGGCTTGGGGCGCAAGGCCCTATGAATACTGTCACAAATAAATGCAGACTCTGTCTGGCCTGTCAGGCAGCAGCTCCCTAAAGAGCTTGGAAACTGCAGGAAAAAGCTCAGCTATGGATTCAGGTATTCCCTGAGACGCAGATTGTTCCTACGATTCCTGTTGTCCAAATCTTCCACTTGAGACTGGAGCAGGTTATAATTATCAGACAGAAGCTTGAAATCCTTCCTGAGATCATTATGAGCTAGTGAAAGTTTATCATGTTTTGTCTCAAGTAAATCTGTGTGGCCTCCCAATGCAGCAATCTCGGATGTCAGGGTGCTTGTGGACTTATGGATTTCAGTCTGAATTTTATCAGCCAACTTTTCATAAATGGCTGGAAACCCTGCATCTAAGTCTGCCTTAGTAATGCCCTGAGTGTACTCACGATCCCTCAATGGAGCGGTGGACGAGGCAGCGTGGGTTGAGACTGGGCGCCATCTTTCGTCATCCTGGTGACCTCCTTGGTACGGAGCAGATAAGTTGTCAGGGAATGCTGTGGCGGGCGACCCCGTTGCTTCTTTTTGGCTGACGGCATGCACGGTGAGTTCCTACGGGGGTGCGGGAGGTAAAAGGCTGGAAAAGTATCGATTTGGCCCAGAGGAAGCAGCTTCTCTTTCTCCCCTCCGGCGGAGCTGAAACACTAGCAGCCGTCCAGCTTCGCGCCGCGCATGCACCCCTTTGATTTAATTTCTGACTACCTATCACAGTTCCGGAGGCCATGAAATGCCAAGACAGCACAACCCCCCCCAAATTACCCCTTTTAGGAAAGTAGACACTCTAAGCTATTTGCAGAGAGGCGTGTTGAGTGTGTTTTGCAGATCTCACTTTTTGTCACAAAGTTTTGGAAATTGTAAAAAGAGGCAAAAAATGCATTTTCCTGTTTTTTCTTCATTTTCCAAAAAAATGAGAGGTGCAAAATACTCACCATGCCTCTCAGAAAATAGCTTGGAGTGTGTACTTTGCAAAATGGGGTCATTTGTGGGGGTTTCGTTCCATTTTGCCATTTCATGGCCTTCAAAAGTGTGATAGGTAGGAGTGAGATCAACAATTTACGCCCTTAGAAAGGCTGAAGGCGGGGATTGGTTTTGGGGTCCTGTACGCGGCTAGACTGCCAAAAAGTCTCACACATGTGGTATCTCTGTACTCAGGAGAAGCAGCAGAATGTATTTTGGGGTGTCATTTCACATATACCCATGGCATGCGTGAGCAATATATCATTTAGTGACAACTTTGTGTAAAAAAAAAAAAAAAAATTGTCTTTTTCCTGAAACTTAGGGCAAAATGTAAAATACTCCATGGGCTCAATATGCCTCTCAGCAAATAGCTTTTGGTGTCTACTTTCCAAAAAGGAGTCATTTGGGGGGTATTTGAACAGTCCTGACATTTTATGCTCAATCTTAGCCACACATCACCCACTCTTGTAACCACTTGAAGACCAAGCCTTTTCTGTGACTTTTTGTTTACATGAAAAAATATATTTTTTTTACAAGAAAATTACTTTGAACCCCCAAACATTATCTATTTTTTTTTAAAGCAGAGGCCCTACAGAACAAAATGGTGGATGTTGCAATTTTTTTTGTCACACGGTATTTGCGCACAGATTTTCCAAACGCAATTTTTGCGTAAAAAAAAATTTTTTTAGATATGCAGAAATACACTATATAATTCCAAATTGTTTGGTAAAATTTAAAATATGATCTTATGCCGAGTACATAGACACCAAACATGACATGCTCATGCAGCGGCAACAAACTACGTACGGTTTTAAAAGCCTTTAAAAGTCTTTACAGGTTACCACTTTGGACTTACAGAGAAGGTCTACTGCAAGAATTACTGCACTCGACCTGGCGTTTGCGGCGATACCTCACATGCATGGTGCAATTGCAGGTTTACATATGACACTAAACCAACGCTTGTGTGCGCATTTGCACGCAAGCACGGGGGGACAGGGGGGCTTGATTTTTTATTTTTTTTTGCTTTTTTATGTTAGTTTGACACCTTTTCTTTCATTTTTTTTAATCATTTTTATTGTTATCACAGTGAATTTAAATTTCTCCTATGATAGCAATCTGTAGTGACAGGTACTCTTTTTAAAAAAAATTGGGGTCTTTTAGACTCTAGATCTCTCCTCTGACCTTAACGCATCTGACCACACCAAAACTGGTGTGATAAAATGCTTTCCCAATTTCCCAATGGCGCTGTTTATTTCTGGCGAAACAGAAGTCATGAATTGCTCGTAGCTTCCGATATCTTAGGCCATAGAGATGATTGGAGCCATTCTCATCTCTAATCAGCTCTATGGTTAGATAACTGAACCACCAACTGCACTCTCGGGTTAACCGGTGGGACAGGAGAGCCCAAGAAAAACCGTGGAAGGCGGCAGGAGGTGGGGGAGTCCCCTCCCACTGCATGTAAAAGCAGTCTAGCGGCCAATTATCCGCTAGGATTGCTTTTACATGTAAGCTGACCTCTGGCTGTAAAAAACAATACCAAGATGATGCCTAAATCTGCAGGCATCATCCTGGTATTATCACTCAAAGTCCAGCAACGTACCAGTACATTGCTGGTCCTTGTTTGACATATAGTGTAGGGGTTTTTTTTTGCCTGTGGGCTGAACAAAAAAAAAAAAGAGAACCTAACAGAAATCACCACAGGAATATTGTGTAGTATTACACACCATTGTGTAGTATTACACGCCCAAACAGCCACCCACTGATTTTAATGGTGGGTATACATGACAATATTCCACGTATACCTAAAGGTATTTTAACTGCAGTGCTGAAATCAGCCTACCACAGCACTGCCATCAGAGGTATCCATATATGCTGTGCGCAAACGCTGTTTGTGTCAGAATATATAAAATAAATGTGGCAGCCGACAGGTACCTGCAAGAGAAACAGGTTCACAAAAGAATGAAAAACAAACAAAGTACAGTAGGAAATGTAGAAGAGCATAAAAATAACTTAGATGACAACTATTTTCAGCATTTTTATGTTTTTATGTTTTTTTTTTTTTTCAAACGTTAGAGTTCCAGGTTAGGGTCTCTCAAAATGACGATAGCCATCGAACATCTTTTGAGACTCTGTGTAAATGTGCCCTAAACTGTGCCATGCTGTAACCTACGCTAATAATCCACTAGTGTGTGGTAGCGACGGAAACAGTCACCGTGGCAAAGACCAGGTCGGTCAGGACAGTCGGGACAATAATTTCGGGTGTCACGCCTAAATCCGCGCTTGCTGCAGACACGGCATCTTTTTTGGGGGTATCTTTGGCTCACTGCATATGGTTGGGGAATTTGGGCAGGAGCACCAGCTGGATACAGAAGGGCTCTGATTATCTCTTCTTGGAATTGAAAGAAGGATAATGTTCCAGCAGACGCTTTGTAAAAGACAAAAGCGTTGTAAATAGCCAATTGAAATAGGTATACAGACACATTTTTGTACCAGCGTCTGGCCTTACGGACAATTAAGTACGGTCCCATCATCTGGTTGTTGAAGTCCACCCCTCCCATTTTACGGTTATAGTCGTGGACACAGAGGGGCTTCTTAACAACAACACCGGTGACCGTAGTAATTTCCACTGCCGTGTCTGGGTGAATGGAGGACAGAACGAAAACTTTCCCTTTGTCCCTCCACTTCACTGCAAGCAATTCATCGCACCTCAAGCAGGCTCTCTCCCCCCAAGCTCAGTGAGGCATTTACTAGCCATTGGGGGAAGCCCCAGCGATTAGATCGCATGGTGCCACAAGCGCCAATTTGCAATTGAAAGAGGTGTCTAAAAAGTGGCACGCTTGAATAAAAATTGTCCACGTACAAGTGGTACCCCATTCCGAATAAGGGTGACACCAAGTCCCAAACTATCTTGCCGCTGCTCCCTATGTAGTCTGGGCAGTCGGGGGACTCCACAGAGCTTTCTTTTCACTCGTAGACACAGAAATTAACTGTATAGCCTGTGGCCCTGTCACAAAGCTTGTACAGCTTGACCCCGTATCTGGCACGCTTGCTGGGGAGATACTGTTTGATAGCAAGGCGACCAGTAAACTTAATCAGGGACTCGTCAACACAGACATCTTGTTGGGGGGGTAAACAAGGCTGCAAACCGCTGATTGAAGTGGTCTACGAGGGGCCCAATTTTCTGGAGCCGATCAAATTCAGGGTCTCAGGACGACAGAGTTCATTGTTGCTGAAATGCATGAACCAAAATATTTGTTCGTATCGAGCCCTGGACATACTGTAGCAGCAGAGAACACGTGCATTCGATGAATTGGTTCAGTGGACCAATATAACCACAATTCATTCTTTTTTGTAATGCCCGTGTTGAAGGATAGGCCCAGAAAGATTTTAAAATCGGGAATCGTTATGGGATTCCAGCCGAATGGTCTGGCAAGGAGTGAATTTGGGTTGGTGGCGATGAATTGTTGTGCATACAAATTTGATTGATCCACAATAGATCTGAAAAGATCTTCAGTGAAAAACCGCTCAAAAAAATTAATGGGATTAAAACCAGCTGTTTCCACTTGGATTCCAGGTTGGGCAGTGAATGGGGGAAGTACTGGCGCGGTGGAATCTGTGGGCTGCCAATTAGGATACGCCAGCGCTTCAGGGAGGGCACTATGGGCTCTATGGGCTTGTCTTCGAATAAGCGGTGGCTGCAGGCCACTACTCATGCTAGCCACAGCACCAGCTTCAACTGCACTTATGGGACTCGCCACTTCACCAAGTCTTACTGCAATGCTGGTTGTACTAGGTCCAGGGTGTACTAGGCTGCTCGTGCTTGCCAGATCATGAGAAGTGTGAGCGGCACTAGTACTGGCACTCTGCTGCATACGAGAAACATCCGGTTCTTGCATCTCAGCAACTCCAGAATAGGGTCAGGTATGCCTGTCCTTAGCTGGGACCCCTCTGTCGCCGGAGCTATCTGTCAGGGAGCCGCTGCTGTCTACAGGTTCGTATACTGACCCTGATTCTGCCAGTGAGGCTTCCCGATCACTCTCATCTGACATGGTCAGTATACTGTAAGCCTCTGCACTACTGTACCAACATTTGGTCATTTTAGTAACTAAATTTACCAGTACAGTAGTGTGACTAACAGGTAAAAAAGCACCTGGTTGTCAAGGACTATTTGGTTGCTACAAAAAAAAACTGCTAGTGCTAGCAGAGATCAGGCCTGACTCTGCTAACGCAGTGGTTTTTGTGTGATTTGTGTTTTTTTGGAAGTGACAGTAATCTATTGATTACTACACTTGCCTGGGTAGGGTGGGCTGGGTGGAGGGGCTAAATGCAGGTGCTGGCAGGAATCAGTGCTGATTGTGCAAACACTGCGTTTTGGGAACACTAAACTGTGGGGACGCTAGTATAGTTCTGATCAGATCAGATATTGATCTGTTCAAACACTATACTAGTAATGGAGGTGTGTGTGTGTATGTGTGTTAGTGTACTTGACTCTAACTGATGCTAAATAACGGTGGTGTGGTGGGACCCTGACGCTAACTAGCCTAAGTTGTGTCACTTGTGACACTAATACAGTGATCGGTAATCACTGTATATAGTGAACACTGTGACAGGGCAGTGAAGGGGTTAAGTGGGGGAGATCAAGGGGTTAAAAGTTTATTAGGGGATAGATGGCGGGTGGCCTAAACCTATTTGGGCTCAGCGCAAGCGCAAATTAGTGTCACAAGTGACACTAAATACAGTGATCAGTATTTACCTATATACTGTATTTAGTGCACAGAGCAATAGGGAGTGAAGGGGTTAACTGGGGGTGATCCAGGGGTTAAAACTTTATTAGGGGATAGATGGCGGGTGCCCTAACCCTATTTGGGCCTAACGCAAGCGCAAATTAAGGCACAAATGACACTTATACAGTGATCAGTAAAAGATCTGTATACCATTGTATATAGTGTTCACTGTGAGGGGTTTGGGGGGTGATCAGGGGTGAGCAAGGGGTTAAATGTGCCTATGTGAGGTGTGTCAGTGTAGTGTTTGGTGGAACTCATGTTTTTGATGTCTCTGTGTCTTCTCCTGGAAACGAAAGGGCTCCAGAAGGGACAGTTACATCACTTCCCCTGCCTGTGTTTACATTACACAGGCAGGGGACATGATGCCATTGGCTGGAACCGATCACCAAATCCAGACCAAAAATCATTGGTCTGTATCTGGTGACTGATCGGTTATCTACCGAATCAGACCAGGATCGGCTCGTGATCGCGCCCGACGTAGGTCTATGTCACTGGACAGAATCTAGCCACTTTTCCGCAGTAGTATCCATGTGAGCGGTCAGCAAGTGGTTAATATCAACATTCATCTCCCATAGACTTCACAGATGTTGGAGTTTGCAAACCTCCCGAAAACTGAGTGCAGGCAGCATTTTTTTTGTCATTGTATAAAAAATGTAAATAATTTTTGCAAGACAATATTGCAAAAAAAAAAAAAAGCTTATAGCCGTGGCCAAAAGTTTTGATAATGACACAAATATTAATTTTCACAAAGTCTGCTGCCTCAGTGTTTTTAGATCTTTTTGTCAGATGTTACTATGGTACACTGAAGTATAATTGCAAGCATTTCATAAGTGTTAAAGGCTTTTATTGACAATTACATTAATTTTTATTCAAGACCTTTGCAATTCGCCCTGGCATGCTGTCAATCAACTTCTGGTCCACATCATGACTGATGGCAGCCCATTCTTGCATTATCAATGCTTGGAATTTGTCCGAATTTGTGGGGGTTTTTTTGGTTCACCCACCTCTTGAGGATTGACCACAAGTTTGCAATAGGATTAAGGTTTGGGGAGCTTCCTCGCCATGGACCCAAATTTTTGATGTTTTATTCCTCAAGCCCTTTTGCCCTATGGCAAGGTGCTCCATCATACTGAAAAAGGCATTGTTCCTCACCAAACTGTTCTTGGATGGTTGGGAGAAGTTGCTCTTCGAGGATGTTTTTGTACCATTCTTTATTCATAGCTAAGTTCTTAGGCAGAATTGTGAGTAAGCCCACTCCCTTGGCTGATAAGCAACCCCACACATGAATGGTCTCAGAATGCAGGACACAGGACTGATGGTAGCGCTCACCTTTCTTTCTCAGGACAAGGTTTTTGCGGATGCCTCAGACAATCAGAAAGGGGATTCATCGGAGAAAATGCCTTTACCCAAGTCCTCAGCAGTCCAATCTCTGTACCTTTTGCAGAATATCCGTCTGTCTCTGATGTTTTTCCTTGAGACAAGTAGCTTCTTTGATGCCCTTCTTGACACCCGGCCATCCTCAAAAAGTCTTCTCCTCACTGTGCGTGCAGATGGACTCACATCTGCCTGCTGCCATTCCTGAGCAAGCTCTTTATTGGTGGTGCCCCAATCCCACAGCTGAACCTGTGGATCTGAACCGTAAGAGACGGTCCTGGCGCTTGCTGGACTTTCTTGGGCGCCCTGAAGCCTCCTTCACAAATGCAGTGGAAATTTTTTTTTATGGGGTTAAGTTCATTTTCATGGCAAAGAGGGGCTTTGCAATTAATTTCTTCTGGAGTATATCCAAATTGCCACCATAAAAAGGCAGCAGACTTTTTGAAAATTAATATTTGTGTCATTCTCAAAACTTTTGACCACAGTTGTATTTATTATTAAAGAAGACTGTAAAAAAAAAAGTAATAATTTAAGAAAAATAAAAAGCCATATGTGGAGCATATTGAACTGCTCATGTACAAAGTATATGTATATATATATATATATATATATATATATATATATATATATATATATAGTATATATATTTATGCTATACCCTACCCAGATAGCAAGGATAACTTGCCACAAATGTGTGACAGTGTTGAATCGTGAGTCTGTTACCTTGCTGCACATTTTCACTGGCAAGTTGTACACTTGCAGAGCACTTGAAGTGGTTGAAGAAGTTCTAGTTGGCACTTTTGCAATTGGTAGCAAATTTGCGTGGCAAGTCTCTAGCAAAAGCAAAGTTGCAGTAGTGAGCCTACAGCAAGAGCTCTGCAAGTCTACAGCATGAACATTTAGCCACAGTGACCCCTGTGGTGGGATGACTATTGCACAATATAACTGAAACAGAACTTGCAGCAGACTTGCCGAGTGTTTGCACAGAAAGATGATTTGGAGTCTTGTAATGCGAATTTGCTGCAATTATGCAACAAACGTGTAAAGTCTGGCACGTCTAGCAATAGCTTATCAAGTCATTTTCAAACTTGCAGCACAATTGCTTGCTGTCTGGGTATCAGCACTCATACATTTGTTGCCTTTTTTTTGATGACAGCACATTGTACAGGAGTTTTTCTGACATGTCATTTAGCTTAGTAGATGCACAATTTATTACACAGAAAGCCACTCACATTATTTAATTTAATTAATTTTTTTAATGAATTCATCTTAAGTGAAGTGTTGAACTGCGTTATGCACCGCACCTTTTAGGATTGGATAATTGGATGTTCAGTATTAATAGTAAACTAGGGCTGCAATGTACACATTAAACATCACTGTACAATTGTATCAATACTTTGCTTAGTGCTAGTTATAAAACAATAATAATATTGCTTTTTACTATTATTTTATTTATTTGTTTCTGTCCTATTACTATGTATCTAAACTAAATGGATAAATGAATAGTTAAAGTGAAGGAGAGATAGTAAGACTTGTATGATGACAGTTTGTATTGGAAAGCAGATGGTGATCGGTAAATTCAGCGTCTGTTTCCTGGGGGAATCCGGCAGAAACTTTCATCCAATAAAATCTCAGGTTTGTTGTTCTTTGGTGACTCTTTGTTCTTTTGTTCTATTCTGAATGGAGTGGTCCCACCACTGTAATCATGTGTGGGTCTTGTGGTGTCTCTAGGTGTCAGCTCAGGTGTCAGTAGTCCCGGGAGAACGGCACACAGAAGGTTTAGAATGACTCTAAAAATGAAGAATGAAGTCACCGGCTTTACTATTCTCTACAATCTGCTGCAATGTGTGAGATATTGTCATCATATGGTAACCGGCCTCCAGAATATCCCCTATCAGGGGAATCCAACACTACACACAGATATTAAAAGATTTTGCTGCTTAAGACACAAGAAATACAAAAGTCTAAACGTGTCTCTAAACTTTCATCCAATAGAATAAACTCCGGCTGATGTCTGGAGAAAATGTCTAATAATGTTTTACTAAAAGATTGCTTTCCAGTATCAGCAATGCCGAGAAATAAAAGTTATAAAGTTTAGTAGTTTCTTTTGCTAGATATTCAGTATATATTATATTTAACATTCAGATGCAAATATACAAAATAATTTAATTGCTATTAGCATGTCAAATATTAAGAACCTGCATATAATAGTTAAAGATAAAATGTACTATTCAATAAAATATCAATAATAAAAATGATTACAATAAATACTATAAATAGTGGATTTATGATTTGTGAAGAAAGGTTATGTAATATACAGGTGCATCTCATAAACTTAGAATATAATCAAAAAGTTAATTTATTTCAGTAATTCAATTCAAAAAGTGAAACTCATATATTTTATATAGATGTGTTACACACAGAGATATATAATCCAAGCGTTTCTTTCTTTTAATTTTGATGAGTATGGCTTACATCTAGTGAAAACCAAAATTCATTATCTCAGAAAATTATAAAATTACATTAACACAATAAAAAAAAAAAAATTTTTAGTACAGAAATGTTGGCTTACTGAAAAGTATGTCCATGTACAGTATAATATGCACTCAATATTTGGTCAAGTCTCCTTTTGCATGAATTACTGCATCAATGTGGCGTGGCATGGAGGCTATCAGCCTGTGGCACTGCTGAGGTGTTTTGGAAGCCCAGGTTGCTTTGATAGCGGCCTTCAGGTCATCTACATTGTTGGGTCTGGTGTCTCTCTTTTTCCTTCTAACAATACCCCACAGATTCTCTATGGGGTTTAGGTCAGGCGATTTTGCTGGCCATGACACCATGATCAATAAACCAGATATTGGTTTTGGCAGTGTGGGCAGGGGCCAAGTCCTGCTGGAAAATTAAAGCAGCAGCTCCATTAAGCTGGTCAGCAGAGGGAATACATATATATATATATATATATATATATATATATATATATATATATATATATATATATATACAGTATCTATATATATATACAGTATCTCAAAAGTATGTACAAAAGTTAGTACACCCCTCACATTTTTTAAAATATTTTATTGTAACTGAAGAAATGACACTTTGCTACAATGTAAAGTGGTGAGTGTACAGCTTGTATAACAGTGTAAATTTGCTGTCCCCTCAAAATAACTCAACACACAGCCATTATTGTCTAAACCACTGGCAACAAAAGTGAGTACACCCCTAAGAGAAAATGTTCAAATTGGGCCCAATTAGCCCCCCCCCGATGTCATGCCCGGTGTCATGTGACTCGTTAGTGTTACAAGTTACTTCTCATACTGGAAGTTTAACATGGAACCTCACTGCAAAGAACTCTCTGACGATCTGAAAAAAAATATTTTTTGAGCTACATAAAGATGGCCTAGGCTATAAGAGGATTGCCAAGACCCTGAAACGGAGCTGCAGCACAATGGCCAAGACCATACAGTGGTTTAACAGGACAGGTTCCACTCAAAACAGGCCTCGCCATGATTGACCAAAGTAGTTGAGGGCACGTGCTCAGCGTCATATCCAGAGGCTGTCTTTGGGCATTGCTGCAGAGGTTGAAGGGGTGGGGGTAGTCAGCTTATCAGTGCTCAGACCATATGCCGCACACTGTATCAAATTGGTCTGCATGGGTGTCATCCCAGAAGAAAGCCTCTTCTAAAGATGATGCACAAGAAAGCCCGCAAACAGTTTTCTGAAGACAAGCAGACTAAGGACATGGATTACTGGAACCATGTCCTCCGGTCGGATGAGACCAAGATAAACTTATTTGGTTTAGATGGTGTCAAGCATGTGTGGTGACAACCAGGTGAGGAGTACAAAGACAAATGTGTCTTGACTACAGTCAAGCATGGTGGTGGGAGTGTCATGGTCTGGGGCAGCATGAGTGCTGCCAGCACTGCGAAGCTATAGTTCATTGAGGGAACCATGGATGCTAACATGTACTGTAACATACTGAAGCAGAGCATGACCCCCTCCCTTCAGAGATTGGGCCGCAGGGCAGTATTCCAACATGATAAATGACCCCAAACACACCTCCAAGATGACCACTGCCTTCCTAAAGAAGCTGAGGGACTGGCCAAGCATGTCTCCAGACCTAAACCATATTGAGCATCTGTGGGGCATCCTCAAACTGAAGGTGGAGGAGCGAAAGATCTCTAACAACCACCAGCTCCATGATGTCATCATGGAGGAGTGGAAGAGGACTCCAGTGGCAATCTGTGAAGCTCTGGTGAACTCCATGCCCAAGAGGGTTAGGCAGCACTGGAGAATAATGGTAGCTACACAAAATATTGACACTTTGGGCCCAATTTGGACATTTTAACCTAGGGGTGTAGTTTTGTTGCCGGCGGTTTAGACATTAATGGCTGTGTGTTGAGTTATTTTGAGGGGACAGCAATGTTACACTGTTATACAAGCTGTACACTCACTACTTTACATTGTAGCAAAGTGTAATTTTCTTCAGTGTTGTCACATAAAAAGATATTATAAAAGATTTACAGAAATGTGAGATACTATATATATATATATATATATATATATATATATATATATATATATATATATATATATATATATATATATATATATATATATATATATAATGTAGCAGAATACATATTGGCCTAAATATATATAAGAAATTGTATTTTTTTTTCCAAAACAGCTTTATTATAAAATATTTACAAAAATTTGAGGGTTGTACTCACTTTTGTGAGATACTGTATATAGTCAGATGTGCAACATCATCACTGAGCGATACCCAGGCAGCAGACAAGTGATGCAAATAGGGTTTATAAGAGAAAGCAGTTTGCACATGTCCAAGATGGCTGCCAACAGGAAGGCAAGGTAAGACTTTAACACCTTCTCACACCGGTCCGGGCGCCATGTCTTTCCAACTCCTTAAGCTGGGACCTTCTGCTGTAGCACCAGGCACTGGTAAGCTTCTCTGAGCATTTGGTGTACATCCATGGATGAAGTGCCAGGTTCCAGGACAAGAGGTGCCAACAGTCTTCTGACAAGATCAGTGTTGGTCTCTATAATCAAGGAACTCTTGCTGGCCCCTGGTGAGCGAGGACAGATCGTGGGCCAGTGTGTAGAACATCTCTGTCTTTCCAGCCACAAAGGGGTCAAAGGTCAGCTTGACTTGCAGGTACCTGTTGTAGGGGAAATTTTGGGTCCCAATGCCCTATATATATTTTTTCTCAAACCTCTGCAATGGCAGGTGTCTAGGATGCTTGTCGTAGAAGTCTCAGTAGAGAAGGGTCACTTGTGCCCCAGTATTCACAAGGACTTTGGTGTAGATTCTTTCTACCTGAATGGGCATGACAGGAGAAGGTCCCACAAGCTTGGTAGCCTCAGACTGCCCTTTAGCCTGTATCCTCCCTCCTTTCTTGTGGGGTTTCTGATCCAGCTCAAGTCCTCATTGAGCTCTGGGGGTTTGGTGTGCACTGACTTTCTGACGCCGGGCAGCGTGTGTCAAGGGGAGCGGGAAACTGGGTCACCCAGAGACTACAGCGAGAGCCCTCAGAGAGGGTTTGGATTTCCGCTGTGGTCTCTGTGTGTCATTGCTTTTGAAGATGGGCACCCAGAGGGTTCCTTCACCAGGGCACTCTGAAGTTTCCCACCAGCTTTGGGCTCTGGACTTCAGGCTTCACCGGGCTTGGACACACCTGTCGATAATGTCCTACTCCTCCATAGTTGAAGCAGATTTATTGGTTGATCGGCTTCTCTCCAGTGGTAGCAGGTACATTAGGACCTGTGACACTCTCGTCGGGCAACTTGGTAATTTTTTCGCTGCCAGCAGGTTTATCATCTCTATCATGTTTGACATTTGAGACTTGAGTGCAGCTATTTCGGAGTTGGGCTCCATTGCCCCCACTGATTCAACATTAGCTAGAGGTGTCAACGCTGGCCGGACCGCAACTCACTATGATGAGCTTGGGGTATTTTTATGACATAACATCCTCTGAGGTCTTGAGCTGAATCAAGACATGACCCAGTCACTTCTAGGCTGGTTAGTCAGACTGAGGCTTGGAACGCACACCAGTCCTGGAAAAGCCATTTGATATCTGCACAATCTGTACACACTAGTGCCAGTGCATGGGACTAATACATGTGTATTTGTTATGTTTTTAACACCAATTACAAATAAAATACTACACTATGTTACTTTTTAATCTTTCTTCTTGCGGAGTCTCTTTTCCTCTAATGATGGAATGAAGTGGAGATTCTCATCAGAGGGATCCACAGCTATTTTGTGGTTTCACAAGCCTATTTTGACCTACCTGTAAAAAAGAGTCAAACACCTCTGGTGAGTATACATCCACCATTTGAGCACTAGTGGTGAAGATTAAGAGTATCTAATCACTGAAGCAACCATTGGTGTTGGAACAGTCTTTACAATTTGTTATAATTTTTTATATTTCTTTATTATATTGCTTAACCACATTGCATTTAAATTTATCTTATTCATGAGTTTACAGGGCATGAACGTGAGCATCATCCACCATTATATGTTTATTGTTAGGTGCTTTTTTCACATTTTATTTATGTATGTGAGCGTCATCTTTACATTTTTTATTTTGAATCCAGACTGTATCTGAGTGTAAGGCCCATTTAGAATTTGCTGCATCCTGGCTTGATCTATGGCACGATCTGATACAACATCCATTTCAGGCGTCTGATGTATTCAGACAGATGTTCACCTTGGCGCTGGAGAGCATGCTCAGATTGATAGATCAGTTTGATTGCTTTCTCTGTCTGCCCAAACTCTTCCTGTAACATAGCTAGGTAATCATCATAGACTGTGCAGGTCATTTTTCTGAATTTCAAGTTTCTGATGGCCTCCGCAGCAGCACCCTGCAAACTTTCACTGATGTGTTGCTTCTTTTGAGCTTCTGGCAGGTTCCACTCTTCTAGGGCATGCATTGCCTGCTCCATCCAAACTTTGTATTCTTCCTTCCCAGTTGTAACTGGCTGTTCCCCCAAGAAGATCCTCAACTTACTATATCTAGCCCCAGAACATGCTTGATTGGCTTTCTGGCATTTTGACACAAAGTCTTCCAAAGCAGCGAGTACTCCGCCCCAATCAGGGCCAGGGATGCCATGAAAGGGACTTCTTCTCTTCAACTCTGTTGCCTAATGATGAAATTCTTAAGGAATTTGTGGATAAAACACCCAGAATCACCTTTCACAAAAATAAATCTATTAAATATATAATTGTTTGGAGCCATTATATTACAGGTTAGAGTGGCGATCCCTGAATCAGTCTGTCACTGGGAACTTTCCATTGCGGAGTTTGCGATTTTTGAGAATTTGTGGAAAAATGCTTGGAAATTACTCTACCAATGGGCAAACAGTGGAAGAGCAGACGCTTTGCCTCGTGCCAACCGGTGGGGATTGTTTACCCACTAAGGTGTCCTTGTGATGCCTTTTATATAGGAAAAAACAAAAAGAGATTCTGGGTGACCTTTAAGTCTGACCAATAGTCAGACACTTTGCTATGAAACATGACTATAGTCTAAAGGGGCTGGGTTTTGTTGCCCTTACCCGCAAGGAGAGGAATTTGATAATGTAATCCTGCAAAAAGAATGTAGGTTGACATAAACTCTTAAGACCTGCACAACACCAGGCCTGAATGAGAAATTGAGCTATGTTCCATTTTTTTTTTAAATTTTATTAGGGTTAAATCATAACCTGAATAATCTACTAAACCTTGTACCCACCGCACAGAACATATATTTATAGTTTCTTGTTGTGATTTATGTTTTACAATGTTTTACAATTTATAATTTTGCCTGTATTAATAATGTACTATATCTTGCTGTAAAGATCTTGCTGGAGGACCGCCCCCCCCCCCCACCATTTTTTTTTTGAGTCAGGGGCATTCATCCCAGCCTCCCTGACACACTAAAAAATATTCAGAAAAACAGAACCAACAGAGGGTATATTTCTACATCATTCTTCCATTCTCCCTGTTTGAAGACTGGAATTTATCTGTGGGGGTTATATTGCCTGTTTTGCATCTCTTCTTTACAAAAAAAATGACTACCATTTTTGGATGCTCAAGGCGTCTTGTGTCCCCCTTTTTATGTGTTGCTGGACATAGGTTTCAACTTTGTCTTTGTTTTGTCTGGGGCTATTAGATGCTATGTGCAGAGTGGCGCTGTTCCCTGTCTGTCAGATCAATTTGCACCGCTGGCCCTCATATGGAGAGTGTACTAATATGGCACCCGTGATTTACCAATGCATGGGTGTTCCAATATGACCGCTGTGACTTCTACCAGTTTTGCAGGATGTGACGTAATTTATGATTCTGATTGTATGTGTCGGGTGGGCGGGGCACCCCGCTGACCAGCATCCATGCCTCCACACGTGGATCCTCTTTTGGTGGGGGGACCAGGGGGGCTGCAGCCAATCTATCCTAATTAGGGATGTTTCAGTCCTGACAAACCTGTGAGGTAGACTGGGTCAATGGCAAATGATCGCTAATATAGTACGTTACAAGTACGTATATCTTTGAAGCCTTTTAGCATTTGATTTATCTCTAATTGAGGTCTGTGCTGTTTATTTAGAGTGTGCTACTGTGTGCTCTCTACACTAGGGAGACTGTCATTTTTTATGCCCCCCTTTCCTTTTTCTTCTGCATGAAACGTAAGGAACCCATTTTCTATGGAAGTATGCATCATTTGGAATAAGGTTGATAAGGTGTGTGTGTTTTTTTTGTAAATTTTTCTGTAAATGTGGATGGGTCATAGCAGCATCCATGCCAAGTGTTTAAGCAGCATTTTCTTAAGCATAGCATTGCTGCTTGCTTTGTAGATCTATACTAGTGAGACCTTTAAATGCCATCATTTGATTTAGTGTCAGCTCTAAGGAAGCCTTGTTGGCCCCACTTTTTGCTTTTAATCAATTTGGGGACCTGATATTAGACTATGTAGAACTCTTGTCAGCATGAACCATATGGGTAAGTTTTTTCTATGGCTATGTATCTCAGGGTGGGTGGTTGGTTGGGGCTTGGGGCCCACTGTGCCTTTCACTGTCCCCCCATAAATGCCTTCTGACACCCCCCCTTTTTTTTTCTTATCTTACTTGGTTAATATGACAAACTGGTATGTATTGATATGTGTGACGGTATTCACCGTCACTGGGAGTGAAAGACAGGTACTTAATGGACACTGAGAATATGGTTTGGATTACTTCAAATGGGACAGTGATATTTGTCAGCCATGTGTCTCAAAAGATATGTGACACACAGTCAGACTCATAGCAGATGCTAATATCGTCAGCTTAGCCGCCTGTCTTCAAGACAATGTTGAATATGTTGATTTACTCACCTGTTATCGACAATAGGTTTGTGTTTACACTTATGATAATGTGTATTGTATTTCATGAGCTCGAGGACGGTGGTCTGCTAGCTAACTGGCTCAGGTGGATTGAATCACTGTCATCTGTTAGTTGCTGAGTGGAAACAGTATACTGTTTGTGTTGGTTGTTCTTTCGAGATGTTTATTATATTTCTGTATACAATTTCATCTGTATAGGATAATGTAATCAAGCACCTGTCCTGATGGGGTAATTTGATCAGAAGGGGGATATCCATGCTGTATTTAAACTGTGTGACTGTTCAATTAAGGAGAAGGTTCCAAAACAAGCTAAGTTGTCGGCTAGATTGAAGGAAGCCGTATACTGAAGGAAGCCCACAAGTGTGGGTCGCGGTTCCATTGCAATATGTATTATGGGGAAAAGGTAAGTTGTTGAACAATGGTGTATGTATTAGATTTTATTTACAGAGTTTTTTTGGCACACTATGACATGACAACATAGGCCTTAAAATATATTAAAAGACCCCAAACATTCCACAATTTTGAACAGAAATCAGTCTGAAGTTGGGCAGAGCTAGGATGCACAATGCATGAGACACTACGCATACAAAGTCCATCAAGGTAAATTTTGGTATTGGCGATTGGAGCTGTTTACGTTGACTGTAATACATACATCTATATGCTGCATATACTTGTAAGTGCACAACTTTATAATAAATATTTGGTTAAATATGGGATTACACTATGGTCTATCTTTTTATTCTGTCTATACCTTAAATGTGACGAGTGAGACCAGCTAACTGTGCTGGAGATTGGGCTGGAGATGGCTATCCTCTTGCAGCTAACAAGAGTTTATAGAGGGTCTATTCATTTCCACATTTGGAATGCGGCTACAACTGATGCCTCAATATATCTACTAAGACCCACATTGACCACCTTAAATGGGGCCACTGTATCACATTCGGTGGAGTGACCTTTTCTTGAGCTTGTTTGGGATTCTCCTTTACACCTTCCCTTGTGGTGACATCTCTACATATGGTTTACTTTCAATAAATTTTTATTGAGTTTTAAAATATAACATCAAACAAGTTCAGGAGTGTACACGTAGTAAGCAAAACATAATGTACAAGGAATGTGTTATACAGAACTCGAACAGAATAACAGGTATTAATTCACAAATATATACATTTTGCACAAGGAATTAGAACTTTTCCGCTGAGGGGACCATATGAAGAATTAGGGGGATGGAGTTTAGTAGTTGCTTTGGGTCCAAATGTGCCAGTCTTTATGGAGTTTAGCTCCATGGAAAGTGGAATATGCATAAGCTTTTTCCAAGAAAAATTGGAGGTTAACCATCCGGATCACTTCTAAATGAGAAGGTATCACTGGTGGCTTCCAGTATTTCGCGATAAGCGTTCTGGCTGCAACTAGTACGTGGAAGTAAACCATTCTCATATTTGGTGGTATGTTGTCCAGCCCCAAAGTGAGAAGGACCATGGCAAGGTTGGGTTTGGTCAGTATACCTGTAAGGTTGGAAAGAATCTCAAACACCCTTCTCCAAAAACTAGTCAGGCTTTTGCATGACCAACAAGTGTGTGTGAGTGTGCCCACTTGGTCACAATTATGCCAGCATAGTGGACTATGAGTAGGAAAAAATTTTGAGAGGCGGTATGGGGTGAGATACCACCGAGTGAGGAGTTTTTGCGTTTGCTCCCAATGATTTACACACCGTGTTGTGTTGTAGGAGGTGCTAATCGCCAACTTCCATTGGTTTTCGGAGAATGGTGCCTGAAGCTCCCTCTCCCATTTGATCATGTGTGAGGTTTTCTGGAAGAGGGTTTTATGCCCCAGAAAATTGTAGAAAAGGGATATCCCCTTTATCGGAGTGGAGATGTCTGTAAGAAATTTCCACAGGGAGGTTGGGATATGCAAGACAGGTGGGGGACATATATGCAGGAAACTAGATATGTTATTGTATGTGAATGCGGCTTTTGAAGGGAGCTTGAATTCTTGCTGCAGGTTTGCAAAGGATTTAAGGGTTCCGTTGCGATATAACTGTGAAATTGTATTCTGTGGCTGAAGGTACATTAGGCATTCACACAGTATACAGAAGTAAGTGTCGGCCTATATAGGCTGCAAAAATTAGCTCACATGGTTTGAACTGACAGCAAAAAACGTAGTTTTTGATGGCTAGAGATACGGTAGGCGTTCACAGTACAAAGAACCTTAAGTGTCGGCCTGTATAGGCTCCAAAAATTAGTTCACATGGTTTGAACAGACAGCAATAAACTTAGTTTTTGATGGCTAGAGGTACGGTAGGCGTTCACAGTACACAGAACCGTAAGTGTCGGCCTGTATAGGCTCCAAAAATTAGCTCACATGGTTTGAACTGAGAGCAAAGAACTTAGTATTTGGTGGCTGGAGGTACATTAGGCATTCACAGAAAAAATAATTGTCGGCCCTGAAAGTCCCCTAAAATTTGCCATTCAATGAACATGAAATGCCTTTTATGCCACTGTATGTAGCGAAACCAAGGACCAGGAATTGTTGTGGGTGGAGGAATTTCGATGAAACCTGGTCTACTGGTCACATGTGTTGAATTCCTCAGAGATCCATGCCTCATTCATTTTTATAAATGTGAGGTAGTCTACACTGTCATGAGCTAGGCGAGTGAGCTTATCGGTCACGATCCCCTCTGCTGCACTGAATGTCCTTTCGGACAGGACACTGGACAGGGGGCAAGCCAACATTTCCATTGCAAATTGTGCAAGCTCTGGCCAGAGGTCAAGCCTGCCCACTCAGTAGTCCAGGGGTTCATCACTCCTCAGAGCGTCCACATCGGCCGTTAACCCGATGTAGTCGGACACCTGTCGGTCTAGGCGTTCCCTCATGCTGGATCCGGAGTACAGCTGTCGATGGTTCGGCTGAAAGAAGGATCTCATATCTGAAGTGACCAAGACATCTTCCAACCGCCCTCTTCTTGCAGGCGCTGTTGGGTTGCTACCCGCAACTGTCTCTCTGTGACTGGACATTCCTCTGCCAGCGCACGGAAAAGCAGAATGCAGCATTTCCCTCAGCAAGGCCTTGAAGTGCTGCATTCTGACCGCCGTCTTTGATTGTGGTAACATTTCCGCCATTTTGTGTTTGTACAGGGGGTCTAAGTACGTTGCCACCCAGTACTGGTCCTTGGCCTTTATGCGCTTTATACAGGGGTCCCCCTTAAAACACTGAAGCATGTAGGCCCCCATTCCCACTAAACTGGAAGTGGTATAGCGGCCTGCTTCCAGCTCATCATCCAGGATAATGTCGTCCTCGTTCTCTTCCCCTCCCCCCATCCACGGAATACACAAGGGATCCCAGAAAGGTTTAAAGGAAGCTCTTCTTGCTCCTCCTCATCCCGCCCAGCACCATCCTCCTCCTCTGACTCCTCTTCAGACACCTGCTGTTGATTTGTCTCAGATGGAGTAGCACCTCCTGGGAATTCATCCAACATTGCGACTTCCTGATCTTCGTGCTCCTGCTCCTCGATGGCTTGATCAATGACACGATGCAATGCACGCTCCAGAAAGAAGGCATAAGGTATGATGTCACTTATGGCACCCTGGCCGTGACTGACCAGTTTGGTGATCTCATCGAATGGCTGCAGAAGTCTGCATGCGTCCCGCAGCCACTGGCGAGGTGAAAAAAACCCAAGCTCCCCAGAACCTGTCCTGCCGCCGAATTCGAACAGCTAATTATTAACTGCACATTTCTGCTGGAGCAGCTTATCGAGCATATGCAACGTTAAGTTCCATCGCGTCGGGCAGTCACAAATAAGACGCCTAACGGGCAGGTTGTGTCGCCACTGAATCTCAGCAAGGCGAGCCATGGCTGTGTAAGATCTTCTGAAATGGCCCGAGATTTTCCTGGCCTGCCGCAAGACGTCCTGAACCCCAGGGTAACATAGTTACATAGTTACATAGTAGGTGAGGTTGAATAAAGACAATAGTCCATCCAGTTCAACCTGTGTAGGTGTGTGTGGCTGTAATCATCTCACATACCCCTGAATGTTCTGATCCTTGAGATGTAAGTCTAAGAGTCTTTTGAAAGCCACCATACTACCCGCAGAAACCACCTCTTGTGGTAGAGAATTCCACAATCTTGTAGCCCTAACAGTAAAGAACCCCCCACGTTGCCTGAGGTTAAAACGCTTCTCCTCTAATCGCATTGTATGCCCTCGAGTCCTCATGCAATCCCTTTGAATGAACAGCTTTTTTTCTAAGCTGGGATCCCCATTAAGATATTTATAAATTGCTATCATGTCCCCCCTCAGACGTCTCTTCTCCAGGGAGAATAAATCGAGTGATTGTAGACGCTCTTCATAGTCAAGGTCCTCCAATCCCCTAATTAGTTTAGTTGCCCTTCTCTGGACTCTCTCCAGCTCCAACACATCCCTCCTGAGGACTGGCGACCAGAACTGGACAGAATACTCCAGATGCGGTCGGACCAGAGTTTTATAAAGTGGAAGGATTATAGTCTTATCTCTGGAATACATCCCTTTCTTTATGCATGCTAATATTCTGCTGGCTTTGGCAGCTGCCGCTTGACATTGCATGCTGTTGCCTAATCTATCATCAACCAAGACTCCCAGATCCTTCTCCATTTTTGATTCCCCCAAGGGTTCCCCTCCTAACGTGTATTGTGCTTTTATGTTTATAGTCCCCAAGTGCAAAACCTTACACTTCTCCACGTTAAACCTCATTTGCCATGTCGTTGCCCACTCTGTAATTTTGTCCAGGTCATTCTGTAGGATATCTGCTTCATGCTGTGCAGTTATTGCTCTGGCCAATTTTGTGTCATCTGCAAAAACTGATATCGAATTACTGATCCCGACCTCAATGTTGTTTATGAATAAATTGAACAAGGTTGGTCCCAGGACTGAGCCCTGGGGCACCCCGCTTACTACCTCAGACCAGTCTGAGTATGCGCTGTTTATTACCACTCTTTGGACACGCCCTTTAAGCCAATTCCGTATCCAAGAGCAAACCCTGCTGTCGATACCTGCAGATCTTATTTTATAAATTAAGCGCTTGTGGGGAACTGTATCAAACGCCTTAGCGAAATCCAAGTACACCACATCCACTGGTCTCCCCCTATCTAGCTCACAGCTCACCTCCTCGTAGAATGTTAATAGATTGGTTTGACAAGAACGCCCATTTGTAAACCCGTGCTGATTACTGCTGATGATGTTGTTGTCTTTAGCAAACTCTACGATATAGTCCCTTATCATCCCCTCCAGAAGTTTACATACTATTGATGTCAAACGAATCGCTGCACCACCAAGTTCAGGACATGAGCCACGCATGGCACGTGTGTTATTTTGCCCTGTTTCAGTGCGCTCAGCAGATTGGCACCGTTGTCGCACACCACTTTACCAACTTTACCAACTGACAAATTCAGCAGTGTCAGCCACTGATCTGCCTGTGAACGCAAAGCTGAAAGGAGTGCAGGACCAGTGTGGCTCGTGGCTTCCAGGCACAACAGACGCAGCACAGTATGGCAACGTCTCACCTGGCATGTGGAATAGGTTCTGGGGTTCTTGGGCGGCGCAGGAGAAGAGACGGTAGCAACTGAAGAGGAGGAGTCAGCCGAGGAGGAGAGGGAGGATGATGAAGGAGGAGAAGAAGAGGCAGTCCTGGTTGCAATCCATGGCGGTACAACTAAATCTACACGGTGCCACGGGTTACATGCTTAATGGCCATCAGAAGGTTCACCCAGTGGGCAGTAAAAGTTATATACCTTCCCTGCCCGTGTTTGCTAGACCCGATGCTGGTCCGATGTATCTTGGCACCAACACTGTGTGCCAGAGATATATTCACTTGCCGCTTAACACGGCCATACAGCTCTGGAATGCCCTTTTGTGAGAAATATTTCCTGCCTGGGACCTTCCATTGTGGTGTTCCAATGGCCACAAATTTACGAAAGGCCTCCGAGTCCACCAGTTGATATGGCAGTAGTTGGCGGGCTATCAGTTCCGACAAGCCAGCAGTCAAATGTTGGGCAAGAGGGTTATCTGGCGTCATCATTTTTTTCAGCTCCAACATTTGGACCCCAGAAGCATGCCTTTTTCCAGAACAACGTGACGACGGCATCATGGAAGGTGGAGTGGAGGGCAAATGTGAGGAGAGAGGAGAAGTAGAAGGGGCTGGACGGTGAGAGCCTGGAGTGTGGCTTTGTGGGTTCAACTTCTGACGGTGTTGCTCCCACTGGGCTCGGTGATGGGAGTTTAGGTGCCTTCTTAAGGCGGCTGTCCCTAGGTGAGTGTTGGGCTTACCGCGACTTATGCGTTGACTGCAAAGGCTGCAGATGGCAACACTGTTGTCAGCAATGGACACATTAAAAAAACCCACACTGCGGAGCCATGTGCCGGTGTCCTGGGAGCCCCAGATGTGACTGTACATGGTTGATGGCTCACTCCTGATACATTTGCAGTCTGTTTTCTACCTCTTGTGCAATGCAAGTCCTGCCTGCCTCTCCTCCCTATCTGCCGGTCCGTCTCTCCCTCGGAACTCCCTTCCTCTTCCTCTCTTGTGGACTCCCACGTGATGTCCATAGACAGGCAGCAACAGCGGGGACCAACCTCCTTGGGCTGATCTGGGTACTGTCGTCAGACTGCTGAGTGGCGGCTGTTGCTACCTCCTCTTCCTGATCCAATGCCAACAATGGCTGCGCATCGCAAACCTCTTGTGATGGATCGGAAAATAATTCCAGTGACTCAAGTGGAGGGTATGTGCTGGTGGTGTCTTTGGGGGTACACACAGCAGAGCGTGAAGAGGGGGCAAATAGAGAGGATGAGGAGGGTGCAGAAGAGGAAGGCTTGACCTACTCAACCAAGTCTGGTGGGTCCTTTGTCGTAATTGCACGCGGCTTTTGAAACTTCACAGTTAGGCTCCGGCCTACTGCTCCTGCCCTAGCCTTACCATCCCTGCGTACGTCTCTGCCTCTTCCTCTGCCTGTCATGTTTTTTTTTTTAATACAAACGTTTTTATTGGGCTTTAGAAACAAGAAAAGCCAAAAACAAAACCAAAGTATGACATATCAGAAAAGTATAATTACATATTATCTCAAACAAGTGTAAATGGAAGCACTCGGCAAGAGAGAAAATACAAAGCATAAAGGAGTGTGTATGCTAGCATCATGGTATTTCATACAACAAGGATACAATCAAGGGATCGCAAAGGATAAGAATAAAACATAGCAAAATCCCAGCTGTAGGGAAAGGCATGGAAATTTTCAGTGCTTCAGTTACGCCATGGTATAGTAAAATCCAGCGCCTATCAATACTACCTTGGGTACAGGCATACTTCGGAAAACAAACAATAACAGTAATAACTATACATTCCTGAGAAATTAGTTATAACCAAGGGGTTAGGACCCCCATGTAGACCACCGAGTGCTGAGAGAGGGCAAGAAAACCAAAAGCCCAATCAGCTCGCAGACCAATTCTCCCATTTTTTATGAAAGACATGCATAGTATCATACAAAGTGTGATAAACCCTCTCCATACTTCTGATCGCCTCCATTTTCGATAGTACCTGGGTCCAAGGGACCGTCTCCGAACGCCAGTTAAGGGCTATAGCCCACAGCACTGAGCAACATAGCGTGTGTGCCAATCTCTGAGTGGGTGCAGGAGCGCCAAGGATCTTAGCAAATAATAGGCCCATTTGGGGGGTAATAGAGATTCTTGAAGCGAGCATTTGAGAGATCTCACCGGATATCATGTCCCACACTGCAGATAGTCTACCACACTCCCAAAAGGTATGAAGTATGGTACCTGGAGCATCACAGCCACGAAAGCAGCGGTCAGAGACACCCGGGTAAAACCTATGGACCCTGTCCGGAGTGAAGTGCCACCTGGTGTGGAGCTTCACTACCGTATCCTTCATTGACATAGATTTAGTACATTTATGCATATTCTGAAGCATAGACGACCACGCCTCTACTGACAGTTCCACTCTGAGATCAGCCTCCCACTCCAGCATGGCCCGAGACTTTTCCGGCAAATGTAAGCCATTGAGGTAACTATAAAGTCTCGAGATCACCCCTCTGTCTCTAGAAGAGTTGCAGCAGATAGATTCAAAAAGGGAGGATTCAAGGCGGCCCGTCAAAGGGCCCTGGGAGCCATAAAAATGTCTGATCTGAAGGAATTTATAAAATTCAGAATCAGGGACACGATATCGGCTCTTAAGACCCTCAAACCGCTGCCAAGGTGGCAGCAGGGCTTCAGCATGCCATTGTGCCGTCTGAGCCAGCCTAGCAGCCAAGTAATAATGCCACAGGTTAGGAACCCCCCTGAGAAAGAGGCCTATACACAGTGGGCTTCCCACACCTTGGCCTCTTACCTTTCCAAATGAATCTGTTCACCTCCCTCTGAATGTCCTCCACAACCCTCCACAGGAGAGCAACTGGCAGAGCTCGGGAAAAAATATAAAAGTTTAGGCAATATAGACATTTTAACTGCCACCACCCTTCCCATAAAAGGGATCGAGAAAGAGTGCCAGAGGGATAACCATTGTCTCACCTTAGTAAAAGCCTGAGGGTAGTTAACATTATACATGGCTAACAATGATGGAGCAAGACGCACCCCTAGATACTGCAAGGACTGTGACGAGACTGGAAAGCCAAATGAGGCCGTGATAGTATTTATCACCTCTTGTGGGATGTTAACCGAAAGGGCTGAACACTTAGAAAGGTTGACGCTTAAGCCCAAAACCATCTCAAAGTCCCTCAAGATCTGCACCAGGTTGGGAAGAGAAACCAAAGGGTCCGGGAGGAACATCAACACATCATCAGCGTATAAGCTGATCTTGTACTCCTCCGAACCCTTCATGTATCCCTTGATCGCCGAACTACTGCAGATAGCCCTAGCGAGGGGCTCGATAGCCAGGGCAAAAATTAATGGTGAAAGGGGCCACCCCTGTCTGGTGCCCCTACCCAGAGGAAAGAGGTTGGAGGAGCAACCCGGCAGCTTTATTTTAGTCTGGGGACCCTGATAAAGGGCCTTAAAACCATGCACAAAAGCCCCCTGGAAACCAAATTTGGCCAAAATGAGATCCAAATAAGGCCAGAGCACACTATCGAATGCCTTATGGATGTCGAGCCCTAGAATCAAGGCCTTTGCGGTGGAAAAGATAGGCGTCCTGAATGATATCAGATGCCAGGCGAATGTTGTCTGTGATTGGTCTAGAGGGGATAGAACTCATCTGCTCCGGAGCCACTAGGGAGGAGATGATAGGTGCCAAACGGGCTGCCAACAGTCGTCCAAAGATCTTAAGGTCATTATTAAGGACAGAAATTGGCCTATAATTTTGGGGAAGGGAATGATCCTTATTGGGTTTAGGGATTAATGTCATGTTGGCATGCAGCATTTCTGAGGGAAGCGGGTTACCCTGTAAAATAAAATTAAAAACCGTCCGAAAATTTCTTATAATAAGTGGACGTGAAGCCGTCCGGGCCTGGAGCCTTCGACGGTTTAAGGTATTTAATCACTGCCGCCACTCCCTCATCCGTGCACGGGGCGTTCAGACTACCGAGCTGCTCCTCAGACAAGACAGGTATCTCCAAGTCGTCCAACCAGGTATAAGATACTTCTGGGTTATTGACCTCCGGTGGGGAGAGCAATTTCTGGTAAAAACGGGAGAAAACACCTAACACCTCCTTGGGGTGTGAAACCAACTTGCCCCCTTTGTCTCTTACCTTATACACATGCGCTGGCTGGAGAGATTGGTGGAGCTTCCTGGTGAACATGGCCGAGGCTACTATGCAGGAGGAACCTGGCTTTGGCCCATTTAAGCGATTTCTCAGTGGCTGAAGACAAAATAGAGTCCAGAGCTACCTTCTTTTGGGAAATCTGTTGCAGAACATCCGGGGAGTGATTTGGCTATGTAAATGGTACAACCTATGTAGCTCGGTGGTCAATGAGCAGATATCTGCCAGCCTCCTACGCTTGGCCTGGGTGGTCAATTCAATCAACTTACCCCTCATTACTGCCTTATGGGCAGCCCACACCATAGGGGGAGATACTTCCTCATTATCGTTAAGGGTAAAATATTCACGAAGATGTCCAGCAACTGCGGTGAATGTCTCCAGGTCAGAAAAGATGGAGTCATGCATTCTCCAGTTGGATGCAGAAAATGGGAGACCAACGTGATCTGTAGTAAAAGACACAATATGGTGGTCAGACCATTTGCATACATGAATACTAGCTGAGGAAGAATTCGCTAAAAGGATCGGAGTGCTGAATACATAATCCAACCTGGCATAGCTGTCATGCGGGTGCAAGTAGTGAGTATACTCCCTCACCCCCACATTCAAAGCCCCGCCACGTATCCAATAATTGAAAGTCGGTCAATGACTTATGTAAAGATCTAGGAAAGGCATTGGCCATGCTCACCGTTCGGCTCCTGTCCAACGTGGAATGTGCCACCAAGTTAAAATCGCCCCCAACCAGGACATGCGCAGAGGAATATCGTTCTAAAACTTGGAAGAAATGGCGAAAAAAAGAACCCTGTGAGACATTAGGGGCGTAATGATTAGCAATCGTGACTGTCTTACCCTGGGTAGTGCCTTGCAATATAATGAACCTGCTATCAGGGTCCCTATATACATGTTGGACATCAAAGAGCAGAGCGCCACGGACCAGGATAATAACACCTCTGGTCTTGGATGTATATGTGGTAAAGTAGACCTGTTTATATGTTTTATCCAAAAATTTAGGGTGATTCAAGGTAGAGAAATGAGTCTCCTGTAACATAATAATGTCTGCACCTAGGTGTTTATAGGAGCGGAATGCTTTTTGCCTCTTCTGAGGGGTGTTAAAACCCCTCACATTATGAGAGAGTATGCGTAACCCCATACCTAGATGTATAACAGGGGACTGCTCCCCAGCTGTCTATAAAGCTAAACAAAATAAGGAGAATATACAAACGAGCTGGGAGCAATCCGGGAGTCCCAAATCGGTATTCCTGTCAGCACTTGGTGGTCTATAAATAGAGAGATACACAAAAAACAAAAAGGAAAAACTTATAAGAAAAACAAATGAACACAAAAAGATCCCCGATTCCAAGAGAAAGTCAACTAAGGACCAAACTGTCCTACACTCTTTGAGGGATGTATTGAACCTGCAGCATCAAGCAGTGTTCCACAGCCTTCCCTGCTGCAAATATCATGCAGGGAAATCACGGCAACAACAACAAGTGCTGTAGAGTGGGGGGAATAAACGGGCGGGCACAGAGAGCCTTCTGTATGGCCCACAAAACCAGCAAGAACAAAACCCATAAAAAGACAAAAAAAATCAAAACCACCAGAGGGTCACCCCCCCCCCCCCCCCTGTTCGCTGTGAAAAATCAAAAGTGTTCAAAACCAAAAAGGGGGGTTGCCAACTAGGGTGAGTTTGACCCCTGTAGGTACCAGCAGTGAGAGTGGCTAGACGGCACGATCCCTAGACCGGGGCCTGTTTCTGCGTTCTCTCCATGGCAGATGGGCGGGGGGTAGACGGGAGCCTGGGGTTATTCTGTGGTTCCATCAGACCTAGTTTCACCAGGAGGTCTTTTCCCTCCATGACGTTAAACACTGTATAAGTGGAACCGTTGTGGGGTACAGTAAGTTTGAATGGAAATCCCCATCTGTACCGGATCCTGGCGGATTGGAGCACTGATGTGACCTCTTTCATCTTCCTCCTTTTATCCAGAGTTTTCGGGGAGATGTCGGGATAAATTTGTATAGTGACTCCCTCTAGTTGGATATGAGGCGAGTTGCGGGCAGCTCTAAGGATGTCCTCCTTCACTACATAGTCCTTAAGGCACATCACAATATCCCGCTGGGGCTTATCAGGTGTGGGCTTAGGCCTGAGGGCTCTATGAAGCCTGTCGCATGCAAAGAACGATGCAGGGTGGTCAGGGAGAAGGGAGCCAAAAAGTTTCTGCACCGCAGCAGACAGATCCGTGGTGGTCTCCGGCACCCCCCCCCCCCCGCACCCGGAGGTTATTCCGCCAATTACGGTTGTCCAGATCTTCTAGGTGGGATTGAAGCTGGACAACCGTATCTGAAAGAGTTTCATGCTCCTTACGGAGATCCGCATGAGCCAGCACCAGTTCGTCATGCTTGGTCTCTAACATGTCGGTCCTGCCCCCTAATGCCGCTATCTCCGCAGTGAGCGTGTTTGTCGACTTATGTAATTCGGCCTGAAACTTTCTGGCAATCCTATCATACATCATGGAGAGGCTGTCTTCCAGGTCAGCTTTAGTCAGTTGCGGCGTGTACTCACTGCGGTCCGAGGAGACAGGAGCGGAGGCGGCCTTCTCCGCGGCTTCAGCCGCAGCCTGCGGGCGCCATCTTGACACGGAGAAGGTAGGTCGTCAGGGACCGCTGTACGGGTTTCTTCTTGCGGCTCTTGGGGGCAGGCATACACTGGAAGGTCCCACGGGGGTGATCAGGCAAGCCGGGATAAAAAAATTCCACTTAGAAAGGCCCCGGGGAGTGATGAGAAGGCTCAGCCGAGCTCGGATCGTCTCTTACATGCGAACGTCCGGTTTCGCGCCGCGCATGCGCCCCCCGCCTGTCATGTTTTTTAATTACCCTGTGACAAAAGTCTCAAGAGAATCACAGTATATCTGGAAAAGGTAGATAACACCCCGCTTCAATCTGTGCTATCTGGGGGGGGGGGGGGGGGCACTGGTCTATCACACCAGTTCTACAAATAATTGGCCAGTAACTGTTGTCACTGTGTGTAGCACAGTTAACACAGAAAAAGAGGCCAAATTTTTGCAGGACTAAAATACACTCTTAGAAAAGTATAATGTTAAATAACACCCCACTTCAATATGTGCTAACTGGTCTATCACACCAGTTGTTGAAAAAAATGGCCAGTGAGTTTGGCTCTGTGTGTATCAGACTTCACACAGCAACAGAGGCAATGTTGTTGCAGGAAACAAATACACTTGTGAAAGTATACTCAGTCAGATAACACCCCACTTCAATATGTGCTATTGGGGGGCCACTGGTCTATCACACCAGTTGTTGAAAAAATTGGCCAGTGAGTTTGGTGCTGTGTGTATCAGACTTCACACAGCAACAGAGGCAATGTTGTTGCAGGACACAAATACACTTGTAAAAGTATACTCAGTCAAATAACACCCCACTTCAATATGTGCTATTGAGGGGTCACTGGTCTATCACATCAGTTGTTGAACAAATTGGCCAGTGTATCAGACTTCACACAGCAACAGAGGCAATGTTGTTGCAGGACACAAATACACTTTGAAAAGTATACTCAGTCAGATAACACCCCACTTCAATATGTGCTATTTGGGGGGGGGCACTGGTCTGTCACACCAGTTCTACAAATAATTGGCCAGGGAGTTTGCCACTGTGTGTAGTGTTGCTGAAGAACCACTCAGTCTCACCACCACACCTGTCACAATTCTGCACAGTGCACAATAATACTACTAATCCACTATAATATGCTTTCTACAAAGTATATTATACTGTGGATTAACCCCTTCCCCCACCCCCCCCACCCCCCTTTTTAGTGCACTGCACATCAATACCGAAACATTTGCAGCCCTTTAAATGACTTTTGTGGATATTGACAGAGCGATTTGTGTGTGACTGCAGCCGATCTCTAACTGCCCCTAAAGCAACCACAGGATACCTCTCCCTAAGCTCAAAAGATACTAGACCTATACCAAAATCCCAGCCCTGAAAAGGACTTTTGTGGACATTGACAGAGCGAATTGTGACTGCAGCCGATCTCGAACTGCCCCAAAAGCAACCACTGCATACCTCTCCCTAAGCTCAAAAGATACTAGTAGACCTATACCGAAATACCAGTCCTGGAAAGGACTTTTGTGGATCTTCAAAGCGCTATATGTGTCTAGCAAACTCTCCCTGACATGCACAGCAGACCTCTCCCTACACTGGCAGAAAGCGGAATGTGAAATGGCCGCCAGATCGGGTCTAGTTATAGGGTAGGGGGACTGTCCATGTACTGAAATGTTTCAATTGGCTGTCCCGTTCACCTGACGGCTGTGTCATGGGTCAAAGTTCTCCCCAATGTAAACAAATATGGCCGCCGCAAACGACGCCATGTGTTCGTAAATTTGGGGGATAGCGAACAAGCAAAATTTGCCGCGAATCGACCGCGGGGCGAACCGCAAGGCCATCTCTACTGAAGAGGAGTCAGAGGAAGATGGTGCTGGGGGGGATGAGGAGGAGCAAGAAGAGCATGCTTTAAACCTTGCTGGGATCCCTGGTGTTATCCGTGGATGGAAGGAGGAGAACGAGGACTAGGGATGATTGAACTTTTCAAAAGTTCTGTTCGACCAGAACACCCGAACTTCCAGAAAGTTCGGCCCGGATTTCAGAACCCCATTGAAATCAATGGGGCCCCTAAAAAGTGCCTAGGGTTCTGGGTCATGCCCCAGGGACTATTAATCACACAAAAAAAGTTCTTAAAAATTGTCATTTTTGATAGAGCGCCAATTATTAAAAATTATTGAAAAAAAAAAAGAGATTTCTTTGGATTTAGTGTCTGGGGGGTCTAAAAGTGTACCTGTGTAGTTTCAGCTCTGTAGCATGTCCATAACCAGAAAAAAAGGTCATTTGTATTAGAATTAATATAGAACAGGGATAAGGCTCCGCTATTTTCACACCTTGCCGGTTTTGTAGCAAACGTTTTTTTGGGCATTTTTTGGGGGTTATTGGAGGCAGGCATAGCATCAGAACTTCTGTGTAGGGGTATATATACACACACACTTATATGTATATATACACATACACATATATAGGTGTGAAAGTAGCAGAACACTATACAGTACTTGCGCTAATAAAATAATTAACAGGCATATGGCTCCGCTCCTATCACACCTATATATGTGTATGTGTATAAATACATATAAGTCTGTGTGTATATATACCCCTATACAGAAGTTCAGATGTTTTGCCTGCCTCCAAAGACGCCCAAAAAATGCCCAAAAAAAAAAGCCTGCAATAACACACCTGGGCGTTTTTTTTTTGGCGCAGGTGTTTTTTTGGGCATTTTTTGGGGGTCTTTGGAGGCAGGCAAAACATCTGAACTTCTGTATAGGGGCATATATACACACACACACTTATATGTATTATACACATACACAGATATAGGTGTGATAGGAGCGGAGCCATATGCCTGTTAATTATTTCATTAGCGCAAGCATAGTGTTCTGCTACTTTCACACCTATATATGTGTAGGTGTATATATACATACATTTGTGTGTATATATACCCCTATACAGAAGTTCAGATGTCAGGCCTGCCTCCAAAGACCCCCAGAAAATGCCCAAAAAAAACGCCTGCAATAACACACCTGGGCGTTTTTTTGGGGGGCAGGCGTTTTTTTTTTTGGCGTTTTTGGGGCATTTTTTGGGGGTCTTTGGAGGCAGGCAAAACACCTGAACTTCTGTATAGGGGTATATATACACACACACACTTATATGTATTATACACATACACAGATATAGGTGTGATAGGAGCGGAGCCATATGCCTGTTAATTATTTCATTAGCGCAAGCATAGTGTTCTGCTACTTTCACACCTATATATGTGTAGGTGTATATATACATACATGTGTGTGTATATATACCCCTATACAGAAGTTCAGATGTCATGCCTGACTCCAAACATGTCCTCAAAAAAGCCCTATAAACGCCTGCAGCAAAAAGCAGGCTGACCGGCAAGAAGCCATATCGCTGTTCTATAAGTTACCTAAGAGAAACGATCTTTTCTCTATAGCGGTCACCCTGACATGGAAGGGTTTGGTCACCCTGCCATAGCAGTCAGAGTCAGTTCACCCTACACTACACTACGGTCACCCTGGCACTTAACACTTTCCCTACAGAAACTAGATTTTTGAATCTAACTAAAGTGGAAAATAGCAGCCTAACTACACTAGATATCCCTTTCCTGACACTAATAATTGCTAAATGACACTTTGAGAGCAGAAGTAACAGAACTGCTTCCACTCTCTTCCACATCCCTGTTTTACAATGCTAGGAATTTGGCGGGGCTATCTTATATACTGGGGGGCGTATTCACTAATGATTGGCCTCTGGACCCCCTAGTCACCCCAATCACATTCCTAGCATTCTCCTGCCCCCTCAATTGGCTTTTACTAATGGTTCTGGTCCAATCACTGGCTTTTAAAGCCCAGTTCCTGTCCCATTGCATTTTGGTCAGTTCTGGTTGCCGAATTCTGAACTTTTTCAGCAAAAAGTTCGGAATTCGGCCGAACCTCGAACCTCGAACCGATGGTCGACCTGAACCGTTCGATCATCCCTAATGAGGATGACATTATCCTGGATGATGAGCTGGAAGCAGGCCACTACACCGCTTCCAGTTTAGTGCGAATGGGGAACTTCATGCTCCAGTGTTTTAAGGGGGACCCCCCGTATAAAATGCATAAAGGCCAAGGACCAGTACTGGGTGGCAACATACTTAGTCCCCCGGTAAAAACATAAAATGGTGGAAATGTTACCACAATCACAGAGGGCGGTCAGAATGCAGCGCTTCCAGGCCTTGCTGTGGGAAATGCTGAATTCTGCTTTTGCATGCGCTGGCAGAGGAATTTCCAGTCACAGAGAGACAGTTGCGGGTAGCAATCCAACAGCGCCTACAAGAAGAGGGAGGTTTGAAGATGTCTTGGTCACTTCAGATATGAGATCCAACAACAAGGAACGCCTAGACCGACAGGTGTTCGACTACATGGGGTTAACGGCCGATGTGGACGCTCTGAGGAGTGATGAACCCCTGGACTACTGGGTGGGCAGGCTTGACCTCTGGCCAGAGCTTGCACAATTTGCAATGGAAATGTTGACTTGCCCCCTGTCCAGTGTCCTGTCCGAAAGGACGTTCAGCGCAGCAGGGGGGATCATGACCGATAAGCGCACTCGCCTAGCTCATAACAGTGTAGACTACCTCACATTTATAAAAATGAATGAGGCATGGATCTCTGAGGAATTTAACACATGTGACCAGTAGACCATCTTTCATTGAAATTCCTCATGCCAGGCCACAAATATTCGCCAGACTGCCATCCACCCACAGCAATTCCTGGTCCTTGGCTTCGCTACATACAGCGGCATAAAAGGCATTTCATGTCCATTGAATGGCAAATTTTTGGGGCCTTTCAGGGCTGACAATTATTTTTTCTGTGAATGCCTAATGTACCTCCAGCCACCAAATACTACGTTCTTAACTGTCAGTTAAACCCATGTGGGCTAATTTTTGGGGCCTATACTGGCCAACACTTAATTCTGTATCCTGTGAATGCCTAATGTACCTCCAGCAACCAAATACTACGTTCTTACCTGTCAGGTAAACCCATATGGGCTAATTTTTGGGGCCTCTACTGGCCAACACTTAATTCTGTATCCTGTGAATGCCTAATGTACCCCCAGCCATCAAATACTAAGTTCTTTGCTGTCAGTTAAACCCATGTGGGCTAATTTTTGGGGCCTATACAGGCAGGCACTTACTTCTGTATCCTGTGAATGCCTAATGTACCTTCAGCCACAGAAAACAATGTTCTTAGCTTTCAGGTAAACCCATGTGGGCTAATTTTTGGGGCCAATACTGGCTGACACTTACTTCTGTATCCTGTGAATGCCTAATGTACATCCAGCCATCAAATACTACGTTCTTAGCTGTCAGTTAAACCCATGTGGGCTAATTTTTGGGGCCTATACAGGCTGACACTTACTTCTGTATACTGTGAATGCCTAATGTACCTCCAGCCATCAAATACTGCGTTCTTTGCTGTCAGTTAAACCCATGTGGGCTCATTTTTGGGGCCTATACAAGCCGAAACTTACTTCTGTATACTGTGAATGCCTAATGTACCTCCAGCCATCGAATACTACGTTCTTAGCTGTCAGTTAAACCCATGTGGGCTAATGTTTGGGGCCTATACAGGCCGACACTTACTTCTGAATCCTGTGAATGCCTAATGTACCTTCAGTCACCGAATACTATGTTCTTAGCTGTCAGGCAAACCCATATGGGCTAATTTTTGGGACCTATACTGGCCGACACTTACTTTTGTATCCTGTGCATGCCTAATGTACTTCCAGCTACAGAATACTACGTTCTTAGCTGTCAGATAAACCCATGTGGGCTAATTTTTGGGGCCAGTACTGGCCAACACTTAATTCTGTATCCTGTGAATGCCTAATGTACCTTCAGCCACAGAATACAACGTTCTTAGCTGTCAGGTAAACCCATGTGGGCTAATTTTTGGGGCCTGGAATGGCGGACACTTACTTCTGTTTCCTGTGAATGCCTAATTTTTCTGGGTCTTTTTTTTTTTTTTGGGTCTGTAAAGGTTCCGAAAAATTGTGGAATGGATGCTGACCCATTTTACAGATTTGTGAATTGACACTATATGTATTTGACATGTATTTACCGGCTGCTGTCAGTTCTGGCTAATTTATGAAAAAAAATATATATTTTTTGCTGTAAAAAGAAAAATAAAAAATTTAGGGCAACGTTTCCATTTGCAATACTTCTGTTATGACATTGTCCATGTGCTGGGACTATTTGTGCACAGCTAGTACGTCTTTTGTGGCTGCAAATATGACCTAAAGGTTTTTAAAGTTCGCCTCCAAATAAAGTCAATGGGGCCCGCCGCGAACTTGCGGTTCGCAGACTTTTGAGAAAATTTGCGGCTGACGTTCGCGAACCGCCCGGCCGATGTTCGTCCATCACTACACAACCGTATGCAATGGGTGTATCTCACTGTAACATATGCAGACAGGCCCGTAATTAACTTTTTTTTCCCCCTAAATGGGTTTTTATTGCAATGGGCAACAGAACTGTATGCAATGGGTGTATCTTACTGTAACATATGCAGACAGGGCCGCAGTTAACTTTTTATCCCCTAAATGGGTTTCTATTGCAATGCGCAACACAACAGTATGCAACGGGTGTATCTCACTGTAACATATGCAGACAGGGCCCGCAATTAACTTTTTTTTTCCCCTAAATGGGTTTGTATTGCAAAGCGGAATACAACAGTATGCAATGGGTGTATCTCACTGTACCATATGCAGACAGGGCCGCAATAAAAAAATTTTCCCCCTTAAATGGGTTTTTATTGCAATGCGCAACACAACAGTATGCAATGGGTGTATCTCACTGTACCATATGCACACAGGCCCGCAATTAACTTTTTTTTCCCTAAATGGGTTTTCATTGCAATGCGCAACACAACAGTATGCAATGGGTGTATCTCACTGTACCATATGCACACAGGCCCGCAATTAACTTCCCCCCCCCCCAAATGGGTTTTTATTGCAATGCACAACACAACAGTATGCAATGGGTGTATCTCACTGTAACATATGCAGACAGAGCCGCAAATAACTTTTTTTTCCCCTAAATGGGTTTTTATTGCAAAGCGGAATACAACAACAGTATGCAATGGGTGTATCGCACTGTAACATATGAATGAAAAGCTGAAAAATAATTGTCCCCTTAATTGGTGCTTGTTGAATAGCAGATTTGAAATGCAGTGTCTGTCTAAATGCTGTAAGTCACATTAAAATATGAAGGAAAAAAGTTTTTCTTTTTTAAATGCAGATTAAGCAGACACATATGCACTGAGCTTGCAGGAAATGGCCGCTACACACCACACCCCTAACAGGTTGGATACTGTGGTTGTTCTATTCTGCTATTGATTAAAAAAAAAACCCAACTAAAAATATATTTTTTTCCCTAAATATTGAAAAATAATTATTTTCCCCTTACATTGGTGCTTTTTGAAGAGCAGGTCAGAAAAGCAGTGTCTGTCTAAAGACTGTATGTCAAAGTTAAATATGAAGGAAAATTATTTTTTTCTTTTTTTAAATGCAGATTAAGCAGACACATATGCACTGAGCTTGCATTAAATGTGCAGCACCGCACACCTAACAGACTGATAAAAGTTTTTTTTTCTCCTTTCTCCTCCTCACTGAGCTCAGGTCAGGGCATAAAGATCGTGCACTGCACCCCCACACAGTACAATCAATGTAGATCGCTGTCTGATTAAAGAAGATTGTTCCTATGCTTGACCCTACAGTAATCTCCTATCTCTCCCTCAGAAGAAGTATCAGGAACCTCTCCCTAGTATAGTTATAGCAGAGTGACGCGCGGCGCTATGACTCCAGCTTATATAGACACTGGGTCACATGCTGCACTGGCCAATCACAGCCATGCCATTAGTAGGCATGGCTGTGATGGCTTCTAGGGCACACTAGTTAAACACTTGCTGATTGGTTGCCTTGCACCTGTTGAAACCGCGCCATTAAAACCGCGCCAAAACATCAAAAAACGTTACCGAACAACGGACAGTACCCGAACATGCGGTGAAATGTTCGGGTCCGGGTACCGAATACCCAAAAGTCCGGTACGAACCCGTACAATACAGTCCGGGTTCGCTCAACCCTAGTAAGCACCTAAAGTAACACAAAACAATGAAACAAGCTGAGATATATTTATCATTGAGTATAACTAGAACACTACTAGTAAATAGGGTTGAGCGGACACCTAGATGTCCGTGTTCGACGGGTTCGGCCGAACTTTAAAAAAAAGTCCGGGTCCGTGTCCCGGACTTTTACCGAACTTTTCCCGGAAGTCAATGGGGACCCGAACTTTCAGGCACTAAAATGGCTCTAAAACACCAATGGAAAGGGCTAGAGTGCTGCAAATGGCAGCAAAACGTAGTTAAGAGCATGGCAAGTGCTCTGCAAACAAATGTGGATAGGGAAATAACTTAAAACAACAAAAAAAAACAGAAAAATAAAACAATGTTCTTCATCTCTGAAGGACGAGGCCCATATGGAGTAGGAGGGAGGTTGAGGTGGTGGTGGATGTGGCGGTGTCATAGGCGTGCGCACAGGGTGTGCCTGGTGTACCTGGGCACACCCTAATCACCTAGGGCACATAGCATTATCGCTCTGTTTGCCAGTGAGGAGATGGGAAAGATCTCCCTCGCACCTGCTCTGCTCTATTTCTCTTTGCCAGCAGGGAGAGTAATGTATCGGGGCCATGTACATGTAGGCAAACACATGCATGTGTATTTCAACTTTGGGGTGCACACCCTAATGCAATAGGCTGCGCACACCTATGGGCGGTGTAGGTGGAAGCGGCGGTGGAGGAGGACCAGGGCCGGATTAAGAGCATCATGGTCTTGGTGCTGAGGATTTTGAAGGGCCTTAAGGGCCGTGCCTTGGCATGCACCCAGAGGAAGAAGGGTGCAGCCATGCATGCCTAATTCAACATGGGATGCTGTCTCTGAAGCCCATAAACACATCCATGCATCGGCAACTGTCCCTCCTTGTCCGGCCTTCGCGCTGTGTGGGGAGGTTCTGAGGGTGCTGCCTGGGGAAGGGAGCATAGAAGCCAGACTTCTGTGTTTACAAGTGACAGAAGAGCGGTCACAGTGAATATGGCCAACCCGGGGCCTATATAAAAGGTAGGGGCCTGCATGGAGCTGCAGCTCCAATAGCCCCTACGTTAATCTGGCCCTGAGGAGGAGGACGAGGTAGCCAACACTGCTTCTTTTCACAAATTTTAAATGAGGGTACACCCCAAAAGAGTGAGAAAGAGCAAAAATGGAACAATGGCTGGGTAAGGTCGGTATCCATTGCTATTCTGCACAAGGTACGGAAAAGTCCCGTGGGATCCATGCCTGGTTCATTTTAATGAACGTGAGCTTGTCCACATTGTCTCTGGACAGGCGGCTGCGCTTGTCTGTTATAACACCCCCAGCCGTGCTAAATACCCGTTCAGATAATACACTGGCTGCAGGGCACGCCAGCACCTCCAAGGCGTAAAGGGCAAGCTCAGGCCATGTGCCCAATTTGGAGACCCAGAAGTTGAAGGGGGCAGACCCTTCATTCACTACATGTAGGCGTGTGCACACATACTGCTCCACCATGTTGGTAAAATGCTGCCTCCTGCTAAGACGTTCCATCTGAGCTGCTGGTGCTGCTGTTTGTTGTGGCGTGCTGACAAAGCTTTTCCACATTTCGGGCATGCTAACCCTGCCTTCTGAGGTGCTGGCGGTGCCCTGGTTGAGTTGGCGACCTCCTCCTCCTCTGCCTTGTGCTTCCACTGTGGCCCCGCTGTCAGATGGGAATGCCAGCAGCATCGCGTCTACCAGCGTCTCTCCAGTGAGTGAATTAAGGACGGTACGTTGTCCTTGTAACGGGGATCCAGCAGCGTGGCCACCCAGTAATCAGCACAAGTTAGAATGTGGGCAACTCGGCGGTCGTTGTGGAGAAACTGCAGCATGTAATCGCTCATGTGTGCCAGGCTGCCCAGAGGCGACGAAAGGCTGTCCTCTGTGGGAGGTGTATCGTCCGTGTCCTCTGTATCCCCCCAGCCACGCACCAGTGATGGCCATGAGCTGGCCTGGGTGCCACCCTGCTGTGAACATGGTTCCATCTCCTCCTCCAGCTCCTCCTCCTCCTCATCCTCCTCATCCTCCAGAACTGTGCCCCTGCTGGACAATTGTGTCCCTGGCGTTTGTGTGTGCAGGAACCCACCCTCGGAGCCCCTTGCGAATGACTGCCCTGAAAGCCTTTGAAATGTTACCTCTTCATCCTCCTCCTCCTCCTCCTCATCCTGTGCCACATCCTCTTCCATCATCGCCCGAATTGTTTTTTCAAGGAGGCATAGAAGTGGGATAGTTAAGCTGAGAACGGCGTCATTGCCACTGCTCTATGGCTTGGGGCTCAGACTGCTTGCCTGATTTGCAAGGGGGTGAGGTGAAAGACGGTTGGACATTGGCTGCAGGTGCCAACTCTGACCTTTCTGCAGTAGACTGGGTGGGAGACAATGTGAAGGAACTGGAGGCACTGTCAGCAGCAAACCAATCTACTATCGCCTCTCTGTGTTCTGGCCTCATCACTTCTAGAGGCGTATGATGCCCTACCAAATACTGATGCAGGTTCTGTCGCCTACTCACACTTGAGGAAGGTGTTTCACTTGTGCGTGTAGCTGGCACAGATCGACCACGTCCTCTCCTTGCAACAGGAGCTCTAGCAGCAGCACCACCACGACCCAGGCCACGGCCCCTATTTGACGCTCTCCTCATATTTCTGAAATTTAAGATCTTGCCCTAGAAAGGTCTTTATTGAATAGCGGAACAAAAGAACAACAGTATCGCACGGGTGTATCTCACAGTCAAATATGCAAACTATGCCGCAATTTAATGTTTTTTACACCAAAAGGGTGTGTATTGAATAGCGGAATAGGATAAAAAACTGTGTATCTCACACGTACAAACACAGACTAGGCCCGATTAAATTTTTTCCTACCCTAAAGGGAGGATGAGGAAGAGGAGTATGGAACAGGCAGCACCCTCAAATCTTCAGAAGTATGAGATGAACCCCAAAAACTTGGAAAGGTGGATCTCACACGTACCGACACAGACTATTCCGCAATTTAATTGAGCCACAAAGGTTTTTATTGAATAGCGGAATAGGAAATATGATCAAAAAAAAGTGTATGTTTTTCACACATACAGAAGCACACTAGGCCCCAATTACTATTGTTTGTACACCTGAAAGGATGGATGAGGAGGAGGAGGAGGAGGAGTATAGAACAGGCAGCACCCTCAAAGCTTCAGAAGTATGAGATGAACCCCAAAAACTTGGAAAGGTGGATCTCACACGTACAGACACAGACTATTCCGCAATTTAATTGAGCCCCAAAGGTTTTTATTGAATAGCGGAATAGGAAATATGATAAAAAAAAGTGTATGTTTTTCACACGTACAGAAGCACACTAGGCCCCATTACTATTGTTTGTACACCTAAAAGGATGGATGAGGAAGAGGAGGAGGAGGAGTATAGAACAGGCAGCACCCTCAAAGCTTCAGAAGTATGAGATGAATCCCAAAAACTTGGAAAGGTGGATCTCACACGTACCGACACAGACTATTCCGCAATTTAATTGAGCCCCAAAGGTTTTTATTGAATAGCGGAATAGGAAATATGATCAAAAAAAAGTGTATGTTTTTCACACGTACAGAAGCACACTAGGCCCCAATTACTATTGTTTGTACACCTAAAAGGATGGATGAGGAAGAGGAGGAGGAGAAGTATAGAACAGGCAGCACCCTCAAAGCTTCAGAAGTATGAGATGAACCCCAAAAACTTGGAAAGGTGGATCTCACACGTACCGACACAGACTATTCCGCAATTTAATTGAGCCCCAAAGGTTTTTATTGAATAACGGAATAGGAAATATGATCAAAAAAAGTGTATGTTTTTCACACGTACAGAAACACACTAGGCCCCAATTACTATTGTTTGTACACCTAAAAGGATGGATGAGGAGGAGGAGGAGGAGTATAGAACAGGCAGCACCCTCAAAGCTTCAGAAGTATGAGATTGTGTTCACTGTACCCCACAAAGATTGTGTTCACTGTACCCCACAAAGATTGTGTTCACTGTACCCCACAAAGGTTTTGTTCACTGCACCCCACAAAGATTGTGTTCACTGTACCCCACAAAGGTTTTGTTCACTGCACCCCACAAAGATTGTGTTCACTGTACCCCACAAAGGTTTTGTTCACTGCACCCCACAAAGATTGTGTTCACTGTACCCCACAAAGATTGTGTTCACTGTACCCCACAAAGGTTTTGTTCACTGCACCCCACAAAGATTGTGTTCACTGTACCCCACAAAGGTTGTGTTCACTGCACCCCACAAAGGTTTTGTTCACTGCACCCCACAAAGATTGTGTTCACTGTACCCCACAAAGGTTTTGTTCACTGCACCCCACAAAGATTGTGTTCACTGTACCCCACAAAGATTGTGTTCACTGCACTCCAAAAGGATTGTCTTCACTGCACCCCACAAAGATTGTGTTCACTGTACCCCACAAAGATTGTGTTCACTGTACCCCACAAAGATTGTGTTCACTGTACCCCACAAAGGTTTTGTTCACTGCACCCCACAAAGATTGTGTTCACTGTACCCCACAAAGGTTTTGTTCACTGCACCCCACAAAGATTGTGTTCACTGTACCCCACAAAGGTTGTGTTCACTGCACCCCACAAAGGTTTTGTTCACTGCACCCCACAAAGATTGTGTTCACTGCACCCCACAAAGATTGTGTTCACTGTACCCCACAAAGGTTTTGTTCACTGCACCCCACAAAGATTGTGTTCACTGTACCCCACAAAGATTGTGTTCACTGCACTCCAAAAGGATTGTCTTCACTGCACCCCACAAAGATTGTGTTCACTGTACCCCACAAAGGTTTTGTTCACTGCACCCCACAAAGATTGTGTTCACTGTACCCCACAAAGGTTTTGTTCACTGCACCCCACAAAGATTGTGTTCACTGTACCCCCCAAAGATTTTGTTCACTGCACCCCACAATGATTGTCTTCACTGCACCCCACAAGGATTGTCTTCACTGCACCCCACAAAGATTGTGTTCACTGCACCCCACAAAGGTTTTGTTCACTGCACCCCACAAAGATTGTGTTCACTGTACCCCCCCAAAGATTTTGTTCACTGCACCCCACAAGGATTGTCTTCTCTGCACCCCACAAAGATTGTGTTCACTGTACCCCCCAAAGATTTTGTTCACTGCACCCCACAAGGATTGTCTTCACTGCACCCCACAAGGATTGTCTTCACTGCACCCCACAAAGATTGTGTTCACTGTACCCCCACAAAGGTTTTGTTCACTGCACCCCACAAAGATTTTGTTCACTGCACTCCAAAAGGATTGTGTTCACTGCACCCCAAAATGATTGTGTTCACTGCAGCCCACACACAGAAAAATGGATGTGGATCACTGACACCTGCCTATCTCCTATCCCACACCACACAGCAATATCGATTGTAGTTTGTAGAACACACTTTCCCTAAAATTCAGCAGACTCTGTCCCTAACAGGATTGAGAAGAGATCGTAGATCAGGAGAACTAAGTGCAGACCCCACCCCACACAGCAATATCGATTGTAGTTTGTAGAACACACTGACCCACATACAGGTTACTTCCGGTTCCGGCGCCACATGAGACAGGAGTGAGAGACGGCGGCTCCGGCATAATCAGCATACAAAACCTCCCGCACACCGCTCCGGAAGCCTCGGATCCCGGCCACACTCACCCCTCGAAGTACCGCTGCATATAGCCGATCTGATGGACCGCTTTGTGGTCCACAACGGGACCGGATCCACCACGTTACCCCGCCAGGACTCGCAGCAGCAGGGAGCGCCCTCCCCTGCAGGCATCATGGCCGCTGCTGAGCCCATGGATGGCGCGGCTTCTCCCCACATGTCGGCTGCACAGCCTGCTTCGCCGGAAGATGCTCAGTATCAAAAAATGGCCCAGGCTGTTGCTGCAATCCTCTCTCCCACCATTAAGGAGGCTGTGGAGACGGCGGTTGCGGCAGGGGTGGCTCAGCTCAGAAAAGACATTACTGAACAGGCCAAACGCCTATCTGAGGTGGAGCACAGAATCTCTGATATAGAAGATGAACTGCAATCATCCTTCACTAAAGATGCCAAGTTTGCTCAGACACAACACTATATCCTTGAAAAGCTGGATGACCTTGAAAACAGGTCACGAAGGAATAACCTGCGTATCATCGGGCTGCCTGAATCCTTCAACGCCAGCATGCTTTGGAGGTGTGTACCACGCAGATTCCGCAGATCCTTGGCATTCCCACTCCCTGCACGATTGAACGGGCTCACCGTTTGGGAGCCCCCTCCAATGATCGCAAGACACCTCGTCCTGTCATTGTACGCTACCTTAACTATTCTGACAGACTGGCTATCCTCAAGTCCTTCAAGAATGCAAAATCGCTTGTCCTGGATAGCCACAAGCTTTTATTGTTTGCTGACTTCTCGCAAGAAGTTGCCCGCCGACGTAAAGCTTTTCAACCTTCCTGTAATGCCTTGTTCCATAAAGGGATCAAATTTACACTGGCATACCCTGCAGTTCTGCGTTTTACAGACCAGCATGGAGAAGCCCTGTCGTTCTCTCATCCTGATGAGGCAGCTGATTATATCAAATCTCGCCTGCATATCAGTATTGATTCCCCTGCTGCACCTTCCTTTTCCCCCTCAACCAAGGATCCCTTGAACCCCAGGAGGGATTCGCACAAGAGAGCCCGTGTCTCCTTCAACCGCCGACATGATGGACCTCGCTGAAGGACCCCAAAAGCGGTTTCTCTAAGGCTAAGTTTGCTATCAGGGGCGCTGTGACACCGTACTCAGGTTATTTTATTGCTTGCCATGCGGGGCGAATAATTTGTTTTTTTATGTTATTTACTTCTTGGATGCCTGCTGCATTTGGTTATTTCATGTGACATGTTGTTTTTGTTTCTGCTCCTGTCATGATGCTGCTTATGACCCTTCTCTTCCCCACAGCCTTATCGGAGCACTGACCCTCTCGCTATAGGTGATCGGCTAGTACATTGAATGTCCTCCGAGCTTCTTCCCTCCTGTGAGCGACAGAATCACCCTTACGGTGGCGAGCGGTCTCAGCTTGAAAGCCGGTAACGCTGTTGGTAAAGTGAGTTCTATGTGGAAAAAAGCGAAGTCCACACTTCCTACACTATGTGTTTTGCTGTTATACCATGATCTTCAATGTTTTTTGCTTGCTATGGCTATTGACCTTCTTGATCGGGTTAGCACCATATCCATACCCATCTCCACTTGCTCCTGGCACATCCCCCCTGTCTTCCTTCGCACAGATAGATTCAGCCACCGACCTTCCCACCTTCCACTTAATACGCTTTTAGCCCTTACTACAGGATCCCTCCCCTTCGATCCTCCTTGATCTCCGGATAGTCTCTTGGAATGTCAAGGGACTTCGTTCACCTAATAAACGTATGGCCATCCTCAGGCAGCTGAAAAGACTAAACACTGACATCGCTATGCTCCAGGAGACCCACCTCTCCTCAGCTGACTTTGAAAGAATGCGCAAACTTTGGGTGGGCCGAGTCTTTGGTTCGGCCGCATCCAAAGGGAAAGCAGGTGTTATGATTTTAGTACACAAACGCCTCACGTTTGACTGTTCCTCCCTATCCACCGATGACCAGGCGAGGATCCAAATTTTAAAATTGTCCCATGGCCCTAAGGCAGTTATCCTGTCCAATGTCTATGCTCCCACGCCTCCGACGCAGTCCTTCCTCACCACGCTCACGGGCATGCTGGCTCCTTATCTTCACCTTCCCCTGTTGGTAGGGGGCGATTTCAATGATGTCATGGACTGCACCGTAGACAGATCGTTGAAATCCCCTTCTACAGTTACCCACCCCCCCGCCACAGTATCTGCTCTGTCGGTTTTTGCTGGCAGTCTGCAACTTACCGATGTTTGGCGGTTGGCCCATCCCACAGACAGGGAATACACCTTCTATTCCCCCCCCCACGGCACATTCTCCCGCATAGACTACTTTTTCTGCAACTCACCCCTACTCTCTACACTGCACAGACCCATGATCTCTGATATGGTTATCTCGGACCACTCCCCTTTGTCGCTAGAGCTGTCTCTTACGGACTCCGTATCTGCTCGTCGACCCTGGCGATTCCCATCCTACCTAGCCAACAATGTAGATCTTCTGTCGATCCTGACCCGCACCTGGAATGACTTTTTGCGTGACAACGAACCTCACTCCTCTGACCCGATTTTGCTGTGGGAGACTGGCAAGGCTGTCCTTAGGGGCAGGATCATAGCGTTCGCCTCGGCGTACAAAAAGGAAGCGGAGGCAAATTACCGTAGCGCTAGCGCCCTTCTGCAAGTGGCACAATCCAATCTCCTCCAGCAAAACTCTCCCGCCCACAGGATCCAGTGGAAGGAGGCCAAGCAACGCTTTGACGAGTGGGCAATGGCCCAAGAGCACTTCCATGTATCCCTTCAGGACTTAAAATACCACAAATATGGCAATAAGTCGGGTAAGCTTCTAGCCCGCTTGTGCAGGGGACCCTTCACCCCGACCCACATTACCTCCCTCAAGGACCAGTCAGGCAGCCTGACTGACACCCCGAAAGGTGTCAATTCTGTCATGCAACAGTTTTATGCAAAACTCTACGGCCCTGACCCGATTGATGTAACGGAAGCTAATAAATTTCTTGCTGAGGTTCACCTCCCTACGATCACTGCAGATCAATTGGCCCTTTTGAACACCCCCATCACACATGCAGACGTAGCCTCGGCCGTGGCGGCTCTTGCCCCTGGCAAGGCCCCCGGGCCAGAAGGATACACTTCCGAATTTTATAAATTATCCAAGGACCTACTCACCCCCACGCTAACCTCAGTTTTTCAGCACATTATGGATGGAGGGAGATACATGCCCACGGGTTTCCAGGCTTTTATCAAGCTCATCCCGAAGCCGGGTAAGGATACCACGGAGCCCGGCTCCTATAGGCCCATATCCTTGATAAATCTCGATGCTAAACTCCTCTCAAAAATTGTGGCCTCCAGACTGGCCGTGATCATGCCATCTCTCCTCCACCCATCCCAGGCAGGCTTCACCAAGGGGCGTTCCGCTACCGCCAACATTCGCAAGGTCCTGGCTGTGTTGTCACAAGCAACAGCTGATCCCACCAACAACTTTGCCATTATCACATTGGATGCCGAGAAGGCATTTGATAATGTCAGCTTCCAGTGGCTCCGTCTAGCCCTCCTTAAATTTGGCTTCTCAGGTCCCTTCCTGCACCTCATTTCGGCGATGTATGCTTCCCCTACTGCTAACGTAGTCACCTCCAATATTATATCGGACCCCATTCCCCTGCACAAGGGTACTAGACAGGGTTGTCCCCTTTCCCCTCTCCTCTTCAACTTAGCCTTAGAGCCCCTGTCCAGACATCTTTCCTTTACCTCTCCCCTGACGGGCATACGGGTAGGCCGAGAGGAACTAAAGTCCACCCTGTTTGCGGACGATATTCTGCTCTTTATCGCAGATCCAGCCCGTGACATGCACCATGTCAAGGACATATTCGATAGGTTCAGACTCTGCTCAGGTCTGCGCATCAACTATGCGAAGAGTGAAATACTTCCTCTCGGCCGCCCGGGCTCACTAGATTGGACATTGACGTCTCCTTTCACTATTGCCAAGACTAGTATAAAATATCTGGGTATACAGATAGGCAAATCTCCTTCCTCCCTGTATCACCTGAACTACACGCCGCTGATCTCCAAAATCTCCAAAGAACTGGAAAATTGGGTCTCCCTCCCCCTATCCCTCCTGGGCAGGTGTCATCTCTTTAAAATGGTCACTTTCCCCAAACTGCTGTATTTGATGCAAACGCTTCCCCTACTCATTCAACATACTGATATTAAAACTATACACAAATCCCTTACGAACTTCCTGTGGAAGGGCAAAAGGTCCAGGATCTCCATCCCCAAATTGTGCCCCCCCAAGACGCTTGGGGGCGCCAACCTACCAGACATCAGACTTTACAACTTATCTTGCTTGTTGAGAGTGGGTATGGATTGGCTAAATGGATCTTCCAGGTTCTCAAACTACTCACTGGAGTCTCAAATTCCGGGTCCCTTCTCATTGCCGGGCCTCCTGCATAGCAAACTTAGCAGTCTCCCCCCGAGTCTCAAGCAGAACATCCTTTTTCGGGATACTCTTGTTGCTTGGAGGGAAATTAGGAAAAAACTAGGCCTACCCCAGCACATCTCTAATCACCTTCCCATTGCGGGCAACCCTTCTTTATATGACATGGGCTTGGAGCGAATTTACTCTTCATGGGCTCGGATAGGATTGAAGACTTTTGCTCAACTGTTTGATTCCTCGACGGGAGCTCCTCTCCCTTTTACTACCGTACAACGCCAGTTCAACCTACCGGCACACCATTTTCTATACCTGCATCAACTCACCTCCCATGCCATGGCACTCTGCAGGGATGGGTCGAAAAGATTTTTGCCCTCTATTTTGGACACCCTCCTCTCTGTGGATAACCCTAAACTCGCCAACATCTACCGCCCTCTTCAAGCCAAGCTTTTAGGTACCCGAGCGGACTTCTCCAAATCTTCCTGGGTCAAAGACCTTAAAATTTCGGGTTCCAAACAGCTCCTATTGGCAGGCTTCAACTCCACGTGTGCTTTCATCACCAACGAATTTTGGAGAGAACAACAACTGAAAATTTTGCATCATGCCTACTCTCCTTTCTCCTCCTCACTAGTGTTGAGCGAACACGGACTGTATTATTCGTGTTCGTACCGAATAATTGGATTTTTTGTACCCGAACACGGACACGGACACTTTACTGTATGTTCGGGTAAAAATCCGTGTTCGGTCGTTTTATTTCCGGGTTTTGCATGCTTTGGCGCTCTTTTCATGGCGGGCTTTCAACAGCCAATCAACAATCGTTTAACTGGTGTGCCTTAAGCCATCCCAGCCATGCCTGCAAATGTCTCAGTAGCTGTGATTGGCCGTCTGAAGCATGTGACCAAGTCTTTATAAGTTCGAGGCAGCCGCAGCGGCGTCATTATGCTGCTTAGATTCAGGGACAGAGCACACATCAACGTGCTGGCTGCTGATTAGGGAAAGATAGGCAGGAAAAAACCATTTGTGTCCGGATAGAATTGAGGGACAGGTCGGAGTGTTTAGGCAGGGCGAGTTGTAGGCATTTTAGGGATAGAGTCTGCTGAATTATATAGGGTCAGTGTCTTCTACAAACTACAATCGATATTGCTGTGTGGGGGGTGGGGTCTGCACTCAATCCTGATCTACGATCTCTTCTCAATCCTGTTAGGGACAGAGTCTGCTGAATTTTAGGGAAACTGTGTTCTACAAACTACAATCGATATTGCTGTGTGGTGTGGGATTGGAGATAGGCAGGTGTCAGTGATCCACATCCATTTTTCTGTGTGTGAGCTGCAGTGAACACAATCTTTTTGGGCTGCAGTGAACACAATCTTTTTGGGCTGCAGTGAACACAATCTTTTTGGGCTGCAGTGAACACAATCTTTTTGGGCTGCAGTGAACACAATCTTTTTGGGCTGCAGTGAACACAATCTTTTTGGGGTGCAGTGAACAAAATCTTTTTGGGGTGCAGTGAACACAATCCTTTTTGGTGTGCAGTGAACACAATCTTTGTGGGGTGCAGTGAACAAAATCCTTTGTGGGGTGCAGTGAACACAATCTTTTTGGGGTGCAGTGAACAAAATCCTTTTTGGGGTGCAGTGAACAACATCCTTTTTGGGGTGCAGTGAACACAATCTTTTTGGGGTGCAGTGAACAAAATCCTTTGTGGGGTGCAGTGAACACAATCTTTTTGGGGTGCAGTGAACACAATCTTTTTGGGGTGGAGTGAACAACATCCTTTTTGGGGTGCAGTGAACAAAATCCTTTTTGGGGTGCAGTGAACAAAATCATTTTTGGGGTGCAGTGAACACAATCTTTTTGGGGTGCAGTGAACACAATCTTTGTGGGGTGCAGTGAACACAATCTTTTTGGGGTGGAGTGAACAACATCCTTTTTGGGGTGCAGTGAACAACATCCTTTTTGGGGTGCAGTGAACACAATCTTTTTGGGGTGCAGTGAACACAATCTTTGTGGGGTACAGTGAACAGAATCTTTGTGGGGTGCAGTGAACACAATCTTTGGGGGGTACAGTGAACACAATCTTTGTGAGGTGCAGTGAACACAATCTTTGTGGGGTGCAGTGAACACAATCATTGTGGGGTGCAGTGAACTCAATCTTTGTGGGGTACAGTGAACACAATCTCATACTGAAGGTTTGAGGGTGCTGCCTGTTCCATACTCCCCCTACTCCTCATCTAGCCTTTTAGGGGTACAAACAATAGTAATTGGGGCCTAGTGTGGTTGTGTACGTGTGATATACATACACTTTTTTGGGATCATATTTTCTATTCCGCTATTTAATCAAAAACCTTTGGGGATCAGTTAAATTGGGGGATAGTCTGTGTTGGTACGTGTGAGAGAGATCCACCTTTCCAAGTTGTTGGGGTTCATCTCATACTTCTGAAGGTTTGAGGGTGCTGCCTGTTCCATACTCCCCCTACTCCTAGCCTTTTAGGGGTACAAACAATAGTAATTGGGGCCTAGTGTGGTTGTGTACGTGTGATATACATACACTTTTTTGGGATCATATTTTCTATTCCGCTATTTAATCAAAAACCTTTGGGGATCAGTTAAATTGGGGGATAGTCTGTGTTGGTACGTGTGAGAGAGATCCACCTTTCCAAGTTGTTGGGGTTCATCTCATACTTCTGAAGGTTTGAGGGTGCTGCCTGTTCCATACTCCCCCTACTCCTAGCCTTTTAGGGGTACAAACAATAGTAATTGGGGCCTAGTGTGGTTGTGTACGTGTGATATACATACACTTTTTTGGGATCATATTTTCTATTCCGCTATTTAATCAAAAACCTTTGGGGATCAGTTAAATTGGGGGATAGTCTGTGTTGGTACGTGTGAGAGAGATCCACCTTTCCAAGTTGTTGAGGTTCATCTCATACTTCTGAAGGTTTGAGGGTGCTGCCTGTTCCATACTCCCCCTACTCCTAGCCTTTTAGGGGTACAAACAATAGTAATTGGGGCCTAGTGTGGTTGTGTACGTGTGATATACATACACTTTTTTGGGATCATATTTTCTATTCCGCTATTTAATCAAAAACCTTTGGGGATCAGTTAAATTGGGGGATAGTCTGTGTTGGTACGTGTGAGAGAGATCCACCTTTCCAAGTTGTTGGGGTTCATCTCATACTTCTGAAGGTTTGAGGGTGCTGCCTGTTCCATACTCCCCCTACTCCTAGCCTTTTAGGGGTACAAACAATAGTAATTGGGGCCTAGTGTGGTTGTGTACGTGTGATATACATACACTTTTTTGGGATCATATTTTCTATTCCGCTATTTAATCAAAAACCTTTGGGGATCAGTTAAATTGGGGGATAGTCTGTGTTGGTACGTGTGAGAGAGATCCACCTTTCCAAGTTGTTGGGGTTCATCTCATACTTCTGAAGGTTTGAGGGTGCTGCCTGTTCCATACTCCCCCTACTCCTAGCCTTTTAGGGGTACAAACAATAGTAATTGGGGCCTAGTGTGGTTGTGTACGTGTGATATACATACACTTTTTTGGGATCATATTTTCTATTCCGCTATTTAATCAAAAACCTTTGGGGATCAGTTAAATTGGGGGATAGTCTGTGTTGGTACGTGTGAGAGAGATCCACCTTTCCAAGTTGTTGGGGTTCATCTCATACTTCTGAAGGTTTGAGGGTGCTGCCTGTTCCATACTCCCCCTACTCCTAGCCTTTTAGGGGTACAAACAATAGTAATTGGGGCCTAGTGTGGTTGTGTACGTGTGATATACATACACTTTTTTGGGATCATATTTTCTATTCCGCTATTTAATCAAAAACCTTTGGGGATCAGTTAAATTGGGGGATAGTCTGTGTTGGTACGTGTGAGAGAGATCCACCTTTCCAAGTTGTTGGGGTTCATCTCATACTTCTGAAGGTTTGAGGGTGCTGCCTGTTCCATACTCCCCCTACTCCTAGCCTTTTAGGGGTACAAACAATAGTAATTGGGGCCTAGTGTGGTTGTGTACGTGTGATATACATACACTTTTTTGGGATCATATTTTCTATTCCGCTATTTAATCAAAAACCTTTGGGGATCAGTTAAATTGGGGGATAGTCTGTGTTGGTACGTGTGAGAGAGATCCACCTTTCCAAGTTGTTGGGGTTCATCTCATACTTCTGAAGGTTTGAGGGTGCTGCCTGTTCCATACTCCCCCTACTCCTAGCCTTTTAGGGGTACAAACAATAGTAATTGGGGCCTAGTGTGGTTGTGTACGTGTGATATACATACACTTTTTTGGGATCATATTTTCTATTCCGCTATTTAATCAAAAACCTTTGGGGATCAGTTAAATTGGGGGATAGTCTGTGTTGGTACGTGTGAGAGAGATCCACCTTTCCAAGTTGTTGGGGTTCATCTCATACTTCTGAAGGTTTGAGGGTGCTGCCTGTTCCATACTCCCCCTACTCCTAGCCTTTTAGGGGTACAAACAATAGTAATTGGGGCCTAGTGTGGTTGTGTACGTGTGATATACATACACTTTTTTGGGATCATATTTTCTATTCCGCTATTTAATCAAAAACCTTTGGGGATCAGTTAAATTGGGGGATAGTCTGTGTTGGTACGTGTGAGAGAGATCCACCTTTCCAAGTTGTTGGGGTTCATCTCATACTTCTGAAGGTTTGAGGGTGCTGCCTGTTCCATACTCCCCCTACTCCTAGCCTTTTAGGGGTACAAACAATAGTAATTGGGGCCTAGTGTGGTTGTGTACGTGTGATATACATACACTTTTTTGGGATCATATTTTCTATTCCGCTATTTAATCAAAAACCTTTGGGGATCAGTTAAATTGGGGGATAGTCTGTGTTGGTACGTGTGAGAGAGATCCACCTTTCCAAGTTGTTGGGGTTCATCTCATACTTCTGAAGGTTTGAGGGTGCTGCCTGTTCCATACTCCCCCTACTCCTAGCCTTTTAGGGGTACAAACAATAGTAATTGGGGCCTAGTGTGGTTGTGTACGTGTGATATACATACACTTTTTTGGGATCATATTTTCTATTCCGCTATTTAATCAAAAACCTTTGGGGATCAGTTAAATTGGGGGATAGTCTGTGTTGGTACGTGTGAGAGAGATCCACCTTTCCAAGTTGTTGGGGTTCATCTCATACTTCTGAAGGTTTGAGGGTGCTGCCTGTTCCATACTCCCCCTACTCCTAGCCTTTTAGGGGTACAAACAATAGTAATTGGGGCCTAGTGTGGTTGTGTACGTGTGATATACATACACTTTTTTGGGATCATATTTTCTATTCCGCTATTTAATCAAAAACCTTTGGGGATCAGTTAAATTGGGGGATAGTCTGTGTTGGTACGTGTGAGAGAGATCCACCTTTCCAAGTTGTTGGGGTTCATCTCATACTTCTGAAGGTTTGAGGGTGCTGCCTGTTCCATACTCCCCCTACTCCTAGCCTTTTAGGGGTACAAACAATAGTAATTGGGGCCTAGTGTGGTTGTGTACGTGTGATATACATACACTTTTTTGGGATCATATTTTCTATTCCGCTATTTAATCAAAAACCTTTGGGGATCAGTTAAATTGGGGGATAGTCTGTGTTGGTACGTGTGAGAGAGATCCACCTTTCCAAGTTGTTGGGGTTCATCTCATACTTCTGAAGGTTTGAGGGTGCTGCCTGTTCCATACTCCCCCTACTCCTAGCCTTTTAGGGGTACAAACAATAGTAATTGGGGCCTAGTGTGGTTGTGTACGTGTGATATACATACACTTTTTTTGGGATCATATTTTCTATTCCGCTATTTAATCAAAAACCTTTGGGGATCAGTTAAATTGGGGGATAGTCTGTGTTGGTACGTGTGAGAGAGATCCACCTTTCCAAGTTGTTGAGGTTCATCTCATACTTCTGAAGGTTTGAGGGTGCTGCCTGTTCCATACTCCCCCTACTCCTAGCCTTTTAGGGGTACAAACAATAGTAATTGGGGCCTAGTGTGGTTGTGTACGTGTGATATACATACACTTTTTTGGGATCATATTTTCTATTCCGCTATTTAATCAAAAACCTTTGGGGATCAGTTAAATTGGGGGATAGTCTGTGTTGGTACGTGTGAGAGAGATCCACCTTTCCAAGTTGTTGGGGTTCATCTCATACTTCTGAAGGTTTGAGGGTGCTGCCTGTTCCATACTCCCCCTACTCCTAGCCTTTTAGGGGTACAAACAATAGTAATTGGGGCCTAGTGTGGTTGTGTACGTGTGATATACATACACTTTTTTGGGATCATATTTTCTATTCCGCTATTTAATCAAAAACCTTTGGGGATCAGTTAAATTGGGGGATAGTCTGTGTTGGTACGTGTGAGAGAGATCCACCTTTCCAAGTTGTTGGGGTTCATCTCATACTTCTGAAGGTTTGAGGGTGCTGCCTGTTCCATACCCCCCCTACTCCTCATCTAGCCTTTTAGGGGTACAAACAATAGTAATTGGGGCCTAGTGTGGTTGTGTACGTGCGAGATACATACACTTTTTTTGATCATATTTCCTATTCCGCTATTCAATAAAAACCTTTGAGGATCAATTGAATTGCGGGATAGTCTGTGTCGGTACGTGTGAGAGAGATCCACCTTTCCAAGTTGTTGGGGTTCATCTCATACTTCTGAAGGTTTGAGGGTGCTGCCTGTTCCATACCCCCCCTACTCCTCATCTAGCCTTTTAGGGGTACAAACAATAGTAATTGGGGCCTAGTGTGGTTGTGTACGTGCGAGATACATACACTTTTTCTGATCATATTTCCTATTCCGCTATTCAATAAAAACCTTTGAGGATCAATTGAATTGCGGGATAGTCTGTGTCGGTACGTGTGAGAGAGATCCACCTTTCCAAGTTGTTGGGGTTCATCTCATACTTCTGAAGGTTTGAGGGTGCTGCCTGTTCCATACCCCCCCTACTCCTCATCTAGCCTTTTAGGGGTACAAACAATAGTAATTGGGGCCTAGTGTGGTTGTGTACGTGCGAGATACATACACTTTTTTTGATCATATTTCCTATTCCGCTATTCAATAAAAACCTTTGAGGATCAATTGAATTGCGGGATAGTCTGTGTCGGTACGTGTGAGAGAGATCCACCTTTCCAAGTTGTTGGGGTTCATCTCATACTTCTGAAGGTTTGAGGGTGCTGCCTGTTCCATACTCCCCCTACTCCTCATCTAGCCTTTTAGGGGTACAAACAATAGTAATTGGGGCCTAGTGTGGTTGTGTACGTGCGAGATACATACACTTTTTTTGATCATATTTCCTATTCCGCTATTCAATAAAAACCTTTGAGGATCAATTGAATTGCGGGATAGTCTGTGTCGGTACGTGTGAGAGAGATCCACCTTTCCAAGTTGTTGGGGTTCATCTCATACTTCTGAAGGTTTGAGGGTGCTGCCTGTTCCATACCCCCCCTACTCCTCATCTAGCCTTTTAGGGGTACAAACAATAGTAATTGGGGCCTAGTGTGGTTGTGTACGTGCGAGATACATACACTTTTTTTGATCATATTTCCTATTCCGCTATTCAATAAAAACCTTTGAGGATCAATTGAATTGCGGGATAGTCTGTGTCGGTACGTGTGAGAGAGATCCACCTTTCCAAGTTGTTGGGGTTCATCTCATACTTCTGAAGGTTTGAGGGTGCTGCCTGTTCCATACCCCCCCTACTCCTCATCTAGCCTTTTAGGGGTACAAACAATAGTAATTGGGGCCTAGTGTGGTTGTGTACGTGCGAGATACATACACTTTTTTTGATCATATTTCCTATTCCGCTATTCAATAAAAACCTTTGAGGATCAATTGAATTGCGGGATAGTCTGTGTCGGTACGTGTGAGAGAGATCCACCTTTCCAAGTTGTTGGGGTTCATCTCATACTTCTGAAGGTTTGAGGGTGCTGCCTGTTCCATACTCCCCCTACTCCTCATCTAGCCTTTTAGGGGTACAAACAATAGTAATTGGGGCCTAGTGTGGTTGTGTACGTGCGAGATACATACACTTTTTTTGATCATATTTCCTATTCCGCTATTCAATAAAAACCTTTGAGGATCAATTGAATTGCGGGATAGTCTGTGTCGGTACGTGTGAGAGAGATCCACCTTTCCAAGTTGTTGGGGTTCATCTCATACTTCTGAAGGTTTGAGGGTGCTGCCTGTTCCATACCCCCCCTACTCCTCATCTAGCCTTTTAGGGGTACAAACAATAGTAATTGGGGCCTAGTGTGGTTGTGTACGTGCGAGATACATACACTTTTTTTGATCATATTTCCTATTCCGCTATTCAATAAAAACCTTTGAGGATCAATTGAATTGCGGGATAGTCTGTGTCGGTACGTGTGAGAGAGATCCACCTTTCCAAGTTGTTGGGGTTCATCTCATACTTCTGAAGGTTTGAGGGTGCTGCCTGTTCCATACCCCCCCTACTCCTCATCTAGCCTTTTAGGGGTACAAACAATAGTAATTGGGGCCTAGTGTGGTTGTGTACGTGCGAGATACATACACTTTTTTTGATCATATTTCCTATTCCGCTATTCAATAAAAACCTTTGAGGATCAATTGAATTGCGGGATAGTCTGTGTCGGTACGTGTGAGAGAGATCCACCTTTCCAAGTTGTTGGGGTTCATCTCATACTTCTGAAGGTTTGAGGGTGCTGCCTGTTCCATACCCCCCCTACTCCTCATCTAGCCTTTTAGGGGTACAAACAATAGTAATTGGGGCCTAGTGTGGTTGTGTACGTGCGAGATACATACACTTTTTTTGATCATATTTCCTATTCCGCTATTCAATAAAAACCTTTGAGGATCAATTGAATTGCGGGATAGTCTGTGTCGGTACGTGTGAGAGAGATCCACCTTTCCAAGTTGTTGGGGTTCATCTCATACTTCTGAAGGTTTGAGGGTGCTGCCTGTTCCATACCCCCCCTACTCCTCATCTAGCCTTTTAGGGGTACAAACAATAGTAATTGGGGCCTAGTGTGGTTGTGTACGTGCGAGATACATACACTTTTTTTGATCATATTTCCTATTCCGCTATTCAATAAAAACCTTTGAGGATCAATTGAATTGCGGGATAGTCTGTGTCGGTACGTGTGAGAGAGATCCACCTTTCCAAGTTGTTGGGGTTCATCTCATACTTCTGAAGGTTTGAGGGTGCTGCCTGTTCCATACTCCCCCTACTCCTCATCTAGCCTTTTAGGGGTACAAACAATAGTAATTGGGGCCTAGTGTGGTTGTGTACGTGTGATATACATACACTTTTTTTGGATCATATTTTCTATTCCGCTATTCAATAAAAACCTTTCTAGGGCAAGATCTTAAATTACAGAAATATGAGGAGACCGTCAAATAAGGGCCGTGGCCTGGGTCGTGGTGCTGCTGGTAGAGCTCCTGTTGCAAGGAGAGGACATGGTCGATCTGTGCCAGCTACACGCACAAGTGAAACACCTTCCTCAAGTGTGAGTAGGCGACAGAACCTGCATCAGTATTTGGTAGGGCATCAAACGCCCCTAGAAGTGATGAGGCCAGAACAAGTTGAGGCGATAGTAGATTGGTTTGCTGCTGACAGTGCCTCCAGTTCCTTCACATTGTCTCCCACCCAGTCTACTGCAGAAAGGTCAGAGTTGGCACCTGCAGCCAATGTCCAACCGTCTTTCACCTCACCCCCTTGCAAATCAGGCCAGCAGTCTGAGCCCCAAGCCATACAGCAGTCTCTTATTCTTTTTGAGGACTCTGTCAGCAGGGTTTCCCAGGGCCATCCACCTAGCCCTGCCCCAGAAGTGGAAGAGATTGAGTGCAGCGATGCCCAACCACTTATTTCTCAAGATGAGTACATGCAAGGATCATCGCAGCACGTCTCCGATGATGACGAAACGCAGGTGCCAACTGCTGCGGCGTTCAGCATTGTGGAGACCGACAAGGAGGGCAGGGGTGAAGACTGGGTGGAAGATGATGTGGAGGACGATGAGGTCCTCGACCCCACATGGAATGAACGTCATGCAGGTGAACTGAGTAGTTTGGAGGAAGAGGCGGTGGTCGCACAGAGCCACCAGCACAGCAGAAGAGGGAGCAGGGTGCAGAAGCGGAGCGGCCGTGCCCTAGACACTACGCCCGCTACTGCCCAACGCAGCAAGGGAACGAGCGCACCAAAGTCAGCTCAAAGGAGTTCTCTAGCGTGGAAGTTCTTTAGAAAATGTGCTGATGACAGGACACGAGTGGTTTGCACCCTGTGCAATCAGAGCTTGAAGCGAGGCATGAACCTTCTCAACCTGAGCACAACCTGCATGATCAGGCATCTAAGTGCAAAGCACGAGCTGCAGTGGAGTACACACCTTCAAAACCAAGAAACGTCTCTGGCTCATCCTGCTTCCTCTTCTGCTGCAGTCTCGGCCGCTCCAGCCACATCTGTAGTGATACCGGCACCTGCCACCCCGCAAACAGACGATCTGTCAGCAACACCACCACCTGGGTCACCAACAACCATCTCCACAATGTCCCGTGGAAGCGTTCAGCTTTCCATCTCCCAAACACTTGAGAGGAAGAGGAAGTACCCCCCTACCCACCCGCGATCCCTGGCCCTGAATGCCAGCATTTCAAAATTATTGGCCTTTGAAATGCTGTCATTCCGTCTGGTGGAGACGCACAGTTTTAAAAACCTTATGTCGGTGGCTGTCCCACAGTACGTCGTGCCCAGCCGCCACTACTTTTCCAGGCAAGCCATCCCTTCCCTGCACAACCAAGTGGGGGAAAAAATCAGGTGTGCACTGCGCAACGCCATCTGTGCCAAGGTCCACCTAACTACGGATACGTGGACCAGTAAGCACGGTCAGGGGCGTTATATCTCCCTAACGGCACACTGGGTAAATGCAGTGGCGGATGGGCCTGAGGCGGATAGCAATTTGGCGCATGTCCTTCCACCACCGAGGATTGCAGGGCGCTTCAGTTTGCCTCCTGTTCCTAACTCCTCCTACTCCGCTTCCTCATCCTCTACCGCCTCCTCATCCGGACAGCGTAACACCTTCACCACCAACTTCAGCACGGCCAGGGGTAAACGACAGCAGGCAGTTTTACAACTTGCCTGTTTGGGGGACAAACCACACACCGCGCAGGAGTTGTGGAGGAGCATGGAACAGCAGACAAATGAGTGGTTGCTGCCAGCGAGCCTCAAGCCCGGCCTGGTGGTGTGCGATAACGGGCGAAATCTCATAGCAGCTCTGGGCCTAGCCGGTTTGACGCACATCCCTTGCCTGGCGCATGTGCTGAATTTGGTGGTGCAGAGGTTCCTTAAAAACTACCCCGATATGTCAGAGCTGCTGCAGAAAGTGCGGGCCGTTTGTGCGCACTTTCGGCGTTCTCACCCTGCTGCTGCTCGCCTGGCAGCGCTGCAGCGTAACTTCGGCCTTCCCGCTCACCGCCTCATATGTGACGTGCCCACAAGGTGGAACTCCACCTTGCACATGCTGGAAAGACTGTGCGAGCAGCAGCAGGCCATAGTGGAGTTTCAGCTGCAGCACGCACGCGTGAGTCGCTCTGCGGAACAGCACCACTTCACCACCAATAACTGGGCCTCCATGCGAGACCTGTGTGCCTTGTTGCGCTGTTTTGAGTACTCCACCAACATGGCCAGTGGCAATGACGCCGTTCTCAGCTTAACTATCCCACTTCTATGCCTCCTTGAAAAAACAATTCGGGCGATGATGGAAGAGGATGTGGCACAGGATGAGGAGGAGGAGGAGGATGAAGAGGTAACATTTCCAAGGCTTTCAGGGCAGTCATTCGCAAGGGGCTCCGAGGGTGGGTTCCTGCACACGCAAACGCCAGGGACGCAATTGTCCAGCAGGGGCACAGTTCTGGAGGATGAGGAGGATGAGGAGGAGGAGGAGCTGGAGGAGGAGATGGAACCATGTTCACAGCAGGGTGGCACCCAGGCCAGCTCATGGCCATCACTGGTGCGTGGCTGGGGGGATACAGAGGACACGGACCATACACCTCCCACAGAGGACAGCCTTTCGTTGCCTCTGGGCAGCCTGGCACACATGAGCGATTACATGCTGCAGTGTCTCCACAACGACCGCCGAGTTGCCCACATTCTAACTTGTGCTGATTACTGGGTGGCCACGCTGCTGGATCCCCGTTACAAGGACAACGTACCGTCCTTAATTCACTCACTGGTGCGCGATCGCAAGATGCGCGAGTACAAGCGCACGCTGGTAGACGCCATGCTGCTGGCATTCCCATCTGACAGCGGGGCCACAGTGGAAGCACAAGGCAGAGGAGGAGGAGGAGGAGGTCGCCAACGCAACCAGGGCACCGCCAGCACCTCAGAAGGCAGGGTTAGCATGGCCGAAATGTGGAAAAGCTTTGTCAGCACGCCACAACAAACAGCAGCACCAGCAGCTCAGATGGAACGTCTTAGCAGGAGGCAGCATTTTACCAACATGGTGGAGCAGTATGTGTGCACACGCCTACATGTAGTGAATGACGGGTCTGCCCCCTTCAACTTCTGGGTCTCCAAATTGGGCACATGGCCTGAGCTTGCCCTTTACGCCTTGGAGGTGCTGGCGTGCCCTGCAGCCAGTGTATTATCTGAACGGGTATTTAGCACGGCTGGGGGCGTTATAACAGACAAGCGCAGCCGCCTGTCCAGAGACAATGTGGACAAGCTCACGTTCATTAAAATGAACCAGGCATGGATCCCACGGGACTTTTCCGTACCTTATGCAGAATAGCAATGGATACCGACCTTACCCACCCATTGTTCCATTTTTGCTCTTTCTCACTCTTTTGGGGTGTACCCTCATTTAAAATTTGTGAAAAGAAGCAGTGTTGGCTACCTCGTCCTCCTCCTCAGGGCCAGATTAATGTAGGGGCTATTGGAGCTGCAGCTCCAGGCCCCTACCTTTTATATAGGCCCCGGGTTGGCCATATTCACTGTTACCGCTCTTCTGTCACTTGTAAACACAGAAGTCTGGCTTCTATGCTCGCTTCCCCAGGCAGCACCCTCAGAACCTCCCCACACAGCGTGAAGGCCGGACAAGGAGGGACAGTTGGCGATGCATGGATGTGTTTATGGGCTTCAGAGACAGCATCCCATGTTGAATTAGGCATGCATGGCTGCACCCTTCCTCCTCTGGGTGCATGGCAAGGCACGGCCCTAAGGCCCTTCAAAATCCTCAGCACCAAGCCCATGATGCTGTTAATCCGGCCCTGGTCCTCCTCCACCGCCGCTTCCACCTACACCGCCCATAGGTGTGCGCAGCCTATTGCATTAAGGTGTGCACCCCAAAGTTGAAATACACATGCATGTGTTTGCCAGCAGGGAGAGTAATGTATCGGGGCCATGTACCTGTAGGCAAGGAGAAATAGAGCAGAGCAGGTCCCAGGGAGATCTTTCCCATCTCCTCACTGGCAATGCTATGTGCCCTAGGTGATTAGGGTGTGCCCAGGCACACCCAGCACACCCTGTGCGCACGCCTATGTCACCGCCACATCCACCACCACCTCAACCTCCCTCCTACTCCATATGGGCCTCGTCCTTCAGAGATGAAGAAGAACATTGTTTTATTTTTCTGTTTTTTTTTGTTGTTTTAAGTTATTTCCCTATCCACATTTGTTTGCAGAGCACTTGCCATGCTCTTAATTACGTTTTGCTGCCATTTGCAGCACTCTAGCCCTTTCCTTTGGTGTTTTAGAGCCATTTTAGTGCCTTAAAGTTCGGGTCCCCATTGACTTCAATGGGGTTCGGTGTCCGGGAAAAGTTCGGTAAAAGTCCGGGACACGGACCCGGACTTTTTTTTAAAGTTCGGCCGAACCCGTCGAACACGGACATCTAGGTGTCCGCTCAACCCTACTCCTCACCTCTCCATGTGCCTCTGCAAGGATGTTCGTGGTGCTCTTCCCATCGCCCCACCCTATTCCACCGGCTCTGGAACTGCCAAACTATTTCATCTTTTTGGGACGAAGTGGAACATATGATTACTCGGGTCACGGGCCTCCTGCCGACGAAAAGCCCTTTCCCGCTCATCTTTGGCCTATTGGATAATAGACCACCAAATGTCCTCATCGCCCGGTCTAAACCTCAATCTTCGCTTTTGATAGCCCATAAAGCGTGGATCTCCACATGCCTCATGATTGCTCGCAGGACCATCCTTAGACATTGGATTTCCCCCTCTCCTCCTGTAGTGGGGGAAGTTCGGTCGGACTTGGACAACCTACTCCTCAAAGAGCGCTTGGAAGTATCTGTATTCAAGTCCAATCCATCCAAGTTCATGCGCAAGTGGCAGCCATACGTTGCACAGTATCACCCGGACTTCTCCTGGCCCACTATGGACACCTGAAGGATGACATAGTACAGCAACTCCCCACCTTGACGTTCTTTCCCCCCTCTCCCTTATGTTATACACCCGTGACTTTCTAGTCTTATGCCGACTCCGCTTGCAAGTACCTTTTTTCATCCTACCCCCCTATCTGGCTGAAAAGTGCTCCCTAACCCCTCAGGATGTGCCTCGAAGGTAAATTGTCTTGGTCGGTCTGCTAACCTGGTCCTTCCTACCCCACGCCCCCTCTCCTTTTGTCCCCCCCCCCCTCTCCTTGCCCCTCCTTCCCACATACCCCAGTTACCTTCTTCTACCTTTCCCACCCCACCCCCCCCCTTTTTCTCTCCTCCCTCAAACCCCCCCCCCCTCCTATGCACCTTGAACCTGATCATGGCCCCTAGGTGCTGCCACCCTGGTACTATGGGTTCGGCGCCTTGGGTCCCCCCCTTCCCACAGATCCACAGTTGTATGATTCTATGGTTATTGTTCTGTAACATTGGTTTTTGTGGCTTATTCGTTTATTTTGTTAATGTTTTAAAACTCAATAAATATCTCTTTAAAAAAAAAAAAAAACCACACTGACCCTATAATTCAGCAGACTCTATCCCTAAAATGCCTACAACTCGCCCTGCCTAAACACTCCGACCTGTCCCTCAATTCTATCCGGACACAAATGGTTTTTTCCTGCCTATCTTTCCCTAATCAGCAGCCAGCACGTTGATGTGTGCTCTGTCCCTGATCTAAGCAGCATAATGACGCCGCTGCGGCTGCCTCGAACTTATAAAGACTTGGTCACATGCTTCAGACGGCCAATCACAGCTACTGAGACATTTGCAGGCATGGCTGGGATGGCTTAAGGCACACCAGTTAAACGATTGTTGATTGGCTGTTGAAAGCCCGCCATGAAAAGAGCGCCAAAGCATGCAAAACCCGGAAATAAAACGACCGAACACGGATTTTTACCCGAATATACAGTAAAGTGTCCGTGTTCGTGTTCGGGTAACAAAAATCCAATTATTCGGTACGAACACGAATAATACAGTCCGTGTTCGCTCAACACTACTAGTAAACCCTTAGGAGTGGAAGCAGGTAAAACTTAGAGGAAATGATTAGAGTAGAGCAAAGGTACCCTTGGATATCTTATAAACAAGGCTAGACTAAATGCTACTGGAGGTTTTTTTATTAGTTGGAAGTTTTATTTTTGTGGACAAATCTAACTATGCGTATAGCATTGTCGTGGATTCTTTTACTCTCAGGTACAGATACCTGGCAACCTTTTAGTTGGTGATATCAAATTCAAAAACAATACATATGTAGCTACATAGGGAGACCAGACAGTATCAAGAAGTTTGAACCAGAATGATCTGTTTTATTTTATCACATTTCAGATTAAATACACAACATGACGTATATAAGATAGGTTGCATCAAAAAATATTGTTTGACTTATCAAAGGTTAGTAGAAACTACAGCAAGCTCAGAGTTAATAGTCTTGTAAATTGCACTTTAAGGGGTCACCATTAAAGATATTTGTTTTATGGATTCTTTGCAGACAGCCATCTGGCGCTCTTTTCAGTTCGGTTGTAGATCAAATGTTTCAGCATTCATCAGATTTATTTATGGCTTTTTGCAAGTGTGCATGTAAAATAAAGAAATAGACTCAGATTAATATTCTCATTAAGAAAGCCATTTTGTTCTAAGCAGCCATCTTGCCACCTCATTTTCTCCGTCTTGAGAATTTACTGATTACCCTAACTACCTATCCACTTGTCAGATCCTCACAAGGGAACAGCCCCTTAAGCTTGGGACACTGGCCCAACCTCAGTGGGGGGTGTACGATTCTTGGTGAGGTTCTGAGGCGAAAATTGTTTCTTCATACATGGGGGTTGAGGTGGCAGATGTCTCATTACAGCATACTCCGCATCATCAATCACTTCTTGTCTCCGTATAGAGTCGAAATAGGTTGTCCCTTTGGCCTTGGTAACCTTATCAAACACATGATTATTTTAATCAAAAGGTAACCAGAGATCAGAATTATCATAAACATCAGTATGAATACCCCCCAGCCTCTGTATTTTAGGAGATATTGAGGATAAGGCAAGACTTCCAAAGGACTGTGTTTATCAGGATGAGCAGACACCATTGGGATCAGGGAGACTATAGTACATGTCCCAGTGGCACGCTGAGGAAACCAACTATAGGCTGTATTGCCACAGACAGATTCCAGACCCCAGTGTGACCCCCCATGGGCGAAGACGGGTATTAAAGTTTGGGGACAATACATGCATAGGTTCATTGGTCCAAGCCGCAATACGTGGAATTCTTTCTTAAGGACACATATCAGTCAGTACTTGGGATACTAATTGACTGTTTTCCTCCTCTACAAGGGTGCATATTAGTAATTTTTGGATTACTCGAAATTCAAGCCAATGATATTATTTTGCACAAAAGGGCATTCCATGTCCTCTATCAGAATGTGGAATGCCATAAGTCAGTAGGAGAAAAAAAGGTAGAAAATTATGAGGAAGAATGTTGGAGTGTTGAAGGTTTTGAAGGTTAGGAGGAGAAGTGTTGGAGTGCTGGAAACAGTGGGAAATATAGTGGGAAGTTTCAAGGGAGATGTGTCACCCTTTCTCAATACAAGGGGAAAATTCTGGTGGACCTACTCCCACCATTCCAGAGGGAGCCCAAGTAGAAGAATGACTGTAGAAAAACAAAAAACACAAAGCCATTGCTATTTCATGAGTGTAAATACAGACAACATGGAAAAGCAGGTATTCACACACTTGGACACGTTTGGAGGCTTTCGCAGGGGGACCAGACGTCCCTGGTTTTCCCGGGACAGTCCCCGGATTGAGGACACTGTCCCCAGTCCAAGTCTGTCCCCAGTTTTGTCCCCAGATTCAGGGCCGGATTAATGTAGACAGGGCATCCTTTGCTGGCTGAGAAACAGCTTGGTGGCTCAGTTGCATACGCCCCCTGCTGGACAATCTCACTGCCAATCCTGCTACTGTTCAGTGGAGGAGAAGCAGAGTCAAAAAATTACTGTGTGGAGGGCTCAGAATGGGAGATGAGTAGATGGGGGGGGGGTCTGTTTGTACTCAGGTGAGGGCAGTGGGGGAGCAGGGGTCAGAACTGATGTAGCTGCATGGAAAGATGGAGAGTTTAGCTGTTGTGGGGTAAGGGCTAAGAGGTGGCAATCTTTGAGAGAAGGGTGCATAGGTGAGCTATGGATGTGGGGGCAGAGGTGTCCTCTGTGCATAGCAAACCTCTGAACCCTGTACTCTATGCCTAACACCCTCCTGTATATTATGCAGTCCTGTGCCCAGCGCTCTGTATATTATGTAGTCCTGTGCCCAGCGCTCTGTGTATTATGCAATCCTGTGCCCAATGCACTGTGTATTATGTAGTCCTGTACCCAGCGCTCTGTGTATTATGCAGTCCTGTACCCAATGCTCTTAGGATTATGTAGTCCTGTATCCAGCACTCTGTGTATTATGCAGTCCTGTACCCAGCACTCTGTGTGTTATGAAGTCCTGTGTCCAGGGCTCTGTGTATTATGCAATCCTGTGCCCAATGCTCTGTGTATTATGTAGTCCTGTACCCAGCACTCTGTGTATTATGCAATCCTGTGCCCAATGCTCTGTGTATTATGTAGTCCTGTACCCAGCGCTCTGTGTATTATGCAGGCCTTTTTTGAGAGTTTTTTTGATGGGACAGCAGATTTACACTGTTATACAAGCTGTACACTCACCACTTTACATTGTAGCAAAGTGTAATTTCTTCAGTGTTGTCACATGAAAAGATAAAAAAAATTATTTACAAAAATGGGAGGGTGTACTCACTTTTGTGAGATACTGTATGTGCATTGTTTTCGTAAGTGGAAGAATCATTATGATATTATCTGGTACTACCTGTGTATTTCAATTGTATGATTTATTTAACATACAAAATATATATCACTTGCTGAATAGAGTATATTTTTTAAATAAATTCTGTGTCTTGGTTTCGAGGTTTTAAAATGATATGAATAACAGAGGACTAAACTTAACCACTCACAAATAAACAACCTGCACAAACAACTAAAAGTAGATAGAAGATGATGCCGGTATATTTAGAACAATGAGAGATGTATGGTACTGAACTGTATAAAAAGAGAGGAGAGGAGGCAGCTCATTGTATCATCATTGTGATACACATGGTGCAGAGGTCTGTGTCACAATGGAGAATTATAGGCTTTTATTAAATAGGAATCCAGTGATCGGAGCTATGGGTTTATCCTATGCCTTCCTCTTCCAGTTCTGTGTGATCCTGCAATGTGTGACACTCTTGAGATCAGGAATGCAGAGTCCGGCCTGTACCCTTCATTTTACTGATGTCATTGATGAATTCCAATATTTTCAGGATGGAGATTTGATTATTGGAGGAGTGTTCACTGTGAGGTCAAAAGAAGATGATGTTGATTTACCTGAAGAAAAGATATACAGGTATGTAACTTAGTTGCTAGAGAAAAAAGTGATCAGGATGACAAAGAATAACAAATAGGATTTTACACAATGATTGGAAGAGACCCATGTGATGGAAATATTAGAAGAATGTATATAATGGATATAGAATGTCTCCTCATTTACATGCGCTCACACTTTAATTCAAATTGTTCTTTTGCCATTATTTATACATACACATGTGCAATCTGTGCTGGTTTTCTTTTTCTTTTTTTTTTTTTTTTTTACAACCTCCAGCACAGGGCACAGGCAAAAATTCTTATTGATCAGTGCAAAAATATAATAAAAATAGTGATAAAAAGAGTGTAAAAAATAATCATATAAAAAAAAATTAATATCAGTGAAAAAGTCCAGTGAAATAAATATTTAAAAAAAATCAAAAATTCATAAACAATGTCTATTCATTAACCACTTAAGAACCGCCAGCCGCAGAGCAGAGTTGTATAAAGTACTCGAAACCCATACTTGAGTAAAAGTACAAGTGCTCGATCAAAAAGTGACTTGAGTAGAAGTACTAAAGTATTCAACATTTTTTTGTACTTAAGTATTGCAAGTAGTTTTCTTTTTAATTTTGCTACTCAAGTCCTGAAAGTAAAAGTACAAGTACTGTGTTATGCAGTTATTAAAGTCAAAAGTTTATTAAAGTTAAAATTATTAAAGTTAAAGTTATTAAAGAAAGAAGTCAAAAGAAGTCAAAAGTACACATGACATTATACATATTTTTTTGAGCTTCATGAAACCTGCCATCTACTGTTCTGGCAGTGGTAATTTTTATAATTGTAACGAGTAACTATGCAGCACAAAAAAATATATCGGAGTAGAAGTATTGAAATCATCGAAAAAAATGTAGTGAAGTAAAAGTGGAAGTAGGAGAAAAAAATTCTACTCTAGGAAAGTACAGATACCGCCTTTCCGTACTTAAGTACAGTAGTGAAGTAGTTCTACTTAGCTACTATACATCTCTGCCGCAGAGTGGAGGGTTTCTATTTTTCAAATATTAATTTTATTCAGGAATATTCATACAAAAAAAACCAAAATACAAACATTTACTTCAAAGTGAAATTTACAACGTTTTTTAACACATAATTTAATCTTCCTCTTCCACTTTTTACCTCTTATATTCCTTCACTTTTTCTCTCTTCCCTCCCTCCCTCCCTCCTAATCAAAACAAAACCAAAAAAAAAAAAAAAAACAAATTTTCTCTCCTCCTCTCTCTCTCTCTCCTTCACCCATCCATCCACAGCCAATGTTCAAATGATCAAAGCAATCAATAAGTTCTTCCAGATTACTTTATCCTATTGTAAGTTGTTTCCCTTCTTCCGAGATTATAAATTGACTCCACTCCTCCCATATTTTCTTATATCTTCCCTGCCTATTCTGAGAGGATGCAATCATTTCCTCCATTCTCCTTATTTCCTCTACTCTATTTACCCATTCTCCTATCGAGGGGGGGTGCGCTTTTTTCCAATTACTCGGTATACATGCCTTTGCTGCATTTATCAAGAATGGGACGATCGAGTTTTCATATCTCTTTGTCGGTATATCCGACAAATGCAGCAGAAAAAGGGCTGGTTTTTCCTCTATTCTATTTTCAGTAAATTTCTGGATTACCTCTTTTACTCTTCCCCAAAAGGGTTTAACTTCTGTACATGTCCAGAGAATATGGACTAGCGTGCCTATTTCTTTTTTACATCTCCAGCATTCACTGGTTTCTCTTGGATACCAATTATGTAATTTCTCAGGAGTAATATACCATCTCATCATGAACTTATAGTTCATCTCTTGAGTCTTGGTACATCTAGCTGGCTTAAAAGCTAGTCTCACTATTCTCTGTATCTGCCCTTCTGTTAATTCATACCCTAGATCTTTCTCCCACTTTCCCACCCACTGAGGTTTAACTTGCTCTTCTGGTTCCATCAGTAAATCGTAGGAGATTGATAATGTATGCGATAGTTTCCCTGGTTCTACACATAGCTTTTCAAATTTTGTTAATACTCTACTATACTTCTCTGAGCCCTGTATAGAATCCAGGAAATGATGTAGTTGCGCTGCTTGCCAAAAAGGCAAGCTATACGCACCATCTCTCTCCAACAATTCACTAATCGAGGCCCAGTTATTTTGTATAAGGAATGATGAAGCTTGTTCCTGTTTCTTTTCTCTCAGCTGTATAAAGCTTCTGGAGTCTAAGCCCGGAGTAAACTGCGGATTCCCTAATATTGGAAAAAAAGGTGATTCCTTCTTCATTAGTTTACTATATATGTTCGGATGCGAGCATATCCGCAGTGTATTTCATATTATTGGGTGATTTTTCAATTCCTTAGGTCACCACTGGTAGACCCATATCACCCTCTTTTAATCTCTGTTTGAGTCTGTTCAATTTGTATCCAAAGTTTATTTTCTGAGTGATGCCACCAATCCAATATCCTGCTCATATGTGCTGCATAATAATAAACTCGGACATCTGGCACAGCCAGGCCCCCATTCTTTTTCGATAGGGTTAAAGTTCTACGTGCTATACGGGGTCTTTTGTGGGCCCATATATATTTTACAAAAAGAGAGTGTATTGTCTTAAAAAAAGCACTTGGTATCTTAACTGGTAGGGCACGTAATAGATATAAAAATTTAGGTAGTACTATCATTTTCAATAACTTACATTTACCGAACCAAGAATGTAGCCCGCCATTCCACTGTTTAAGTAGTTTCCTAGTCATTGCCAAAAGTGGTGAAAAATTGAGGTCAAACACCTGTATTAACTTTGCTGGTATGTAGGTCCCCAGGTATTCCACTGCGTCCTCTTTCCATTTAAAACCAAAACTGTCTCTTAATAGGTTAATTTGAGCTGTAGATAATCCTACGCCCATTGCTTCTGATTTTCCATAGTTAATCTTTAAATAAGACAAGCTGTTAAATTTTTTGAATTCCTGTAGGAGATTTGGCAGTGAGATACCCAGTTTAGTCAGGGAAAATAATAAATCATCTGCATAAGCAGCTACTTTATATTGCACTTCTTTTACCTCTATCCCTTCAATATCCTGATTCAGTCTGACTCTGCACAGGAAAGGTTCCACCGTTAAGGCAAACAAGAGGGGTGACAGGGGACATCCCTGTCTAGTACCATTCCTTATTGGGAAAGCTTCTGATAATAACCCGTTGGCCTTTACTCTGGCTATCGGTTCCGTATATACCCTGGTAATCTTCTCTAGCATATTTTTTCCTAATCCGATGTGTCTGAGTACGGAGAATAGAAACGGCCATCCCACTCTATCAAATGCCTTCTCTGCATCCGTACTCAGCACAACATAAGGGATCTTTTTTTCTTTTGCTACTTGCATCAAATTGAGGATTCTTGTTGTATTGTCTTTTGCCTCTCTAGATGGCATAAAGCCTACCTGATCTAGGTGTATTAATTTTGGAAGAAATTCTGCCAATCTACTTGCCAAGATTTTAGTCAGTACTTTTAAATCCACATTTAATAGGGATATTGGCCTATAGCTGTCACATGCCGCTGGATCTTTACCCTCTTTTAATATTAACGAGATATGGGCTGTAAGTGTATCTCTCGCCAGTTTCCCTTCCGGGCCTGATGCATTATATAGCTTTACCATATACGGTCCCAAGATATGGAACAGTACCTGGTAATATTGTACCGTTAGGCCGTCTGGGCCAGGTGCCTTCCCGGGATTCATGGCTCTAATTGCCTGTTTTATTTCCTCTAGTGTAATCTCAGCTTCCAGACTTTCCCGGTCCTCCTCCGAGAGTCTAGGCATCCGTGACTGAACCAGATACTGATCCATATCTTGCTGTTGAGGGGGTGTCTCCTGTAGATTATATAGAGAAGTATAATATATCTCAAATTCTTTCAATATTTGTTTAGGTAAAGTTTTTTTAGTTCCCTCTCTTGATGTGATAGATGGTATATAAGATCTTGTCCTCTGCTCGTGCACAGTTCTAGCCAATACTTTCCCACATTTATCACCCGCCTCATAATTTAACTTGCGGCATCTTTGTAAGGCAGCTTTTGCTTTATACTGTAACAGGTCTGTTATCTGTTTCCTGACTAGATTTAACTCGATCAAGATTACATCTATTGGTCTTTGTTTATGTTCTATCTCTAGTTCCCTAAGTTTTCCCAAGAGCTGTGACAATTGCTCATTCCTTTCTTTTTTAATACGTGCTCCATGTTTTATAAGGAGTCCTCTCACAACTACCTTATGGGCCTCCCAGAGTATTCCCATCTTACAGTCCGGTTGTTCGTTTATTTCAAAAAAGCTTTTCATTTCTTTCTCAACTTCCCTTAATATCTCTTCCTTTTGTAGCAGACTTTCGTTTAGCCTCCAGAAGCTCCTCCCCTGTGCAGAGTTTGCCGCTAAATTATACAGCAAGGATATAGGTGCGTGGTCTGACCATGTGATACTACCTATACTTGTTTTTTGAACTGATTGTAATTGTGCATGTGGTATAAAGAAAAAGTCAATTCTTGAATAAGTCTTATGCGGCGTAGAAAAAAAAGTGTACTCTTTTTCAGAGGGATGTTGTAACCGCCATGCCAGAGGCGTAACTAGAACCTTCAGGGCCCCGGTGCAAGAAACCATGAAGGGCCCCCGTGGACCCCTGGCCGGGGCCCTTCCCTTCAAGCCCCAGGCTCTTCCCACTGATCCTGGGGCCCTTCCCACTGATCCTGGGGGGTAGCATACAGAGGATCCAATCTCCTCCATTTTCTTTCTGCAGCTACAGGAGGAAAAAGGAGGACAGTGATTTCTCTACATGCTGCCCCCGCCTCCCCTCCTATCCAATTCTGGGCCCCCTGGAGCATTGGGCCCGGTTGCAATCGCAACCCCTGCAACCCCTGTAGTTACGCCCCTGCGCCATGCATCTATAAGTTGAGCTTTATATAGTGTCTTTAAAATTTTTTTATTCCTTCCTGCTGAAAAAGTCGATGTCCCTGTAGATATATCCAATGCTGGTGTTAATGGGCAATTAAAATCTCCTCCCATAATTAACTGTCCCTCTGAGAACCTCATAGATTTCTCTATTACTTTAGCTATGAATCTAACCTGTCTACTATTGGGCGCATAAATTGTTGCTATTGTTATTTGTATTTCTCCTATTTTCCCCTTAACAAACAGAAATCTTCCTTCCGGGTCTTGCATTTTATCTTGAAAAGTCCAAGGGACAGAGTTTGCAATAAGTATGGAGACTCCTCTTGCTTTGGATTACGTATAAGTGGAATGATATGCATATGGGAAATTTCTGTTTTTAAGAAAGGGTAATTTATCCGTCCTGAAATGCGTTTCTTGGATCAGCGCTATACTAGTATGTAACTGCTTTAGGTCAGATAATAGCATGTGCCTTTTTTCTGGTACATTAAGTCCCTTGACATTATATGATACCACCTTTATATGTTCCATCCTTAGCTCGTGGCGAAAAAACGAGAAAAGGAGAAAGAGAAAGAGAGAGAAAAAAAAAAAAAAAAAAACCCCCTCCGCTTTTCTTAAACCCCCACCCCCACTTTACCCCCCTTCCTACGGGTTCGAGGGGGACGATCTCTACAAGAGAGCTGCCCTCTCCTCCGTAGTTTCAGGTAAACAACAAAACTTATCCTTATTTCACACGGTCACTTTCGTGCCACTTGTGTGACTTTATAGATAGGGTCGTGCCCTGAAGTGATTCTCTGTGGACTCTCCTCCACCTCCTCCCGCCACTTTTTATGTACTCATTCTATCCTTATTTTATTCTAAGGTTTACCGGAGTTTCCCTCTTTCCCTTCATAATCTTCAATTTCCCCCAATGAGTAGAGGCCTTCCCTTCTCATTAAATTACCAAAGGACATTAAGGTGTCTAAGCTATGACCCTGGGGATAGGTGGGGAGGAAGTAGGGTTGAGAGTAACCTCCCTCTTCCCTTCTCTCACTTCCCCAACCATCCCTCCCCCCGATCACCCAAGCGCCATTCATCACATAATAAGCATCACAACATTTTCAAATTCATTAATTCAATCCCCTCCTTCTTTCCTCCCCCCAATTGTGGGAAGGAAAGAACTTAATCTATAAATCCCCTATCCCCCATAAAATTAGTGATTAGAGGAATAACTTCCATCATAAATTTCAAAATTGTGTAAGAAAACAACAAACAAACAAAAAAAAAAAAATTGAAAAAGGTAGCCCCCCCCCCCCAAAATCCCCCGTAAAATTAGTGATTAGAGGAATAACTTCCATCATAAATTTCAAAATTGTGTAAAAAAAAAAAAAAAAAAAAAAAAATGGAAACCCCTCCCCAAAATCCCCCATAAAATTAGTGATTAGAGGAATAACTTCCATCATAGTTTCAAAAGTGTGTAGAAAAAAAAAAAAAAAAGGGGGAGATAATTAACCCTTAATTCCCATAAGGGGATCTCGCTACAATCTCTTAATAGTTAAATTTCTTTATCTTCTTTCTTCTCTTAATAGTATCTCTGATCTTTTCTCCCTTTGTTGATGGTATGTTGGCGGATTTTCACTGGGCAATCGGTTCAGCCAATTCACTATTTGAATAGGATCTGTTTCTATAAACCGGAAAAATGCCGTCCTATCCTGATATGTCCTTAGGTTGAAATACTGTCCATTCCTACGGAATGTTACAGAGAATGGGAACCCCCACCTGTATGTACATCCTGCTTTTCTTGCCAGGTCTAGTAGCGGTTTCAAAAGAGTTATTCTTCTCAATGTACCTCTGGCAATATCTGCATATATCCTAACTAGCCCTCCTTCCACTTTTATATCCTGGGTTTCCCATGCCAATCTTAAAATCACTTCTTTATGTACATAATGAAATAGTCTGCAGATCACATCCCTTGGGCTTCTCTCATCCTTATTTCTGGGGCCAGGGGTTCTATGTATTCTTTCTATCTCCAGTTGTTCCGGATATTTGTCCTTCATGATCTGTTTAAAGATATCTTCCACTACTTCTAATAATCTTTCTTTTCCCACCGTTTCGGGTATGCCTCGTATGCGTAGGTTATTACGTCTATTTCTGTTTTCTATCTCCTCCAACTGTAATTGTATCTTCTCGTCTATCTCCCTTTGTATGTCTCTTGTTGATTCCAATGATGTTACTCTCTCTTCAATATCTTTTCTGGCCGTTGATTCCTCCACTAAGGCTTGTGTAATATTTTGTATATCTTTCTTAATTTCCTGCATTTCTCTCTGATGTGCTTCCTCTATTTTATGCACCATCTGTTCTATGTCTATTTTAGTTGGTAGAGCTTGTAGTATAGCTTTTAACTCAGCGCTGCACTCCAAGCTCTGTGCATAATTACAAGGTATTTCATTCTCCCTTTGTCTCGTCTCCGGGCTTTCCAGATAATTCTCCGAGGTAGGAGAGGCAGTCATAGAGCTCGGCACATCCCCTGACTCTGGACTTGTTAGGACACTGTTTCCACATCTTGCCATTTTTACTTCCCTTGGCGTTTTATGATTATTGGCAAAGTATTTATCTATTTCTCCTTCTGGTTTATTTATCTTGACTTTTATTGTGTTTTTCTTTCCTTTCCTTTTTTTAGTTAATGTCATGCTTTCCTTTTAATTCAATAACCAGTTCTCTCCCAGCTTCTAATAATTCCTCTGAGAGGCTTTATTTCAAGAGCACCAAGAGGTAAACAGATAACCGGCAGAAAGGAAATACAGTCCCTTTTTCTTCCTCTTTCTCTCAATTCAACCGCTATGGATATCACAGTCTATGGCCGTCCCACAAATGATGGAAATAGATAGATATAGGTAGAAGGTAAAAAAAAGGTATTATCTCACCCACATTCAAAGCTGTCCTCTTTCGATAGGTATACAGTCATTTTTCTCTGGGGAAAACCATTCACATTAAGGAGCTTAGTAAAATATAGTGACCCGCAATAGGTGTCTTGTACCTGTTCAGGCCGACTTTTCAAAGTTTCCGTCCTCCGTGGTTTCAGTACTTATCTCCTCACCTATGAATTTTAGTCCGTTCCGACATCAAGCCAGGAAGATCACCATCCGGGTGTTCCCCCTCCTTTCTCTGCAGTGCGGGATCTACCCTCTTTGCCTTCTCCCCACCGTTACCTCTGCGTGCTCCAGCAGTAAGGGGCTCGGCGGTAGGGGCATTCAGCGGGAGGTCTAAGATGCAGTCCCTTACCCGGTCGAGCCGCCCACGCTCCGGACGGCGGGACCTGGCCGGGCTCCGTCTCTCTCTTCCCGCACGAAACAGCTGCCCTTCTCTCTTTACCCGAGGTGCGGGCTGTTCGGATGTCGGCGGCTGGATCACAGCCAAGTTCCGGCTCTCTAGCTCCGCTACTTTAGGGCGTCCTCGCGGCGTCTCTGTCAGCTCCGGCGGGAGAGATGTTCAGCGAGGAGATACACAGCCCACACTCACATCCTCACATCCTCACTTCCGGGCACGCCCCCCCAGAGTGGAGGGTTTCTATACTAAAGTCCTGCTGTGGATTGACCACCCAGACTGTTTTCATGTCGTTTATGGCTTATGCGCATTTTAAAGGTCTAAAATCTGAACCCCAGGCAGATATAAAAGACACAAATGAACAGAGGTGGGGGACTTGAGTCACATGACTTGACTTAAGTCAGACTTAAGTCACCAGTTTGAGGACTTGAGACTTGACTTTGACTTGAGACATATGACTCGAAATGACTTTACTTTTTTAAGTTATTAAATATTTGCATTTTCTCAAGATGTGTTAAAGCAAAATGAATGTGCCTGTTATGTTTCTGACACCACAGTCACTTAAAACACCTCAGTGTGTTCTGATTTTTAGGACACTGGCTGTTTAACAATGGAAATACTTTAACATGTTTTTAGTGACTGTGGTGTTGAAACATGACCGGACGAAGGATTTTGAGCTGTTTGGGCATTGAAAGTGTTTCTTTAATATGCCAAGAAAAAAGCACTAAGCAGTTTTGTTAATGTTGAAAATAAAACAAAACCTTTCCCGACCACTGACCTTTAACTGATTAAAAGGTGAAAATTGGGGTAGATCAGTATTTTAACTTGATTTGTGACTTGACCAAAATAAATGACTTGACTTGCTTGACTTCTAGCAGGGACTTGACTTGACTTGCTTGCTTTTCACCACAGTAACTTGGGACTTTCTTGAGACTTGAAGGCTAAGACTTGAGACTTGCTTGTGACTTGCACATGTGTGACTTACTCCCATGTCTGCAAATGAATGCAGCTCTATATTAAATAGCACCTCATTACATTGGTTTAAGTGTCAGCATTTTACTTGGTATCAGCCACAGACTGGGGGATGTAAAAGACCTGTAAGTGTTTCTGAACTGCAGCAGAGAAAAAATATTAGGTCTCCTGTCCTGTCAGACGGAGCTGTGTGGCAGAGCTGTGTGACTATCAGAACTGCATGGACATCAATACAAATCTTTTGGCAGGTAAAACAGCGCCCATTTATGCTTTTCATTTATTTATTTCATTATTTGCCTTTCAACTTTAACACTTTCTCCGCCAGAGCAGTTTTTTTTTAACGTTTTCGCACACATGTTAACCACTTCTGGACCGGAAGGTTTTACCCCCTTAATATATACTAAAAAAGGGATCTGGCACCAAAAAAAAAAATCAATGGCTGTGAACTGTGATTAAGGAATACTATAATGTGTAAGGCTGCCAATATCCTTTGAGAATGTCCTGTAAGACGAAACGTGTCAGTTTGCGCCATTTACAGCCTGATTTGCTTGCTTATTTGCCTGTACCACTGGATGGTTTTTAAATGTATTTCCGTTATATTAATAAAAATCAGTTTTTGTGGTTTTACACTATGTCTGACTCCTCTGGTTTATATCTCCATGTCACCGGCTGATTGCGAGCATCATTTTCCCTTCACCCTATCCGATATTTACCAGTGGAGCATCCGTGGTTACAGTCTCAACCAGAGGAATCCAAGTCCCTATATGTGAGCCTCATTTGACCCATATGCTGTATGGTATTTTGGGTCCACATTATCTGGTGAGTGTAATACTTACCCCCTTTGGTGGTGTCGGGATCTGGCAAACACTGTTACCATCTTTATCACCTTGGATGTTAAACTTTCACCTGCACACATGGGACTTTCTTTGCTATATTCATATATATATTTTTTCTCACTCATTGTGATTACTTACATGTGAATAGAGATGTATAGAACTGTTCGCCGGCGAACAGTTCCCGGCGAACTTAGCATGTTCGCGTTCGCCGCTGCCGGCGAACATATGCGATGTTCGGTCCGCCCCCCATAAGACATCATTGAGGCAAACTTTGACCCTGAACTTTACAGTCAGCAGACACATTTCCAGCCAATCAGCGTACCTCCCTCCCACACCCTCCCACCTCCTATAAATAAGCAAGGGCAGCATCCATCTTAGATCATTCTGAAGCAGTGTGTGTAGTGAGAGTAGGGACAGAGCTGCTGCTGCTGCTGCTGCTGCTGCTGTTAAGCTAGGGACAGTTAGTCAGTGTTCTTGGTCTTGCAGTGTTCTTGGTCCACTACTGCTGTAATATCAGCACCCCAAAAAGCCCTTCTAAGGGCTGGTATTTGTGGTTTTTTTTTATATATATATATATATATATATATATATATATACCTAGCGTCCCCAAAAGCCCTTTTAAGGGCTGGTAATTGAGTTGTTTCTTCATATATATATATATATCTATATCTATCTAGTGTCCCCAAAAGCCCTTTTAAGGGCTGGTAATTGAGGATTTTTTTATTTTTATATATATACATATATATATATATATAGTGTCCCCAAAAGCCCTTTCAAGGGCTGGTAAGGTAATAGATTTTTTTCTTTATATATATATATATATATATATATCTATTGTACACTGCAGTTGCCATGCCTGCCCGCTGTGTGTGAGAGGCCACAGACCTACCACAGACTGTACTGTGTGCACACCACACTCATTTCGGGTGGCACAGGCACAGTACCTGGCATTTTAAAAAATATTTTTTTTTTCTCTGTCATAATTGCAGTGAGTGCTGTGTCAGGTCCACAGAGTGCACTGTACCCACTGCAGTGCACTGCCCACCACTGATATATATACGTTGGCACAGCATCTTGTTGCAATAAATTGAAAAAAAAAATATTTTTTATTATTGCAGTTGCCTGGGCTGCCAGTGACTGTCAGGTCCACAGAGTGTACTGTGCCCACTGCAGTGCCACTGTGTGCCCACCCACCACTGATATATAAGGTGGCACAGCAGCTTGCAAAGTAAAAAAAAAATATATTTTTTTTTAAATTGCAGTTGCCTGGGTGCCAGTGACTGCTGTCAGGTCCACAGAGAGTGTACTGTGCCACTGCCCACCCACCACTGATATATAAGGTGGCACAGCAGCTTGCAAAGTAAAAAAAATATATATTTTTTTTTAAATTGCAGTTGCCTGGGTGCCAGTGACTGCTGTCAGGTCCACAGAGAGTGTACTGTGCCACTGCCCACCCACCCACCACTGATATATAAGGTGGCACAGCAGCTTGCAAAGTAAAAAATATATATATATTTTTTTAAATTGCAGTTGCCTGGGTGCCAGTGACTGCTGTCAGGTCCACAGAGAGTGTACTGTGCCACTGCCCACCCACCACTGATATATAAGGTGGCACAGCAGCTTGCAAAGTAAAAAAATATATATATATTTTTTAAATTGCAGTTGTCTGGGTGCCAGTGACTGCTGTCAGGTCCACAGAGAGTGTACTGTGCCACTGCCCACCCACCACTGATATATAAGGTGGCACAGCAGCTTGCAAAGTAAAAAAAAATATATATATTTTTTAAATTGCAGTTGCCTGGGTGCCAGTGACTGCTGTCAGGTCCACAGAGAGTGTACTGTGCCACTGCCCACCCACCACTGATATATAAGGTGGCACAGCAGCTTGCACTCATAGTACAACAGTAACAACACATTAAAAAAAAAATGACAGGCAGAGGCAGGCCACCCCGCAAGGGCCGTCGTGGTCGTGGTGCTGTGATTTCCTTAGGCTCTAGAATAATGCCCAGTGTTCAGAGGCCACCACAGCCCCTGAACTCAAAAAATTCTGAGGCCATAGTTGACTGGCTTACACAGGACACCCAATCGTCTACAGCTTCCGCTCGGAACCTTAATGCACCATCCTCCTCCAGCTCAGCTTCGGGCACCTCTCAATTTACCACTCGCCAGCCCGCCGGCACCACCACCAACACTAGCACCACAGCCGCTTCACTTGATCCGTCAGAGGAGTTATTTTCACATCAGTTTGAAGAAATAAGTGATGCGCAACTATTAGTGCCAGAGGATGTAGATAACGGGGATATGTCTCAGTCAGGCAGCATTATACACATGGACGTACATTGTGATGATGATGATGTTGTACCTGCTGCTGCTGCCTTTGCTGAGTTGTCAAGTGAAGCGGCTGATGATGACGATGTGTCTGTGGATGTCACCTGGGTGCCTGCTCGAAGAGCAGAAGAAGAGGGGGAAAGTTCAGATGGGGAGACAGAGAGGAGGAGGAGACGAGTTGGAAGCAGGGGGAGGAGGTCATCGCAAGGAGCTAGTGGCGCAGTCAGACAGCATGTAGATTCGGCACCCGGGGTCAGCCAGACAGCACGCCAATCAACGCAAGCTGTTGCCACCACCAGAATGCCGTCCTTGCAAAGCTCAGCAGTGTGGCATTTTTTTTGTGTGTCTGCCTCTGATATCAGCGATGCCATTTGTAACCTGTGCCAAAAGAAACTGAGTCGTGGGAAGTCCAACACCCACCTAGGTACAACTGCTTTGCGAAGGCACATGATCTCACATCACAAACGCCTATGGGATCAACACATGAGTAAAAGCAGCACACAAACTGAAAGCCACCATCCTCCTCCTGGTCCAGCATCTTCAGCCACGTCAACCACTGCTGTCCTCCATGCCCCCTATCAACAACCCGCCCCTCCGCCTCTCACCTTCAGCAGTTCCTGCTCGTCACCTGCCCACAGTCAGGTGTCTGTGAAGGAAATGTTTGAGCGCAAAAAGCCAATCTCGCAGAGTCACCCCCTTGCCCGGCGTCTGACAGCTGGCTTGTCGGAACTCTTAGCCCGCCAGCTTTTACCATACAAGCTGGTGGAGTCTGAGGCCTTCAAAAAATTTGTCGCTATTGGGACACCGCAGTGGAAGGTACCCGGCCGAAATTATTTTTCACAAAAGGCAATCCCCAACCTGTACTCTATTGTGGAAAAGGAAATCATGTCACGTCTGGCACACAGTGTTGGGGCAAGGGTCCATCTGACCACTGATAGCTGGTCTGCAAAGCACGGTCAGGGCAGGTATATAACGTACACTGCGCATTGGGTAAACCTGCTGGCGGCTGCCAAGCATGGAATGCGTGGCTCTGCTGCAGAGGAGTTGGTGACACCGCCACGACTTGCAGGCAGGCCTGCTGCCACCTCCTCTACTCCTCCTACTCCATCCTCTTTGCTAACCTCCTCGGCTGAGTCCTCTTCTGCTGTTGCGTCTTGCTCCACACCAACTGCACCCCCCCAGCTCCCCAGGGGCTATTCCACATGCCGGATACGACAGTGTCACGCTGTCTTGGGGTTGACTTGCCTGAAAGCAGAGAGTCACACCGGACCAGCACTACTGTCCGCCCTGAATGCACAGGTGGATCAGTGGCTGACCCCGCACCAACTGGAGATCGGCAAAGTGGTGTGTGACAACGGGAGCAATTTGTTGGCGGCATTGAATTTGGGCAAGTTGACACATGTGCCGTGCATGGCACATGTGTTGAATCTGATTGTGCAACGTTTTGTGCAGAAGTACCCAGGCTTACAGGACGTCCTCAAGCAGGCCAGGAAGGTGTGTGGCCATTTCAGGCGTTCCTACACGGCCATGGCGCACTTTGCAGATATTCAGCGGCGAAACAACATGCCAGTGAGGCGCTTGATTTGCGACAGCCCGACACGTTGGAATTCAACACTGCTAATGTTCGACCGCCTGCTCCAACAAGAAAAAGCGGTCAACGAGTATTTGTATGACCGGGGTGCTAGGACAGCCTCTGCGGAGCTGGGTATTTTTTTGCCACGCTACTGGACGCTCATGCGCAATGCCTGTAGGCTCATGCGTCCTTTTGAGGAGGTGACAAACCTAGTGAGTCGCACTGAAGGCACCATCAGCGACATCATCCCATATGTTTTTTTCCTGGAGCGTGCCCTGCGAAGAGTGCTGGATCAGGCAGTAGATGAGCGTGAAGAGGAAGAGGAAGAGTTGTGGTCACCATCACCACCACCAGAAACAGCCTTACCATCGATTGCTGGACCTGCGGCAACACTGGAAGAGGAGTGTGAGGAAGAGGAGTCAGAGGAGGAATGTGGCTTTGAGGAGGAGGAACACCAACCACAGCAGGCATCCCAGGGTGCTCGTTGTCACCTATCTGGTACCCGTGGTGTTGTACGTGGCTGGGGGGAAGAACACACCTTCAATGACATCAGTGAGTACGAGGAATTGGACATGAGTAGCTCGGCATCCAACCTTGTCCAAATGGGGTCTTTCATGCTGTCATGCCTGTTGAGAGACCCTCGTATAAAAAGGCTGAAGGAGAACGACCTGTACTGGGTGGCCACGCTACTAGACCCCCGGTATAAGCAGAAAGTCTGTGACATGTTACCCAATTACCGGCAGTCGCAAAGGATGCAGCAGCTACAAAATAAGTTAAAAACTATGCTCTACACAGCGTATAAGAGTGATGTCACAGCACAACGGGAATCCAACAGGGGAAGAGGTGAAAGTAATCCTCCTCCTACCACCACAACCACGCCGGCAAGGACAGGACGCTTTACAGACGTCTTGTTGATGGAGGACATGCAGAGCTTTTTTAGTCCTATGCATCGCCACAGCCCTTCGGGGTCCACCCTCAGAGAACGACTCGACCGACAGGTAGCAGACTACCTTGCCTTAACTGCAGATATCGACACTCTGAGGAGCGATGAACCCCTTGACTACTGGGTGTGCAGGCTTGACCTGTGGCCTGAGCTATCCCAGTTTGCCATTGAACTTCTGGCCTGCCCCGCTTCAAGTGTGCTGTCAGAAAGGACCTTCAGCGCAGCAGGAGGTATTGTCACTGAGAAGAGAAGTCGCCTAGGTCAAAAAAGTCTTGATTACCTCACGTTTATTAAGATGAATGAGGCATGGATCCCGAAGGGACTGACAGTGGGGGATGCATTTGACTAAAAAAGGCCTGGTGATGACTGAGATGCCTTGGCCTAAAAATGGTCCACACGCTGCTGTATATAATCATTCTCTGCATGCCGGATGACTTACGTGACGTCTCCGCCACCAACTACGGTTCAAGCAGCAATGTTTTAGTGCACTTTCTGCCTTAAAACCTCAATTTTTCAGGCCGCTGCTACAGCAGCGGCTGCAACAATACCTACTTTTTCATGCATGTGTACATGCCTAATTTTTCTGGCCTCTGGTGCTACACTGTGGCTGCAAAAAAACAAAAAACAAAAAAAAAGGCACATACATGTGTCAATTCCCCTTCGTGATCGTTACCTTGTCGTGGTGAAGGGGCTTGCGTATCACAATGAAGCGATCACCTCTAGGATTGTGTTGGCACACCCCAGATGATAAGGTCGTTGCTTCATTGTGTACAGACCAAAAGCGATCCGCAGGATAATTTTTCATAAAAAAAAACATTCATTTTCTTTCATTCTTTCTGCGGAGCTGGGTATTTTTTGGCCGCGTTACTGAATGCTCATGAACAATGGCTGTAGGCTCATGCGTCCTTTTGCGGAGATGACAACCCTGGTGGTCAGTCGAACCCAAGGCAACATCATCGACCTCATCCCATATGCGTTTTTTCTGGAGCGTGCCCTGCGAAGAGTACTGGATCAGGCTGTAGATGAGCATGAAGAGGAAGAGTTGTGGTCCTCATCACCACCAGAAGCAGCCTTGTCGTTGTCAATTGCTGGACCTGTGGCAACGCAGAGAGAGGAGTCTGAAGAAGAGAAGTCAGAGGAGGAAGGTGGCTTTGAGGAGGTGGAATACCAGCCACAGCAGGCGTCCCAGGGGGCTTGTTCTCACCTTTCGGGGACCCTTGGTGTTGTATGTGGCTGGGTGGAGGAAGAGACCTTCAATGATGTCAGTGAGGACAAGGAACGGGACATGGCTAGCTTGGTATCCAACCTTGTGCAAATTGGGAGTTTGCGGTTGTGCAAATGGACTGACTGACTGTTAAACGGGGAGTTTGGTCTGTCAGAGTTTGGTCTGTCACTGTGAAGCGGGCAACGGGCGTAACCCTTACACTACTTGACCGATAAAACATCATACCTGATCGTATTCACACACTGGATGTTTTAGTGCTGGTTTACACTGCCGCTACCACTAAAGTAGCGTCGCTTCCAGTGCGACTTTGGCGCGACTTAGCGCGACTTTGGCGCGACCTCATCGCGAGGTGACTTTTTATTTGGCCAATCACAATATCATGTTTTGTTACCGTCACCTAATTTCCTTTTCCTGTTTTTTGTTTTACATATTTCCCCATGTGTGCAGTGTTGCCTGTGTCATAGCTCAACTGATAGGCATGTTTGCCTTGGCATATCATATTTCAGCTTGCCAGAAAGAAAAAAGACTGCTGGAAAGACACTGCATTAGTTTTCTACTAAAAATCATAAGAAAAATGCTGTTTTTTTTGGGTTGTGGACATACTACAGAGCTGAAACTTGACAGGTACACTTTTTAGACCCCCCAGACACTAAATACAAAAAATGACATGCCTGCCTAAAAAAATGCCCGATAAATGCCTGCAAGAGAAAAAGACAGCCGCAGAGAAGCCGTATTCCTGAAAATATAAGAAAAATGCTGTTTTTTAGGGGTTCTGGACATGCTACAGATCTGAAACTTGACAGGTACACTTTTGTGACCCCCCAGACACTAAATACAAAAAATGACATGCCTGCCTAAAAAAATGCCCGATAAATGCCTGCAAGAGAAAAAGACAGCCGCAGAGAAGCCGTATTCCTGAAAATATAAGAAAAATGCTGTTTTTTAGGGGTTCTGGACATGCTACAGATCTGAAACTTGACAGGTACACTTTTGTGACCCCCCAGACACTAAATACAAAAAATGACATGCCTGCCTAAAAAAATGCCCGATAAATGCCTGCAAGAGAAAAAGACAGCCGCAGAGAAGCCGTATTCCTGAAAATATAAGAAAAATGCTGTTTTTTAGGGGTTCTGGACATGCTACAGAGCTGAAACTTGACAGGTACACTTTTGTGACCCCCCAGACACTAAATACAAAAAATGACATGCCTGCCTAAAAAAATGCCCGATAAATGCCTGCAAGAGAAAAAGCCAGCCGCAGAGAAGCCGTATTCCTGAAAATATAAGAAAAATGCTGTTTTTTAGGGGTTCTGGACATGCTACAGAGCTGAAACTTGACAGGTACACTTTTTAGACCCCCCAGACACTAAATACAAAAAATGACATGCCTGCCTAAAAAAATGCCCGATAAATGCCTGCAAGAGAAAAAGCCAGCCGCAGAGAAGCCGTATTCCTGAAAATATAAGAAAAATGCTGTTTTTTAGGGGTTCTGGACATGCTACAGAGCTGAAACTTGACAGGTACACTTTTGTGACCCCCCAGACACTAAATACAAAAAATGACATGCCTGCCTAAAAAAATGCCCGATAAATGCCTGCAAGAGAAAAAGACAGCCGCAGAGAAGCCGTATTCCTGAAAATATAAGAAAAATGCTGTTTTTTAGGGGTTCTGGACATGCTACAAAGCTGAAACTTGACAGGTACACTTTTGTGACCCCCCAGACACTAAATACAAAAAATGACATGCCTGCCTAAAAAAATGCCCGATAAATGCCTGCAAGAGAAAAAGCCAGCCGCAGAGAAGCCGTATTCCTGAAAATATAAGAAAAATGCTGTTTTTTAGGGGTTCTGGACATGCTACAGAGCTGAAACTTGACAGGTACACTTTTTAGACCCCCAGACACTAAAAACAAAAAATGACATGCCTGCCTAAAAAAATGCCCGATAAATGCCTGCAAGAGAAAAAGCCAGCCGCAGAGAAGCCGTATTCCTGAAAATATAAGAAAAATGCTGTTTTTTAGGGGTTCTGGACATGCTACAGAGCTGAAACTTGACAGGTACACTTTTGTGACCCCCCAGACACTAAATACAAAAAATGACATGCCTGCCTAAAAAAATGCCCGATAAATGCCTGCAAGAGAAAAAGCCAGCCGCAGAGAAGCCGTATTCCTGAAAATATAAGAAAAATGCTATTTTTTAGGGGTTCTGGACATGCTACAGAGCTGAAACTTGACAGGTACACTTTTTAGACCCCCCAGACACTAAATACAAAAAATGACATGCCTGCCTAAAAAAATGCCCGATAAATGCCTGCAAGAGAAAAAGCCAGCCGCAGAGAAGCCGTATTCCTGAAAATATAAGAAAAATGCTGTTTTTTAGGGGTTCTGGACATGCTACAGAGCTGAAACTTGACAGGTACACTTTTTAGACCCCCCCAGACACTAAATACAAAAAATGACATGCCTGCCTAAAAAAATGCCCGCTAAATGCCTGCAAGAGAAAAAGCCAGCCGCAGAGAAGCCATATTCCTGAAAATATAAGAAAAATGCTGTTTTTTAGGGGTTCTGGACATGCTACAGAGCTGAAACTTCACAGGTACACTTTTTAGACCCCCCAGATGCTAAATCCAAAGAAATTTTTTATTTTTATTTTTTTTTAATTTTTCCAATAATTGGCTCTCTATCAAAAAATTATAATTTTTAAGAACTTTTTTTTGCGTGATCCCTCTCCGGCATGCCACAGTCCAGGTGTTAGTCCCCTTGAAACAACTTTTCCATCACTATTGTGGCCAGAAAGAGTCCCTGTGTGTTTTAAAATTCGCCTGCCTATTGAAGTCTATGGCGGTTCGCCCGGTTCGCCGGTTCGCGAACATTTGCCGATGTTCGCGTTCGCCGTTCGCGAACCGCGAATTTTAGGTTCGCGACATCACTACATGTGAACTGTTATGGTCTTTTTATCACTTTGATTACCTACGGTGAACTGTTATAGTGTACCCATTATTTAGCGCTGCACATATATATATATATATATATATATATATATATATATATTTTTTACGTTTGTATCAACTTATCTGTCGGTTGTTTGTGCTAGCAGCTTTTTTTTCTGGACTAGTTAGCGCAGTTTAACACTTTTTACTATAATGTGTAGTTGCTGCTAATTGACTGCAAAAGTGTGCAGCAGGAAATGGATCAACAAATTATAGTATAAAATCAGCGCAAATCTACCCTTAAATATTATAATATCCTATAATATCCAACCAAAAAGTGCAATAGTCTTAATAAATGATAATAATTATCAAAAATTCTTATTGAGCAGTGCAAAAATATCATAATTAACCACTTTACCACCGGAGGATTTTCCTGCTAAAAGACCAGGGTTTTTTTTGCGATTTTTTACTGCGTGACTTTAACGGACAATTGCGCGGTCGTGCGACGCTGTACCTAAACGAATTTCACGTCCTTTTTTTCCCACAAACAGAGCTTTCTTTTGGTGGTATTTGATCACCTGTGCGATTTTTTGATCACGCGCTATAAACAAAAAAAGAGTGTAATTTTTGCAAAAATAACAATATTTTTCACTTTTTTTATATGAAATTCCCCCCCAAAAAAATGTAAAAATCAAAATTTTTTAACATTTTCGGCCAATTTGTTTTACGCTACATATGTTTGGTAAAAAAAAATTGCAAAAAGCGTATTTTGATTGGTTTGTGCAAAAGTTATCGCGTTTACTAACAAAGGGAAAGATTTTTGTCATTTTTGGTGTTTTTTTTTTAACGAGTAATGGCGGCGATCTGCGATTTTTTTTGCGGTACTGCGACATTGTGGCGGACAGATCGGACCCTTGACTGACATTTTTGACACTTTTGGGGGTACCAGTGACATGTTACTGCAAAAATGACACTGGCAGGGAAGGGGTTAACTGTATTGGACAGGGAGGGGTTAAGTGTGTCCTAGGGGCGTGCTTCTAACTGTAGTGGGACATTGCTATTGGTGTAAAAACAAAGATCAACGGTTCTACATAGTAGAACCGTCTGATCTTCATTTTTACACAGGGAGAACTGACAGGCGGCTTGTTTACATAAGCCGCACTGTCTTTCTCCCGCTGTACCGGCGATCGTAGTGTGATCGGCGGACATCGGGTCCGCCAGTCACACTCCCGCACTCCTCCGTGAACGAGCCTCGGCGGGCGCGCGCTCGCCCGCTATTGGCTCTAGAAGGAGTGACAGGCGAGCGACGTAGACCTACGTCACTCTGCCTGGCCGGGGCCGACTGTCGCAGTAAATATACTGTGAGCAGTCGGCAAGTGGTTAAAATAGTGATAAAAAGAGTGAACAAAAATAATCATTTTAAAAAAAAAAAAACAATTCATATCAGTTGAAAAGTACAGTGAAATAAATAAGTATTAAAAAAAAAAATCAAAAATTCATAAACAATGCCCATTCATTAACCACTTAAGGACCGCCTGCCGCAGTTTTACTGAGGCAGGCAGCCCCTCCTGCGCAAACCGACGTAATACTATGTCGGTCGCGCGCCTGGTGGAAGGGGGCGAGCGCATGCCAGTGCGCTCCCGCCCCCCACTTGGCACCGGGGAAGCCGATGCACGGGGCCGGTGGCCGCGATTGCTGCCAGGCACCCGCAACCGCTCCCCGCAGAGAGAGAAGAACAGTCAGTTGTTGTAAACACAGCTGACCTTTCTTCTATCTGGAATGATCACAGAGCGCCTGTGATCCTTCTATATAGGATCACAGGTCTCTGTGATCATTTCAAAAGCCCATCCCCCCCACAGCTAGAATCACTCCTCTAGGTGCACATTTAACCCCTTGATCACCCACTGTGTTAACCCCTTCCCTACCAGTGTCATTATTACAGTAACAGTGCATATTTTTAGCACTGATTACTGTAGTAATGTCACTGGTCCCCCCAAAAGTGTCAAAAATGTCAGTTAGGGGTCCGATCTGTCCGCTGCAATGTCATAGTCCCAGTAAAAATCGCAGATTGCTGCCATTACTAGTAGGGAAAAAAAAAAACAATAAAAATGACATACATCTTTCCCCTAGTTTGTAGATGCGATAACTTTTGCGCAAACCAATCAAAATACGCTTATTGCTATTTTTTTTTTACCAAAAATATGTAGCAAAATACAAATTGGCCTAAGATGTTAAAAAATGTTGATTTTTACATTTTTTTTTGTAGAATGTTATATAGCAGAATGTGAAAAACCTTGTTTTTTTTTTCCAGAATTGTTGCATGTATTCTGTGCAACAAATCTTCTGTGAAAATTGCGTGCCAAAAAACATTTTTTGAGTATTTTGCGGTTCTCACTTTTTGTCACAAAGTTTTGAAAATTGAAAAAAGAAAAAAAAAATTCCTTTTTAATTTTCCAAAACAAGTGAAAGCTGCAAAATGCTCACCATGCCTCTTAGCAATTACCTTGGGGTGTCTACTTTCTGAAAAGGGGTAATTTGGGGGGTTTTGTGCTGTCTCTGCATTTCATGGCCTCCGAAACTGTGATAGGTAGTAAGGAGTGAAATCAACAATTTACGCCCTTAGAAAGCCTGAATGTGGTGATTGGTTTTCGGGGTCCTGTACGTGGCTAGACTTCCAAAAAGTCTCACACATGGGGTATCCCTGTACTCAGGAGAAGCAGCAGAATGTATTTTGGGGTGTAATTCCACCATACCCATGGCATGTGTGAGCAATATATTCATTAGTGACAACTTTGTGCAGAAAAAAAAAAACATTTTGTCATTTTCCCAAAACTGGTAAAATATAAAATATTCCATGAACTCAACATGCTTCTCAGCAAATAGTTTAGGGTGTCTACTTTCTAAAAAGAGGTCATATGGGGGTGTTTGGACTATCGTGGCATTTTATGCCCAATATTAGAAGCTTATGCCACACATCACCCACTCTACTAACTACTTGAAGACCAAGCCTTTTCTGTGACTTTTTGTTTACATGAAAAAATTTATTTTTTTTTACTAGAAAATTACTTTTAACCCCTAAACATTATATATATGTTTTAAAACAGAGGCCCTACAGAACAAAATGGTGGGTGTTGCAACCTTTTTTTGTCACACAGTATTTGCGCAGAGATTTTCCAAAAGCAATTTTTTGGGGAAAAAAACACTTTTTTAAAATTAAATGCACACATACACTATATATTGTCCAATTGTTTGGTAAAATATAAAAGATGATCTTATGCCGAGTACATAGATACCAAACATGACATGCTTTAAAATTGTGCACACCCGTGCAGTGACAACAAACTGCATACATTTTTAAAAGCCATTAAAAGCCTTCAGGCTACAACTTTAGATTTAAAGAAGAGATCTACTGCAAGAATTACTGACCTCGATCTGACATTTGCGGCGATACCTCACATGCATGCTGCAATTGCTGTTTACATATGACACCAGACCAATGCTTGCATTTGCGCGCAAACACGGGGGGACAGTGGTGCTTGATTTTTTTTTATATTATTATTTGTTTTGATTTTTTATTTATTTTGACACCTTCCCTTTCATTTTTTTTTTTTTTTTCATTTTTATTTTTATCACAGGGAATTTAAATACCCCCTATGATAGCAATAAGTAGTGAAAGGTGCTCTTTAAAAAAACAATTGGGGTCTATTAGGCTCTAGATCTCTCCTCTGCCCTTATAGCATCTGACCACACCAAGATTGGTTTGATAAAATGCTTTCCCAATTTCCCAATGGCGCTGTTTATATCTGGTGAAAACGTCATGAAATGCTCATAGCTTCCGGTATCTTAGGCCATAGAGATTATTTGAGCCATTCTGGTCTCCAATCAGCTCTATGGTAAGCTGACAAAACCACCGGCTGCAGTCACGGGTTACCCGGTGGGACAGGAGAGCCCAAGAAAACTGTGGAAGGTGGCGGGGGGAGGGAGAGTCCCCTCCCACTGCTTGTAAAAGCAGTCTAGCGGCTAATTATCTGCTAGGACTGCTTTTACATGAAAGCCAACTGCTGGCTGTAAAAAACAATACCAAGATGATGCCTAAATCTGCAGGCATCATCCTGGTATGACCACTCAAAGTCCAGCTATTTACCAGTACGTTGTTAGTCCTTGTTGGGCATATATTGTAGGGTTCTTATTTTTTCATACAGCCTCACTTCTAATGATGGGCATACATGCATAGTTCTTTTTTTTGGTTCAGCCCATGGGCTGAACCAAAAAAAAGAACAAAACAGATTCCTCCATTCACATCAATTGGTGTGGATAAAGAAATCCCTGCCAAGAATATGTTAAAAAATATATGGCGATTCATAGGGAAGATCCGCCCTCTGTGTCCACCCCATCCCCTATGTTTCGCCATATATGCTCTTCTTTTTAACTGCGGTGGTGAAATCACCTCCTACAGCACTGCAATCATTGATTTACGTATATGCTTAGAGCAAACGCTGTTGCTTTCAGTATAAACAAATCAGTGCTGCAGCTGATGGGCATACCTGCAAAGCAAACAATTGTTAACAATAAAACACAGTAACAAAAAAACATTACAATATAAATAGTATGCAGTGCAGTAAAACAGTAGAATGGTGGTATCTGCAACGAAAACTATGGTTAACAAATGAAAAACACAGCAATAATAAAACATTACATTATAACAGTTTATTATACAGTACAGCAAAAGAACAGCAAATTAATTCAATAAAACGACAACTATTTTTTGCTTTTTTATTTTTTAATTTTTTTAAATTTTTAAATTTTTCATTTTTTTGTAACTTTTTTTTACACTTTTTGTAACTGTAAAAAAAGTTAAACGTTCCAGGCTAGGGTCTCCCAAAATGCGATAGCCATCTAACATCTTTCGGCACCCTGTGTGAAAGTGTGCCCTAGACTGTGCCGTGCTGTACCCTATACTAATAGTCTACTAGTGTGTGGTAGCAACGGAAACAGTCCCTGATGCAGCAACCAGGTTGACCAGGACAGGAGGGACAAAAACAGTGGGTGTCACGCCTATATCCACGTTTTCTACAGACACGACATCTTCTTTTTAGTATTACCCATGAGGAGGGATAGGCCCAGAAATGTTTTAAATTTAGAAACAGTGATACGTTTCCATGCAAATTCTCTGGCAAGGGTAAAATTTGGATTTGCGGCGATGAATTGATCGGCATAAAAATTGCTTTGGTCCACAATAGATCTGTGCAGATCTTCCATGAAAAACAGCTCAAAAAATCATGGGGAGCAAAATCAGCTATTTCCACCTGAATTCTGGGTTGGCCAGTGAATGGGGAAAGTACGGGCGCTGCAGAAGTAGTGGGCTCCCAAGCAGGATTTGCATGCGCATCAGGAAGGACACTATGGGCTCTACGGGCCTGTCTTCAAAATATTGATGGCTGCGGGACACTACTTGTGCTAGCCACCGCACCAGCTTGAACAGCACTTATGGGACTCTCCACGTCACCAAGTGCTACTACAGTGCTGGTTTGACTATGACCAGGATTTACTAGGCCGTAGGGTATGCCTGACCTTAGCAGGGACCACTACTCCTTCATCAGAGCTATCTGTCAGGGTGCCGCTGCTTTCTACAGGTTCGAATACTAAGTCTGATTCTGACAGTGATGATTCCCTATCACTGTCATCTGTCATGCTCAGCATTGTGTAGGCCTCTGCACTAGTGTACCTCTGTTTGGACATTTTGGCCAATAAATTTATAGGTACCTAGTGTGACTCACAGGTAAAAAAGCACCTGGCTGTCAAGGACTGTCTGAACGCTACCAAAAAATGTAAAAGCTAGTGCTAGCAGAGATCAGGCCTGACTTTGCTAAGGCTGCGGTTTAGTGTGCTGTGTAACGGAAGTGACAGTAATCTGCTGATACTGCACTTCTTGGGGGATGGGCGGTGGGGCTAAATGCAGGAGCTGGCAGGTGGCGGGGCTGATCCTGCTAACACTGCATTTTGGGAACACTATACTAAACTATTGGGGATGCTAGTATAGTTATGATCAGATCAAAGATATTCATCCGAACAGACACTATAATGGTGGTGTTTAGCGTTAAGTGTTTAGTGTGTGTCACTGGCAATCAAAGGGTTAAAATGTATTACTAAAAATGCTGCGGGCAATCTGACGCTATCCTGTATGGATGCTAACTAACGTTAACTGATGTCACCTGTGACACTAATACAGTGATCAGAAAAAAGATCTGTACACTATAATAGTGACACTGCGACAGGGCAATGAAGGGGTTAACTGGGCGTAATCAGGGGGTTAACTCTTTATTAGGGGATATATGGCAGGGACCCTAAACCTATCTGGGACTGCCTCTAACTACCACTAACTGTCTCTCACACTAACTGAAGTCACAAGTGATTCTAATACAGCGATCAGTAAAATGATCTGTATACAATATATAGTGACACTGTGACAGGGAGTGAAAGGGTTGACTGGGGGGTGCTCAGGGGATTAAATGTGTACTGGTGTCAGTGTAGTGCTTGTGTACTCACTGTTTGATGCTCTCTTCTCTTACGCTGGAACTGAAAAGGGCTCCAGGAGAGAAAATTGCATAATTTCCTGTGCCTGTGTTTACATTACACAGGCACAGGATGTTCTGCAATTGGTCAGAACCGATCACCAGGTCCAGGCCAACAATAATTGGCTAGGACCTGATGACTGATTGGTTCTGAACCAAATCAGCACATCGCTGGGACGGTATTTGCAAGTGCGCGCCCCCTAGCCCCGCGCGCGACCAACGTACAGTTATGCCGGTTCGCGCAGCCGAGCCACCTTGCCGCAGTAAATCTGCGGTGGGTGGTCGGAAACTGGTTAAAATGCACATTTTAAGCTCCCTGAACATTATATAGTATATTTCTGAAAGCAGAGAATCTGTAGGAAAAAATGATGATAATTCTAAATCTTGATGTTGCACCATATTTGTGCAACTTTGTATCAAGACTATATTACCATAGAGACATGTGATCCTATATAGACATGAGCTCTGTGATCATTCCAGGGAGAAGGACGGTCAGCTGTGTTTACATCAGCTGACCATTCTTCTCTCTCAGCGGGGAATGATCGCGGGTGTCAGGCGGCAATCGGAGCCGTCTGACACATCCATCGGCTTCCCCGCTGCTGAGTGGGGATGGGAGCGCGCCAACAGCGGCCAGCGCTCAACCCCTAGCTTTCCGCGCATGACCGAAGTAGATCTACATCAGTTTGCGCAGGAGAGCCACCTTGCCGCAGTAAATAGGCGGCGGGTGGTCAGGAAGTGGTTAAAAGAAAATCATGGAAATTAAAAAAAAATAAACTTACATATTTACCTGGGTGGGGGCAGCATTAGTTTGATGCTGCATCAGTCCCCCGCTGCCTCCCTCCAAGTCCAAAAACCGGGAGAAGACCGCTGATCACTCAGTTCTTGGTTCGGAATATTAAGGACTGAAGATGCAGTGGTCAGTCAAAGAAATGTATTCTACACACGCTTAGCTCACTGTCTTCATGGCTGTTTCAAAACACTTTTCCATTACTTCTGCCCTACTTCCTGGACAGACTATAGGTCATGACATAGGAAGGAGTTGACCAGCTGACCTCCTTAGCACACACCCTGCATCCTCTACTTTCCTACCCACCCACTTCCAGGTCCATGCTTCCAGGTACATGTTTTTTAAATGAAATGCAATCAATCAGTGATCAACTTTCTCACTAAATACACAGGTATCATTTTTTTTTTCCTACCTTAACTTTCATCTTTCATTAAACTTTTGTTTAGATTTACCAGAACTATTGATTAGGAATACCCATCTATCTATCCATTCACTCTGTATCCAATCAGGCAGGCCTTTGCACTATATAGTCGATAGTAGATCTAATGGAGATTGTACAATCAGATTGTATAGTGTATGATGAGCTGTACAGAACCCAGGACACACTTCTCCTGTTTTCAGTACTACTGCTCTGCTCTATATAGGCTGTTATTTCATCTCTCATCTCCTGCACACTTCAAAATGCCAGTCAAGTTCCTCCACCCCAAACTCGCCCATTCATGTCTTTATGGACCTTTTTCATGCATATTTGTGCATATATGCGTACCAGAATGTAAACAGAGCTGTGCCGAGATTGTGTGCCCTGAGTGGTCCCGTCACAGTTACTGGCGGCTGACCATATTTAGGAAATGGCATTGACTTTCTTCTTTGCTTCTTGCTGTGTGATGACTTCTCGGGCCTCCTCTGATTACCTACAGACAGTCATTTAGGGACAGCTCACTCATCCATCCTTACTCCCAGTTGCTTGTTACTCAATAAATAGCCCAGGGGTTTTGGTTTTATATTTATTGTGGAACTTGGATGGGAGAAGGGAATAGTGGCATACTCCAAATCAAACTATTTACAGTAGATAAGGACAACTCTCACTTGGCCTCACCAGGTTATTTGTGGAAGCAGATACACTGCTTTAACCATACTGCCACTTGTATGGAAAAATGAGGTCTTCTTGCTCTCTCTAGCAGCAGACTTGTTGCAACTACTTTATCTTCAGGACACTCTCTAGCATCCCCTTGACTGACACCTGTCCACTAATTCTTCCACAGAAGGGGTGGCCCTCTCAGAATAGGCCCCACAGCACAGATCTGTACTCATTGTAGGCAGAATCAGATCCTCTCCAGTGTCTCCCTTCCAGTCAGCTCTGTAGGACATCTGGGTTCAGCTCCTCTCTGACTCCCCAGCCCTCAGGGAGACCACCTGAGGCCAAATGACAGCTTCAACAGAGGAGGGGCAGCGCCCCCTCCCTCCGGGACCTTGTTCTCCAGCTGAAACACACAAGCACATGTGCATTTATACATTATTCCAGCATGCACCGAGGCACTTTCCTCTGCCAATCACCAGGGTGGCACTAAATGCCTGTGCACTCATTTGTCAGGTTTCCTCCCACTGTCCAAAATGCCTCCCCATTGGACCAGTGTGAAACACTTCAGACAAGATGAGTTTCACCTGAGCACCATGAGCAGACCTCACTATCAGATCCTGTTCTCTGGTAAGCAGAGAGCAATATACAGTAAATGTACATGGCAATCTCTCTGGTAAGTAGAAAAACCCAAAAACTATACTCTCTCTTCTAGCACCTACCTAGGAGGGTGCTATATTTCCATCCATTATACTTTGTAGAATTGCATTGTTAAAAGTAAAACATTTTAGAAATCTTTTATTTGCTAAGGGTTTCCTGCAGGTAGCATGTATATTGTACAATTTATTTGTTTCATCCCCAAAAATGTATTTCTCTTTTCAATAGTTTTTATTGGATTTTGAAACCGTACAAAGGAAGAATCATGTGCATACTGTATCATAAGGAGCCAAGTGATGTACAACAAACATAGAACAATTGGGGAAGAAAATAGAACTGATCCATGCTACACAACACCACGGATATTCACAAGACAGATTAAAGCATAATTGTTATAAAACCAGTTAACATCAAGTAAAAGTTCATATTTGTGACCTGAACTCCAAGGCTGCCAGATGGTTAAGAAGGTCGAGTAGGAATTTTTAGTAATAGCTAGAGATGGAACACCCTCTGTTCAGTTCCCAGCAGAATTAAAATCAAAAGCCCCCATTTTGAAAGCTTATATGCAAGTAATTGCCCATAAAAAGGATATGGGGGTCTGGGTACTGTCCTGGGGACATGTATCAATGCAATTTTTCTTTTTTTTAAAAAAAACAATAGTTTTTAAAGGATCAGTGATTTTAATAATGCTTAAAGTGCAGCAATAAAAACAAAAAATTCCTAAAAATATAGTGGCCTGGGGCTTCCCCTTACCCTGCCTGTAAAGTGGCACATCTGTAGCATATATAGAACACGCTGCAGCAAAAATTTCTAAAGAAATAAAGTTAAATCCCATTTAAAGTGAATCGGGGTTGCAATTGATGATACCCGGCTATAAAAAAAAAAAAAAATAAAGAAAGTACCCTTTGGGTCTGGTATAGATTTTAAGGGGAACCCCATGCCAAAATGTAAAAAAAAACATTGTGGGGTCCACCCAAAATCCATACCAGACCCTTATTCCAGCACGCAGAATAGGGGGGAATTTCCAAGCACCTACCCTCCTGGACCATACCAGGCCACATGTCCTCAACATGGGGGGGGGGGGTGCTTTGGGTGTTAATGGGGCCAAGGGTCTATTTTGCACAACCCTGGGCTGTGGTTGTGGGGGTCTGTGGGCAGGCAGTTCAACAGAATCTGGAAGGGAGCTCCCAGATTCCGGCACCCACCTATATGAAAGAGTATGGAGTACATTGTACCCCTACCCATTCCACAAAAAAAGTAAAAAAAAAAAAAAAACAGTAGAATGTTTTTTGACAATTCCTTCATTAAAAAAACAAAAAAAAACAACGGCCACTGATGTAGATCTGCCACCCGCCGCCACCACCGGATCTGAAAAAAAAAAAAAAAACACTCTGCTATCAATAAAGGCTGATGCCTACTGCAGGCTCCGCCATTTGACAGTTCGTACATGGTTAAGGGGTGGAGCCACCTGGTTATGTCACCTGGGGCCCCCGCCCCTTGTGGCATCACAGACCCAGCATGCACCTTGTCCCCATCAACATGGGGACAAGGTGCTTTGGGGGGGCATGTGGCCTGGCATGGTTCAGGATGGGGGACACTAACTTGTTCATCCCCCCCCCCATGCGCTTTCCCTGTCAGACTGCATGCTGGGATAAGGGCCTGGTATGGCCTGGGGGGAACTCCACAAAGTTTTTTTTTTTTGTTCACTGTTTTATTGTCGGCAAAGTTTTTTTTTTTTTTAATTCAGCTGTTAGCAGGGAAGCCCGTTGACAGCTCATGGACTCATTGATTGTTAAAGACTCCACGGCTGGCTTCCCGGTGCCGCTCCTTAACAACCAGCTATTCAATGCACCCTAATTGGGCAAAGCTTTTGCCCAATGAGGGCTTAGAACTCCCTGCAAATTAGGGTGTTCGCCAAATGGGCGAACAGGCAATGTTCGAGCCAAACTTTTGCTCGGCCCAACTCTACTAATAGTAAAGGCCTTTTCATAATAGAAGTTTGTTTTTACCAAAGAGAAGACCTCTGAGGGTTTTGGGGACATCTGGGATCTCCATTGCTTTACTATTATAGTTCTTCCACTGTGAGAACATGTGTAATGGCTGTGCGGAATTCTTTTGGCCATTGATCCACTCCTAGATTGAGGAGTGCAAGTGCAGGGGTAATGGGAGTTAAGATAGCTGTAATATCTAATAAAACATGAGAGATTTTTACCTTAAAGTATAAAACCTTATTAAACTGAGTGAGGGTTTCATGGGCCCTAAGCAAGGAGGTTTGAGATTGTGTTAGAAGTAGTATCACATTCACATCATCTGCAAAGAGATTGATTTTATGTTGCCTGGCACTGAACTGGAAACCTTGAATTGATGGGTGGAATTTGATTTTCTCTGCCATGGGTTCAATCATGAGATTTAAGATGGTGGGTGACAGTGGACAGCCTTGTTGTGTTCCATTGGGGATAAAGAAGGGTTTGAACAACATACCAGAGGTATAGACCTGAGCTGACGGTTGAGAATATAACACTAAGATAGCAGAAAGGAATACGTCTACAGAATCTAAACTTGAAAAGCACTTGGGTCATGTAATGCCAATGTACTCTGTTGAATGTCTTTTCTGCATCTATGGAAAGGAGCAGAGAAGGCACCTGACGCAACTTCACAAAATGGATAATATTTATGATTCGCCTGTTGTGAACCCCATCTGGTCTGGTTGGATGCAATTTAGCATTATAACCATGAGGTGACCAGCAATGATTTTAGCATATACTGTAGTTTAACATCAGAATTAAGAAGGGAGAAGGGTCTAAAATTGGAAGGGGCTGTTGGTTCTTTTACAGGCTTTGATAATGTTACAATGTATACTCTCAGCATCTCAGGGGGGATAAAAGCAGCTGAGGCAGCTGCCTTGAAGAGAGTAATGAGATGGGGTACTAATGAGGTCTGAAATTTTTTGTAGTATCCATTTGAGAACCCATCAGGTCCAGGTGATTTGTTTAATGGTAGACATAGGCCGAATACCCCCCTGTTCGGTTTGCAGCAGAACTCCCGAACAGGGGAAATGTTCGGACCCGAACGGCGAACCCCATTGAAGTCTATGAATGAAGAGGAAAAATCAAAAGTGCCAATTTTGAAGTCTTATATGCAAGTAATTGGCAATAAAAGGGGTATGGGGGTCTGGGTACTGCCCTTCAGGTCTGGTATGGATTTTAATGGGAACCCCACGGCAAAATTAAAAAAAAACAAAAAAAAAAAACCGACCTGAGCCCCCCAAATCCATTTCAGACTCTTACCCAGGCATGCAGACTGGCAGGTCAGAAAAGGGGGAGGGATGATGGAGCACCCCCCTCTCCTGAACCACACCAGGCCACATACCCTCAACATGGGGGGGTGGATGCTTTGAGGCAGGTAGGGCTCTGCCCCTCCATCCCAAAGCAGGGCAAAGGGACAAGGGCCTTATCCCCACAACCATGGCCAGTGGTTGTGCGGGGCTTATTAGAATCTGGAAGATCCCAGCCCCCCTATGTGAATGAGTATAGGGTACATTCACCAAAAAAGTTTACAAAAAAATAAAAACAGCAGACAAGTTTTTGACAAATCCTTTATTAAAAAATAAAAAAATGGTGTCCCTCTATGTAAATCCATTATCAATCGCCACCCGCCGCATCGCCAACCCGAACACAGTAATAAGAAAAAAAACCAATGCTCCGCCTTCTGGGACAGGTGGCCGACGAATACCTTCTCTCTGCTTTGACAGTTCTTATATAGGTAAGGGAGGGACCACCTGGCAATGTCACCTGGTGGCCCCGCCCCCTTGTGACATCACTGGCCCAGCATGCACTGGTCTGTGATGTTACAAGAGGGCAGAGCCACCAGGTGATGTTGCCAGGTGGCCCCACCCTTTTTTTTTTTTTTTTTAATCAGATAATTTTTATTGAAGTGTTTGCACACAATACAAAACAAAACCAGACACAAAAAGAAAGAAAAAGGTGGCCCCACCGTTACCTATGTAAGAACTGTCAAAGCGGAGAGGAGACATTCGGTGGCCAGTCATCCCAAAAGGAGGTACATTTGCTTTTTTTTTTTTTTCTGAGTCAGGGATGCAGTTGGCGGCATGATTGATGATGGATTTACATTGAGGGCCACTATTTTTTTTATTTTTCAATAAAGGATTTGTCAAAAACTTGTCTCCTGTTTTTATTTTTTTTTGTACACTTTTTTGGTGAATGGATTGAGGTATGTTCAATGGGTAGGGTATGCTCAACAAGATCATGTTGAGGGCATGTGGCCTGGTAGTATTCAGGAGCCGGGGTGCTTGCTCGCTCCCCCTCCCCTTTCCTGGCCTGTATGGTTTTTGGGGGGGACCCCACATCATTTTTTTTTTACATTTTTTTGACATTTTTTTTTGAAGGGCTTGGTATGAAATGAGGGGGGGGGGAACCCCACGCCCATGACGTGTTTTTTTATTAACTGGCACTTTTTTTATTCAGCTGTCAGTGAGGAATCCCATTGACAGCTAATGACTCATTGGTTGTTAAGGATGCCGTGGCCGGCTTCCCAGCCCCACTTCTTAACAACCAGCTTACACTGCTCCCTGAATGGGCAATGCTTTGCCTAATCAGGGCACAGAATGCACTGTGCAGCACTCAGTGCATTTAGGGTGTTCGGCGGGGTGAACACCCAGCAAACACCCAGCAAACACCCAGCAAACACCCTGAAAATACAGGTATTCAGCGAACACCCGAACAGGCAAATGTTTGGCTCAATCTCATGCTCAGGCCGAACTGTTCACCCAGAACTAGTAAAGAGGCAAAGGGCTTTTGAATTTCCTTCTCACTAATACGAGCATTTATTGCCTTCAATTGGTTTGTTGATCATTTCGGGAGGTTGATAGAAGAAGGGGTCTTCTTTTAGATTGTAAAGACTACTGTAGTAGTTGGCGAACAAGTCAGCTATTTTCTGGGGATTAACAATTTTCTGTTGCGTAGTTGGGTGATTAAGGTGGGAGAGCGGTTTTCGTTGATGGTGGATGCACATTGTGAAAGCTCCAGTCCAGCTTCGCTCACCTTCGCTCACCTCGGCCCCTGTCCCCCTACATCAGCTTCCAAATGCTTCAGGGATAAGCGAATTGAGCCCCCTACACCATTGGCACACCTCATGGTAAAAATTGGGTACCAAAAACCCACCCCCGATCACAATCAGAAATGTAGTCTTCCACCACCATGGGTCGCTTCCTAACTAGGCCAGCATTCCCAGCCTCGAGTTCACAAGCTGACCAGACCGAGCAAGACCGCGCTGACACGGCGGGGGAGATACACACACACACACACACAGTACTTCATCGGATTCCTGAATCCCAATCCTTGTTAACCCCTGAGCTGCTGGATGAAAAGCTCCAGATCCTTTTGCATCGAATAATCCACAACATTGCTCAGGAGGTAGGGAAAATATCTCAGGAATTAAGGAGAGAACTGGACCAAATGGGGGAATGTACTGATGTGCTAGAGACAGAGTTTGATGATATGATTCAGTATGTATCCAGAGTCTAGTCTCGGGAGGGGCACTGCCAGAAAAAAATGTGTTGCTTACAGAACTGTTTTTAACGTATTATACGGTCCTAACCTTGTTTAAAACAGTGACACATTTATCATTCCAGATTAGAATATTACATTACAAACAGACATGATACAGGAGATGGTCAGAGACTGCAGATATGATACAGGAGATGGTCAGAGACTGCAGATATGATACAGGAGATGGTCAGAGACTGCAGATATGATACAGGAGATGGTCAGAGACTGCAGATATGATACAGGAGATGGTCAGAGACTGAGGACATGATACAGGAGATGGTCAGAGACTGCAGACATGATACAGGAGATGGTCAGAGACTGCAGACATGATACAGGAGATGGTCAGAGACTGTAGACATTATACAAGAGATGGTCAGAGACTGTAGACATGATACAAGAGATCAATGTATCAATGCAGCCTCACCAGTGGTCATCAAATGAAGCTTCCCCAGTGCCAATCAAATGCAGTCTCATCAGTGCCCATCAAATGCAGCTTCACCAGTGCCCATCAAACGCATTCTCACCAGTGTCAATCAAATGCAGCCTCATCAGTGCCCAACAGTAGTAAAAAAAATACTTGTCTGGGATTCCAAACCTTATATCTCTATCCAAAACTACATACACTTGCAGCACAAAAATTAGCCAGATGATAAACAAAAAAATACATGTGCTCGTAATAAAAAGGTGATATCAATAACCAAATAGGAGCAGCCAGCACAGTTTCCTGGTAAAAACAATATCAATAATAATAAATACATTTAGCGCTTTAAACGTGAGTAAATAAAGTCCATAACATTAGGAGATGAAAAGTTGATAGATAGGGATCCAGTAACTGTGGTTCCACACGACAGGTGCTAGTGAAAAGCCGCCACTGGTAGAGGGGACACACACTGACCCTTACCCCAAATGTTGGACTACTCAAAAGTAGTAAATAAAGCGTTTATGTAATGAACTTCAAGCTGTCGTACTCCTGGGGTCTTTTGGTAACTGTGTCCAATCAAACTATAACACACTCCTTCCAAGACAATACTCTATTCTTTTTTGTTGAAAATGTGAAACCAGGGTTCTTAATTCTCTCCTCAGCTCGCGCCTCACTCTTCAAATTTTTGGCAAAAAAAGAATAGAGTATTGTCCTGGAAGGAGTGTGCTATAGTTTGATTGGACACAGTTACCAAAAGACCCCAGGAGTACGACAGCTTGAAGTTCATTACATAAACGCTTTATTTACTACTTTTGAGTAGTCCAACATTTGGGGTAAGGGTCAGTGTGTGTCCCCTCTACCAGTGGCGGCTTTTCACTAGCACCTGTCGTGTGGAACCACAGTTACTGGATCCCTATCTATCAACTTTTCATCTCCTAATGTTATGGACTTTACTCACGTTTAAAGTGCTGTGCTGCATTAATTTTGAATGAGAAACAACCATTCCCAAAACAACCATTCCCTGCCCTTTGCCATTAATGTTAAAGCGGAGTTCCGCCCATTTATTATGAGATGAACTGACTGAATCCCCTTTAAAAATGCTTTTACCAATGCAAACTATTTTTTTTTTTGTAAGGAAATACTGTTTTTCTTCTTTATTTATCCGCACTTCCGGGTCCTGTTGCCTATAGGTGATTGCGTCACTCGGCGATTCGCAAGGGCTCCTGGGATAGCGGAGTCATGTATCCCAGCAGCCCTTGCGAATCGCCTAGTGACGAAATCTCACATTATTGCCAGACCAGCATCAGCTGTTCTCAGGGATGTATTGCATTCAGTCCGCGCTCTGCCCCGCCTCCTCTCAGTGACCTCTAAGGCATGTAATGCTTTCAGTCCGCGCTCACAGAGAGGAGGCGGGGCAGAGCGCGGACTGAATGCAATACATCCCTGAGAACAGCTGGTGCCAGTCTGGAAATAACGCGAGATTTCGTCACTAGGCGATTCGCAAGGGCTGCTGGGATACATGACTCCGCTATCCCAGGAGCCCTTGCGAATCGCCGAGTGAAGCAATCACCTATAGGCAACAGGACCCGGAAGTGCGGATGAATAAAGGAGAAAAACAGTATTTCCTTACAAAAAGAAAAATTGTTTGCATTGGTAAAAGCATTTTAAAAGGGGATTCAGTCAATCAGTTCATCTCATATGGGTGGAACTCTGCTTTAACATTAATGGCAAAGGGCAGCCTGGGCAGGGCGCTTTTTTTTTTTTTTTTCTTACATCCATTAAATTGTACTTACTGCTCAGATTCTTCTCCTTCGGTCAGGTGCTGGGCTGCTGGCTGCCTCACTGCCTGGCTACTTGGATAAAAGCTGCTGGAGCCTGGAGGGAGGAGGTGGGTGGAGCCAGCACTCAGCGTGCGAGGAAGGACTCAGAGGCTCCGCTGTGGATGCTGGGGCATCGCTCTCCTCCACTCCTTAGGACCGGTGAGGTGATGTCACTGATTGCTAGATGCCAATTGGCGATTGGCATAGCAACCAGTGCACTCACTGCGGCGGGTGGGCCGCGGCTGCTGTATAGGCCAGCGGCGCGGCGGCGGGACTACAAGAGAAGCTTTCAGCTCCGCCGCGCTGCTGGCCTGCTCCTGCAGTAAGTGTGCCGTGGGCAATATTTTTTTTTTTCGGGGGGGCAATTGACCCGATGCCCCCCCCTGGATCCGCCTCTGGTATGTACATGCCTTAGAAGAGGAGAACTCTTCCCTTAAACACACTGTGTCTCAACCTCATTTAAATCAAGAAGATCTTGAAAAAAAAAAACATTCTATGTGTTTTCCAATAAACCCCATAGAATGTTGGTCTCTAGACTTCATCCCCGCCCCTCTCACTCATTCCCTGATTTTCTGATACAATATGATGGTACGCCTACACATTGTCCCTAGTCTATGACTAGGGTCTTTGAGGAGTTCTACAGTAAGGTTTACAATTGCCAAACCCCAGCTCACACCCCCCCCCCCCCTTTAAACGGGAGGCTCTTGACGCATTTCTTACAGATGTCTATGTATATCTAAGTTGTCCTCGGCAGACCTTTGAAAACTGAATGCTTCCATTACTGTGGAAGAACTCAATGTTTCTTCACACCATAGCTCCTCAACTACTATCCCTATAAAACTCTCTCCTTGGGGGTAAGCCTCCTCAACTATCCTTTGTACATTCTTACATCACTGTTATACCGAAACCAGATAAGGACCCATCTATCCAAGATAATTATAGACCAATTGCGCTCCTCAATTTGGAATACAAGATCTTTAAATCACCTCTCACAGCTTCTTTATAAACTTATTGATAAGGACCAAGTGGGCTTTGTTCCAATTAGACATGCAGGGGACAATATCAGGCGTACCATAGACCTTATTAACATGCTAAATAGAGTTTGCCATCCAGCTCTGCTTTTGAGTTTGGGAGCTCAGAAAGCATTTGATTGCCTAAGCTGGCTCTATATGTTTGCAATATTATCTAAACATGGCTTTCTTGGTCCCTTTATTTCTGCCTTCCAGGCTCTTTACTCCAACCCCTCTTCCCAGGTTCAGATGTCCTCTTTTCTCTCCTGGACCTTCCAGATGTCCAATGGCACCAGGCAGGGGTGCCACTATCGACTCTACTTTTGTTTTATGTCTAGAACCACTGGCCGCAGCTATCCATGCTCATCCGGACATCTGCGGGGTCCTTATGAGACAGAGGGAGTACAAATAGTCCTTATTTACTGATGATATTTTGCTGATTCTGACACACCCATTTGTCTCTTTACCATCCTTGTATAGTATACTGTCCCAATTTGGCACCCTCTCCGGGTACAAAATCAATTCTACCAAGACGGAAGCCTTACTTATCCATGTTCTCCTCGATGTTCAAACTTCCCTACAACAACCATACCCATATCAATACTATCCTCACTCCTTTAAATATTTAGGTGTGCAAATCACAGCTACTTACTCATCTCTGTACCAGGCCAACTATACCCCTATGCTCCAAACTATTAACAACATGCTAAAATGCTGGAACACTTATCCTATTTCATGGTTGGGTAGGGTAAACATTTTAAAAATGCCTATTATGCCTAAATTGCTGTACCTCTTTGAAACACTCCCAATGACAGTGCCTGTTGTCTCAACCTAAGCTGCTCAAACGCTGGAATCTGGAACGGTAAAACTCATCAGATTGCCAGCTCATTGGTCTTTTCTCCTAGGAACCGAGTAGGTTTGGGAGCCCCAGATGTTCTCAATCATTATTATGCATCCCACCTCAGGGCGGTCACCTCCTGGTCTTGCCAGGCGGCCCTGAACAGATGGTCAGAGAATGAAATGGGATCTCTTTACCCTGCACATCCTTGTTCTCTGCTCTGGTCTCCCTCTCCTCATCAGGATTCCAGACTACATGAATTATGCTTGGCCCCAATGCTTTTTACCTTAAAAATATGGCATTTGTGATCTGCCAAGTTTTGTCTCTCTTCGTCACATCCCCCTTTATTTAATGTGCTTTTTAACCCCCTTATCCCCAATAGCCTTTCTCATAACTGGATGGAACCGTGGGATCAGGCTACACTGTTCCAGCTTCGTCACTTTGTGAACCCGGTTATACGCAGAATTGTTACCTTCCAAGACCTCCAAGCCAAATACCACATTTCTAAACATATGCTCTTCTCTTACCTTCAAATTAAGCATTACTTCTCCACTATTTACATTGACTCTGACATTGCCTAAGCCCACCACCTTTGAATAGCTACAGTATCTCACAAAAGTGAATACACCCCTCACATTTTTTGTAAATATTTTATTATATCTTTTCACGTGCCAACACTAAAGAAATTACATTTTGCTACGATGTAAAGTAGTGAGTGTACAGCTTGTATAACAGTGTAAATTTGCTGTTCCCTCAAAATAACTTAACACACCATCATTAATGTCTAAACCACTGGCAACAAAAGTGAGTACACCCCTAAGTGTAAATGTCCAAATTGGGCCCAAAGTGTCAATATTTTGTGTGGCACCATTATTTTCCATCAATGCCTTAACCCTCTTGGGCGTGGAGTTCACCAGAGCTTTACAGGTTGCCACTGGAGTCCTCTTCCACTCCTTCATGGCGACAACACAGAGCTGGTGGATGTTAGAGATCTTGCGCTCCTCCACCCTCCATTTGAGGATACCCCACAGATGCTCAATAGGGTTTAGGTCTGGTGAGATACTTGGCCAGTCCATCACCTTTACCCTCAGCTTCTTTAGCAAGGCAGTGGTCATCTTGGAGGTTTGTTTAGGGTCTTTATCATGTTGGAATACTGCCCTGCGGCCCAGTCTCTGAAGGGAGGGGATCATTTTCTGCTTCAGTATGCCACAGTACATGTTAGCATTCATGGTTCCCTCAATTAATTGTAGCTCCCCAGTCCCGGCACCACTCTTGCAGCCCCAGACCATGACACTCCCGCCACCATGCTTGGCTGTAGGCAAGACACACTTGTCTTTGTACTCCTCACCTGGTTGCCACCACACACGCTTGACACCATCTGAACCAAATAAGTTTATTCTGGTCTCATCAGACCACAGGACATGGTTCCCCATGTTGAGGGCGTGTGGCCTGGTATGGTCCAGGGGGTGGGGCCGCTCGCTCGTCTTCTCCCCTTTCCTGACCTGCCAGGCTGCATGCTCGGATAAGGGTCTGGTATGGATTTTGGGAGGGCCCCACGCCGTTTTTTTGGCATTAGGCTCCCCTCAAAATCCATACCAGACCCGAAGGGCCTGGTTTGGAGCCTGGGGGGGACCCCCACACCATTTTTTCCCTATTTTGGCGTGGAGTTCCCCCTCAAGATCCTCAGAGCACAAGTCGCACCACAAGTCGGATCATCCTGTTCCGACTTGTGATGTGACTTCCATTCAAATCAATGGGCTGAAAGCCGTATCAAAGACGGCTCCTAGGCAACCATTGATTTTGAATGGAGGCAGAAAAACACTGCTAAAAGCCAACGTGGCAATAACACCTATTGAAAAAGCTACTAAAAGCATGTTTTTACAGCTGCTTTTTCCTGGTGTTAGAAGTGGCTCTGCAGCTCGTTTTTTCTGATGCCCTGTGTGCATGGGGCCTTATAAAAGCTGTACACCCACTACTTTACATTGTAGCAAAATGTCATTTCTTCAGTCTTGTCACATGAAAAGATATAGTAAAATATATTTACAAAAATGTGAGGGGTGTACTCACTTTTGTGAGATACTGTATGTGTACAGAGTCCACATTAGTTGCATTTAATCTCTTCTATTTACAAAATCCTCCACGGAATACCCCCTCTCTCTGAAGACTTGCACAACTATGTGCAAAAATGGTTGTCCATCCTTCAATGACCTATCTCTGTCCCTTGCTGGGACAAGATATGGTCCCCTTCATCCAAGGCTTCAAGATGTGTAGCACAGAGAGAGACAGCTTTTAAAACCCTACTATACAGAACACCTGAGTTGGTACATTGCCTAGATCCTTCACTTTCCTATCTATGTTGGCATTGTGGCAAGGAAAAAGGTACCCAGTATCATATCTTTTGGCAATGTGAGCTTATAGCCCCCTTCTGGAAAATGTTGATGTTTCTCATCCAACGGCTGTTTGAAATGCCACCTCCATTGGACCCAAAACATAACCTACTAGGCCTCCCATTTCCTAAACATTGGTAAACTCTCAAACAAATTAATCTCATACATTTTATTAGGAGCCAAGAGAACTATCCCAATACATTGGTTATCTTCTACACCCCCATCCCAAGCCCAGCTTTTACACATAATTTCTGAGATTCAGAGTATGGAGTATTTGACAGCCTTTTTTGGTGATGCCGTGGCCTGATTCAACAGGACATGGGATCCCTGGGACCAATATGAGTATGGTACCCCTCCCATGTCTTGCTGAACTTGGGTCTAGGGTGACACTACATGAGGATGAACCCTCTTCTCTCCATGACCCCAATTCACTGCAATCAACCCCTAGTGTATGCTTGTCGAGTATTTAGTCTGTTCCTTTATTCCATGTAAAAATGTTTTTTTTCCCCTTTTCGATTTGTGATCTCATTATGGTATTGCCCATATATTATATATATTTACGATCTGCCTATTACATATAAACGAGTTTCCTGTCTTGTTCTATAACTCGTTTTGTTTATTGATATCCCTCCAGTATATTGTTTCCTTTTTTTTTCCTTACACAATTTTTTTATTTCTTGAATACCTTCAATAAAAATACAATTAAAAAAAAAAAAAAAACATAGTTACTTTAAGTTTAAGCTTACGAGCTAGACGTTTTCCCGGGTTGTTGTGAGAGTAGTGTGCTTTGAGTCATTTTAAATTCAGATTATGTTGATCAAGCAAATGGGCCCTAATGTCCCTACGTAATTTGGTAAGGGCAAGATAATTGGCAGGGGTGGGTATGAATTTATTAGTGGTTTCCAGGGCTTGGAGATTCTGCAGGATATTATTTATGCGCAGGTTGTATGCCTTTTTCACTCTCGCACCTAATTAGATAAGAAGCTGATGAATGAATGTGATATGGGTATTCCATAAAAAAAGTTATCAGCGACCGAGGGGGCATTAGCCTGGAAAAATTTGTGAAGGTGCCGAGAGAGAATACGAGTATTGGAGGGGTCTTGGAGAAGTTTCATATTGCAACGCCAAACGCCAAACTCTAGAGCTGGCACTCGCATCCTTATTTGTAATTTTGATCGTAATGGCCGCATGGTTGGACCATGTGATATTGGCTATGTCAGCTCAGGATAGCCTTTGTAGTAGTGGAAAGAACGCAGTGGGACAAACAGCTAGCTGAAAAAGTGTATTTTCATGATCTGAATTGTTACTGGTTTAAAAAAGGACTTAACAGCTATGTCAAACCCTACCAGGCATATGCTGTGAGAGTTTATCTATGGTGGACCATGTCAGCATTTACGTCATATAAGTGGAGAGTTGGAGTGAGATACTTCTAAGCTTAACTGACTAATTTTGACCGAGTAGTCCATCTCTTGGGGCAAGGGTCAGTTTGAACTTTTTCCTTTGGTGACGGATCCTTCCCAACACCCTTCCTGTGTGGATTTGCACTTTTTTGGAATATTTCCCTTAAAGATGTTCTTCAATACAGTTTGGACTTTATCTATGTCTTAAGAGCTGCATTTATGTGTTATTGGCCTTTGTAGTATCAATTTCTCTACTAAGAACATGTCTAAATGGGAGTATGAGTAGTAGGTGTAGTTTTTTTTTTCATGATCATGTAGAAAACACCACGCATCATACAGTTTCTCCTGATGCAGCAGGGTCTGAATGGTATCCATATAGGGGTCTACAGAGACATTAAAGTCCCCATAGAAAATTAGGTTTTCATACCTAACCTTCTCAATTTTAGACATTACTTTACACATTAAGAGTAGGGATGATCGAACGGTTCGGGTCCACCATCGGTTCGGCCCGAACATTGGGTGTTCGAGGTTCGGCCGAATTTAGAACTTTTTGCCCAAAAAGTTCGGAATTCGGCAACCAGAACCGACCAAAATGCAATGGGACAGGAAATGGGCTTTAAAAGCCTGTGATTGGACCAGAACCATTAGCAAAAGCCAATTGAGGGGGTAGGAGAATGCTAGGAATGTGATTGGAGTGACTAGGGGGTCCCTAGACCAATCATTAGTGAATACGCCCCCCAGTATATAAGATAGCCCCCGCCAAATTCCTAGCATTGTTATACTGGACATGGAAGAGAGTGGAAGCAGTTCTGTTAATTTTACTTTAAAAGTGTCATTTAGCATTTATTAGTGTGAGGAAAGGGATATCTAGTGTAGTTAGAGTGCTCCTTTACACTTTAGTTAGCTTCAAAAATTTAGTTTCTGTAGGGAAAGTATGAAGTGTCAGGGTGACCGTAATGTAGTGTATGGTGAACTGTCAGTGACTGCTATGGCAGGGTGACCAAACCCTTCCATAGCAGGGTGACTGCAATAGAGAAAAGCTAGTTTCTCTTAGGTGACTTTCGCTGCAGGGATATGGCTTCGCTGCCGCCAGCATTTTTGGCTGCAGGCGTTGCTAGTGCTTTTTTGAGCACATGTTTGGAGTCAGAAATGACATCTGAACATGTGTATAGGGGGTATATATACACACCCATGTCTGTATATATACACCTGCACATATACAGGTGTGAAAGGGGCAGAAAAAACTACTTGCGCTAATGATATAATTAACACCAATATATTTCTGCTCCTATCACACCTATATATGTCTAGGTGTGTATATACATATAAGTATGTGTGTATATACACCACTATACACAGGTTCAGATGTTTTGCCTGCCTCCAAAGAACTTAAAAAAATGCCCAAAAAACGCTAGCATCAAAAAAAAAAAAAAAAAAAAACGCCCAGGTGTGTTGTTGCAGGCATTTTTTGGGGGTTTTTGGAGACAGGCAAAACATCTGAACTTGTGTATAGTGTACCTGTGAAGTTTCAGCTCTGTAGCATGTCCAGAACCAGAAAAAAAGATAATTTTTCATTAGAGAACTTGGGACCCCACTTTTACACTTATATGATTTTTTTTGGGGGTTCTGGACATGCTACAGAGCTGAAACTTCACAGGTACACCTTTTAGACCCCCCCAGACACTAAATCACACAAAAAAAGTTCTTAAAAGTTGTCATTTTTGATAGATTTTTGATAGAGAGACAATTATTGAAAAAATAAAAAAAAATAAAAAAATAAAGAAGGTAGTTGGCTTCTCGCTTTTCACACCTTGCCGGTTTAATAGCAGGCGTTTTTTTTTTTGGGCATTTTTTTTTGGTTCTTTTGAGGCAGGAAAAACATCTGAACCTGTTTATAGTACTATATATACCACTATACACAAGTTCAGATGTTTTGCCTGCCTCCAAAGAACCCAAAAAACTGCCCAAAAAAAACGCTAGCGCCCAAAAAAAAAAAAACACCCAGGTGTGTTGTTGAAGGTATTTTTTGGGGGTTTTTGGAGGCAGGCAAAACATCTGAACTTGTGTACAGTACCACTATACACAAGTTCAGATGTTTTTCCTGACTCCAAAGAACCCAAAAAAATGCCAAAAAAAAACGCCTGCTATTAAACGAGCAAGGTGTGAAAAGCGAGAAGCCATATTCCAGATCTATAATTGCACAAATACAAACAATCTTATTTTTTATGGTTCTGGACATGCTAGAGAGCTGAAACTTCACAGGTACACTTTTTAGACCCCCCAGATACTAAATCCAAAGAATTTTTTTTTTTTATTTGGGGGGGGGGGTGCTAGAGAGCTGAAACTTCACAGGTACACTTTTTAGACCCCCCAGATACTAAATCCAAAGAATTTTTTTTTTTTTTATTTTATTTTTTTTTTCAATAATTGGCTCTCTATCAAAAATCTATCAAAAATGACAATTTTTAAGAACTTTTTTGTGTGATTTTGTGTCTGGGGGGTCTAAAAGGTGTACCTGAGAAGTTTCAGCTCTGTAGCATGTCCAGAACCCCCCCCCCCAAAAAAAAAATCATATAAGTGTAAAATCGGGGTCCCACCATCCCTGCTCTACTGAAAAATGATCTTTTTTCTGGTTCTGGACATGCTACAGAGCTGAAACTTCACAGGTAAACTTTTTAGACCCCCCAGATACTAAATCCAAAGACATTTTTATTTTTTTTTATTTTTTTTTTATTTTAATTTTTTAAATAATTGGCTCTCTATCAAAAATGACAATTTTTAAGAACTTTTTTTGTGTGATTTTGTGTCTGGTGGGTCTAAAAGGTGTACCTGTGAAGTTTCAGCTCTGTAGCATGTCCAGAACCCCCAAAAAAAGATCATATAGGTGTAAAAGTGGGGTCCCAAGTTCCCTGCTCTAATGAAAAATTATCTTTTTTTCTGGTTCTGGACATGCTACAGAGCTGAAACTTCACAGGTACACCTTTTAGACCCCCCAGATACTAAATCCAAAGTCAAAATAAAAAAATCTCTCTTTTTTTTTTTTTTCAATAATTGGCTTTTTTATCAAAAATTACAATTTTTAAGAACTTTTTTTTGTGTGATTAATAGTCCCTGGGGCATGACCCAAAACCCTAGGCACTTTTTAGGGGCATTTATTGGGTTTTAGGGCTTTAAAATGGTGTTTTTTGATTACCGAAGTTCGGGTCCATTGATTTCAATGGGGTTCTGAAATCCGGGCCGAACTTTCGGGTAGTTCGGATGTTCTGGCCGAACCGAACTTTTCAAAAGTTCGATCATCCCTAATTAAGAGTAACTGATGTGAATTTGGACCATATATCCCTACCAGGGTGTACGGGTAATTATTTATATTGCATGGGGGGAATCAGAAACCTCCCATCAGAGTCAGTTACAGAGTCTCGGAAATTGAATGCCACTATGCTTTTTTATGGTGGGAAGCACCCCCTAAAGCAGCGCATGCTAAAAAAATATGAGGGAAATCTTTGTGTGTACATTTGGGGTAGCATTCAGATGGAAGTGTGTCTCTTGGGCACACACAATGTCAGCTCAAGTATTACGTGCCTCCAGAAATAAGGAAAACCATTTAGCAGGGTGGTTCAACCCTCAAGTGTTGATAGACATTATTTTAAAACCATGACACTTATGTATGGGTTATGAATAAGTAACTGCATGCTCATGGGCCCGCAGAGGGGCCAGCGGGCTGAGGGAATGGTCTTAGGTAAGTGTTAGTCCTTAAGTCACGATTGTTGGCAGGGATCTAGTAAACAGCTAGTGTTGGATCAAGATGTGGTCATGAGCAAAGGTGAGAAACAACTTGAAAGGGCCAGAGCATCTTCAGCTTGAGATAAACAAAGTAAATAAAGAAGTAATTGAACTGTAAAGAAACAATTCAAGATAGCTAAAAAGGTGTCCCAGAAGGACTAGGAGCAGTACTCACTGCTACAAAACAACTAATCCTAATTAGCGCAACCTCCACTTACAAAATAAAAGTACTACAATATATTATTATACACCTTAAACTAAGAATAAACACACAAGTTGCTGCTAACGCTCTGTAGCACTGCCCCCTAGAGGGCTTCTGAAGATTACACTTTCAAAATTCCCCTGGGTTACCCGTAGCAACTGCAACCAGAAACCTTAGTACTTTAAGTTCTTGGCTCAGTCAATGATCCGGCTAGGGGATGTTGTTTTTGTGGTTTTATTGTAATTGGTATGGGAGAAGGGATGAGTGGGATATTCCAACTGTTAACTATTCACAATGCTGAGGACTCTAAAGTTGAGAATGCGGCAAGGCCGCTGCTTCATCCTGCCTCTTAAATGAAGGTAAGGTAAGTTTTCCATTACATTTCTCTTCAGGGCACTCTCCTAGTACCCCCTTTCTCTCTGGGCTAGCTGACAGCCGTCCACTGACTCTACACTCTGGAGCAGTCCCCTTCCTGGACAGACCCCTGGGCAAGTTCCTCTTTACGCACGGACACTGTTTTTCCAGATTCTGCTGTGCCCCAACTCCTGTAATCAGCTACTCCTGGACCTCTGGGTTCAGTCTCATGCCCCTGGTACACCAGGCCGACTGTCTGTGAACATTACCAACTGTTGCAGAAGAGGAGGCAGCCGTCACCCTCTTTCTGGGACCTGGCTTCCCGCCCAAAGACCTCTACCTCATGTGCCCATGGCTTTTTATACCCTGTCCCATAATGCACCACTGTCTGTGCCAACCCACTGGTACAGTACCAATATCCTGTGTATCATTGGTCAGGTTTCCTCCAGCATCCAACATGCCTCCCCATTGGATCTGCTGGGGACACTTCCTGAGACCAGATGAATACACACTGGGCACACTGAGTAGACCTAACTACCAATTCTGCACAAAGGTTTTGCCTGTTGCTCTTCTGAAAAGCAGACAGAGCCAGAACTACTTTTTCTACCTAGCACCTGACTAGGAGGGTGCTACATCTCCAAAGTGTTTTACCTCACTTTTAACAACTTAATAAACAAAATATTAGTGCAGTGCAACATGAATATAAATCTATATGAAGTGCATGTGCAACAAAATCTCATGTCACATCAATATTGAAAAGTATATAAAATAATATAATCCATTCAAATTGTCCATTTGGCTCAAAAAATCACATTGAATAGTCAATAAATAATGCACTTCCAACTCCATTCTTAAAAACGTGATTTAAAGCGGAGTTCCGGCCTCGGAGATGAAATTTAGATAAAAATACCCCCGGGACAGTCAGGGCTAGTACATTCCATTATCTATAGCCTCTGAACTTTCCCCGGGCGCACTTACCTTTTAGAAGAAATACTTACCTTGAAAATTTCATCTCCAGTGCTGCCATCTCAGGTGTGGGCAGCTGAAGCCAGCGCGTCCTCTTCTGTGGGAGTATTGGGAGTATCCATTTGTTTTTTAGAGCATTTAAAGCGGATGAGCCAAAGTTGTTTTTGAGCCCGGAACTCCGCTTTAAGTAGACCAACTGTACATAAAGTGCCTGTGCAATCCTCCACCAGTGCTCACTAGCCACTCGCCTCACGCTAAGACCCCTGTTTTACCAGTTTGTCATAGCAAGCCATTCCCTGTTAGGGATGTAATCAGATCAGTATTCCGTATTCTTTACTCAACTCCATGCATCACAGGTGGAGATACAGGATAGCGATATATGTAAAGAGAACATAAGACATCTGCCAGTGGACAATTTGCATGGATGATATTCTTTTATATACTTTTCAATATTGATGTGATATGAGATTTTGTTGGACATGCAGTTTATATAGATTTATATTCAAGTTATGCTGCACTAATATTTAGTTTATTGAGTACGCACTGCTATACTGAGCTCGGGGTGAGAGCAAGATGGAAGAGCGCTCATAAGCCAGGGTAATGGAGAAATGGAGAACTTCTGAACATTGCTTATGAGTCCCCTGAAGGATGGTGATGCAGAGACTTCTTTTGTGGAACTTTTTGCCAGTCTGTTGGGATTTGGCAAGGGCCACTCGATCCATGGTGAGGAGGAAGAGGATCCGGGATAATGTCTCAGCTATGCAGAAGTTGCAGGCCTTCATCCAGCGCTGAGATGGTCCTCATCACTCCATTCTGCATGATAGTAAGTTTGACGGAATACTTCCAACAATGCAGGATCTTATGCTTCTGCAGGGCCTTAGTGATGGTGAGAAGGTTGCTATGGAGTTGAAGAGTGTGCTTGGAGAAGTTAGGTAGGAGTTGAAGCTTGGAGAATTAGTCAGGAAGATGATCTGCTTTACTGAACAGCATCAGGAGTTGCTCCTTAACCTTGTAGAAATGCTAGGTGGGTCTAGGGAACCCTGTGGATTCGATCAATGGACAAATCTGCCGACGTAAGAGTAGGTATAATGGCCAGGAAGTGGTCTTGCACAAATTGTGGTAGTTGGAACACATGATTGTTTTAAACACCTAGTGATGAGACTTTAACTTACAGACATGCTATGTAAAAGTTAATATGACCTCAACATTGTTTCTGCTGTTTTATATTTCCCCCAGGAAGCATTGCATAAAAGTATTTTCCTCTGTATTTAATGTTGAGCTGATCCCATTTATGAATATATTTCAATATTTTTATATATATATATATATATATATATATATATATATATATATATATATATATATACATATATATATATATACTTATACTGTATATATAATTAACTTACTTTTTTTTTTTTACTTTTTGTAGCCCCTCTCTCTGGTATTACCTGAACCTCATAGCTTTCCTTACCGCAATTGATAATATTAACCAGGATCCAGACATCTTACCCAATATCACTCTAGGCCTCCATCTATATGACTCATGGCTGGAACCCAGGAAGGCTGTACAGAGTGTTCTGCAGATCTTATCTGGACCAAATGGGACAGTTCCTAATTATTCCTGTGAAGGACAAGGCAAGCTGGCTGGTGTTATTGGAGATCACTATTCATCCACTACAATCCCAATAGCCCAAATCCTCAGATTGTATAGATACACACAGGTGAGTAAAAACTACTTGTCTTTTTGTTAATACTATTCTAAGTCAAAAGAGACAACATTTTATTTATTTTTTTTTTTACATTAACATTTTATTGAGAAAAATAAGTATATTTGGCATACAATCAAGAGTACAAGTAAAGCCGCCAAACGGCGGACCAAAGCATGAACACAGATGACACAATAGTAGCCATGTAATACTTAAATTAGAATAAAGCAACAGTAACA